>NC_080685.1:87415205-88665205 GCF_030445035.2 Dasypus novemcinctus
CCCTCTCCCTGGGTCCAGAGCTTGCCAACAGCTACCTGCTGCCAAGGGCACAGAGGAGAAACTGATCAGAATTCAGATGGGTGGGGAGGGCAGGCTGTGGGCACTGATCTCCCTTAGATACTGTCTAGAAATCTGGTTTCAGACTTGGGGGTTGGAACACAAAAGGTCTCTTTTTGGAAAGGGCTCCCTGCCCAGCCCTGATGGGAGTCCTTCTTGGCGCTCCACAGTAAGACCTGACTGTGCTTAGGGTGCCCTGAATCGAAGCTGTAGGGAGTGTTTGGTGGGTGCCAGGTGCATGCCCAGGCATTCTCCCTCCACCTCTTACCCGAGACCCTCAGCATCTCCAGACTGGGAAGAGCCCTGGCAGCAGGGACCAGCACACTCAGGTCCCACCCAGCCCCGGAGAGGAGACTGTGGCAGCCAGAGAGTCGGTCTCCCTTCAGCTGAAAGGGGGGCATGGAATTCAGTTTCTCAAACTGGAATCTTTCTCTGAATAGCTCCTGCTTTTCTTCGATAGCCAGCTCTGCCGGTTTGTAAGTGAGGACTCATGGGCCAATTACCTAAACCTTCTGTGTCTCAGTTTTGGAATCCATAAACTGGGAATCAATAATCAAAAATAAAGTTGTCATTAGGAGCATTCACGGGATAACATCCAGAGCGGGTAAGCACTCTACCAAGCACATCACAAGCGCACAATAAATGGTGATCCCATTGGTACTACGATCAGTCTCACCTCCAAGAGGGTCTCCTATAGTGTCATCACTAGTTAGGGAAACTGAGGCAGGATGATTTGAGCAGCTCAGGGAGAGCCCGGTTGCAGGGAGCTAGAGCAGCTGAGGCTCCGGGGGCTGGGAATGTGGTCCTTCACGCCCTCCCAGGCTGTGCTGGGAAACTAGCTTATGCAAGGAGGGACGATGCTCCCCAAATCCTGACCTTGCGCTGGGCCATCCAGCCCCTGCACCGAGTATGTAGACAGTGCATCCCATTACCCTTCGTCGTCAGATCTGCGTGGAGCACCTGCACCGGGCAAGGCCTGGCCTGCCCCCTGTCTTCCGTGGTTTACAGTCAGAGAGGAGGTACAGGACACGCATCTAGATAGCACATGCTAGACCACGGCAGGTGCATAAGAGGTCCAGGGTGCTGTGGGAAGGGGAGCAGGGTGCCAGGTGCTGTGTGGGGTACTCTGTGGCCCCAAGTGTCAGAGCTGAGATTTTTTTTTTTTTAATTTTTTTAAAATTGATTTTGTAAAAATATTACATTAAAAAAATATATATATGAGGACCCCTTCAACCCCACCACCCCCACCAGCAACACTCATTCCCATCATCATGACACATCCATTGCATTTGGTAAGTACGTCTCTGGGCACCTCTGCACCTCATGGTCAATGGTCCACATCATGGCCCATACTCTCCCCCATTCCATCCAGTGGGCCCTGGGAGGATTTACAATGTCCAGTGATTGCCCCTGAAGCACCATCCAGGGCAGCTCCAAGTCCCTAAGACACCTCCACATCTCGTCTCTTCCTGCTATTCCCCATACCCATTAGCCACCATGTCCACTTTTCCCACTCCAATGCCACCTTTTCTCTGTGGACATTGGATTGGTTGTGTCCATTGCACCTCTATGTCAAGAGGAGGCTCAGATTCCTCATGGATACTGGATGCAATCCTCTCGCTTTCAGTTGTAGGCACTCTAGGCTCCGTGGTGTGGTGGTTGTCCTTCTTCAACTCCATCTTAGCTGAGTGAGGTGAGTCCAATAAATCAGAGTGTAGGTGCTGGAGTCTGTTGAGGCTCAGGGCCTGGCTATCACATTGTCAGTCCAGAGATTCAGATCCCCTAAATATATCTTAAACCCCGACACCAACTACAACTCCAGCACAGTAGCATGAAAGTCTTAAGAAGAGAGATCCCATCTGAGTCCAGATTCATCATGCATAAACACCAGCTCCAAAGAAGGGCCATCTGACATAGCAGTTAACCCAATCTGCCATGACCATAGCACCCATGGGCCTCAGAGCTGAGATTTTGAATCCAGATCTAATTCCCAAGGCCTCCCTCCTTCGGCTGTTCTACGTAGTGAGAAGGTCGACAACCCAGTTTCCAAGACAAGTGGGGATTCCTTCTGACTGGAAGGTCAGAAAGAGCTTCCTGGAAGCGAGGGCTTTTGAAGGTGGCATAAGTGCTGAGCTGGTGGAGATGAAAGGACGGCTTCTGCTGCAGAGGAAGGACCTGAGTGAAACGCAGAGGTAGCAGCTGGGGGAACGCGAGGCCTGATGTTGGGTTTGGAGACTGGCAGCTTTGCTTTGGTCGGGCTAGCTGGGCTTGCAGCAGCATCTGCCAGCAAGGCTGGGAGAGACCCGTGTGCAGGAGACAGGTCTGCGGAGAGGGCCGGGCCTGCGGTGGCCGGCTAAGGACTTCATCTTGCAGCAGTGGAGGCCGCCGCAGGTTTTTCACAGATCCAGACTGTTTCTGAGAGAGCACGGTGGACTTAGCTGAAGGGGCAGTGAGGCCTGTTAGGACACTTCTGGGGCACACAGGACAGGGCCTGGGGGGCAGCGGTGGCCGTGTGGTCTGCAGGAGGAGCCTGGAGATCCCCTGGCCAGGACCTGGGGACCGGCTGGGTAGGAGTTCCAGGGAAAGGTGGGGCACAGAGGACGGGAGAGGGAGCACAGGCGGCTCCCCCGGCATGCTCCTGCAGCTCCCCTTCCCCAGCGCCGTCCTCGCTGGCCTCCCTGTCTCAGCACTCTCAAAGCCTGGGACTTAATTATACACTGACGCACTTTGTTTTTAAAAAGACATGTTTATTTTTGTTCTGACTCATTGTACAAAATTTAGAAAATACAAAAAATAAAAAGAAGACAATGAGAATCATCCCGAATTCTACCACCCAAAATCATCCTCGTTAAAATTTGGGAGCCCTTCTCTCTGAACGCTCAGGCCCTCCCAAACACACCACCTTCCCTTAGGATATGGCAAATCCTTACCTACCGTATGGGGTCTGGTTTATGCATCTGTCTATTTAAACTTGTACTTAGGCCATCACTGGTCAAGTAATTTTAGATATATAAGGTATTTTTAGAACTTGAGATATAATTCACATACCATAAAATTCATCCTTTTAAAGAATATTGTTCTGTGGCTTTAGCTTATTCACAAAGTTGTACAACTATCAGCAGTATATGAGTCTAGAATATTTTATCTCCCCTAAAGAAACCCTATAACTATTTTTATCTATCTATCTATCTATCTATCTATCTATCTATCTATCTATCTATCTATCTATCTATCTATCTATCTATCTATCTCCCCTTCTCCCCCACCCCGGGGGTTGTCTGTTCTCTGTGTCTATTTTGCTGCGTCTTAGTCCGCTTCTGTTGTCAGCGGCACGGGAATCTGTGTTTCTTTTTGTTGCGTCATCTTGTTGTGTCAGCTCTCTGTGTGGGTGGCACCATTCCTGGGCAGGCTGTACTTTCTTTCGCGCTGGGCGACTCTCCTTACGGGGCGCACTCCTTGGGCGTGGCGCTCCCCTACGCGGGGGACACCCCTGTGTGGCAGGGCACTCCTTGCGCACATCAGCACTGCACATGGGCCAGCTCCACACGGGTCAAGGAGGCCCGGGGTTTCAACCGCGGACCTCCCATGTGGTAGACGGACGCCCTAACCACTGGGCCAAGTTCGCTGCCCAAACCCTATAACTATTAACAGCCACTCTCCTCCCCTCCCACCAGTCCCTGGCAGCCAATAATCTACTTTCTGTCTCTTTGATTTTGCCCAGTATGGGTGTTTAATATAAATGGAATTATACCTTATGTGGCCTTTTGTGTCTGGTTTGTTTTGCTTAGGATGTTTTTAAGGTTCATGTAGCATGTATCAATACTTCATTCTTTTTATGACTGTATAATATTCTACTGTAAGGATATACCATATTTTGTTTATCCTTTCATCAGCTGATAGGCATTCGGGTTTTTTTTCACTTTTTGGCTGTTGTGAATAATGCCACTAGGAACACTGACGTACAAGTTTCTGTGTGGACATATGCTTTCAATTACCTTGGGTATATACTTAGGAATTTCTGAGTCATATGGTAACTCTACGTTAAATTTTTTGAGGAACTGCCAAACTGTTTTCCAAAGTAGCTGTACCATTTTATAGTTCTACCAGTAATGTATGAGGGCTTAAATTCCTCCACAACCTTGCCAACTTTTGTAACTCTGTCTTGTTGATTATAGCGTGTGAGGTGGTATCTCAATGTGGCTTTGATTTGCATTTCCCTAATGACTAATGATGTTGAACATCTTTACATGTGCTTTTTGCCATTAGTATATCATCTTTGGAGAAACATCTATTTAGATTCTTTGCCCATTTTAAGATTAGGTTATTTGTCTTTTTATTACTGAGTTGTAAGAGTTCTTTATATATTCTGGGTACCAGTCCCTTATCAGATATAGGATTTAAAAATATATCCTCCCATTCTGTGGTCTATCTTTTCACTTTCTTGATGGTGTTCTTTAAAGCACAACAGTTTTAAATTTTGACAAAGTCCAAACGATCTATTTCTTCTTTTGTTGCTTGTGCTTTTGGTGTCATATCTAAAAAACCATGGCTTAATCCAAGGTTGGGAAGATTTATCCCTATATTTTCTTCTAAGAGTTTTATGGAGTTTAGTACATTTTGAGTTAATTTTTGTGAAGTAGGGGTCCCACTTCATTCTTTTCTTTTCCACTTCATTCTTTTGCATGTGGATATGTAGTTGTTCCAGCACCCTTTGTTGACAAGACTGTTCTTTCCCCATTGAATTGTCTTAACTCCCTGGTTGAAAATTAATTGATGGTAAATGTAAGGGTTTATTTCTGGACTTTCAATTACATTTCATTAATCTATATATCTATTCTTATGCCAATAGTATACAGTCTTGATTACTATAGTTTTGTAGTAAAATTTGAAATTAGGACATGGTAATCCTCCAATTTTGTTCTTCTTTTCCAAGATTGTTTGGCTATTGTGGGTCCCTTGCATTTCTGTATGAATTTTAGGATTAGCTTGTTTTTTTTTTCCCCCCAAAGATTTATTTATTTATTTATTTCTCTCCCCTCCCCCCCCACCCCAATTGTCTGTTCTCTGTGTCTATTTGCTATGTCTTGTTTCTTTGTCCGCTTGTGTTGTTGTCACCGGCACGGGAATCTGTGTCTCTTTTTGTTGCGTCATCTTGTTGTGTCAGCTCCTGTGTGTGAGGCACCATTCTTGGGCAGGCTGCACTTTCTTTTGCACTGGGTGACTCTCCTTACAGGGCGCACTCCTTGCACGTGGGGCTCCCCTACACGGGGAACACCCCTGTGTGGCACAGCACTCCTTGCGCACATTAGCACTGTGCGTGGGCCAGCTCCACACAGGTCAAGGAGGCCCAGGGTTTGAACCGTGGACCTCCCTTGTGGTAGACAGACGCCCTAACCACTGGGCGAAGTCTGCCGCCTAGCTTGTTAATTTCTGCAAAAATCTCTCAGACTACTGAGAGTTTCATAGGGATTTCATTGAATCTATAGGTTGCATTGGAGATTATTGCCATTTTAATAATATTATGTCTTCCAATCCAGGGTCATGATATGTCTTTCCATTTATTTATTCTTTAATTTCTGCAATAGTGTTTAATAGTTTTCAGAGTATACATTTTGAGCTTTTTAAGTTAAATTTATTCCTAAGTAATTTATTATTTGATGCTATTGTCAATGGAATTATTGTCTTAATTTCATTTTTGGATTGATCATTGAAAGTATATAGAAATACAATTGATTTTAGTATATTGATCTTGTATCCTTGCTGCATTCATTTATTAGTCAAAGGGGTCTACATATGTGTAGAATTCCCATACAACAAACTTCACCAACACACCACACCATTGTGGAACATTTGTTACAGATTACAAGATACTATCATCAGACTATTACCACTAACTATAGTTCATAGAATACATTTGGCATATTTTTCCCATACCCTCCTATTATTAATGCCTCCTATTTGGCATTTTTATTAGTTAGTCAAAGTGATGCTGATGCAAAATACCAGAAATTGGTTGGTTTTTATAAAGGGTATTTATTTGGGGTGGGAGCTTACAGATACCAGGCCATAAAGCATAAATTACTTCCCTCACTAAAGTCTATCTTCACATGTTGGAGCAAGATGGCTGCTGACATCAACCCAGGCTTCCTGGGTTCCTCCCTTCCAGGGTCTTGCTTCTCTTTGGGTTCAAGGTTCCTTTCTTCCCAGGGCTTGTTTCTTCCTGGGCTCAGAGTTCCTTTCTTCCTGGGGCTGGCTTCTCTTTCCTCTGTGAGCTTACTTCCCAGGGCTCCAGCTTAAGGCTTCAGCATCAAACTGCAACATCAATACCCCAACATCAGAAACCCTCAACTCGGTCCTTTACCATCTCTTTTATCTGTGAATCTCCACCCACCAAGGGGCGGGGACTCAACATCCTAATGATATGGTCCAATCAAAGCCCTAATCATAACTCAGTCACGCCCAGGTACAGACCAGAGTACAAACATAATCCAATACCTATTTTTGGAATTCGTAACTATATCAAACTGCTACAGCATTGATGAGCAGTTCTCTTAATTTTTGTTTCATGTATTTTGAAGTGCTCTTATTAGGAGCATAAGAGTTTAAGATTGTTATGTCCTCTTAATGAAGTGAGCCCTTTGTCATTATGCAATTACATTTTTTGTCCTTGGAAGTATTCTTTACCCTGAAATCTACTTTGTGTAATATTAATATGATATAACTTTTTCCATTCTTTTACTATTCACTTTATATTTAACATGGGTTTCTTAAATGTATAATAGAATTGGGTCTTTCTTTTCATCCAGTATTACTATTTCTGCCTTTTAATTGGTGAATTTAGACTATTTACATCGAACATGGCTATTGACATGGGGTTTAATTACTATCTTGATTTTTGCTTTCTATTTGTTCCATCTGCTCTTTGCTCCCTCTTTCCTCTTTTTCTGCCTTATTTTTTTACTTACCACAGTGTTTTTTTAAAAATTATTCCATTTTATCTCATTTATTGGCTTATTAACTCTTAGGTAGTGTTATTTCAATGATTGCTTTAGGGTGTACAGTATGTACATCTTTAATTTATCATGCCCTATCTTCAAATAATATATACTTCACACATAATATAAAAACAGCTTTATAATAATGTAGTTCCATTTCTCCTGGTCTTTGTCCTATTGTTGTCATACATTTTACTTCAACATGTGTTATAAACCCTACAATACATTATTATTTTTGCTTTAAACAGTCAATCACCTTTGAAAAGGATTTTTAGGAATAAGAAAATTGTCTTTTATATTTACCCACATATTTATCATCTTGGGTGTTCTTCATTCCTTTATGTAGATTCATATTTCCATCTGGTATCATTTGTTATCTGCCTGAAGGCCTTCCATTAATATTTCTTATAGTGCTGCTCTCCTGCTGCTGAATTCTTTACTTTTGAATGTCTGAAAAAGTCTTTGCTTTTGTTCTTAAAAGGTATTTTTACTGGGTGAAAAATTCTAGGGTGACATTATATTTTTCTTTTGGTAGTTTTGGTAAAGATGTCTTAGTTTGCCAGGGCTGCTGTAACAAATATTACCGACCATTTGGCTTAAACAATAGGAATTTATTGTCGCACAGTTTTGGAAGCCAGAAGTACAAAATCAAAGCATCAGCAGGTCATGCTTTCACCAAAGTCAATAGTGTTCTGGGGGTGAGTTGCTGGCCACGCATAACTCAGCCTCTGCTTCTAGCACATGGCTGTCTTCTGTCTCCTACTACTACTGTGTCCAATTTCCTCTGCTTATAAGGTCTCCAGTCCTATTGGACTAAGGCCACATCTTAATAAGATCTTCATAGATCATATTAACAAATGAGTTCACATCCACAGGGCCAGGGGCTAGGACTAGAACATGTCTTTGTAGGGGACATGATTTAATCCATAACAAAGTTACTTCACTGTCTTCTGATTGCATTGCTTCCAAAGAGAAATCTGTTGTCATTCTTATCTTTGTTTCTCTGTATATAATTTGCCTGCTTTCCTCCTTATATTAATTTTTAAAAAGATTTGGAACAATTATTGATTTTCAAGAATTTTCAAAAATAGTACAGAGAGGTCCCATGTACCCCTCACTAAGTTTCTGCCAATAGTAACATCTTACATAAATATAGTCTGGCTGCTGCTTTTAAGATTTTCTCTTTATCCTGATTTTTGAGAGATTTTATTATGATGTGCTCTGGTGTGGTCTTATCTATATTTCTTCTGCTTGAAGTTCATTGAGCTTCTTGGACCTATGGGTTTATAGTTTATAACAAATTTGAAAATTTTTGGCCATTATTTCTTCAAAAATTATTTAGCCTCTTCCTCCTCGTCCCATTCCTTCCTCTTCTTTGGGTAGGTCTAGAGCAGCTTTTAGAGCTAATTTGGTCCTTCAGAGGACTCTACTCAGTACTCTGGTTAGTGGGAATCTGAACTGTTCCTAGCCCTGTGTGAGCTTCTGAGATTGTGCTTCCTGCTCTTTTCAGTGGTTCTTACCCAGGCCTTGATAGTTTCCTTGAGTGCATGAGTTGATTGGTACTCAGCTAAAGACTCAGGGGCAGCCCCATGCAAATTTCCAGAGCAACCTCTTCTCTTTTCTCCCCTCCCTCCCGTGCCCTCTGGTGCCCCCCCCCCTCCTTTCCTTTCTCTTCCCATCTCTCTTGATACTACATCCCCTAAATTTGAGCCACCATGGCTTTTCCAAACACTGAATTCTATCTCCTCAACTTAGAGTGATCACAAATTCTGTTTGGGTTCCCTTTCTTTTTGCTGAAGCCTGGAAACTCTCTGCAGTGAGCTGGATATCATGACGCTCACCTCTTTTTTCCCACCTCTCAGAAATCACAGCCCAGCACTGTCTTTTATCCAACATTTGAAATCTATTGTTTTTCTGTAGTTTGAGGCAAAAAAGGTAGGTCTAATCCCTGCTATTCCATCCTGCCTGGGAAGTACAAGTCAAGAATTCCCCTTGCTTGAGTTCTTCATTTTAATTATCTCTCTTGATTACCTGGAGTATATTTTCAAGTAAAAAAATTTCCCTAAGAACACATGGATAGTATATTTTCTGATCCCTTACTTGGTTGAGACATATTTTTGTAGACTTTACAAATAATTGTCAAACTAACTGGATATGAAATTCTTTTTTTATTTTATTTTATTTATTCTACCCCCCCCCCCCCCCCCCTTCTCCCTGTTGTCTGCTCTCTGTGTCTATTCACTGTGTTTGCTTGGGACCTTCTAGAGTGGGAGAGAGATAATTACTCTCTTGCACCACCTCAACTCCCTGTTCTGCTACGTCTTTTTATTTTCTCTCCTCTGTGTCTCTCGTGTCATCTTGCTGAGCCAGCTTCCCTTGTCGGCTAGCACTCCTGCACGGGGTGGCTTTCCCACGTGGGCCAGCACTCTGCGTGGGCCAGCTTGCCCTCACCAGGAGGTACCTGGGCATCAAACCCTAGACCTCCTATACGGTAGAAAGGAGCCCAAGTGGTTAAGCCACATCTGTTTCCCTGAAATTATTGTATCACATTCTACTTTTCTCAGAATCCTGTAGATAGAGCTCCATTTTCCTGTCCGGCATGTAGTGTGCTAGAAAATTCTGAGGTCAACCATATAATTTTGTTCCTTTGAGGATAGCATGTTTCTTCTTTCTGAATGTTTATGGTATTTTAGAAAATCCTTACAATTGAAAATTTTGCCAAAAATGTGTCTCGGTGTAAATTTTTATTCAGTTTGCCTTGAACATGATAAACAAGTTAAATTTATATTTTTTTCAGCTTCAAAATATTTTCTTCAATTATAGCTATGGTGTGCCTCTGCTCCATTCCTTCTGGGTATACTTATCTGTAATACCTACAATTCTTAAGTTAAAATTCAATTATCTTACTTATATCTTATCTTCATTCTCATAACTTTCATCTCTTTGTTCTTTTATTCTGACTTCAAGGACAGTGTCTCCTTATTGATGATTCAATTTTCTGCAGTGCCAGTTCTACTCATTATTGTCTACAATGAAAATTTGAATTTTGCACTTTCAATTTTACTTCCTTGCAATCTTTGTATACCTCACCTAGCTCCATTTTCATTTCAATTTGTCTTTGGAACACTTCTATTTTTCTGTTTCATGCTGTTGTTCTTCTATTTCAGCCTTTTTCTTTTTATTGATTTTTGCTCCTATTTAGAAGTGGTCATAACTTCTTATACCTTATTGAGGATGGCAAATAAACTTCCACCTTTTAGTGGGTTTTTTGTTGTTATTGTTTTCTTATTCTAGTAGTAAATAATTTTCAGAGATTTGACCCTCTTTTGGGTTTTCAGGATGCCATAAATTTCTTGCTCTTCAGGACTTTTTAAAAAAGTTGTTGCTTTTTATTTTTTCTTTCTTCTCATTTTTGAATTGAGAAAGTCTTATCTAGATGCAGCAATTGCCACTAGAGAGGTAATGTGAATTTCCCATGGGTGTGTTGTCTGTCCTCCTGGAGCTAGTTCAATCAGCTTCTCAGATATACAGCTAGAAAGCAGGTTGGTGTATACAATTCCCAGGCCAATTTTCAGCATCTAAAGAGATAGTCATCTGGTATTTCTCTGGTGTCCTGTGGTGGAATCTTATCCCTCACCCAATGATGGGTTCTCTGATTCTCTCAACCAAGGACTGAATGAGTCTATACCAGTAGTTCTCTGCCCTGGATGAACATTAGAATCACCTGAGGAAATTTTAAAAGATACCATGCTTGGGCCTCACCCTGAACCAATTGACTCAGAATTTCTGGGGATGGGACCAAGCATCACAGTTTTAAAAATTTCCTCAGGTGATTCTACTGTGTAGCCAGGGTGGAGAGCTGCTGCTTCCTCTCAAGCCACGTGGCCATCAAGGCTCTGCCTATATCTGCCTACAGGGTAGCACTTTGCTCATGGGAACTCATCTCCCACAAAGAAGCTGCCACTTCCAGACCCCTCCCTCCTTCCTTCTATGTTATTTGCAGGGAGTTGAAATCTCTGAGTGAAGAGAGTAACATGGGTGAGGGGTGGAGTGAATGGTATTGTAGTCTGCCTACCTCAGAAAGCATCACAGTATAAGGACATGGCTTTCCAGACTTCTGGACTCTGATTCAGAATATACAGATGAGGAGGAAGGAAATGCTTTCCCATCTTCTATCTAGATGACCAGGGTTGCTCTGTTTAATAAGGCCAAAAAGAAGAAAACCATTCTTTATTAGCTATTTTCTTTAATTCTGTTCCATCGACCTTATGATTAGCAGAGAGATTTTCTTGTTAAGTGTTTCTTTGGTCAAGGTATAAGTTTCAATCATTTTTCTGTATCTTCACAGCTTGTTCTGTGGTGGAGAAGTTGATTAAGTTGTCCTCAGGGTTGCCAGCCTGGCCCCACTTTAACTGGAAACGTGACTGTTTTACTAGTTTCTTAAGGGTTCCTCCGATTTCCAAAGTGTTGCTTGAGGATAGGAATTCTGGCTGTCTTCCTGTGTGTTGCTAGCTCCAACACAGGGCTGGGTGTGCTGTGACTACCTGTCAATCAGGACTGAGAAGATGCTGTGTATTAGAGGGAACAGCATCGTTAGGGTTAGATCAGGAGGCTTCCAAAGAAGAGGAGTTTTAAGCAGAGCTTTAAAGAGAAGGGGGAGGAACATATTTTGAAGAGGGGCACCAGCCTATACAAAGATACAGAGATGAATAAATCATGTACTCTGGGCAGGGAGTTCGAGAAGAAGGCATATTTGCCAAATGAAATGGAGAATCAGGTACTTTCTGACAAATGGGGCTGGTGAGAAGGGGAAGGGATCTCAAAGCCCAAGCTAAAGATTTTGGAGTTAACTAGAAGCTGTGTTAGATTCTGAGCAAGAGAAAGACAAGATCACAACTGAGCGTGCGCGTGTGTGTGTGTGTGTTTGTGTAAATCCCTCTAGTCTGGAAGGATGGATGGGAGATAGGGAGGAGAGGCTAGCTACAGCACAGGTGTATCCTTTCCTGTTCTCATATATTTGTCCACAAGGAGTTGGGAAGCCCCTGGGAATGAGGGAGATAAAATTAGATCCCAGAAAGGACTGGAAACTTTGTTAGCAAAGCCAGGATTGATCTGGATTTTTTCCCTTTCTTCTTGTCCCACTTACCTCATGGTACCTTTAGAAGTGCTCATATGTGGCTTCGTTTTCTCTGGTGCCTATTGCTACAGAGTCTGCTGAGACAGATTTTAAGTATCTTTAAAAACCTGGAATGTCACTTGCATTCCCTAAGCCTCTACCATCATTGCCCCCTCTCTGGAGAGACAAGTTGGGAAAACCCCCATCTGTTTCTTCCTCCACCAACCACGGCTATCTTTCTCCAAGCGCAGGCACCCAGGCCCCAAGAAACCACAGGACCCAGCTCCCAGACACATCCCATACAGCACAGGGAGGTCTCCAGAAACTAGTGTGATGTCTGGGGTCCAGGGACGGAGGCTGGGGGATGGATGAGATGACTTTTTGTAGTCCTCCTTCCAGGATTCCTGGATTGTCACCCACAAAGTTGGCCTTCTGCCCAGATCTGCAGGTCTGTGTCTTCAGGGGAAGCTCATAAAGGCTACACACAGAGTCTCCTCCCTGCCTCCCTCCTGGAGGGTGGGTAATTATTTTTATATATTGCTGCCGATTAAATACAAGGAATGGCTTGGAGGAATGCTCAGGTATCATCCTTTGATGTATACAAAGGAAGCGCTTTCTCTGCCTCCTGGGACTCTTGCACACCCATCAATTCTCTTGACAGATGCAGGGAAAGAGTGGTTTGGGCATTAACATAGCCTGGAGAGCCAGTTGGAATTGCCTTCCTTTTAATATCCCACCTTTGATCTAGTGAAAGACTGACAGTGAGAGGGGAAGGATCTTATTAGGTGGCATAAATCAGAGCTGATGAAATCACTTTCCTCTGACAAACTCAGTCTTTCCTCTGTGGAGGGAGAGGAGAGAAAAGAGTTACTTAAGCTTTAAGCTGCACCTTCCCCCTCCATTATGAGTGTGCATGCAAAGGTTAATTCAAGAATCCATCCACCTTCAACTCCCTGTCCCTACCCTACCCTTTGCAGTGAAGCTTGGGTTTTCACTCCAAGTTTCTGGTGGCTTAATCTGCTGCATCTCTTCCCCTAAGCTCTCTGTCATCATGGGACCCATCCCCCAAGAGTGCTCAAGCACCACCTCCCTAGCATTTTAGTTTCTGAAATCTCCAGGACAAATGTGTCCCCTACAGCCTAGCAATGGGTTCCAGATGTGGAGATGAATGGCTGAGAACCAAGGGATAGGATCCAAATGTTGGGTGCTGCCGAGGAATGGCTCTTGGAGACCAAACTGTTCAAGGACCTTGGCTAGTGACCTGGGGAGGAGAGCAGCCTTTTTCCTTTGTGGGGCACCTTGGAGGCATCCCTGTGGCACACCTGTGGGAGCCAGTGAACAATAAACATGTTCTTCTCTCAAGTGGAAAAGGGCAGAGAAAAATGGTATACTGTTTCATAAAGAACATTGACTCAAAGCCAACAGCCTTCTTTAGCTCTGCCATTTCTTTACTCTCTAACGTGGAACATGCCACCTGGTTTCTCAGGTCTCCCTTCCTCCTTGGTTGAATAGAGTCCCTTTCAGTTTTCACTTCTACGACTGTGGTCTCTTTTCAGCAGTCTTCTGAACAGTGCTGGTAGGGCATGTAACTTGGTCAATAAAAAGCACAGATTGGATAGCCCCTGCAGGCAAGTTGCAGGGAAAGAGGGGCCACAGCCCATGCCCTCAGGGGTCTTTCAGTCTAATAGGGGAAAAAGCAATCAAAGTGGGCACTTGGGTAAAGTTCTTCAAAGGTCTAAAGTTGACCTTTGCCTTTTTTCTAACTCTACTGACCATCTTTTCCTACTCCTCATATCCCTGGCCCGAAGCTCCCTGTGTCCTAAATCTATGTCCCAGTTCCAGAGATGTATAATTTCAAAGAACTGTTCTTCACTAAAAGGTTGTATTAGTCAGCATTCTCCAGGGAAACAGAACCAGAAGGATAAATATATATAATGCGATTTATTATAGGAATTGGTTCATGCAAGTGTGGGGATGGGCAAGCCCTAATTTCCCAGAAGAAACTGACTGGCTGAAGTAGAGATAGTAATTCTTCCTTCTGACTTCTGAAATTACCAGATCTCCTTTTAAGGCTTTTAACTGCCAGGATGAGAAGTCCGTCCTTATTGAAAGCAATCTCCTCAGTTGATTGTAGACGTAATCAGCCATAGATGCAGTCAACATACTGATGATTTAAGTCCACAAAATGTCCTCACAGTAACAATCAGGCCGCTGCTTGCTTGGTCAAAACAAATGAACAGCATAACCTGGCCAAATTGACACATGAGCTTAACCATCACAAAAGCTAATAGTGAGGGAAGCGGATGTGGCTCAACTGATAGAGCGTCTGCCTACCATATAGGAGGCCCAGGGTTCAAACCCAGGGCCTCCTGGCCCATGTGGTGAGCTGGCCCATGCATAGTGCTGCCGTGTACAAGGAGTGCCATGCCACTCAGGGGTGTCCCCCACGTAGGGGAGCCCCATGCGCAAGGAGTGCACCCCTCGCGAAAAGCGCAGCCTGCCCAGGAGTGGTGCTGAACACACGGAGAGCTGACACAGCAAGATGATGCAACAAAAAAAGAGACACAGATTCCCAGAGCCACCAAGAATGCAAGCAGACACAGAAGAACACACAGTGAATGGACACAAGAGAGTAGACAACGGAGAGAGGGGTGGGGAGAAATAAATAAAATAAACCTTTTTTTAAAAAAAACTAATAGTGACAAGGTTTTAAAAAAACTTTAACAGGTAACTTCTGTGCTCTTAAAAGAGTACAATTTCAGTCATCTTGAGATGTTTGTGGGGCATGGGGGTGGCTGCTCAAAGCCTCTGCTGTGCTTATATATTAGCCCACTCGGGAAGGCCCTTTTCTTGGGGACACAAGGGCATAGTACAGAAGAACTTGTCCAAAGAAAGCATGGACTCCTAGAAAGACAGAGCTGCAAGGGCCCTTAAAGGAAATCCCTCCCCTTGTAGGTGAAGAAATTGAGCCCAGAGAGAGGAAAGGGACTTGTGTGAATCACAGAGTTCTGTGTCACACACTGCATCACAACTGGTGCAAGACCCTTGCTTACCTGACCCCTCTCCCACCACCACCAGGGATTACTTTCTCCACCTGAGACTCCCCAGAGCCTGCAAGTTCACATTCAGATTCATAAAGCATCCAAGGACCAGCACATTCTCTTCCCCACTACCTTTCTCACCTTGTCCAAACCCTCAGCACTGCCCTATCTGATGCCCTAAGCTCCCGGAACACACCACTGGTTGCTTTACCTTTAACAGGCTGTCTGTTGGTCAATACCTTGGTATTCACGCTTCTCTTTGCCAGAAATCCTCATTCTCCTTGTCTACCTGGTGAAAATTCAATTGTTCTTCAAGGCCCAGTACAAATGTCACCTCTTCTGGGAAGGCTGTCTCACCTTCTGTGTGCTTCCTTTACTTTTGGTGCAATCCACATGCAGACACAGATACTGTGTCACACACATGCTGCATCCCAACTGGTGTTTTACTTATCCTTGTTGCTAGATTATGAATTCCTCAAGAGAAGGAACCAAGTCTCTCTCTCTCTTTTTTTTTAAGATTTATTTATTTATTTATTTCTCTCCCCTTCCCCACCCCCATTGTATGTTCTCTGTGTCTATTTGCTGTGTGTTTTTCTTTGTCCGCCTCTGTTGTCAGCAGCACGTGAATCTGTGTCTCTTTTTGTTGCATCATCTTGTTGTGTCAGCTCTCCATGTGTGCGGTGCCATTCCTGGGCAGGCTGCACTTTCTTTCGCGCTGGGCGGCTCTCCTTACGGGGCACACTCCTTGTGCGTGGGGCTCCCCTATGCGGGGGACACCCCTGCGTGGCAGGGCACTCCTGTGCGCATCAGCACTGTACATGGGCCAGCTCCACACCGGTCAAGGAGTCCTGGGGTTTGAATGGCGAACCTCCCATGTGGTAGACGGACGCCCTCACCACTGGGCCAAGTCCGCTTCCAGGAACCAAGTCTCATTCATCTCTGTATCATTGTCTTGCGTGAAGCCTGGCTAACCTCTTAGAGCTGTGCTTTCTAATATGGTAGCCACTAGCCACATGTGGCTTTTAAAATTAAAATTAAGATTCAATTCCTCAGCCACACTAGCCACATTTTGCCTGTGCAATAGCCACATGTGTCTAGTGGTTACTGTATTGAACAGCACAGATAAGGAACATTTCTCTCACCGCAGAAGGTTTTATTGGACAGTGCTGTCTTAGAGGAGACCAGAAGCATACAGCACCCAAAATAGAGAGTCCTAGAGAATCCTTAGCTGCCCAGACTACACACATGTCAGCTCCTGGCACAGAGAAGGTGCTAGAAGGCGTTGTTTCCTGGAACTGGGTCTGGAGCCCAATCACTTGGGCTCTACGCTTTGTTGCTACTTCTAGTCCAGACATGCTGCCTGGCCCCTTCTCTGGCCACAGCCCCCTGTGGTCCTCCTCTGGGACTGCTCTCCCCAGCTGAGGGGGCTTCTTCTCATAACTCAGCTCCCAGAATGGAAGGGTCTTTGAGAATAAGTGCTGATGGGGAATAGCTGCTCAAGTCCTTGGAGCAGGAAGCCTTATCAATAAGCCTGTATTGAGTGGTGACCACGTCAAGATGAAGAGCCCAGATTCAGGGGCTCCCTAGCTTTTCCCTTCTCCCTCCCCTCACCCTAAGCCATCTGAGGATAGAAGTACGGGTTATTGTCTGAGGGAAAGGGCTCTTTCTTGCCACTCACCTGGTATAGCCAGCAGGGCCAAACACCCCATGGTGGGGCCATGCGTGAGCAGGGTTGGTGAGACTCTAGAGCGTGTGGTAGGCTCCGAATCCCCTCTTCCCCATGTGGCTGAGGGGAATGAGGTGTATGTGTTGGGGTCCCTGGCTGGACAGTCTTGGAGAAGAAATGTTGTTTATCTGTGGTGCCTCCCACCTCCCTTGTCTATACCTCTCCAGGCTCCTGGGCTTGTCCCAAGCCCTTACTTTCTCCCATGTGTCTATAATGGAGACATCTCTGGCATATGCAATTGAAACAGCCTCCTGAGTATCTCCCTACCCCTACCCATTCCTTACAAGCCAATCCCAACGCTGTAGCCTTGGTGATCTTTCTAAAACGCCCGTTTCACATGGGCTCCACCATAATCTTCCCCTTTCCAACTCTGACATCTCATCTCCAGTCCTTTATCACTCACTTCCAAATGTTGGCTATTCACCAGCTCAAATGTCACGTCCTCTGTGAGGTTGATCCAGGTTTCCCACAGGTGGAAAGAATGGGTCCCAGCTCCCAGGGTGTTTCCAGCACACCTTCACTAAAGTCCTTTAAGCTGTGGGTTTAAAACCACAGCCCTTGGAGGTGACCCAATGGCCTCACCTCACCTCCCTGAGCCTCCTTTTGTAAGTGCAAGACAGGAATGATGAGGTTCCTATCTGAGGTGAAGAGTAGATCTGAGAATATATGGAAAACACTCAGCACACCTGGCAATTAGGGCGCTCTTAACAAATGTTAGCTAAGGTTTTTAAAAATTGTTTTATTAAATAATAAAATAAATGGTCTAGGAGCTTCTCCTGAGATGGACTTTCTGTTATTTGTCTTTGAACCCCAGAACTAAGCACAATGTGATTTAATAGGCACTCAATGAATGTTTACTGGATTAAATCCAATCTGATTGAAGACTAAAGGAATGATGCCATCTGAAATGGGAAGCACGTCGGGCAGCCTATAGATCGTGGGAGCAGATCTTTGGAGGTAGTCGGGGCTTTATGGCAGCCCTCATGAATCCCCAAAAGCTTTCACAGGAGGCAGGCTGTATTCTCTCCAAGGGGAGGTTGGAGGGGTGTGAGTGTGTGAAGGCAGAAGCACATGGGGCCCCGGGCCAAAGCTAATTGAGTCTTTGGGTGCAGTCTGACTGGACCCTATTTGAGTGGGGCCTCCTGCCAATAGGGGCAGGGCATCTCCCCCTGGCCCTCTGTGTGGAGGCTGGGGGCTGGCACTGGTGGCTGGTGCCAGAGCAGAAGGTGGGGGCCCCGCCACCTGTGGGCAGCCCTGGGGCACCTCCTCGCCCTCTGCAGGTGGCAGCCTGCTCCCTGCTGGAAACTCGCCTTACCTGGCAGGTTCTCCATCAGGGCTGTTGGTCCCTCCAGGCAATCAACGGCTCCCACGTGGAATATTTCTCCCACAGAATAAGCATTTCCATTGAGGCTGGGTTTTTTCCCCCCATATTCAATATCCTCTCCCTCCCCCCTACCTGCTCTTCACCTTGAAATGCCCCTCTTAGCTAAGTCGGCATGCTTTTATTCTAAGCCGATCTCCCCTCTCCTTTCCTTTCCTCTCTTCTCTTCCTTCCACATGATCTACTGAAAATCGACCTTGTACCTGTACTGTGCTGGTGATTGGGGTTCAGAGGTGGAAACTGCCCCCCAGCCCCTGGCATTTGGCTCAGGGCAAACAAACCATAACTGCATGTCAAATGAACAGTCCTCAGGGTATCTCACCCCGCCCCCCCCTTTTTTTTTCTCACTCACGCTCACAATGAGGAAGAGAGAACAGAAGATCTGCCTTGCAGCTCTTGAGGACTTTTGAGCTCAAGAGCAGGGCTGACCTCATGGACAGGTGCCCTGTGCTCAGAAGTCACTTGGTTTAGTGCTCTGCTGTTGCCATCTTGAAATTCTTAATTTTTGAACTACGAGCTCTGCATTTTCATTTTACACTGGGTCCCATGGATTATGTGCCCAATCCTGTCTGGGAGGGTCTGAGTGGTGAGAAGCTTCAAGAAGAGAGGAAGGCAGCCAGGCTGGGGCTTGGGCAGAGAAGCCCCACCAAGCTCAGCATCCTGGCTCCCTGGAGGCAAGCCAGGGGCTCCCCCTTCCTAAGCATCCAGCATCTGAAATGGAGTCTTGGCTCTCCTTTCCCACTCTGCAGCACACTGCTGGGCTGGCAGGGAAAGCCACCCTCCAGACCCTAGGACCTGCTGAAGGTCCTTCCTTAGGATGAGAGGAGCAGGGCAAGGAGGCACCATTACTCTCCAGTCGGAGGATAAGCAGTAGCCTTCCCTGTACATAAGCAACCCTGCAGAGCCTACTGCAGGCCAGTCTTTCTTCGTGGATTCTGATTTTCAGTATCTCTTTGCTCCTAAGGACCCCTGTCCTACAACTGCCATGTCTTCTCACATCCTGTTGCTCAGAGCTGGAGAAAGGACCCAAGTCAGGCCTGGCCTGAGAAGCATAGAAAGAACAGGACAACCCCTGTCCACTTCCCTTGCAGTCCCCCTGGTCCTCCCCTGGGGCATGCTGACCTTTATTCAAATTCAGCCTGTGTTTAGGGAGCCGATGCTATGTGCCAGGCACTGAGCTTGGAGCTTCACTTGCATGATTCCTTTTAAGTGAGTTCCTGGTGACATCCTTGACTCAGTGGTCCACTAGGAACTCCAAATCTGTCCTCCTTATCTTGGATTTGACCAAGATCAGGAAGGATATAGGCTAGAATAGAGAAAGGAATCTGCAAAAAAGGGCTCACTAGATCCTCTGTGGGCTTCTAATCTTCTGAGGGCTATAAAGGTCCCTGGTTTCCAAACAGAAATATGCTCCCTGCATCTCAGAGAGGTATGATTCTCTCTGTCATCTTACTCCCTCCGGGGAGGCAGGAGTTCCAGTCCTGCCACTTTCTTTGGGCATTTTTCTTTATCTCTCTGGTCTTCAAGTTCCTCATGTAAAATGAGTTAGGCTGGCAGTTTCCTTCAAGCTCTGATAAAATGTGATTCTGAATTCATGCTGTTTTCCTTCTGGGTCACTGTCAGTGAGCAACTTCTTGCTGTCTAGCCTAAATCCCTTCTGCTGCAACTTGCTCCCTGGTAGGTCCTCATTTCACTTTTGTCAAATGGGACCAGTCTGCATCTCCCCAGCTCACCAGTGATGCCCCATGGCAGGCAACTTTCACACCAGCTGCCCCTTGGGAGTTGGAGGGAAGGGGTCCCAGCCCTCATTCTCTCTCTTCTCCTTTTCCTCCCTGCCTCAGCCCCTAGCTTAGGCTGGGGAGTATGAGGAGCAATTTGGCCCCGGAGAGGTTAAACTGTTTCCCTAGAGCCCAAGCAAGCTTGAACCGGCCTGTGAGGTCCCTGCTAATCTGCCCTATTACCGCAGGTAAGAATTATAATCAGAAATCACTCAAGGAGCCCAGGCCCACATGGGAGAAAGGGAAAGCACTGTTGGGGGTTGTTGGTTTTATGCCAGGGCTTAATTGGCATAATTGCTCTCTTCTTCCTGCCAAGCCAGAGCCCATCTGGGCTGGCTCTCCCACCTGTGGATGGCAGAACTGAAAGAGGTCTCAGAGTCTCCTTCCGCTCCCCACCCACGTGGCAGGGGACCTGGGCCCACCTACCCTGCAAGACCGGAGATCCAGGGGAGGCCTCTTCTGAGAGCACCCCATCCTGCCAGGGCCTGTCTGTGGGAGGGGCTGCTCTACAGCCAGGGTGCTGACCCTTGGGGTTCCCAAGGTTCAGAGGTTCCTGCGGGGAGACAGTCGGCACCCACGAGAAGGGAGGGGGAGAAAGCAGAAGCCATCACCGCTCCCTTCCTCCTCCTGCTGCCACCACACTCCTCTCTGGACTCCGCGGGGAGTCCAGCTCTAAGCAGGCCTTTGCTCTTTTGTCCTCACAGCCAAAACCCCCAGGAGGACCTACAGTGGCCACCTCTTCCTTGGGTCGTCAGGGTCCCTCTGAATGGCCTCCTGGTTGGAAGGAGATGGAGTGCTGGGGGCTAGGCATTCTGTCCACATTCCGGAGGGGACAGGTGGTCCTGCTGTAGAGCTGAGGAAACCATGCAGAAGGCTAAAGGAAGGGTGTGTATCCGTCTCTCTGACCCTTAAGCCCACACTCCTTCCCTGTTCACAGGAGCCTCCTGGCTTAGGGCTGCAGGACAAAATACACGTATCACATGGGATAAACTGACATGGAAAAGTTATTCGTGTTTATCTGATATTCAGCTCTAACTAAGCAGCCTGTATTTGCATTTGCTAAATCTGGCAAAACCCTCCCTGGGGTCCGTGGCCCTCCTTTGCACCCACCCAGTCTGAGTGGAACTCCTGGACTCGCCGCTCCTCTGCGGGCTGCGCTGGCTGCTGCTCACCCCGACTCCAGATGCAGGCCTGGGTGATTTCCTCCATGGGCTCTTGTCCCTTTCTTCATTGATCATTTTGTTTGATTGTTCCTTTTGGCATGTCTCTATCCCCAAGTCTCAGGAGCGGGACGCGATACTGCCCCTCCCTGCTGCTCCCTGGCCAGCCCGAGGCCTCTTCCACCAGGCCCCTCCACGTGTTCTCTGAGGAGCAGGAAGATGCCCGGGGGCTCATCCAGTCCAGCGCTTCCCTGAAAGGCTGAGGCAGGGAGGCCCGTCCTGGGACAGGGTCGTGCTTGGTGCAAAGTGAGAAGTGACCCTCCCCATGCTCTCTTACCTCTGTGCTACATGAGACCCAGGAGATGGACTAACCAGGGTCATGAAATACGGTGTGAGCACCTCCTTGGGTGTGGAGACGTGTGTGTATGCACATACACACACAAACACACTGAGGAAGTGGCTTCCAAAAGCCTGCTGAGCTCAGAGCAGATCGTTCGCTCCCTTGCCCTGCCCTGCCCCGCTTCCCAGCTGCCTCGCGTCGTGTCGCCTTCCCGCTGTTCGCCTGTGGGGTGTCGGTCTCCTCAGCTAGTCCACAGCCTCTGCCCTGGTTTCCCCCAGGCTTTCTCAAAGAGGCGAGCAGGTTCTCACCACTCCTTGTGCACCTCGGTTGCAGCATCACTTGATGGCACATGGATTCTGGTGTCAGACAAACTTTGAATCCCCGCTCCGCGTGACCTTGGGGCACTTAATCTCGCCATAAATGGGGCTAATCAGCATTACCGCACAATGTTGCCAGGCGCTTGTGCCTCATGGCCGTGGGTCACGCGCTTGTTCCTGGCTCTGTACACCTAAGGGCTCAATAAGCGATGACTATTACGAGTGTCATGGTTGTCACTGTGGGGTTGCTTCCAGCCCAGGACTTCAGAGAGGAAGGGGTGCTCTCCACCTGGGGGAATCAGGCTTCCTAGGTCCATGAACCTACTCTTTAGTTAGGCAGGTGCCGCCGAGCAAGGAGGAGGCTATCAGATGAGCCGGGCCCGGGCCCTCTCCACCTCCCTCATCCGGTGGGTTGCTGCACCTCATCAATTTGGCTTGCTAAGGATGCTTGAGATCTGTGCCCTCCCCCGCCGTGGACCCGCATTCTCCTGCCTCGAGGCCCTCACTCATCACACTCCACAGCTAAATCTCCTTGTCTAAACCCTACCTTCCCTTAAGGCCATCTCAAAGGCCATCTCCGCTGTGTGGCCCTAAGTGGCACTCAGGGCTTAGGTATCTGTGGTCTCTGAGAAAGTGGGGCCAAGATGCTGCCTCGCTGAGAGAGCTCCCCATGGTCAGGAGGAGAGGCTGGGTGTCTGCGAGGCAAGCATCTATGGATCGAGGGGAGAGATGGGGGTAAGAGCCCTCACTGTGATAGAATGGGGTGCCAGAGCAGGAAAGTCAGGGTGCCAATCATTACCTGGTAACAGGGGCTGAACTAGCGGGTCTCCTCCATCTTACTTGTATGCTTGGTCAGGCCATCATTTGGGGCTTAGAAGAAAGGGATTTGGAGGGCATTTATTTACTCATTTATTCAAGAACACTTATTAAGTGGCACCTGTGAATTTGGTTTGGTGCTAGATGCTAGGAATTCAAAACTGAGCAAGGCACAGTGCCTGCAATTGTCAGTGTATCCAGGAGGATGAGGAAGAGTCCCGAGAAATTGATGATCAATCCCAAGAACATGGTCTCCTATCTGTAGGAGGAGATGGCCTCCAGCTCCTCATTCTGTCTACCTCTCTTGTTCAGCTGTCCCAGGTCATTAGGCCAGGCTCTCAGAAGTTCCAGGAGACCTGGATCAGTTCTTTAAAAACATGAATGTGCTTATGAGTCAAGGGTTCACGTGCAGGTCAAGTTAAAATTCAGATTCTGAGTATGGTCTGGGATTCTGTATTTCTAACAAACTCCCAGATGATGCTGAGCCCGATGGTCCGTGGACCACCTGTTGAGAGCAAAGACCCAGAGGAAGATCTAGTGTATGTCCTGATCCCTGAGTGGGGGTGGGATGATGGGACCAGAGTGACCCAGCTGAAAGCTGTAACCCCAGGCCTCCTCAGTGGGAGGCAAGTATGTGTGAGAGTTGGTGATGGAGTGGAAGTAGGGAGCATTCCAGGTTGGTACAGAAATCAGTGAGGCACATACATTGTGACTTTGTGGGGTGTGCCAGTACTAAAGGATAATGACTAGGGAGAGGGACATACGCTTTGAAGTTGGACTGTTTGGGCTTTTATTGTAGCTCTACCACATACCAGACTTGTGACCTTGGGAACGTTGCTTAACCTCTCTGTACCTCAATGTTCTCACTGGCAAAATGCCCACCTCATGTGTTGTGTGGAGATTAAATGAGTTGATACATGTAATGCTCCTAGAACACTCTCAGTAAATGGGACCCCTAGATATACAAGGAGGTGAGATTCAAATGGGGCTGAAAGGAGGAGGATCACTCGTGCATGGGCTCTGCTCCACCAAGGTCAGCATATGACGTCCAGGCCAGGGCCCAGGCAGGGCAGTTCTGGCTTCTGAGGGTCAAGTGATAAGAACATTCAATGGAGTAGAGTTCTCGTGAGAGGATACCATACCCACGGGCAGCTGAGCTGCTTGGTGGTACAGTAGTAAAAAAAGGCCACGTCAGGTCTGGCAGGGTCTCAGTTATACTGTGAGTCCTTGTCATCTTCCAGACTCAGTTTTCCTGGCAGGCAGGAGATAGGAGCAAGATGATACTAACATTGCTGTCCGTAGTTCTGGCTTGTGGGAATCCAGGCACACTGGGAGTGGGACTGCCGTGAAGGGCATTTCATGTAGAAGAAAGAAGCAGGTAAGGGGCATTCTTTATGGGATGCTACAAAGATCCCCCAGAATTTCTGGGTAGCACTGTTTTCTCGGTCAGGACCAACGGGGATCACTATTTGGAGGGGGCATATCTTGAGACCAGACACTGGAATGGTCAAAATTCACTCCTCCAGCTTCCAAGTATGTGATATGGAAGTGGCTGTCCCCATCCAGACAAGATGGCTGTGTGAAGCTACAATCTCTTTGGTGACCTTCCTACCTCCAGCATTGCCCCTCTGCAACACCTCCATGATATCCAGAGGGACGTTTTTAAAACAGAAAGCTGCCCACGCCATTCCCCTGCTTAAAATCCTTCAGTGGCTCCCTTTTCCTGAACATGGCCTTGCACTCGAGGTCCTGCAAGCCCTGGCTCTGCCTTTCTGGCTTCGCCTTGCACTTCCCTCTCATGCTTCCCCTCATGCCCCATTCCAGAAGCCCTACTGGCCTGCTTGGAGTTTGCCTACAATGCTACACTCTATTTCCTGCATGCCATTCCCTCTCCTGGGAGTTCTCCCCCACCTCCTTCCTTGGCTCATTCCTACTGAGCCATCTGGTCTCCCGGAGGCCTTTCTCTGGGAGGTCTTCCCTGAAGCCCCAGACTAGGTGCCCACAGCATCCGCGCTTTCATCGTCTACTGCACTATGAATATAAATGACTTTCCCACTGAAGAGGAAGCTCTGTGAGGGATGGCAGCAAAACTGTCTTCTCAGCAGCTGATAGTTATTGGACACTGTCTCTGGGGTAGAACTGTAGTAAGGGCTTTCTGTGAGAGTGTCATCCTCCTCGAACCTCCAGAGGCAGCATCTCTTGGGAATCTCCTTTCACAAAGCTCCCCTGTAATCCAGTCACAGTCAGACCCTCAGGAGAATGACTGCCCTTGAGGAGCCATATCTGGGGTGACAGGCCTTGCCAGTAGAAGGCACTTGCTGAAGGGTTTTTGGTCTACCAGGTCAGGTTTGATGTGGGTGGGAGGTCTTTCCTAATTACTGCTTTCAAGGGGTGCCCTAATCAGTTTGCTCTCACCCCCCAAGACTGCAGTCTTGGTCCATCTACCCAGAACCCTCTTGCTGGAGAACCAGGGAGTTTCTCCCAGTGGTGCCTGAAACTTTGGGCCAGGAGGACACTGGTAAAATGGCTTAGGGAGGAGATAGAAACATTGTTGAGCCTTCTACAATTGGACTTGTGCTCTCAAAGTTGGTCACATCAGTTCTCCTTTGGGTTCAGAATTATGGAGCCTATGGCCTTTGTGGTTAAGGGCTGGGATCTCCATGGTTTGGGTGCCATTTGCCTATGTGGGAGAATCATGACTCAGTGCAAACCTTCCCTCAAGATAGTAAAGTCCAAGAGTAGATCCAAGGCTTGTCTGGGTCCCCCTGAGAGCAAAGGGAGATGGGGATTCAGCCCAAGTCCCAGACTAGGAGGGAGACGACAGTAGCATATTGATAAACAACATTGTGGCTTAGACACACCTGTAAAAAACTACTGCATCTGTTTAAAAAAAAAAGTGGGGAGCAGATGTGGCTCAAGTAGTTGAGCTCCCACTTCCCACATGGAAGGTCCTGGGTTCAGTTCCCAGTGCCTCCTAAAACAACAACAATGACAAAATGAACAAGCAAAACAAACGAAAAAACCAACTCAGGGAAGTTGACGTGGCTCGGTGGTTGAGTGCTGGCTTCCCACATACGAGGTCCTGGGTTCAATCCCAGGCACTAGGACCTCGGGGAAAAAAAAAGTAGAGCAGGTGTAGCTCAGTGGTTGAGTCCTGGGTTCAATCCCTGGTACCTCCACTAAAGAAAGAAAGGGTAAAAAAGTTATCTCAGGCAGTTTCCTTGTTTAGCTTGCCTGTCAAGATCTGCTAGAGCTCATGTCAGAAGATCTTGAGTCACCTTGCAGTCTCTGGATATGCACATTCAGGACCACCCAACATCTGTCTACATTTTGAGGAGTTGCATTCCAAGGATTTCTCCGGTGCACACAGGGACCTCCCATAGGGTGTTAACTAAACAAGAAACCCAGGACTTTGGCAGGAGCCCCATCTAGCTATTGGGTCCTTGAAGGGACAGCGAGTGATGCCAGGGGTGGCTAGAAGGGGTGGCCTGCATCTCTGAGGAGACATCTTCTTTGGTTAGGTCCAGAGAGGGATTTTCCTCTCCCAGTGCTGGGAGCACCTGCACTATAATGGCTTTGAAGTGGGAAGAGTTGGGAAGAATGTCACACCCAGAGCAGGGAAGTTATGGCACAAATCTGGAGGCCTGGGAGCATGGGGGCAATACTGGCTATCTACAGAGGGACCGTGGGTGAAAGCGTGGGTCTGAGAGGAAGAGTTAGGGTCATAAACAGGACAGTATGATGTGAAGGACCAAGCATCGTGGATCGGAATGGAGCCAAATATAGGACCTTGAAGAGGTAGGACACAGGATAAGTGGTGGTCAAGTGGCAGTTCATCCTAGAGCCCCTCTAAGGGGAATCCCTTAGCTTGTCTGCACTTGCCCTGGACTGATCCCTCTCCATCCTCTCTTCCACCAGGCGCCTAGATGCCAACCTCATCTCCCTCGTCCCAGAGAGGAGCTTTGAGGGACTGTCCTCCCTCCGCCACCTGTGGCTGGATGACAACGCACTCACCGAGATCCCCATCGGGGCCCTCAACAACCTCCCAGCCCTGCAGGCCATGACCTTGGCCCTCAACCGCATCAGCCACATCCCTGACTACGCCTTCCAGAACCTCACCAGCCTTGTGGTGCTGTGCGTGTTGCCGCCCGCCGTCTCCTGGCGCGTCCTGCTAGGGGCTGGGGGCTGCGCGTTCACTCCAGAGTTGGCTGGAAGCCTTGCTCTTATCTGTGTGAGACCTTCTGATCTCAGTTTCCCTTTTGTAAAATGAGAATGGTCATCCCCTGTTGACTCCATGGAGTTATCGTGAGGTCAAATGACATTAGAACAGGACAAGTGCTACGAGATTCACTAAAAGACAAGAGTACCATAAATCAGAAATCAGAAAGAAAAAAAAAAAGAAATCAGCAATTACACCACTATTTGCTCACTATGGAATGTAATAATTATACCACGATAGTTGGAAGATAAGGCAAGAATTTCTTATCCTTACTCCCACTATAAACAATTTCTACCACATTTACAAATCAAATGATACAGTCTTCTGCTTTGGCCTAAGGATAGAGTAAATTCATCTCATTTCCCAGGCCTGAAGAAGCAGAGAAAAGCCATCGCTTATAATTATATGGCGAAGCCCTGTCAGGGTAATTACATGGGAGATAGCATCCCCAGCAGGAATGGGGGACTGGGGTTAACTCTGCCTTTCCAGTGGGAACTTTAGAGTGCAAATTAGCTCCCAGCTAATTGCCGTGAGTGAGTGGTAAGTTCATAGGGTAATTACTAAGGGCTGGGAGGTCATGTGTAATTGCTTTGGGTTCACACTAATTGCTGCTGGAACATGACTCCGGAACACGCATGTTAGTGACTCTTCTAAATGGCAAGACTGCCACCCCTGCTCTTGGAAATCTGGTGTGATTTCCAGGGAAGGGATAATGCTTAATTTCATTTGAGAGATGAAAAGGCAGGCATCGATTTGTCTGATTTTCTATCCTGGGAGACTGGAGAACCAAAATGAACATCCTACAGATCATTTTCTCTTGAGATGGCCACCTCCTCACCTCCCGCTGGGAGCCAGGGGGTTATCTGTAAAGGGTAAGCAGAGCAGGCTGGTTTGTTCTAGCTTTGGGGATGCCTCTGGGACAACATGAGGGTGTGGGATCAGGTCTCTGTGCAAGACAGGACTGGCAAAAATGAGAGTTTTGTGCTGGGTCCCCAGGAGAAAGAGGAGGAGCAAACATTTATTGAGTCCCTATGTGGGGCCCTGAGGATCCAAAGAAGTATAAGAAATAGGTGCTACTCTCCAAGGGATGCCGCAATAGCTATGGGATAAGGCAACCAATGATGTAATGCAACTTATCCTAAGAAAGTCAGATGGTGAATACAGATTAGTGGAAGCTTATGAGCTCCAGGGAGGCTGAAGCAACTGCAGGCAGAGGGATGGGGAGGCTTCAGTGGGTAGGTAGGCTGGGGCCTGGGCCTGGGAAGATGGTGAAGAGTTAGACAAGCAAAGAGGAGAATGAGAACATTCCAAGCAGGTGTTGGTAAAGACATTAAGGGGAAAATCAGGGGTGTTTTAGCTATCAGTATGTAGGCCAGCCTGGCTGGAGCAAAGGGTTCACTTGTAAAGTGTGGGGGAAATAGGCTGGAAAAGTAGACTGGCAATGGCAATGTCAGGGCAAGGAATTTGGCTTTTACCTACCAGATAAAAGGAGGGGAGATGGAAGGTTAAAGGGCGTATTTTAGGAATGTTCATTTGTAGGGTGGGTGAGAAGAGGGGAAGACTGGAGATAGGAAGGTCAGTTAGGAGGCTCTTGTATAGAAATCAAAGTCCAGTTTAGGGAGGTGGCAGAGGGAAGACATGACATTTGAAGGAAAATCTGTTCAGATTTTGAGGCTTTCAGAAGGTGAAAGACCAAGGAGAGGGGGAGTGGAGTTAAGGGTGACTCCATGGTTTGGCTGGGAGCCAGGGGACAGGCTTGAAATGTCAAGCTTGCTGCAGATCTAGTAAGGGTGAGGGGCCCCACTGGGCATAAGCAGGGCAAGAACAAAGCAAAGAAGGCCTCCTGGGCTGCGGCGCGAGGCTGAAGGAAGACTGCAGGGCCAGTTCACCTGCCTCCTGCTCACTGGGGTGGAAGTGAGATGCTTCCAGGGGGAAGTGAACTGCAAGGGGAATAGGCGGCTGGAGAAAGCTGTCTAGGGATTGGGGATGAGCTGGAGGAGGCAGGTGAGGAAGACTGAAAGGAAGCTGAAAGAGGTTTGGTTAAAACCAAGGAGGTGTGTGCAGACAAGTGAGGAGAGAGGGCTTCTCTTCAACCCAAACCCTGTGCTTCCATCAGGCTGCTCCATCACAGGGAGCCCCTTTCATCACTGCTGTGACACAGACAGGACCACAAGGTGGATCTTCATCTGGAGTGGGAGCCCCATACTTTGCCCCAGGCTGGGCTCCTAGAGGGGCCCAAGACACCCAGGTTGAATGAGGGGTTTGGAGGTGGAGCTATTTAGCAAGCAGTGATGGTCTGGGCTGGAGACGCTGCAGAGGGAGAGGGGGTGGAAAATGGAGCTGGGAGTTTAACAGGAGGCAGAAAGAAATAATAGAGTTTAGTGAGAGCTGGGCTATTTTAATAGGTGTGGAGGAAACGGGAAAAATAAAAACAACTTGGTGAGGAGGAAGGGTCTAGGCTTTCCCCATCAGATCAGAATCTCCTTGAGGGCAGGGGTCTGTCATCTCTATTGTGACCTGAAGAGGCAGGTGAGAAAGGATGTGGAAATAGAACAGGATCTTTAAATGTCAAGCTCCCATCCCTACCCATCTACACTGGAGGGTATCTGCCTGTTTGCCTTTATGTTTGAACAACACCTTGGAGGCCAGCTTGATTTTTTTCCCACCTTGAAGTGATTTCCCCATCTCTACATGAAGACATTTTTTAATCATTGAACTTCAATAGTTCAACTAAAATATATCTGAGTATAGAATATTTTGCAGCAAAATTTCCTGGAAAAATATATGCTTTCAAGCTGCAGAGTCCATTCTTTCTTCATATTAGAGAATTTGTCTTATGTCTTTGAATACATCTTCTGACTCATTTTTTAATTATTTCCTTTAGAGACATCAGTTACCTTTGCGTTGAATCATCTTTTGTCTTCTGCATCTATTAATTTCTAACCATATAACCTTTTTTCTTATTCAGCCATATTCATCACGATTATCTCAAGCTTTTGCTCTGAGATCAATTCGAATTTGAGCAATGTCTACCCTATTCCTTTTTCAAATTTATCAACTTTTTAAAAATGATATCGTTTGGGTCCTCAGTTTGTTTCCTTAGCCTGCAGTGTCCCTTTTCCTTTCAGTCTTTGAAATTTTGTCTTTGAAATATTGTTTTATTGGATTTTTTTATAGCAGAAGGCAATTGTGATTTCTTTCTGTTTCTCATTCATTCGTTCTATTTTTTCCTGCTCTCTCCCTGTGTGTCCCCTGTTGCATGTTCGCATGGTTGCCTTGCTATTTCTTTTTTCTGGCTTGTGCTGGATAGCTCTGACCAGTGGTTCTAGTAGCAGTGTCCTCAGGACCATTTCGTTCGCCCCTGCAAGCTACAGTTGGTGGGCTAAATATTGTGGGGAAATCCGGTTCAGCCACCTTTCTGTTACCTATTAAGTGGTGAGGGTAGGAACCAGTATCCAGCCTTGTTTGACCACCTGGGCTCTGCGCTCTCTGCTGGGGTTCTGTTAAATGTGCAAGGTCACTCCCTCTAATTGGGGAGCTACCCTTGGGCTTTAAATCATGTCCCCAATCCAGTGAGGAGCCTGGAGTTTTCATTTTACTTTCCCATTTCACCTGTTCCTTTGGGCAGTCTGACCTGACCAGGGAGGGGGGGGAAAGTCTACCCACATAGTCGCTTCTCTTCAGATGCGGGGCCTTTAGGAAGACTTCTCAGGATTTCGTTTTCTTGCCAATTTGATCTCTGGAAAAAAGAGGCAGGTTAGGAGCTCCAGGAGTTTTCTTTGGCCGCTGGTTTTTGCAACTTTTTTTCTTCTTCATTAATCTGTGTCCCTTTCCTTGCTTTCTTGATACTTGTGCTATTTTGGGTAGAGTTCTAGATTTTGCTATTTTTGCTCATTTCATTAGGAATTGGGACAAGACAATTCTTCTCTCACTTATTTTCAATCCGATGTTCATCTTAGAAATCTTTCCCAAACTGACCTCCTCCCTCTCCCCAATCCACACCTGCCCTGGCTAAGCTCTTTACATCCTGCACTGGTCCCCCATGCTCATTCCCACCTTCCCCACCTCTGCTCAGCCTCCTGCCTCTGCCTGGGGTGCCCTCCCTCTGCCTCTCCAGACTGCCTCTCCTTCAAGGACCTGCTCTGGACCACTTCCTCCCCAAGCCGTCCCTGGCTTCTCTGGCCTTACCAAGCTCCCTAGTCTCTGAGCTTGTCTACAACGCTCTCCAGCTGTAGCCTAAAGCTCAGCCTTTAATTATATGTTGTCTACGGTGGTTTTCTGTTGGCTCCCATAAGTATGTCTGGCCACTGAGTCAGGCAGGCTGGGTCCTGGGGAGTAGGGCCACAGGAGAAGCCTCAGACTTGAACCCCTCTGACATCAGGTCTCTCCTAGAGCTTAGTGGGAGTTTGCTTTAGCCTTGGCCTGGAGCTCTCCTTTCCCTTTTCCCTTCAATAGAAAGTCAAATGGTGTAGCCTGTGGTCAATCCAGCCTGGGAGGTTGAGACTTCCAGAAGTTGGTTTTGGCCAATCAGTTTGCCCCTAGAGACAAAGGGCTGGACCACTGTCATTCTGTCCAGGCCACTCCCTCATCTTCCTCCTCAGGCCACCAGTCCTTTCCCATCCTCCAGGCCTGATGCTGTGGGCACCCGTTCTGACGTGTCTTTCCTTCCCACACAGGCATCTTCACAACAACCGCATCCAGCATCTGGGGACCCACAGCTTTGAGGGGCTGCACAACCTGGAGACACTGTGAGTCTTGGGGTTGTGGTCAAGTTCTATCTTGCCTGGTGATGAAAGCCTGGAGTCCCAGAGTGGGGGTGGGGGGTGGGCCAGTGAGCAGAGGGAAGGGCCAGCAGGACTGGATGCTGGGATCTGGCCCCAGGCTTGCCCACCGACATGCCCCTCCCAGGCGCTTTCTCTGGAATGTCACTCAGAATTAATTCCTTCCTCTTTCAGGTGGGTGATATGTGTCTTCTGGGAGTGCAGGGTGGCCCAAGTAGGGGGAATGGAGGATGCCTGCCCACAGAGACCAACAAAATATGAACATTTCAAAGAGATGGGAAGTGCTAGAGAAGCTGAAGGAATTAGGACCTTGAGCCTGGGGAGTAGAAGGCTTGGGGGTAGGGCTGGGGCTGACTTGATGGCAGTTTTGACGTCTGTTTAATGGTGGCTGCTGACAGAAGGGCACGTAATACCAAAGAGTAATGCTGGGACTGCTTCCAGTTGATCTAACTAGCTAAATGATTAATGGGGAGATGACCCATTTGGCACTCCAGCTTGATTATAAAAAGCACCCAAGCTGTTGACTCTTAAAAAGCTATATTATTCACACATCATCATCCTGGAATTCAGCGAAGGTCAGAATGCACCCAAACCCTCCCATCATTTCCTCTGGATCCCTGCCAGCCCCTGCAGAGTGGCCTGAGTGGGCCCCACTTGAGCAAACAACTGGATGGGTCCTCCAAAGTGTGGCCGTGCCAGCTGGGGTCCCTCAGCTCCCAGGAGCACCTGGTGCAGGCAGGGAGGGGAGCGGTGGGGAGAGAAGGGCCCGCAGGTCACCAGTCGGAGACACTGAGGCTGGGGAATGGCTCACAGTATTGGGAGGGTGGACTGGTCACAGATCTTCTTCCCCCTTGCCCCGCTCACTCCCGCCCCCACATCCACACATCCCCCCAGCCCAGCACCTACCCCTGCACCAGAGCATCGCTCCTGAGGTCAGGGATTTTCAAGGATCCAAAGCAGCAAAGGAGAAAATGCTGGGAGACAAGCCATGACCTGAGGAAGCAGCGAGTTGGGGAAAACCATTTGACAATGTGTATGCCAGGAGGCCGTGGCCATCTGCATTTGTGGTTGTGGAGGGAAAGGAAGTGGGGAGGCCAAGACCAAAACTCCATTCCTCTTTCCTGTAGGCGGGATACCCACGAGCAGGGTTGCTCTCTTGGGCTCAGCCTGAAGCGGGTGAAGCGGTAGAGCAGGGCCGAGCTCTCCCCAGCCCTCACTCCCTTGGGCAGGGGGCTGAGGAGGGCAGTGTGGGTTGGGGTGGGGGGAAAGACCAGTCTGGAGCGGGCAGAGCTGGAACCTCTCCCAGCTGCTGTGTGTGATGTGCGCTATGTGCTATCTGTCATAGACTCTGACGTTAAGGCTGGACAGACCAGCCCGCTCCAGCAACACACGGGGAAGAGCGATGTCCAGGAGCGTGGCACAGCCTGCCTGGGGCTCCTCTCTCAGCTAGGGACGGAGCAGGTCCAGGGTGTGCTAACTGAGAGCCCTATGTGAAGAGTGCCCTGCTTTCCCCAGGCGTTTCGGTCAAATGTGAATTGTGTGAGCCTTCTCTATGCTAAGTGTTTGGAAGTTTCTAGATATAAGAGGTGGTCATTACCCTCAAAAAGTCCATGCCCCAACAGCTATCCTCCCTCTCGCAGTACAGTACAAGAGCTTTCCAGCTGCGTTACCATCAGCGGAGCCGGAGGGAGTCCAATGCTAATAGCCCTGGAGTAGGGGGGTGGGGAGGCTGAGCTCTGCTGGGAAATCAGTGAGGAGGGGGCATACACATTGGTTGTGGACTGACAGCTCCTGAAAGCCAACCAGCAGCTGTTTCTTCACTTCTGGGGCACGTTGCCTAATTCTTTCTCAATTAGCCACTGGATCGCTGGGCAGGGCATTTGGCTCAGCCCGTGCTGGCATAATTACAGAGCAGCCCTGCCGCCAAGCACCCTCTGGAGCTTTCATCTGTAGAAGTGCCTGGCTCCAACGCACAAAGCACAGGGCCTGTGCCCACTTTACAGATGGGGACGTCAAGGCTAAGAGAGTTCTCCCACTTTACCCTGTGGAGGCAGAACTGCCTAGTGTAAAGCCTAGAGCCCTTGGCATCAGATGCCCTGGCCTGCGATGGCAGTTCTACGAGCTGGGCGACTTCGGACATCGTTTGCCTCTCTGAGTCTGTTCCGTGATACCACTAATGCTGATCTTCTGAGGTGGATGCGGGGATGAAACGAGACGTTGTGTGCCAAGTTCGTACAGAGCCTGGCAACCTCCAAGTGCTCGATAAAGTTAGCTATTCCTATTAGCAACCCACCCTGCTTCTCTTTCCCTGTCCCCTCTTCTGAGGGCCCCGACCTCAGCCACATCCTTTCCTTCCCCACCCTTCAGGGGTAAATCCTGCTTCCAACTTTTGATCTCCAGTTAAAAAGGGGGAAAGTGTGCTCTTTATCCTCTGTCCCCCGGAGCCTTTGCTGGAGAACCTGCAGGGGCTGCCAGATGTGGGGGAGGGAAGGAGTGGCTGTGAGAATAAAAGAGGAAAGAAAGGGGAGTCAAACCTTTTAATTGTTGCTTAATTGGCACGCTTTGCAGCCTCAGTTAGTACGCTGGAGCTTTTCATGTGTCACTGGAAGGGTATTTCTCCCTCGGGCCCCGCAAATCTCTGCCACTTAGACCTCTCTCATCTCGGGCGGCAGAGGGAAGATCAAACCCCCGCCGCCCGAGCTGTGGCTTGGCTCTGACTGCAGACTCCTCCCCCTGGGAAGGAGGGCACCGGCACACACACGTGTGCCACACAGGCCCCTGCGCCCCACACGGCAGCCTGCGCACACACGAGCTCGCGCACCAGCACGGCTCCAGCCATCCACACTCGGCACCCCACGCCGACACTCCGGGCCCACGTCCCCGCATGGTGCAGAGACCCAGTGGCAAATGCACCGGTGGCAGCAGAGCTCTGCTGTGCTCGGCTCCGGAGGCTGGGCTGCCAGGCGGCCCAGCTCTGCCTCTGCAAGCTGGGTCAGCCTGAGCAAGTCACCTCACCACTGCCAGCCTCCCTTTCCTTACCTTCGCTTCCGAAAGGGTGAAGAATAAGCAAGATAAACATGCACCGGGCTCTCTTACTCCAAAAGAGCAGGCAAATACAAGTGATTTGGCCAAGGTCCAGGGGCTAGGCGGGGATTGCGCCCTCTCCCCTGCCCAGCAGAACGCAGCTTGCAGAGTCCATGCAGGCTCCCAAGCACAGAATTTGCTGCCCTCTGGTCACACGGGGAGGAGGCTCTGGGCGCAGGCTGGTCCTGGGGTCCCATTTCTCTTGATGTACTGGTCACCATTCCAGACCTTGCCAAGAATCCTCAGCCAGAGGCAGGCAGGACAAATCGTCCTCTACGCACAGCTCCTTTCTACTCCCACTAAAAGGATGGCCCACCACTTATTGGGAAATTCCCAATCAGACATGGTCAGACCTCCGTACCCCCCTGCCCCAGCCTGTGAAGTCTTATTTCTTCCACTTTCCAGATCAGACCAAATCCAGAGATTTGGGATGAGGTGACCAAGTTTCTCTAGTTTGCAGGTGATGGTGAATCACTAGAACCCACCCTTCTTGCCTCCTAATATAATACCTTGCTCCACTGAGCCCTAGCTCCTGTGAGGTTAGATCAGTTAAGGACTTCCCAGGTTTCTAGGTTGAGAAATAAGAGAACAAGTGCCCAAGAATAATTCTGGGAAGGTTCTCCCAGGAAGTCTCAGGGATCTGAAACCAGGCCCCTGTGCCCCTAGCTTGGAATAGCCCCTAGCTATTTCAGCCTGACAGCGCTGTTGCCCAATGATCCTGGAATCCCCTTTTATTAATATATACTTAAGAATAAAATCTGTGTCCCCCCCACTCCCAAAATAAAATAAAAGTCCTACCAACTCCAATTCCACCCTCAGAGGCCCTTCTCTACTCCCTTAATCTGGGAATTTGGTGACTCCAGCTTAGCTAGAATCAGAGGGGGCAGGGCCTCTGATGGGACTATAGGGCCTCACCTCCCTCACCGGGTGATGCTCTCTGGGCTGTTACAAACTCATTAGGCACATCAAGCCCAGTTGGAGCCCCAGTGCTGGCTGGACCTTTCCCCTTTGGAAGAGAGCCTGGGGCGATAGTGAGAACAGAAGCCTGCTGGCCCCAGCTCCTTCTCTCAATCAGGACCAGCATTCAACAGGGGTCTGGGTAGGGAGGAGGGCAGAGTCGAAATTTATAGAATTCCACCTTATAATGAAAAATTGTGCATTCCATGTAAACCCTCCTCTTGTGACAGCTGCCCCAGTGATCTCTTTCCACAGAACGTTTTTACTTCCACAGAAGCTGTGGTTGGAAAATATTCCTCTGTTTCCGTGTCATTGAAACCACTGATGCCAACGGGCCTTGCTCTAAACAGGCTCTGACTTGGCCCCCAAAATATCCAGTCACCCCTCAAGCCGTAGGCCCGGCTGGCAGTCTTTGGACAGGGCCAGAAAATGAGGCAAGTTTCCACTGGAGGTTCTTGCAGGGCACTGAGGTGCCCTGGATAGAAGAAGGACTAGATGTAGAATCAGCATTCAAACCCTGGCTTTGCCACCAGCCGTATGATATGTACACATCACCTAACATCTCAATTGTCTTGATTTCCACAAATAGAAAGGAGGGGTAATATTTTGTAATTCATAGGATTGTTGCAAGGATTGCATAAAATGGAATAACCTCCCACAGTGCCTGGAACATCATAGGGGCTTAAGTCAAGTTGCCTTCCTCTTCCCTGCCCTCCCATTTAATGTAAATTCTTTCCCCTCCATAACGCACACAAAGACCCCAATACTGATTCCTTTCCCTACACTGCCCCGGCTTCCTGGCAGGGTAAGCATAAAGGAAACAGTTGGCGGGCCTCCTTCTCTTCTACTCTCTTTCAGCAAACTTCTGGTGCTCAGGCTGGAAAATACTGGCCTGGGAATGTGGAATCCTTAGACCTGGTGCTAGCTCCGCACACACTTGCAGTGGGCCCTGAGCAGGTGACATCCTGGTCAGGGTCTCCGTATCCCCAGCTGTGAGATGAGGGGTGGACTCTGACATGATAGGAATCTTAGCAGGGCTGGTTTGGCAATTCCCCAAATGTCAGGGGTCTTTTCTGGCAGTGGTGTCTCAAGGTGGCAGGGAGGGTACTACCCAGAGGTATCATTTCACAGTGGTCCAAGGTGTGAATCGTCTCCTCTGTAGGATGGAGAGGAATTCCCAAGCGGTCAGTGTATGGCTACCCACGGGCAGCTCCACGGCAGGGCTCTGGGAGAAGAGTGGAGCCAATGGGTAGGGCAGAGGTCCAGAAGTATCTTGCCGATTCACTTTCTTATCTCAAGGCAAATGAGGATCACCACACTAATTACTGGTGAAATAATAATTCCCTGCAGTAAGAGAATTAAAAATATTGTTTTCCTTAAAGACTGTCACATCTCCTATCTCATTAATCCTCCCAACTATTTCAAATGAAGATAAAGCAGGAATTGTGTATCCCTGTGTGACAGATGAGGAAACTGAGGCAGAGAATGGGTGACTTGCCCCAGGTCACCCAGTTGATTAAGAGCCAGGGTTAGAACTCCAGTCTGGGCCTTTGGCCCAGCGCCGGCTCATCAGACCACACTGTCTCTTGAGGCTAAGCCTGCAAGGATCGAGGAACTCTTTCCTCTCCAGTTCTTAATCATCTTACATTTGTGGGTTTATTAGCTGCAAATTTGCGGGGGTTTTGTGGCTTATAGAGGAATTTATTGTTCCATATAAAACTCTTTTTTTTTCCCTTCTGGCTTCCCCCACAGAACCACTAATGACTTCGAACAGGCAGAAAATTGAGCTGCCCAATGAGGTTGTCTTGCGCTCTATGACCATGCTGAGTTATTAATAGTTCTTCCCAGCACAACATTCCCTTTCCCATCTCCTTGGTGCTGGGGGTAGCCAAGGTCAGTGCGCTTGTCACTGCTGCCCCTTTCTCCCCTGCTGGCAAGTGCCAAAATTTCCACTCTGAACTCCCCCTGCCCCCTACACACACCCCAGCCAGCTGGTCTGCAATGGAGAGGGAAGGGAGGCTAAGGGGGGGATGTGGCTTGGCAACAGGTCCTCAGTAGATGCATGGAGAGGAAATGAAGAAGTTCATGTCTGGTCCTGGAGTGTCGGTGGGAGGGAGGAGCTGGTGAGAATCCATGATTATCACTCTCTTCTTCTGTTTCTTTAGATTCCCTCATTCCACAAATATTTACTGAGCTTCTAGTACGTGCCAGGCTGCATTTATAAACAAGTAAAGCATAGACCCCGCTGTCATAGAGACTAAAGGGTCCTATGTTCTTTTTAGTTTATAACATATGCTCTAGTTGCCCAGCATCTCTCTGACCTCATCACCCCAACCCCTTGTCCTTGATATGTCCCAAGGCCAAGTTCCTATTTACACTCTCCCCTCCTGGGGTCTTATCTGGTCTCTTGGCTTTTAGTACCACTGGTTCATTGACAATCCAGCCCAGACATCTCTCCTGAACTCCAGATCTAAATATCCAAAGGCTTTCTTGGCTTGCCCACATGGATATCTCACAGACACCCAGACTGAACCCCTGGGCCTCCCTCAAACCCATACCACCAGAAGTCTTTTCTCTCTTCAGTGATGGCACCTTCCCCTTTGCCATTGCTTGAGCCCAAGCCTTAGAGTAACCCCAAACAACTCTCTGTTACATCCCACATCCAAGCTGTCACCAAACTCCACACCTTTCACCCCTCTACTGCTACCACTGTGGTCCAAACCACCATCATTCCTGGATCATTGCAATGGCCTCTTACCTTTTCCTTCTGCTTTATCCTCCTTGTTCTATGATCTATTTTCAACATAACAGCCAGCGTGACTCATTTACAATACAAATCAGATCAAGTTACTCTTCTGTTTAAAACCCTCCAATGGTTCCTCATCATGCTCCAGTAAAAAGTCAAAGTTCCGCAGTGGCCTCCAGGGCCTCAGATGAAATGACCCCATGTTACCTCTCTGACTTAACCACCTCCTCAATCCACTCCAGCCACAATGGTCTCTTTGGTCTTTGCACTGGCTGTTCCCTTTGCCTGGAATGTTCTTTCCATATTTAACTACCTGGTTTATTTCCCCATTTCCTCACCTCCTGCAGGGCTTTGCTCAAATGTCACCTTTTCAGTGAGGTCCTCCTGATGTCCATTTCAACTTCTTCCTAGCACTATCTCCCTTTTTTACTTTATTTTTCTCCATAGCACACCACTAACTGATATACCCTATTATGTATTTTGTTTGTTGGTTGGCTGTCCCCCACCTCTCAAATATGAGCTCCATGAGTTTTGTAAGTAGTCAGTAAATATTTGCCGAGTGAATGAATGAATATATGGCACGTGGCAGATCTCTATTCCTCTCTGAGCTTGATTTACCCCATCTGTACTATGAGGGCATCGGTCTATTTAACCACCAAGGTTCCCCCTAGCTCCCATCATCTAGTCTCAGTGCTACGCAAGACTCCAGCCCAGACCTCTCCCCTGAACCCCAGACTTAAATGTCCACTAGTCAGTCCCTTGCATGGCCCAGGGGATAGCATGGATGTTCTGTGCTGACTTGGGGGAATGCCCCAGACCTGGGCTAACCTGCTGGGGTGGTCCTTTAGTGGTCAAGGGACCCTGGGGCAAGGTCATCCTCACATGGACCAGTGAGTTGAGGTCACTGAGACAGGGCTGAGGCTACCTTCCAGCTCTGGTTAGGAGCACTCAAAGCCTCCAGGTCCCCTGCATTAATTGACCCTTGGCATCCAGGGGAGAGAGATGCTGCCCCCAAGGATCTGACCCATCCAGAGGATTGGGTCCTGGTCTGGGTATCATATCTTAAGAGTATCAAGGGCTTTCCCATGGATCCAGGGTGGGAAGGATATGAAATGCCTACAAAACTTGATTCTAAGACCTGGGGAGAAGCCTTAGGTGGAGCATGATGACAGCCTCTGGAAGACAGACTAGTCATATTTTATGATCATCCAGCTGACAGGACGAGGATGAAAGGAGGAAGTCGAAGTGGAACTAGGGCTCAGGATAAGGAAGGATGACTTAGTCTGTACAGTAGCCCACCAGGGGCACTGGACACCCAACATAGTCAGTGAATGTCCTGCCATTAAAATAGTTCAAGCAGAAACAGGATCCCTGTCCAGTCGGAATCTTAGAAATGATTCCTGCTTGGGGGTGGGGGGTGGGAAGGGAAGGTTGCACTATGTTACCTTTAACTTCCCTTCCAACTCTAGGCTTCTATGAACCAGATGCTTCATTCAGGTAGATCAACAATTAATCTCAATATCGGAGATCAGCAACTTTCATTAAAATCAGCAGAGCTATTGCTGCAGGTATATTTTGAGGTATTCTTTCTGGCAAGGAAGAGAGTGTAGGTGAAGGGAGGGTAAAGGAAGCTGTGTGGCAATTTTAATTGCTGCATTTATTAATGGGTGGTGTTTTATGTGGATTGTTTAGAAGGTAAAACAATGCTATTAGTCATAAAGTTTTTGTTGGTTACTGGCTCATCAAGTCATCTGCCCCAAGCACGTGTAGTCAGATTCAAGACAGATGCTCTGTCTGCACTGTGGGAAGAACAATTAAGACTCCTATTAATTGTCTGCTCATCCTTGCTGCAGGCCTAAAGAAATAAAAGGAGTTTATAGTTTACAAATCTATTAGAATTTTCTGTTTTGTGTTTCACACGGGGGGGCTAGGCTCACCCACATTTCTCCATGTGCCCTTATCTGTGATCTGATAATAAGCACAAATACCATCCTCGGGAATAAAAATATAAATGAAGCCCAATTAATTATATTAATCTTTCTTTACTTCTGTGAAAAGAAAATAGAACAAATAACTTGTGTGTCTACTGTACTAGAGACTAAAGAATAGGAATGTTGGTTCTGGTGCCTAATGTCTAGAAAATGGAATAGGGAAAAGGAATTAGCATCATTTGACATCTAGTTTGTGTCGGGCTCTGGACAAGTGAACAAAGCAGCCTTATGCAATGGGTATCCCTGGTGTATAGATGAGAAAACAGAAGCTGAGAGAAGTTCAGTGACTCATTCAAGGTGATTCTGTTAGTACCCAGAGGACAAGAGCTTTTTGGACTCTTAACACAGGCAGTAAACAAAAAGATATCTAACCTCTAGATCATAATCATTTGGCTTTGACATGCATATAGGCACCCAAAGAAATTCCCACGGAAGCCTGACCCTTCACCTCCGTTTATCCTCTTCCTGGCTTTCTCTAAAAGTTTTTTCATAAAGCGCTGCTATTTGGAGACCAGCCAGGGTCCATCTCTGTAGCCTGTGGAAAGCATGTTAAATTATGAGCCTGGAGGCCTGAGTTCTAGTCCTGGCTCTGGGACTTGTAGCAATTAACTCCTCTCTCTGAGCCCATTTTCTCATCAATAAAAATAAAGGGCTGAGAGAAATGACTGTAAAATCCTGCCAGCTCTGTCCTCTGAATCCACAATGAGGCTCCCTCAGGGATCTCAGGAGTTGGCCCCTTCTGCACAGCCAGATGCAAAGGAGAGAGTCGGGATGTGGGCTTGGAGCGCCTTCTCAGCTACTTTTACTGATGGCTTGGGTTTGACATCAGTTTTGATTGGATTTGGCTGGAAATGGCTGAGCAGATGAAGGGGAGGATTAGCCACGGACAGCTGCAGCTTCCAGACTGAGCTCTGGCTAGAGTTGGGAATGGTTTCTCTTTAACCTCATTCCTTCCCTGTCTGCTTCCAGCTCCCAGGAGTAGCAGACAGAACAATTAACTCTTCCTGGGTTTCTGGCTGATTTTGGGCTATTAAAGATAATAGACTATAAAGCCATGGATGAGTTTTCCAGCTGAAGTTTAGGGCATCATAAACCACTCTGCAACAGAAGAATCAGACTGACCCTTGTGCCAGGGACTTCCCTTCAGTAGCCAAGAATCTGTGTGTTAGAGTTTAATCCCAGGAAGCCAAGACACTGTCCCAAAGTGACCAGCTACAGAGACCAAAGGAGCCCCCATCCTGAGGCCTTGCAAAGTGAGCTCCAAGGATCATCCTCGACAGTGAACATTCATATATGTGGTTTTGGGCCTTGGCTGAGGGGGATCCAAGAGTGAACTTTATGTCTCCTGACCTTGACAAGCTTCCTGCTTCATCATGGAGACAATTGGCACGCAGATATCTCCTCTCTGCCTGGGCTTCAATCCCAGCTCTTCCATCACTAGCCGTAGCACCTTGGTTAAGTGACTGCTTCTCTCTGTGCCTCAGTTTCTCATCTGCAATATAGAGGTCATAATAGCACCTACCTTGGAGGGTTGGCAGGGGGATTAAATGACTTAATATATGTAAAGCACCTGGAATATGACTGTTGCATAGTAATCACTATTAGTATTACCATCAGCACCACTATCGGCATTACCAGTCTAACATTGTGCACGATGAAAGAGAAAACACGAGAAAAATGCTGAGAGAGTGATTCCTTCTGACTACAGGAGGGGGCTGGATTCATGAAGAAAGGTATGTCTTACCTGGACTTTAAGGATAACTAGGATTTCAATAGCTGAGGATGTGGGCAAAGGGCATTCTAGGCTGGGGGCCTGAGTAGCACAAAGCAAATATATGAGGGTATGAAAATACATGGAAGATTGAAATGGTAGACAAAGCTGAAGGATTAGTTAAGACATGGGGGCCTATTAAGGAAATCGAACATTGTTCTGTAAGTAATGAGGAAGCTTTTTCAGATTTTTTTTAGGAGGTACCAAAGATTGAACCTGGGACCTCATATAAGGGAAGCAGATGCTCAACCACTGAGCTACGCCTACTCCCCAAGATATTTTTTAGGAGGAGATTGACAGGGTCAGCTTTGCATTTTAAAAAGATCTTGCTGGGAAACGGACTTTGGCCCAGTGGTTAGGGCGTCCGTCTACCATATGGGAGGTCTGCCGTTCAAACCCCGGGCCTCCTCGACCCGTGTGGAGCTGGCCATGCGCAGTGCTGATGCGCGCAAGGAGTGCCATGCCACGCAAGGGTGTCCCCCGCGTGGGGGAGCCCCACGCGCAAGGAGTGCACTCGTAAGGAGAGCCGCCCAGCGTGAAAGAAAGTGCAGCCTGCCCAGGAATGGCGCCGCCCACACTTCCCGTGCCGCTGACGACAACAGAAGCGGACAAAGAAACAAGACGCAGCAAATAGACACCAAGAACAGACAACCAGGGGAGGGGGGGGGGGGAAATTAAATAAATAAATAAATCTTTTTTTTTTTTAAATAAATAAATAAATAAATAAAAAGATCTTGCTGACTAAAGATCAAACTGGGCTCTAAGCTCAAACTGCCAGAGTTCAAATCCTGGCTGTGACAATGAATTAGTTAAGGTAGGTTAAACTGCTGTAATAAATAGACCAAAATATGTATAAAAGCTCCAACACAATAGAAGTTTATTTCTGGATCATGTAATAGTCCAAGGAGGGTGTTTCTTCTTGGCGGGTGGCCCTCCTCCATGTGGTGACTCAGGGACCTGGCTTCTTGGGATCTTGCCATCCCCAGGGCCTCATTATCTTTTGCATCTAGTGGTAGAAGGGGAGAGAGACCATGGAGGAGACAGACTGGCTATTTTATAAATCCTGGACTAGAAGTGGCACGCACAACTTCTGCCCACATTCCCTGGGAGCGAATCTAGTCATGTGGCCACACCTTCTGCAAGAGAGGCAGGGAAATATGCTCTAGCTACACTCCTGGCTATTCCTTCTATTACAATAGGATGGCACTGTCGAATAGACCTGTCAACAATGATGGAAGTGTTCAATATCTGTGTTTCCAATATGATACCTGCTGGCCCCATGTGGCTACTGAGCACTTGAAGTGTGGCTAGTGAAACTGAGAGCTGAATTTTAAATTTTATTTGCTTGTAATTAACTTAAATTTAAATAGCCCCATATAGCTAGTGGCTATGATATTGGACAATGCAGTTATAGAGAAAGGAGAGGGTAGATTTTGGTGGACACCCAGTGGCCTCTGGGAAACATTTCATCTCTCTGAGTCTCACTTGCCTTGACTGTATAATGGGTATCATAGTAGTATCTACCTCTCAGTGCTGGTGTGACGATTAAAAGACACCATTCAGTCAAAGCATTTAGTGCCTAGTACATAATCATTGCTCAACTCATGCTGTCATATGGGTGGCCTGGAAGCAGGGAGCCCATTTAGGAAGGTGTCAACAACCCAGGGGAGAGACCCCTCCAGTCTTATTTCTAACTATTGCTCTTTGCTCCAACCAAAGTATATCGCTTGCTCCACAGCACACACTTCCTCCAAATTATGCTCTCTCTGCTAGATCCACCCATCCCTTCCTTCTCTATCTATTGAAATCCTGCCCTGCCAGCAAGACCTGGTTCAAATGCCACATCTCCATGAAGCCCTCATGTCTTTTCAGCTGCGTGTGATCTTCACAGTCTCTGAAGGTCCCAATGCTTTGTGTGTTCTCCAGGACCTACCACATTATGCTGAGGGTACTCATCTCTTGTCCTGTGCATTTGTCTGGACAGGAATTGTTTCCTCCCCATCTCTCTGTCTTCCACTTTGCCCAGCAGAGTTCTTTGTATATTTTGGGCAGACAACAAAGATCCGTTGCATTGAATTGAATTAATCAGGGGCAGAGAGAGTTGCAAAGACATGTCTCTGGATGGTTAGAGTCAGAGATTACATCTATACAGCACCAAATGAAACAGAGCTTTGGCAATTACCCAGGTCATTGAATCTATGTAGACATACAAATGGGAAAATTCAGGCCACCTCATTGGCATGTAGTTTGCAGAATTCTTTTTTGACATTTACACTGTTTTTATTCTCCCACATTTCTCTACAGAAATAGCCTTGTAGTTCACATGCCTTTTACCATGTGTCTTTTCCCACTATTAGGCCACTCCTGGCAAAATTCCTGACCAGAAACTGCCAACAAGGGCTGGAACCACTCAATTTGGCTGCCTTGACATGGGTCCAAAGAACTGGATAAGGGCTCCGTGACAGCAAAGTCACTTGGTATCCAGTCCCATGGTCCCTGTGGTCCTGGGTAAGCCAAACAGAGCCACTCAGGGATATCTTGTACTTTTTTTTTTTTTTATGGCAACCTCAAAATCTTTCCCAAGTACCCTAGAACTCCTTAAGAGCCCATTAATGTCTTTCAGTAATCCATTTCCCTAAAACTTGTCATTTATTTGCTCAATTAGTATTTGTTGGGCCCCTGCTCTGCACCAGGTACTCTTGTGGTGTTTAGAATACAAAACAGGCAATATTCCTATTTTCAAGGAGCTTTCATTCCAGTGGAATGGGAAGACAACAAAAATAAATAAATTTATGTCAGGTGGCAATGAGTTCTGTGAAGAAAAAAAAAGCAGCTTATCTCAGCTGTATATTGCTACATGACAAATTATTCCAAAACTTAGGAGCTTAAACAACAACATCAACAATTTCTTATTTCTCATGACTCTGGGCTCCCTCTGGCTCACTCATGAGATTGCAGTCAGATGGAGGCACAGATGGGGCCAAGGGGTCTAAGATGGCCTCCCTCATGCATCTGGGATGGTGGTGCTGGCTGTTGGCTTGTCCTCTTTCTCCTTGTGGCTCTCATCATTCAGTTGTCTATTCTGGGCTTTCTTACACAGTGGAGGAAACATTCTAAGAGAGCAAAGGTTGAGGCTACAAGGCCTCTTGTAACTTAGGCCCAGAGAGCACCACATCACTTCTGCCTCAGTCTACTTGCCTGTTACAAGGCCAGCCCGGTATCAAGGGAAGAGGGGGGTAGATGCCACCTCTTGATAGGAGAAGCTGCAAAGAATTCATGACCACTTTTAATTTACTACACAGGATGTGGGATGTGCTCTTTTAATAGGGTGGCCAGAGAAGGCCTCTCTGATGAGCTCTTATTTGGGCAGAGACCTGAATGAGGTGAGGGAGTAAGTTGTGCAGAAATCTCGGTCTACAACAATGCATTTCTTTGCAGTTGAGATAGTGAAGCAATATTAGGGTTTTTGAGTGAAATTACCCCCAGGTTACTGGTGAGAAATATAGTTCTCCTTGGGCTTTGGTGGAGAATTCCCGAATGAGCCAAGTCAAAAGGAAGACACCCAAGTTTAAGACATTGAGATGTGGGGGTGAATCGTTTATGTAATTTAAGCCTAAAGAGTCCATCTAGTTTATCCCCAACTGTCAACCTCAACTCTCCTACCGGGTTTTCTAGGCTTCTTTCCTAGCCCAAGCTAGAATTCCAGGAATCTGAAAATTCCTCCCTGCTTCCAACTCCAATACCTCCGGTTTCAGGGAATGTGCTTTACACACATCCTGTCCTCAGCTTGGTGGCGCCCTTCCCCTCACTCAGCAGTGGGGACCCTTCTGTGAGCAAATCCGGGTTTGATGCATTCGATGCAAAGATGTCTGACTCACCAAACAACGGAACAGAGCAGAGGGAAGCAAAGCAGAGAATTATGCTGTAATTACCCCAGATAACCAGGGGAGTTTGAGGGTAATAGGGTAATTAGTGGGGGGGGGGGGTAGGAGAAGGGACAATTATCCGGTTCGGTGGCTGCCCAATGCTTGTCCCTGCTCCCCTGGCCCTTGGGCTGGGTTTGGCCCTACCTGTAGGTTATTAAGTGTAATGACCCTGTCGTGTACAGGAGCCTGTCATTATCTCCGTGTTAATATGGTATTTACCCACAAAACCTGCCAAGTTGCTCTATAATTAAAGGGCCTCCACGTGGTCTCCCTGCGCTGGCTTTGGACGGCATCCTTTCATGAAAGTTGTCAGGGTGGAGGTGGCTTTAAGAGGCTGAGAAGATGGGCTGGGGTCATCCTGGGAGGCTCAAGAGGTTTAGTTGCCAAGCCTGGGACCATTCACCCTGGCAACAGGAATCTAGAAGCTCCAAGACTCACCCCAAGCAGGAGCATTTCCACATGGGGCTAACTCATTGGCTCCTGCCTGCAACACAAAGCCAACTTAATACTTTTTGGGCTGAGATATCTTCTGAAGTCTCTTGTAGAGGGGGAGGGAATCCCATCACATAACATAGAGCAGAACTCTCTGAAATCTTCTGTAGCTCTTAGTCCCTATTTCCCAATCTCTCTTTACTGTTTTCCTCAAACTTCAAGCACCTGCCTTTTTCAATGGGCCACTTCTGCCTGTGGGGAGCTTTTCTATTTTTCCACAAGCAACTTCTAAATCTCTCCTAACGAAAATCAAATTCACTCTCTGGCCTCTCCCATCTCTCCTTCCTCCCTTTACCCTGTCATCACCACAAAGGGCACAAGGACAGAAGGTCCCTTAAGAAGGTTGAAAGAGAGAAAGCTGTGATCACTTAGGGGTCAATGTCTTGTCCCTGTTGCCTAAAGAATGCCGTAATGAGCTTCCTTATGCAAATATCTTTGCACATGGGTGTGGACTTAATGTAGGATAAATTCTTGGACTTGGAGTGGCTGGGTATACAAATCTTTTCATTTGAAAGGATATTTTCAAATTACTCCTAAAAAGTTGTACACATTTAATTACCTCAAATAGTTAATTAGAATGCTTGTTTCCCCATATCCTTGCCAACTTGGGTTGCTACCATGTTTTAGCATTACCTTCATTGTTTTCTGATCCTACATGTGCTAGATGTTCATTGTAAAAGAAAATTGGAAAATACAAAAAAAAGCATGAGACAATAAACATCAGTGGTCATGTCAACACCCCAAAATGAGAAGCGCTGTTTCCTTTTATAGAAGACTATAGCACAAGCCACAGAGAGCCAAGGCAGACACCGAGGAGCCTTCTGCAAGCCTTGTGCTGGTGACAAGATGTGAAAGATCCCCCCATTTGCGCCCCCACCCTTATCCTCAGCTACCAATGTCTCCAAAGCCTTGAGATCTTTTCCTCAACTAGGGGGGACTATTGGGAGGGAGTCAGATGCAGGTACGCACACCCCTGAAGTGTCTCCTCAGGGCAGTGCTGCTGCCAGGAAGTCCCCAAGCCTGAGGATTTGGGGAGTAGGAATGGAGGACGAGCATTTCAAAAACATGCATTTCCAGGCATTGGCAGCCTGGAACCAACAGATGGGAAGACCTATCTCTCAGGCCAACCCAGAGCCAAGTTTCCATTTCTCAGGGATCTTGACCTGCTCTATTAAGCCTCCCCTCTAATGACTGCTCTGCTTTCATTCCAGAGACCTGAATTATAATGAGCTGCAGGAGTTCCCCGCCGCCATCCGGACCCTGGGCAGACTGCAGGAACTGTAAGCACCTCTCTCAGTTTCTGTGGGTATCCTCTTCTCCCACGGGGCAGGGATGGAAGAAAGCACGGGCTGCCCTCACGCCTCACCTCCCGCGGTCCTTGTAAAAGCTGTAGCTGCGTGCCCTCCCCATCCCCGGTGCAGACCTAAGTGGCCACAGGCCTCATTAGCTTGGCCTCCAGCATTTCCAAGGGGTGTCTCATCAGCTCAAAGGCCGCTGGGAAGCCGCTGCCCCAAAGACACATGGCGCAAACTGCATCCTATAGGGGCGGGCCTGGCACTGCCCCCTGCCTTGGCTGGGGTATGTCTGGAGAAGAACGAGGAGGAACTGAGGGCTACTTTACAGGGTCACTCCTCAGTGCTTTGTCCCGTAGGGGAAACACAAAGTCGGCGCTGCTTCGCCACAGCCACCATTTATTATTTTATCTTAGCATTCGCTGAGTACCCTCTGTGCCCAGCACTGCGGTTGGTGCTAAACACAAAGAAAGAGTAAGATAGCCATGGGCCGCATCCCCAAGGATCCTTTAGGCTTCTCTAGGGGACCAAGTAACATACATAAAGCAGGGAGCAGGACAAAGCAGTATATAACTCCAACCCTGAATTGTGTAGTATTAGCTTAAATGGTCGTGAGAGTCAAAGTAATACAGAAATATGGATGGATGGGATTTAGATGACAGTGATGGGGGCCGAGGAGGGTCATTTCAGACAGAAGGAAAAGTATAGGAAAGGCCCTGATGGGGAGCTGAGACAAGAGGATGGAGACCTGCCTGGAGGGGAGGCTCCCGGGAAGCAGCAGGAGAGCTGCTGAATAGCTAGAGAGTGGGGCCTGATCGAGAGCACCTGAAGGTTTGTGAACAGAATCCCAAACTTTCAGGCAGCACAGCACTGTCACAGCTCAAACTACTGCCTAAGACCTATGGGGCCAAGCCTATGCCATCCCCCTCCACCCTGTTCAGAAGCTTGAAGGTGTGAGTGGCCAGATGTGCGTAGCAGGCAAGCAGCTGGAGGGAGAGGTTGGAAGGAGAAACTATTGGAGGTCCTCCATTACCAAGGTCTGATTTTTCCTTTGAGCTGGGGCATGAAAGCCAGGTGAGATCTGATCAACTGAGCAGGCATGGCAAGGACAGAGTGTGCAAAGGCATGGGGACAGGAAATAAAAAAGCATTAGAGAGCGAGCAGAGGCCTAAGTGAGGTGGTGAGGAGGTGTATGTAGCCAATGGCATGTGCATATTCATGATTTATGTGTCTAAAAGCACAACAGAAGCCCCTCTCTCTCCCTCTTCTGCACTTCTCTCCAATCTTCTCTGACTCCTGGTATCTTCCAGGGGGTTCCATAACAACAACATCAAGGCTATCCCAGAAAAGGCCTTCATAGGCAACCCTCTGCTGCAGACGATGTGAGTCCTAATTTCTCTGGTCTCTTGGTGGTGAGCAGTGTTTGGGGGAGCACGACAGGGGCTGGGGAGGCAGGAGGGACTTTCCTAAAAAGCACCAGGGAGGCAGGAGTACGGGAAGGGCTGCTTTCCCAGCATGCTCTTTCCTGGGTCTCTACTCGTAGAAGAAAGCCGAGGTCAGTCCTGGCCCCAGCCGAAAGGGCTGGATAAAGGAGTTAGGTGTTTGGGTCTTTTTCTTCTAGCCACTTTTATGACAACCCAATCCAGTCTGTGGGAAGGTCAGCGTTCCAGTACCTGCCTAAACTGCACACGCTGTAAGTTGGTACCTGAAGCTGCAGCACCCTGACCACCCCTTCGCTCACCCGCGTGCTGCCCCCGCCTCCCGCTGCAGGGCTGCAGGGCTGCAGGGCTGCAGGCCTCCGCTCGGCCCAGGCTTGTTCCTGGATCTGTCGGGATTTAATGGCCTCCCTCTACCTCTCTGAACTGAAGCTTCTTCCCAGATCTCAAATGGAGGGAGAAGACCCCTACCCTTAGCTGAGAAGCTTTACCTGGTCTCCTCAGAGTCCTGCTTGTGGTAGTTGTTCCCAAAGTAGCTGCTGAAAGAGTAATAATGTTCTGAATACCATAAGACCTTGGAGCATTGGCCACTGCTGAGCCACCTTCTTTGCCCTTGGTCTGAAGGCATTCCTGCATTTCCTCTCTCCTGTTCTTTTAACTCTCAAGCCCCACTTCCTAAAACAAAACAAAACAAAACAAAACCAAAAAACTTCCACGGATTACTTTCAGCATGCTGTGACATCATAGTAACATCATTAACATCTTTAACATCCCTAAAGTGCACAATTCACGTTCACATTTATTTTCCCCCTTAATCATAATTCTAACCCAGCAAGGTAGTTGTTAATTTAGTCTAATTTACAGATGAAATCTGAGGCCCTCCCGGTCACTCCAGGAAACTTGACTTCAGGCTCTGAACTCGTTTCTGTACCCCATGCTGCCTCCTCAGGGCCTTGCACAATGCCCATGGTGCTGTGCTCCTCTTGTGTCCAGGTTCAGTCTTGGGTCCACATCCCCACTGAGATGGGATGGTAGGGAGGACAGTTTAAAAGAACCCATGGAGAGGTTTTGATAAAGCCTAGCAGATGACAATTTAGGGGTATGCATGTCCAATCTCAGACTCTAATAAGCTAATCTTTAACATCAAGGACTTTTCTAGGAGCATCTGAGCTGTTGCTTTTTAAACAGGCAATTCCCGTGTTCTTTGATCATGTTTTCTTTGACCATGTATTTTGCATGCTGGGGCCTGAATGCTGAGTTGCTCGGCTATGTGTGGAGTAAGGTGGGCTGAGCCAATTTAAGAAAATGGCTTAGTGGACTCTGCTAAGCAAGGTCCAGCTCCCATTGGGGCCTGCATGACTGGGGTTGTTGGAGGGAGTCTGGGGAGAAGAATGACATTGCCCTCAACGGTAGCATCCCCAAGGGGGAGAACACTGAAGATTGCAAGCCTGGATGTTGAGATGCTCTGATACCACCCCTCAGAGCTTATCGTCTCTGTTTCCAGATCCCTGAATGGTGCCACTGATATCCAGGAGTTTCCAGATCTCAAGGGCACCACCAGCCTGGAGGTCCTGTGAGTGGATACTCTCTCCCTCCCTACAGTCTTTCCACCCCAGCTTTGTTCCCAGGAGCTCTTCAGCCTTCCCTTCACCCGGCAGACTGTCCAGATTCTCTGCTTCCCCCTTGTCCAGCCAGCCTTGGCTGCTGGTGCCAGCCTGGCCCAGATCTCACCCAGCTCCGTTTTAGGAGCCCGAGGCCATCTCCTGATGTGGCACTGCCTGCAGGCAAGGCCAGGGGCTGGCAGGTGGAATGAGGAGGCAGGTCTTCCTGTCCTTACTGTGCTTGGATTTTTCAGGCAGGACTTCTGAGTTCCTAACCCCAAGCGATGGGTGAACTGAGGACCTGGGTCAGGGGGAGGAGGGCTATGATTCCAGCAAAGGCTTTCTCGTCTTTTCTATTATTCTATCCAGTACAGTTAGGGGTAGGGTGGGGTAAGGGGTGAAGAATGGGTGACGGGGCATAGTAGGTACTCAGTACATTTTAAGGGAATGAATGAAACAATGAAGCAAACAGCTAGAGTGAGTGTTGGGAAGTCAATTGTCCTGCGCCAAGCTACACAGCTCTTTCATGACATGGCTGGGACTGGAACTCTCTTCTGTGCCTCTATTGTCTTTCTCCTAGATTCACTGGCATCTGGAAAATTTTCCATGAGAGAAGTAATGGTTTCCCAAGGATGACCTTGGCTTTGGGTCTTTCCTGGGACACCCTGTCCCTAAGCCTGCCCCCCTCACCCTCTCCACCCCAGCCCCCGGGTCCTTCCCTTCTTTCCCATCTCTTCTCCCTCCCCTAAGGCACAGGGAGCAAATTCTATGCTTCGTTCCCATGGCTCGACTAGGTTTTTCTGTCTTTTATCAAGCCGCTGCCCATGGCTGTCCCTCCTCCCCAAGTCCCCATACAGCAGAGAAGTTTGTAGTCAGCACCTTACAGGGCCAGTGTTGTTGGAGACCAAAATCAGTCATGGGAATGGGCATGCAGGGAGTGTCTGCCAAGCAGAGCCCCTGGGCCGTGCCCCTCTCTCTCCACTCCCCACCCACAGCCTCCTCCGCCGCAGGGGAGCTCGGGGCTCAGATGCCAGGCCTGTCTTTTCTCTCCCCACGGCCCCACCCCCTGCTCTGTGTCTCCCACCACTTCTCTCTTTTGTCAGCTCTGTCCTCCCATGTCAGTATCAGGCCCAGAGCTGGAGAGGGGCGGCTGGGGCACGGCAGGGCCTGGGCCTGGTGCCAGTTCTGTCTCTGTTCTCCCCGCAGGACCCTGACCCGCGCGGGCATCCGGCTGCTCCCACCGGGGATGTGCCAGCAGCTGCCCAGGCTCCGAGTCCTGTGAGTGGCTCCCAAGCGTTCCCCAGTCCTGGCATGGGGCCTCCTCCACCCCCAGGGCTGGCAAAGGCCTCTCCTGCTTCTGTCCCTCTTGTTCGCATCCCTGCCAGGGGGGTGGGACAGCTTAGGCTCCTGCTGGGAACATGTCCGAGAGGGACTTGAGCTGTCCTCTTGTTCAGGGTAAAAAGACTGTGATCTTTGGGGTCAGACCTGGGTTTGAGGCTCAGTTTTGCCGCTGGCCAGCTGCATGACTCTGGATTCATTCTTTAATATCTCTGAGTTTCAGTTTCCTCATTTGTAAAGTCGAGGTAAATTTGTAAGGATTGAAAATAATGTATATACAGCACCTAGCACATAGTGCTAGCCCAGAGTAGGAGCTCAATAAATGACATCTACAAAGAAACAAGATGCAGCAAATCGACACCAAGAACAGACAACCGGGGGAGGGGGGGAAATTAAATAAAATAAAATAAATCTTTAAAAAAAAATAAAATAAAATAAATGACATCTTTACTCTGGTTTATACAAGAAATTTAATCCCTCCTGGGACCACAGCAGTGTTTAAGTAGCCTTTGAAGTCAAGGAGAGTTTTTCCCTCTCCCTTGACTTGGCCTTGAACCTGAGGCTCTTCACCTGGGTCTGTAGCCCCACAGCCTGGGCAGGATGGATGCATATGGTAAGCAGAAAGAGCGCTAGACAGGATGTCTGGGCGCCAGACCAAGTCTTGCCATGGACTGGCTGTGTGTCTTTGGGCAGGTCCTGTCCCCTCTCTGGGCCTCAGGTGAAATGAAGGGGTCAGGCCAGGTAATCACTGAGCCCCCTGCCCACCCCACCCCACCTCCAACTCGGATCTTCTTTGCCAGCTCTGAGTGACGAGTATAGGTATTTGTTGTTGTTGTTTTACTTTGGTTGGCACTGATCAGCTTGCACGGTGCTGTCTGACTGTGCTCCCTACTGGGTGTCTCATTGCTCCTGCACCCTGCTCTCTGCCTCTTTCCTCATCTCTACACCCCTCCCACTTCCTGCTCCTTCCCTCAGGACCTTCCCAGGGTCCCTCAGCCCCTCACCAGAATGAGGCAGCCCTGCTGGGAAAATGCCAAGTCGGGCTCCAACCAGCCCTGCAGCAAGGAGTGTGGTTTAGAGGGGGGGAAAGCAGAGAAGTCTAATGGAAGAAACTGGCGCCCTGGTGTGAGGCGTGTCAACAGCCGTGTCCCTGCGGGGCCCTCAGGACACTGCTTGAGGAGGAAGACAGTGCCCCAGGCCCCGGCCCGACCTGCTTCTCCCACCCCACCCCTCACATCACAGCCGCTGCACCCCAGCCCTGGCCTTTCTCTCTTCTGCAGGGAACTGTCTTATAATCAAATCGAGGAGCTTCCCAGCCTGCACAGGTGTCAGAAGTTGGAGGAAATGTGAGTCTGGGAGCTGGGGAGAGGCAAAGGCATGCAAGCCAGGCTCTGGACAGCTCTGCGGGGAGGGGGTCAGCAAGGACCGGAAAATGCACCGGTCTTTCTCCCTTCGCTGAGGTTGTCGAGCCCAGGGGTTAGGATTGGAAGCTTGGTAGAGAACTGGACAGGGCCCCTGGGACTCACCAGGGGCTGGCACCCAAAAGGAGGCTGGTGTCAACAGCACCCCAGAAACAGAGCAGTGACCTGGACCCGTGGAGGACCAGGGCCTCAGGGGGCTCTGCTGCCTGGAGGTCAGGTGGGCTGGGCAAGCGAGGGCTCTGGACGGGCTGGAAGGGGCCTGTGTGGTGGAGCACACCCTCTTGTTTTCCACACCCCACAAACACACACACATGCACATTCAGACACAGAAGAACAAGCCTGGGATTTCGATGTCACAGGGAAAAAAAACCACTTCTAAAATCCCCTAGGCTCTGTTTACACAGCTCCTGCTTTCCACGCCGGCAGGGCCACCCAAGCCTCCCTGCATGCCCTCCCTGCTTCTACGCAGAGCAAGGCCTCTTGGCCAGGCCAGGGGCGAGGGGTGAGGGTTTATCAATGGCAGGAGGGTCTTAGACACCCCTGAGGCTCAGAGTCCGTCTCCCATCTGGACAACCAGCCTCGGCAGCCGGGGCGCCCTGGTGATGGGCCGGGGTCTGCAGGGCTGAGTGGCAGGAGGAGGGCACCGGCTGGGCTGAGAGCCAGGCCTGGTGGGAACGCTGGAAGCTGACTCCCTTTTGGGCCACAAGGATGGTTTTGTGGTTTTGTCTCCTGACCCACTTACCCAAGGCAACCGGATCCCCTTGTGCTCCCTTTAATTCTGGTGACTTCCGCGGGCCAGGCCCTTTCTTCCTGTGCCAGGAGAAGCGGGGGGCTCTCCCTTCTTCCTCCCAGTGTGCAGGGGGCATGGAGTGGAGCCAGGTCGGAGCCTGCCCGCTCATCGCAGCCTCTTTTGCTGCCCTAGTGGCCTCCAACATAACCGCATCTTGGAAATTGGAGCCGACACCTTCAGCCAGCTGAGCTCCCTGCGAGCCCTGTGAGTATCCCACAGTCCCCAGGGTGGTCCCTGGAGGAGCCCTGCTGCGGAAGCGCCCACTACGCCCCTAGCCAGGCCTGCTCATGTCCTTACGGCACATATACAGTGTAAGCATGCCTGACTCGCCCCCAGCCTCCCCGCTCCTCACCCCCTCCCCCAGCCCCCACAGGGGGAGAGCTGCCTCCCCATCCGGACAGCTTCTCCAGCCGCTTCTCCAGCTGGTGCTCAGAAGGCCGTGAGTCTCTGGAGCCAAGCTGTCAGTGTCCCTTTATCTGGGGCCACAGCCAGGTCAGGGGCCAGGCAGCCAGAATCATCCCCAAAAGGTTGAGGCACTGCTTCTGGGAGCAGGTCGGCTCCGGGGTGGGGACGGGGTGCATGAAAGAGAGCCCAGGATGGGAACTATGAGTCACGTCGGTCCTCCACATGCCTCTGTCACCTCCTCTCCTCCCTCTCTGCCCCCAGGGACCTGAGCTGGAATGCCATCCGGTCCATCCACCCCGACGCCTTTGCGACCCTGCGCTCCCTGGTCAAGCTGTAAGTGCCCGCCGCACTCTTCCCTGGGATACTGAGACCGACGGGACTCGTGGGCTGGCCAGTGGGGAGGGGAGGGGCAGGAGGGGCACCCCAAAGTGGGACGCGCATCACTATTTGACCACACATCCCAGGGAGTTGGGCTCCAACCTAATCAATCATTCTGACAGTCCGTTTGACAGAGTGTGGGGCCAGATAAACAGACAGCCTGCCTCCTGCAAAGTCTGGGACATCATCTGCTAATGTTCTGCAACATTTGGGCAGCCTCAGCCCTCCCCCTGCCCCTTTAGGCACCGTGTGGGCTTGGAACTCCTGCATGACTGGAGGGGTGTGGCACTTTGGGAGCCAAGGTCTCAGTTCCCTCAGGGGTCCGCTGTTTGGATCATCATTCTAGGATGCACAGGTTTACATGGGATGTAGACAGGGAGCACATAGAGCTGGCTACATGGTCATGATGTCAAAGCTGGAAGGGGTCCCTGGCAGGGCCAACCCACTGCAGTGCAGGTTATTCGCTGCACAAGGGCTCCCATCCAAGGGGGAGCTGACATCCCACCTGCCTCCTGGCAAAGTCGTGCGTCCTAAAGGTATGCACCCTTTTTCTAATTAATACAAAGACCCCCTATGGGCTCCAGCCCTGGCCTCATAGACCATCCAGCCCCATGCCTCACCCCACATGTGAGACCCCCAAGCCCAGCGGGGAGAAGCTTGCCCAAAGCCACGAGTCCTCCCAGGTGACACACAGTGCCTCCCCAGGCTGCAGTGCTCTGGGCTCCAGGCGGTAGTTTTGCAAAACTCACACCTCCTCATCCCTTTCTTGTTTGCTCTCCTCTTGCCAGATAGGTAGGCTAGATATTTTTATCCCTTTAAAAGATGAGGACACTGAAACTCAGGCAGGTTTGCGACTCCCCTTGGTTGCACAGTGAGTTGGTGACAACACCAGGTTTCCTGTCTTCCAATCCAGGGCCGTTTCCATGACGCACAGTCTGTGGTCGTGGTGTTTGGTTTGGAGCCCTGGCTCGCTCTAATGTGTCTCCGGTAGGACCATGCGTGTCCTCACCTCTGGCTCTAAAGCAGGCACTGCGAAAAGGAATGGACAACTGGGTGATTCCCTGCGGGTAGCCAGATGACCAGAACTGTCAAATCCTGGCCTCTGGCCTCTTGTGTCATCAGAAAAGTGGGAGGAAAGGCAGGAGGAGGGGCCAAGCAACAATAGCAGCCCCCCTAGTGAGGCGGGAAGGGGACCTGGCTGGGACTCCCGCCTGGACACAGGAGCTGTGGTGGGAGGCTCTGTTACTGAAGAATTAGAATGACTTGGTGTAAAGTTAGAACAGTTCCTGGTACCTAGATGGCATTCAATATTGTTGAATGAATGGATGAGTTACAGATGATGGCTCTAGCAACTCTTGACCTCCCTCTCCCTCAGCATTGAACGCTCTCTCCCCTATATGCTTATCTTCTGTCCTTTGCTCTTCTCCTCTTGCTTCCATCCCAGGCACACTGGCCACATCCTCAGCACAGCCCTGTTCCCTCAGCAGTCTCACTGACTGCCAATAACCCTGACCATCCACTGTCCTAGGGACCTGACAGACAACCACCTGACCATACTCCCCCTGGCCGGACTTGGGGGCCTGATGCATCTGAAGCTCAAAGGGAACCTGGCTTTGTCTCAGGCCTTCTCCAAGGACAGTTTTCCAAAACTGAGGTGAGGGTCTGGCTCTCCCCACCCCCACCCCCCATCCAGGTAGGTTTGTCTCAGAGCAACTGGAGAGGCCATGGAGGGACAGGGAAAAAGCCAAGGAACCTCACCCCCCCCCCAAAAGATGGCCCAGTGGCTTAGAGTGGCCAAGACTGAGCGTCAAGCCCAACCAGGGTCTGGCGCGTGCCTCACCTTCCTCCTCATCTCCCTCGTAGCATTTCTCCCTGTCTTGGAGTGCAGTCCTAGGGGATACTGAGGCTGCTTGTGAGGACCAAAGTAAGATGATGAGAAGGTCCCCTGAACCTCCTTGCTTCTCACCCGGTTCCGTGCACCCACCGTGTCCATCCTCACTTGGGCGGCATCCGGGCCCCTGGAATCAGGACAGAACCCAGGGCACTGATGAATGGAAAACATGCTGCACAGCCAGTGCCTGGTGCTAATGACATCCAGGCCTCCTCCAAGCAGCAGCAGCAGCACAGCCTGTGTGGCCCAAGACTTGTCGGCTGCAGACTAATGAGATGCTTGGAGGCAGCTGCCCCACCCTCAGAGGACACCAAAACCACCTCCGATGTGCCTGGGGGTGGGGTGGGGATGCAGGGTGTGGGTCTCACTGAGGGCAAGGGTACAATTACTAGGAGAACCTCTGTCTCAACTATAAAAGCAAAGGTTGTTGTTGGGGGAGAGGGTGAGCAGAGCACCCCTCTAGTGCTAAGCTGCTCCCCACTCCGAGCCTTCTCAGGGGACTCCTTAAACAATGGGCAGAAGGTTGCTCTCCCCATCTCGACTTGAAAGATGAACGAGGAGGAGCTGTTCAGAGGCAGTGCCAGGCTGCAGGACCTCTGCAAAGAAAGCCCAGGGGGCTGCCTGTCCCGGAAGGAAGCCGTGTGCTTTGGGGTTGAAGGGCACTTAGCTCAGACTAAGGTTTTAGAGCCCAGACGTTCCCAAGGCAGCTCATCTCCTTCCCCCTACCCCACCCCACCCCCAGGGTCCTGGAGGTGCCCTATGCCTACCAGTGCTGTGCCTATGGCGTCTGTGCCAGCTTCTTCAAGGCCTCTGGGCAGTGGGAGGCCGAGGACTTTCCCCTTGAGGAGGAGGAGGCTCCAAAGAGGCCCCTGGGCCTCCTTGCTGGACAAGCTGAAAACCACTGTGAGTGACTGGGGACTCTGGGCTGGGCAGGGCAGGGAGGGGGCTGTGGAGAGGAAGTTAGAGAGGGGGATTCTGAGCGGGGGCTCTAGCAGGGGCTGCAGAGGGAAGCCCGAGGGAGGGACTTGTGTCCTGGGAGGAAACCACCTCTGCACCTTTTCTCTCCAAGTAACATGGTCTCCTCCCTATCCCTGAGAGGCTTGGGGAAAAAATAATGGTGGCAACACAGATAACGGAAATGTCTCAATACTTACTGAGCCCTCCGCAGCTCACAAATCTCACCCATACACGAGCTCACTTGAAAACCTGGCCCTCACGGTGCACGTGTCTCCTCCATGGCTGCCTCCTCACCACGTGGGCTTCAGCACTCAACACTAGGGTGTTCTTAGGGAAGACAGGCCCACTAAAACATTTACCTTAGGAGAGCCCGTAGAGCTCAGTGGTTGAGAGCCAGCTTCCCACAGACAAGGTCCTGGCTCAACCCTGGACCCCAGTACTTCCCACCACCCCCCCCAAAAAAAAAGAAAGAAATTTAACCTGAGCCATGAGCCATGTATGAGTTAATTAACTCCATTGAATTAAATTTGCTTCCAGAAGGAAAAAAGAGAAATCCCCTCACAATATGCCAGTGTGCTCTGGAACCAAAAGGCGTTACAGAGGGCTTTTCAGCGTCCCGGTTGATTGTGCTCCTTCCAGGCTGCCCCAACTGTCTGAAAGTGAGACTTCAGTGGCCCCGAGGTACAAGAGGGTCTTGCTGAAGAGGTCCATCACAGCGCAGGCCGCCCAGGCCAGGTCTCCCTCTGTTTCTGGAAGAGTTGGGGAAGAGGGCAAAGTTTGGGGGCAGGCAGGTTCTGAGGGATCCTGGTATCTGAGAACAACACTTCCACCTGTCTCTGCCCTGGTTACAGAACACAGGATTATGACGGAAAGAGGGGTCCCAGCTTCCCCGTGCCCCAATCTCCACCTCCCTCTCCACAATCTCTCAAAGCAGAAGCTAAACAAACAAAAAAATCTAAACCCGTAAGAAAACATCTCATGAAAGTATAGACAGATTTGGGTTCTAAACCTGACCACACCATTCACCAGCTGGGTTGTCTTAGACAAGCTATTTAACCTAGCTGAGCCTCAAGGTTCCTTCTCTGTAAAATAAGGAAGATATTACATCTCTCATAGGCTATTGGAAGGATTACAAAATTCCTTAAATGGCAAAGTATGTTTACCACTACTGCTGCTACCATGGTGACGACTCTTACTGAGAACCTGGTGCTTTCTGGTATACCTGTCTAGGGACACAGGTTGGATAGCCCAGGACACAGCTCATGGAGGCCAAGTCTTGGGCAGGCATCATGGGGGCCCCTGGGGGCCTCCCACCCCCTGTACCAAAGCACCTCCCCAGGGAGTGTGTGGGGACCTGCAAGAAGAGGAGCCCAGCAGCCAGGCTGGCTCTGGGCCCGCAGACGGCTGTCCCCGGGGGATGTTCCCGGATGTCTGCTGTACACTCCCTCAGGGGGCTGGAAGGAGGAACGGAAACTTTTCTTCCTCAAGGTGAAACTTTCCACCGGGCTTACGTCTGGGAGAACCACAGGGCGTTGGGATTGTGGGCTGCCTGCCGCCTGTAACGGGAGCTAGGGCAGGGCCCCTCACTTCCTGTGGGAGCTAATGAACCTCGTGAAGGAAAGCCAGGAGCTGCTGCTCCAGCCAGATTCGATTTCCTCCTCGTTTGAAGAGAGGTTACTTAACACCTTGGCTGTGACTTTCCCAGCCTCAGACAGAGTCCACGGGTTTCACCCCTTGCATTTCATTCATGCATTTTGATTTCAAAGAATTGCCGAGCTCAGTTCTGGAGAGTGAGGGTGGGCAGGGAATGAAAGGTAGAGAGGGGAGGAAATGCCAGGACTCTGTGGGCACACCTTGGCTTCCTACCTGCCCTGGTGGTGTCTGGGCCAGGGGAGGGAGTCTTCCTGCTTAGTGGGAAAACTCCCAACCCAAGGCATTTACCCTTTAAGTGGGGAGGAAGGATCCACACAGGAAACAGCCCATCTGAGCCAAGATGGGGGCAAGTGCAACAAAGAGAGTCACCTATACATTACCTGCACATTGGAAGAAGATACCGCAGGTCACTGTTTCTCAAACTTGAATAATGTACAGGTGACTTTTAGAGGGAAATAATTCTTTTGGCCCACTTAGGTCCTTAGACACCTTTCCCAGATTTGGGGCTCAGGAAATACTGTCTTGAGAAACTAAAGTCTTATTCTTTAAAAAAGTCTTCAGTTATGAATTACCACTGCAAAAAGAAGGCTTTGTTTTTATAAATTATAAAATGTCTTAGGTGATCATTTCAAAATTCGCTTACAATTTATGGACCCCTGAGAAGATGTCCATAACCTTCCTGGGGTTCACCAGCCCTCACTTAAAAAAACACTGCAATGGTGAATAAGAGGGGAAAAGATCTCATTTGATTCATGTGTTATAAAATTTCTTTAACCACAAATTTACCTTTCCAACCCTATTTTTGCAATGTAACAGGTTCATGGAACCTAGACACAAAATCGGAAGGAACATTAAAAATTATCTGGTCTAACCTCTGACTCAGTGTAGAAGTGCCCTCTCTCCCACTGGGAACTTTCTGCCTCAATATCTCCGATGACAAATTATGCTCAGCTCTTGAATCCCTAAAGTTTTCTCTAGTTGTTACTTCCCTAGACCAAATAACCAGTCCCTTGCCTGGGAATGCATAATGGTTAAACATCTGTAATCAGACAAACTGGGGCTGAATTTTACTCTGCTGCTTACCGACCATGAGACCTGGGCAAGTCACTTAACTGGGATGAGCCTCAGTTTCCTCATCTTTTGAAGGAAAATAACAGCGGCACCTGCCTCATGCCACTGCTGTGAGAGTTAACGAGACCATGAAGGGAGGTCTCACTGGGCACCATGCCTGGTGTGGAGTGAAAGCTCATGGGATGTCACCCCTACCACTTTGTAAATCTGTTGTTGGATTCAGCATACTGTATCATAATTATTTGCCTCCATCAGCAACTTGAGGGAAGGGCATGTCATTCATCCTGAATTCCTCTGGCTGGCATACCATAGGCATTGCATTCAGCACATGTGGACCTTCCTCCTGTAAGTGGTGTGTTACTCCGGTGGACAACTCTCATTGTAGGAACCTACTCTTGTTAGTAAGAATTAAAACTTTTCCCTTTGATTGTAATCTGCCTCCTTTTACAAGCCATCCATTGATCCTGGATCCTGGTAAAACAGCACGGATGAGTCTAATTCCTTTATGCCTAACAGGCCTTCAGCTCTTTGAGACAGCCATTGAATCCCCACTTACTCTCGACTTCTTCACGTTAAATGCCCCCCAGTTGCTTTCCCTGTTTCTCACACAATGACTTCTGCTCTCCCCCCCCATCTCTGATTCACCTCCTCTGAATCACTCCCAGTTCACCAATGTCAATGTATAGTGTTCACAACTAGGCAGGGAATTACAGAGATGCCTGGCCAGGGTGGAGAACCACGGGATTACCATGGCTTCTACCCTAAGTCTAAGCAGCACTCGTGGCGGCGACTGAGGACAGCTGGAAAGAGCACAAGAGTGTGCTAAGAGAAAGAGCAATTCTCGGGTGAAGCATTTGCTGTAAAGAACCAACAATGCAGAGAATCCACTGTGGATAATAGAGAGCTGATCAAATATTTACACCCAAGGATAAAAATGGATGTGTGGGAATTCTGGAATGACTGGTGCTAAGTGGAGTTAGTTGGGGAAGTCATCTTAAAGGAGCAGGCGTTTAGAGAAAGGCATGACTTGACTGACACTAAGACCCAGGACCCCAAGCCACTCTCTCTTCTCCCCTGCAGATGACCTAGACCTGGATGAGCTCCAGATGGAGATGGAGGACTCAAAGCCACACCCCAGTGTCCAGTGTAGCCCCATTCCAGGTGAGATGGGTACCTGAGTGGAGAGGCAGGACTGGGGAAGGGTCACCCAACCACCAGATGAGATGGAGATGCCAGTTCAGCGTGGCCTGTCTGAAGCCATGTTTAAGGCACTTGTTTTCTTGGAACTCAGCCTGCTGGGGAGGGCAGCCTCCTCTTATAAGTGCTATGTAAGAAGCTAGTTCTTTTCTTGGGTGGTTGCTTGGGGGGAGTAGACAGGCTCAAAGCAAACTTTGTGAGTCAGCCAATTAGAAACTATGCATCCAGGAGAAAATGGATACCTTGACCCCCTTGCTCAGGGTGGAAGGTGAGGCTTCTCCTGAGTGCTCCCTCTCTAAGATCTGCACCACAGAATCCCAGAGCCAGGTGGACTCTGAAAGGTCACCTTCTCCATCCCTCCCTCCTCTAAAGATTGCAGTCTTTCTTTCTTAAAACTCTTCAGGGTGGAAAAACAATGCAGAATCTGGGTGAGCCAGTATTGTATTAACTCATAGCTGGAGAAGCCTCCTTTAGAGCTTCACTTAAAGGTATCTTGCTGTAAAGAAAGAAAATACTCCTCCTTGATGTGATCCAACCTAAGATGTCTAGCATGAAGAAAGTCCCTTCCTTTAGGTATAAAATGCTAACCAGAAGAATGGTTCAGGTTTGAAAGCAGTCAACAGTTTTACTCTTCTGTTTCAGCCCACCTCCGTTTTCCAGTTTTTCATCTTTAAGCGTCTCAGGCCTCTCGGCCTCCTCTCCTTGCCCTCTAAGGCGCACAGAGTAATTGTCCGACCCTGCCCATTACCTGCGCGCTGCACTTGGGGACAAAGTGCGCCCTCTAGTGCCAGCCCCGGGCTAGAGCACTAACCTCAACCTGGGAGGAAACTCTTTTTTTTCCTTACTTGGAAACGCACATTCTTCACACTGGCCCCAAAATTTCACCTCTGAAAACCAATAATCAGCAGGGCTGAGGTAAAAAAGGAAGTTCCAGAAGACAAAGTCCAATTTGAACTTGCTTTTAAAATAGCTCATATAATGGTCTAACAAATTATGGTGCATCCATCGGTAGAGTTTTTATTACACAATCATTGAACACACGTTTTTGAGGAGTATAAGGATATGGGGAAAAGCGCATAATAAAATTTTAACTTAAAAAAAAGAGAATAAGAAACCAGTTACAGTGAAATTCCAATTTAGTCTAAAAATCTATATGTATACATGTATTTTAAATAATAATGATAATCTGTAAGGAAACATACCAAAACAATCAGTTCTCTCTGAGAGGTGAGGTCATAAGCAATTTTAACTTTTCCATTTTATATTTTCCAAATTTTCTACAATTACCATCTATTATTGGTAATCAGGGAAAAAAAATGTTTAAAAAATAGCTTCCACAAGTCTCTCAAGTCCTTAAACTACTTAGTAATACACTGAAGAACAGGAGTCTGATGCCAAATGAAATTTTAAAATAATATGTCCAAGGTTACAAGGTAATTTAAACATAGACCTTGGGGACAGGGATGAAAAACACCAGTATCTTACCCATCTGGAATGGAGCCCCCTGCCTTTGCTTCACCTCCCCAATACTGACAGACGGCCCTGAATCTTACATGTGGTCCAGCCCCTGCTCAGAGCAGGGGAGTGCCGGCCTGGTGTGCTGCCGGTCAGGACATCCACGTGGAGGAGCCCGGGGCTGGCTGGGAGCAGCAGAGCCTGGGATGTGGAGTGGTTACTCTTTGGGGAGCCTGTTGCACTTCTGTGTTTCTAATCACCGTCCCCCATCCCCCCCCCACCATATCCCAATATCTGATGCCCTCTGCATTCCTTTATGCCAGCCTGTCCCTTCTTTTTTTCTGAATGCTGCTTCCAAAAGGCTGCTTTGCTTAACATTGCCTGAGTTTGCCCTCAATTAATCTGTATGTTTAGAAGTGCTTCTATTTTCTGTGAGTATTGGGAGGGAGGTTAGAGTTCACCCCACTGACAATTCCTTGGAAGTAAAGCTATGTATATCCCACTGCTCCTTCCCCCAGTCCCAACTCAGATGCTCTCTGAGGACAGAACCCTCTCTGCCTCCCCCAGACTCCGTCCCTCTCAGCCTCTCCGGCCTTGACCCCAGGACCCCGTGCAGCCCTGCCTCTGGCCCTGGAGTAATGCCTAATCCTCTCTCCCACAGGCCCCTTCAAGCCCTGTGAGCACCTCTTTGAGAGCTGGGGCGTCCGCCTGGCCGTGTGGGCCATCGTGCTGCTCTCCGTGCTCTGCAACGGGCTGGTGCTGCTGACCGTGTTTGCCGGTGGGTCTGGCCCCCTGCCGCCGGTCAAGTTTGTGGTCGGTGCGATTGCAGGCGCCAACACCTTGACCGGCATTTCCTGTGGCCTCCTGGCCTCCGTCGATGCCCTGACCTTTGGTCAGTTCGCCCAGTATGGGGCCCGCTGGGAGACCGGGCTGGGCTGCCGGGCGACCGGCTTCCTGGCCGTGCTTGGGTCGGAGGCCTCCGTGCTGCTGCTCACTCTGGCCGCGGTGCAGTGCAGCGTCTCCGTCTCCTGCGTCCGGGCCTACGGCAAGGCCCCCTCCCTGGGCAGCGTTCGAGCAGGCGCCCTGGGCTGCCTGCTGCTGGCAGGGCTGGCTGCGGCTCTGCCCCTCGCGTCGGTGGGAGAATACGGGGCCTCCCCGCTCTGCCTGCCCTACGCCCCGCCGGAGGGCCAGCCAGCAGCCCTGGGCTTCGCCGTGGCCCTGGTGATGATGAACTCCTTCTGCTTCCTGGTGGTAGCCGGCGCCTACATCAAACTCTACTGCGACCTGCCGCGGGGCGACTTTGAGGCCGTGTGGGACTGCGCCATGGTGAGGCACACGGCCTGGCTCATCTTCGCCGACGGGCTCCTCTACTGCCCCGTGGCCTTCCTCAGCTTTGCCTCCATGCTGGGCCTCTTCCCCGTCACCCCGGAGGCCGTCAAGTCTGTCCTGCTCGTGGTGCTGCCCCTGCCCGCCTGCCTCAACCCGCTGCTCTACCTGCTCTTCAACCCCCACTTCCGGGATGACCTGCGGCGGCTCTGGCCCCACGCGGGTGCCCCGGGGCCCCTGGCCTACGCCGCCGCCGGCGAGCTGGAGAAGAGCTCCTGCGACTCCACCCAGGCCCTGGTGGCCTTCTCTGATGTGGATCTCATCCTGGAAGCCTCGGAGGCCGGGCGGCCCCCTGTGCTGGAAACCTACGGCTTCCCCTCGGTGACTCTCATCTCCTGTCAGCAGCCGGGCGGCGCCCGGCGGGAAGGCAGCCATTTTGTGGAGCCGGAGGGGACCCGTTTCGGGAGCCCGCGGCCCTCGGCGGACGCAGAGCTGCTGCTGAGGGCGGAGGCGGCCGCGGCCGGGGGCGGGGCCTTGCCCCTGGGAGGGGGCTTCCGGCCCGCCGGCGCGGCCTTCGCCTCGCACTTATAAACGCCCCTCCTCAGCCCTCTCTTCCCATCTCTTCCCACTCCGTGGACGATGGCTGCTTGTAATATAAATACAACCCAAATCGACAGTGCCGTCTGTAGCAGGATGCTCCATCCAGCACGTGGCTCCATTGCTCTCCGCTCTCCCGTGGCCATCACCAGTGCGTGCTTCTCGTTCTGGTTTCCCTTCCTCAGCTCCACCTCCGTGCTGGGGCTCTTCCCTGTCATCCCTAAAGCTGTGGACCAGAGACATGGACATTTGTCTGCTTAAGGGAAATGAGGGAAGTGAAAGACGGTGAAGGGTGGGGGAGGCTGAGCAGGCCCAGGATTAGAGACACCTCAGAGGGAACTGTCCAAGGCACTTAGACATCTCTGTGACTTATGGGTAGAATACAAAGTGTGTTCTGTGTCCCATTAACTTTGAGATATGCCATGCAAAGACTCCTTATTGAAGTAAGTTTTAGAGAATATTGTGCATTATGCCCTTTTCTTAAAGATTCACAAATGCATTTTTTTTTTTTGAGGAGGTACCAGGGATTGAACCGGGACCTCATATATGGGATGCAGGAGCTCAACCACTGAGCTACACCTGCTCCCCCACAATGCATAAATATATTAGTGTTGTAAAGGCTCTGAGAACTTCTGTAGCAGTAAAACCTGTTAAACTTTGTTACACTCAGTCCCCCAAATTATTTGACAACAGGTTATGTTGTTTGGTCGGTGTTTAGTTGTTGTGGAATACCTATCAACATTTCACAGAGCTTTGCACTGCTCTCTTCCAGACGGCTCATCTCTTACCATTTAGTGCTACCCAGTGATGGCACAAGATGCCACCAATCCTAGGCTCCGATCCTCGGCATGCAACCTGGGGTGACGCACCAGGGACAACTGATGATTCCTTCAGTCAGAAGAGAATCTACACTCTCTACTCTCCCACCCTTCTTATCCTGCCCTGGGAAGGGTGGGGAGGTGCCTGCCATGGTGGGTCCCACCTGCGCCCCCTAAGCTGGGGTAGGGAGAGCAGGATTTCTGGGTGTGCTCTCACTCTGTCGCCAAGCCCAAGCACCGAAGACGCTTCTGCCTTCAGCAAGAGAGAGGGTTCCTAGATCCTGGTGAGGTATGCACAGGGAAGTCTGGGGCTCTCTGGCTTCCTTTTGACTCTGAGTTGCCTTCCTATAGTTCTCCATCATATTGTCCCTGCCACTTCCTGCTGCAAGACTGTCCCTCCCGTCTCATCATCATCATCCCTTCTCTGTAGGACAGGGGGCCTTTAGCCAGCAAAGAGGAGGGAAGTTTGTATTGTAAGTATTGTATTCTAAGATATGTTATAGGTATTTGGGATTCCCTGGGTATACCAAATAGGCCACTGACCACTCAAGACCTTTCTTGCTTATGGTTTACCAAGTGCTGCCGAGTATTTGCACAGTTTACCACTCCCTTTACACATCTGTTCCCCCCCCCCCCCCCCGCGCACACACACACACACACACATTGGATCTCAGGATGAGGAAGTGAGAGCTGAAACATTCTTGCAGACATAAAAGATGATTCTTACAGACATAAAAAGAGAACCCAAGGCTCAGAAAAGGAAGAGGCGTGTCCCACAACATCAGTAACGTCTGAATCCCAAGACTGAATGGAGCGCACTCCTGGGTCCTGCTGTGGACCTCAGCCAGGCCTGCTCAGGGCTCCACCGTTAGACGGCCCTGGGAAAGTCCTTCTCCTTCTTCCATCCCATGCAGCTTCTCTTCTCTCTTCCTACTGCCCCCAGTGCCTGACAGATACTCTGATATGGGTCAGTGAGTCTGCCTAGGCTGGGGTGCAGGGGTGGGGCACTGTGGCCACAGAGCCCCGACATTGGAACTTGCCACATTTCTAAATCTAACTTGACCAGCTGTGTTGCCTGAACTCTCACAGGGTCTGAAGGTGAATGTGCTGAACTTCACAGGAGAAGCTTAGGATCCTAGCACAGGGTCACGTTCAGTGGGCACTCACTAACGGATGTGTTTATTTATTAATTGGCTGTTTGAGAATCCGTGGTCTCCCTAGCATCCCAGGGCTGATCAAGAACTCCAGATGGGAGGAGTTTTCTCTGCGTGGCATACTGAGAATTGGTGTCTCTTCCCAGGGAAATGAGTTCTCTGAGATGGCCCAGGAATGACAAAGTCGATATGGTATTTGGGGCCTTGACTTCCAGGAATTGCTGAAGACTTCTGCCCCAGAGCCTTCCTCAAGCCACCTGTCATTGTTGTCCCCCACAGGGTTAGGGAGCCAGCGTTGAGGAGGAGCTGAACCACCATGTGTTTGGAGGTTCAGCAGTTGTAGGCATGGTCCCTACTGATGGCCTCTTTGTGTAAAGGGGGCCAGTGACTTTCAGCTGCAGTCACCACTGTCATCTTCTACACTGAAAATCTGGGTATCAGCTGCATCTGGACCTTCTGGGCATAGGAGAAGAGTGAGGGAAGAGAGTGGAGATGTTTGTAGTGAGCTATGTTCATTATTCAAAAAGTCCAGGAGATGTTGTACGCCAAATAAGGCTGTGCAGTAAAGTTTCTTTGTTTTGAGCAAGGCAGTATGTTACTCCTTTGGTTATCTCCATTATCATCAGTAGTTCTGATCAACGATGAGGTATGTCTTTGGTTAAACACAAAATCAAAAAACAAATTATTAAATGCATTTTGTTTGGTTTACAAAGCCTTGTGAAAAGTTTCCCTGGGGAAGAATCCATCCAAGGGGGCTGTGGTGGCAGAAATGTTGGGTGCTGTACCCCTGGTGCATTTTGCCACAAGCTTTGTGTGCTGTGCCTGGGCAAACAGTGCCAGCCACAAACTTCTCTCAGACTGGCTTATGGAGAAGAAATTCCAGTAGTGGAATGTGGCTTTTAACCTCCTCGTACATACGAAGAGGAAAACCCCTTTATACAGTGCTGTGATTTGAAAACTATGAATTAACAGAACCTCTAGCTGGGCCTTCTTGTGACTTTCTCTCCCCACTACTAGCTCCCACCCTCCTTTTGGTTTCCCTTTCCAGGAAGGATAAAAGGTGGTTAAGGATTGGGGAGCAGGTATAGCTCATTGGTTGAGTGCCTGCTTTGCATATATGAGGTCGAGGGTTCAATTCTAAAACACAAAACAAAACAAAAAGTTAAAGACTGAGGGAGCTCATGCGGTCGGTAGGTCTAAGTAAGTGAGGGTGATGGGAGGTAGCTAGTTCCTTTTTTTTCTGGCACCGTTTCCTCTAACTGCCTTTGCTCTGGTTTAGGGAGTTCCCCCACCCACCACCCCCTGCATCTCTTCTGGTTTCCAGTCTTATGCCTTCTCCAGCTGTGTGAAGTGCAAGAATTGTCAAGATGTAAATATTTGCACTCCTCTGTATAATAAAGCACCAGCGAAGTACCATGTGTGTCCCTCAGCTCCTTTCTTTGCCTCTGGTGGAGCTGTGGGGTGTGGCCTGAGGGGGCTGCTGCTCTGGGAGCCGAGATGGAGAGCCTCAAGGCTCTTCCTCAATCTGGCCTCGGGGTTCTGAGCATCTGGGGCACAGACCAAGAGGTTTAGGGTTGAAGTTTAGAGGCATCAGAATCAACTCCACTCACCCATATTTATTTAAGCGCCCATTGTGGACTTGACACTTTGTTAGGCAAGAGAATATTCTGAAGAAAGCAGTGAGCAGGGTGGATTTTCCATTGCTCAGATTGTGAGCATCTTCTCAGGCCTAAACCTCTTCCTGGGGTTTCCTGATATTGTTTACCCCAGAGAAGCAGTTTGTTTTCCTCTCCTTGGGTGGCCTTCTTCACTCTGCCTTGGGAATCTTCTCCCCCAAGCCTGGCTGTGGAATAGAATGGTGCCCCCAAGACAACCAAGCAGGCGGGTCCCTTCTCAAGGTAAGGGAAAGAGATCAAGCTCAACGAAAAACTGCGGTCATGAGAACAAGATACCAGCCCCAGAATCCTGTCAGGGCCTTGCTGTCCTAGCCCCTGGCTCCCTTCTGAGAGGGCAAATGGGCTCCTCCTGCCCTCCGCGCCCCGAGGGCAGAGCCTTCGAACCTCTCCATCCTTCTGGCCCAACCTCAGGGAAGGCCATTTCCTCAGCTGCTCTTGTTTTGAGAGAATAGACATGGTGGCTGACTCATGTAAGCAGGTGTTTCTTGATAGGGTATGTGTGGGGCATTAAGGGACTTCGAAGCTCAGCGAACCCAAGACCAGGAGGGCGAGGCGAGGCCTCCTGGGGCCTGAGGCCCGAGCAGCGGTCAGTGCTAGCCAGCGGGAGTCTGCCGTAGTCACAGGCCCTCACCCTTAGTGGGTTCAGCTGCCTTGGTGGCCTGTTCTTACAGAGATTTGCCTCTTACCACAACCAGTTACCTCCTTACCCCCTTATAGTTTAAAAATCTTCTTAAAAGTTTAATTTTTGAATTTGAAATGAACTCTCACGGTTCAAATAGACAAGCTTACGATTCCAAGTCTCCTTCCTATTCCTGTTGCTATTTGCCAGCCTCCCACGCCTTCACTGGTTACTACTGTTAGTGGTTTCTAATATATCCTTCCAGAGGTTCTTTGTGGATATACAAGCAAATGCATATATAGTCTTACTTTTCCCTTTTGCCCTAAAGATAGCATACTACAATTCTGCCTTCTGTTTTTTTCACCTATTAATACAGTTCAAAGATCTTTTCATATTAGTAAAGAGAGATTTCAGATTTTCTAAACAGCAGTTTATATCCCATCCTATAGATGTATCATAATTTTATTTCACCATTCCCCTTTGAATGGGCATTTGGGTTGCTGAATCTTTTGCTCTTACAAATAATTCTGCAACAAGTAATCTTGTATGTATGCCACTCAGCACATGTGTAACAATATCTGTAACATAAAATCCCTTAAGTGGAATCACTTGGTCAAGTGTAATTCTAAATAATCCTGCCTTTTCTGTACCTCATTGCTTTTTCTGGCTCATAGTCTATGTTTAGTAAAAACTTCTGCTTACCTGTGTGTCTCATTGTGGCCCCTGTCCTCAAGTGCCTCTACGCAGCCTTTCAACTTCAGTTCCGGGACTAATTGTCTTGTTTTCTTTTAGTATTGCCCAGGGCAATGTCCTGAGTGATTGAGAGAATCTGACTATTCAAGCTCCTTTTTCTGCTCTAAGCCAAGCTAAAGGTCAACTATAGTAACAGGTTGACTACTCTTAGGCTATGAACCTGGCCCACTAAATTGTAGCAGGGGAATGGATGTTTTATAGAATCATGCTTTTCAAAATGTTGCTCAGGACGGCCCCTTCAGCTCGGGCTGTGGGCAGGGATATTTCTCTCAGAAACAGCAGCCGGGGTGAGCAGATGTGGCTCAAGTGGCTGAGTGCCTGCTTCCACATGGGAAGTTCCGGGTTTGGACCCCGGTGCCTCCTAAAAACAAACAAACAAAAAGCAAATAAACAAAATAACCAACTCAGGGGAACCAATGTGGCTCAGTGGTTGAGTGCTGGCTTCCAATGTACAAGGCCCTGGGTTCATTTCCCAGTCCTGGTACCATTAAGAAAAAGAAAAGAAAAAAAGGCATGGGCATGGCAGAGAACTTCTACAAGGGCAGGGACCCTGTTGATCTCATTCACTGTTATATCTTTAATCCTTTCACAGAGCCTAACACAAAGAAGGAGCTTGATTCATTTCTGTTGAAAAGAAAAAAGAATTAAGAAATTAACGGATCAAAGCACATCCATGAAGATCCTGTTTCCCACCCCAAAGTTGCCTTCTGGTCAGGAGGTGCAAATAACACAGAGTATCAGATAACTTCTTGTCTGAACTGAACCAGTTACATCCTTGGGAACTGCCTCGCTCAGTGACCTTTCATTCAGCAGGCCTGTGTCCATGCCCTTTGGGCATGTTATTTCTGTTTATAAGTAGGCAGGGAAGATATGGTAAGATATGAAAGTTTACCGTGTTCCCTGACCTCTCCTTTATGTAGGTGCATCCCCTGGCCATCTGACGGGTTGAAATTCCCCCACTGTAGTTACTTATTCCTTCAGTTTAGGCAGGGTCCTTTGCCCAGGGCATTTGTTGCTTTAGCCTGACCAGCATCCACTTCCCTTCTTGTGGGATTTCACTTCCCCTCAGGTAACTGTCCCCTCTGCTCTCTAAGTGCATGTGGTTCAGGAGGGGTCAGCTCCACTCCAGGTTCCAGAGGTGTGCATCTGACTCAGGCCTTATCAGCTTAGTCTATTCCTTGGCCATACTGATTGATCCAAGGATGGGTCAAGTCCTTCTGATGCGAACCAATCCTGGAACTTTGGTGGAGCTGATAGGAAAGCAATACTCTTTGCACTGGAATGCTGGATTGTCAGGATGTAGAGTTGCTGGTGACTGTCCTGCTACTCAGAGAGAAACAAATATTGATGGTACTCTTTGAACACTTGTACGTAGCTCTGCTTGAAGGTATACTTGGATTTCTCAGTTTGTGAACCACTAATTTTTGTTTGCTTAAGCAAAGTTGTTAGATTTCTGTCACTTGCAGTGAGAAAAAGACTGGCTTCTTAATAACCACTTTCCTGCATCACCCATGACCCATGACCCACGAGTAAACTCACTGACCTCTTATCTTAGGTGGAAGAAGAAGGGCAGTTATTGAATGGGAATTGTGACAGAGAAGGATAGCACATTGACAGAACAGGGTATCATCAGTGATTGCAGGACTGGGTGGGAGGCCCTTGGAGGGTAACCTAGGACAAAAGAACACTGTAGGAGGGGGAAGAATGGAAAGATTGTTGAGAAGGTAACAGACCAACCTCTAACTTCATCACTGAACCTGATGATGGCAGGCTCTACCCTCTCAGTCCTTGGATCTCACAGGTAGTTTCAGAATCACTGAACTTCCAAGTATAAGAACTGGTAAAACCTTAGAGAGCATCCAAATCACCCCCTTATTTTATAGAGGAGGAAACTGAGGCTCAGAAATTGGCCATTATCCCACTGATTCTTCTGGGGAGAACTGAGGACATAGATGTGTGAATACTGAACCTGTTTCTAGACAGTTTTTAAGTCTGGTACTGGAGTCAGATGGGTCTGGGTTAGAATTCCAGTCTACCACTAACAGTTGGAGTACTTAAGTTTTACTTAACCTCTTTGGGTCTCAGTTTCATCATCAGTTAAATGGGGAAAACAATATACCTAAATTCTGAGGATTATGAAAGATTAAAAGATTTTTCTTGTGAAGAGTTTAGCTCAGTGCCTCGTATATAGTAAGTACTTGAAAAAATGTTAACTCTTATTATTATTACATACCCAGTCTAGAAGATGAGGGAGCTTTCTGGGGGTTCTGAGTTTTCTTCTTGCTTAGACTTGAGAATGCTTGAGAAGGAAGAGGCACAGTATTCAGAGGAGCTACTCCTGAGACGGGAGTTAAGAGCTGGGGCATGAAGCCTGGTGAGTGAGCCATGGGGTTCAGAGGGGAGCGCATTGGTGGTGGTAGGGGGTGGGGGCACCTGGGTCAAGAGGGAGAAGCCTTCCTGGTCACATGCAGAGGTGAGTGGTGAGCCAGGGGAGGCAGAGCTGGATAGTCCCCCAGAGGGTACCACTCTTCTACCCAGCCCTTGTTCAGGTGGTTCCTCAAACATAACTAACTTCCAGGTCTGGAAAGAAGTTACAGAAGAAAAAATCACTCCATAGAGGAAGTTACCTCTGATGGGGTGGGGGAAGGAAGCCTCAGAGCATACACCTTCTTACAGCACAGAGTTGCAGGGTCCTGTTCAAATGACTGGACATAATCTAGTGCAGGGGTTCTTAACCTTTTTTGTTCCACGGACCCCTTTGCCAGTCAGACCCCTTACTAAGTCCACACTTTACTGTGTATTATTTAATAAATATATCACACCTGCACCAACACATCCCCACAAGAATAATGTTTTTTTAAATTTCAATTCAAGCTCATGAACCCCTTGTTAAGAACCCCTGATCTAGAGGAATGTAGGGTAAGGGAGAAAAGGTGAGTAGAGAAAACAAGCACATGAAAGGGAGAAACCCTGGGGTGGGGATTGGGGATAGGATGGGATGAGGGAGACATTCTTGGTAATCTGTCATCCCTGATATAAACTGAGAGTTGAAGAAAGGGACAGGCACTTCTGGGGCCCAGGGCAAGGAGGCAGGCAAAAAGCCGAGAAGCAAGGAGAAAGTGGAATGTGTTATTTCTATAAAGAGCACGTCTGGTGCATTGCCCCAGTCTCTCCCAGGCCTCAGCTGGGGCTCTGGCAGCCCTCTGCAGTCCAGGACTCCAAGCTGCCCTGTTGCCGGCCATCCTGGGGAGCAGGTTCTGAAATCACACCCCCACACCCCCTCTGTCAATCCCTGCCTCAGGCTGCCCCAACCTAAACAAGACAACCTGGGCAAGGGGGGCCACATGCTGATGGAAAAATACACACTTGGGCTGGAAAAGGAGCTTATTTGTATGTGTTGAATTCCCTCAGCAGCCGAAGGATAAATAGCTAGTCCCCAGCCTTAGCTTCGAGACTGCACACAAGGTGGGTGGTAAAATCTGTTCCTATTTAGATAGTTTTTGGGGAGAGGTGGAGAGGGGGACTGGGCGCAGCAGAAGAGGGGAGCGTGGAATCTGAAATGTTTATATGATCAGTCATGGATGTCATCTCTCCTCCTTAATTAGGGGTTTGGAGTTGAGAAACTTCTCTCAGCTTGCTTGTCCTAGTAACAGAGCAGACTGGCAAGCAGGCAGTGGGCAGAAGCAGCTCTTGGGAGCCCACCTATGGTTGAACTGCTCTGTCTACCAGTCTCCTGATAAACAACCAAGGTCAGCACTGTGTCAGGCCTCAGTCTCATTCAATCCTTACAACCCCATGAGGTAGATAGTACCACTATCCCCACTTCACAGAGGAGAAACTGGAAGCACAGCAAGATTGAGTAATACACTGTCTCTAAGTTGGCAAGCTGTGCTGCCAGGGCTGTGACTGGTCTCCTTGACCCCAGAGCCCATGTGTTGAACCCTTTTCCACCCTTCGCTGGGCTGCCAAGTGGGAACCTGGACTTTTCTAATACTCAAGGCATGTACTATTTCTGTTCTCCAGTCCAAGTTCTCCAAACTTATTAAATCAGGGAGATAAATGAATGATTTCTAGTAACTTTCAGTTCTGTTGTTTCCTGAAATTGGAGAGAAAAGTCCCTGGCAGCCACTGCTTTCCCAGCACCTGGAGTCAGATAATACACACAGAAACAAATGAACACGTTTTCAGAGGTGCAAGTGCTATGAAAAAAATTAATCAGAGTAATGTGCTCTGGGCCAGAGAGTGACTGCGGTTCTGGGTGCTTCTTAAGATGGGATGGATAGAAAAGACTTTCTGAGGTAGCTACATTTGAGCTGAGACAAAAATGAGGAGCCATCATGCGGAATGTAAGAGGTAAAGGAAAGAGCAAATGTGAAAGCCCTGAAGCAGGAATGAACTTGACATGCTAAAAAGATTGAAGATAGGGGAAACGGACTTTGGCCCAGTGGTTAGGGCGTCCGTCTACCATATGGGAGGTCCGCGGTTCAAACCCCGGGCCTCCTTGACCTGTGTGGAGCTGGCCATGCGCAGTGCTGATGCGCGCAAGGAGTGCCGTGCCACGCAAGGGTGTCCCCCGCGTGGGGGACCCCCACGCGCAAGGAGTGCGCCCGTGAGGAAAGCCGCCCAGCGTGAAAAGAAAGTGCAGCCTGCCCAGGAATGGCGCCGCCCACACTTCCCGTGCCGCTGACGACAACAGAAGCGGACAAAGAAACAAAAGCAGACAAAGAAACAAGACGCAACAAATAGACACCAAGAACAGACAACCAGGGGAGGGGGGGAAATTAAATAAATAAATAAATCTTTAAAAAAAAAATAAAAATAAAAAAATAAAAAGATTGAAGATAGGCCAGTATGTCTGGAGTGTGGTGTGTAACGAGGATAGGGTATGCCATGAGAATGGACAGGTAAAGCAAGCAGAAGCCAGGTCACCCAGGTCTTATAGGCAGCAAAGGACATTGGATTGTATCCTAATTGCAATAGGAAGGCACTTGAAAGACTTTAAGGGGGGGAACAAAATCGGCATTGCCAAAAAGATTATTTTTGTTGCTGGGAAGAACATGGACTATAGGGTCAAAAGTAGAGGCAAGTAGAAGGCTGTGACTAAAGTATAGGTGAGAGATGATGGCAGCTTGAACTAGTGTGCCAGAAGTGGAGGTAGGGAGAAGTGGCTGGGAGAGCTGACCAGACTTGATGGACTAGATGTGTACAGGTTTGGGGCCTATAAAAGGGAAAACTGAGATACTTCTTTCCTTCAACTATTCCCTAAGTCCTTTTCTCACTTCCCATCTGGGCTCCTTCAAGATCAATCAGCACGTGGTCTTTCCCTGGCCAGAGAGATTGGTTTCATAGTTGGTCCAATCACAGGGGTGTTTTTCCATGGAAAGATCAGTCCTCTGGATTGCTGGACATGAAAAATATACATAACCCTGATTGGCGCTGGTAGTCCTCTTAGGAAGGGAAGCTTAAAGGAAGGAACAGCCTAAGAGAAAGCTCATACTATGGGTGGCAGATGGAAAGAAACCAAGATCTTGATGGTATTGTTGAGCCTCTGAAACTATCAATCCAGATACTTGCCCTATCCCTGGATTTTCCATTTAGTGTTACTACCACCAGTTTAAGCTGGATTTGACTCACAACTGAAAATATCCTAATTGATATACTGATGGTATTAGGAACCCAAACTTTACTTAAGAATATGAACTAGGCCTAGAGCTGCAGGTGCCTAAGAATTACCTTCTGAGAGCCTCCATGTTACTCAAATGTGGCCACTCTCTGAGCCAAACTCAGCATGTAAATGCTTTACCTTCCCCCCCATGTGGGACATGATTCCTGGGGATGAGCCTCCCTGGCACTGAGGAATTACTACCAAACACCAGCTGATGATGTAACTAGAAAAAGACCTTAAATAAAAGGGTCAATTCAGACCAGCAGAATATCTCAGCCTACATGTAATATGAGGTGTTAAAAACTGCTTTTTGACTTTGGATAAAAGGGAGAAATGGAAAAGACAAATTAGTTTATATGGCTATAAGTCTCCAAAAAAGAATCAGGCAGTCACCAGAGGGGTAATGCTTACGCATGCCTCAGCAGGGTACCAGAGATAGCTAAAGTAGATAGAAACCCAGGTACTGGTTCTCCTCAGGGCTACAGAGATCCACAGGTTCTATGGTCATGGCGGATGGCTCTGGAGTTCAGGGCCATGTCAGTTGGCCCTACTTTGGAATTTGTGTTCCTAAGTGTGATGGAGTCGGACTCAGATATGACCTTTCTACACATGCCTCTTTTGTTACTTTTACTGGACCTGTGGTTGGTATTTGGGTTGGTGTAAACTCAGGAGACCTGAATCTCTGGACTGTCCATGTGACAGCCAGGCCCTGAGCCTCAGCAGACTTGCAACTCCTATCCTCTGGTTTACTGGACTTACACTGGCCAGCTAACAGGGAGGTGAAGAAGATCAACCACCACACCAGGGAGCCAAGAGTGCCTACAACTGCAAGCAGGAGAACTGCATCCATCTTCCATGTGGAATCTAAGCCCCCTCTTGATGTAGAGGGGGACTGGACTTAACCATCCATCCCAGGGTCCACGGGATGGAGGAATAGAGTATAGAATAGAGTGGACTTGCTGGAGTTCTGCTGGGGAACTATTGTGCTTAGTAAGGGAAGAAATTGTAATATTGATGTGGAGAAAGTGGCCACAGTAGCTGCTGATGGTAGGGAGAGGGAAGAAGAGATATGATGTGGGCGCATTTTCAGGATTTGGAGTTGTCCTGGGTGGTGCTGCAGGGACAGATGCTAGATATTGTGTGTCTTGTCATGGCCCACTGGGTGGAATGGGGGAGACTGTAGACTACAATGTAGACCACTGTCCATGTGGAGCAACAGTGCTCCAAAATGTATTCATGAGGTGCAGTGAATGTGCCATGATGATGGAAGAGATTGTTGATGTGGGAGGAGTGGGGTGGGTGTGGGTGGGGAGTATATGGGGACCTCATATTTTTTTAATGTAACATTTAAAGAAAATAAAGAAGGAAAAAAATAAATAAAAGAGGAAGCACTTGGCCTTCAGAAATTAAAAAAAAACAACTATTAGAGACAGCAAAATAATAAACAAAAAAATGTTTGGGCATTTGGAGCATATCCAATAAAATGCAAATATGGTGTTTTCAATTAAAAAAAAAAAGAATACATGAAGGGAAGTGGCTCAACTGATAGAACGTCTGTCTACCATATGGAGGGTCCAGGGTTCGATCCCCAGGGCCTCCTGACACGTGTGGTAAGCTGGACCACACGCAGTGCTGCTGCATGCAAGGAGTGCCATGCCATGTAGGGGCACCCCCGCGTAGGGGTACCCCACGCACCAAGAGTGCGCCCCACAAGGAGAGCTGCTCCACGTGAAAAAAGCGCAGCCCACCCAGGAGTGGCACTGCACACATGGAGAGCTGATGCAGCAAGATGATGCAACAAAAAAGAGACAGTTTCCCAGTTCCGCCAGATAATGCAAGAGGATGCATAAGAACACACAGCAAATGGACACAGAGAGCAGACAAGGGGTGGGAGGGGTAGGGAGGGAAGAAGGGGAGAGAAATAAATCTTTAAAAAAAAAAGAATGCATTAATATAGGAGATAAACCTGGAATGAAACCCTGGGCCTTAAAGAGAACAATAGCTGATTTTGAAAAGTGAGTTCAAGAATTCTATAGAAGTTGAATATTTATAATAGGGAAATACAAAGGAAATTTATATTTTTGGTTTATGCCATCACTTGTCATTAGTGGTTTATTTAAATTCACACTTATCATGCTCTCTTCTTTGCATGAATTAAACAGCATATATGCTGCATGGCAGGCTGCTGCTGAGTGAAAGGTACAAAATAATTCACAGGCACATGAATGGAAATTGCCTATTCAGAGATAGGCACAGTACCTAGCCTAGATCTAAAATGCTCATTGTTCTGCTGGGATGGGACATTACAGACTATTTCTCCTAATATCTACATATCTCAAAATTCTCAGTCAGCATGGATGGCTAACTTCTTCCCACTTCAAATGATTTCTATTCAAGTCTGTTAGTTCTGTCATTTAAATACAATAATAAAAACAAGTATAAAATCATATGTAGGAGATTCAACTCTAGCACTTGTTAAGAAATGAAACAGGAGAAAGGGATTGTAACAATCCCTATTTTAAATATGTATGATTATTTACGTAATCCCATGTCTGATTTTGTTTACCATTATATTCTAAAACACTAGTGCTATGTTTGTATATACTGTAGGTATTCAATATATTAAAATTTTTTTTCTTCTTATTTGTAAAAGATACCTAGATTACATAAAATGCCACACAAAAAAACCCATAAAGGATTTCTACTTGCCCCACTCCCCACACCTCCCACTTTTCCCACATTATCAACTTCCTTCATTAGTGTGGTACATTCACTGCAATTGATGAATACACTATAGAGCATTGCCACCAAGCATGGACCATAGTTTACATTGTAGTTTACACTTTCTCCCATTCAATTCTGTAGGTTATGGCAGGTTATATAATGGCATGTATCGGTCATTCAGGACAATTCCAAGTCTTGAAAATGCCCCCATATTATACCTCTTTCCCCCTCTCCCTGACCTTAGCACCCCCAGTGGTCACTATTTCCACATCAATGAAACAATTTCTTCCATTGCTAGAATCACAATAAGTCTATAGTAGAATACCAGTAAGTCCACTCTGATCCGTATTTCATTCCACAATCCTGAGGATTCTGGAGTGGTTAATGCCCACTCCACCTCTAATTGAGAGGGGGTCAATAAATAACTGTTGAATGATGAAAGTTACACCATAGCAATTGTGGTCAGCTATGTAAATCAAAAAAAGTGAAAGCTGCAAAAAAACACAAAAAATAAAAATAATAAAAAGAGGACAATCACCTTTATTCTCAAATTGTTTTAAAATTCCACCAAAGCCTAGAATCCCTAAAAGCCTAGTAGTATTCAATTATTTCTAGCAGCAATTTTATACCTATGTCAAATATTTGGTGCCCCAAGTGATAGTGGTAAGTCAGCAAAATAAAGGACAATTCCAAATGTTTTAACACTCTGATTATATAGCTTTCTAGCTAGTTCACTCTCAGACACAAATGCAGGATAAACACATACTCAACATTAAATGATTATTTATTTTTCAGATTAAAAGATTTAGAAATACGTATGTACAAGATAAATAAAACAAATTATACTCAGAGAATCACTGTAATGAAGAAAACATAAATATACAGTCTGTTTTATAGGATACAAAAATTATGTCATTAAATATAAAGAAACATTCAAGAAAGGTAGGCAAATGAGACCCACTTCAGCAAAGAAGGAAAATATACTAAGATGGACCAGAACAAACCCCCTAAATATCAGGGCGAAATTTCTTTTCTACTCCTCCCAGATGACTGGCTTTCTTTTTTTGTGTTGTGTTGTGTACTTCTGAGTCAGCAGCCTCTGGCAGATTATTAGGCACCTCTTCTTCATCAGCCTAAGAAAAGAGAAGATAGGGGAATACAACAAGGTTTCATGTCAGGATGGAGGGAAATGAAGCTCTGTAACATTCTTTCCAGTACTTCTTTGTTGCCTCTTGTATTTGATATTCCCTCCAAAAGCATATTCCTCAATCTTTTGTATGTTTTAATTTTTAAATTTCTTTCACAAGTAAACATAACTTCTATTTAACTCAATCTGAAAGATATTGCTACTCAGCAAGAATCAGGATGTGCTAATCTTAATCTCCCTGCAATTTGTATTTTGTTAAATGAGGATATTCTATGGACTTAAACTGGGGAGGTTTTTCCTTCTTCATTCATCCATGAATGGCTCATAAGAAACGTCAGTTTTCTCCTCCCATTCTGCACCCTTCTTTCTGCCACTCCAGCAGATACAGTCCCTTCTTGATGTTAAAAAGAAAACTTTATGAATCACCTCCCTTCTATCCCTGCTACCCCCAAGAAGTACAAAAAATTAACCAGATGCTGCCTGCCCTCTAGTGTTGTCAATATATAGTTGCTAGGAAAAATCTGTTGGTTGAGCTATGAGGCTATTTTGCTAAATAATTAGAAGGTTACCATAGGAGAAAAGGATCAACTAGTATAAATCTGGCAAAGCTAATAAACATTATTTGTACATACATGCTTAATGGACTAATAACAGTAGCAAAGTCAGAGCTGTTCAAATTTCATACCTTCTGTTTCTGTCTTGCATGCTTCTCTGTCCACTGCCTGGCATTCTTGAGAAAGACTGGCTTATTATATTTAAATTCTGAGGACTGAGATGAAATCAAACAAAAGTCAATGGCAAGAAAAATGATTTGCAGTGGTAAGCACCAGCTGCTGCAGCAATCCTCACACATGGAGAGTCAGAGTTTAGAGAAACTAGGACACATGCTGCAGAGAAAATGGGGATACTCACTATGTCTGCCATGAGCGGGTCATCAGGGTTGGGTTCTGACATGAGCAGCTGAATAGAGGTCAACACAGTTGCAATGTTGAGGGATGGTCTCCAGGCACCCTATATAGAGACAGATGAGCAGGTGTTTTTATATTACTAAAAATGTGATACCCTAATTCAAGTTTTACAGATGAGGAAAACAGACTGCCATAGAGTCAACCCTTTACCCACCACTCACTTTTGGTGGTAATTTGAGAACATCTAGACAAATCCTTCCAGCAGAATCAATGTTTGGATGATAGATTGGAGTCAGAAATCTGATCTTAGGAGGTTCAAATGGGTACCTATGAAAGCATAGGACAATGGACATGATTTCAATATTGTTTAATATATTATAAACAGTTTCCTGGTCACTAATGTTAAAAAAAAATAATGCTGGAATTAACAAAACTAAAAGAACAAAAATGAAACTTTGTTTTTTAAAAACATCAATGAAGTTGACAAACCCTTAGGTAAACTAACAAAAAAGGAGAGAAGACGCAAAAAAGTAAAACCAGAAATGAGGGGGGGACATTATTATTGACCCCACAAAATAAAAAGGATCATAAGAGGATATTATGAACAACTGTGTGCCAACAAATTAGATAATCTAGATGAAATGGACAAATTCATAGAAACACACGAATAACCTACACTGACTCTAGAAGAAATAGATCTGTATAGACCAATTACAAGCAAAGAAACTGAAACGGTCATGGAAAACCTCCCAAGAAAGGAAAGCCCAGGACTAGAAGGCTTCACAGGTGAATTCTCCCAATCATTCCAAGAGGAATTAAGACTAATTTGCAAAAAATTGAATGATCAGGTGGGTTTTATCCCAGGTATGCAAGGGTAGTTCAACATAAAAAATCAATTAATGGAAAAAAACATGATCCTCTCGATTGCTACAGAAAATGCATTTCACAAAATTCAGCATCCTTTTTTGAAAACACTCAGAAAAATTGGAATGGAAGGAAACTTACTCAACATTGTAAACGGCATATATGAAAAACTCACAGCTAACATCATACTAAATTTTGAAAGTCTAGAAGCTTTTCCTTTAAGATCTAGAACAAGACAAGGATGTCCACTTGTCACCACTGTTATTCAACGCTGTACTGGAAGTTCTAGCCAGAGCAATTAGACAATAAAAAGAAATAAAAGGCATCAAAATTGGAAAGGAAGAAGTAAACTTTCACTATTTGCAGATGACATGATCCTATATATAGAAAGTCCCCAAAATATCTACCACAAAGCTACTAGAGCTAATAAATGAATTCAGCAAAGTGGCAGGGAACAAGATCAACACATAAAAATTAGTAGTGCCTCTAAACACTAGTAATGAGCAAGTTGAGGAGGAAATCAGGGAAAAAATTCCACTTACAATAGCAACTAAAATAATGAAATATCTAGGAATAAATTTAACCAAGGATGTACAAGACTTGTACACACACAAAAAAACTACAGAACACTGCTAAAAGAAATCAAAGACCTAAATAAAGGGAAGGACATTCCATGTTCATGGATTGGAAGACTAAATATCATTAAGAAGTCAATTCTACCTAAAATGACTGACAGATTCAACATAATCCCAATCAAAATTCCAACAGTTTACTTTACAGAAATAGAAAAGTCAATTATCACATTTATCTGGAAGGGAAAGGAGTCCCTAATAGCCAAAAACATCCTAAAAAAGAAGAGTTGCCCCGCGGACCTGCTGCGCGCTCCCGCGGCACCCCTGTGAGCCCAAGGGCAGGAGGGAGGCGGTGTTGGGGCGCATGGGGGGCTGCGGGGAGCACTCGCCCACCCTCGGGACCCCCGTGTCCCGCCTGTGCAGCGGAATGTGGGACTGAAGGTGGAGGTTGTGTTCCAAGAGCCAAGGAAGGAGGCCGAGGACCTGCAGATGTGGAAAGCAGAGCATGCTGGATGGAGCCCAGACAAGGCCTGACAGAGGTCAGGCATCAGGGTCCTCTAGCACTGTGACCTGACCCATTCAGCTCTGAATTCTGCACAGCAGCCTTCACAGTGTTTGCACAAAAGACGCCACAAAGAAGTGTTTGCTGCCTCCCAGGGTCAGAGTGCAGTAACATGCAGTAACAGTCTCTTCCAAACTTGCTCCCAAGAGGACATCAACCAGACCTTCCCAGTTCTGGTTACAGGAACAAGAAGAATGAAATATCAACTGAAGGCAAAACCAGAGAACAGCATCAAAAGCACCAATATCTGAATCTAAACTGTCACTGATAAATCACTAAAACTGAGTGATTATGAGTTTAACGTGTTTGAGATGACACAGGACTGGAAAATTGCAGAAAGAAACCACCCGTCATTGAGGGTTTTACTGAAAACAAATAGCAGTCACTATCTATTCCATGACCATGAAGTATTCATGGACTATGAGCAACATCTTCACCTCAACTTTAAAATGAAGAGCTGAGGGTTCACCATGAGGAATTAGAGAAGATGAATTGGTTGAACACCTGAGTTTACACAGTTAAAGAAAAAGTCATAAAATCCAGCATCTCCTGGGAGTTCATCAAAGACCTTCACTGGAACCCCTGGCTTGCTGCCTGCCCTGAAGAATTTGGACTTATGCATTGCCATGGTTGCATGAGGCAATTTTATAAAACCTCAAACTATTTACAGATATCCTCTGTTGGTTTTGTTTCCCTAGAGAATCTGACTAATACGGGCCTCTATACAATTTTCATTTTTGGAACCTTTACTTGAACATGGGGACTTCATAATCTAAATTGTCAGAGTTGCCAACCTGAAGGGTACTGGGAATGAAAGACAAAGAGAGATTGGGATCAGGGGATCTGAGAGCACTGAAGCCGCAAGCTCATCAGACAACTTTATTGTTTACAAGGGGCTCTTTATATACCCCATTGTATGTGCCAAGAAGCAGGCAAAGGTAGCCTACATGCCAATAAGCACAAACATAGCATACGTGACATTAAGGAGCAACACGTATTAACTATCAGCATTACCCATAGTCTAAGGAATTTTAAAAAATCTTATCTCAGGGTACAAAGTCTAAGTGTTCCATTCACTACAAAAGGTATGTGCTCATCTTTTCTTTCAGCCTTTAACAGCTTCATCCCGTTTGCCGGGACTCTTAATTACTACATTCATTAGGTTGCAAGCATAGCCATGGAGACAGCACTAGCATGGAGACAGCACATCTCTCCTTGAGAGGCCACTGTGCCTCAGTTTCCAACACCTCCCCCTTTTTGTTTCAGTCAAGGTGACTGTGCCTGTCTTAGATTGCTCTCCTCTGAGAGTCTTACCCATCATTGACTACCAGCCAAGCTCTTTGACTTGGGGAAATTACTGAAGTGCTTTTGCTAGCACCCAATTATTTGCATGTCCCATGGCTGTTAAACTTTGCAATTTTCTTTGAAAGCACTGTCTGGCACAGGCGAGAATCATGAGCAACAGAACAAATATGATTAGCCCTATTCCTAAAACTGACAGGAAATGCTGTGATTTCCACCAATTAACTGGGTTAAATTTTGTAATATGTGAAATCAAATCTGAGAAAATATCCTTATCATTGGCTACATGAATTTAATTTTGAGATATTTCTAATATTTTCCTTTGTAATTCAACTATTTTCAGAGAGATATTACTTTTATGGCCTAATAAATGATTTTTAATTTTTTCCATTCTAAAAAAAAAGAAGAGTTAAGTCAGAGGACTCATGCTTCCTGCTCTTGAAGTGTCAAAACAGAATGGTAGTGGCATAAAGATAAACACATTGATCAATGGAATTGAATTTTGAATTGAGAGTTCCTCAGATAAACCCTCACTTTTATGCTCAACTGACTTTTGATAAGCCTACCAAGTTCACGTTGCTGGAAAAGAACAGTCTCTTCAATAAATGGTGTTGTGAGAACTGAATATCCATAACTAAAAGAATGAAAGAGGGCCCCTAGCTCACTCCCTATACAAGAATCAACTCAAAATGGATTAAGGACCTAAGCATAAAAGCCAGGACCATAAAACTCCTAGAAGATAATGTAGGGATACTTCTACAAGAACTGTAGTAGGTAGGGGTCTCTTAAACTTTACACCCAAAGCACAAGCAACAAAAGAAAAAATAGATAAATGGGACCTCCTCAAAATTAAACATTTCTGCACCTCAAAGGACTCTGTGATGGTAAAAATGCCCCCTACTCAATGGGAGAAAATATTTGGAAATCACACATTTGACAAGGGTCTAATATTCATGATATGTAAAGATGCTACAAATCAACAAAAATACAAATGAACCAATTAAAAAATGGGCAAAAGACCTGAATAGATATTTATCCAAAGAAATACAAATGGCAAAAAACCTACACAAAACAACACATGAAAATACACTCAACATCACTAATGTTTAGGGAAATGCAAATCAAAATGACAATGAGATATCATTTAACACCCATCAGAATGGCCACTATTAAAAACACAGAGAACTACAAGTGTTGGCGAGGCTGTGGAGAGATAGGAACACTTATTTACTTTGCAGAACAGTACAGCCACTGTGGAGGACTGTTTGGCAGCTCCTAAAGAAATTGAATATAGACTTGCCATAAGACTCTGCAATTCCACTACTGGGTATATCCAGAAGAACTGAGAGCAGTGACACGAACAGACATCTGCACACCTATGTTCATAGTGGCATTATTCACAATTGTCAAAAGTTGGAAACAACCCAGATGGCCATCAACTGATGAATGGATAAACAAAATGTGATATATTCACACGATGGAATAATATGCAGCTGCAAGAAGAAATGAAGTTGTAAAGCATGTGATGACATGGATGAACCTGGAGGACATTATGTTGAGTGAAGCAAGTCAGACACATAAGGACAAATACTGTATGACTATGTTACTATGAACCAAATATATTGTGTAACACATTGTAGGACCTAAAAAAAAAAAAAGTAGATATATCTAGTACATATAATTGAGAAATGTATGTTTTTATTCAACTGTATTTTATTTTTATTTTTAAATTATATTTATATTTTCAATTATTAAATGCACAAAATAAAGTTAAAAACTAGAAAAAATGGGCAAAAGACATGAATAGACATTTTTCTAAAGAAGAAATACAAATGGTGAAAAAACACATGAAAAAATGTTCAACATTACTGGCTATTAGGCAAATGCAAATCAAAGCTACAATGAGATATCATTTTACACCTATTAGAGTGGCCACTAATAACAAAACAGAAAACTACAAGTGTTGGAGAGGATATGGAGAGATAGGAACACTTATTCACTGTTGGAAGGAACATAGAATGGTACAGCCACTGTGGAAATCTGTTTGGTGGCTCCAAAGGAAGTTAGATATAGATCTACCATGTGATCTGGCAATACCACCATTAGGTATATATCCGGAAGAAGTGACAGCAGTGACATGAACACATATGCACCGATGTTCTTAGTGGCATTATTCACAATTGCCAAAAGACAGAAAGAAGCCAGGTGTTCATCAACTGATGAATGGATAAACAAACCAACAAAATAGAATATTATGCAGCTGTAAGAAGAAATGAAGTTGTGAAGCATATGACAGCATGGATGAACCTAGAGGATATTATGCTGAGTGAAGCAAGCCAGGAACAAAAGGACATATATTGTCCGATTTTGCTATCATGAACTAAACATAATGAGCAAACTCATGGAGTTAATAGCTAGAATCTAAGTCACTAGAGAGTAGAATGTGGTTAGAGAGTGGAAAGCTGAGGTTTAATCTGTGCAGAATTGGTAAATTGGGAATGTTTGGGAATGCATACATAGTGAAAGCACATGACAGGATTTGCAATTAGTAGTGTGAACATATGGGTATAACAGTGGTTTTTTTTTTTTTGAGTAAAGAAAATGCTCTAATATTGACTGAAGTGATATATGCACATCTCAGTGATTATACTAAATGTCACTTTAGAGAAATATGGTTTATGAACAAAAAAATAGGGTGGATTGGGTAAAAAATATTTCAAATATAAAATATGGACTATAGTTAGCAGTAATACTTGGATGATTCTCTTCATAATTTTTTCAAATGTTTCATAACAATGCAAGGTATCTGTGGTGGGATTATGTATGGGAACCCTGCATGATGTTATAAATGTTTGTTTTCTAAGTTCGCAACTTTTATTTTTTTATTTATTTATTTTTTTATTGACTTTGTAATAATATTACATTAAAAATATATATATATGTGAGGTCCCATTCAACCCCACCCCCCCACCCCCCCTATCCCCCCCCAACAACACTCGTTCCCATCATCATGACACATCCATTGGATTTGGTAAGTACATCTTTGGCAACTTTTATTATACACTTATTATTTATATATGTTCAATATGAATGATATACTTCAATAAATTTTTAAAAAATTCAACAGCCTACTTTCAGAAATGGAAAAGCCAATTATCAAATTTATTTGGAAGGTTAAGGGGCCCTGAGTAGCAAAAAAACATTAAAAAAGAATGAATTTGGAGAACTCACACTTCCTGGATTTAAAACATATTATAAAGTGAGTCAGGAGGTCATCAGAGAGGTAACGCTTATGTGCATCTCAGCAGGATCTCATAGACAGCCAAAGTAGATACTGCCACAAATAGCGGGGCTCCTGAGGACTCTGGAGACACCCAGGTCCTACAGTCATGGCAGATAGCTCCAGAGTTTGGTGCCTTGCCAGTGGGCCCTACTTTGGAGTTTGTGCACCCGAGTGTGACAGAGTTGGACTCAAGATGTGACTTCTCTACACATGCCTCTTCAGTCCCTTTTATTTGAACTTAGAGTTGGTGCTGGAGTTGGTAGGTGTACATCCAAGAGACTTGAATCTCTGGGCTGTCCATGTGCCAGCTGGGCCCTGAGCCTTAGCAGAGTTGCAACACCCACTCTCCAGTTCACTGGACTCACCCCGGACAACTAACGAGGAGGTGAGGATGAACAACCATTACACCAAGGAACAGAGAGTCTACAACTGCAAGTAAGAGAGCCCCATCCATCAGCCATATGGGATCGAAGTCCCCTCTCAATTAGAGGTGGAGTGGGCATCACCATCCCAGAAACCTCAGGACTGGAGAATAAAATATGGACTAGAGTAGACATACTGGTATTCTACTATAGACTTATTGTGATTCTAGCAATGGAAGAAGTTATATCATTGATATGGAGACAGTGGTCTGTAGAGGTGCTGAAGTCAGGGAGAGGGAAAAAAAGGTGTAATATGGGGGCATTTTCAGGACTTGGAATTGACCTGAATAACATTGCAATGACAGATACAGGCCATTAATGGCAATGTTTTAAAGTGTGTTCATTAATTGCAATGAATATAAAACACTAATGAAAGAAGTTGTTAATGTGGGGAAAAAGTGGGAGGTGTGGGGAGTGGGGCATATGGGAATCCTTTATATATATATATATATATTTTATAACTTTTTTAAAAAATTTTATATTTTTTCTTCCCCTCCTCCTCCCCCACCCTACTGTTTTTTCTGTCTGTGTCCATTCGCTGTGTGATCTTCTGTATCTATTTCTCTTTTTCTCTTCTCATCTCTTTCTCCTCTAGGATTCACAGAGATTAGATCCTGGGGACCTCTGATGTGGAGAGCATTTCCCTGTAAATTGTGCCACCTCAGTCTGGTCTCTGCTGCGCTCCACCTTGACTCTCCCCTTCATCTCTCTTTTGTTGCGTCATTATCTTGCATGACCCACTAGTAGGCACTGGCTCACTGCACGTGCACTCAGTTTGCTGTGCAGGCACTGGGCTAGCCACGTGGGCACTGGCTTGCTGCACGGGCACTGGTTTGCTGCGCAGGCACTGGTTCACCATGCGGGCACTCATGCAGGCACTTGGCTCACCATGTGGGCACTCAGTTTGCCACAAGGGCACTCGCATGGGCACTTGGTTCACCTCACAGCCACTGGCTCACCATGCAGGCACTCAGGTGGGCACTCGGCTCACCATGCGAACACTGGCTTGCTGCACAGGCACTCGGCTCACTAAGTGGACACTCGGCTCACTGCAGGGGCACTGGCTTGCTGTGCAGCCACACTTTCTTTTCTTTTTCACCAGGAGACCCCAGGGATCAAACCTAGGTCCTCCCATATGGTAAGGTGGAGGCCTTATCACTTGAGCCACATCTGCTTCCCCCCTTATATTTTTTTATGTAACACTTTATGTAATCTAAATATCTTTTAAAAATAAATAAAAAATATATTAAAAAAAAACGTATTATAAAGTTATATTGGTCAAAACAGCATGGTACTGGCAAAAAGACACATATAGCGACCACTGGAATCAAATTGGGAGTTCAGACATAGACCCTCACATCTACAGCCAAGTGATTTTTGACAAGGCTGCCAAGTCTACTCAATTGGGAAAGAATAATGTCTTCAACATATGGTGCTGGGAAAACTGGATATCCATATGTAAAAGAATGAAAGAGGGCGCCTATCTCACACAATATAAAAAACTAACTCAAAATGGTTCAAAACCCTAAATATATAAGAGCCAGGAGTATAAAACTCCTAGAAGAAAATGTAGAGAAGCATCCTCAAGATCTTACGATAGGCAATGGCTTCTTGGACTTTACACCCAAAGCATAAGCAAAAAAGAAAAAATAGATAAATGGGACCTCCTCAAAATTAAAACCTTTTGGGTATCAAAGGATTTTGTCACAAAAGTGAAAAGACAACCTACACAACGGTAGAAAATATTTGGAAACCACATATCTGATAAGGGTTTAATATACAGAACTAAAACTGCAATAAAAAGACAAACACAATATAAAAATGGGCAAAAGACTTGAATAGATGTTTCTCTAAAGAGCATATACAAACGGCTAACATCACTAGCTATTAGCAAAATGCAAATCAAAACCACAATGAGATATTTCACATCCACTCTAATTGCTACCTTTAAAAAAAACAGAAAATTACAAGTGTTGGAGAGGATGTAGAGAAATAGGAACACTCATTCATTGTTGGTGGGAGTGTAAAATGGTGCAGCTACTGTGGAAGACAGTTTGACAGTTCCTCAGGAAGCTAAATATAGAATTACCATATGACCTGGGAATCCTACTACTAGGTATATAGTTAAGAAGAACTGAAAGCAAGGACTTGAACAGATATTTGCATACCAATGTTCACAATGCCATTAGTCACAATTGCCAAAAGATGCAAGCAACCTACGTGTTCACTAACTGATAAACTGATAAACAATATATATATATATGATGGAATATTATTCAGCTGAAAAAGGAATAAAGTCCTGATGCATGTGACAACATGGATAAACCTTGAAGACGTTATGCTGACTGAAACAAGCCAGACGCAAAAGGACAAATACTGTATGATCTCACTGATATAATGAATTATAATAAGCAAATTCTAGCACATTATTGAGTGTAATTAACAGCACTTAATTATGTATATGAATGTGGTTGAAAGGGGAGGTTTGGGGTCATGTATATTACTAGACTGAAAGTTAGAAAATAAAACATGGGACTGTATAACATAGTGAACCCTATTATGGCTGATGGACTGGGGTTAATTGTACAAGAATGTTCTTTCATGAATTATAGCAAATATATAACACTAATACAAGGTGTTAATAATAGAGTGGTATATGGGGAAAAATACATGTAATGTAAACTATGAACTATAGTGAATAGTACTATTTTAATATTCTTTTTTCATTTCTAACTAAAGTACCACACTAATACAAAGTATCAACAATGGGGGGGGTATATGGGAAAGCTGTATTTTTACATGACTCTTCGGAACAAATCCTCTAATTAAAAAAAGAACATCAACGCTGGTATTACCAAAGGTAGCCTTTGGGAGGCAAATCTTCTGTCCCCCAAATTTTATTATGAAAATTTTCAAACAATAAGAAAAGTTGAAATAGTATTAACACCCATATACCTACCACCAAGATTCAAGCCTCTTCACCCACTAAATACTTTAGCACATATCTCATAAAGGTAAGATATTCTCCTATTTAAGTGCAATCCTACTATTACAACCATGATAAATTTAAAATAATCCCAATATTATTTAGTCCATATTCAGATCTCCTTCAAGGCTCCAAAAATGTTTTTTATAATTATTAAGTGCAGGGTCCATAAAGATTTATACACTGCATTTAGTTATTATGCCTCTTTAGTAAGAAATAAATATTATCAAGTTCACAGACTATTTTCAGAACTGATGTACCACATGATTACGCTACCTCTCTCAGGATTTTAACAAGTTTGGCCAGGATCTGACCTGTTAAATAGATGTTTATATTTCAACAAGTAGATATTCATTTGTTCCTTTCCCCATTCTGCACAGACTACCGCCACTGCAAATTATCTAATTAGAGCCTTAAAGGAAAGCTGACTTAAAAGGGCTTTAGACATAATCTAGACCATTATTTAGAGAAGGAAACCAAACTCCAAAGAGATAAAATAACTTGCCCAAGGTCACATTAAGACCTAGGATTAAATCCCAGTTCCTTTAATCCCTCAATTTAATGCTTTATCTACTACATTGCTTTGTATTCCAATAACTACATTTAACCCTGTAGGTTTACAATCAAATTCACACTAACCTCTCAGGAACGATAACTTCCAGCTTGAAAATACCTTTTTCATAAGGAGTGTTGGCCCCACCTAGTATCTCTTAAAAGAAAAGAAAAAGTTAAAAGAGAATCAGACGATTTAACCACACTATATGGACCAAAGGTGGCCTATGGTCCTAATAGAGAAACTGGGTCTAGGTCAATAATTCACTCTCAGGGCTTCAACAAGTCCACATGCAATGCACCATGATACTGATGTACCCCAAAAGTTGATGGTGTCAAAGGAAGGACATACAAAAGATCTAAAACAGAAGATAAAAAATGCTGATCACAGACCAAATAACAATCTGCAATTTTGTTTTGTTTGGACTGCAGTATTCTAATCATTTACATTTTCTGCCTAGCCTCACAGACATTTGAGATGGTGATCTTTGGTGTAAACACTGCTTCAAAGCAGATGCACATATCTTGGCCATAAATTAGCAAAAAGTGTAATAAAAGGCCAAAGAAGTAAGAAATGTCAAGTAAATCTTCTATGAATGCAAACAAATTAGGACAGAATGATGGTGGGGCACTTTGAGATGAAATTGCTCCATACTTTAGAATAAGACAAAAATGTCTAAATTTCAGCACAGTATCTTTAATAAGGTCATGACTCTCATCTTAGGCACGTTGTAATAATGATACCCACGAGCTCGCAGATCATCCATTTGGTCCTTTTCTTGCCAGCATGTGATGCCTGGAGGTGGTTCTGTGGCTAACAGGTCCAGCTCCCTCTTCAGACGTGAAAATCTCTGCATGATCCCCAAGTAGAAGAACCACACACAGTTTACCACTCCACACTTAGAGCTAGCTGGGTTCACTAGGGGAGAAAGGGGAAACAATGAAATAGCAATAGTTACTGTGGAGTTTTCAGCACACGGTTTCAATTTGGTGAAGGACAAATAGATTCCTCTTATTAATCCCTATCCTGACAAGGAAATCTGAGTTTTTAAAAATTTCCTTCTTGTGAAAGTATTATCTATTCAACCAAATAAATTTAAAAATGAATTTTAAAAATGTACAAAAGTTCTATAAACAAAAACAATAAAAGTTTTTAATCAATGTCTATTTCCACTGATTAATTATAAACTCACAAGGACTGGGCCTAGGACTGATTTTGCTCACCACTGTACCCTTGGCATGCCTGGTACAGTAAGACACTTGATAAATAGCTGTGTGACAAAGTCTATACATACTTTGCAAGGAAAATAATAGAGATATTTATAAACTAATGCTTAAATGTCTAAGGTTCATTCCACGTATTATAGATTCCACATCCTCCCAGTTCTTAAGGGATTTATTATTCCATTTCTCTCTAGCATTTCCAATCTGTCCTTCTTACCATCATCATTCAAATCTGCTCTAAGCCTCTTTCAATGAAAACACCCACACATATATCCACTCAACATCCCTCTCAACTCTAGTTCTTCCTCTATTTACTAGACAGACAAAGGATATGAATCCTTTGATATATGTTATAAATACCACCTCCACTTTGTGGCTTGTCTTTTCACTTTATTTATGATGACTTTTGATGAACACACTCTTAATGTTAATGTAATCAACTGAAATTTTTTTCATTTACATTTGCATTTGTTGTATATTAAGAAATTTTTTTCTTACCCCCCAACTTAAAAGATATTTTCCTACATTTTATTTTTTAAAATTTTTAAAAAAGATTTTTCATTTATTTCTCTCCCCTTCCCCACCCCATTGCTCTTTGTGTCCATTCACTGTGCTTCTTTTCCTACATTTTAAAAAAGTGTTTTATAATTATGCCGTTCACATTTATGTCTTCAACCCATTGGGAACTGTTTTTTTGGTATGGTGTAAGATTGGAGTCCAATATTAATTTTACCCCTATCTTTATAACCAATTGTCCTAGCACCATTTATTGAAAAGTCTACACTTTCCCTGCTGATACTCTTATAAATTAAATTTTCACATATGTGTGATCAGTTTGGAACTCTAATTAGTTCCACTGGTCAAACAGATAATCCTTGTACCAATACACCACTGTTTTAAGTCAAGTTCCTCCACCTTGTTCTTTTTCTTCAGTAATGTCTTGGCTATTCTTGGCCTGTAACCTTCCATATACATTTTAGAATCAGCTCATAAAAATCCATGAACTTACATACACACTGAATCCTGTTGTGATATGGAGTGCAATTGCATTGACTCTACAGATCAGTTTGGGGAATACAGACATCTTTGTGATATTGAATTCTGTAATCCATGGACATGATATATTTTTATGTATTCAAGTCTTTTGTGATGATTTTCAATAGTTTTACCATGTTCTCTCTAAAGGTTTTATCTGGCTTTTGTTAGATTTATACCTAAGTACTTCACATTGCTTATCTTGTTAAAAACTTTTATGTTTTTTGTCTTACCAGAGTACATACATATAATTGATTTTAAACCAAATCTTAGTAATGTTAATGATGAATCTATTTGGTGGGTGGAGTGAGGTCATTCAACATAGCAAATCACACCATCCAAAATAATCAGTTTGATTTCTTACTTTCCAATCCTTTTCCTTGCCTTCTTATTCTGGCTATAACTTCCAGCACAATGTTGCAATAGCTGGTATTCTTGCCCTATTTCTAACCTTAAAGAGCAAGCCCTCAATATTATGCTTATAGATAAGAATTATACTATAATTCTCCTTTCTCATTTTGTTCTTATCAAGTATAGGCATCAAGGTTATGCTAGGCTCCTAAAATGAGTTAGGGACTGTTGTCTATTTACATATTGCAGAATAGTCTATTAAGATTGAAATTATTTATTCCTAGGATATTTGGCAGAATTCCATCTGCCAAATAACAGTGTTTTCACTAGAAAAGTTTTAACTACAAATACAAGTTCTTGAAATATTACAGTATTATTTGAGATTTCTGTTACTTCTTTAGTCAATTTTGGCAAGTTCAAAATTCCCAGGAATATATTTCACCCAGTTTTAAATTTAGCTGTAAAAAATTATCTTTTCAATCTTTGCAGCATTTATGGTTATGCTTCTATTTTCATTTCTAACAATGTTTATCTGGGCCATCTTTTTTTATTCTTTGATCAATCTTGCCAAGCATGTGTCAATCTTAGTCTTTGCAAAGAACATTTTATAGTTCTATCTGAAATGTATTTTCTATTTCAATAATTTTGACTATCTTTTCAACTTTTCAAATGTAAATTGTATGCTTAATTTTTTTGTCTTTTTCTTTTTAATTGTAAACATTTAAGACCTGCACCCCAATGTTCTGATTTGTAGATAATTCTTTATTCTTCTATTCTCAATGTTCTAAATTGTATTATTTCTTCTTTGATACATCAATTTTTAGAAAAAGGTTCCTAATCTTTAAACAGGCAGGGGTTTTCTAGTAATATTTTCTATTATTTCTAATATACAGTTAGAGAACACTTGTTGATATCTTAGTTATTTGGGGCAGTGTTCTATATATGTATATGCCTACTAGATAAGTTGGGTTTTTTTTGGTCTTTTTTTTTATAGATAAGTTGTTAATTGTATTGTTGAAATTTTCTACATTGTCACTGATTTTTTCCTTGTATGATATACTGATTGTTGAAAGAAATGTTTAATTGATAATAGATCATTCTGATGGTAAGTCTGTCATTTCTCCTTGTAGTTTTGTAAATTTTTGCTTATATTTTTAGGCTACACTATTAGATACATACAAGCTCAGAAATGTTGCATATTCCTAGAAAAGTATAGTTTTTAATCACTATTTCTGAAACCTGTTTTCTAGTAATGGTTTTCCTTATGTAAATTTTGAACTAAAGCTATCCGAGCTTTCTTCTGATTGGTATTTCCCTGAGATAATATTTTCCATCCTTTAATTTTTAACCTTTCTGTATCTCTAGGCTATAGATGTTCCTGTTATATATACCTTGATTTTAACAATCCATTATCTAATATATTCTAATCCAGGCGTTCCTAACCTTTTTTGTTCCACAGATCCCTTTGCCAGTTAAGTGAAAACCATGTACATGTACCCCTTCTCAGAATGTATGTAGCAGCTGACAGTTTTCCAAATAGCACTGGGTCTAACATTTATTGTAATTTCAAAGTATGATGAGCGTGATTTTTTGAGATGTGCAATTGTAATGTGATATGAAATGAATACTACTATAATTTATTTTACATACATTCGTAAGTGAAGGAAATGCTAGATTTCAGTTAGAAAATAAAGCTACTAAGTTGTTTTTTCAATTCAAGCTCATGGACCACCCTGAAATCTTTCCATGCATCCCTTGGGTGGGGGGAGAGGGAGGATCTGTGGAACCCCGGTTAAGAACCCCTGGTCTAATCTATATCTTTTAATGGGTATATTTAGCACATTTACATTTTTTTTCTCTCCCCTTCCTCCCCACCACCACCAGCAACCACTTGTCTGCTCTCTGTGTTCATTTGCTGTGTGTTCTTCTGTGTTCACTTGCATTCTTGTCATTGGCACCAGGCATCTGTGTCTCTTTTTTGTTGTGTCATCTTGCTGAGTCAGCTCCCCATGTGTGTGGCGCCACTCCTGGGCAGGCTGTGCTTTTTTTGCACAGGGCGGCTCTCCTTGCAAGGTGCAATCCTTGTGCGTGGGGCTCCCCTATGCAAGGGGCACCCCTGTGTGGCACGGCACTCCTTGTGTGCATCAGCACTGAGCACCACACGGGTCAGGAGGCCCTGGGTTTGAACCCTGGACCTCCCATATGGTAGGCGGATGCTCTACCAGTTGAAACAAATCCACTTCCCACATTTACATTTATCAATTCATCAGTTATCTACTGCTGCAAAACCACCTAAAACTTAGTGACATAAACCAACCATTGTTTTTATTTGTTTATAATTCTGAGTCAGTAATTTGAGCTGGACTCAGCCAAGCAATTCTTTTGTTGGTCTTAAGTGAAATTATTCATGTTGCTGCAGTCATGTGGAAGATCATCCATTGGCAGCAGACTGGACTAGGAGGCTAGGCTGGGATGTTGCATCTCTATTCCACTTCTAAATGGGAGCAATGGCAAAATCACATTGTAAAGGGGCATACAGACAGAGTTGGAAGGAATTATAGCCATCTTTGTAAATAATCTAGTCTAGCACAGTAATAATTACTGACAGGTTTAGCTTTATCCCTACTATCTCATTTGTATTTTCTCTTTTTCTATGTTTCTTTTTCTCTTTTAGATTGATTTATATTCTCATTCCATTTCTTTCCTTACTAGTTTGGAAATTATACCCTTGCTTGTGGTATTATTTTTTTAAAGATTTTATTTATTTCTCCTCACCCCCTTGTTGTTTGCATTTGTTGTGTCTGCTTGTTGTGTGCTGGTCATCTTTTTTTTTTAGAAGGCACCAGGAACTGAACCTGGGAAACTTCATGTGGGAGGGAGGCACCTAATCACTTGCCACCTCCACTCCCTGCTTTGTTGTATCTCTCATTATGTTTTTCCTCCATGTGTTTTTTGTTGCATCACCTTGTTGCATCAGTTCGCTGAACCAGCCCAGCTGACTATCTTGCTAGTCTTCTTTAGGGGGCACTGGGAAACAAACCCAGACTTCCCATGTGGTAGGCAGGAGTTCAATTGTTTGAGCCACATCTGCTTTCCTGTGTTATTTTTAAAAATTACTAGGGGAGCTGATGTAGGTCACGTGGTTGAGCCCTGCTTCCCATGTATGAGGTCCTGGGTTCGATCCCCAGTACCTCCTAAAAACAAAACAAATAAATGAAAAAACCAACTCTAACTGGGGAGCAGATATAGCTCAGTGGTTGACAGTCTGTTTCCTAGATAAGAGGTCCTGGGTTCAATCCCCAGTACCTCCTTAAAAAAAATTAATTGGGAAGCACATGTGGCTCAAGCAGTTGGGTGCCTGCCTACCACAGAGACATAGAGAGCAGCTAGCTAGTGTAAACAATGGGGTGAGGGGGGAGAAGAAATAAATTTTAAAAATAAATCTTTTTAAAAAATTACCGTATAGATTTTAACCAGTATTTATAACTTATTGAAGTTGAAAGCTAACCTTTTATACTCCCCCCAATCAACACAAGGACTGTAGAATGATTTAACTCTGATCACACACACCCACTTTTGATTTGTTATTATGTTTTAATCTAAATCTTTTTAAAACCCAATGAGATAATAATTATTTTATATAGCCAGAGTTTGTTTAGATTTACTTACATATTCATAATTTTCTTGTTCATCTTTCCTTCTTGTAACTCGAATCTTCCATTCAGGATCACTTTCCTTCCACTTGAAGTACTTTTGTGAGGGTCTGATGGTGGCAAACTCAGTTTGTGTATGCGTGACATGTTTTTATTTGGCTTTGGTTCTTATATTTTCTTTTGGCACATAGAAGATATTCCATTTTCTTATAGTTTCCAGTGTTGCAATTAAGAAGTCAGCTGTCAGTCTATTTGTTCTTTGAGGTTTTATTTAAAAACCACTGATGTTTTGAAGTTCTACTGTCATTGTCTAGGTATGTATTCTTTTTACCTGTCCTTGAGATTCATTGGATTTCATGAATTGAAGAGTTTTGGGAAAAAATCACCCATTGTATCTACAAATCTGCCTCTGTTCAAGTCTCCTTCACTCCTGGAACTCTAATTGGCATATGAAAACTTCTCATTTTCTCCTCTATGTAGTCTAATCTTTTTTTTTTTTTTAATAAATTTTATTGAAATATATCATTCACAGATGAACATACACAAACAATAAGTGTATAGTAAAAGTTGTGAACTTAAACATGCATAGCATCATACAGGGTCCCCATATATCACCCCACCACCAACACCTTGCATTGCTGTAAAATATTTGTTTAAAAACAACAACTGAGGGAGTGCTGAGTTCCTAGCCAGGGGAGCTCTATCACAGTCTCTAAAGGAACAGCAACAATCCCCCAAGTGCAAGAGCAAAGACCAAAATAGAATGAAGGTCCAACAATGAGCCCTTGATACTAATGACTATGCTTGTGAGCCTGTGCACCTGAAATAAGAACAAGGCCTAGAGCTGCAGGGTGCCTAAGAGTTACCTCCTGAGAGCCTCCGTGTTGCTCAAATGTGGCCAGTCTCGAAGCCAAACTCAGCATGTAAATGCATTGCCTTCCCCCCAGCATGGGACATGACTCCTGGAGATGAGCCTCCCTGGCATCAAGGGATTACTATCATGTACCAGCTGATGATGTGACTAGAAACTGACCTTGAATAAAAGGGTCAACTTGGACCAGCAGAATATCTCAGTCTACATATAATACCAGGAGTTAAAAATGCTTTTTGAGCTGAATCAAGGGGGAAATGGAAAGGACAAATGAGTTTATATGGCTATGAGTCTCCAAAAAGAGCCAGGAGGTTATCAGAGGGGTCCCAGAGATAGATAAAGTAGATACAACCCCGAGTATTGGTTCTTCTGAGGGCTACAGAGACCCACAGGTTCTATGGTCATGGCATATGGAGTTCAGTGCCATGTCAGTTGGCCCTTCTTTGGAGTTTGTGTTTCTGTGTGATGGAGCTGGACTCAGATGTGATCTTTCTTCACAAGCCTCTCCTGTTACTTTTACCAGAACTGTAGTTGGTGCTGGGGTTTAATATATACCCAGGGGATCTGAATCTCTGGACTGACCATATGATAGCCAGGCCCTGAGGCTCAACAATCTTCAGCTCCTACACTCTGATTTATTGGACTTACCCCCTCAGCTAACATGGAGTTGAAGAAGGTCAACCACCATACCATGGAGGCAAGAATGCTTACAACTGTAAGCAGGAGGATTGCATCCAGTATCCATGTGGACTCTAAGCCCCCTCTTGACATAGATGTGGAGTGGACACAACCATTCCAAGGTCCACAGGATGGAGGAATAGAATATGGATTAGAGTGGACTTACTGATATTCTATTCATGAACTATAATGATTAGTAATCAAACAAAATGTGGCATTGGTGTGGAGAAAGTGGCCATGGTGGCTACTGGGTGTGGGGAATGGGAGGAAGAGATGAGATGTGGAGGCGTTTTCAGGACTTAGAGTTGTCCTGGGTGATGCTGCAGGGACAGCTACCAGACATTGGATGTCCTCCCACGGCCCACTGGGTGGAACGTGGGAGAGTGTGGGCTATGATGTGGATCACTGACCACGAGGTGCAGTGGTGCTCAGAGATGTATTCACCAAATTCTATGAATATCTCATGATGATGGACGAGATTGTTGCTGTGGGGGGAGGAGTGGGGTGAGAGGGGTGGGGGGTATATGGGGACCTCATATATTTTTAATGTAATATTAAAAAAATAAAGACAAAAAAAGTTAGAAAAAAAATAATAAAATAAAATAAAATATTTTAAAACTATGAAAAAAGGTACTAACTATCGCTTAAAACTATGAAAAAAGGTACTAACTATAGCCCACAGGTCACATTTGGTGCATTTTTCCCCCAACCCACCGTATTATTAATACTCTGTATTACTATTACACATCATTATAGTCCATGAGAGAATGTTCTCATATTTGTCCTGGTAACCAACCACCGTCCATCTTCCACCACTGGATTCCCTGTGTTATACAGCCCTATGATTTGTACAATCCATTCAAAGTAAACACTCAGTGGCTCTCATTTTCATCAGAGTTGTGCTGTTATCATCTCAGTCAATTTTAGAACATTTTCATTACTCCAGAGGAAAAATCTCAACTCCTTTCTACTCCCTATAGTTGTCCCTTAGAATTGATATATCTTGCCATTGCTGTAAAAATATTACAATATTACTGCTATTGTCCATAAGTTACATTAGTTGTAACTTTCCTGTGTATTACCATATTCCTAGCACTTTGTAAAAGAACATTCTTTATAGTATTATCTGTGGTCTTCATCCACCACCGAAATCATTGTTATACATGCCCTATTCTCCAGTTTCCTTTCAAATGACATTTATGTCCACAGGCTACTCCTTTCAACCACAATCTCATTTATAAATCCGTAGTGTTAAACTTACTCTAATGTGTTACCATCAACTCTATTCACTTCCAACTTTTACAGCAAACCTTATTAAAAATTCTACATACTTTGAGCATTATCTCCCATTTCAACTCACATTCTATTTCTTATTTCCTGGAACCTATACTCTAGAGTTTATCTCTGTGAGTTTACTCATCGCATTTAGTTCACATTAGTGAGACCATACAATATTTGACCTTTTGAGCCTGGCTTATTTCACTCAACATGATATCCTCAAGGTTCATCCATATTGTTACATGTATCCTGATTTCATTCCTTCTTACAGCTGAATAGTATTCCATTATATGTATATATGCCACATTTTGTTTAGCCATACATCAGTTGATAGACATTTGGGCTGTTTCCATATTTTAGCAATTGTGAATAATGCTACTATGATCATCGGTGTGCAAATGTCAGTTTGTGTCCTTGCTTTTAGTTCTTCTGAATATATTCCTAGTTAATGGGATTGCTGGCTTATATAGGAGTTCTATATTCAGCTTCTTGAGGTACTACCAAACTATCTTCCAGAAAGGCTTCACTACTCTTCATTCCCACCAACAGTGAAGGAGTGTCCCTAATTCTCCGCATCCTCTACAGCACTTGTAGTTTTCTGTTGTTTCGATGATGGCCATTCTCTAAGGTGTGTAGTTTTGATCTGCATTTCCCTAGCAGCTAGTGATGCTGAACATTTTTTCACATTGTGTTGGGCCATCTGTATTTCCTCTTTGGAGAAATGCCTATTTAAGTCTTTTGCCCATTTAAAAATTGTGGTGCTTGTTTTTTCATTGTTGAGTTGTATGATCTCTTTATATAACATGGAAATCAAACCTTTGTTGGATATGTGGTTTCCAAGTATTTTCTCCCATTGAGTTGACTGCCTTTTTACTTTCTTGACAAAGTCTTTTGAAGAACAAAAGTGTTTTAATTTTTAGGAGGTCCCATTTATCTATTTTTTCTTTCATTGTTTGTGCTTTGGGTGTAAAGTTTAAGAAATTACCACTTACCACAAAATCTTGAAAAATTTTCCCTACCTTTTCTTCTATAAGTTTTATAGTTGTAGCTTTTATATTTAGGTCTCTGATCTATTTTGAGTTACTTTTTGATAAGATGTGAAATAAGGGTCCTCTTTCTGTCTTTTGGATATACATATCCAGTTCTCCTAGCACCACTTGTTAAAATTACTGTTCTGGCTCAGCTGGGTGGGCTTGACAATTTGTCAAAAATCGCTCGACTACAGATGTGAGGGTTTGAGTCTTGATTCAGTTGCACTGGTCAATGTCTATCTTTATGACAGTACCATGCTGATTTACCACTGTAGCTAAATAACATGCTTTAGAGTCCTCCAACTTCCTTCTTTCAAAAGACATTTTTGGGATATTCTGGTCTCCTTACCCTTCAAAATAAATTTGATAATTGGCTTTTCTATTTCTGTAAAAAAGGCTGTCAGGATTTTATTAGGATTGCATTGAATTTGTAAATCAGTCTGGGTAGAATTGATATCTTAGCATTATTTAGTCTTTTAATCCATGAACACAAATGTCATTCTTTCCATTTATTTAGGTCTTCTTTGGTTACTTTTAAAAATGTTTTGTAGTTTTCTGAATACAAGTCCTTTATGTCCTTAGCTAAGTTTATTCCAAATACTTGATTCTTTTGATCATTATTATAAATGGAATTTTTTCTGACTCCCTCCTCAGACTGCTCATCAGTAATATATAGAAACGTTACTAATTTTTCTGTTACTGATTAATCTTGTGTCCTGCCACTTTGCTGAACCCATCTATTAGTTCTAATAGCTTTGCTATTGATTTTTCAGGATTTTCTAGATATAAAATCTAATCATCAGCAAACAGCTACCGTTTTACCTCTTTATTTGGGTGACTTTTATTTCTTTACCTTGCCTAACTGTTCTAGCTAGAACTTCTAGCACATTATTCAATAACTATGGTGACAGTGGGCATCATGTCTTGTTTCCAATCTCAGTAGAAAAGTTTTCAGTCTTTCACCATTGAGTACAATGGTAGCTGTGGATTTTTCATATTTGTACTTTATCATTTTGAGAAAGTTTCCTTCTATTCCTATATTTTGGAGTGTCTTTATTAAGAAAGGATGCTGTATTTTGTCAAATGCCTTTTCTGCTCAATTGAGAGCATCATGTGATTTTTCTTCAATTTATTAATGTGGTTTATTACACTAATTGTTTTTCTTGTGTTGAACACACTTGCATACCTGGGATAAAACCCATTTGATCTTGGTGTATAATTCTTTTAATGCATTTTTTAACTTGGTTTGCAAGTATTTTGTTGAGGATTTTTGTGTCTATATTCATTAGAAAAATGGTCTGTAATTTTCTTTTTTCATAGTTTTTAAAATCTGTTTTTGGTATTAGGGCTATGCTGGATCATAGAATGAATTTAGTAGTGTTCCTTCCTGTTCATTTTTTTTTTTAAGAGCCTGAGCAAGATTGGTAATGTATCGTCTTTGAATGATTGGTAGAATTCACCTGTGAAGCCATGTGGTCCCGGGTTTTTCATCTTTGGGAGGTTTATGATAACTGTTTCAATCTCTTTACTTGTGATAGGTTTGTTGAGATTTTCGATATCTTCTAGGGTCAGTATAGGTTGTTTGTGTTTCTAGGAATTTGTCCATTTCATCTATGTTGTCTAGTTTGTTGGCGTAGTTGTTCATAGCATCCTCTTATGATCTCTTTTATTTTTGTGGAGTCAGTGGTAATGTCCCCCCTTTCATTTCTGATTTTATTTATTACATCTTCTCTTTCTTTCATTGACAGTCTAGCTAAGGGGTTGTTGATTTTGTTGATCTTGAAGAATTAACTTTTGGTTTTGTTGATTCTGTTGTGGTTTTTTTGTTGTTGTTCTCAATTTCATTTATTTCTGCTCTGTTCTTCTTTATTTCCTTATTCTTTATTTCTTTCCTTCAGCTTGTTTTGGGATTAATTTGCTGTTCTTTTTCTAGTTCCTCCTGTTGTGCAGTTAGGTCTTTAATTTTAGTTCTTTCTTCTATTTTAATGTAAACACTGAGAGTTATAAATCTCCCTCTCAGCACTGCCTTTACTGTATTCCACAGGTTTTGATATATTGTGTTCTCATTTTCATTTGTCTCAAGACATTTACTGATTTCTCTTGCAATTTCTTCTTTGACCCACGAATTAAGTGTGCTGTTTAATCTCCATATATTTGTGAATTTTCCCTTTTTCCATCTGTTATTGATTTCCAGCTTCATTCCATCATGATCAGAGAAAGTGTTTTGTTTAATTTCAATCTTTTTAAATTTATTGAGACCTGTCTTATGACCTAACATCTGGTCTATCCTGGGGAAAGATCCATGAGCACTTGAAAAAAATGTTTATCCTGCTATTTTGAGGTATAATGCTATATAAATGTCTTTTAGGTCTAGTTCGTTTATCATATTATTCAAGCTCTGTTTCCTTATTTATCCTCTGTCCAGATGTTGTATACAATGCTGTATACTGTATAGTGGTGTACTGAAGTCTCCAACTATTATTATAGAGATGTCTATTTCTTCCTTCAGTTTTCCAGTGTGTGCCTCATGTGTCTTGAGGCACCCAGGTTAGGTATTCATTATATTTAGTTCTTCTAGGTGAATCACTCCTTTTATTACTATATAATGACCTTCCTTAATTTCTTATAACAGTTTTGCATTTAAAATCTATTTTGTCCAATATTAGTATCACTACTCCAGATCTTTTTTCATTTGAGCCATGTCTAACCTGTCCTTAAATCCATCCATAGTTTAATTTTAATTATTAAATTTTTGAGATATTCCGTTTCTACTTGCTTTTAAAATCTATATTATCATTTTTCTTGCTTTCAGAAGAAGTTTCAATACCTTCTTTTATTTCCTTAAATAAACTAAATGAAATTATTTCTATCTTGTGTTTGATAATTCAAATATATTATGATTTTTCAAGTCTGTTTCTACAAGTTTTTTAGCTGACTCTCACTCAATTTTGTAATTTTTTAATTTAGTACTCATGGAATTATATCTGGGATAACTCTCTGAGATTTGTGTTGAAGATGGGTTCTTTCAGAAAAAAACTGCACTTGCTGCTGACAGAAGGCTTGAGACACCATGAGCCCAAGATCATCTTAAACTAAAATTTCTTGAGATTATATAGACTGCCCAGGGAGAATGAATTAGATTGGAAACCTGTGTAAGTCAGCCAATGATTACAAATACTCAGGGGAGAGCCCTAAGCTGTTTTCCCCCAACCAGTGCCAAGGACTGAGATAGACCTTTACTATTACAGTGAACATACAGTACTTTGGGGATCCAATTTAGGAGAGAAGATATTTTTTAAACTCCCTGCCACTGGAAGGCCCTGGGTTGTTTTTTCCTGCTCTCCAAAGGACAATGAAAAGTTAAATTTCACCTGAATTGTACTCAGCAAATGCTCTCAAAAGAATAATATTTTTAATATTCCTCTTACCTCTATGAGGACCTGATTTTAGTAGAAATTCTGCCTGAGTATTTTGTTTTTATTTGCCTGTGTGTGTAGATTCATTTACAACATATTGTTTAATTTTTTAAAAGAACATTTTGTTGTTGTTATTTTCCAAAGGTTCAATAGGGGAAACTAGTCCATCATATTACCAGAAATAGTGTGGAGGTTTTCCTCTTTCATTCTCTTCATGGCCAAGAATTTTGGATTATCTAAACTAATGGTTTCTATTTCATGTCTCATGTTACTATCAGTCTACTATAATTTGTTCTACCCATCATTCTGATGAAACTGCTCTGTCAAGGAGCACTAATTATCTTTCTCTTGCTAAATTTAATGTACTCCTTTTAATCTATACCTTACTTCTGCAGTATCTATTGCTCATGTATCCACTTCTTAAAAATCCCCTTCCTTTGCCTCTAGGAACACTGCTTTCTCCTGTTTTTCCCACCCATCTAATCCCTCATTCACAAATTTCTCTTTCTTTGCCCCCTCCATAAATCCTGTTTTTTTCTAAGGTATTGCCATTAGTCTTGTTCTCATTCTATACTTTCTTACTATGTAGCTCCAGTTACTCTGAGAGTTTCAATATCACATTAAGAGTGAAGGCTCCCACATGTTTTCTCTAGACCAGATTCCTAGTCTGATTTTCTCTTCTTTTTTCAGTTGCCTACTGTTCATCTTCACCTAGATTTCCCCCAGCAAACTAAAAAAACAAAACATAATTGGAATCAAACTCACTGGTTTTCCTCAAAGGCCTACTCCTTTTCCTTTGTTCTTCATCTCAGTGAGTGGCACTTATAACTCAGCTGTCAAAGCCAGAAACCTAGAAACCATACTCACTTCTCCTCTTCCTTAGCTCTCATGCCAAGACTTAGTTACAAATAAACAGAGAAAAAAAGACATATTACACATAGAAGAAAAAGATAAAAAGAGAACAGACTTCTCAGAAGCAATGTATGTAAGAAGACAGTGGAACAACATCTTTGTTCCAAAGAACAAAGAAAAAAAAGAAAAAACTTGTTGTGAAAGGAAAAATTATTGACTTAGAAATATGTATCTGGCAAAAATTAAGGAGACACAAATGGAATAATAAGAAAACCTAAGAGTAAACCTTTGTGATCTTTGGTTAGGCAATACGTTCTCAGACACAACACCAAGAACACAAGTGACAGAAAAAATAAATTGGATTTCATCAAAATTATACTTTTGTACTTCAAAGGACACCACGGTGAAAGTGATAAGACAACAACTCAGAATTAGTAAAGATATATGCAAACCATGTACCCAATAAGGGACTTGTTTGTACCTAGAATGTATTTTAAAAATTCAATAATAAAAGACAAACAACTTAATTAGAAAATTGGCAAAATATCTGACTAGACACTTCTCCAAAGAAGATACACAAATGGCCTATAATCACATGAAAAGATGACCAACATCATTGTTCATTAGGGAAATGCAAATCAAAACCACAATGAGAAGGGAGGGGATGTAGCTCAATCAAGTGGTTTAGTGCCTGCTTCCTGTATGAGGTCCCGAGTTCAAGCCTGGTACCTCCTAAAAACAAAATAAATGGAAAAACCAACTCTCTCTGGGGAGTGAATATAGCTCAGTGGTAAAGCGCCTGCTTCCCATGTACGAGGTCCTGGGTTCAATCCCTTGTACCTCCTAAAACACACATACACACACACACAAAACTGGGCAAAAGACTTGAATACACATTGAACAACAAAAAAACACACAATGAGATACCACTTCACAACCACGAGGATGGCTATAATAAAAAAGACAGATAATACCAAGTATTGACGAGGATGTGGAGAAACTGGCACCCTCATCTACTGCTGGTGGGAATATAAAATGATGCAGTTGCTTTGGAAAACAGTCCGCAAGTTCCTCAACAGTTACCATATGATACAGAAAATTCTACGCTTACCCAAGAAAAATGAAAACACATGTCCACACAAAACCCTTACATGGGTGTTCACAGCAGCATTGTTCATGATAGCCCAAAAGTGGAAACAACCCAAATGTCCATCAGTTGATGAGTAGAGAAACAAAATCTGGTATACCCATACAAAGGAATATTAACCATAAAAAAGGGATGAAGTACTGATACATGCCAGAACATGGATGAGCCTTGAAAACATTATGCTAAGTGAAAAAAGCAAGGCACAAAAGGCCACATATTATATGATTCTATTTATGGAATGTCTAGAATAGGTAAATTCATAGAGATAGAAAACAGGTAAGTGGTTGTCAGGGGCTGGAGAAAGGGAGAATGAGGAGTAACTGCTAATGGGTGTGGATCCTTTTGGGGTAACGAAAATGAATAGTGAAAATGGTTGTACAACTCTGAATATGCTGAAAACCACTGAATTGTACACTTTAAATAGATGAATTGTATGGTATGTGAATTATATCTTAATAAAGTTGATATTAAAAAAACTGCAAAGAACACAAATATCCATTAGCAGGTGAACGGATCAACTGGCATATCTATGAAATAGAATACTAAAAAGAAATTAACTATTGATATACATGACATGGATGAATTTCAAAATAATCATTCTGAATGAAAGCAGGCAGACCAAAAAAAAAAGTATATACTGCATGGTTCCATTTATATAAAATTCTAGAAAATGTGATATAATGCAGATATGTAGTTGTATGGAGAAGTGGGGTTAGCAGGAAGTGATGGTTATCATCCGTATCTTGACTTTGGTAATAGATTCACAAGTATATATATATATATGTCAAAACTTATCAAATTGTGCACCTTAAGTATATCTCAATAAAGCTGATTTTAAAAATTATTGTAAAGAGCTAATCATTAAGTGCTACTCAGATGGAAATATGTAGCAAGTGAAACGTTCAAGAAAAGGATGGTTCTTATCCAGAAAACCCAAGTTTAGGATATACTGAACTTTGAGTTTCTCTAATGCTTGGATCTGAAAATAAAACCACATACACTTTATGAAGAAACAGGAAAATTTCATGCGTGAAATTATTTCATTGGGTACTCACCTTATAACAAAAATTATTCATAAACAACTATTTCTTTGAAATAAACTTTAGTAAAAATGGAAGGATTATTTGGATAACTATATAAATGACTTCAAATCTTGCATTTATTATAGCATCATTAAGGATCTGAATAGGTCACTTCCATTTCCAAATAATATTTTACAGCATTTTGCAAAGGAAAATAAATGCTGTAATAAATTCGGAGAGTCAAAAAGATCTCGAGAGACCCTCTTAAATTATATATATAATTAATAACTTGTTTTTCTTCCAATATATGGAAAGATCTTTGAAGGCAAGTCTCCTATTTTCTTTAATTTTTTTCTCTCCTTTGCTTATGTGAGTTCCTGGCTTAATAAGTTTTTGCAAGTAAGTGGTGAGAGAGAGACCTAATGGGGATGTTACGAGAAAAGGTTACCTTTTCAAGCAAGGCTTCACATGGGACACAGGGTCTTGGCATGGTCATTACATTTCAGGTCTGTTTCTCAAGTTTATACTTAAGAACTCAGTTTGGCAGCAAATCTAGATTCAGTGGGATTTAGCTGTATTAATCTATATCAAACTCACTTGAAAACGTTTCAATGTTAACAAAAAGGCCACTTTATTAACTTATAAAACTACATTAAACACTTTAATTCTCCATATTCTCTCCCTAATTTATTTCTATTTGGAAAACTAAATATAATCAGAAGATTATCAGGTGGGCATAGAGAGTTAGTTGGTTATAATTTATGATAATCATCTATCTAACCACAAAAATACATACAAAGGAGAACAAATTTGTGTATTGGCTGAGTCAAGACACTCCTGAATCCAGTTGCAGAGAGTAATTTTGGTCATTTGGTTCTCCTTTTCCTAATCTCCAGGCATGCTGCTCTCACCCTATTAACACACTTTCAGAAATATTTAAACAGAACTAAGAATACCATAGGTAAACCAATAAATTAAATAGAATCAATTACACTACAACAGCCTTTCATATAAATTATTCTTAAAGCTCCCAAAGTTCCTTAGTCACATCTCTCAAGACCATTATTTCATGGAACAATTTGCTTCACTAAATAATTAGCCTCATGTTTTGCATACAGATCATTACTGCTTTCTCAATAAGCATTCAGAAATCAACTACAATTAAAAAACTACCCGGAAGTATAAAGTGTATCTTTGTACAATACGAGAACACAGTGTAGAAAGGCATGGTAAAGGGATTCGAATTGGTGAGAATGAGCAAGGCAGTTTCTCACAGTAACATATTGGTACTTGCCACTCCTTGCCTCAAAAGCCATCAATTACTGCGCATTGTCTGGCATAAAGATTCTTCACAATCTAGAAACATCCCTTATTTCCAGGCTCATATCCTGTCTCTAATCCCCACAAATTTACACTTCAATTACACTGACCTATTCCCGGTGCTCAAAAGGTATGTACACATTGTTACAACTTCGGTCACACCTATAGGAGAATTAAATTACAGCTTCTTTCCCTTCTCTGGCCCTTTATTCCTTTCAAGCGTCACCCTTTCCGTGCTTCCTCATCTACATTTGTATCGTGCGTTGTAATTCATCTCACAGTTTCTCCACATTAGACGGAATTCCTTGATGGCAAGGATTTCGTCTTTTAAAAAATTTAAAAAATTTAAATATCCACAATGCCTAACCATATTCAGCCCTGTACTAAGTTTGAAGAACTCATGGGCGTAACGTGAGTTTTGGAGAAGAGGTTGAAGGCAGCAAAATAACAGCCTGCGCACACCCCTGCAGCGAGTACGGGGCAGTTATTCCTTTTCACAGCGGCAAACTTCCGTCGGCTGTGGCAGGAGGCTGTTGGCGGGAAGCTGGGAGGTCCGACCACAATCTGATTACATAAAATACCGTCAGTCTCGGGACAATAAAGGCTTTTCAGACGCTCTGTTTTCAGAAGAGAGGAAGCTCCCCTGGTAGGCAGAGACAGGACCCCAAGACGCACAGTCACCTCCTTAGGGGTGCGTTCTCTCAGCGGAGAAGCAGAACACTCCCCTTCTTACCTGCGCGGACTCACCTCGCGGCACAAGAACGCGCAGACCACCTAAGTACCCGCGCTGCAAAAGCGCGGACCGTTGGCGTCGCTCCGCCCCCCCGCCCCACGAACATTGCGATTGGCCCGCAGCGGGAGAGGAGCGCAGCCTCCTATTGGCCAGCGCTTGAGCCTGGCTTTCGCTCACACCGCCTTCAAATCCGAGCGCGCATGGCGAGGCCACTCAACCACTGAACAACCGGCTGCTCAGAACTAAGACGCTCGTCGGCTCTGTCCTGGCAGCACGACCTGGTGTGACCGGATGACAAATTCGGTTACGAGGTCGGCTGTTTGTCAGAACGGGAAAGAACTCTGAATATCTAATGGACGCCTGGCCCTAAGGGAGACGCTGTGGGAATTCAAAGATGAATGAGTCGGGGTCGTGCTGGGAGGCCGGGAGCTCTCAGCGTTTCTACTATCTGGCACTTCTCACCTCAGTGATGGTGATAATGCCTTCTATTTAAATCATTTTAGAGGGAAACGGACTTGGCCCAGTGGTTAGGGTGTCCGTCTACCACATGGGAGGTCCGAGGTTCAAACCCGGGACCTCCTTGACCCGTGTGGAGCTGGCCCATACGCAGTGCTGATGCGCGCAAGGAGTGCCCTGCCACGCAGGGGTGTCCCCGCGTAGGGGAGCCCCACGCACAAGGAGTGTGCCTGGTTAGGAGAGCCGCCCAGCGTGAAAGAAAGTGCAGCCCAAGAATGGCGTTGCCCACTCTTCCCGTGCCGCTGACGACAACAGAAGCGGACAAAGAAACAAGACGCAGCAAATAGACACAGAGAACAGACCCCGGGGGGGGGGGGGGGGGCCGGGAATAAATAAATCTTTAAAAAATTTTTTAAATAATTTTAGAGTTTTCAAAGGGCTGCGGTATGATTACCACTGATCCTCACAATAACCCTGTGAAGAAAGCCGCTTTTGGATTGTTAAAATGAGAATGGGTTTGTCCTAGTTCAAAAGTTCAAATTTGATTGCCTAATTTGGGCTTCCCAAAAGAGAAAATCAACAATCTTTGGGGTCCCCTTCCCACCCCAATCATAGGGAGTGGGGGCACCTCAGGACAATAATGATTTCGGCTTGATAACTTTATTCTCTACCGCCCTTCCCATGAATGTTCTCATGGGAGCATTCTGTAAGGTGGATTCTTTTCATTTGAGATGGTTTTTTCATATCATCCCACATTACTTTTTCCTTTTCTAACAACCCTCAGTGACTATTAGGGAATGCAGACTGACACAGTGGGTAAAAATAGTTTCATTTGGACTATGCCTCCTCAAGAGAGACACCAACAAATTAAGAGTGTATCCTGAAGCAGGTATCTTGGGAAAGGGGGAGACAGGACTATGTAGGAGGAACAATGAAAGGAACCAGAAATACTTAATCTGGACAGAGAAATCCATGATAGCTGTCTTTATTTTAAATATTTTTCACATGGAAGATTTTACTTCCTCAGTGGACACATCTAAAACTAATGGATGACTTTTCTGTAATCTAAAACGTCTTTAAAAATAAAGTTTAAAAAAATGTGTTGTAAAAGAAATAAATGAAACTAATGGATGAAAGTAAAAAGGATGCAAAATTTATCTCACTACAACATTCTGTCAATTAAAATAAAACATGGGAAGCGGATGTGGCTCAAGAAATAGAGCTTCTGCCTACCATATGGGAGGACCTGGGTTTGATCCCTGGGACCTCCTGGTGAAAAAGAAGAGAAAGTGTGCCTGCACAGCAAGCCAGTGCCTACATGAGTGCCCATGTGGTGAGCAAGTACCCACGCAAGTGCCCACATGGTGAGCCAGTGCTCTGTGCAAGTGAGTCACGCAGCAACATGATGACCCATCAAGAAAAAGACAAGGGGAGAGTCCAGGCAGAAACCAGGAACTTAGGTGACGCAATTGACAGGGAACCTCTCTCCCCATCAAAGGTCTCCAGGATTTTTTTTTTTTTTTTTTTTTTTTAATTTTTTTATTTTTTATTGACTTTGTAATAATATTACATTAAAAATATATATGTGAGGTCCCATTCAACCCCACCCCCCCACCCCCCCTCTCCCCCCCCCCAACAACACCCGTTCCCATCATCATGACACATCCACTGGATCCGGTAAGTACATCTCTGGGCACCTCTGCACCTCATATACATTGGTTCACATCATGGCCCACACTCTCCCCCATTCCATCATGTAGGCCCTGTGAGGACCCACAATGTCCGGTGATTACCTCTGAAGCACCATCCAGGGCAGCTCCATGTCCCGAAGACGCCTCCACCTCCCATCTCCCCCTGCCCTTCCCCACACCCTTTGTCCATTATGTCCACTTTTCCCAATCCAATGCCACCTCCTCTATGTGGACACTGGGTTGGTTGTGTCCATTGCACCCCCATGTCAAGAGGAGGCTCAGACCCCACCTGGACGCTGGATGCAATCCTCCCATTTTCAGCCGTAATCACTCTAGGCTCCATGGTGTGGTGGTTGTCCCTCCTCACCTCCATCTTAGCTGAGTGTGGCAAGTCCAATAAATCAGACTGTAGGTGCTGGAGTCCGTTGAGGCCCAGGATCCGGCTATCACACTGTCAGTCCAGAGATCCAAATCCCCTAAATATATCCTAAACCCCAACACCAACCGCACCTCCAGCACATCAGCATGAAAGTCTTATGAAGGGAGATCCCATCCGAGTCCAGATTCATCACACATAAACACCATTTCCAAAGAGGGGCCATCTGCCCTGGCAGTTAACCCCATCGGCCATAGGTCTCCAGGATTGAATCCGGTTGAATCCTAAAGGAGATAAAATGAGAAGACAACACAGCAAAATCAGCAGGGTGGGAAGAGAGGGAAGGGGGAGAAATAAATCTTAAAAAAAAAAAAAAACCTAAACAAAACCAAACAGGTAACCTTGGGGGATAGTGAATTCCCTATCAATGAAAGTGTTCAAATGGAAGTTAGGTAATCATGTGCATAAGGGATCCTTATATTGGGTGGAAATTTGGAGTAGATGACTTTTAAGTCCTCCTCTGACTCAAAATGTATGGTACCTCCTGACTAAGGAAGTACTAGTTTTTAACTAAGCCAGCCCTGAATTTTAAGAGTTGCCTCTCTCAGAGTGATTGCTCCATGAGAACCCAGGGATGGCTCAGGCCTGACTGGAATCTGAAAGACATGGCTGGAACTTTACTAGCCTTGGAAATGCTATGGGTGGGGGGAAACTTCATCTCACTGTTTTCAGCTCATTGTGTGGCTTTGGAACAGTGGTGGTAAAGATGTATTGATCAGTCTATCCCTAAGTTTGTAAACCAATATAATTTTGGCCTCTGCAGTGATTTCTACGTTTAGTCCAGTTCTATGTTAAGTAGCAGCAGGTATGTTATCTCATCAAGAGACCCACACTTTCACTAGGACTCTGCCCATGATTCTATCCTAGGATACCTCTCATTAGTTGTAGAAACGACCAATTAAATCAGTTAATGAATTACAAACAAGGAATTCTGCGACTGGTCTAATTTTCAGTTATCTGCTAGGGTTTTGCATTTATTGTTAGTATTTACACATTGTAGTGAAGTGTTTTCTGTTTTAAATCTGGACTTGCTTCTTATTTTACTACTGTTACTCTCTGTTTTAATCTCTTTGATTTTTATTTTTTCTCCTATCTCAACTGTAATTGTACCTGCATTATAGTTCTGACTTTAGAACTGAAATTGGTTACTTCCTCGGGTGGTTCTCTGAGAAATGGGTGTTTAAAATGGCTCTCAGAAAATGCAGGGACTGTATTGAGGCTGGGAGAAAGCAGAGATGATATAATAAAAAAGCAAATACCTATAATTTTGGCGACCAAACTGAACGTGTTGGGGAAAAAAAAAAAAGAAACCTAAGTGCTAAGTGTTTAGTTTCCATTTGTCCACCAGAGGGAGGTATGCTAATTAGTGGGAAGAGATGCTAGACTGAAAAATTTTTGTGAACTGTACAGGTGTCATTGCTTTTTAAAAAATGTAGTATTCTAATGTTATAGTTTATTTTTTAAAGTGTGAAAAATTATTTTATAAAAATTTCTTCACTTTATAAAATATTGCATCATAGCTGGCTTATTTATACATTTAAAAATTTTACAAAATTCTATTTGTACACAGCCTGTTAAGATTTACTCATGTATAATTTCCCCCACCTTTAGAACAGAGTATTTATTTAGGAAATTTAAACTACAATATTTGTTTTTAATGGGTTGCTTGTATAAGTTTAGTCTCAGAAAAACTTTGTTTGGGAAAGATGTTTCAGGAAGTAACTGATAGGATTTTAATTTTGAAAAAATTTTGAAGTCATTGGTAGATGACTTCTGTTTTATATATTTTTTGAAGCATCATTTTGTGTGCTTTTTATTTTAAACTAAGCCAGTATATTAGTCAGCCAAAGGGGTGCTGATGCAAAAATACCAGAAATTTGTTGGCTTTTATAAGGGGTGTTTATTTGGGGTAGGAGCTTACAGTTACCAGGACATAAAGCATAAGTTACTTCCCTCACCAACATCTATTTCCACCTGTTGGAGCAAGATGGCTGCTGACATCTGTGAGGGTTCAGGCTTCCTGAGTTCCTCTCGGCTCAGCTCCTCTGTTTTCTCCACAAATTTAGCTTTAGACTATGAGCCTCTCTAGACTTTGCCTTTCTCCACAAGGTCAGCAGTAGACTATCAGGTGAACGACTCCATCTATCTCCCTGGGATTTCTACCGCGTCTAACGAGCTGTCTCCATTCCTCTGTGTTCTTCCCTAGGCTCAGGTCCTTTCTTCCTGGGGCTTGCTTCTCTTTCCTCTGTGTGCTTACTTCCTTGGGCTCCAGCTTAAGACTTTAGCATAAAACTCCAACATCAAAAACCCTCATCTCTGTCCTTTGCCATGCCTTTTATCTATGAGTTCCCATCCACCAAGTGGTGGGGACTCAACACCCTAATGATGTGGCCCAATCAAAGCCCTAATCATAACTTAATAACACCCAGGTACAGACCAGATTACAAACATAATCCAATATCTATTTTTGGAATTCATAACCATATCAAACTGCTACAGTCAGTTTAACTAATAAGTGTTACTACTTTTGGCAATCAAATAGCTGGAGATACACTGCTATTACAGTCTATTCCTCTCCCTCCAGCTATGTATACACTTAAATTATCCAAGGAAATTAGCTATTTATACTTTTCTTTAAAATCTCCAAAGTGAGTATTATATTCTTAGAAAATAAATTTATAGCACATATAACAGTATAGTTAGGAAGTACTTCCTGAAACTTCCTAGTATTGATATTAAATTCTTCATGTTGAAATTTAAGCCAAACTTCTTGGGAGATTAAGGATTTAACCTGTACTTGGCTAATTTTAGCCATTTATACAACTCAAGCTAGGTGGGGTTTTTTTTCTTTCCTGGTTCTGAATGCAAAAAGAATACACTTAAAGGAAATGCAACATTATTGATCTCTGAAAATTTGCCTCAGTTTAAAAATCCTTTTTAGAGGGCTAGTATGTTAATAAATTCTACAATTCAATTATACATACAATTTATGAGCAGCTATTGTGTACTAGGAAGGGAATATTTAAGTGATGTGCATGGACTATCAGGTGTGCTCCCTAAGATTTTAGCAATTTGTATAATGCTACAAACTTGCCCCTCTTACTTCTTGGTTTCCTTGCCAGATTGGCGATTTAGTTAATAATAGTTTCTTGAAAAGGATTAGATTTCTGTTTGGGTATTCTTTTCTTTCCAATTTAATGGTCAATGTTTCTTCTGTCCTTTGGAGAGAGTTCTATTTGAGAACTTGTGGGCACTTTCATTATTATTATTTTTTAATTAATTTTTTTCTCTTTTTTTTGTCTTTATTTTTTTAATGTAAAAAATATGCCCCCCACCCCCCTCACCCTATAACAACAACCTCCTCCGTCATCATGAGGCATTCATTGTACTTGGTGACTACATCTCCGAGCACTGCTGCACCTCATTGTCAATGGTCCACACCATAGCCCACATTCTCCCACAGTCCACCCAGTAGGCCATCGGAGGACGTACAATGTCTGGTAACTGTCCCCGCAGCACCACCCAGGACAACTCCAAGTCTGTGGACACTTTTAATTATCAGCAAGAGGCTGAGTTGGAATAAGAAAAGGTACCATGTTGCCAAGTTACAAAGTAAATCTCATAAAGAATGTTTAGTTGAAATAAATGATGTGGATGAACAGTTGTATGGTAACTGCCAATGAATGCAGTAAGGAGAACAAGGCTATATAAAGTATATACATATATTATTGCCCCTTTTTTATTTTTATGCACATTGTTATTTACAGTTCATAAAGATGTTGTGAGACTTAATCAGTATTTATACAGCATTTAAGAACACCCAACTAAACCATATTGTGGGTAGACAACAGTATTATTAAACAATGGTATATTGCCTTCATATATCACTTTTCATTTGAGGTTCTCAATTCAAGGATTCATTTATTTCCTCAGTGTATGAGGCATAGGCAAATGATTGCATGATATAATAGCCAGGGAAGTGTCTAGGCCTCCAATTTTCCTTTACAATGCCCTAATCATTTTTACAATAATTTTTAAATGAAGGATGTTGAACATACAGAAAACAATTAAAGAAACCAATAATTGTATAGGTTTTCTTTTTTTTTTAAAGATTTATTTTATTTTTATTTCTCTCCCCTTCCGCACCCCATCCCCGCCCCAGTTGTCTGTTCTCTGTGTCCATTTGTTGCGTGTTGTTCTTTTTTGTCTGCTTCTATTGTTGTCAGTGGCACCGGAATCTGTGTTTATTTTTGTTGCGTCATCTTGCTGTGTCAGCTCTCCGTGTGTGCGGCACCATTCCTGGGCAAGCTGCACTTTCATTTGCGCTGGGCGGCTCTCCTTATGGGGCGCACTCTTTGCGCGTGGGGCTCCCCTATGCGGGGGACACCCCTGTGTGACAGGGGACTCCTTGTGCACATCAGCACTGCGCATGGGCCAGCTCCACACAGGTCAAGGAGGCCCGGGGTTTGAACCGTGGACCTCCCATGTTGTAGATGGACGGCCTAACCACTGGGCCAAGTCCGCTTCCCTGTATAGGTTTTCTTTCATCATGGATAAAACATTGAATTCTATTTTGTCCAGATCTAAGGCCCTGGTGTTTTGTTAGTTTTAAATCATTGGGACAGATACAGGTTTTATAATTAAGTTCATTGTGAATATGAAAATGTCCTACCTGGTGCCTTAGGAGTTTAGTATTCTCCACAGCACCTTTCTGTAGCTTTGAAAATGATGTCATGACCGACAAGACATTCATTTTGTCTCCTGAGAATTTAAGATCCATGGATAGAGTACAGGAAGAGGAGGGATAAAGAAGGTAAATTAATATTTTTTGTGAGCTGATTTGTGTCAGGCTTGGTATCATGCATCCTTGCATATATTGTCTTATTTGATCCATATGACTTCCCTGTTAGGTATTATCATTCCCATTTTACACATAAGGAAATAAGCTCAGAAAAGTCAAGTAACTTGTCCACAGAAATGTGAATTCAAAGTTGTTTGCATTAAAGCTTATGCTCCTTTCACTATACCTGGATACATCATTTACAAGCTCTTTTCTGGGCCTAGAATAAGAGTCACAATGAGAGTATTTAAGTTTTGTATGTAATACTGTGTATATGTGTATGTTCCTTCCTCCCCTTCTCCTCCACGCACATTTACTATAATCATTACATTCTGGATTTATTTACACTAGATTTAGAACTGATACAAGAATTCAGATACAAGAATCTTTCGGGTACTTTATGTCTGTTTTTCTCACAAGAAAACAAGGATAATTACTGCTTCTTTTCCACTTCAAAGGAATGATGTGATAATTAGGGAGCTACTATTAGTACACACAAGAATAAACTACGACTCCCAAAATGCCCAGCGGAAGAGGCTGACTCCGGTCTGAGAGTCGATTCCAGCTTTAGGGCAAAGGTGACTTCGTTGTGTCCCGCGGCGACGTATCGAACAACCTGGGTCGTCTTTTTGCTGAGGCATCCAGGGATTTGTAGTTCCCTTAAGGTCACTGAGCGCCCTTAGGGCAGGTCGCTTACTACACGTCCCGTGATGACCCAAGGCCCGGGCAGCGCCTGCGTGTTGAAGTCAGGGAGAGTGCGGGCAGCGCTTGTGGCGGGAGGAGTAAAGATGGCGGTGCAGGGGTTTCCGTCTTCTGCGCCCGGCTGAAGCGCTGTGAGGGAGGCGGCAGCGACAACAGGAGCAGCGACAGCAATCTAGTGGTGGTAGTTTCAGCAGCAGTTGCTGAGGCCGGAGCAATGGCGGAGCTGGAGCATCTGGGCGGTAAGCGGGCAGAGTCGGCGCGAATGCGGCGGGCTGAGCAGCTTCGGCGCTGGCGGGGCTCGCTGACAGAGCAGGAGCCCGCGGAGCGGCGCGGCGCCGGGAGGCAGCCGCAGACTCGTCGCGGGAGCCCCAGGGTCCGCTTCGAGGACGGTGCTGTCTTCCTGGCCGCCTGCTCTAGTGGTGACACTGACGAGGTGAGAAAGCTCCTGGCGAGGGGCGCCGACATCAACACGGTCAACGTGGACGGCTTGACAGCCCTGCACCAGGTAACTCCCTTCTTGATATTATAGGCGTCCAGTCTCCTACAGAGGCGCCTGTGACACCTGCAAGCCGACCCCTGGAGAGGATTAGTGGCAGCGCCGAGCCACCTCTGCATGGACAGTTGGTTTTGTTCTTGGCCAGATTCCTCCACAAATCAAGTCTTTTTCCCACCCCAGGGTCCTTACCTTTAAGGACTAGTGTCACCTAGCCGCCTGGTCAGTGTTTGTATTTCCCTCCACCTACTTATGTTGTCATGGTTACTCATGATTTGGTGCCTGGTGTTATCGCTGTAGATTAGTCATCTTCACTTCTGTATGGTTGGTGTGCCTGTACACACCATATCACCATACGAAGTCAGTGTTATTTGTCAGATGCCCTTTAAGAAAATTCTGTTTTCTGTTTGTGTGCTCCCATTATAGAATATCTTAGATCACTTGAAGAGTAGATGCCTATACAAGCAGATCTTTTGAAACGCTACATCTTGTTTTGCCTGTTTGTGGGACTTCAAAAACAGTTTGTCTTCTCCAGGATGTAGCTCTTAAAACACTTCTAACCTCCTTGTTATAGGAGTCTTATTTTCTTTCCAACAATATTACCTCCCTAACAGCTTCTTATGGAGAGAATCAACCTACTGAATCACTTATGTCTTTTCAGTACCATCGAAATAATCTTTCCATGTTTCTTTTTCCTAAAGCCCTCTATTGAAATCATATACTCTTATGTATAGCTACTGTATATGGATTGTGGATGACATGACAGTTCTGTGCTTGATAATACTAGTTTCTCCTTATGCAACAGTATTTTGTATATACTGACTGCCATAACTAACTCCACCCTCTGAAATAGAACTTCATCAGTGATTTTGGTTGACTGAGAGCTGGACACCAACTCTGTTTTTCTTCTTTTGCTGTCTGTACAAAATGAATGTGTGAGCGTGAGAATCCACTTCTAATTAATAATTCAATTTTATGTCAAATTGCTTCCCTAAATATATAAGCTAATAGCTTAACATTACTCCTCACCATGATTGCAACCCTTCTCTTTCAGATTGAGGAGAATTCTCCTCTATCCACCCTGTCTGTATCCAAAGTTTTCTGCTCATAACATTGCCCCACCTAAGGTAACAATCAACATTTGTATACTGCTTTGCAGTTTAAACAACTGTTTAATAAGTCTTTCCTCACGTAGTTTCAGTAAAGTAGGTGAGACAGTTGGTATTGTTATTCCCATTTTACAGATGAGGAAACTGAAGCTCATAGAAATTGTTACTTGTATAAGGTCAAATAGGAGAGCAGTTGCACTTAGGTACAGATTTTTCAGATTTAAAGTCAAGAGTTTGATATTCCAAAGTAGAATATAAAATAAGATAGAGAGCCAGATTCATTACTTTTAATTTCTGAACTCTTTGGCAAGGATAGTTCTTATTTTTTCAAAAGTATTTGGCTTTAGATCTGAATTTTGGAAAAAATCATTTAATGGATCAATGGAGGACAGAAAAATGGAGTTCAGCTTTCTAGTCCAGGTGTTTTTTTATGGGGGGGGAGAGGGATTGAACCTGGGATCTCATAAGTGGGAAGCGGCTGCTCAACCACTGAGCCACATCAGCCCCCGTGAGTTGGTTTTTTCATTTGTTTGCTTGTTGTTTGTTCTTGTTTTTTTTTTTAGGAGGCACTGGGAACTGAACCTGGGGCCTCCCATGTGGGAAGCAAGAGCTCAACTGCTTGAGCAATATCTGTTCACACAGGTGTCCCTTTTTGAATCACTATTCTATCAAAGCACAGTTTTCTTAGTATAACTCATAATCCTGTTTCTTTTAAGGTGACTCTGTTAGCTGAGGCTGGGCCTTAACATACACATTTTAAGAGTGCCCTGAGAACAGCAGCTACTTTAAGATCACTCTTGGTAGATCTCTTTTCCATACCTGATAACACTGTATGATGCATTCTCCTAAGACAGGCTTCCTTTGTGCCTTTCCTTCTCTCTTCATTACCACTCAAAATTGTGAAGTACAACTTCTCTCAGTTCATATACTCTTCACATTCAGTAATTTCTTGAAATAGAAGAGAAAGGACATGACAGCTATGGAATTTCTTTTTTTAACGTCAGCAAATACAATATAGGCAGTTCTCCCCTTCATTTACAGGCCTGGCAATGAGTTGAATCAAATATGCAGTAACACCACTACACATTAGGCACATTCAGTTAAAGATTAAATTGCTCAAAGATTTGAGGTCAAAACAAGCTTGTGGAGGAAACTATCTTTTTGTTTGAATCAAGACAATAGGCCTTAATTGGAACTCTTTTACAGGTCAGAAGAACTCTTTTTTAATATATATACTTAATTAAAAAAAAAAAGATACTTAGATTACATAAATGTTACATAAAAAATGTAGGGGATTTCCATATGATATGCCCCACTCACTGTGCCTCCCACAATTTCCCACATTAACAACATCCTTCATTAGTTTGGTACATTTGTTACAATTGATGAGCACATATTGGAGCATTGCCATTAAGTGTGGATTATTGAAGAGCTCTTAAGGTACATAAAAATTATTTTCAAAATGTGAGTCTGCAGCCACCAATAGCTGAACAACTTACTTTATGACAGATTCTCCTTCTGTGAAATGGAGACTGCTACACTTATCTGAATTATTTAAAGTATCTGTTATACAAGTGTGATATAAATTTTATCTGGATAATTGTTTCCTTTCTCTTCTTTGTTTTGGCCATGATATTTGACCAACTGTGGATTATCATCCTGGCATTGGAAGAGACCCCTAGATGATATGAGGGGATGTTTTTTTCTTCTCCTCCTACAAGGTCACAGTAGACAATTTGCACTGCAGGTTGTGATGCCTTGATGCTACTTTTGACTTAGAGTCCTTTCTTTTTTGGCAGCCTTTGCTCAGACCACGAGGTGCTTGAGTCAAAGATAACAAGCTCCAGGGGGCCTATTAATAATACTTGAAATAGACAAGGGTAAGAAGCATCTCAAAGGTTAGACTGTCTCTAATGAAAGCCTTGGAAACTGTTGTAGGCTAACTAAATTTGAAAGAATGAATTAAGATTTGGTGTGTATGTCCTTAGTATCCTAGAGTCTTCAAAGAAAAATCTATTAATCTGATTATATAACCCTTGAAAACACTTGTTTGCTCACAAAGGAATTCCCATTTCACTTAAGTGTATATACTTTATGTTAGGAATAATTAACATGACTATAATAATTCTCTGTGGGCTGGTACTTTAAAAAATTTTTATTTTTACTTTTTTTTTTTCAAGACTGTTTATTAGTGCAATCTTTTTTTTTAAATTTTTTAAAGATTTATTTATTTATTTAATTCCCCCCTCTCCCCCGGTTGTCTGTTCTCTGTGTCTATTTGCTGCGTCTTGTTTCTTTGTCCGCTTCTGTTGTCGTCAGCAGCACGGGTATTAGTGCAATCTTGATATCCTTAGCATTATGATCTTGGGTGCTCCAGGTATAAATATAGCTTCTTAGAAACTATATCTATCAAATTATTGGCCAAGTATTTGCTTTTGGAAAGGAGATTTTCTGGGATTTGTTAAAATGAATGCCTGCTTGTTCATTCAGCATATTTTGTATTGGCACTTCTATCTATGCTGTGTGTGGTGGGAAATACAGCTATCAGTATAGATAATATCTCTAGTCCAGTCTGATCAATCTCCATTTGAAGAGATTCCTAGAATACTAGAATGATTCTATACTTGATTCAGAAATCTAGGTTGCTGTGTGTATTAGTCAGCCAAAGGGGTACTGATGCAAAGTACCAGAAATCTTTTGGCTTTTATGAAGGGTATTTATTTGGGGTAAAAGCTTAGTTACAAGACCCTAAAGAGTCCAACTCAAGGCTGCTTTCTCACCAGAGTCATTTGCCACATGTTGGAAGAAGATGGAGAGTGATCTCTGCCTGGTCTCTCCTTCTTTCTTCCTCTTAGGGCTCCTTGGGCCCAGCTTCTTCAGCTCTCAACTATAGGCTGGCATAGGGTTCGTCTCAGGGCTTCCTATATCAGTCTGGTATAGGGCTTGTTTCTTTCCAGGCCTTATCAGCTGCTTAGCTGCTCTGTTCTCGTCAGCTGCAAACTCTCAGGCAAATGGCTCATCTCTCTTCCTGGGACTTTAGCTGTTTGAGCCTTCTCCTTTCTGTCACATGGCAGGACTGAAATGACCAAGTTCTCTCCTCTTCTGTGTCTTCTTGAGGGAGCGGCCATTTATATCTGCCCACTAAGGGGGCAGGGACTCAATCCCAAGTCACTGGCTTTGATCGAATCAAAGCACTAATCTTAACAGGTAATTTAATCAAGACATGTCAACTGAATCTAATGCATCAAAGGTGATCACACCCAAAGGAACAGACCAGTTTACATAATTTCTCTTTTGGGGATTCATAAATAATCTCAAACTGCCACAGCTGTGTAATGGTCTTAGGGTTCAAGTTTGGATCCTCAGGGTCACCCCAGGCTGGGATTCTACTCTTAATAGCCTCTGTCATTCTAGAGCTGCTTCAGTCTTACCTTAGCCTCAAAGAGATTAAAGTGTTCTATTTCCCAGGAAGAGAGGTGGACATAGAGACAGATGAGGGGAGGAGGAAAGGCAGGGCAATTTATATTCAGAGTAAGACATAAGTCATCATATAGTAAAAGACCAAGATGACAATGTGTTTAGTTCAATATAAAATAGTATGTTATTGTGTGTCATCTTGCATGGTAAAATAAAACTTGTTTTCTTAACTCTTTTATTTTAAATGCTTTACTTATTCCTCTAATAGTTCCATCTGTGAAGAGATTTTGCCTTACCCTATCTATTGATGAATTCTCCTTAGTGTTGGAACCCAAGGCAATATGGGATTCAGAAGATCCTGCTAGCTTCTTCATTATTGTGAAGCTAGAACAGTTATCGTGAGTCACTTTAGTAGCTTACCTTCAGAATGTTTAATATGTTGCACTGGACTGTGCAGAGCACTTACCTGGCCACTTGCCTTATGAACATTAGTACCAAGTTTCCACACCAAAATGGACTTCATAGGCAGATTTGGAAATTAGGCTTAGTTTTCTTTTCTTATTTTTTATTTTTTTTTGTCTAGGCTTAGTTCAGGGTGTTTTTTTGTTTTTGCTTTTGTGTTTTTTGTGGGTGGGGGAGGTTGGAAGTGCAAACGCAAGTAACTTTTATTTGCTCTCTAGTTAAATTTTTTTACCCTATTATCTTAAAGTCCTGCTGAGTTGCTATGCACCACTATTTGGGCTATGGAGTTTTTTTTCTATATGAATATTTAAATATTTCAAAGTAAGTAAGATGTCAGTGTGTGTAGGTAAATACACTTTTATGAAGGGTATTCTGCTAAAGGTAAGAAGTTAGTAACTTAAAATGGTCATTATTTTTTTCAAATATTTTAAATTAAGATTTATTTTATATACAGTAAAATTCAACCTGTTTAATATAGAGTTTTATAAGTTTTGAAAATACTTATGGTGCTGTAACCACCACCACAAACAAAATATAGAATAGTATCATCACTTCAAAATTTCCTTTGTGCCCCTTTGTGACTCCTCCCCCTACTCACAGCTCATGGCAACCATTCATCAATTTTCTTTCCCTATAACCAGAATGCCATATAAATGCTGTCATACAGTATATAACTTGGGAATCTGGCAACTTTCATTTACCATAACGCATTTGATATTCACCCATGTTTTTGTGTATATCTGTAGTTCATTGCTTTTTATTGCTGAATGGTAGTCTACTGTATGGATGTACCAGTTTGTTTATCCTTTTACCTGGTGGTAGACAGTTGGGTTGTTTCCACCTTTCTTTAGTAATATAAAGAAAGCTGCTATAGACATCTGCATATAGGTCTTTGTGTGAATATAATTTTTCATTTTACGTGGTTAATGCCTACATGTGAGATAACCAAGTCATGTAATGACTTAAGTTTATAAGAAGCTGCCAAACTGTTTTCCAACATGGCTCTACCATTTTGCGTTCGAAGTAGCTATGTATAAGCGTTCTGTTACTTTGCATCCTCACCAATGCCTGGTATTGTCTGTTTTTAAAACATTTTAATCCGTTTTAATAGTTCTGTAGTGGTGAGTTAAAATGATTTAGTAATACTAGTAGTAATAATAGCACATTTTAATCCGTTTTAATAGTTCTGTAGTGGTGAGTTAAAATGATTTAGTAATACTAGTAGTAATAATAGCAGCAGCAGCAACGGTTGTGGAGGTAGTAGTAGTATACTCTGAGTCAGGGCTGGTTCTAGGTGCTTTTAATATATTCAGTAATACTGAAGACAACCTCATGAGGTAGGTACTTTTATACTGTGTGCATTTTACAGATGGGAAACAGACCCTTCCCAAGGTCTCACAGTTTATAATTGGCAGAGCTAGAACTTGTTTAAGCCCAGGCAGTTTGACTGTAGAGTCTGTGCTCTTGATCCTATATTACATTGCCTCTTACTAGGCTATATTGCCTCTCATTGTAAAAAAAATTAGAATATAAAACTATAAAGGAAAAATTGAAAAAAAAACCTGTAATCAGGCTACTCAGAGATAAACACCATTAAAATTTCAGTGTATTCCTTTTAGGTTTTTCTCTGAATGTACATTATATTGAGTACCTACATATGTTAAAATTTCAGTGTATTCCTTTTAGGTTTTTCCCTGAATGTATATTATATCGAGTACCTATATATGTGTATATATGAATATATGTTTACAAAGTTAGTATCATATACTTTGTTTCTGATTTTTTCACTTAATTTTGTAATAATTTTTCTATATCATCAAATAAGATTTGATAGTATTTTATAAATAAAATTTTGTTGAAGTATATCATTCATACTGAACATACATAAATAATAATTGTATAGTAAAAGTTGTGAACTTACAAAACAGTAGGCATATCATTATTTAGGGCTCCCATAAATCACTGCCCACACTGACACCTTGCATTGTTGTGAAACATTTGTTACAAACTTTGAAAGAGCATCCTTCAGTTATTACTACTAACTGTAGTTGATATATTATATTTGGTGTATTTTTCCCCCAACCCACCTAATTACTAACATCTTATATTAATATTATACATTTATTATAGTTTATGAGAGAATGTTCTTGTATTTGTCCTGTTAACCACAGTCCATCTTCTACCATTGGGTTCCCTGTGTTAGTCAGCCCCATGCTTTGTGCATTCCATTCAAAATGTATACTCAGTGGCTCTCATTGTCATCACAGAGTTGTGCTGTCATCGCCTCAGTCAATTTTAGAACATTTTCATTACTCCAAAGGAAAATTCCCATACCCCCTCATGCCTCCCTATTGTTGTCCCTTAGAATTGATATAATCTCTTCTTCCCATTGCTGCAGAAATATTACAGTATTACTGTTAATTATAATTCATAAGTTATATTAGTTGTAATTTTCCCATGTATCACCATATTTTTAACATTTTGTGAAAGAAGAACATTCTTATATTTGTACTATTAACCAGAATCTTCATCCACCACTCAAATCACTACGTTATACAATTCTCTAGATTATTCTCTAGTTTCCTTTCAATGGACATTTGTGTCCACAGACTACCATTTTCAGGCACAATTTCATTTATAAAGCAGCAGCGTTAGTTGAACACACTATAACATCAACTCTGTTCATTCCCACAGTTTTACAATAAATCTTGTTAAAAATTCTATGTACATTGAGCATCAGCTCCCAATCTCAAACCATATTTATTTTATTAGTAACCTATGCTTGAGAGTTTACTCATTATGTTTAGTTCACATTGGTGAGACCATACAATATTTGTCCTTTTGTGTGTGGATTATTTCATTTTCCTCAAGGTTCATCCATGTTATCATATGCATCCCTATTTCATTTCGTCTCACATCTGAATAGTATTCCATTGTATGTATATACCACATTTTGTTTATCCATTCATCAGTTGATGGACATTTAAGTTGTTTCCATATTTTAGCAATTGTGAATAATGCAGCTATACACATTGGTGTGCAAATGTCAGTTTGTGTCCTTGCTTTCAGTTCTTCTGAATATATTCCTAGTAATGGGATTGCTGATCCATATGGCAGTTCTATATTCAGCTTTTTGAGGCACTGCTAACCTTTCTTCCAGAGAGGCTACACCATTCTATGTTCCCACCAACAGTGAAGGAGTGTCCACTATTTCTCCACATCCTCTGCAGCACTTGTAGTTTTCTGTTGTTTTGATGATGCCCATTCTATAAGGTGTGAAATGGTATTTCATTGTAGTTTTTTTCAAAAATTAATTAATTTATTTCTTCCTCCCACCCCCCAGTTGTCTGCTCTCTTTGTCCATTCTCCGTGTGTTCTTCTGTGTCTGCTTCTATTCTTGTCAGTGGCTCAGGAATCTGTGTCTCTTTTTGTTGCGTCGTCTTGCTGCATCAGCTCTCCATGTGTGCGGCGCCAATCCTGGGCAGGCTGGACTTTCTTTCACCCTGGGCGGCTCTCCTTACAGGGTGTCCTCCTTGCGTGTGGGGCTACCCTATGCGGGGGACAGCCCTGTGTGGCAGGGCACTCCTTGCGCGCATCAGCACTGTGTGTGGGCCAGCTCCACACGGGTCAAGGAGGTCCTGGGTTTGAACTGCGGACCTTCCATGTCGCTCTATCTGTTGAGCCAAGTCCGCTTCCCTCATTGTAGTTTTGACTAGCATTTCCCTAATGTGTGATGTTGAACATTTTTTCATGTGGTTTTGGACCATTTATATTTCCTCTTTGGAGAAATGTCTATTCAAGGCTTTTGCTCATTTTTAAATTGTGTTGCTTGTCTATTTATTGCTGAATTGTGTGATCTCTTTATATAACATGGAGATCAAACCCTTGTTGGATATATTTCTGAATATTTTCTCCTATTGATTCTACTGCCCTTTTTACTGTCTTAAGAAAGTCTTTTGAGGAAAAAAAGTGTTTAATTTTGAGGAGGTCTCATTTATCTATTCCTTCTTTCATTGCTTGTGCTTTGGGTGTTTAAGAAACTACTACCTACCCATGATCTTTTTTTTTTTTTTACAAGAGAAAAATTTTTTTATTGTGCTTATAGTATTCACGATGACTGTAAACTCCTTCAGGGTAGAGATCTCCTGTCTTCACAGGATCGACTTTATTCTGTGCAGGGAGTAAATATCAAATTAAATTCAAGTTCACAGAGCCACGTCAGCTAGACCACCAATGGGTTGCTGCTTTAAAAAGTATTTTGATATCAACTTTAATAAACTGATAAGAATGTCACGTGAATTTTGGCCTGTGAACTGGTCCTTCAAAAGTGATTGACTTTAGGGGCGGTGGACTTGGCCCAGTGGTTAGGGCATCCGTCTACCACATGGGAGGTCTGTGGTTCAAACCCTGGGCCTCCTTGAACTGTGTGGAGCTGGCCCGTGCGCAGTGCTGATGCACAAAAGGAGTGCCCTGCCGCGTAGGGGAGCCCCATGCTCAAGGAGTGCGCCTCGTAAGGAGAGCCGCCCAGCGCGAAAGAAAGTGCAGCCTGCCCAGGAATGGTGCCACACACACGGAGAGCTGACACAACAAGATGACGCAACAAAAAAAAAACAGATTCCTGTAATGCTGACAACAACAGAAGCAGACAAAGAAGATGGAGCAAATAGACACAGAGAACAGACAACCGGGGTGGGGAGGGAAGGGGAGAGAAAGAAATAAATAAATACATCTTAAAAAAAAGTGTTTGAATTTATTTTTCCCTCCTTAAATTTGTCAAAATGGCTCCCTTCCAATCTTGCTTACATTCTCCATTTGCTTGGCAAGCTCTTTTTTCCCAGATAACTGAAGAGAATGTTTGGATGAAAGAGAGGGGCAAGCATCAAATGTCCAGAAGAGGAAATTTCCGTCTCATCTCGGTCCACTGGAATTGCTTCGTGGGAAGGTGTTTTCTCCCTAACTCCCCATACCCTCATCTGCCCCAGGCCTTCCTTCCTGCCTACCCCTTCTCTTGAAGATGAGAGATCTCGAAGATGTTTTCGTACATTTTCTTCCAGAAGTTTTTTGGTTGTAGTTTTTATATTAAGGTCCTTGATCCATTTTGGGTTAATTTTTATATAAGGTGTGAGATAGGGGTCCTTTTTCTCTCCTTTGGATATCCAATTCTCCCAGCACCATTTGTTGAATATACTGTTCTGGCACAGCTGGTTGGACTTGACAGCCTTGTCAAAAATCACTTGACCATAGATGTGAGAGTCTGTTTCTAAGTTCTTGATTCAGTTCCATTGGTCAGTATGTTCATGTTTATGCCTGTACCATGCTGTTTTGATTTTTATTTAAAAAAATTTTTTAACAACTAGCTAAGTAATATCCTTGAAGTCAGGAAGAGTCCTCCAACGTCCTTCTTTTTAAAGACATTTTTGGCTATTCTGGGCTCTTTACCCTTCCAAATAAATTTGATAATTGGCTTTTCCATTTCTGCAAAAAAGGCTTTTGGGATTTCTATTGGGATTGTGTTGAATTTGTAAATGGATTTGGGTAGAATTAATATCTTAATGATATTTAGTCTTCCAATCCATGAACATGGAATTTCCTCAAGTTTATTTAGGTCTTGTTTGGTTTCTTTTAACAATATTTTGTAGTTTTCTGAATATAAGTCCTTTATGTCCTTGGTTAAGTTATTCCTAAATATTTGATTCTTTTAGTTGTTATTATAAATGGAATTTTCTTCTGACTTCTTCATCATAATTGCTCATCAGTAGTATATGGAAATACTGCTGATTTGTGTGTATTAATCTTGTTTCCTGCCACTTTGCTGAACTCTTCTATTAGTTCTAGTAGCTTTGTTATGGATTTTTTAGGATTTTCTAGATACAGGATCATATCATTAGTAAATTGTGATAATTTTACTTCTTCCTTTCCTATTTGGGTGTCTTTTATTTCTTTGTCTTGCCTAATTGCTCTGGCTAAAATTTCTAGCACAATATTGAGCAACAGTACTTTGTGAGCATTCTTCTCTTGTTCCTGATCTCAGTGGGAAAGCTTGCAGTCTTTCACCTTTGAGTACAGTGTTAGCTGTGTGTTTTTCAAATTTGTACTTTACCATATTGAGGAAGATTTTCTTTTCTTGTCTTTTTTTTTTTTTTAAATAATGTTTAGCCTTTATTTTGTTTTGTTTTTCCAAAGATTTATTTTTTATTTATTTCTCTCCCCTTCCTCCCCTCTCGTTGTCTGCTCTCTTTGTCCATTTGCTGTGTATTCTTCTGTGTCTGCTTGCATTCTTGTCAGTGGCACTGGGAAATCGCTTCTCTTTTTTGTTACATCATCTTGCTGTGTCAGCTTTCCCTGTGTGTGGCACCACTCCTGGGCAGGTTGCACTTTTTTTGAGCAGGGTGGCTCTCCTTATGGGGCGCACTCCTTGCGCATGGGGCACCCCTACGCGAGGGACACCCTTTCGTGGCACAACACTCCTTGCGCGCATCAGCACTGAGCATGGGCCAGTTCACTACATGGGTCAGGAGGCCCTGGGTTTGACCCCTGGACCTCCCATGTGGTACGCAGATGCTCTATCACTTGAGCCAAATCTGCTTCCCTGGAAGGTTTTCGAAGACTGTTTCAATCTCCTTACTTGTGATTGGTATATTGAGATCTTTTTTTTCTAGTGTCAGTGTAGATTGTTCATGTCTTTCTAGGAATTTGTCCATTTTGTCTATACTGTCTAGTTTGTTGGGGTACAGTTTTCATAGTATCCTAATATGATTTCTCTTGTTTCTGCATGGCAGTGGTTAATGTCACCCCTCTCATTTCTGATTTTATTTATTTGCATCTTCTCTCTTTTTCCTTTGTCATACTAGCTAAGGGTTGGTTGATTTTGTTGATGTTCCCAAAGGACCAAATTTTGATTTTGTTGATTCTTTCTCTTGTTTTTTTGGTTCTCAGTTTCACTTATTTCTGCACTGTTCTTTCATTATTTCTTTCCTTTGGCTTGGTTTGGGATTAGTTTGCTTTTCTTCTAGTTCCTCCAGGTGTTTACTTAGGTCTTTAATTTTAGCTCTTTCTTCTGTTTTAATGTAAGTATTGAGGGATATATATTTCCCTCTCAGCACTGCCTTTGCTGTATCCCAGAGGTTTTGATATGTTGTGTTCTCATTTTCATTTGTCTCAAGATATTTACTGATTTCTCTTGCAATTTCTTCTTTGACCCATAGGTTAAGAGTGCTGTTTAATCTCCATATATTTGTGAATTTTCCCTTTTTCCATCTGTTGTTGATTTCCAGCTTCATTCCATTATGAGCAAAGAAAGTGTTTTATTTAATGTCAGTCTTTTTACATTTATTGAGCCCTGTCTTGTGATCCCACATATAGTCTATACTAGAGAAGAATCCATGAGCGCTGGAAAAAAATGTATATCCTGTTGTTTTCAGGTATAACTCTCTATAAATGTTTTTTAGTCTAGTTCATTTATCATATTATTCAAGTTTCCTTATTTATCCTCTGCCCAGATGTTCTATACAGTGCTGAGAGTGGTATATTGAAGTCTCCAACTATTAATGTAGAGATGTCTATTTCCCCTTCAGTTTTGCCATTGTGTGCCTCATGTATCTTGGGGCACCCAGGTTAGGTGCATAAATATTATAAATATTTCTTCTTGGTTAATCACTGCTTTTTTTTCTTAATACAGTTGATTTTTAAAAAAATTTCTTTCCCCTTACCTCCGCCCCGCCCCAGTTGTCTGTTCTCTGTGTCCATTTTGCTGTGTATTCTTTTTTTTGGTCCATTTCTTTTGTCAGTAGCACAGGAATCTGTGTTTCTTTTCTTGTTGCGTCATCTTGCCGCGTTAGCTCTCTGTGTGTGTGGCACCATTCCTGGGCAGGCTGCACTGTCTTTTGCACTGGGTGGCTCTCCTTATGGGGCGCACTTATTTTACGTGGGGCTCCCCTATGCGGGGGGGCACTCCTGCATGGCATGGCATTCCTTGCGTGCATCAGCACTGCATGTGGGCCAGCTCCACACGGATCAAGGAGGACGGGGGTGGGGTGGGGGAGGGCGGTTTGACCTGCAGACCTCCCATGTGGTAGACAGATGCTCTATCCACTGGGCCAAGTCTGCTTCCCTAATCACCGCTTTTATTAATATATAATAACTGTCTTTCTCTCTTATAACAGTTTTCAAAATTATAACAGTATTCAATACTTATAACAGTATTCAAAATTTATTTTGCCCAATATTAGTATCACTACTCCAGATCATTTTTGTTTACTATTTTAATGGAATATCTTTTTCCAGTCTTTCACTTTCAACCTGGTTGTGTTCGTACATCTGAAGTGAGTCTCTTGTAGACAGCATATAGATGGCTATTTTAAAAAATCCATTCTCTCAGCATATGTCTTTTGATTAGGGAGTTTACTCCATTAATGTTCAATGTTTTTACTATAATGCATTTCTTACTTCATCCATTTTATCATTTGGTTTTCCATTGTCATATCTTACTATTGTCTATCATTTTATCCTTTAAGTTACCCTTACTAATTATCTTCATTTCTACACTTTTCTCCAAGTCTTTCACCCCTGATTTTTCCTTTCATGCTTTAGCACTCCCTTTAGTATCTCTTATAAAATTGATCTTTGGTAATATACTCTTTCGGTTTTTGTCTATGAAGATTTTAAACATTTTCGAAGGGCAGTTTTGCCAGATGAAGAATTCTTGGCTGGCAGTTTTACTCTTCAGTACCTTAAATATATCATACCACTTTCTTCTCACCTCCATGGTTTCTGATGAGAATTTGGCATTTTGTCTTATTGTGGTTCACTTTTATGTGATGCATTGCTTTTCTGTGGCTGCTTTCAGAATCCTCTCTTTATCCTTGGTATTTGTCATTCTGAATAATAGGAGTCTTGGAGTAGGTCTATTCATACTTATTCTGTTTGAGGCAGGTTTTCCTTCTTGGACGTTGATATTTACGTCTTTCATAAGGGTTGGGAAGTTTTCAGTCATTTCCCTCAAATGTTCTTTCTGCCCCTTTTCCATTCTTCCCCCCCAGGACATAGATAACACATATGTTTATGTGTTTCTCATTGTCATTCAATTCCCTAAGACACTGTTCCATTTTTCCATTCTTTTCTCTTTCTGTTCTCCTGTCTTTTCAAGTTCAGATGTTCTGTCCTTGATTTCACTAATTCTGTCCCCCATCAGTTCAAATCTGCTGTTGCATGCATCTCATATATTTTTGATTTTATCAATTGTGTCTTTCATTCCCATAAGCACTCTTACTTTTCTTCAATTTTTCATGTTCACCCAGTATGTTTTTAATATCCTTTGTCTCTTTAGTCATGTATTCCTTCAATTCCTTAAATTGAGTTAGGAGATTTGTGTGATTTCACGTAATAGTTATCTTAAATCTTGTGTATTTTCAGGATTTTGGGTTTGTTTATTTTGCTGGACCATGTCATCCTTTTTCTTAGTATGACTTATAATTGTTTTCTGATGTCTAGGAATCTGAATGTACTCTGATGGTCAGTTTCTCTCTCTTGCTTAGTGGTTTTGTTTCACAGCTCTACTTTGGTTTTGGTTCAACTTATTCCAAGTCTTTAATATTTCCCAGCTTAAACTATGAAAATATGGCCAGGGACTCACTAATGAGATGCCGATCAGCTCCCAGGAGTTTGAGACAGTAGACATCTAAAAGCAGTTTTTCTCCTTGCAGTTTCCTAGCTAGCTAGCAGATTGTGCTCTTTGGTGAGTTTTTCCATGGAGGTGACTCTTTCACCCTCCACTTGCCTATGATTCTGGTCTGGCCAGAGCTGATATTTAGAGCAGTCTCTGCTGGCCAAATTCACTGAAGAGAAATCATTCTTCACCCTATGTTGCACCCTTCTTCTTCCCAGAGAGGAAGATGTCTGTTCCTATCAGTAGAACATGGGTTTTATCCAGGCTGTTTGCCTTGAGGGTGGGGGATGGGTGTCATTCCTGACTGCAGTGGCTAGTAACTCATGGTTTTTGTTTTGGCTTCTTCATCTCTCTGTCCCTTGCCTTCCTGGGGATGTGCAGCACTGTCCTAAAGTAGGTCCCTCAGACAGCTTTTTGCCCTCCCTCTGTTGTTTTGTGAAAGAGTTGAACCATGCCTATCTATTCCAACCCCGTCTTCCTGGAAGTTCCTCCCTGTTGACTTCTGAAAGAAAACAAAAATGCTAGATCTACCATCAATATGATTGTGATTATAAATTAGGACCCAAAAATATATGAGAAGACTCCTAAAAAGCTGATCTCTGGCTAGGTCAAGGAGTTTCATTATTTATGAGGTGAGAATATTTTAAGTTATTAAGCCTGACACTATAGACAGGAAGTTTATGTCTCTATTACTGATGCTGATTAACTAGTTTTAATTATGTTGCCCCCCCAGTTCTGACTGGGCGCATTTCCCACTCATTAGCACTTTCACTGGAGGACCCCTGGGGGGGCAGTGGTAGAGGTTAGTACCAATGAAGAATTTCTTCTCCATTCATTTTCTTGCATTTTTTTATTGAATGTATATACTGTGGCTGACACAGTACTTGTTACTTGCTCTTTAGCAGTTGACACATTTGAGAAACAGAATTGAATTTTGGGAAGCCTGTCGAGAAGAGCTGTTTCCTATTATCAAGTTTACATAGTGATTTTCTCTTCTAGTGGTCAGGCTCTTTGGGGTGCATTGGGAAGTAGTACTATTTGGTGTTTGTGACTATTTTCATCAGTGTTTATGGATGAAAATTATCATATTTATACCTGCTCTAACTAAAGATGGTGAATGAGGGGTGTTTGGGATCTTTAATAAATTTTTAGTGGTTCAACACAGTAATAATAAACCTTAAAGTTTATTATTTTGTTTTGTTTTTTGATTGTGAGTATATTGTCCCCCCCCCTTTTGTTTTTGATGTGCAATTTAAAAGAAATGTTTTCTTAAGTCCTAGATATTAGATTGTAACCAGTTTGTGGATATTTTGGGGTCTTGAAGTTTTATCAGGGATGCAGAGTTTATAATTGTTTCATGAGATAAATCAATCGGAAAACTGAAGCCTTGTTCTCAATATTGAAAATTGATCTGCATGTGACTTCTAATGAAATTTTGAACTTCATTGTAGCTATATAGCTTTAGTATGGGTTTATGAAAGAATTAAAAAATGACTTTATATTTAGTATATACATAAATGCCTTACTACCATGACAGTCTGTTGGAATCTTATTCTAATGCAAATCTGGGAAGTATTCTACAGTGCCATCATGTAAATATCCATCATATTTCTTGCATGAACTATGGCTTTTACATATGAATTTTTGGTCTAGTGACCCACTTTCTTTTAATTATTTTTAAAAACTTTTTTATTATGGAATATTTCAAATATACAAAAGTGCAGTGAGTAATATAATGAGCTCTCAAAAGTTATTAACTAATGGCCAATTTTTTAAAATCTAGAGATCCTTCTCTCCACCCCCAATATACTGGATTATTTTAAAGCTAATCTCAGATACCATATCGTTTCATTGGTAAATATTTCAGTATTCATCTTTAAAAGATAAGAATTAAAAAAAAAACCCCACAATTCCATTATCACACCTAAAAATGAAATACTTAATATTAAATATCTAGTATTTTAAAAATGTCCCTGATTGTTCACATATATATAACAATTGGTTTTTTCAAATAGGATTCAAATTATGGTCTGCATTGGTTGATATGTATTTTAAGACTCTCTTAATCTTTGGTTTCCTTCTTATTTATTTACTTTTCTCTGCATCTTTTTTACTGAAAAACTGGATTGTTTCTACTGTAGAGTTTCCTGCAGTCTGGATTTTGCTGACTGCATGCTTGTGGTGTTTAACATGTTACTTGGTTCCTTGTATTTCCTGTAAATTGGTAATTAGCCAGAGATCTGACTGAACTTCAAATTGTTTTGGCAAGAGTATATCATAGGTGGTGGCATGTGCTTCTGTGAGAAAGCACATCATGTCTAGGTATCTCTCTTTTTGTGGTTTAGTGGCCTCTGGTAATCATGGCCTAACAATTTTGAAATTTCAAGCCAGCCTTGACTATACCTGAATTCTATGAATTAATTCTTCTAATTATCATCATACCTCCTTTTGTTGAGTTCTTAATTGGGCTACAAACAACCGTTAAATGTAAATAATGAAAGTTGTGAATAAAATGGTTCACATAGGTACTGGGTATTGACTATTGCAAGGCTTGACATGGTGCCCAGCGTTTAGATTAATGCCCTTCACAAGTATGCATTTATCACTGATGTAACAGTGGAGTAAGCTTTCTCTACTGTCTTTTCATATCTGTTCCATTAACTGTTAACTGAAGTTCCTCTTATTTTGGAGTATTGTTCAAAATTCCGGTTCAGCAGTATGGTTTTGTTACCCCCTCCCCAAGCCAACCACCTATCCTTGGGCTTCATTTTAAAAGAAAACTTCAAAGGAAAGCCCCCAAAGAAAACTGAAAAACTAAAGAGACAGGTAACTTGGTTGTACATGGGGAAGAGAGAGACTTTCTTCATAGGCATTCACCTTATAAGGGAGGAGATAGGAAGAGAATATTATCCATTTGACCTATATCAGTTTTGGGCAGTCTGCTGTGAGCAAGTGATGTACTTGTCTTAGAAAATGGAAGTGACATTTGGAGTATTCATATGGAGATTGGATTGGCTGGCTTTTTGTTGTGCTCTTTGAGTCTGAGGAGAGAGCTGTCCTTCTGATTGAATGTGAATTTCATAATAAGGTATATGGTTTTATGAGCTATGTTTTATTTATAAGGGGACATTTCACAGGAGGTAGGTTTACTTTATTTTCTGCTTCTAGGCAACATTTTTGCCACTTTTCTTGTTTTAGTTATTTTAATTTTTTTAGTTGGTTCAGGCATAGCTTATGAGATATTACTAAAAGTGCCAAGGCAGAGTGTTTTTGGGTCCTATGGAAGCAGCTTCACTGTTTTATAATCATGCCTCTTGTACTGATTTTCATTGTTCCCCTTTGACAGTAAATAGCATGAAAAATTAGGTCAAAAGAATGACTCACCTCATTATAAGTCACTAGGGGCAATGGAAAATTAATTTGAAGGAAGAATGACTACATTCCATCTGTTGAGAATCATTTCATCTGATGGAGAGCACAGGGACCCAAGTGAGAAGTTCCATCCATTCATGTCTTACCTCGCCACATGGTGCTATCAGAAAAATTTTACTACTAGAAAGCTAAATGCTGGGGAGCAGAGGTGGCTCAAGTGGTTGAGTGCCTGCTTCCCACAAGGGAGGTCCTGAGTTCAGTTCTCCAGGCTTCCTGAAAACAAAATGAACACCAAGCGAACAAAAAAAACCAACTCAGGGGAACTGATGTGGCTCAGTGGTTGAGTGCTAGCCTCCCATATACAAGGTTCTGGGTTCAGTCTCCAGTCTCAGTACCTCAAAAAAAAAAAGAAAAAGAGGTGGCAGACTTGGCCCAGTGGTTAGGGCGTCCATTTACCACGTGGGAGGTCCTCGGTTCAAACCCTGGGCCTCCTTGACCCGTGTGGAGCTGGCACATGCGCAGTGCTGATGCACGTTTAAGGAGTGCCGTGCCACACAGGGGTGTCCCCTGCATAGGGGAGCCCCACGCTCTAGGAGTGCACCCCATAAGGAGAGCTGCCCAGCGCTAAAGAAAGTGCAGCCTGCCCAGGAATGGTGCTGCACACATGGAGAGCTGACACAGCAAGATGATGCAACAAAAAGAAACACAGATTCCCGTGCTGCTGACAACAACAGAAGGGGACAAAGAAGAAGCTGCAAATAGACACAGAGAACAGACAACCGGGGTGGGAGGGGTAGGGGAGAGAAATAAATAAATAAATCTTTTTAAAAAAAGAAAGAAAAAGAAATTTAAATGTTTTAGTAGATATTTAAACAGGCAACATATTTGTTTTTGGTTGAGAATGGAGATTGTTTGCCTTCCTGCAGCTGTCTGTGCTATATAGCCAGAGCATGACTCAAGATTTTTATAGGGGAATAACTTTGAAATATAATGAATTCTATCCTTCTGTTTCTAATCAGTATCTAAATTGTTATAAGAAGGCTATTATCCACGTTTTTTTTAATATCGAAAGAAGAGAAATTTCCTGTCCTGTCTCTATAATGCAATTCTGTGGTTTGAATCTGTAAAAATTTGAATGATCCTTTATTAATTTTTTTGCCAGATATTTATTAAGTGCTTCCAATATGCCAGATCCTGTAGTAGATGATGGAGTACAAAGATGAATAATCCCTGACCTCATGGACCTGCAGTTAATGAGAAACTCAGTTTTTAAGATATAATCTGGTCCATATCCTTCCTGTTTAATGTTGAATCCATTTCCTGTTATCTTGTCCCTAGTAAAAATGGAGAAAAGGTATTGATCATCATCTACACATTTGCCTTTGTATATTTATGGTAATCTGGTCCTTGTCCTCAGCCTTCTTGAATCCATCCCTTTAGTTTAAGATCAATTTCCAAATCATTAATCATTTTGATGTCTCTCCTGTAGATTTCCAAGGTCCCCTGTTACCTTTGGGCCCACTGACTCAGTGATAAGACTCAGTAATGCCTTTACCCCTGGGGACCGCCACTAGGTGAAAGGTTATATCGTACGATTGTATGAAAGTATAGAGCTTCAGAACTCTCCATATGTATCTATTTAATTAGATGATTATCAACTTCCAGGACATTATAGCAGAAAAAGTTGTAGAGACAACATCTGGTCCATCTCTGTTTTTATAAATGAGAAATCTGAGGCCTAGAAAGAAGCTAAAAGAATATCAGAAGCTCTTTTTTTCAGGCAGCTGGGGAGATGGTGGACATTCAGACTGAGCATGCCTGCCAAAAGCAGCCAACAATCTTCCAAAATAAGAAGAGGGTCCTGCTTGGAGAAACTGGCAAGGAGAAGCTCCCACATTACTACAAGAATATCAGCATGGGCTTCAAGACACTCAAGGAGGCCACTGAGAGCACCTGCATCAACAAGAAATGACCCTTCACTAGTAACATCTCCATCTGAGGTCATATCCTGTCTGGCATGGTCACCAAGATGAAGATGCAGAGGACCATTGTCATCTGCTGGGACTACCTCTACTATATCTGCAAGTGCAGTTGCTGTAAGAAGCGCCACAAGAACATGTGTGTGCACCTGTCCACCTGCACAGGGATATCCAGATCGGCGACATCATCATGGTGGGCGAGTGCCGGCCCCTGAGCAAGACTTAGCACTTCAATGTGTCAAGGCCACCAAGGCTGCCCAGCACCAAGAAGCAGCTCCAGAAGTTCTGAGACTGGACACCTACCTGCCCCATCCCTGCTCCCCTAACCCTCTGCTCAGTATAAATAAAGACTTATTTTCCCGTCCACAGGAGGGGAAAAAAAAAAAAGAGAATAAAAGAAGCATCAAACAGAAATAAAGTATAATGAAATATTCTATCTGTAAACAAATGATCAAATTTCTGTTTGTTATCTTTTTTATGAAAATATGTTTGTTTATAAGATAAACATATAAACTTTGAGAAAAAGGTAAATGTTCTCCAAGTTCTTTTGAACAACTCTTGAAGAAGGATCATATATTATGGTTGTCTTTCTTTCAAAAACTTCAAAATATTTCTCCTTTGAGTCAAACAGGGAAGCCATATCCCTAAACCAAGGTAGGGAGTTGGAGGGGATGACCTTCACTGTAATAGAAACATCATAGTATAATTTACATTCCAAGAGAATTGATATAAGGGTACTTTTAAGTATTGGTTTCACATTTGATTTATTCATTTCTATATTTACTGCTAAGAACATAACATTAAAGCAAAATTATTTAAAAGGAAAACCATTTGTACATTTACCACCCTAACACATAAACAATCTTTATTTTCCTTTGTTCTTTCCCAGACCATGCTAATTTTTATAAATATTTTAACATAATTGAACTTACGGTACCTTGTAAGAAAAATAAGTACTGTTTTAATTTACTTGAGTGACCACTGTGTATCAAGTGTGCACTGTGCATTTTGCTTTGTTTTTGTTATCTTTACATTAACTGCTCTTTCAAGGGGGCAGTTGTTTTTTTTTTTTTAAAGATTTATTTTATTTATTTCTCTCCCCTTCCCTGCCGTTGTCTGCTCTCTGTGTCCATTCACTATGTGTTCTTCTGCATCTGCTTGCATTCTTGTCAGTGGCACCAGGAATCTGTGTCTCTTTTTGCTGTGTCATCTTGCTATGTCACCTCTCTGCGTGTGTGGCGCCACTCCAGGGCAGGCTGCGATTTTTTCACATGGGGTGGCTCTCCTTATGGGGCACACTCCTTGCACGTGGGGCACCTCTACACGGGGGACACCCCTGCATGGCATGGCACTCCTTGCATGTGGCAGCACTACGCATAAGCCAGCTTACAACACGGGTCACGAGGCCCTGGGTATTGAACCCTCCATATGGTAGGCAGATGCTCTATCAGTTGAGCCACATCTGCTTCCCAAGGGGGCAGTTTTAATCTAGTTAATTATGAGGAAGAAGAATAAAAGAAGTTGGGTAATTTACCCTAACCTAGATCTTAAGAGGTCATGCTGATATTTGAACCTAGATCGGTCTAATTCAGAAACTTCTAGTGTTCTCTCTAGGTTATATTGTTTTTCTAAATTCCTGGTTCACCTCTCCTGTGAGTGAGATTGGGGGTGGGGGATGGGTTAGGTAATCCATTGAGCTGGGATGAGGACTAGATGAAGGCACAGGTGAATGTGTAGCTTGGTGAACTCTGGGGAGGCCAAGGACTGTGGTTGAAAATACAATTGTAGGAGTGTTCTTTGAAATCTATGGCAGGGGAGGGCCACTGGTGCAGGGTGTCAGTGGTGGGGGGATATGTGGGGAGGGGTGCACATGGGGCATACCTCTGTGGAAAATGAATGTGTTCATATTGTCGTAGGGTGTTTTCTCAGTGGTTGAAGACCCAGACAATAAACAACAAAATATTAAACTTCCATGCTGCGAAGTTCTGCTACTTTCAATAAAGTGGCAAAAATATCTTGGAGTATATAAGTAGTGCCTTATAAAAGAAAACAGACCAATATGCCAAGCCTTCAATATTAATACTTGTACTTACAAACCTTATTCTTGTAAAATTGAAACTTAACCTAATAACAAACTGATGCTTAAGAGTTACCTAATGAAATCTTCCTTGTTACTCAAACATGCCCTCTCTCTAAGCCAAACTCAGCAAATAAACTTCTACCTTCCTATCCCTGCCCCATGTGGGACATGAGTCCTGGAGATGAGCCTCCCTGGCAATGTTGGATAACTACCAAGTATTAACCAGCGATGCATTTGGAAGAAGACCTTAACCAAAAGGGGGAAATATTAATTACAACAGAGTTTTTATGGCTAAGAGATTTCAAAGTGAGTCCAGAGATCATTTCAGAGGTTACACTTATGCACATTTGAGGCAAATCTCACTTACTGTCATAGTAAACAAAACCTCAAACAGGGTTGCTCCAGAGAGCCCTAGAGATGTCTGGACACTGTAGGTAAGGCATACGTGAAATCAGTACCCCTTTGGTGGGCCTTATCTTGGAATATATGAGAATCTGTTCCCCAATATAGTAGAGTTAGACTCAGTTATAATTTCCTTACTCATGATTCTTCTACCCCTTTTATTTGAACTTATAATTAGCACTATAACCATTAAATCTATGTCCCAGAGGCTTAAATCTTCAGTCTGTTCATATCCAGTTAAGCCCTGAATCTCAGCAGAGTTGTGACCAATACCTTCTCTCCAGTTCATCAGACTTGCCTGGGACAACTAACAAAATGATGATAATGGACAACTCCCATCCCAAAAAACAAAGAAGATCTACAACTGTAAGCAAAACAGTTCCCTTTATCTGTCACATAAGATCTAAACCCTCTCCCAATCCAAAGCAGAGTGGGCACCATGCCCAAAACCTTAAAATTTAGGAATGAACAAACCTAAGGATGAAATGTGACCATGGACCAAAGTAGAATTATTGTTATTGTAGTAACAGAAGAATGTGTAACATTGATATAAAGATAGTGATTACTAGAGGTTCTGAGGGGACTGGAAGGAAAGAGTAGGTGGAACATAGGGCATATTTAGGGCATTGGAATTATTCTGCCTGATATTGCAATGGTGGATACAGGCTATTAGACATTTTGTCAAAACCTGTAGAACTGTACAGTGCAAAGAGTAAACCATAATGCAAACTATAGACCTTGGCTAGTAGCAATGCTTTAATATTGGTTCATTAGTTGTAATGAATGTACCACACTAATGTAAGTTGTTATTAATAGGGTAAAGTGTGGGAGGGGAAGGGAACAGGTTATATAGGAATCACCTACATTTTCCCCCACCATACTTTTGATGTAATTTTTCTATAATCTAAAGCTTCTCTAAAAATAAAGTTTATTATATGAAGGAAAAAAAGACCTCTTTCATACAGACCACTTTGTAGGATAAGGTTTCATTTAACAGTCTGTTGATCCTTCAGTTGTTACATTGTCAGAATTCTGCATCTACTCAGTGTGTGATAATGCTGAAAGCATCACTCCCCTATCTCTTTTATGTTATGGCATACATAGAAAATGACATTATTTATACAGCACCCTTGGTAACCTGGAGAGGATTTCGGAGTTTGGTATAAAAATTAATGGTATTATCTTAATTTATCATAAGATTATCTATTAAAAATCAGACTTTGGCTAATTTTACTGTCAAAATCTATTAATAATAAACAGACCAAGAAGTAACAATCAAGAAATTAACAAACTGAATTATATTTTATTTGGGAACAGCTAGTACCAGATGCATTGATAATGATGTTGCTGATGATCATGATGATAATCATGATATATATACATGTATTCTAGTTAGAAAAATTAGAGCAAATTAAATGGAAAAACTATATTTTACAATTGCATGTAAAACGTGAAGCTTCAGTGATGTTAAACAAATATAGAGTAAAATAATAGTATAAACTATCACTGCTGAAAGAAACTAAAGAAGACGTCAAAGTCATTTTAGAGTAGGTTGGGCCTCACCTCACTGTCAAGGAAAAAGACCAGGTTCTGAGGAAAAAAGTGGAGTTACCTGTCATTACTCCAGAGATGCCAGGCTAACCTGGGCCTTGGACCTGGGACACAGAAAAATATGGCCCGCTGTTTTTGACAAGGGTGCCAAGTACATACAATGAGAGTAAAGACTAGTCTCTTCAACAGATGGTGTTGGGAAAAGTGGATTTCTGCATACAAAGGAATGAAGCTGGACCCCTGCCTCACATCATATACAAAAATTAATCAAAGTCGATCAAGGATCTAAACATAAGAGCTAAAACTATAAAACTCTTAGAAGATAATAGGTGAAGATCTTCATAATCTGGGATTTTCCAATGGATTCTTAGATATGATACCAAAAGCATGAGCATCAAAAGAAACAATAAATTCAATCTCACCAAAATTAAAAACCTTTGTAATTCAAAGGACACAAGAAAGTGAAAAGACAGCTTACAAAGTGCAAGAAAATAGTTGCAAATTATACGTCAGATAAGGGCTTAATATCCAGAATATATAAAGAATTTTTACAGTGCAACAATAAAAAGACAACCCAGGGAAGCAGACTTGGCCCAGTGGTTAGGGCGTCCGTCTACCACATGGGAGGTCTGAGGTTCAAACCCCGGGCCTCCTTGACCCGTGTGGAGCTGGCCCACGTGCAGTGCTGATGCGCGCAAGGAGTGCTATGCCATGCAGGGGTGCCCCCTGCGTAGGGGAACCCCATGTGCAAGGAGTGTGCCCTGTAAGGAGAGCAGCCCAGCACGAAATAAAGTTCAGCCTGCCCAGGAATGACACTGCACACATGGAGAACTGACGTAGCAAAGATGACACAACAAAGAGACACAGATTCCCAGTGCCACTGACAACAACAGAAGCGGACAAAGAAGAACATGCAGCAAAGTGGACACAAAGAACAGACAACTTGGGGGGAGGAGAGAAATAAATAAAAATTAAATTAAAATAAAATAAAAAGACAACCCAATTTAAAAAATGGGCAAAGGACTTGAATGGATATGTTCTGAAGAAGACATACAAAGTTTATGAAAAGATGCTCATCATTAGCCATTAGGGAAATGCAAGCCAAAACTACGAGGCACCACTTCATTGCCACAGGATGGCTATTATTAAAAATAAAAAAAGGAAAATAACAAGTGTTGAAGAGAATGCAGAAAAATTGGAACTGTAGTGCATTGTTAGCAGGAATATGAAATGGTGCAGCTACTGTGGAAAGCAAAATGATGGTTCCTCAAAATTACAATATGACTCAGCAATTCCACTTCTAAGTATTTACCCAGATAAAGTGAAAACAGGTTCACAAAGAGATACTTGTACACCAGTGTTCATAGCAGCATTATTCAGAAGAGCCAAAAGGTGGAAACAACCCAAGTGTCCATTAACAAATGAATGAACAAAATGTGGTGTATATACACAATGGAATGCTATTCACCCATAAGAAAGAATGAAGTTTTGAGATTTGCTGCAACATGGAAGAATCTTGAAAACATTCTGCTCAGAAAATAAGCAAGACACATAAGGACAAATATTGTATGATGCCACTTAAAAGAGATGTCTAGAAATAGAAAATCTGCAGAGAAAGAAAGATTTAGAGGTTACCAGGGTATGGAGGACAAAGGGAATCTCTGTTTGGTGGATATGGAGTGTGTGTAAAAAAAAAAAAAAATAGAGCAAGAGACTAAAATGATTCAACAGGAAGATCAAGAGAAGGGACTACTTTGTGGAGTCAGTACTGTGTGTGCTCTCTGGCAGTGGAGGAACCATACATGTTAGCTTTATGTACCAAAATTACGATTACTGAATTTAGGAATAATATAGAGGGAGTCATACAAGTTAAATACAATTTTACCCATCTTAAATATTTGATTGGTTGCAAAAAATATTTTGAAATAACAATACAAAAAATTTATTCAAAAGATCTTTGTATCATACTTGTAACACATTTTGTGGCCCAGTACTTGATTGGGAAGAACTGATATAATATACATTAGCTCAAATGTATTAATAATAAGCACTCAATAAACATTGCCTGTTATGTTGAATTAGTATAGCAAAGTGGTTTAGATCATGAGCTTTGGAGTCAGTTATACCTGGGTTGTAATCCTGGCATTGCTACTTATGTGCACTAAGAAGGCTAGGATCATGTCTGAGCAGACTGCTTGATATTTAGAAGGCACTCAGGTGATTTTTTATGAGTTTTAGAATCAAGATCAAACTCTTTAATGAGGCCTTTCTATGACCCTCAAGGCACTGTATACCTCACTTAACACACCTCCTACTTGTTCATTCCACTCAAACCATATTGGCCTTCTCCCTGTTTCTCAAAAACTCCAGTTGTTATTTCCAATACAGAGCATCACATCTCTTATTCCTTCTGACTGTAATGCTTTTATTTCATATATTCATATAGCTTTTTTATTTTCTATAAGTCTTTTTTTTTTAAGATTTATTTATTTCTCTCCCCTCCCCCCCCAGTTGTCTGTTCTCTGTGTCTATTTGCTGTGTGTTCTTCTTTGTCCGCTTCTGTTGTTGTCAGTGGCACAGGAATCTGTTGCTTTTTGTTGCGTCATGTTGTTGTGTCAGCTCTCCATGTGTGTGGTGCCATTCCTGGGCAGGCTGAACTTTCTTTCGCTCTGGACAGCCTTCCTTATGGGGCCTACTCCTTACGCGTGGGGCTCCCCTACACGGGGACACCCCTGCGTGGCACAGCACTCCTTGCATGCATCAGCACTGCACATGGGCCAGTTCCACACAGGTCAAGGAGGCCCGGGGTTTGAACCGCGGACCTCCCATGTGGTAGATGGATGCCCTAACCACTGGGCCAAGTCCGTTTCCCTCTACAGGTCTTTAATGTCACCTTTGCAGTGAAGCACTTTCTGACCAACTACCAAAAAATGTCAGATGAACTTACCCCTCTTCTTATTTTTTAAAATTGTGGTATTTTTTTAATGTGATGTCAGATAGGGATATAACTTCATTTTTTTTTGCAAACGAATGTACTGTTGTGCTAGCACCGTTTGTTGAAAAGACTCCAAGATTTAAACCTTTCTTTTTCAGGCCTTCCTCCTTGTCCAGAATCTCAGGAACAGGGAAGAATAATAATGGTGATAGAGGGCATTTTTGTTTTGTTTTTTGTTTTCTTCTCTTTATTGAGAATATCTCTACTTATTTCTCCATTAAATTTGATGTTTTCTTTAGTTTCTGATCACATCTTTTGATTAAGGAGTTTCCTTATTTCTAGTTTATTAAGGCATTTCAGTTCCCCCTATTGTGTAATTTAATATGCATACAGAAAGTGGGCATAAAATATAAATGTACAACTTAACTGATTTTTATAAAGCCAAGGCTTGAGGTACCAACGCCTCAGCAAAGAAATTTAAAAGATTTTTTACTAATGGTTTTAATACCAGGAATGGATATTAATTTTTTGATACCTCTGATATTAAAAACATAAGTTAATAGCCCTGGGAAGTTTAAATGAATATCTGGGGAGATATCTCACCTTGTGTGCTTAAAAAGCACCAGTTATCAACTATAACCTTAACTGAGGCTGCTATTATTTTACATTTCCAGGAAGATCTGTTTTTCTTCTGAGCTTTATAACACTATATCCAATTGCATTCTCATTATATCTCTTTGGAGACTACAGGTACCTCAAACTCAACATATTTCAAATGAAGTGTTTGCTTCTTCTCCTGTGTTTTCTATCTCAGTAAATGGCACTTGGCTCTATCTGGTATTATACCAGGAACCTGAGTAATACCAGCCATTCCTTAATTTTCTTGATTCTTTTGTTCAGTAATGTTTATTCAGCATTTATTATGTACTATGTAGCTAGCACTGGGGATACAGAGGAGGGAAAAAAGACATGGTCCTTTCAAGAGTTTACAGTTACCAAATCCTGTGAATTTCATTTCCTAAATGTCTTTCGAATCTGTCTACTTTCATTTGTTTCCTTTAACGTCACGTTAGCCCAGGTTGTTATCTCTCACCTGGTTTACTGAACCCTTCCTCTTGGATGGTTTCCCTGCTTCTACTCTTGCCTTCTCTAGCCATTTTCTGTCCTTCGTTCCAGAAGATCTGAACATTTCACTCCCTTAAAATTCTTCAGTGGTTGCCGTTACCATGTTCTCCTGTCTCATTTGTTGCCATTCCCAACTTTGAATTCTATACTTCAGCTACATTGATCGTCTTTCATTTCCTCAATCATATCATGTTCTCTTGTCTCCACGTTTTGGCACATTTCTTTACCCTCCTTCCCCAACCCTATTTGCCTCTCTTTATATACTCATCTTTCAGGTCTCACTTCAGGCTTGCCAAGGAGCCTCCCCATGGTTCTTCCAACACTGTGTGTTCCCATATTAGGTGCTTCCTCTATGTTTTCCCTTGGCAATGCGTAGTTTCCCTGTCTTAGCATTTATTATATAGATTAAAGATTCTCATTTAACTGGCTGCTTTCCCCTAATCAGATATTAAGCTCTGGGAGGGCAGGGACTATGCCTAACATTTACCATTATGTTAACAGCACCTACCAGAATTTTTATTAAAAATTAGGCATTGGGAATAAATATTTTTTCAGTGAGTGAACTAAGGAAGGAAGGGGTAGTGACATGAGAGGAGCAGTGAGTTCCAGCTCTTAATTTAATGAGAATAATCAGAGTTGTAGTTTGGGGTTCATATTTCAAATCATACAACTTTCTTTGCTTCGAAGTATTTGATTTACCTTATTAATGATTGGTTTTTATTTTATATTTTTCTTATTATTTAAACTTTGGCTAGTTATGGCTTACAGGGAATTGAGAATTGAATAGCACATTCTTACGTCTTTTAAAGACCAAGAGAACTAAGAGAGAGAGAGCATAAACCAGGATTTCAGATGCTAAAAATATTGCAGAATTTAGATCCTTGACCTTCAGGCAGTGTGTCAATATGAGACGTACAACTGTTAGGAATATGTAGCTCTGGTGTAGAAAGTTCTTGCAAAGTTCAGACAATTTGCTTTGTTATAAGTATTATAGCTTTGAAATAAGCTGGAAGCAAACTTAAACTATAACTGAATGAATTTCATTGAAATTTGAGAGTTGTAGTAAGAATAAAAATAAACTTATTTTTAGCATAGTTTGCAGATTGGTATGTAAATGCAGTCCTGTATAAAAAGACAAGAATTGTATCCTTTTACAAAATTTTATATAGATTAAATAGTCTTATTTATTTGATAGAAATTACCTTGGCAGTTACTATTTGTAGTAAAGGAATATGGAAAGGTTCTCCTCGCCTTCTTCTTCCTGAATCACTCCTCTGCATGCGCCTCACTGTTCCTCTCTCACTGCCCTCCCTTTTCTGAGTCTTCCATTGTTAGTAGCTTTTTTCTCTCTCCTTTCTCCATTTGTAACCTTACCCTCATGGCATCATCTATCAATTATGCACTAATGATGTTAGGCTTGCCTAGCCCTGAACTCTCCAGCCTTGACCTTTCTTCTGGACTCCAGACTTGTATTTTCAACTGTATACTGGACATTTTGATCTAGAGAACCTAAAGATTTATATTAGTCTCAGTATTTTCAGAACAAAACTATTTTAATCCCAGCTACAACCTGTTCCTCCTCCTCCTCCTGCATTCTCTTCTTAGAGAAGTATATCCTTAACCACTCAGTCATCTAAGGCATTGGTTCCCAAATACCAGTCCCAAGATTTGTGCCATACTGACTGCATGAGAATCACGGGGGTGGGGTGGGGGGGCACATGGACATGGTAAAAATAGATATTCCTGAGCCCTACCCTTCAAAGAGCCTGATCCAGTAGTGGTGCTCATCCAAGTTTGGGAACCCACTGATGAAAACCAGAATTTGCCTTCTCCTACTTCATCTCTACTAAATCATAAAGACCTATCATTTCTATCTCTGCAATATTTCTTAACTCTGTCTTTTTGCCTTCATTCACACCACTAGTACCCTAGTTCAGGCTCTTCTCTCTCATGTGAGGTTATTTTTAAAATATTTGTTGAATAAATGAATGTATCGTTGCCATAGTCTGTTAGAGATTTCCCTTGTCTAGTTTCTGTCCCTTTATAGTCCAGTTTTAATATTACCCTCAGGCTTTTCTTTTAAAAAAACAGTGTGGAGAATGGGTTTAGCTTAGTGGTTGAGTGCCTGCTTCACATGTACAAGGTGCTTTGTTCAATCCCTGGTATCTCCTAAAACTAAAAACTAAAACAAAACAAAAAAACTAGTGTAGTAATCTATCCTTTATTTTAAAATTTCATCAGTGGTTGCCAAACTGGTTACGTATCAGGATGCTCATTAAAATACAAATGCCTGAGCCCTACCTCTGGACATTCCTCAGTAGATCTAGGGTGGAGCCCAGGAATCTGTATTTCTACCATGCATTCCAGGTTATTCTGATGCAGTTCTGCATTTGGGAGCCATTGACATTAAGTCTAATTGGCCTTAACATGGCACCTAAAATGCTTTTAACTCATTGTTTTAGTTTGCTAAAGGCTACCAATGCAAAAATACGATAAATGGGTTGACTTTTATCATAGGGATTTATTAGGATAAAATCTTACAGTTCTAAAACTGTGAAAATGTCCAAATCAGGGCATCATTAGACATGCTTTTTTACCAAAGATGAGCTGCTGGTGATCCTGGACTCCTGCCTCGAGGCAAGGCAAAATGTCATCAGTCTCTGCCTTCTTCTCCAGGCTCACTTTCTCCCCAAGCTTAGCTGTGGGTGATCAGGCATATGGTTGGTCTCTCCCTGGGCCCTCTCTCTTCAGCTTCAGGCAGTTCCACTGATTCCAGCCTCTGGCCTCTCTCTCAGTCTCTCAAGTTGTTTCTGTCTTTCTGTAGCTGTAGGTGATCCTGGAGTCCTCTCTCTCACATGGCAGGGTAAAAGCTTACAGTTCGCTTTCTCTGTGGCATTTTTTTCTCCCCCTGTGTGGCTTTTTAGTACTCTGTTTATAGAGGACTCCAATAGGAGGAGTAAGATCTACCCTCAATGTTAAGTTAAGATACTACTTGCCAAAAGATCCTACTTAAAATGAGTCCACACTCACAGGAATGGGTTAACTTTAAGAACATACTTTTCTGGGGTCTACAAAAGACTCAAACTAGCATTCCCATCTTCCCAGTTTCTTTTTCTATTACTTCCCAATCACATTTGCATACCTGTACACTTACTACTTGCCGTTTTACTTCCTTAGCACTCCTTATGAACTTTTGGTCATGTTGTTCTCTTTGTCCAGATTGCCTCCTGTGGTCCTCTGTACCTGTTAAAACCTCCTAATCCTTTAAGGCTCAGTTTAGGTGTCACTTCCTCTGTGAAGTCTTCCCTGGCAGAATTTATTCATCTTTCCTTTCTGTTCTCAAAACACATTGTTCTTGCTGCTGTCTTAGCAACTAGTATGTGATACTGTCTTATACAAATTCATATTTGACTTTGTCCACACTAGTCTGTGAATCCCTGATGGCAGAAAGCATGTCTCAACCATCTTTTTCTCCTTAGTGCACAAAACAGTGCTTGAAAGAATGAATCAATGGTCAGTGAAGTTCTGAAAGAGGATGAGGTCTCTCAGTGTTGGGAAAAACAGCAGACTGAGGTCTGATCCTTGGGGAATTTATGTATTTAGGAATAGAAGAGGAAACAAAGAAGTGATGACGGGGCACTAGTTATTATATTGTGGAAGCTGAGAATAGCTGGTCATTACAGGGGTGCAGGTCTGTTGTTTTTCATCATTCCTTAAGAATGCAAAGTTTGGTTAGCTATAGCTAAGATAAAATTAAACTCCAGTTTTCTAATCTGCGTTTTCAGAAAGACCTTGAGGAGAAGAACCTTCTCAACTATTTGGGATAGATTAAGTTTACATGAAGGCCACAGGACAAAACCTGCCAGGACCCTTCAATCTTAGAAATCATGATTTTTTTTTTCCAAGATGATACTTGGGGAAGCAAACTAAATCATTTGAGAAAAGCTTAGCTGGTCTGGGAGGAACACCTTATCTAGTTTCTCTAAACATGCCAGAGGAAATTGTCACAATGCCTTGCTGTTGAGTCTAAATCATAAGAGCAAGTTGAAGAAGTAACTTTTCCCTTCCCAGATCCAATAGTCTTGTACTTGGAGAATCCTTATTATGCCATGTTTGGAAGTTTGATTGGCTGTTGCATTTTCATGATTTCTTGTTGTTGGACAAGGATGAGGAGTTAGTTCCATGTTTCCTCCATTAATTATGGTTTTAATGGATTTTAGAAAAATCCCTATTTTGTATCTGTTCAGCCCATCCTAGGGCTGCTTTCTTAGGTTCCATTTAGCCCATGGCTGCTAGGAATGATTTATTGCGTGGATTGTGGCTTTCTTGGATCTCATTTGTTACCACCAAAGTAAAAGATGTTAATTACATTTTAAACATTGTGAAAATTTATCCCAGGACTCCATTTCAGCATCCAAAAGCATGAATTTAATTTTTATAAACTCTCTTCAATTACCAAACAAGAATTGATATGAGCTTCATAGGCATTTGTGAAGTCTTTTTCAGTAAGTAGTGCAGAGGCAGGCTGAATCCAGAAGTAATGGAGTTTCATTATTTACCTAGTTTTTCCATCCTAGGGCTGCTGTTGCCCCAATGGAGAGATTTAGCCAATTTTTTCTTTTGTTTTGTTTTTTGTTTGTTTGTTAGGAGGTACTGGGGATTGAACCCAGGACCTCATACATGGGAGCAGGCACTCAACCACTGAGATACATCTGCTCCCCAGTGGTTTTTTTCATTTGCTCATTCTGTTTTGTTTTCAGGAGGTACCGGGGATCAAACCCTGCACCTCGTACATGGGAAGCAGGCACTCAACCACTTGAGCTATATCTGAACTCCTGGCCAATGTTTTTGATGTGACCTGTGAGTAAAGAGAAAAATGTGTTACAAACAACTTCTGCGAACACAATTCAACCTTTGTATTATTATACTTGTTTCTTATCCACTTTAGAGAATCAATGTCCAAACCCTACACCCTCTTGTCTCTCCTGGCTTCCTCTGCAGGGTCAATAGATGCTTTCTCTTCATCTTGCAGTAGCCTGCTTTGCTTGTTGATTTATTCTTAGACTTTTCCTATTTTTTGTTGGTTATTTCTCTGAACTTTAGTGCATCCCTTTGAAAACCTTCCTTGAAGAAATCATTATCTATATTCCTTTTGAATTTCCCATATTTGGGTCATGCTCTGGTCTAATACTTGTAGGACTAAGGTTGCAAGTGTCTATAATGTAGCCTTTGGAAGTCACTTTCTCACCTTTTCTTAGTGTTTCATGTTGTTGCCTGGGGTAATTGGATTGCCCCGATAGCACTGGAATTTGTCAAGAAGTGACTTACTTGACTAATGCCTAGCCATGTTCTCTAGTTTATTCACAGATGCTGTCTTTTATTGATGTTTACATAAATTATTTCCTAATAACATTCCTTGATTTCCCAACCATACACACACACTACACACATACACACATATACACAAATAGATATATATTTTTGAGGTTATTATAATAGAATCCCCAAAGGGCACTAAAGATACTGGCAATTACTCAAATAAGAACAAGTCTTTTTGCTTATGAACTTTACTGTTTCAAAAGTCCCTACTAATCACTTTCCCCTACAGAAGAGGAAAGGAAAGGGGGACAAACACCCCTTGTTTTGATCCGATCTGGTTTATCTGAGTATTATCCTTTTGCATTAATGAATATTGGAATGGTTTTGATGAACTTTGTTAAGGTTTGTTGTTGTTTTGTTTGGTTCCTCATCCCTCAGCTGCCTCCTGTAGCCTAGGCCAAGAGTTATGGAGCAGTGCTCTCCAACCAGGTTGCTGCTTATCCTTGCTTTTAGTTATGATTTGTGAGTTTCCATTGGTGTTTTCCTTACACTAATAGGGAACTAATCTAGCTAACAGTATATTCTACTCTGCTTTTGGACCACCTAGAAAATTCCCTCCAAATAAGAAAGTCAGTATTGCATTTACCATGTTTTCTGGGAATAGCATAGGAAAGGGAAATCTACTAATCCAAATCATTTCTATATAATATTTATTAATACATAGTTGTTAAAATTATTAAAGTTTTACCTTTCTTTTTCTGACCCTTTCATGGACGAGTGAGTAATTTAAAGTCTTTTCTGCTGTTGGGGCAGCAGAAAGTTAGGAAAAACAAAGGACTTAGAGAACCTGTAAACCAGCACAAGTGGAATTGGAAATGGCTGAATAAAGGATTCTCATGTAGAGTCTGACAAACATAGGCACGTTATTTTCTCATGATCTCATTTCAGATCTCAGGAATTTTTTCTTTAATTTTTTATTTTGACGTAATAATAGATTCACAGGAAATTGTACAGAGAGGTCCTGTGTACCCTTCAGCGAGTTTCTCCCAGTGGTAACATCTTACATTACTATCCTATAACATCAAAACTAGAAAATGGACATTGGTATAATCCACAGACCTTATTCAGATTTCACTAGTTTTACATGTACTTATTTGTGTGTGTTTATGTAGTTGTGTTTTTAAAAAAAGTATTTTTATTCATTTTTAAAGGATACATAGATCACACAAAATGTTACATTAAAAAATATAGGAGGTTCCCATATGCCCCACTCCCCACACCCCCCACTTTAACCACATCAACAACTTCTTTCATTAGTGTGATACATTCATTGCATTTGATGAATACATTCTGGAGCGCTGCTACACAGCATGGATTATAGTTTACATTGCAGTTTACTCTCTCTCCCAGTCCATTCAGTGGATTATGGCAGGATATGTAATGTCCTGCATCTGTCCCTTCAATATCATTCAGGACAAATATGTGTCTTTATCATATGTAGATTCGTGTAGCCACCTTCGTAATCAAGATACATCAGGGATTACTTTCCAAGTTCCAAGCTGTTTTAAATTTGTTCTTTTGCTTTAGGTGATGTGAATTTTTTTTTTTTTTTTTTAAGAAATCCAAGCTCTGACTTAAAAAGTCAGGAAATGCAAAGCATATTATGTTGGGGGAAACGAATATCTTTGAGAACTTTAAGAAGGTTGCTTGTGAGATACATATCTAAAACCCAAGAATGCTTTATAATCTTTTTTATTTAACAGTGATATTGATAAGATTTAAACCTATCTACTGAAATTTTTGACTGATTTCTTTATCTAGATGTAGTCATATAAAATATGAAATTGTCATTGTTTTCTTCCCACTCTGGAAAAGGTGAGTAAAAATTTTCAAGTCAATAGTTTATATATTTTCAGTTAAAATGGTGTGGGTTAACAGATTCCCTTAGGGTTTTTTGTTTTGTTTTGTTTTTTAATATCTCTTAGGGTTTGAACTCTGGATATGAGAAAGCCCTACTGCTCTTCCAAATTTTTTCTTATTTTGTTAGACTGAGAAGTCTTAGAAAGATATTAGCTGTGTACAATTGTTTCCCAGCCTTTAGTTTTGATTGTATACTTGCTGGCAATGTATAATATAGAGAGGGTCAGCTATTCTGGCCAGTGACATTTTAATTTGAATGAACTCTTTCAAACTTATAAATACATACAAAGAATAGTATAACAAATACCCATTTAGCCTACAACCAGCTTAAGAAATAGATGTTGTTACAAATACAATTGAAACCTTCCTTTCATCCCCAGCCACAGAAAAATCACTATCCTGATTTGGGGATTTATCTTTATCTTGCATATCTTTATATTTTTACTTCATATAAATGTATCTCTAAACATTTTATAATATTTTTACATGTTTTAAAAGTTGTATTAAGTGGCATCATTTACTACATATCCTCTGCAATGTGCTTTTCTTCATTTAATATTTTTGAGAGTTATCTATTGATATATGTAGCTCTAGTTTCATTAATTTTCACATTGATATGTGTGATGCTAATTTATTCATTCTCAAGTGATAGTTTAGTGTATGATTATTCCAAAATTTTTTCTTTTTTTGATGGATATATAAGTTGTTTCCAGGCTGATGGTGTTTCTTTGCTTTTTGTTTTGTTTTGTTTTGCTATTAAGGCATAATGTTGAAATTGTAAATCAAAACCACAATGAGGTACCCACATCACACTCACAAGGATGGCTATAATTTAAAAAAGATAATTACAAGTGATGGTGAGAATATGGAGAAATTGCAATTGACATACATTGGTGGGAATGTAAAAAGGTCCAGCTACTTTGGAAAACAGTCTTTCAAGTCCTAAAAAATGTAAACATAGAGATACCATATGGCCCAGCAATTCCACTCCTAGGTATATACCCAAGAGAATTGAAAATATAGCTCAACACAAAAACATACACACGAATGTCCATAGCAGCATTATTCATAGTAGCCAAAAAGTGGAGACAAACCAAATGTCCATCATTGATGAACAGATTAACAGAATGTGGTATGTTACAGTGGAATATTATCTGGCAATAAAAAGGAATGAAGTACTAATCCATGTTACAACATGGATGACTCTTGAGAACATTATGTTAAGTGAAGGAAGCCAATCACAAAAACCTCTATTTTGTATGATTCCATTTATATGAAATGTTTCGAATACCCAAATCCATAGAGACAGAAATAGGTTAGTTGTCAGGGGCAGGGAAAGGGAAGGAATAGAGAGTGATTGCTAATGAATATGGGGTTTCCTTTTGGGGCGATGAAAATATTCTGAAATTAGATAGTGGTGATGGTTGCACAATTCTGTGAATATACTAAAAACCACTGAATTTGTACATTTTAAAAGGGCAAATTTTATGGTGTATGGATTACATCTCAATAAAAATATTATAAAAATAATTAAAAAACAATGCTGCTGTGCGCATTCTTGTAAATGTATGACAATTTTTCTAGGATTTATGTGCAGGATAAAATGTATGTGCCTATTTACTGCATAGTAGCCTTCAAAGTGATTGACTATACCAGTTTATACCACCTCTAACTATATACGAGAACTCCTTTTGCTCCACATTTTCATTAACACTATTGTCAAATTTGCTATACCACTGACTTCTCAGGCCAAAACTCATTCTTTACTCGATTCCTTACTGTTCTCTGACAATGCCAACAGTATGATGTTATTGTCAATGGTAGGGATTTTGCTGCATTGATTTTTTAAATGATTACTTGTAAGACATTTCTACATGACTAGTTTCATACAAGGTTTATGAAAAGTAGGGATAAATTAGATCTGTTAAAGAAAACCTTTATCATTTTAGACAACTAAGTCTCAGCAATTCATGTTTGGACCATTTGGTTTATATATCATCTAGACCCTCTACAACATTCATCTGCATTCTTCCTCCCCAGTTTTCTTTTTCATGTAGGCTCCCAACCCCCCGTGGTTTCTTCTTGTCCATCTACTTATCTACCTATCCATTTTCTGAACACCTGAGTATAGATTATATACATCATGCTTCTTGAACACTTAACACTATTGTGTCATTTTCTGAGGACAAGGATATTCACTTATGTAACCACCTTAAGTGCAGTTACCAAGTTCAAGAAATGTCAAAATATGAAGTATATAGTTTATATTATAATTTTTTTCGTATGTCACAATAGTATCCTTTTGAGCCTTTTCTCTTCCCTTTTTATATCTTATCCAGGGTCATGTACTGCATTTAATGATCATTGTCCCTTTAGTTGCTTTCTTTTTTAAATTGTGAGAACATATATACAATATAAACTTTCACATCTCAACCATTCCCAAACATACCATTCAGTGGGATTAATCATAGTCACCTCACCACCTTCCATTACTAAAACTTTTTCATCTCCCCAAACAGAAACCCTGTGTGCATTATGCACTAACTCCCTATTCCTTGTGTCCTCTGCCCCCCTGCAGAGGACTCTACTTTCTGTCTCTTCCAGCTTGTATGTTCTCTGATATTTTCTTTGTAGTTACCATGGGGCTTAAATCTAAAAAAAAAAATTGTTTGCTTTGATACCAACAACTTCAGTAATGTATAGATATACTTCATTTTATTGTGCTTTGTTTTTTTGCACTTTGCAGATACTGTGTTTTTTACAAATTGAAGGTTTGTGGCAACCTTGAATCAAGCAAGCCTATCAGTGCCATTTTTCCAACAGCATGTTCTCACTTCATGTCTCTGTGGCACATACTGGTAATTCTGACAATAGTTCAGACTTTTTCATTATTGTTCTATCTGTTATGGTCATCTGTGGTAAGTGATCTTTGATGTTATTATTATAATTGTTTTGGGGCACCATGAACTGCACCCTAGAATATGGTGATCTTAATCAGTAAATGTTTGTGTTCTCACTGTTTCACAGACTGGCCATTCTCCTATCTATCTTCCTCTCCTCAGGGCTTCCTATTCCCTGAGACACAACAATACTGAAATTAGATCAAATACTATCCCTACAATGGTCTTTAAGTGTTCAAGTGAAGGTAAGAGTTGCTTGTCTCTCATTTTAAATCAGAAGTTAGAAATGATTAAGTTTAGTGAGGAAGGCATGTCAAAAGCGGAGAAAAGCTGTAAGCTAGACCTCTTGAGCCAAACAGTTGGCCAAGTTGTGAATGCAAAGAAAAAGTTCTTGAAGGAAGTTAAAAGTGCTACTCCAGTGAACACATGAATGATAAGAAAGTGAAATAGCCTATTACTGATATGGAAAAGTTTTAGTGGTCTGGATAGAAGATCAAACCAGCCACAACATTCCCTTAAGCCAAACCCTAATCAAGATTAAGGCCCTAACTTTTCAATTCTGTGAAGGTTAGAGAGGTGATTATGCTGCAGAAGAAAAGTTTGAAACTAGCAGAGGTTGGTTAATGAGTTTAAGGAAAGAAGCCCACCTCCATAACATAAAAGTGCCAGGTGAAGCAGCAAGAGCGGATTGATGTAGAAGCTGCAGCAAGTTATCTAGCTAAGATGATTGATGAAGTTGGTTACATTAAACAACATTTTCAATGTTGTTCTATTGGAAGAAGATGCTCTTTCATAGCTGGAGAGGAGAAGTCAATGTCTGCCTTCAAAGGACTGCCTGATTCTCTTTTTAGGGACTAATATAGTTGGTGACTTTAAGTTGAAGCCAATGCTCTTTTATTATTTGATCATCCTAGGGCCCTTAAAAATTATGCTAAATATCCTCTGCCTGTGCTCTATAAATGCAACAACAAAGCCTGGATGACAGCACATCTGTTTACAACATGGTTTACTGAATATTTTAAGCCTACTATTGAGACCTATTGCTCAGAAGAAAATATACTTCTCAAAATATTACTGCTCATTGACAATGTATCTGATTACCCAAGGGTCTGATGGAGATTCATAATGAGATTAGAGTTGTTTTCATGCCTGCTAATAAAACATCCATTCTGCAGCCCATGGATCAAGGAGTCATTTTGACTTTCAAGTCTTATTATTTAGGAAATACATTTTGTAAGAATATAGCTGCCATAGATAGTGATTACTCTGATGGATCTGTGCAAAGTAAATTGAAAATCTCCTGGAAAGGAATTACCATTCTAAAAACATTTGTGATTCATGGGAGGAGGTAAAAATATCAGTATTAACAGTAGTTTAGAAAAGGTTGATTCCATCTTTCAGGGATGACTTTGACAGGTTCAAGACTTCAGTGGAGGAAGTAACAGCAGATGTGGTAGAAAATAGCAAGAGAGGTAGAATTAGAAGTGGAGCCTGAAGATGTGACTGAATTGCTGCAATATAATAAAACTTGAACAGATGAGGAGTTGCTTCTTATGGATGAGCAAAGAAAGTGGTTTTTTTTTTTGAGATAAAATCTCCTCTTGGTAAAGATGCTGTGAACATTGTTGAAATGACAACAAAGATTTAGAATTTTGCATCAACTTAGTTGGTAAAGCAGTGACAGGGTTTGAGAGGAAATACTTCAGTTTTGAAAGAAGTTCTACTATGGGTAAAACATTATCAAACAACATCATATGCTACAGAGAAATATTTCATGAAAGAAAGAGTCAATCACTGTGGCAGATTTGATTGTCTTATTTTAAGAAATTGCCACAGCCATCCCCACCTTCAGCAGCTACCACCCTGATTAGACAGCAGTCGCCTACATGGAAGCAAGACCCTCCACCAGCAAAAAAATCACTAGCATTTTTCAGCAATGAAGTATTTTTTAATTAAGGTATGTACATTGATTTTTTTGGCATATTGCTATTGTACATTTAATAGAATACAGTATAGTATAAAAATAACTTTTATATGTACTGGGAAACCAAAATATTTGTGACTCACTTTATTGTGATATCCATTTTATTGAGGTAGCCTGGAATTGGTCCTGCAATACCTCCAAGGTATGCCTGTACATACCTCCTATACCCCCTTGTCCCCCCACATTTATGTAGTTTCTGTCACAAATTACATGTTTATACGTTATGAATCCCAAACCACCGATTTCTCATTATATTTTATGCCTTTTAGATCTTTTAGGATGTAAAAAGTGGAGTTACAAACCAAAAATATAATAGTATTGGCATTTATATTTACCCATGTGTTACCCTCACAATAGACCTTTATTTCTCTATGTGGCTTCAATCTGTTGCCTGTTGCCCTTTCCTTTCAAACTTCAGGACTTTCTTTAGCATCTCAATGGGCTGGTTTCATGAACTCCCTCAGCTTTTGTTTATCTGGGAGTGTCAATTTCTCCCTCATTTTGAAAGACAGTTTTGCCAGATATGGAATTCTTGGTTGGCAATTTTTTTGGCTTTCAAAACTCTCTGATTTCTCTGTGGTTGCATCTAAGGGGCTGAAAAAATCACATAATAGTACAGATTTTTTTTTTGCCACTTATACACATTTCTGATCACCAAATTCAAACAGACCCTTATTATTACCTCGTAACCCTATTATGTATCCCTTGTGAATTTACTCTTCCTTTCTCTGAAATAATCTTGTCATACTTCTCTACTTTCCTCAACTTTCTGACTACCTTATTTCCTTCAGTTTTCTCAACAGATGATATCATCTCCTACCAATTTGTTAACCATTTCACAATCCACTCTGATCTATTTCTTTATCTCTATCTCTGCCCCCCAAAAAGCTCTTCTTAAAGTCCCTATTGACCCTCAGATTGCTATATTGAGAGTAGGTATAATAAAGTGGTTCATAGTATTGGCTCTGGAGATAGACTGATTGGGCTTGAATGCTGATTTCTTGGTTTTTAGCCATATGACCTGGGTCAAATAATGGTATACATCATATAAGCCTGTTAGGAGGAGTAAATGAATTAATATATTGCTTGTAGCCCATAGTAAGTCCTCAATAAATATTAGCTGGTATTATTCCTACCATCACCTCCATTACCGTGATGATTACTACTTCTTCACAGATAAGATAGAAAACATAGAAATTAGATGGTAATTTCTTTAACTTTTCACCTCCAAACCACTCTACATATGTCTGAAGCATTCTCTTTACCTTCCCTCCTATTGCAGTACCAGAGCTGTTTTTCCGATCTAAGGCTAATCCTTGCTCTCTTTGTTTTAGAACCCTCCTTAGAAACCTTATACTATCCCATCTCTGTTTTCAATCTTTCCTTTCATTTGAACCCTTCCACATGTCTTTAAATGTGCTCAGGTCTAATCTTAAAATAACAAAATCCCTTTGGCCCCTTGCAATCTTCCAGTTATCTTCCTGTCTCTTCCCTTTCTTAGCCATATTTTTAAAAACATATGAGTGCTTTCATTTCCCTTCACATTTTATTTCATTTCTATCTCATTTTTACCTTCATTGCTTCTGACTGCTAATTCTGACCTTTCCATTCTTCATCTTACTTGACTCTCAGTAGCACCAATGACTTTCTCTTTCTTGAAATGCTTTTTTTAATTTTTTAAATTTTATTTATTTCTCTCCCCTTCCCCCTTCTCCCCCCAGTTGTCTGCTCTCTGTGTCTGTTTGCTGTGTGTTCTTCTGCGACCGCTTCTATCCTTATCAGCGGCACCGGGAATCTGTGTTTCTTTTTGTTGCATCATCTTGTTCTGTCAGCTCTTCCTGCATTTGGCGCCATTCCTGGGCAGGCTGCACTTTCGTTCATGCTGGGCAGCTCTCCTTACAGGGCGCACTACTTGTGCGTGGGGCTCCCCTACGTGGGGGCACCCTTGAGTGGCACAGCACTCCTTGCGCGCAGCACTGTGCATGGGCCAGCTGCACACAAGTCAAGGAAACCCAGGGTTTGAACCCTGGACCTCCCATGTGGTAGACGGATGCCCTATCCATTAGGCCAAGTCCGCTTCCCTCTTGAAATGCTTTTATACTGTGATTCCTTGACTATGACTTCTTATTTTTTGTCTTCTCTGGTCATACCTTCTTTGCTTGCTCATCCTCTTCTACATGGTTTTTAAATGCTAGAATTTCCCAAAGCTTGGTACTAGACTCTCTTATCATTCTCTTCCATCTTTTAGTCATGTGCCCAATTTCAACTAGTCCTCAAAAAATACGGAGTGCTATCATCGTATCATTATTCATCAACCTTTCCCTTCCTTATACGACTTTTGGGGAGACCCATGGGAATATTTGTAAAATTTGTGTTTCTCAGCAAACAGAATGGCATAATGTATTTATATTTTATTATTCCATTGAAATTAATCTGGCTCAAAAATACATCAAAACCCAATCCTATTAGTCAGATTTATTATGGTAAAATATTGTTAGAATAAAAAATGTTGTTGGGCTCTTTAATGAGGCAGCTGAGCGGGTCAGTGGCAGCAGTTGTGCAGATGCAGAGATGCAGGCCTCTGTGAAGACCCTGACAGACAAGACCATCTCCCTTGAGGTCGAGCCCAGTGACACCTCTGAGGACGTCAAAGCCAAAATCCAAGGCAAGAAGGACCTGATCACAAGTGTCTTATTTTTGTGGGCAAACAGCCAGAGGATGGCTGCACAATCTCAGTCTACATTATCCACAGAGACCACCCTGCGCCTGGTGCTTCATCTCTAGGACGGCATCACCCAGCTTTCCCTCTGACAGCTCATCCAGAAGTGCAGCTGTGACAGGAGTATCTGTTGGCAGTGTTACAGTCACCTGCGCCCCTCCACCGCTAAGTGACACAAGAGGTGTGGCCATACCGACAACCTATGCTCCAAGAAGGTCAAATAAGGGACTCTTCACAGCTCTTTGGCTCCCGCAGGGTGTCCTCCTTCCTCAGCCTCATGCCGTGAGACTGCATGAAGGCTTCCCTTTTGTTGACTGAAGTTTAAAAAAAAAAAAAAAAAAAGTTGGTGTTGACATGGTACACCTAGAATTACTATCTTATGAATTAGTATTCAAGAGTGTTCCGGTTCAGCAATGTTCAGATATTATATGTGAAGCCATTTCTAGGCACTAACATGATAACAATAATGATAACAGTACTGACAATGACACTGACAAGAACACAGCATAGTCCTAACAGCAAATCTCTTCTATATGTTGATTTTTCCGTTCCTTAAATTTGGCAGATTCTCATAGCATGTGTTCTCATGCCCTGATAGAGGAAAGTAGACCTCTGAGGAAATAGAAAATTCTTAGCCAATGTGTTAAAACAAAATGAAACACCACATACACAAGGAAAGATGAAGGAAAAGAAACCACAGAAACAAGGACAAGCCACTTCTGATGTCATTATTTCTATAGCAGCCAACTGGGTATTTCACAAATGTGACAACTTAGAAAATGAGAAGTTCCTTCTTCATCCCCATGGTTGTGTTACTGTCACCTGGTAGACTGAATCCTCACTGGACTCTCTTCATAGTTGTTGAAGCATTTAATTGATTTTGATGATATTTAAGTTGCTGTTTGGGAAATGTTCATTATTTAGTCTTTAGGGACTTTAAAGTCCCTTCTAACTTGTTCTCCCTTTCCAACCTGCTCTCTCCAAACAGCTTTGAGTTTTTAGGAGACAGTGTGCCAGGCATGCTGGTTAGTCCAGTATTACCAGACACAAGGAACCTTCTGTCTGAGAGAATGTTGTGTCTGGCCCAGCATCAATTGGGCACAGTATTATAGCTTGCCTGGCAGAAGTCTAAGCAGAGGGACAGAACATTACTGCCTGCTAGGAAAGTGGCAGGCTGAGAGTAGCAAGCGTAATACCTTGGGTTGCCCAGGTAACTCTGTTTTAGTGACAGTCCTGACTGAGAAAACACACATCTCTCAGTGGCCTTGGTGAAGCCTTTTGATCACTGACATTTTTTCCTTAAGAGTTTTAAGATCAGGATAAGAAAAGGGATCCCATTCTGTTAACTTTTTGCCTTTTGTCATATTGTGACTCTGCCAGGAAGTACATTCAAGGCTGAGGAAATAGCATATGCAAATGTACAGAAGCATATGAAAATGTGGCAATTTGGAGAATTGTTAAAAATCATTATGGGAATGGTGTATAATAGCTAGTAGCGGCATGTGAGTATTTGCTATTAACAGTCACTGTTCCAAATGCTGTACATGTATTAAGTTATTTAATACTCAGAACACTATGAGATAACTATTATTATTCTATTTTAAAGATGCAGTAATTGAAGCAGAGAGATGTTAAGTAATTTACCCAAGGTATTATATAGCTAGTAAGTTTCACAGTTTTCATTTGAACTCAAACTTTCTCACCGGTGCTCTAAATCAGGGATCAGCAAACTCTAGGCCAAAGGCCCAATCAAGCCCACTGCCTGTTTTTGCATAGACTGCAAGCTAAAAATGGTTTTTACGTTTTTAATTCAGTGAAAAAAATCAAAAGAAGAATATTTCATGATGTGAAACTTAAAACTTTCAATGTCCATAAAATTTTATTGGAACACAGGTATACTCTATTGTTTATGGCTGCTTTCAATCTACAGTGGCAGTTGAGTAGTTATAACTCTGTGACCTGCAAAGCCTATGATAATTACTAGATAGCTCTTTACAGTAAGTTTACTGATTCCTGGTCTGAATTAAGGCTCTATACAGTCTCACAGTATGTTTTGTTTTATAAAATACCATAAACGAGCACATATTAATAGCAGTACTTGTATTTATATATTATTTATCTTTTGAAAAATCTGTTCTCATTCTTATATACCAAGTGTCCTCACATCAACCCTTAAATAAAGGGAAGGTTAAGTTTGGTGCTTTCCATCTTATAGGTAGGAAACTTAGTTGTGAATATCGGGGTGGACTGTGATATTAGTGTCAGACACTTTTGCCTGTACGGTATCTTGTAATGTTCCCATTCTGTTCTAAAATTTGCCCTCTACCTCTGTCCTAGATAGACAGTTGCTTGGAGCTTGGGCTTGAGGCCACTCCAGAAATGAGACAGCTGAGACAGATTGAAAGAGCAAGGTAACACACGCTCTTTCCTTAACCTTCAGCACCTCTGCAACAGTGTCTGAAATTCTCTGTTTTGGCAAGCTTCACATAATTTTGAACACACTGCCAGCAAAGTGCTCTGGGAGGCTTGGATTTGATTGCAGATAAGTAAGCACTTATCATCAAAGGAGACAGGGGACTTTTTTCATTTTCATTTTCATAAAGTGATGCCATTGCATTGTCAGGATGTGTGGAAAGTCTTTGGTTTAACAATAAATTTTGAACACTTTTTCAGGTTTTCACCTGTCCATTATTCATGGAACATGAAATTTCTACATTTTTGCTATTCCTGATCTTTTCCTGGGCTGGAGATTCTTTTCACCAAATAAATCACAGAGACTTTTCTTGTAACCTTGGCTGTACAACTAAGATAGGAAGGGAGGGTGGAGTCTAACTATTCTAGATATGACCTGAAGGGATGTTGGTACTATTTATTGCTTTGTGTTATTCATTCCACTTCTCTAGCTCTAGGACATAGCTATTTGAGGGTTGAACTATTGTCCATGTTTTCTATATCATTGAGCTTGATGCTTTCAGGAAACAAGTTATTTAGATATCCGAAGTCTTAACCACTAACATCTTCTCTTTCATCCTCAGTAGTGAATTTATATTATCAGATATACAAAATTGATTATACCCAGATTTAGGCTAAGGTCCAGCAAAAGCATGATGCTTCTTTAAGAGAGGTTTCTGCTCCTAGACAGTCTGTCTTTGGCTAATGACAGTGCTGAGGTCAGAGCAATGTAGAAAAACATTTATTTGTCCTAGGGGTCAGGTGCCTTAGGGATGCAACACAAATGGCATGGCAGGAATGGCTACATAGGTGTATACATTTGTTAGTGAAAGTCTACTTAAGGTTTGTGCTTTTCAATGTATGTAAATTTTACTTCAAAAGAATAATACTGTAAACAAGTATTGAACTTTAGTTAATAATATACATAGTGGAGTATTTGGGACAAATCACTACAAATATTTGAAATGGGATGGATGGCTGATGGGATGTGATTAAGTGTAATATGTTAATGGTAGAAAATAATTGTGTGGATATACAAGTATTTACTGTGAAATTATTTAAACTTTTCTGTATATTTCAACATTTTCATAATAAAATATTTGGGAAAAATGGCTAGAAGGGATGGGCAGGGAATATAAATTAACGAAACAGGCTAGGTGTAATACAGTGGGGAGCGATGGGGACTGGGCAGCTGCGGTACTCACACACTGCCTCAAGAAGGTGACTGCTACGCAACTCTAATCATTTGTTTCTTTGTGGGACTCTGGCCTACATGTTGCTAGATACTCTAATTTTTTCAAAGAGTCTCAAATAGAGATATGCTTATGAAAAAAAACTTTATTTTTAAAGTATCACATGGACCAAACACAATGCTTGTAATTTACTATTTTTCTATCCCAAAGATTTCAATTTTAGAGAAAAAATTGGAGGTCTCTTCCTGAGGTAGAAAATCACCATTGTTATCATTAATATGTTACTTTAAAGAGAGTTCAGCTGTAGCTGAGCCCTTAAACTGTAACCTCAATTCCCCTGTTCTGTGGCTGCTGTACAGTAGTGCTTGCCAGAATCATGCCACAGTATTCATGACTCTGACCCAACAGGGGCTTTGCTCTGGGACAAGGAACAGCTGTGGGTTAGGGCCGGTTGGCACTGACTTCCCGGGGCTCACTTTAGGATTATTTAATATGGAAAGGACATGCTAGTTTATTGCTCACATGTAGTTCCTGTATGCAAGTCACTTAGGCTTTAAGAGAAATTAGCATTAGATGGGAATCAGACATAGAAAAGGCTTTCAAGGCTCCCTCATATTCCGTTTTCACTAGTGGTGTCACAATCCACAGGGTCCTAAGCTATTAAAAATCTCGGTGTTATGCTTTCTCACCACTGGCTTTCTAATCACCCTATTCTGTCCATTCTGCGTTAGGAGTTCTCAAGTCCATCCCTCTCTTGATGTCTTCACTGCCAGTACCTTAGTTCAAAACTTCATCCTTTCTAGCCTGAATTACAATTTCCTATGTCGTGTCTCTTGTCAGGAGTTTTTCTTGCCTGCATTTCAGTCTTCATACTCTCACTGGAGTTATGATTCTAAGACAAATCTGATAGTATCACTCCCTGTTTTAAAAACCTCAACACTTCCCAGTTGCCTCCAGGATAAAGGTTGAACGCTTTATCATAGATACAGGGGCCTTCACAGACGCCATCCTACCCTACCAACTTCTCCCTCTTCCTTCCGTCCCGTTAGTTTAAACGATGAAGTTCAGTCTTCCAGTTTTCATGCATGCCTCCACCTCCATCTGAGTATAAGCATGCCAAGCTCCTGACCATTCTAAAAAAATAGCATTTCCTGCCTCTCTTCCAGTCCTTTGCATGTGCTGTTAACTTTGCTTGAGTCTCTTCATTCCTGCTTTTCTAGCTAGTTAACTCCTTCTTAGCCTCTGTAACTCAGGTGAATAATATCCATTCTGGGAAGCATTCTTTTTTTTTTTTTTTTTTTAAGATTTATTTTATTTCTCTCCCCTTCCGCCTGTTGTCTGCTCTGTTTCTATTCACTGTGTGTTCTTCTGTGTCCACTTGCCTTCTTGTTGTGTGGCACCGGGAAGCTATTGCTTTTTTTGTTGCGTCATCTTGCTGCATCAGCTCTCCATGTGTGCAGCGCCACTTCTGGGTGGGCTGCGCTTTTTTCACATGGGGTGGTTCTCCTTGCAGGGCACACTCCTGGCGTGTGGGGCGCTCCTATATGGGGGCACCCCTGCATAGCATGGCACTCCTTGCGCGCGGCAGCACTGCGTGTGGGCCAGCTCACCACACAGGTCAGGAGGCCCTGGGTATTGAACCCTGGGCCCTCCATATGGTAGACAGATGCTCTATCTGTTGAGCCACAACTGCTTCCCCTGGGAAGCATTCTTGGTTACCCCTAGACAAAGTCACTTTTTACTCTGTATTTGGCACTTTGCATATATCACTCATTTTTTATATTTGAGTATGATTCCTGTTGTTTTATTTACATGTCTCTTTCCCCCACTAAATGACAAAGTCTTACTAATTTTTGGTTTCCTACATCTTCCCCTAAGGACTATGTCTGGCATAGGGTGTCCTCAGTAAATGTTTGTTACATGAATAAATGGAAAAGTACTTTACAGTCAGGGAACACTGATTACTGAGACACATTCTCAGCCTCCTGTTTGGTAACATGAGTCAGTGTCAGATCCGGAACTTAAATCAGTCTTCTCAGATTTTCTGCCCATTCTAGCAATAGCATTGAAGGATCCCTCTGCAATCGGTAACTATGTTAAGAATGACTGTAAGGAACATATGTCCAGGGTGCATGGTAATGTTTGGATATACTCATAGTGGCAACAATTAAAAACCACAGTAGGGGGGGTACTGGGTTCCTGGCCAGTGGTGCTCTGTCGTGGTTCCTAGGGGAGCAGCGACAGTCTCCCAGGTACAGTGGTGGGGACCGGGAGGGAGTGAGGGTTCAACAGTGAGCCCCAGATGCTAATGACTATGCTTGTGAGCTGATAAACCCAAAATAAGAACAAGGCCTAGAGCAACTTTGTGCCTGGGAATTTCCTTCTGTCAGCCTTCATGTTACTCAAATGTGGCCAGTCTCGAAGCCAAACTCAGCATGTAAATGCAATGCCTTCCCCCCAGCGTGGGACATGACACCCGGGGATGAGCCTCCCTGGCAACGAGGGACCACTATCAACTACCAACTGATGATGCAACTGGAAAATGACCTTATACGGAAGGTTCAATGCGGATCAGCAGAATATCCATGTCTACATAAAATACCATGACTTTAAAATGCTGTTTGACCTAAAGTAAGGGGGAAATGGAAAGGAGAAATGAGTTTATACGGCTACGAGTTTCTAAAAAAGAGTCTGGAGGCTGGCAGAAGGTTTGCCCTCATGCACAACTGAGCAGAGTCAGAGAGACAGATAAAGCAGATACAACCCCCAGATATTGGTTCCTTTGAGGGCTAAAGAGACCCATGGGAGTTATGGTCATGGCCGATGGGGTTAACTACCAGGGCAGATGGCCCCTCTTTGGAAATGGTGTTTATGTGTGATGAATCTGGACTCAGATGGGATCTCCCTTCATAAGACTTTCATGCTAATGTGCTGGAGGTGCAGTTAATGTTGGGGTTTAAGATATATTTAGGGGATTTGAATCTCTGGACTGACAATGTGATAGCCAGATCCTGAGCCTCAACAGACTCCAGCACCTACAATCTGATTTATTGGACTTACCACACTCAGCTAAGATGGAGTTGAAGAAGGACAACCACCACACCATGGAGCCTAGAGTGATTACAACTGAAAATGGGAGGATTGCATCCAGCATCCAGGTGGAATCTGAGCCTCCTCTTGACATAGAGGTGCAATGGACACAACCAATCCAATGTCCACATAGAAGAGGTGGCATTGGATTGGGAAAAGTGGACATAATGGACAAAGGGTATGGGGAAAGGCAGGAAGAGATGAGAGGTGGAGGCGTCTTCGGGACATGGAGCTGCCCTGGATGGTGCTTCAGAGGTAATCACCGGACATTGTAAATCCTCACAGGGCCCACTTGATGGAATAGAGGAGAGTATGGGCCATGATGTGAACCAATGTATATGAGGTGCAGAGGTGCCCAAAGATGTACTTACCAAATCCAATGGATGTGTCATGATGATGGGAACGAGTGTTGTTGGGGGGGGGGGGAGAGGGGGGGTGGGGGGGTGGGGTTGAATGGGACCTCACATATATATTTTTAATGTAATTTTATTACTAAGTCAATAAAAAATAAAAAAATTAAATAAAAAAAAAAAAAAGAATGACTGTAAGAGTCATTCTTCCACTTGTGTGGCTCATTGTCTTCCCTTCCCTCTAATCCTACCTTTAATTCACTTTTCTTCCTTTTTTTTTTTAAAGGAGGTTCTGGAGCTTGAACCCAGAACCCTGTACATGGGAAACAGGTGCTCAACCACTGAGCTACATCTGTTCCCCAGTGAGAGTTGTTGTTTGTTTGTTTCTTTTTAGGAGGTATGTGGAATTGAACCTGGGACCTTGTCCATGGGAACCACTTGAGCTACATCCGCTCTCTCAGTTCTCTTCTTAATGAAACCTGACTGAATTGTTTGCAACTACTGGAACTTACATAGAGTTTTTACTATATTTATATTTCTTTTAAATATATTATTTTGGCCATTATGTGGAAAAGAGTGTCCCTTTCTGACTCTTGGAGACTAAACAAGGGTAATAATAACAATAGCAGCTAACACTTACATAGAATTAATATGTGCCATGCACTAAGTATTTTACATATACTAGCTCATTTAATCCTTATTGTTACCCCATGAGGTAGGTACTGTGTTTGGTATAATAGTTTTACATATGAGAAAATGAAAGTATACAGAGATACCTTGTTCCAAGATCACAAAACTACTAATTGGTACAGCTGGAATTTGAACCCAGGAAGTCTGGTTTCACAGAATGTGCTCTTAACCAGTACACCACACCAGATAAAGTTATTGAATTGCTTTTTCTAGTTTCTACTGCCGTATAGGACTCTACAATTGCCAGCGTGTAGGGCAGGACATGCCAATAAGTGATATGAACTAATTAGCTTTGACTATGCAAAATTCTTGCTGAGAATGTGCTATGGAAAATAATAGCCTCTTGTTTAATATCTCCTTGACCCAGTCAGGGTCCCAGAATTGTTTTCCTTCCTTTTCCCATACTTACTTGACAGCTATGGAGTAATGCCCATGCCATAGCTTTCAGGCTGTACTCTTGTGGCTTGTGAAACACTTGTTTATGGGCACAGAGTGATCTGAAGTTAAATAGAAAAATTCTTCTCCATGGGATAGCTATTTACTCTACATGCCAAGTTGGCAGCAGAGTAGACTTTTGGGGGGCTGTGGGTAAGACAGGTAGCCAAGATATGAGGGAGGTTTCTAATCCAGACTCATGCTAATAAACAGTAGTAACCACAGCACTTTAATTGGATCTTTGTGTTTTGCATTTATTCCAGCCAGGAGTGACCAACTCAAACCAACCAATTGGCCACATTCCTCCTATGAAATTATTGGAGGGCTATCAATTCACCCTATATCTGCTAACGCAAAGCTATTTTTAGGGAGATGGTATCAGGTATTAAAAATATTCCCTGAGCTAAGTAGTGTCTTGTCCCTGGCACATGAACTGTATGCTGGAAACCTCTAGATTGGTAGGTAGAAAACATGTAGGTGATTCTGAATATGTGACCTTCAGTAAGTCATTTAACTTTTCTGGGCTTTGTTTCTCCAACAGTGAAATGAAAAATCTTAATGCTTGTTGCTCCAGCTACCACATACTTTCCTTTCTTTACAGGTTTGTTATAATAGACTTTTCCTAAGGAACCCTCCTTGATCAAGTCTATTTAAGGTGAATCATTCCATTACTTTCCATGCCTCGACTTTTATGTGCAGAATTTATAAGAAGGTGACTGCAACAAGGACTTTCTTCTATGTAACTGTCAGGGTGACTAAACTATGTATACTCCTTTGACCTGAAAGAAATTCGTACTCAGGATTTTTACCACAATTACTCAGCTCCATTAATCCTCAAAATGAGGATTATCAATGAGTAACAAAGTAGAGATTTGGAGAATGGAGCTATAAAATTTTGTTTGAAGATGCACCATGGGCTTTGAGAAGATGTGACTTCCATCTTTTGGACCCTTTTTTGGTCTACATTCTCCTTCTTGACTTTTTAAAGACTTACCTTCATGATAAGAGTGAAATCAGACATGCATGGTCCTGTCTAGTGCAAAAATTGTCAAGGTGTCACCTGTAAGACAATTAATAGACTTTATTTAGGTAGAAGGAGAATGAGGAATAGAGAAGGTTGAGGGAAACATTATTGGATGGATAAGAACTTGGGGCACTTAGAAAAGAACTAGTTAGAATTCAGAATAAACATATTTTTTTAAACTTTTAATTTTGAAATAATTTAAAACTTTACAGGACAGTTGCAAAACAATACCAAACCACTACAGAGAACTCCAATCTATTCCCTACTCAGATATACAGATGTGTAGCTTTTAACATTTTGTCACGTTATATCATTCCGTCTGCCTGTCTGTCTAATCTTTTTTTCCTAAACTTCTGAGAGTAGTTTGTATACATGGCACTCCTTGAATGCTTAATACTTCCATGTAATATAGAATAAGCATATTTTGAAAATTTGAATATTGTCAATCCTAAGGCAATCTGATACTTGCTAATAACTGAAGGGAAGATGTTTTCTGGTCCCAAATCCTAAATATTTGAAGTCTGGAGGTAATATGTCAGTTTACTGAGAAAGAAAATCTTAGTGTGACAGTCTATGGAAAATTCTTCACTTCTGCTGCCTCTCTTGGCTCGCTCTCTTGAAAGGCTACAGATCTGTGTCCAGAGCCTGCCTGACTGCTGAGTACATGATCAGATATAGTTCTCACCATCTCTGAGCCAAACTGTCTCTGCCCGTTGGATTGTGAGTCTTTCTCCCAGGACTGACAGTTGCTGGAGTTACCTGTCATGTTAGAGCAGACTGATGTTATGATTCTCACTTAGGCATGGAGAGACAGTATTTAGTAGGATTGACTCAAGCATCGGATCAGTCAGTCTTAACCCCTAACATGTTAAAGCCTTCTCTTTTTATTTATTTATTTATTCATTTATTGAGACACTGGCATAACTCATTCATTAATTTATTCAACAACCTAAGCATGCCGTTCAGTCCTGGAATATATCAAAGATGAATAGCAAGTTACATGCTGATCTGCAAGTTGCTTTGAGTCTATAAAGGGAAACAGATATGAACAATAACAATAATATTAAGATTAAAGCCTTCTCTTAGTGATGTCTAATTGCTGATGGTGGAGATTTCCAGGTTTACTGAGTCCTTTATCATCTTTAATTTACTTGTATAATTTCTTGGCATGTATGGGGTTCCTACTTGGAGCAAGGAGATTTTGAGCTAAGAAATGTTGGGTTTCACAGCAAACTCATCAATTAGTACTGCCACCCCAATTTCAGCTTCATTCTCTTTCAGCCCTCAACCGACTACCTTCAGCAAAATACTTAATATGAGAACCATGGTCTGGTCTTTCAGAGTGTTTGCTCTTTGTGCTCAAGGTTAGCAGAAGATTTCTTATGCTTTCTATTTAATGCAGTTGTCTTTAAAAAGTGATGTAATTTTTTTTTTAAGATTTATTTTATTTATTTCTCTCCTTTTCCTCCCCCCACCCCCCGAGTCCATTCACTGTGTGTTCTTGGGACACACTGGGAAACTGTGTCATCTTGCTGCGTCAGCTCTCCGTGTATGAGGCGCCACTCCCACATACTGTGCTTTTATTGCACGGGGTGGCTCTCCTTGCAGGGCGAACTCCTTGCACGTGGGGCTCCCCTATGTGGGGGATACCCCTGCATGTCATGGCACTCCTTGTGCACGGCAGCACTGTGTGTGGGCCAGCTCACCACACGGGTCAGGAGGCCCTGGGTTTTGAATCCTGGATCCTCCATATGGTAGGCGGATACTCTATCAGTTGAGTCACAACTGCTTCCCAAAAAGTGAGGTAATTTTAACAAAAGTGATGTAATCAATTTTTTTTACCACTTTCCATTTTGGCAAGCAAGAGGGATTGAAGAATGCACTGCTGTGATTTTCCATTAATAGCAACAAGTAAGGGTGTGCAGACCCTCTAGGTTCTGACTCCCTACTCTATGCCAGTTGTATTTGTTTCCTGTGCCTGCTGTAACAGATTACCACAAACTGGGTGGCTTAAAATTACAGAAATGTATTCTTTCACAGTTACGTAGGCCAGAAGTCTGAAATCAAGGTAGGGCCACACTCAAAAGGTTCTACGGTGTGGAGCCATTCTTTGTGTCTTCCAGCTTCTGATGGCTGTCTGATTCTTTCACTTGTGGCTAAATCACTCCAGTGTCTGCCTCTTTGGTTACATTACCTCCTCCTTTTCTGTCTGTTTCAAATTCCCACCTTCCTTTCTCTTATAAGGACATTTGTTGTTGGATTTAGGGCCCACCTAGGTAATCAGGATGATCTCCTCATCTCAAGACCCTTAATTACATCTGCAAAGATACTTTTTCCAAATAAGGTGACATTCACAGGATCCAGGGATTAGAACATGGACATATCTTTTGGGGGCTACCATTTAACTCACTGCACTAACGGAAAGGAATTGCATGGACAATACAAAATAGATAGGAGGCACCTACATACACTATCCCTGTGCTGGCCCTGCTCTGTACTTGTATGCACTACATGGTTTTGGTGAAATCGGTTTGGGAAGCCTGGGATGCCTGAAAAGAAGTCTTCTATATAATTGAGAACAAAATGTAACTTACTGTGCATTTGGGCATTCATTCTCTTATTCAACAAATGTTTATTGAGGACCTCCTTTGTGCCAAGCATAGTTCTAGGTATTTGGAGTATATCAGTAAAGAAATAGACAAAGATTCTTGCCCTTGTGGAACTTTTATTCTAGTTTTGCCAACAATGACTTAAGTAATTCATTTAGGTGGTTAAGGGATTTGGTGTTTGACTAATAAAGGTTGTATGAATTATGCTCTTTGCTGTTATCTCTAATTATTTTGGGTTTTCAACATAAAGTAAAGCCTAAATTATATAAATTTGGGGGAGGATAAAGGACAAAATGGTGAAAGGCATTGAATGGGGGCATAGTACAAACATCATTATCTCCCAGCACTTTTATCAGCATGATCTGTTGAAATCAAGGCAAGTGTGGATAAAAAATCCAAACAAGGAGTTGTTGTCCTGTACAAAGCCCAGATTCTTGTGTGCTAGGATGGGCTCTGCCCTGGCACCTGGAGTTGGGTTTTGTGGGGAAGAAAATTGTTCTGAGGCCGAGGCAGGTAGTATTAGCAATATTCTGAGACATGAGAGGAAGGTCAGCTCTTTGAGCCGGCACTTGGTGGCGGTGACAGTTGCAGGCTATTTTGGAAACTGGGAAGGCTTTGTTTTGTAAGACCTTCTCTGCATCCCAGATTTAACTCTGGCACTGATCAGCCATCAGCCACTTTTTCCTTTGATATAGAGAGTGCAATATCAGATACAGTAGAGAGATCAAGTATTCTTTTTCCATTTTATTGGTAAAATAAAAATGTTTCCTTAGAGATAGCTTGTCATTGCAGGGAAATGTGACATGTTGACTTTAGGAAGCTTTAATTTATTACCTTGCTAAATAGTTCTGGACTAAAGATTAAATCCTTTTCTGAAGGACCTTAGAACAAGTTGTTACTTTAATCATATTCTTTTTTTTTTTTTTTGTCACTTTTCATTTTTATTACCAGGCATTTAACAATGAAATTTTAAACACTTTCTTATTAAGACATGCTTTATCAAAGAAACATTTAAGAAAAGGACAATTAGATTCAAAAAAACAAAACTGTTTTAAATATAATACTTTAACATGCTTTCTGTGGCTTTTTCTCCCTTTGTCTGAAATTATTATAAAGGAATCTAGTAATATGATTAAGACCATCCTGATTGAGGTGGGCCACACTTGAACTGAAGTAGCCTCATCAAAAAGACACAATGGGTTCACAATCACAGGAATGGGCTAGAATTAAGAACACACATCTTTCGGAGGTACATACAGCTTCAAACCACCACATTATGGTACTTGGCAATGGGAAATTAAGATTGCTAATCAGAAAACCTTAAGATAAGGATGCCATCCTGAGTTACCAGAGTGGCCCAATGCAATGTACACACAAAGACCTTAAAAGTTGGGATTGGGAGTCAGTGTCAGAGTGATGCCATGTGAGGAAGTTTAATCATATTCTGTATGTCCTCAGGAATGCAAAATAGGAGGTAGCAGACTTAAGCCACAGCAGAAGGAATTTGGGTTAAATGCAAAGAATTCCCCCATTGTCATGGGTAACAACAGAAACTTGTTTTGCTTCCACCCCTATTCAAGGAAAGGAAAGACCCATTTGTTTGGAAGGTTCAGCACAATTCCGGGTTGGAGTCCACCGGCCTGGAGTCCACCGGCCTGGACAGGTTTTATAGATGAGCAAATCTGCTCATCTATCATGCTTCAGTCCAGAATGAGTCAGCACCACAGCTGCAGATGGAGTAGGCAGAAGGGCATCTAAATTTAGTAGTTATTCACTTGAGAAGGTTTGCAGGGACCATTTTTTCCCTCCTCCATGGCTTTAGTCATATTCCTTCTTCTGGAGGGGGAAAAAAAAAAAAAAGGAAAATGAGCACTCCAAGTTATTTCATGAGTGAGTATCATGTAAGTAAGCTCTTGATTGGTCTCCCCTACAAGGATGATTCTCGTCCAGGTTAACCATAGTACATACTCTTTTATTCACATAGCTCCTGAATTTAGGAAGCCATGGGATTCTTAAATGTTAGGGAATTTTCTGAAACCAGACTTACAAATTGCCTTCCTTCTGTGAGGTACTGGAGGTAGAGAATGGTAGTGATGGGTGAGGCATAATTACAATTTGTGCTTTTTCCTGGGGAAACTGCAATTTGTTATACTACTGCTTAAAAAACAACAATGTCAGGCACTATTCTTTCTTCCTTTTTTATTTAGGAGGTGCTGGGGATTGAACTGAGAACCTCATACATGGGAAGCAATTGCTCAAATTGCTGAACTACAGCTGCTCCCAGGCACTATTCTAAGGACTTATCGCCTTTAATTTTCACAAAACCCTGTAGTAGGTGGTATTCCCATGCTATCGATTTAAGTTAAATACCTCACGTAAGTCTGACTCCAAAGCTGGGACTTTTTTATACTACCCTTTACTCAATGGAGGGTGTGGGGAATCATTTAAGCCAGGTGTTCCCAACCAGGGGTCCATGGACCCCCAAGGGCCTCGTGGAAAGATTTTAGGGGATCCATGACTTGAACTGAAAGAAAAAAATCAACTTCTTATCTTTATTTTCTCTGACCTCTAACTGAAGTCTATCATTTCCTTCACTTATCAATATATACAATAAATAAATGACAGTAGTAGTCATTTCACCTGACTGACAAGTGGGTCTGTGGAACAAAAAGGTTAAGAACCCCTGATTTAAGCAGCTGGCCTACTTTTTTTTCTCTAAGGTGATGCTTTAGAGATTGATGATCTGCCAAATTACATTGCAGATTAGGTCACCTTTTTTATTGCTGTTCTTCAAATATCCTCACAATGTCATTCCCATAATGAGAAGGAAGAGAACTCTAAGAGTAATTGGGGGATGGAGATTAAGAAAAGGAAGAATGGTGTATGAGGGAAAGAAAGAGAAAAGATACATTTTCTTCCATTTGACACCTTTACTAGCTAGTCTTACTTTTAGGTCATCTGGAATTTTGCTGCAGTCATCTTTAAAGGGCCAAGAATGATCTTGAAAACATTGGGCTTGCGAAAGTCTGCCTGGTGGTGGTGTGGCCTTTGGAGCTAAAGTTTTAGGCTGCTGTTCTTTCAGAGTCAAAGTAATTTTGCAACCAAGCTAGAAGCAGTTGACCCAACTGTCCTGGCTCATGCAGGTTAAGATGGCATATATGATTTTCTTGATGTGGACTTTATTATTTCAAACAGAGAATGAGTGCACTTAGCACAACCTCTGAAACACTTTCTTCTCCTTGGACTTCAGTACCTTTTTGAAAAGGACCCCTTTCCATCCTCTCACTTAAAAGTCTTCAATAACAACTTATAGTGAGATACTCTGCAGTAAGTGGGCTAGACTTTTTCCTATAAGATTGAAGGCTGGCAAACAAACAACATACAGCAATTTATGATAAGCATAATTATGAATATTTTAAAATATGAATAATTTTAAAATATTTTACATGGTAAAGAAATAAAGATTTAATGGGAGGGAAGTGGATTTGGCTCAACTGATAGAGCATTTGCCTACCACATGGGAGGTCCAGGGTTCAAACCCAGGCCTCCTGACCCGTGTGGTGAGCTGGCCCATGTGCAGTGCTGACATGCGCAAGGAGTGCCGTGCCATGCAGGGGTGTCCCCCGCATAGGGGAGCCCCACATGCAAGAAGTACGCCTCGCAAGGAGAGCCACCCTGTGCGAAAAAAGCACAGCCTGCCAGAGAGTGGTGCCGCATGCACGGAGAGCTGACGCAGCAAGATGATGCAACGGAAAGAAACACAGATTCCTGGTACCACTAACAAGAATGTTAGAGGACACAGAAGAACACACAGCGAAAGGACACAGAGAGCAGACAATGGGGGGGGGGAGGCAGAAGGGGGAAGGGGAGAGAAATAAATAAAAAGTAAATATTTTTTAAAAATAGAGTTAATGGGAAATGCTTGTGGAAGTTGATAGGTTTAAGAAAATATCACAGAAGAAATGTAATATCTAGAGCTCCTTGTTGAAAAAGAGATCATTATGAATACTGGCTGTAGAAAGTCATCTGGCCTCAAAAGGTCAGGTTAGAGGAATATGTTATATTGCATCAAATCTAGACTATGTTTAATCTCAAGTAACTGTAAAAAGTAACTGAGTTATTGTAAAAATACAAAATGGTTTGGGAAAAATTAACAATGATGCCTTTTTTTTTTTAAGGGCCAGGGGCCAGGGATTAAACTGAAGACTTGATACGTGGGAAGCCGGCCTGCGACCACTGAGCCACATCAGCTCTTCTGAGCTGGTTTTTTCATTTGTTTCCTTGTTGTTTGTGGAAAGCAGGTACTCAGCAGCTTGAGCCACATCTGCTCCCACAACGATGCTTTTTGTAACCAGGATTACTCAATTAAATTTTCATTTAAATGAATCAACCTTTTTTTATCCATTCCCCTGCTTCCAGCAGGATTACATAAGTTCTCTTAGTAAGATATGTGCTCCTTAAGTCCTATGGTCTCAAAGATCCTCTGGAGTTCCAACTTGAATTCTTCCTACAGTAATTTTTTGCTGTTTAAACAGTTGCTAATTGTCACCATAAAATATCTTTAAGTATGCTTAAGACAGTGGTTCTCAAGCTGTTTGATGTCAGGATTTCTTTATATTATAAAAAAATTATTTAGTACCCCAAGGAGCTTTTGTTCATATGGATTGTTATATATTACTGAGAAAAAATTTAAATATGTATTTATTAATTCACTTAAAATAGCAATAACTCATTACATGCTAACATAACATTTTAGTGAAAAATAATTTCATTTCAAAAATGAAAATATAGAAGTGGCATTATTTTACATTTTGATAAATCTTTAGTGTCTGCATTTAATCTGTTGTCATATATTGCTTTGATTAAATTATATAAAGAAAATCCAGCCCTCCCATAGATATATAATTGAAAAAGGGAGGCATTTATTATAGCCTTTTCAGACAATTATGAATATTCTTCTTGGGTACAATACCTAAACTTCAATAAGTGGTAGTTTCTTAAAAGTTAGTTGCAATGTGGAAACTGAAACCATGTCAATGGACTTTTACTCTTATATTAAAATTCTTTGGGGTCTATATTTTACTTTGGATGACTCTTTCTCCAGTGCATGATTTTGTCACACCATGCATTTGGTTATTTGGATAATATGAGTTCCTTGAGTTATACAGATGGTCTACATGTTAAAACATTTCATTATACAATAATAACACATCATATTTATTAATATTCCCACTGATCTCGGAAAATTAAGCATTGGGAAGCTGTCAAGCTCATCATAGCAGATACATTTCCCAAATTCTAATTCTCATTTGAATGGTCAACTTTTATCATTGGCAACAAATAATTGGTTTATTTTCTTTGAAGTGACAGACTCACTTTGTTCATTTCCAAGGAAATATCTGCCAGATATCCAACCTGAAAACCGTAATTTGTTAGTTCTTTTGAGTAAAAGAAGTGTTTTATGATATATGTAGCTGGATTATCTTGCGACTCTTAACAGATGCACAGGAGCTTTTTTCTAGAGACAACCACCTGTACTTTGGTTTACAGCAGAAGTACTTTATGCACACTTCCCATTTTGTCACACAGACTGTTTAACAGACATGTATTTGAGGGTTGAGATAATAAAATTAATGATTTTTACTGCTTCAACAAGGTCACTCAAGTGAAACTGGTTTTCTTTTTCTTTCTTTTTTTAAACTGCTGGCATGTGGTGGTAAAGAATATGTGACTACTAGTAACATTTGATGCCACTGCCTTGATTTGTACTAAGGCACCAGCAGTTTTACATATCATTGCTTTTTTGCATCATTAGTGCAAATGTCAGCACAGTGTAAAAGGCAAATAACATCTTAATGTTGTTAAGAAGATCACTTTAATTTGGATAATTTCTCAGCTAAAGTTTTTAAAATTAATTTTGAAACTATTTTGTACATTTAATAATTAAAAATATAAACAATTAAAAACTAAACAGAAAATACAGTTGAATAAAAACATGTTTCTCAATTAAATGTGCTAGATACATACACTTTTTTTTAAAATCATACAATCTGTTACACAATGTATTTGGTTCATAGTAACACAATCATACAGTATTTGTCCTTATGTGTCTGGCTTGCTTATTAGCTCAGAATAATGTCCTGCAGGTTCATCCATGTTGTCATATGGTTAACGACTTCATTTCTTCTTACAGCTGCCTAATATTCCATTGTGTGAATACACCACAGTTTGGTTATCCATTCATTGGTTGATAGACACCTGGGTTGTTTCCAGCTTTTGGCAGTTGTGAATAATGCCGCTATGAATATAGGTGTGCAGATGTCTGTTCAGTCACTGCTCTCAGTTCTTCCGGGTATATACCCAGTAGTGGTATTGCAGGGTCATGAGGCAAGTTTATATTCAGCTTCTTTAGGAAATTCCAAACCAGTCCTCCACAGTGGCTTTACCATTCTGCATTCCCACCAAGAGTGAATAAGTGTTCCTATCTCTCCACATCCTCTCCAACACTTGTAGTTCTCTTTTTAGTAGTGGCCATTCTGATAGGTGTGAAATGATATTTCATTGTAGTTTTGATTTGCATTACCCTAATCATTAATGATTGTATTAGTCAGCCGAAGGAGTGCTGATGCAAAATACCAGAAATTGGTTGGTTTTTATAAAGGGTGTTTTTTTGGGGTAGGAGCTTACAGACACCAGGCCGTAAGGCATAAGGTACTTCCCTCACCAAAGTCTCTTTTCATGTGTTGGAACAAGATAGCTGCCAACAGCTGCAAGGGTTCAGGCTTCCTGGGTTCCTCTGGGTTCAGCTCCTCTGTTTTCTCCACAAGGTCAGCTATAGACTATCAAGTGAACAGCTGTGTCTCACTCCCTGGGGTCTTTGCCTTGTCTAAGGAGCTGTCTCTATTCCTCTGTGTTCTTCTCGTGGCTCAGGTCCTCTCTTCCCAGGGCTTGCTTCTCTTTCCTCTGCATGCTGATTTCCTGGGGCTCCAGCTTAAGACTTCAGCATCAAACTCCAACATCAAAACTACAAAACCCTTGCATCAAAAGCTCCAACTCTGTCCTTTGCCATGCCTTTTATCTGTGTGGGGAATCAATACTCTAATGACGTGACCCAATCAAAGCCCTAATCATAATCATGCCCAATAATAGACCAGATTACAAACATAATCCAATATCTGTTTTTGGAATTCATAACCATATCGAATTGCTACAGTGATGTTGAGCATTTTTTCATGTGTTTTTTTGCCATTTACATTTATTTCTTCTTTGGACAAATGTCTCTTCAAATCTTTTGCTCATTTTTAAGTTGAGTTGTTTGCCTTTTTGTTGTTGAGTTGTAACATCTCTTCCTGGATATTAAACTCTTATCTGACATTGTGATTTCCAAATATTTTCTCCCATTGAATTGGCTGCCTTTTCACCCTTTTAACAAAGTCCTGGGAATTACAAAAGTGTTTAATTTTGAGGAGGTCCCATTTATCTATTTTTTCTTTAGTTGTACATGCTTTGGGTGTAAGGTCCAAGAAACCACCACCTACCACAAGGTCTTTAAGATGTTTTCCTATGTTTTCTTCTAGTAGTATTATCGTCCTGGCTTTTATATTAAGGTCTTTGATCAATTTTGAGTCGATTCTTGTAGAGGGAGTGAGATAGGAATCCTCTTTCATTCTTTTGGTTATAAATATCCAGTTCTCCCAGTACCATTTGTTGAAGAGACTCTTTTGTAGGTTTGTCAAAAATCCAGTTGACTGTATAGGTAAGGGTTTATTTCTGGATTCTCAGGTCTATTCCACTGACTGATTTATCTATCTTTATGCTAGTACCATGCTGTTTTAACCACTGTAGCTTTGTAATATGTTTCAAATTCAGGCCATGAAATTCCTCCCACATCACTCTTCTTTTTTAGAATGCTTTTGGCTATTCAGGTGCACTTTCCCTTCCAAATGAATTTGGTAATTACCTTTTATAATTTTGTAAAGTAGGCTGTTGGAATTTTGATTGGTATTTCATTGAATCTGTAAATCAGTTTGGGTAAGATTGACATTTTCACAATATTTATTCTTCCAATACATGAACATGGAATGTCTTTCCATTTACTTAGGTCTTTTTAAATTTCTTTTAGCATTGTTTTGTAGTTTTCTGCATATAGGTCCTGTATTTCTTTGGTTAAATTAATTTCTAGATATTTGAGTCTTTTTGTTGCTATTGTAAATGGAATTTCCCCCCTTATTTCCTCCTCAGATTGTTCGGTACTAGTGTATTAAAACATTACTGATTTTTGCATGCTGATCTTGTATCCTGCCACTTTGCTGGACTCATTTATTAACCCAGGTAGCCTTGTCATGGATATTTCAGAGTTTTCTAAGTACAGGATCATGTCATCCACAAACAGTGAGAGTTTTACTTCCTCTTTTCCTTTTTGGATTTCAGGCCTGTATTGATGAAAATTTGGACATGGTGAAGTTTCTGGTGGAGAACAGAGCCAACATAAACCAGCAGGACAACGAGGGCTGGACCCCTCTTCATGCAGCAGCTTCCTGTGGCTATCTCAACATAGCAGAGTGAGTCAGCCTGGATTATTTGTAGGAACAACTTTCATTTCTGTTCTGCCCTTAAGAATTTGAATTTCATAAATTACAAAAGCAGAAAGTTGAATTATTTTTTAAAGGAATGATTGACACTATGTTTTACATAGCTACTAAATCCAAAGATTTTTTAGTTGGAGCTTTTTTTGCTTCTGTTTTCAGGTAACTCGTATTTGCTGGAATATGCAGGTATAGCTTCTGCCCACTGCACTGTCTGTGTTCACTTTTTTGAGCAACTGTATGTAGGCACTTAGGTGGGCAGTCTTGGAGATTTTTTCTGGATGTCTTTGTAAACCTGTTCTGTTGTTTAAAAAGTATACTATTATGTTGGGCTTTGGAGGCTTGAAGGGGGCTAGGGTTGGGAGGATGGGTCAGATGGTCCATGGAATAGTGGGAAGGGTTTGGGGTAAGTGAGTGAAAATGGGAAATTGTCAGGTACTTGGCTAAAATTATAATGCTGAGAAAACTCTTTAGAAAATATAATAAGGAAGGGTTAATTGTTTAAGGTATTTGATGGGAGGCATCTGGCACAATGTTCACCTGGGGCAGGCTTCTAGGGAGTGTGTGAGAGCTCATCTTGTCATGTTGTATTATATCCATGGGTGGAGACACATCCAGTGAACAAGAAAATGTACCCCCCATCCTGGGGAGGACTGGTATTCTCAGAGGAGAGGGTGTCCCTCGAGAGCCTGGGTGGCTCCTAATGGGGAAGGACAGAATGGAGTGTCAAGCCCTCAGCATTGTTTTAAGTGTCTATGAATCTTGTTCTTCAAGCAGTAAAGCTTGGTTGTCACTCTGGGCTCTGACGGGAGGTGAGAGAGGACTAGAATAGATGGAAGTAGGGGTAACTGGGGGGCAAAGGAAGTGTTCCACAAGATCGTGCAATGATGGATATAAGCCATGTTAAATTTCACCAAAAATTTATAAAAGTATATAGTCTAAAATGTAAACCATAATATAAATCATAATGTCACCAAAAATTTAGAAAAGTGTACAGTCTAAAAATAAACCATAATATAAGCCATAAAAAAACCTCAATTTGTGCTTAATACAAATGAAGGTAGACAATGCTTGGTGTACTGATCACAGAAGTCATTTAATTAGTAGCCAAAGAAAGAGCCTAAATTTATGGAACAAAGAAAAGGGAGTTTTATGGCTTTTTTTTTTTTAGATTTATTTTTTATTTACCCCCCCCCCCCCCGTTGTCTGCTCTCTGTGTCCATTCACTGTGCGTTCCTCTGTGACCACTTCTATCCTTATCAGTGGCACCAGGAATCTCCCTTCCTTCCTCCTTCCTTCCCTCCCTCCTTCCTCCCTCCCTCCTTCCCTCCCTCCTTCCTTCCTTCCTTCCTTTTTAAAAATTTATTTCTCTCCTCTTCCCCACCCCACCCCAGTTGTCTGTTCTCTGTGTCCATTTGCTGCATGTTCTTCTTTGTCTGCTTCTGTTGTTGTCAGTGGCACGGGAATCTGTGTCTCTTTTTGTTGCATCATCTTGCTGTGTCAGCTCTCCATGTGTGCAGCACCATTCCTGGTCAGACTGCACTTTCTTTTGCGCTGGGTGGCTCTCCTTATGGGGCGCACTCCTTGTGCATGGGGCTCCCCTACGCAGGGGACACCCAAGTGGCACGGCACTCCTTGCGTGCATCAGCACTGTGCGTGGGCCAGCTCCACACGGGTCAAGGAGGCCCGGGGTTTGAACCGTGGACCTCCCATGTGGTAGGAGGACGCTCTATCCATTGGGCCAAGTCCACTTCCCTGTGTTTCTTTTTGTTGCGTCATCTTGCTGTGTCAGCTCTCTGTGTGTGTGGTGCCATTCTTGGGCAGGCTGCACTTTCTTTCGCCCTGGGTGACTCTCCTTATGGGACACACTCCTTGCGCGTGGGGCTCCCCTACGTGGGGGACACCCCTGCATGGCACGGCACTCCTTGTGCGCATCAGCACTGTGCATAGGCCAGCTCCACACAGGTCAAGGAGGCCCAGGGTTTGAACCGCAGACCTCCCATGTGGTAGGGGGACGCCCTATCCATTGGGCCAAGTCCGTTTCCCAGTTTTATGTTTAATAAGACATTCAAGTAGCTATTAACCTCCATGACATTTATTTGGGCAGAAGAAAAGGCACTAAATAAATGTCTGTTGAATGAAGGAATAACCAGAGAGACTATTTTTAAATAGGAAAGAGACTTTGGCAGTTGAAAACATTTTTAAAACAAGACAATTGAGTATATTCTAGATGATGGTAAATTTAGATTGACAAGGTGAATTTCCTAAATAAAACAGTGATGTTCTTTAGTTCTTGGAAAATCAGATTGCTAGTTTTTTTTTTTTCTTTTTTCTTTTTAACAAATCAGTTTTATTGATACATATTAATAAAGCATAAATCCATCCAAAGTGTACAATCAGTGGTATTCAGTACAATCAAATAGTTGTGCATTCCTCACTTCAGTCATTTTTAGAACATTTTCATTATTCCAATAACAATAGTAGTAAACAAAAAACAAACAATTCATCACCTCAATCTCTTTATGCTTCCCTGACATATATAGCTGCTAGTCTCTGTTTCCTTCTTTCTGGTTTATTTGTATTTATATTTTATAAAAACAGTCATATATGTAATATCACCCATATTCGTATATTACATGAGGTATGTTATATAGTCCCTATGTTTTTTAGTTTTCCTTCTAGTAATATACATGACCTTAGACTTATCCTTTTAACCACTGTCCTACCCATATATAATAGCTCTGCTAGTTACAAACACTATGATGTGCTTTCTCCATTTCTATTCATTTCCAAAGATTTACAAACACCCTTTTTAGCAATTCTGCACAGCTAGATTGCTTGTTTTAAGACCCTTTTCAGTAATATGATTACAGCTCCATTATATTTCTCTTTTTTAGCAAACAGCAAGGAGAATTATAATGGTAGCTTTGTGGAGACCTGGGAATGGCTTTCCAGAGAATCTGATTTGCCCAGGTTTCCTGGGTGGTGGGAGGAAATGGGGCAGGGTGCCTGTGTCCTTGCATTTGCTGTTGAGCCAGGGATGCTGTGAGGGAGAAGTTAAACAAAAGGAGAGTCAGAGCCAGAGAAACATTGAGCAGAAGCATTGATGTTTGGGCTGCTTGTTTTAAAAAGTGGATAACTAGATTGGCCCCAAAACCAACAGAAATGAACAGTGTAGTTTTCTTCACTCTTGCTCCTCACTCTGTTCAAATTTAGTAGAAGTCAGTCACCACTTTTTCTCTCAGGCTGCCTCCTTTCCTTTTATAGGAAAATCTCTGATTCTCATCCTTTACCCACTAATGCCAACTTCTGATGTTTATGAGTTAAGGTTGTTTTCCCTTAGATTTTGATTCTTACTTAAAATTTTTATGTTAGAAACATTTATAGAATATGTTAACCACTCATTATTGACATTTGATTATTTGTTCAGGTGGCATGTTTGTGATTTTTGAGCTACCCTGTCTCATTACATTCAAGTAATTCATTTTTTTTCCTATTGGAAGGTAACAAGCAGTGCTCATGCTTAGAATTAGGATCACTTGTGTTGGCATTATCCATGGGGTCCTTTTTTTTTTCTCCTTTTGTGAAACTGAGTACAGAGAATGATTGTAAATTTTTTTTTATTTTTTATTTTTTATTGTAGTTTCTTTAATTCATCAGTATAGTTCCTTTGGAAATAAATTCAAAACTTGCCAATCTTTTGCCCAAATAAATATTACCTTGACTAAAATCAATCTATGAGAATTACTGTTTCCTCGTATGAATTATTACTAATTGGATATATGTAAGCCTGACAAGAGATGCATGATCTAGACCAGGATCCATTGCAGGGTGGAATGGCGGTGATTTATTTTTCATTATGCTTATCGTTATTGAGCAGGCTTTGGCTTTAATGTCATTATTTATTTAAGTGCAGTATATAGCATTTTTTAAAATACATTGGAAAAGGATCCCATTGTTTATATTATTCATTTTGATAGATGTACCCCAGGGCCAATGAGCAATGTTTTAGATACAATCGGCCCTTGATCATCTTGTCATTTTTCTTTTGTATCTTAAAGATATTAAATTTTATACTTTCATTTTCAGAATCATTAGTAACTTTAACTTTCAAGGGAGTGGAAATGAATAAAAGGCAAACTTACCTTATGGGAAGAATCGAAGTACATTCTCTATCATGTTCCATGATGACCTTTTTTTCTCATAGTTGAACTCAGTATAGTAATATCAAAAAAGAGAGGTTTAGAGGTTATCTTTTCATCATATCATTTGAGTTCAGGCTTAAAGTGGCTAGCTGGCTGTTTCATATTTTTATTACTAATAAGCGTTTAACAGATCTAGCAAATTGACCCAACGGTTCAGCATTTAGTTTGGCTTTACAGTTTTTTGGAATGCTAATCTATGGAGTTTGCCAACACATTTCATTTTCTCTTTCCTCCCTTAGAATAGTACCAGAAAGTCCTTATTTCAGTGATGAGATAGGAAGGATAGGGAGGCTTTATTTTGTAAGGACCATATTAATTGAACTACGAATATTTTTGAGTGTCTGGCAATTAATGAGGATTCTCAGGGGTAAAGGAGACATTACTTCATAGGATGACATTTATTCTTAATGAGGTGAAAATATAAAACTAAAAGGTTTTTTTTTTCCCCCTAAAAATAATTTAAGAAGGTAGTCTTACTTAATAATTTTTTTTTTTTAATTCTTGGAGAGCCAGGTTACTTTGTAGAAACAAGTCTCCTTGATCATAGGCCTAAAGTCATGTCAGAAAAGGGAAAAACAGGGGTCTGTGTACTCGAGACATTGTGTCTAATCCAGTAAGGGGTGGAATAAATGTAGAGCAGGGTAGTTAAGAGGTTTCATTTAATTCAAGCAATATTTGTGGAATGCCAAGTTAAAAGAAAAAGTGTCAGGTGCCAGGGTTGTGTTAGCAATAAGGAGGACCGTTGCTACCCTCAAGGTGCTTTCCTCCTAATAGGATGGGTACATTAGGGTGCTGTGCATCTCATGGCAGGTCCAGAGTTAGTGCTGGAAAAGAGCAGATGATGGAAGGAGGGAGAGTTCAGTGTGTGAGAACAGGCAAAGGCTTCAAGGATGTAGAAGCATATCTAATGGACTTGAAACATGAAGGATTTCTACAAAGAAAAAGAGAAAGGAGGGTGTCTCATTCAGTGGAGGAAACAGCTTGAGCTGTGGGAGAGAGCTGGTAAGGAGAGGATATGTTTGGAAATAGTAAGAGGTTCAATTTGAGTAGCGTACAGGGGACAGTTCAATCCAGCAAACATTTATTGGGTACTTATTATGTACATTATTTGCATTTTGACTTTTCAAGGTAGAGGAGGCGTAGTTGAATGTTCTTCTGAGGGTAAGGAACCAGAAGAGAAGAGCTCAGTAGTGAAATATATCAAAAAGAAGCAGTAATTGAAGGAGAAAAGATGTACTTATAGGATTAAGGGTACAGATAAAAGGATTTAGCCTTGGAATTGAATAAGAGCTATCTTCCTCTCACCCTGGGAGGGAAGGAGGAAGATGAGTGAAAATTAGATGAATTGTGAATGCTTTTGAGCTTTGTATATGAGGAATTGATATATACATTAACAAATATTTATTGAGGACCTATTATACCAGGTATTAGGCACTGAGAAGGCAAAAACATGGTTTTAATCCAATCCTAATTGATTTTTTCTCCTCTGCCAACTCCGTGAATGCAGTGGCTATATATATATATATATTTTTTTTAATCAACTTTATTGAGGTATAATTTTCATACAAAAAATTTGCCCATTTTAAGTGTACAGTTTAATCCATTTTAGCAAATGTATACAGTAATGTAATCACCATAACAAAATATATGTTGATTATTTTTATTTTTTTTTGTCTCCTGCAGTGTCTTAAAATGTGATACCTTGAATATAGTAGGGAACAATAAACATTTATTAAATTGTTGAATGGATTCAAGTCTAATTTGAATAGTTTTTCTCTCCCTTTTAAAGACTTCTGAGTGTTTGATAGAACTCATAGCATTATTGGAGTTCTCACTGGCCCAAATGTCTTGAAAAACTAACTGGACTTAAAGTGAGATGAAGGAGGCCGTGGCCTCTGCCATTTACCAGCTCTGTGATTTAGAGGAAATTATTAATACTTAACATGTATGAGCCTTAGTTTCTTAAAGTGGAGTTAATAATACCTGCACTGTCTACTTCATAAAGTTAAGGCTCATGTTAAAATTTCATATGAAAGCACTTTGAAAATCAAAAAGGATCCATGTAAGTTATTAAAATTATCAGACCTTTTTTCTTCAGGATAAAGTATTGTATTTAGATTTAAAATCTAACTATTTAGCATATTAATGTTTCTTCTCCAGTAATTTACTTTCCTCTTTGAGTGCAGATTTCATGTAGGTGGCTGGCCAATGGGAGAGTTTCATGGAGATGTAATTTAGGTGAATTCATTTAAATTTTTTAAAAAATTTCTTTGTCTTTATTATTATTTTTTTAATGTTACATTAAAAATATATGAGGTCCCCATATACCCCTCACCCCCCTCACCCCATCATTTAAATTTTGATGCACACTTTATTCTTCTATGTTCGTATCCACAACACTACTTATTAAACCCCAGTGTGGCACTGGGACAGTTTTGTAGAATTGCTTCTTTTTAAAAAATTTTTTAGTCAACTTCATTTTTAGAGCAGTTTTAGGTTTACAGAAAAATGACACTGAAAGTACAAAGAGTTCCCATATGAGAATTACTTTTCTATATTGTTTTTGGGAATTCTCTTTTATTCCCAACATTAGAAGTATAAGTCCTTTTGGAAACCTGTACCTTAGGGATATTGGGTGAATTTTAAAGACTTCATGCCTTCCTTAGGGTTTTCAGAAAGCCCTCTGCTATCCACTGGTGGTGAGAGGGCAGGGAATAGGAAAATGAGTGTGAAAGAAATTTTATTGGTTGACATTGCTTTTTTCAGGAAATGGAGAAGCCTCTAGTCCGATTTTTTTAAAAGGCTAATGAAATTAGAAGTTAATATTAGAAGACCTTATCTAGGACCATACTTGAAACCCCCAAACAGAAGTCTTACTCTGCACGGAACCCCAGATACATGAGTATAAATTGATATTAGATTGATAAAGATAATGTTGATCCTGGGTCTTGTCTATGCAGGTATTTCATTAACCATGGAGCCAGTGTGGGTATCGTGAACAGTGAAGGTGAAGTCCCCTCTGACCTTGCAGAAGAGCCAGCCATGAAGGATCTTCTTCTGGAACAAGTAAAGAAGCAAGGTAATCTAAGGAATAGAGGGAGCCAGGAGAAACATCCAAATACTGCCACTTATTTTTTATTTAAGATCCATTTGCTGCTTAGAGCTTTTCATTATCATATGACAGAAGAGGGTTAGATCTTTCCACTAACAGCATTTGTCATCAATTGCCAACATCATGTATCCCCTTAATAATTCACACAAATATAGGTCAAATGCCAAAAGAATATTCAGTTATTTCTTGTTTTTGCTATTCTGAGGTTGTATACCCTTCTCATAGTTAAGAGTGACCTGATCATTCTTTCATGATATAGATTTGACTGATGAAGAACATGAACATTTTTTCTATATATGCATGGTATTAGATTTTGCTATACATTATAGAGTCCAAAGAAAGGGTGGGATATGTTGTAAATTTGAGTATTGACCAAATTTAGTTGATGACTTTGCATTTTTCTCCTAATGAGAGCTGAAAGTGGTACTGGTAAAGATATTTATTATAACTTATTAAATGATCTTTAACAATATTAACCATGAAAATTATTCTCGCAGTTTGTTAAGTTACTGAAGTAAACATAGAAGAATAAACCCCCCAAAATGCTTGTTCTATCTTATCTTATGTTATTAGAATAATCCATTTCAGAGACTAGAGTAGGATTCTCTTACTGGATGTCTCTGAGTTCTTTTAATAAAAAAATATGAATAATTACTAGGTTGATAGCAAGGAGGTCAGGTCTCAGGAAGCCTACTGGAACCAGTGGTTTTTTTAGTCTTTCTGCCCTACTATTTTAATATCACAATCTACAGTTCATCTTAAAGGACTTAGCTCCCTTGCCCTTTCCTGATATGATCTTTTAGAACAGGTAGGGCCCAATCTGGCTATGCTTTTATGATATAATGACAGGGTTGAATGATGACCCACAAAACTGAAAATACTTAATATCTGGCTCTTTACAGTACATGTGCCAACCCCTGCCTTATAGTAATGGTATTCTAGAGCTGTAACTGTTTATTTCTGCTGCCTTCCCATGTACAGTGTGTGTGCCATATTGAATTGAAAACTTATGCTATGTTTACCATCCAGTCCTCTTGGTCTTTTCTCCTAAGACTTACTTTACAATTTACAAATAACTTTTTTTTTTTTTACAAACTGAGTTTTAAAAAGTAGTTTTGATTTGATAAACCACTTTTTATAATCCAATTTCTGACTTTTCATTTAAGGATTATACTCTATTAGAAGAGGTATTCACATATATGCTTAACTTTGTAGTACTTTTAATTTTAACTCTTCATTGTATGGAATTCTGGTTTGTTTTAAATGTGTTATACTTCATCCCCATTCCATCTCCCCAAATCACACAGATGATCCCTAGATATTTCACTGGTTCTTATTTGAGAAGTGAGTTGGAAGGGAGCAGACCAAACATAGATAAAGGCTGCTATATGCATTTAGGACATTTCATTATTTTCTATACTGGGGAATGGGTATCCTCTCTCTTTCACTGGAACAGATATTAAGAGAGTTGTTGGCTAAAGGGAGAAACCCTTGGAGTTCCTCCAGTTTCTCAGGGAAACAAAATCTACATTCTCTTTGAAGCAGGCTGATATTTTAACTGCATGTCACCTATCACTGGTGTTGGTGTGGGACTCATCTACTCTGGATTATATAGCTCCAGGTCAGTGTATTTCTCTACATATGGAAATGAATTTTAGAGGTACTTTGTTTTTAAAGTATGTCATACCTGAAACTAAGATTCTGGATCCCAGTCGTATGGTATAGTGAATGGAAAAGAGCAACAGACAGGATCCCAGGACATCAGTGTTCTAGTGGTAGTTCTATCACTAATTTTGTGACCTTGAGCAAAACACTTAATCCTTTGATGTTTATTTTCTCATCTGTTAAATGGGGATAGTAGTATCTATTTTATTTACTTCAAAGGTTTGTTGGGAAACTAAAGTGTTATAACTAATAAAAGGACTTTGAAAAGTTTAGTTCTGTATAAATATCATAATGTAAAAATTTTGTCCTCTTTGGTCTTTGTGCTATATTGAAAACGATTTTAGAAGTGTTCCCCTAATGAGTCGGCCATCACATAATATTTAACCCAATGATTTAACTCTGGTAAGACACTAATGCGTGTACAAATATCATTGCTTTTCTAAGTGAAGAGTAAATTTGATGAATACCCAACTTGTTGACTAAACTGTTGTTTGTGGGTATATTTATGATATGTTTTGAATCTAGGGAAAACATCCTGCTAGACTTAAGTGGACCTTTAGTAATGCTGGCTGTCTGATATCTGGTTTCTGTAGGAGTTGATCTAGAGCAGTCAAGAAAAGAAGAAGAACAGCAGATGTTGCAGGATGCCCGCCAGTGGCTCAACAGTGGGAAAATAGAGGATGTGAGGCAGGCTCGCTCAGGGGCCACAGCCCTCCATGTGGCTGCTGCCAAGGGCTACTCTGAGGTCCTCAGGTATTGTCCATTTACATCAAGCAAGAGTTTGGTTGGCTGGGAGAAGATGAATTGGGTTTTGGAAGCAGGGGATAAATTAGATTTTCAACTATGCTGTGTTTCCTTTTTTGTTGTTGGTTTCTTCCCTGGTCATGTAGTCTTCCCTCACATTTTGTTGGTGTTCATCCGTGGATGGTTCCTCTTCCTCCTACCATCCCTCTAACTTCTTACCGACATGTATGATGTAAAACAGAGCTGAGGTACACTGGCCTACAAGACGTTCTCCAGCTTTATCATTTGTCACTAATATTCCTACAACTTCCTCCTTTTGTAACCTATAATACTGGACAGACTTGTGATCATTTTGGTCCTTTTTGGACTTAAATCATTTCTTTGGGTTCATAAGATTAATTTATACAGACCCTGAGTGTGCAATGTCCAGCTGGGGTAATTTAGTCAAACTTATATGAGGGATTTGAACTCTACAACTCTACTTGTTCCATTTTTCCTTGCATCCCTACTTGCTGTCAGTGCTTAATGTTGGCAGGCTTTCCCAAATACATAGGTGCTAAAAGCATTGTATTTGGAATTGTTGCTGGACTCTTCCAATGCTTCATATTCCACCTAGTATGGGATTTCCAGTAGGTGTGGCAATGTGTTGTTACTCCGTTTCTGCCTGAGAATGACATTTATATTCTGCTCAATTCTTGAAAGGTGTCTAGAGGCCCATGATTTAGGTAGTCTCAACCTACCCAGTGCAGTTTGGGGCTTCAGAAGTCAACTCTTTCCTCCTCCATGCAGACAAGTTAGATTATGGCTTCATAATTACCAAGACACCCTGAAAATATTTTTATAGAGTTGGAGGTATGAGAGTCTACACCTAAACATATGGTATCCTGAAAAGACCAGCTGGAAAGCTAGTTGGTAAAATACCCTGAAGAGAACTGAGTTCTCATTTTGTGTGTTACTTCCTTCCTGCATTGTAAAATGGAAAATGTAACTTGTAATAGAATTGTGTGATATGGTTTATTTAATTAAGTTTTGGTTAATCTCAGATATCAAAAACACATATCTTTCCATGCATGTACTCCTCTTCTTTGGTGTAACATGGATATGTCTAGAAAATATTATATGACCTTTTAGAGAAGGTTGGTAAATATCTGTGATTGGTCTTCAAAGTATCACAGGACATCTGTGATTCAGTGCCAAAATCTGAACTATCATTTAGGTGATCGTTTATTTGGCAGGAAACTGTAATATGGAGGAGACAAACATCTCGTTTGGGGTTTTCTTCTTAGACTTTTAATTCAGGCTGGCTATGAACTCAACGTTCAGGATCATGATGGCTGGACTCCCCTTCACGCTGCTGCACATTGGGGAGTGAAGGAGGCTTGCTCCATCCTGGCAGAAGCACTCTGTGACATGGATATCAGGAACAAACTGGTTAGTGAGCCTGGCCTTCTAAAAGGGCAATGAGATTGGTGGCCGGGTCTCTCGAACAAGGCTTAAAGTCTTCTGAATGGCCAGGCTGACTGTCCTGTTAGCTGTAGTGCTCTCCCTCCCTCCCTCCTGCCCCCGTCACCTTTTATCAAGACAGATATATTTGCTAAGTAAAATAAAACTCCACTGACCTAGCCTTCTGACGGACTCCATTTATGTTGAAGCCCCTAAAGCAAGCAAAGAAACAGGAAAAAGATATTTACTGAACATTTTGCTCTTGGCAAAAAAAAATGAACTTTGGGAAGAGCCTATGGTAAAGTGTGAAACCAATTTCCCTCCCTCCCTCCTCCCCTCCTTCTCTCCCTCTACTTTTATCAGCTGAGCTACATTCACATGAGTAATTTAAAAACCTTTTGACAAAATCTTTGAGTTTGGCTGAAAATAGTATTATTCAGCCTCACTCAAGTAGAAGCCTTGGAACTCAGACCCATACAGCTACTGATTTTCTAGGAGTCTAGAGACATGGCCTTTTAATTAATAGGTATTCTTATCTGCCTTACTCCTCTCCTGAACCCAAGTTTCATTCTCAGACAATGGGTCAGCATCCTTAATTGTGCAGATGTTTACTAAAAAAGATAACCCATCTGCCCTTCTCTCACTTAAAGGGAGATGATTTCTGTGACTTAATCTTTAGTGCACATGTACTGTGGAGCTCCTGAGGTTTCTAAGAACCCCTTACTGAATTTATCATAGAATTAAGACCATTTTAAAACAGGTACAAGCAGGAATTTCAATTGATTATTTGCCAAGAGGCAATAAGCATTAGAAATGATGTGGAGATTTCCTCAGTTCTGGTTTACAAAATGAAATGCTGTATTAAAGGATTTGCTGTTTCTGGTTGTTTCCTCTATGATAGACGATAATGTGGAGTAGATTAGTCTCCATTGGAATCAAATGCAGAACGTAAATGTTGAGTAGTTCCCTGATAAAATAAAGTCACTTGATTGCTACTGATGTTTTCTATCAGTAATGGTGCCCCTTTTCTTGACCAGGGCCAGACACCATTTGATGTGGCTGATGAGGGCCTTGTGGAGCACTTGGAGATGCTCCAGAAGAAGCAGAATGTGGTGAGTCTCTGATGCTTTTAAGGTTTTTATAATAGTTTGCAATTCATTTCAGGCATCCCAATCACTTGCTTAATTATGTCTCTGCTAAGAGCTCAAATGGACATATCTGCATTCCATAGATGATAATTGTTCCCTTCAGGGACTATCAACAGTCTGATGGAAGAAAATATCCCAGAAACCATTGCTATTAAGGTTTACTTGTGATAAGATAGCCTTCAAGCAGCTGAAGGTTAAAAACAACAACGAAACTAATAATTTTTACCCTTGACTTCTAGAAAATTGTGATATGTTCAAATTAGAGTTTTTTCCCCTAACAGGAGGTTACCAGGTAGAAGATATATTAAAACCTTTTTTTTTCTTCTCTTATTGACTAAAAGGATATCCTCATTTAATGTACATTGATTAAAAAGAGGAATGTATTTCTTTCTTAAAAAACAAATGCACACAAAAAACCAAAGCTGTCATTTGGTATTGGATGTTACTTGGTCAGTGATTCAACTTATTCCAGATTCGTCAAACATGCAGAATTCAGTGTTGTTTGGTTGCATGTACCATTCTGCTTAGAGTTGTAAGGAGAACTCATGAGCCTGATACCCATGTATGTATTTCATAATGGAAAAATCTACCAGCAGACAAATGAGCAGTGAATAATTCACATTTTCTATCCATAAATGGGATGAGTAATCTGGGTGAGGAGAATAAAAATCAGTGACATTCGAGGCTTGAGAATTCCCTGTCTGAACAGGGTAGGACAGAAAAAGAATCACTGACTTTCTTTTTTTTTCCCTCTGTCTGTGCTGTGACTCAGGGCAAGTGAACTCAAATGTGGGAAACTTAGTGCAGTTTTGAGTGAAAGAACTATGTAGCCCAGTGATGGCACAAATCAACTCTATCTAATCTCATGTGTCTTCAGCATCATATGTGGACTAGTGAAGCAAAGATTCTTTGCTCCATGGAAAAGTCATATACATAAAGTTCAGACAAAAATAACTTACTAGTCTTTTATTTTCTTCTTTGATGAGTACTCAGGATTACTAAAAGCTAGGACTTTTCAAATACACCATCACTGCTCTTACTTAGCAGCAACTTAGCATTTCTAATACAAGATGTATACTTTGCATACTTACGGTTTTTTAAAATTTGTCCTGTAATAATTTTTAGATGCACACAGAAGTTATAAAAATAGTATGGAGAGTTCCTGTGTATTCTTTACCCAGCATAGTTAGGTTTTTAAAACATGAATAACATCTTCATTAAGTAACATTTCTGTATGAATGGGAATGGTGTTTGTCTTTGCCCTGGCGTAACTTTGGGGTCCAAGCATATAAATACATTCTGTCTAGAGCATGCATGTAATACCAGACAACTCTAAGAGCTTATTTCCCATTTGGTACCTTTCTTTTCTTTAGAACATTTGCCAACTTATATTTCAGTATATACGTCATGAAGAATTCTTTCAGTTTTTTTTTTCAACTTTTTATTCTTCATAAGCCAAGCTTTTTTTGAAGATTAGGTTTGGATATTTGATAGGGATATTTTTAATGAAGCTCTAAAACCATAGTTTTTATTTTTTATGTTTTCTATGTTCTATCTTGGGTTTTTCTCTCTCATTATCTTTTCAGGAGAACCAACTGATGTTTCTCTTTTAGTCAGCCTTTGGATTGGTACTGTCTTCCTCAGAATAAATATCATTTTGAATTCTTTCCATTACTGCTGATTTTTCACCAACAGTCAACTTCTCCCCCTTTTCTTTGTGTTTTCTCAATTTCCAGCTTCGAAGTGAAAAAGAGACACGGCATAAACTCATTGAGTCAGACCTGAACAGCAAGTTGCAGAGTGGGCTTTTTAAGAAGTAAGATATTTGGGGCTTGAAAAATGGGATGAGATCTGCTACCTGTGAGTGTGTATATGTGTGTGACATAGCTTGAGACTCCTGTAAAGAAACTCTGACTTTAGCCAAATGATCTTTAAACATGTAGGGATGTTTGAGGGACAGGAGGTAGTATTAATACAAGGGGGAGACACTAAGGATGGTGAAAGTTTATTAAACCTAGAAAATTAATCGAGACTGTGTACAGTCTCTTTTTTCCTAGCTTTGGTATTCTTAGTCCCGACTGCTCCCCTTACTAGACTGTAAGCACTAGGAGCCATGTCTGTTTTGTTTACCACCATACTAGTGCCTGGCATGATTACTGGCATGCCATAAGTACACGGTAAATATTTGTTAGATGAATTTCTTTGAATATCTACCTGCTCATCATCATCAAGATGTATAGCCTTCCTTTTCCTGTGGATTAAACAGGCCAGGTCTTCTAAAGTTATACTCTAAAGACAAATACTAGATCTTAGACTGAAGAAAACAAAAACAAAAAAAACTACACCAAGAATTCAGAAGAACACAATTGTAAAGAAGGATTTTCACGTTTTTGTTATTGTTTCTACATATGGGTTTATGGACTCATTCCCTTTATGCACCTGATTGTCACTGAACTTAAAGATTGTGTCTTTACTTTAGCAAAGAGAAGATGTTATATGAGGAGGAGACACCAAAGTCCCAAGAAACAGAGGAAGAAAACAAGGAATCCAGCAGCTCCAGCTCAGAGGAAGAGGAAGGTGAAGATGAAGCTTCTGAGTCAGAAACAGAGAAGGAGGCAGGTAATGCAATGATGTTCATAGCAAAAATCTCTCTGTTTCTCATAGCATAAGGAAATCATTGCTTGTCAGAGAGCCAGCTCAAGAGGGCTCCAAAAAGAACTTCAGTTTTCAGGGATGAGATATCGAAGTGCTAGTGAAAACTCAGTCGTGTGAGCTCTGAGCTATATTAGAAAGTTAGTATGCTGAGCCTGAGGTGGTGAAATCTTGCAGAGGCACTTAGTCAAATACCTTTAATCAACTGGTAAAAATTTGCCTTTAGTTCTCAGGTTTGACTGATTGTCTAAACAGAATCCGAAAATTCTTTGTTAAATCTCATTACTTGAAGCTCCTTCAGTTCCTGGGTAGGGGACTGAGGAAGGAACAAAATCATATTAACCTTTATGTCTGTTAGAGATAACACACACATCATATGGAGCTTCTTGAGTTTATTATATGGCAAGACAGAAGCCCCAGCGGTGAGGTACTGAACATGGTCAAACCAACAAACCGTAAAATAGTCCATAGATTTTGATATGTAGTCAGGCAAATGCCGAGAGAAATGATAACTGGGTTTTACTGAGTAGCTGCAACAGAATAGTTCTCATAAATAATTGAAAGTTAATGATAAACTAAGATCTTACAGCACATATGCCCTGCATTCATTGACATATTATCCCTTCAAATTTTAGTCCACAAGAAGATGAAACATTTCTAGTGAGGAGACCAAGTTAAAGGGGAAGGGGTCACACATTAATGGAGTCTGTGTTTTCCTCTAAACTCTGCCACAGCTGGCCTACCTATAATGAAGATATTTAGTTCTTTCTGTTTTCTGGGCCCTAGCTCCTGTTGAGGTCTGGCTTTGCTAACACAGTTTTTCCCAATTATGGGAGAATACTACCCTTCTTTGTGCCTCAATCTCTGAGGTTCATTGAATGTCACCAAAGAAAGAGACTATCCGTTCAATAGAGAAGACAAGTACCAGCTAAGTTTGCAGTATAGAAGAAACCTTTTATTCATTGATACTCAAATTTCTATTAATAAGCAAGCATAACTTACTCTGGAAATGTGTGTGTTTTTAATATTTTAAAAATATTTATTGAGTACTTCTATGTCCTAGGCTTCAAGACCTGTCTGGAATTAATATCTGGCTTGCTCTATGCTAGATCACTTTGTGAGCTACCAAGATACCAGAAAAATGGGAGAACTGCCCTGGACTACTATAATGCTTTCATGATTTGTACCCTAGCCTCAGGTCTCTTGTTCCCTACAGCCTATCTCCATGTTTCCTATCAGAGTAAAACACCCACAGCACCTTTCTGATCATGCTATAGCTCTGTTTAGAAACCTTTTATGACTACTTCCCCTCCTTATCTTTGCTCGCCGAGTAAATTCCAAACCCCCATGTCCTGGCTTTCAAAGCCTTTCATAATTTAGCCCCAGCTGACTTTTCTAATGGCATATATAGGCAAAGACTTATACTAGCCAGACTGGATTGCTTGATTTCCCCAAACATGCCCTGAGCTTTTCTACCCCTGAACCTTTTTTGGTGCCTTAAAACTCATTACAGGCCATCAAATGCTTATTGACTCATTTCTTTGGAAACTGTAGCATCTACCAGATTGAGGAAGTCATTCTTTAGGTTTCCTTGGCATAAGGGGCTGAAAAGGAATGGACCTACTTTACTGTTCTCCCACCCCATGACAATTGCTCCTCTGATTGGGTTCTTCTAACATTCTATAATTATCTCTATTATTGCACTCATCATTTTGGCTGGAAACTCTGGGTTTGACATTATACTGCCAGGTCAGAGCACAACACTGGGCACATAATCGGCGTTACCATTCATTAAATGTTTTTTTTTTTTAACTGTATCACCTAGAGTAATAGGAAGGCATATACATGACTAAAATACATGTTACATGAGAGGTGTAGGTGCAGCCAATGGTGTTTACCAGTAAGAAAGATTATGTGTCATTTGGGGGATTATAACAGACTTTATATTTGTGTAATGCTTTTTACTCTGCAATGCACTTAAACATTTTTATTTAATCCTCTCAACCACTCTGAGCTATGTATTATTATCACCACTTTTTACAATGAGAGATTGACACTGTAGGAGATTAGGTGAATTAGACTTCATAACTGGCAAGTAGCATACCTGAGATCCTAACCTTAATCTTGAGACACCACAGAGCAGTAGAAGGAAAGTGAAATGTGGACATTATCTCCATAAAAAGTGAGAGCTAAATCTTTGGAAAAGGAGGAGATCCCTAAGGGAAAGATTACAGAGAAAAGTACAAAAAAGAACCTTGGGGCATACTGTGTTTTGGGAAGTGAGGTAGAATAGTAAAGGAGGCAAAATGGTCAGAGAGGTTGAAAAAAAACCAGGATATGTATGTTTGCATCAGCGAAGTCAGGGCAGGAGTGAGAAGAGAGAGATCAAGGATGATTTAGTAATTAGGAAATCACTAGTAATATATTTTTTTTGAAGATTTATTTATCCCCACCCCTATCTCCCCAACCCCCACCGCCTGAGCTCGCTATCTACTCTGTGTCCATTCACTGTGCATTCTTCTGTGTCTGCTTGTCTTCTCTTCTCATCTTTTCTTTAGGAGGCACTAGGAACCAATCCTGGGACCTCCAGTGTGGAAGAGAGGCACTCAATCACTTGAGCCACCTCAGCTCCCTGGTTTTATTGTGTCTCTCATTGTCTCTCCTCTTTGTCTCTTGTTGAGCCAGCTCTCTGTGTGGGGCAGCTCTTCATGTGGGCCAGCTCACTGCACAGGCCAGCTTGCCTTCACCAGGAGTCATGAGGAAATGAACCTAGTACCTCCAATATGGTAGACGGGAGCCCAATCCCTTGAGCCACATCCACTTCCCTCACTAGTAATCTTTGAGAGAGATGCTAGATGGTTCCAGCAAGCTTCTCTAATCATTTCTATAGTTCCCTGCCAATTGAAATTTTATTCATGTCTCAAAGCCCAGATCAACTTAATTTCTTTTATGAAGTCTTATCATCATAGCCTTTCTTCTCTGATTCCTAGAGCTATTTGTTTAAACCACTTTTATTTTACTTATCTCATACTACTGAGTCTTAGAATTATTTCTGTTTTGTCTCATCTCCTCTATTCTTCCTGCTCCAGCAAGCTTCTGAAGGACTTGAATGTACTATATGTCTTGTTTAGCTCTCTGTCTCCTGTAGTGCCTAGGACAGGACCTTCTATGTGATAGGTACTCACTAAATATATATTGAAATGATGCCTGAGAGTACGTAAGTATGTACTCAACAAATATTTGTGGAATTCATTTATCCAGTTTCAAAAATCCATAGTTACAACCTCAAAAAATGATAGTTTTCATGTGTCTTAAATATAAATGATGTAGTAAAAATATTAATTATATTTTAGATGAATGTAAGCTGTTTGGATTTCTATTTTTTCCCTTTTATTTATTAGACTTAAATATTTTGTGTATCATTTATCTACTTCTGCATAACAAACTATGCCAACTTTGGTGACTTAAAACAAAGACTACATACACATGCCCAATTCTATGAGTTAGCAGTTTGGGAAGGGCTCAGCTGGGATGGTTTGTCTCTCCTCCACACTTGTGGTCTCACTTGTGTGTTTTTAGCTAGTTGGTATAAGTTTGTTGAGGGAATTTCTGGGAAGATGGAAGATTAAAGAGGGACAGGCAGAAATAGCCTAGGAAAAAATATTCCAGGGTTTAGGACACCAGGGGAAGGCTAGACACTACCCAGACAAAGGGGCAAAGGAAAAGTGTCTTGATGGGAAAAGTCTGAGTAAAAGCTGCAGCTACAGCTGCCAGTGCTCAGCCTCTAGCCTCGGAGCAGACAGCTTTGAATTCTCTGGCCTCTAGCTGGGCCTATAGACAAAGGAGGCCCCAGGGGTTCACCTCCCCAGGAAAAGGAAGAGAAAGGGACACAGGCTAAGACTTATTCAGCTTTTGGCCAATAAATTTGGTCTGGTATGTCCCACAAGCACTTCTAGGCCAGGTGGGACTGCGCCATTATTTGCCCTGAGAGCTGACACAGGACTAAAGTGATCCAACTTTCTCAAACACCTTCCCTACTGAACAGGACTGGCTATTGAGGATGCAAAGGGAGTGGAATTATTTCCTACCTGTGAAAAGGGAGGGGAATGCTGTTAAGGGCTGTAGAACAGCCTCTGAGACTGTTTGATTTGTGAGGCTTTGAATAGCCCTGAGGCAGGATCCTCTGTTACATTGTTCTGGTTGTGGTTGTTGGGAACACATTCCAACCAGGGTTTGCCCTGAGAGGTCTGCCAAAGAATGCCATCTGCTGGAAGACCAAGGAAGTGTATGCAAGAATTAAAAAAGTAAATGACGCTTTTTTGGGTCTTTACTGCCTCTCTCCCCAATGCTGTTGGAAGTAGGTCTGCAACCATCACTGGGTCCATGGCCTGGATTTGAGAAATTAAACAGTGACAGTCCTAAAGAGCTAGAACAGGTTGGTCCAATAATCAAAAACACACAATAACACACAGACTCCTGCCACTAAATCCCTATGCAAGAGAGAGAAATTGAGCATTAGAGTAAACTCACTATCATAATCAGGTGCCTAGACATCAGCAAAACATTATAGGCTATACTAAGAAAATAGAATATATGGCCCAAGCAAAGGAATGTATCAAAGCCCAGATGAGACACAGGATTTGAGACAACTAATCAATGAGGTTCATACAAATCTCCTAAATCAAATCAATGAGTTGAAAGACAATATGGCTAAAGAGACACTGGGCAAGCAAAAAGAAGAATTTAAAAACTTGAAAAGAAAAATAACAGAGCTTATGGGAATGAATGACACAATAAGTGAGATGAGAAACACATTAGGGAAGCGGACTTGGCCCAGTGGTTAGGGCATCCATCTACCACATAGGAAGTCCGCGTAAGGGAGCCGCATGTGCAAGGAGTGTGTCCCATAAGGAGAGCCGCCCAGCGCAAAAGAAAGTTCAGCCTGCCCAAGAATGGTGCTGTACACACAGAGAGCTGACACAGCAAGATGACGCAACAAAAAGAAACACAGGGAAGCGGACTTGGCCCAGTGGTTAGGGCGTCTTTCTGCCACATGGGAGATCTGCGGTTCAAACCCCGGGCCTCCTTGACCCATGTGCAGCCGGCCTACATGCAGTTCTGATGCACACAAGGAGTGCCGTGCCAAGCAGGGGTGTCCCCTGCCAAGGGGAGCCCCACGCGCAAGGAGGGCACCCCGTAAGGAGAGCCGCCCAGTGCGAAAGAAAGTGCAGCCTGCCCAGGAATGGCGCTGCACACATGGAGAGCTGACACAACAAGATGATGCAATGAAAAGAAACACAGATTCCCTTGCCGCTGACAACAACAGAAGTGGGCAAAGAAGACGCAGCAAATAGACACAGAGAACAGACAACTGGGGTGGGGGGGAAGGGGAGAGAAATAAATAAATAAATCTTTAAAAAAAAAAAAGAAACACAGATTCCCATGCTGCTGACAACAACAGAAGCGGACAAAGAAGAACACACAGCAAATGGACACAGAGAGCAGACAATGGGGTGGTTGGGGGGGGAGAGAAAAAAATAAAAAATAAATACATCTTTAAAAAAAAAAGAAACACATTAGAGGCATACAATAGAAGACTCAAAATGATAGAAAAAAGGTTGAGTTATGTAGAAGCAACAGCTGAAATTGAGAGAGGGAAGAACAGAGTGAATGAAAAATTTGAGCAGGGACTTAGGGAGTTGAATTATAACACGAAGTGCAACAACATGGGAATTCCAGAAGAAGAGAAGGGAAAAGAGGCAGAAAGTATATTTGAGGAAATAATGGCTTAAAAATTTCCCAAATCTCATGAAAGCAATGAATTTATGTGTCTAAGAAGTTCATCGTACCTGTGAAGGTAAGGCTAATATGTCAACTCGGCCAGGTAATGGTGTCCAATTGTTTGGTCAAGCAAGCACTGGATTAATTGTAATACAAGGGCATTTCATGGACTTTAATCATCAGTGAGTTAATTACATAGATGGCAAGTTACATCTACAATCAACTGAGGAGATTGCCATCAGTAACGAGTGATGCCTCATCCAATCAGTTGAAGTCCTTAAAAGGGAAAGTGATTTCAGCATTCACAGTGAGAATTCCCATCTCTACTTCAGACAGACAGCATCCCCTGGGGAACTCATCAAGGCCCTTCAGAGCCTCTGGTTTGCAGCCTGCCCTATGGAATTTGAACTTGTGCCTCTCCTTGGTCACGTGAGACATTTTTATAAAATCTCATACTATTCACAGATATCTCCTGTTGGTTCTGTTTCCGGAGCAGGGGTTCTTAACCTTATTTGTTTCATGGACCCCTTTGCCAGTCAGGTGAAAATCATGGATCCCTTACTAAGTTCACACTATACTGTATATTATTTAATAAATGTATCACACCCATACCAACATGTCCCCACAGAAATAATGTTTATTTAAAATTTCATTTCAAGTTCATGAACCTCTTGTTTAGAACCCCTGCCCTAAAGAACCTGACTCATCTAGTATTCAGTAAGAATATATCCAAATAGACCCACTCCAAGACACATACTACTCAATATCAAACATCAAAGATGAAGAGAAAATTCTGAGAGCAACAAGAGAGAAGCAAACTGTCATATACAAGGAATATCTAGTAAGACAGTGTGGATTTCTCTTCAGAAACCGTGGAGGTAAGAAGATAGTGGTATGATATAATTAGGATATTGAAAGAAAAAAAGTACCTGCCAAGAATTATTTATCCAGCAAAATTGTTTTTCAGATATTAAGATGAGTTTAGTATTTTCACAAATAAACAGAAATCAAGAGAGTTCATAAAAAAGAATCTGGCTTTGCAGGGAGCATTAAAAGGAACCTTACAGCCTGAAAGAAAAAGACAGGAGAGGTTTGGAGGAGACTGTAGAAGGAAGACTATCAGAAAGGTTAACCAAATAGATGAAAATAAGATATTATATATAAAAGCCAAAGAATAAAATGGTGGAAGTAAACAACTCATTTACAGTAATGTCACTGAATTTGAATGACTTAAATTCCCCAATCAAAAGGTATAGGCTGACAGAATGGATTAAAAAACCATGAGCCATCCCTGTGCCGTCTACAAGAGACTTGTGTTAGATCTAGGGATACAAATCAGCTGAAAGTGAAAGGTTGGATAAAGATATTCCATCCAAACAGTATCCAAAAAAAGCAGGTGTTCCTTATGCTAATATTGGACAAAACAGACTTTAAATGCAAAAAGTTATGAGATATTTTTATATATTAATAAAAGGGTCAATCCACCAGGAAGAAGTAACAGTCATAAATGTCTATGCACCTAACAAGGGTGCCCCAAAATATGTGAGGCAAACTCTGGTAAAACTGAATGGAGAAACAGACATCTCTACAATAATAGTGGAGACTTCAACACACCACTCACATCAATAGATAGAACAAGACAGAAGGTCAACAAGGAAATAGAAGAACTTGAACAATATGATAAACAAGCTAGAAGTAACATATATACAGAACATCGTATCCCAAATCCATGGTTTATACATTCTTCTTACATGCTCATGGATCTTTCTCCAGGATAGACTACATGTTAGGTCACAAAGCAGGTCTCAATAAATATAAAAAGATTGAAATTGTCCAAACTCAAATCATAATGGAATGAAGCTGGAAATCAATAATAGGGGGAAATTCACAAATGTGTGGAGGCTAAACAACACACTCCTAAACAATCAGTGGTTCAAAGAAGAAATTGTAGGAGAAATCTGTAAATATCTCGAGATGAATGAAAATGAGAACACAACATATCAAAACTTATGTGATCTATTAGTCAGCCCAAGGGATGCTGATGCAAAGTTCCAGAAATCTGTTAGTTTTTATAAAGGGTATTTATTTGGGGTAAAAGCATAGAGTTACAAGACCCTAAAGAGTCCAACTCAAGGTACCATAAGAGGAATTTTCTCACCCTAAGTTTGTTGCCACATGTTGAAGCAAGATGGTGGGCGATGATTGTAGGATTCAGCCTTCCCCTTTCCTCTTGAGGCTCTGTGGACCCAGCTTCTTCCAATCCCAGCTGTAGGCTGGCATAGGGCTCAGCTGCTCTGTTCTCTTCCGCTGCAAACTATCAGGTAAATGGCTTCTCTCTTTTCCCAGAGCGGTAGGATCCTCTTCTGTGTCTATGATGTTCCTTTCCTCTTTTCTTGCATATCTATTTCTGTCTCCTTGACTGAGTATCAGTTTATAAGAGGCCGGGACTCAACCCTGCATACCCTAATGACATAATCAAATCAAAGACATAATCTTAACGTAATGAAGTAAACATAAAATCTTTGAATTTAATACAATCAAAGAGTATCATACCCAGAGAAACAGACCAGTTTACAAATAATCTATTTCTCTTTTTGGAATTCATAAATAATATCAAACTGCCACATGGGATACAGTGAAGGCAGTACTAAGAGGTAAATTAATGTATAGCCCTTAGTGCCTATTTTAAAAAAGAAAAAAGAGCTAAAATCAAAGACCTAACTGAACACCTAGAGAAACTAGGAAAAGAACAGCAAACAAATCCCAAAACAAACAGAAGGAAAGAAATAATAAAGATTTGAGCAGAAATAAATGAAATTGAGAACAAAAAAAAACAATAGAGAAAATCAACAGTACCAAAAACCGGTTCTTTGAGAAGATCAATAAAATTAATAAACCTTAGCAAGACTGACGAAAAAAGAGAGAAGATGAAAATGAATACAATCAGAAATGTAAGGGGGACATTATGATTGACCCACAGAAATAAAAAGGATTATAAGAGTATACTATAAAAAACTGTATGCCAACAAATTAGAAAACCTAGATGAAATGGACAAATTCCTAGAAATGTGAAAACAGCCTACATTGACTTGACAAGAAATACAGGAACTCAACAACAAATCATGTTTAAAGAGATTGAATCTGTCATCAAAAATCTTCCAACAAAGAAAAGTCCAAGACCGAATGGCTTCACTGGTGAATTCTACCAAATGTTTTGAGAAGAATTAACACCAATCCTGTTTAAACTCTTCCAAAAATTGAAAAAGGGGGAGAATTACCTAACACATTTTATGACGCCAACATCAACCTAATACTAAGACCAGATAAAAAGATACTACAAGAAAAGAAAATTACAAACCAATCTCTCTAAGGAACATAGATGCAAAAATTCTCAACAAAATACTTACAAATTGAATCCAACAGCATATGAAAAGAATGATACACCGTGACCAAATGGGACCTATTTCTGGTATGTAAGGGTGGTTCAACATGAGAAAATCAAGTAGCATAATACAACACATTAACAAATTGGAGGGAAAAAATACACAATCATCTTGATCAATGCAGAAAAGGCATGTGACAAAATCCAGCATCTTTTCTTGATAAAAACACTTCAAAACATAGCAATAGAGGAAAGTTCCTCAATATATTAAATGAAAAGCCCACAGCTAACATTGTACTCAATGGGGAAAGGTTGAGACCTTTCCCTCTAAGATCAGGAACAAGACAAGGACGTCCACAGTCACCTGTTATTCACATTGTACTACAAGTTCTAGCTAGAGCAATTCAAGAAGGAAAAAAAATATGTCATCTAAATTCACAGATGACATGATCTTATATTTGGAAAATTCTGAAATCCTCTATGACAAAATTACTTGAGCTAATAAACTAGTTCAGCAAAACCAAAGATACATAGGACCTATATTCAGAAAAGTACAAAACAAAAAGAAATCAAAGAAGGCCTAAACAAATGGAAAGACATTTCGTATTCATGGATTGGAAGATTAAATATTGTGCAGATATCAATCCTACCCAAACTGATGTATAGATTCAATACAATGCCAATCAAAATTACAACAGCCGACTTTACAGAAATAGAAAAGTCAATTAACAAATTTATTTATTTATTTTTAAAAGATTTGTTTATTTATTTAATTCCCCCCCCTCCCCCGTTTGTCTGTTCTCTGTGTCTGTTTGCTGCGTCTTGTTTCTTTGTCCGCTTCTATCGTAGTCAGCGGCACAGGAAATGTGGGTGGTGCCATTCCTGGGCAGGCTGCGCTTTCTTTCACGCTCTCCTCACGGGTGCACTCCTTGCGCGTGGGGCTCCCCTACGCGGGGGACACCCTTGCATGCCACAGCACTCCTTGCGCGCATCAGCACTGCGCATGGGCCAGCTCCACACGGGTCAAGGAGGTCCGGGGTTTGAACCGCGGACCTCCCATGTGGTAGACGGACGCCCTAACCACTGGGCCAAGTCTGCTTCCCAACAAATTTACTTGGAAGAGAAAAGGCTCCCGAATAGCCAAAAAACATCCTAAAAAAAGAAGAATGATATGGGAGGATGTTTACTGCCTGACCGTGAAACATACTACAGGGAAGTAGATTTGGCTCAACTGATAGAGCATCTGCCTACCACATGGAAGCTCCAGAGTTCAAACCCAGGGCCTCCTGACCCATGTGGTGAGCTGGCCCATGCAGTGGTGATGTGTGCAAGGAGTGCTGTGCCATGCAGGGTGTCCCCCGTGTAGCGGAGCCCCGGGCACAAGGAATGCGCCCTGCAAGGAGAGCCACCCCACGTGAAAAAAACACAGCCTGCCCAGGAGTGGCACATGTAGAACTGACGCAGCAATATGACATAACAAAAAGAGACACAGATTCCTGGTGCCACTGACAGGAATACAAGCAGACACAGAAGAACACAGTGAATGGACACAGAGAGCAGACAACTGGGGGGGGGGGGAGAGGGGAGAAAAATAAACATAAATAAATATTTTTTTTTAGAAAAAGAAACATACTACACCGCTACAGTGGTCAAAACAGCATGGTATTAGCTTAAAGATAGACAGATTGATCAGTGGAATAGAATTGAGAGCCAGAAATTGACCTTTACCTCCATGGCCAACTGGTTTTTGACAAACCTACCAAGTCCATGTTACTGGGACAACACAGTATCTTCAACAAATGGTGCTGGGAGAACTGGATATTCATTACCAAAAGACTGAAAGAGGACCCCTATCTCACTCCCTAGGTAAGAACCAACTCAAAATGAGTCAAAGAACTAAATATAAAAGCCAGGACTGTAAAACTACTAGAAGAAAGTATAAGGAAACATCTTCAAGATCTTGTAGGTGGTCCTCTCTTGGAGCTTATACCCAAAGCACAAGCAACAAAAGAAAAAATAGATAAACGGGACCCCCTCAAAATTAAACACTTTTGCCCCTCAAAGGACTTTGTCAAAAGGGTGAAAAGGCAGCTGACTCAATGGGAGAAATATTTGGAAATCACATATCCAATAAGGGTTTAATATCCATGATATATAAAGAGATGCTATTACTCAACAATAAAAAGACAAATGATCCAATTTAAAAATGGACAAAAGATTTGAATGGACATTTTTCTAAAGAAGAAATAAAAAAGGTGAAAAAACCCATGTAAAAATACTCATCATTAGTGATTAAGGAAATGCAAATCAAAGCTACAATGAGATATATTTCACACCTTAGAATGGTCACCATTACAAAGATAGAAAACTACTAGTGTTGGAGAGGCTGCAGAGAGATAGGAACGCTTATTTACTGTTGGTGGGAATGTACAGCCACTGTGGAGAACTCTTTGGCAGTTCCTAAGGAAGTTGAATATAGATTTGCCATGTGACCCGGCATTATGACTACTAGTGTCTATCCAGAAGAAGTGAGAACAGTGACACAAACACACATCTGCACCCTGAAGTTCATAGTGGCGTTATTCACATGCCAAAAGATGGAAACAACCCAGGTGTCCTTTAACTGATGAATGGATAAACAAATTGTGGTATATACATAAGGTGGAATATTTTGCAGCTGTAAGAAGAAATGAAGTCATGAAGCATATAACATGGATGAACCTGAAGGACATTATATTGAGTGAAGCCAACCAGACACGTGTGAACAAATACTTTATGATTGTGCTACTATGAAGTAAATACATTGTGTAAACTCATGGAGTTAAAAACTAGAATATAGGTCACCAGAAGGTAGAATGAGCTTAGAAGATAGAAAGCTGAGGATTAATCTGTGCAGAATTGGTAAAAAGGTTGTTCATAAATCTTTGAAAATTAATAGAGATGGTGAAAGCACATCACAGTGTTTGTAACTAGCAGTGCTAATATGTGGGTATGACTGGTTGAAATGGGAAAGTCTAAGATCGTATATATTACTAGAAGGAAAGCTGAAAAATGTAATAATATGCTATCTAGCATAGCAAAACCTCGTGTGAAATATAAGTATGGGTAATATGCATTTATAAGACTTTTTATTTGAAACTGAACAAATGTATGTTAATTTTACAAGATGCTAATATCAGGCAAAAATACAAAGCAAACTATGGACAATAGTATATAGTACTATATTAATAATCTTCCATTAAGGGTAAAAAAAGGAAATATACTAAGTGAAAGAAACTAGATAAAAGGTACTACATATTATTTGACTTCATCTATATGCAATATTAATACAAATAAAGTACAGAGAGAAACAGAACAGCAGCTGTGTATGGCAGGGGAAGCATAGAGATATTGAGAGGTGATTACGAAGGGGTAGAGTTTTTTTGTTTGTCTTTGTTTTACTATTATTGTAATAATGAAAATTCTCTAATAATGAATAAAGTGATGAATACATAACTACATGATTGTACCAAATACCATTGATTGTACATTTTGGGTGGATTTTATGCTTTATTAATATGTATCAATAAAATAGATTTTTTTAAAAAAGCTGGTTGGTGACTGGCTGGTCCTGGATGGCCTTACTCATCTTCCTCGTGGTTGGCCAGGATATTAGGGGCAAGTGAACCGGTAACTCTTATCATCACACAGGCAGGCCCCTGCTTCTTCACATGAATTTGAAACATAGTTGAGAGGAAAGGACTCAGTGTACAAGCACTTTTCAAGCCTCTGCTTGTGTCACAATTGCTAATGTCCCATGAGCCGTAGCTGGTCACATGGCCAAGCCCAAAGTCAACACGAGAGGGCACCCTACAATGGTACAAATTCAGGGAGGCTTGATTCATTGGAAGCTACCGCTGTAACATCTGTCACTCTTATCCACTTGGGGCTAGAGATATTTCAGATAGTTTTTCAAGAATGTCTTGAATATTCACAGTATCCAGAAAAATAATAGCATTATAACAATACCACCATTTTTAAGGGACTTACAAGGATTATAAGGAACTGGCCAGATACTGAGCTATGAAATTTAGAAATATTGTCTCTGATTTCTGTAACACCTCTAAAGGCAAGGATTAAAATTCATAATTAATCAGTGAGAAAATAGAGTCTTAAATATGTTAAGTAACTTGATCAATGTTAAACAGCTAGGGTGGGTATTAAAATTATCACATAATTCATGGGTGGGTTATTCTATGGGGCTTTTTTTCCAGAGTATTTAGACCAGAAGGCCCTGCCATACCCACTAGGTGCAGGCACTGTTCTAGTCCTTGGGTATATAGTGGAGGACAAGACAGACAAGTTTTCTGCTTAATGTCCCTACTGAGATGGACTCCTATTTATATTATGTATAATCAATTACTAAACTTTTGTAGCTTAATTTGCTACATCCTGTATAATCCTTTCTACCTGTTTCCTGTCATATCACTAAGAGCTCCTACTACTTAAATTGTCTTCCCTTTTACTGATCAACATGTATTTTGATTTCTGAGTCATGGCTCATGCCCTTCCTCCCTCCTCTATTTGCCAGTTGTTACTTGTCTCCCTCTTTTCCCCATGGCAGTTTTCCTTATTGTTTCTTCCTTCAAGGATCTACCTCTTCACTGAACTCCTACACTTCTGTTTTTCCTGCCCACCCTCCAAAAAACACAGAGTAAATTCTTAATAAGTAATTACAGGTGAATTTTATGTATGATATAACTAATAATGTGGAGAAAATTTTCAGTTATATATCTGGGAGTTGGAGTTGGAGCCTACCAAGGCAGGAATATTGTTGAGTGTATTTTCTTCTGCCAACAGTTGCAAGAGATTTCATCCTTGTTTCAGTCTAAGCATTTATACAGCTCTAATCTGTTTTGATAATGGGTAAAGCTTTTCTATTGGCAGAAAAGTTCATATACACACACACAAATAAGATTTTCATACTTATACTTGTTGCTTCTCTTGTTTTAAATAACAGATAAAAAGCCAGAAGCCATTATCAATCATTCCAACTCTGAAAGCAAGAGTAGTATCACGGAGCAAATACCACCACCAACTCAAAATACCTTCTCTGCCACTTCTGCTAGGAGAGTGAGTACTTTTGAATTACTTTTGATTTATTAATTAATTAATTTCCCCCTACTGTAATAATCCACAATTAGAAAGTCTCTAAAGATACATTCTACCAAAACAATAAAGATACATTCTTGTCAAAAAGGCTATAATACCATCATTAAATAACTTTGACTACATTTTACTAAGAAAAACATAGGCTGTAGCAGTCGGGATCAAAGAAATTTTGTCAGTTGTCTCTTCATATCTGAAGTTAAGGTAAGTGTAAAGTTCTGATTGTAGTAGCTAGCATCCAGCATTAATTGTTCTCGTGATTATTCCCCTTTAAAATTTTCCTCTTATGTGGAAAGTCTTTAAAGTTTATAATGGCTGGAGGGCAGAGGTAGAAAGAACTTGTTGAAATACCAGAGGCATCTCCTCTCCCAACTTTACCCAGGCCTCTGAGAACCTGTGGCTTCTAGTCATTGAGCAGAGTTGAATGATGACCCTTCTCTACAAAAGGTAAAATCGGTTTCGAGGATAAAAATTGATTTGCGTTTTTTAGAATGAAGCTGTTGAAAAACCTCTCTGGCTTTATAGATATCGACTTATTGATCTCCTTAGGACCTCAGAAATTGGAAAGGAGGGATTATGGTATCCTTGTGGAAGTGAGGGGACAAAGGCCTGACTATTTATTTATTACTAGGAGCATCACTGAGAACCAATAGAGAGGTTTGAAATACAATGCAGTCTTCACTCATTATCCAGTGATTTAATTTTACTTCACATACTGCCACTGCTTCTAACTGTGACTAGAGCTCCTGTTTATTTAAAAGAAAAATACTAAATTAAAAACAAAACAAAACAAATTCATATATATACTTATTCCACTTGCTGAAAATAATGCTGGGAAAGGCATTTTCCTCTTAGGGTAGCTTGTAAAAAGCTGACATCATTGAACCTCTAGAGGTAGAGGAAGCAGATACATAAATGTGTAAATTTAGACTGATGAAAAGAGAAAATCTGAATGTGAATTGGAGACTAATGATTAATGTTTCTATTGTATTTTCACTATGCTGGGCAACAAAGGTGGTCAGATACTGGGGAAAGACTAAAACCTTCTGCAGAGGTCTCCCAGATTTCATAGTGTTTGTTGGCTGGTGTTCTAAAGACTAATTGTATCCCAAACTGGTCCTTGGCCTAATGGTAGCCTGTGATGTTTTCCCTGGTCCATGGCAAAATGAGAAAAAGACAATGTAGTAAGTTTTCCATAAAGCTTTCTTTTCTGATGTTAAAATTTCTTTTTTCTTTTTTTAATTAAATGATGGTGATAGAAATGGTAACCATTTTTTGAAAGATGTTCTCTCTTGGCAAAATAAAAAGATAGCAACCCTTTAACCGCTACATTTTTTTTCTCTTTTAATTTTGTTGGTCAGTGAAATCTGAAATTCCTTGAACTGCTATCCTAGATAAAAATTAGCAAATATAATTTGAGTGGAGAGCCCTTTGTATATATATTGTTAAATGATTCTTTGACATGGAAAGATGTTCACAATGTAGTTTTGTTTACTTATTTGTTCATGGTACTGGGGCTGGGGATTGAAGCCAGGGCCTCATATGTGGGATGCTGGTACTCAACCACTAAGTGACACTGGCTCCCCTGATTTGTTTTCTTCATTTTTTTCATTGTTTGGTTTTTGTTGTTGTTTGCTTGTTTTTAGGAGGTACCAGGGGTCAAACTCAGGACCTCGTATGTGGGAAGCAGGTGCTCAACCTCTTGAACTACATCCACTTCCCAGTACTTCGTATTTTTATTAATAACTTAAATCAGCTTATCACAGTCTTATCCCAGTACCTTAAAATATATTTATGTATTAGCTCATCTTTGTTCTTTACCCATATTGTAAGGAGGGGTTAAGTTCATTTTCACCATTTTACAGATGACCATGTTGAGATCTAGGTAAGTGAAGTGTCTAGTTTTCATTTACCCAGTCAGTCAAGAGGAGGTCTATTCCTAGAATCCAGATTTTCTGCTCTAGGTTAGTACTTATTGCTAGGAAGAGCAAATAGGGTTTAATTTCTAAGAGTAACTTCGCCAGGTCAGAGTACTGTTAAGAATCTGAGGCTATTTCTGGCTCAGGGAGAAAGGGATCCTTGAGAGGTTATTAGCATCTGCCAAGTGAGGAAGGGAACATTGGCAGAAAGCCTGCCATATTTCTGCCCTCCTTGTATTGCCTTATATTGCTTCAGTGAACTTAGTTAAGTGTAGAAAAGGTGGAAAAGGCAAAGGCTGAAAAACAATCATCAGAGCCTTTCATTTTCTTTTATTTGTCTCTTTCCTCACAGTTCTCCTCCAGCCTTTTCAACAAGCCAGAAGAAGCCAAAGATGAATCTCCTTCCTCATGGAGACTGGGGCTCAGAAAAACTGGCAGCCACAATATGCTGAGTGAGGTGGCCAATTCCAGGGAGGCGCTGAGAGACCGAGGCTCTTCCATCTACCGCTCATCATCAAGCCCTCGGATTTCTGCTCTGCTGGACAACAAAGATAAGGTGCAGTTTGGACAGGATGTAGGGAAATTCCAAGGCAGTTTTCCTTCTGGGACATTGCAATCTTGGGAACAAAGGAAAATATTTTCTAGTCCCTGAGTTGAGTCTGAATGTACAAAGCCTTTAAGGGGAAACAGGTACATTGATAATTTAATCAAGTAGCTTTTGACGAGGTTGCTATTTATTGCTTGGCTAAAAAAAAATAAAATAAGGGTCAGAAGCATAACAGTTTGGATATGTCCTAAAAGTTTCTTCTAAACTGATACCATTAACTTATTCTTTTGATGTTTAGAAGCAAAATCCCATAGTTGAGCCCTGATGCCTAATGAAGCTCAAGCAAATTAGCACCATGAAAAAAAATTTTTCCTATTTTTTCATTAGTAGGAGTATGATAAGACTAACCTTTTAAACAGCTCACCTATAAATTCACCCAAGATGAGTAAATTTTTATTTTTCTTCACTTTGGGATCTGGATTTTATAGGACTCACTTTGTGCTCTTCTCTGGGGTCAGATCTTCCTTGTAATCATAGTCTTCTTGCTTGTAGTGCATTTTTGGAGACTACTCAAGGGGATGAGGCAAAGTGGTTAGACTAGCCCTGTAGTATATTTGTTGTGCTTATCCCTAAGGAAGTTGCATTTCAAGGAAAAGAAAGTTTGGGGAATAAATAAGCTTATTTCATCAAGAACTTTGCTGTTCAGCTTTGTTTGTGAATTTTCAGAGGCTCCTCTCTCCTGCAGAGCTGCTGCTCTCTTTAATTCGTATTGCTCTTTTCTTTAATTGATCATCCTGGTTTTCCTCATGAGGATTACTTCCCTACATACTTGTTTTAAATGTAGTAAAATTAGAAATAAGCCTTTGAAGGCTCACGTTTTGTAATACAACTCAAAATTGAATTGGTGTCAAATCTGGAAATAAGATTATATAGGTGTAAGTTCTGCTTTTTTCCCCGAAATATTGTATGCTGTGTCAATATTGTAGCTTCCCTCTGCTTTACTCTTTTGATTTTACAGGAAAGAGAAAACAAAAGCTATTTTAGTTCACTAGCACCCCGGAGGCTCAACAACACAAGTGACATTGAAGAAAAGGAGAACAGGTAATCCTAATGCAGACCAAAAGATGGTCCTCTTTAACTCTGCAGAGTATAGTGATCTGGCCATTATTACTCTGCCTCTTTTCCTCTGGTGTCCTTAGCACAGTCTGAATTGCTTGTACCTTCTGCTTAGACCACCTTTCCAACCCTTACTGGAGTCACCACCTTGCTTTGCCAGTTCTTTGCCCTTTCAGTTCTAGCTTCAGCTTAGACGTTACTGTCTTTGGGAAGTCTTCCTTCGTCTGTGTGTGGATTAGTTTTAGTCTACCAGCACGCTCTGTAAGGATAGGGACCATGTCCGTCTGGTTTCTCAAGTACCTCTAGTGCCTACCTAGCACAGTGCCTGCCACAGAGAAAACATTAAGAATATTTTATTTAATTGATCAACTTCTAATTTTATGTAGATAAAATATAAAGTCTCTATTATCAGTTCTAAGGAATGTAGGGATTTTGAAATATCCCTGCTTTTCAGAGCAGAGCCTGATCTAGAGCTTAGCTTCTCAAAGTGTGTCCCTCAGACCTGCAGCATTGGTATCATCAATGAGCTGGTTAGAAAGGAGTCTCAGGCCCCACCACAGACTTGCTAATTATAAACTGCATTTTAACAGGTTCCCCAGGTGATTCAAATACACATTAAAGTTTGAGAAAGACTGCTCTAGAGAACCTTGTGAAGCATGGAGGCTTGTAACATTTGCTGCAAAGACCCTGAGTTATCAATTGTGGATCAGAAATCCTACTATATCCCCTTCCTGGATACTTTTTCATTTATAATGCTTCCAGCAAGGCCTCTTTCCCTTTTCCCTTCTATAGTACCTCGTCTCTGTAGCAACAGGTTTCCTCATCTCCCTCACTGACCTTCTCTGATTACTGATGAGCAACCCACCACTGGGGACTGATTGTAAGGTTTTTTAAATGAGGGGCAAAAGTGACTACTCATTACAAAATGGTTAAGGACCTTTGAAATAAGGAATTTGTTATCTATTTGAAATTTGTTGCCTTCCAAGTTGATAAAAGAAAGCAGATAGTAATACTCTGTCTATACAGAAAACTGACATAAATAGAGAATCACTTAAAAAATGCATCTATTTCTTTAGCCATGTTATTGTCTGCCTGTCAGGTTCTTCTCTCCCAGTTTGCATTGTATCATGAACAAAAACTGGTGGTAGGAGTCAGTGTTTTGTTTTGTTTTTCTTTCATGCCTCTTCAGAGAATCAGCTGCTAATCTAGTGAGGAGTGGTTCCTATAACCGGCAGCTGCGGAGGGATGAAGCGAAGGGAAGTGAAACCCCACAGACAATTGCTCCTTCCGTCTATGTATCAACTTACTTGAAAAGGTACAAGGCTCACAGGGGTGGTAGATGAGACCATGGGAATATGGGTAATAACTGCATGCCTTTTAATATCCAGTTAGCACCACTTTTATATTTCTTGGGATTAACATCTTGACTAATTTAAAAATTAAAATTAACTTGTTCTCTTAGTTGAATTAAAGCCAATTCCAAATTCTCACCACAGGTCTGAATTTATACTTCATTCTCTCAGTCCTATTAAAATCTTCAACCAGAAGTGACTTCAAGTAATCTCTGGGCAGGACTGAATTGAAATCACCTTTGGCTGGCTCTCCTGTTTGTAAAACTAGAGTAGTTCTCAACTCAAGTTATATTTTGGCGGGGAGGAAAGGAGGGATACAGAAGGGCAGTAAGGGGTGGAAAATTGGGACAGTTTTGTATTGCATTAAAGAAGTTTCATTTTGAAACCTGTTAATTTAGGGACTTGAGTTGTTGTTTTTTTTTTATGACTTTAATGGCCCTCAGATCCATCAAGATGTGAAACTCGCAAGTTTGGTGCAGAGAAGGTACATGGGTTTCCTTCCCCTTTTCTCATCTTTATTCCCTTTTCTGCAATTATTTTCTTTGCCACTGACTAGTCAGCAACCAAAGCACCTTTACCATTAAACTATAAGATATACTTTATTAGTATTTTAATTTGAACCTTGCTGCTGATGTGGAAGAATCTGATTCTCATTACTTGCTTTAAATTCTTTCTTTACTTCCATATACTTAACCCCTTCAACTGCTTCTTCAAAGCTGTCAGCATTAGTTTTTAGTTGAATTGTCGACTATCTTAGAAGCAGGCTTTGGCTGTAGACTATGTGAGCAGAGTAACTGTTTGGGATCAAAACTTATTTCCTTTGACAGGAATCTTCTCCAGATTGTATTCCTTGCTGTTTCCCAATGTGGGCACTGCCAGCTAGTTAATGTCAGAACATGGGAAATAGTAAGCTATAAAACAGTCACTGTTGCTTTTTAAAATACATCCTATAAGAAAAGGTTCAACTTTGAAAGTACACAAGTACACTTCAGTGATCTCATTGAAACTTTATTATACAAAGTATATATTTTGGCTTACTTAAGCTATCACTTATATATATTAAAGGTTAAGACCTTGGTCTGCCTAAATATAGAATTATTCCATATGGTTGAATAGAAGACCAGGAAAACTTTTCAAAGAAACTAATATTCTAGATCTAGGAAAGAGAGAAAAGTGCCATGTAATTTTCAGGGATGGAGTTGTTTTGTGATGGGATTGTTGATTTTCATGAACCAAACAGTCCATTACATGGGTTGAGTGAGTGGCATTTGGTTTAATAGTACAGTTTGGCATAGTTACGGTGAACAGAGGACAGAGTGGCTGTTCTGGAAAGCATGTTTAGTTATGTGAGCTCTGGAAAGCATGTTTAGTTATGTGAGTACTTTTTGAGAAAACATCTACAATGTTCTTCATACCTTGCAAAGCTCTTCTTATCCTGTAACCCTAAAGCACTTTTTGATTTTACAAAATCCTATCTTATGATCTTTTCAAAAGGAAAGAATCAGATGCTATCACCCTTAAAAAAAAAAAAGAAAGTGTGGGTAGAAATTTGTCATTCTCAAGCTGTGCCAAACCTCAGTGTACTTTCATTTTCTAGATTATCTCTTGTCTTTAGGCAGAAATTATTTTCATATGGTCCGGTAAAATACCTCTTTGCCAAGAAAGGTACCATTGCTTTTTTTGGTCACTCCCTCAAATGTCTCATTACTCTTATAGTCAAGAAATAGTTTTTAAGATTCTAACCCAGATAATTTTTTTCTCCAATTGAGATGGTTCTCATCTGTCTTCAACTGAAACAAAGAAGAGTTACCTTTTATTGTCCATATAATATTACTTTCTTTAGTGTTAATTAAAAACTTTAAGTCCTCCTAAAAGCATTTTTGATTTAGGCTAAATAACTGCAGTTCCCAAAGTCATTTTTTCAGAGTGCTCCTCTACTCTTCTTCACGCTTTAATTTAAAATCTCTCTTCTGAAACCTCTCCACATTCTCTGGTCTTACTGTAGCTTTTGAATGCTGCTTCTGTATCAGGCAGGCATTTGGGGGTGCATGATTTTTTCTGCCTTGGGATTTGTTGAAAATTGTTTTTTCTAATAAAATTATTCTATTTCATATTATTTCCCTTTCTTAGTCTCTACTCTTATCATATGGTTCACTCTCATGCTTTCCCTTGTTACATATCTCTTATCCTTCACATTCCATTACTCTCTCGGATGACTGACAGATGCCTGCTTGCTGCTAGCAGCCCAGTCCTTGCTGGAGTTGATCACTCCACTCCCCAGTTGTCATACTCTCTTTGGCCTACACTTCTTTTAAGTGCACAATCTGGGTGGGAAGGTGGTTCTGGGAAATGGTGGGTGAGCAGCATGTCCTAAAGGAAGTGACTGTGTGCTGTTTTGCAGTGCTTCATTTGGTAGAAGTAGTGACCCCACCAGTCCCTACATTTCAGCCAATCGCAATTCATCTCCTGCTACCTCACCCATTACCATTGGTTCATCTACCTCTCAGGGCAGCCAGTGGCAACCTGCCTCTTCTTGCCCTGCACCAATCAGTGCAAACACTACTGCATCTGTACACCATGGCAGGTAAGGCTTCTTGGAGCCATTTGAGTTGCATTCATTAATGCCTCTGGATACACATATGGGATTTGAACCAAAGAAACTTTGTCACTGTAGAAACAAGTTTGCATTCCTGTGAAAATATTCATAATTTCGTGAGGATGCTTTTTCTTTGACTGTAGCAGCCAGTCAACAGTTGCTTGCAATAAAACATTAGTCTACTTGGTATGTAGGCATCACCTTAATATGACTGCTTTCATGTCTCAACAACCTTATCAGTTGTGGTTATAATTTAAGGGCCATGCCATTGTGGTAAATCAATTATTAAAAATTTTCCATATTTCACTTACAATAATTTTCTAGAAATTATGAACAGGAATCTCTTATAAGTAGTCTTCTTGGAAGATGGCATACAAACCCATATCAGAAGGAAAACTAACTCTTGTTCCAAAAGCCCCCTTCCTTTTGAACCTTCTGAAAATTCTCAACCAATGAGTATTTTTGCTGGAAACATTTTGGAGAGATTTGTGTTTGTCTAAACTGTGTTCCTGTGGCAATATCTTCTTGGTTTCTAGTTTACCTAAGAGTAGCATGGATAGAGTGTCATTGTGAAAGTGCAGCAAAACTTTAACTATGATTTTAACTGTGGCTTTAATCCTTTAGTTATAGCCAGAGACCTTTCTGCTTTTGGGTATGGCAAAGGGACTCCCCTTTGGGTCTTATTTCTACAACTGACATAAAGAAAACAAAAAAATGTTAATAATGATAGTGTTGCTGCAAGAATATCATTGATAGTGGTGTTTGATATTTATCAGTTTACCAGCTTTTTTTTCCCAAAAATAAGTGATGACCATTTATTTGGCCAGTAGAGGCAGACTTATGATTGATTATTAATAACAATAATACCTTATAATTATGTAGAAATAGATCTTCTTAACAATTCAATTATATAGTGTTAGGAAAATTTTCATACAATTTAGGATCTTACAGTTTTATTGAGCAATTCATGAATCAGGCAGCATCCCATTTGGAAAATAGAAGGGTAACTTCACGAAAGGTGTGGAAAGGGGAAGCTAATGTATGGCAAATGTGGAAAAAAGTGAGAAAATGTTCTAATTGGCTGACATTAAGTTTCCATTTTACATAGAGGGTGTCTTACAAAGTGGGAAGCAGATATAGGTTAATTAGTATGGTATACGTGTCCCTTCTGATATGCTCTTTACTGGATGGAAACCAGTTTTATAACCAGGTGTTACTTATCAGTGACACTGAAGGGTGTGTTCTGTTTTCTTGGAAACCCCCTGCCGGTCAGTTGTTTTTGTCCTCTGGTAAAGCCTTCTTGGAAAGGGGTCTTCGCCTGCCAATGCCCAATTCAGGCAGCCATTTTATTTTACGTAACAATGAGCAGGGTAGATATTATCCCCTTAAATGAAGAAACTGAAATGTGGAGACATTACTTGCTTAACTATTAAGAGCTGGTACTGGGGAAGACGTGAAAGAGAATTATTCCTTTACAGTTGTCATTTGTTGAACCCTATTATGTGTCAGGCATTGGATTTGATACTGTACAAAAATTATATCAAATGCAGTGAATGTGCCACACTGATGAAAGAGGTTGTTGGTATAGGAGGAGTGGGGATGAGGGGTGGGGAGTGGGGTATATGGGAACCTCTTATAATTTTTAATGTAATATTTAGTATGATCTATGTATCTTTTAAAAAAAAAGAATTTCGTTTACTCACACATAACAGTAAATTTTAATAATAGTGGCTTTAATAAGATAAAGGTTTATTTTTTTTTCTTTTACTTATGGAACCCCAGAAATAGGCAGGGCTGATACAATAGCTCCAAGGTTAATAAATGATCCAGTTCCTTCTGTCTTTCTGTTCCACAATTCCTAAATCATGGCTTCCATTTCTATGAGTTGCCTCATGGTCTGAAATAGCTGCCAGATGGCTAGAGAAGCAAGCCATCGTGACTACATTCTAGGCAGGAAGAAGAAAGGGAGAAGGGTGCAAAGATGGAATGTCTCTGAACTAAGAATTTAAAAAAAAACACAAACCACCCAAGCTTTTTGCTTATGTCTCACTGGATACTTCTAGTGGCAAAGGATACTTTGGGAAATGTGGATTTTTAACTGGTAATACTGCTGCCCTAAAAAAAATATAGGTATTCTGTTAGTAAGGAAGGGAGATGGATATGGGTTAGGCAACTGCTGTCTCAGGCACATATTAAGTATGGTTTCACAAAGAGGCCTGCAGTATTTGAGGTATTATTTTCATTTTATAGTTGAGGAAGCTATGAACAAAAGCATAATCGTCTGCTGAAGTTTACACAGCCAGTAGGGAACTTCAGGTAGGATTTGAACTCAGGTCTGCCCATTTCACAGCCCTTGTCCATTTCACTAGTTTGCTTCTATTGAGTTTATATTTTATTCCAAGCAGTATATTAAGTGTTCTGTTTGTATCATTTATTTAATCATCACAAGAACCCTGCATTTTAAGGTATCATAACCTCTATTTTACAGATGAAGAAGAAATCAGAAAGGTTTAGGTGGCTTAAACTTAGCCCCAAGTGGTTCCAGAGCCCATCGTTATTTTACTCCATTGGACAGCCTCTGATTCCTGCTCTAGAGCTTTTCCCATTCTGCTCCTAAAATTATAACACATTTCAAAATAATAGTAAAAGTCTTGTGATGTAAGTTAATAAAATCCCTGGCATTTCTACAACATAAGTAGTTTCATTGTTAGTCATTTTATATCAACCACCTACAGTACTATTATAGAGAGACTAAAATCTGTTATTAACTTTAAAGCAACTTCAGTTTAGGTTTTTTTAAGTGAAATTTTTTTATAGCTTTGTGGCTAATTTTATCAGTATTTCCTATAGCCTCATAGATCTTATAAGTCTGAGGAATTGTTTTCTTCTATTTATTTTTTTAATTTAAAAATGAATATAATTTTTCACCTTTTCCCTGACTCATTAAGTGCTTTTGGAGAAGTGACTTTTATTTTTTAGATACCATTTCCATGTTCAAAAGTGTTCTATTTTTGTGTTTGCCTTTAGGTACCATATTTAGATTTTTGTGGTCTTATTATTTCTTTCAAGTTTGTTCCAATGTGATTATTACTTACAGCTACTTGTAAACACTTCTGGTAATAATCATGTGTAGGTGAAAAAGCAGATTTTTAACATCCATGCTTTTTACTGCTTTTCCCATCTCTGTATCAATTTTGGATTTCTGTTAACCCAGCAACAAGCTGTGACATCACAAATGATAGCTTTTTGGGTGGCGAGCCAATCGTTGCTCTCAACTCGTTTAAGAAACAAAGATCTTGTTTTCATGTAAATGAGTTTAATTATACAGCTTGCTGTTGAAAAATCAGTAGTTAAGTTTACATATGGAATCCTATTAATTTTTGTTCCAGTTTCTCACTTAAGCAGTTTTGAACATAGACAATTAGGCAGTTGGTTAAATAGAAAAGGAGCAGTTGCTTAGCTAGGTCAAGGAGAACTAGACATACTGAGGTCGTAGAGCATTTATCAAATGTCTGGATGATCCAAGAAGATGGTCTACAAATCTAGGCAGAGAACTCCCACAAAGACACCCACTGCTGAGAATTAAAGGGCAGGTGGAGACTAATATTGTAAGTGATTTTAGTGTCTTTTTCATGTCTGGAGAGATGCTGTCTCTGTGTGCATGTGTGGAGACCAGATGGTATACTAAAGAGTCATGTAGAGCACTCTCGCATATGTCACTATTTTGCCTTGTGCCAGAGCTAGTATTTTTTTTTAATCTCTGGCCAAAAAAAATTTCTCATAAAACATAACTCCTTGGGCAGAGAATGGGAGAATGAATTTGTAATCACACTGTTCCAAGATTTAAGGCTCAGAATTTTAAAAAAACAAACTAACCAACAAAAATTTGAGCATGAAGATTCTCTATCTCTGACCCTTCTGTTTCTGTGCCAGTGCTTTGTTGTATAGCGTGCCTTACCATTCTCTTTCTGTTTGTGTCTTTTTTTTATTTCAGGACTCCTTACAAATCCCAGGCTGACTCGACAGCAGAGAAAACAGCAGACAATGTCTCTTCTAGCACCCCGCTCTGTGTAATCACCAATCGCCCTCCACCTAGCACTGCCAATGGGGTTACAACTGCTAGTGTGCTCTCATCTGCTGGAACAGACTCCTCTGTGGAAACCAGAGAGAGAAGGAGGTATGTAAAGTTATGTTATTGATTTCATTTGTAAGATTCTGCTTTGAGGTAGGAGATAAAGGGGTGGACATGCAGTCTTTCTCCCAATCTCAAATAAAATGAAAGCATCTTTGTATTACTGTTTGAATTCTGTCTTTTGCCTTTGGGAGATTTTGGTGGAGATCTGAATTATTTCTGGTTATTTAGCCTGAATATTTATTTTATTATTAATATAGGCATATCTTTTTTGTTTGTCTTGGGAGAGAGCAATTTTCCTCCGTTATTTCCCCATTTTGTGATGGAGAACCTAAAGCATGGAGAAGGATCTTTTGTTGTGTTCTGGGCAGCAGAGAGATACAATAGTGTGATAAAATGCTCTGAAAAAAAGAGCTAAGATAATAAAGTTTTAATAAATTAATTTGAGAAGAATTCCAATAAAGGATATGACAGCATATGACGATATGATAGAATAGTGACTGGCAGAGCTGTGATTTCTTTAGCGAGAACAGTTGTGATTTGACACAGGAGAGGAAACTAGGAAGAACTTTTTGATTGTCAGGATTAAGAGGCCTTGGGAGATGTGACTAAGTAAGAATGGGCCATTATCTCCTACTTGAAACAGTGAAAAAAATGGAATGCTCTCCATTTGGGAGTTTCAGTTCTAATTAAAGATTGAGGCTATAATTACCCCTTTTTTAGGACTAGGAAAGGATGTAATTTTATCTTATCAAAATTTAGATTTTAGTTTGATTTAATTTTTATTTTGAATATCCAAAGAAAAGAGGTTTTATATTTTTGAGTGTATATATATAATAAGAAGTCAAGGAATCTTATCATCTGCAAGATACAATATGAGTTATTTTAAAAACACTCTAAAGCACATTTTAAGAAGGAATGGAAGGGAGATGTTAAGAAGTTGGAAAGTAGTGTCTTTCTTCTGCCTCTTCTTTCTTTCCTTTTACCTTCCCTCTTTTCTTTTTTATTAATTTCTTTGCACAAACGAAGGAAACCAGTTTTCTGGGATAACAGATTTTAGACCCAACAGTTATTTTCTTTTAATTGGCTTCCATCCAAGTCAATATTAGTAAATCAGTCTTGGATATTTAATGCTTATGTATTTAATAGCTGAGATGTAATTTAGATACTATTAGTTTCATCTAAAAACTAAATACAAAAGTAATCTTTTTATTAGCTGTTAAAAACACCCTTTATAAAATCCTTCTGAGCTGAGAGATGTAAAATGAGGGAAAGGATGGTGAATTTGAATTCTTTATCAGACTGCATTATTAATAGCTAGCTGTATGAACTGTTAGAGAAACTTAGATGATTACTCCTTTCTGGAAGTTTTGTAACCTAGGATCAGTAAAAGAGCACATGCTACAGATTTTGATTTTTGTTTTGGAACTTTTATTCATTCCACAAACATTTATTGAGTAACTGCTACGTGCCACATAAGATAACTAAGAAATATTTCCTCAAGGGGCAGCAGATAGAAGAATAAAATGATTAAATCAAGATATTAATAAATTATAAGATGAATGTGGTCAACACATATGGGTTATGATAAGTGCATTTTAAGGATGGCAACAAGATAAGTAAATAGATAGATAAAGAGCTCGGATTTAGTCGCTTGATACATACATATACTAGCACTTATTCTTTTCAAAATATTTATTGAGCGCCTGCCTTTGCCTGGTACTATGATAAGCCCAGGTAATACAGCATGAACCAGGTATGTATGATCTCAGCCCCTGTGACACTTATATGCTAGTGAAAAAGATTTATTATATTTATGTTATGATATGTTCTAGAAAGAGGTAGTACCAGTTACGATACGGTGGTACAGGTCTGCTTCTCTGGAGACCAGTGAAGTCTGTCCTAAGGGTATGGTGCTCAAATGGAGATCTGTAGGGCAAGTAATCTGTAGGTGAAGAGAAGGTGACGAGCATTCCAGAGAGAAAGAATGGCTATTGAAAAAGCACTAAGGTGGGAAGATGCTGAGACTTGAGGAGTAGATAGGCACTATATAATGCAGGGTCTTATAGCCAGTGACAAAGGATTTTGGATTTATTTGCTAAGAACCGTAAGGAGGCATTAGAAGATTTTTGTGGAGATATAATTCATATCCCACACAATTCATCCATTTAAAATGTACAATTAAATGATTTTCAGTGTAGTCACAGCTATATCTGTCTATATCTGTATCTGTCTATCTATCTATCTATCTATCTATCTATCTATCTATCTATCTATCTATCTATATGCAACAATCACCACAATCAATTTTAGAACATTTTCATCACCTCAAAAAGAATGCCTATACCTTTTGAGTTATCACTCTTCTATTCTCTCATCTACCCTCACCCCAGCCCTAAGCAACTACTGATCTCTCTGTCTCTGTAGATCTGCCTATGCTGGACATTTCATATAAATGGAATCACATAATATGTGGTCTTTGGTGACTGGCTCCTTTCACTTAGCATATGTTTTCAAGGTTCATCCATGTTATAGCATGTATCAGTAATTTATTCCTTTTTTATGGCTGAGTACTATTCCATTGTATGGCTATATCACATTTTGTTTACCTCTCCTCAATTTATGGACTTTGGGTTGTTTCTACCATTTGATTATTAGGAATGATGTTATTAGAAACATTCATGTACAAGTTTTTATTTTTCATTTATTTATTTATTTATTTTATTTATTTATTTTTACACCCACCCCCTACAAGTTTTTATATGGCCATATATTTTCACTTTTCTTGGGAGTAGAATTGCTAGGTCATATACCACTGGAAAATTTTAGGCAAAAAGCCATATGATTTGATTTACATTTTTAAAAATTTCTGGCTTTTGAACTCTGACTGTAGTGTTGAGCATGAATTGGTCAGGGAAAGGCAAAAATAGATGTAGGAGATGAGTAAGGAGACCAATGCAGAAGAGAGGCACAAGAGAGAATGGTCACTCCCACTGATGCAATTCTAGAGGAAACGGAGAAGAGTGAATAGACTAAAAACATATTTAGGAGGATGATTCCAGCAACATGGTAGATGGAACTTACAAGCGCCCTCTTCTTATTATAAACATAGAAAAATATAGCTGAGTCCAAAAGAAAGAAAGGGAACTCCCAGTTGTCATAGATGAAGAGAACTCAAAAGGCAGAGTAGTTTGAGAGGCCCCAGTTTGGTTTCAGACCTCTATGTAGACCTTAAAGGCTGGATTTTAATGCCATGCTTGGGAGTAGGAAGCATAGCTTCAGACCTGACTGGGCTGGCAGTTGTAACTGAAACTGTAATTCTCAAGTGCTGCCCGGTTCATGGAAAGAGTACTTTACCCATGGCTCAAAGAAGTAGTGAGGAAGGAGCTGATCCAAGGCTCTGGACAGGGGTAGAAAAGTCTCTTGTGATAAATTTTCACTATTTGTGGTTTGGAAATTCCAAGCCAAGAATTTAAAGGGAAACTGTACCCTTGAAACCTCTGAGGCCCTGGCACAAACAAACTCAAAACTACTTTAAGGAACATATCCACAACTCTGGGTCCTAGGAGTTTCTATAAAACAATTTTCACCAAAGATGGACTCATGTAAAATATTTTAAAACACTGAAGGAAATGAATCACCATTAGGGAGAGTCAACAGATGCAGTTTCTAAGACTTACAGATGCTGAATAATAATAGAATTTTAGAAAGCAGAATAGAAATCTCAAACTATTATTTGAATAGATAAAATAATTAGAAGTGACCAGCTATACTAAAGATAGACATGCTTATAGGAACAGTCAGGTAAATGAATCAGATGTGGTTTTAAAAATAGATGATTCTGCACATATATAGTATTATTTCTAATTAGAGTCCTATTTAAATAGGAACCCACATAGATAAAAGCATTCAATAGTCATTTATTGGGAGACTTCCATGTGCCAGGTACAGAGTACTAAAGATACATAGTTAAAGACATCTTTCCTGTCCGTGAGGAACTTAAATCCATCTGGTGTGGGAAGGCAAACAAGTAAATTAAATATTACAGTACTATTGTTCAGTGCTGTGATAAAGATATGTAGATTGCTATGGGACTGTAGAAGAGGGAAATTAAATTAGACTGAGTAGAATGATAGAGAAGGCTAACCTGAGGAGAAGACTTGAGTTGAATTTTGAAAGACAACTACAATGAACTATAAGCTATAATAAGAGGATGGTAAGGCCAGTGTAGTATTTCTGAGAGTTGTGATAAAAAGATTTAGATTGGCAAAAAAGAAAAGAAAAGAAAAAGGATTCCTTGGTAAAATGAATTTGGAAAATAATGAGCTAAACAAAGTTAAACAGGATTCTCAAAAGCCTTATTAGCGTCATTTGTCTTCTGGATGGGGGTGGAGATGGAGTTAGAATTTATAGCATTTTCCAAATTTCTGTGCCCATGGAATCTTTTTTTTGTCTTAGCAACTCAGAATTGGTGTTCCGTGGACACATTTTGGACATTGGGGAGCTAGAGAGACAGGCAGGAGTCAAAGAAATCATATAGATTTCTATGTATAAAAAACTTGAAATTTTTTTGTTTTTTAAAATTTTTTTAAATTAATTAATAATAATAATTAATTTATTTTTAATGTTACATTTTAAAAAATGAGGTCCCCATATACCCTCCACCCCCCTCACCCCACTCCTCCCATAACCACAACCTCCTCCATCATCATGGGACAGTCATTGCACTTGGTAAATACATCTCTGAGCACTGCTGCACCACATGATCAATGGTCCACATTACAGTTTACATTCTCCCCCAGTCCACCCAGTGGGCCATGGGAGGACATACAATGTCCAGAAACTGTCCCTGCAGTACCACCTAGGACACCTCCAAGTCCTGAAAATGCCCCCACATCACATCTCTTCTTCCCTCTCCCTACCCTCAGCAGCTACCATGGCTACTTTCTCCATCTCAGTGCTATATTTACTTCCATTACTAATCACATTAGTTCCAGAATAGAGTGTCAGTAAGTCCACTCTAATCTATACTCTATTCCTCCATTCTGTGGACCCTGGGATGGTTATGTCCACTCCACCTCTGTATTGAGAGGGTGCTTCGATTCCACTGGGATGATGGATGCAGTTCTCCTGTTTGCAGTTGTAGACACTCTTGGCTCCCTGGTGTGGTGGTTGACCTTCTTCACCTCCCTGTTAGCTGGCTGGGGCAAGTCCAATAAACCAGAGGGTAGGAGTTGCAAGTCTGTTGAGGCTCAGGGCCTGGCTACCACATGGACAGTCCAGAGATTCAGATCCCCTGAGTATACACTAAACCCCAGCACCAACCACAGGTCTGGTAAAAGTGAGAGGAGAGGATTGTGAACAAAGATCACACCTGAGTCTAACTCCATCGCACTCAGCACCACAAACTCCAAAGTAGGGCCAACTGACATGGCACTGAATTTTTATTTTCAAAGCTATGGAATATCACTGGAGAATGTTAAGCAGGGAAATGACTTGATCAAATAAAACATATCATTTTAGCTTTTATAAAATTAAAACCATTCAGCTTCTCGCTCTAGCCAAACATAAGCTGAAAGAAGAAAAAAATCATGTTTTGAAACCAGCTAAATTTCCCTTCTGAAAGAACATGCTGGGTGCTAATTCTATCGGAGCTGCAGCTTTCCTCTGTAATCAGCTCATTGTGGAAGCATTTTGACTCCTACTGGGAAACCACAATGGAAGCTTACGCCTATGTTCATAGCCAATTGAAACAATTAATGAGTGTTGGGATAAATGGGGCTTTAAAACTGGCCACAGCAAGACCTCGCCAATGGAAAGTCATCTCTCAGAAATAATCTCCATATGCAATGTAATTAGAGCCCTTGAATTGCAGAGTGGTCTCACCCATTTAAACTGTCAAAACAAGCTTTCTTCTTCTGAGAATGTTTTATTCTAAGAGGGGATATATCAGGAACTGCATGCCAACAACTGGCCAATCATCAGTCTCATTTTTATACTCTTTAGTAACAGTTCTTTGCTCAGTTTGTTAACTACAAATATACTGTTAAGTGAATAAAGTCAGATACAAAAGTGTACATTATGATACCAAATACTAATAGACATGGAAATGTTAATATCGGATTTCTGGGGAATTATTAATAATTTTTTTCTTTTTTTTTTTCCTGCATCTCCCAAAGTTCCAGGTTCCAGAGTTTTATCAGTTTTATATTACTGTTTTATGTTACTATTATAATCAGCGTGGAGTAAGGAGATGGGAATAACTTGAAAAAAATGTTTAAGGACAACAGCCTCTTTTATGATGTAAGTCTGTGAAGAGGGCCATGATCACTGAAGAGTAAGCCCTATAATCAAAGACATTCAAGGTTTGAGGGATTCTAGATAATTTATGTATTATTTTACATATATAGCTCAGGGCAGAACTTCTAAAACTTTATTATACCTAAGAAGGGCATGATCTTGGATTTGAGAAGTTTTTTGTTTGTTTTGTTTTTTATCTTCCTGAAATGCTTAAGTGCTCAAATGTATCTCTTTACATCATGGAAAGGAATAGGAGCTATGCCTCCTGTTTAATAGATGGGAATGCTGAGGTCCTACGAGCATGGAATGATTTGCTTAAATATCATGCCTTGAGTCAGAGGCATGGGAGAGACCATCATCTAGGCCTCCTTTTCTTCTTCATTGAACCCACTAACCATTTCGTCTTTTGAAACTAAGTATTATCCATTTAGAATAAAAGGTTTTGATTCAGGAGCCTGTCTATCTTAATCTGCATCCCAAAATGCAACAGTCTCTACCTTCCTGGACCTTTCATCACCACTGTTGCCTTTTGGATTGCTCACAAAGACTGTAGAAATCACAGGGTCATCTGATAATAACGGGGTTGATTTGACTGTCAGACAGCAGGATAGAAATGGCAAGTGGCAAGCAGTTGGCACATAACTCTGCAGGGATATCAGGGCCAAGCAACAGCTGTCACAATTGTGTAGTAGTTGGGTTCATTTTCCAAAGCTCCAAGTTTTCCTTAGCAACAAAATGTAAACAATTCCCTAGACTAATATTAGAGTCTGATAGTATCCACTTTGATTCTTTTGCTCTGTTTCTGCTCTAGCTTTTTCCCCACCCTCCCACCCCAACCCTGAATTTTACATCCTCTTTCTATAGGTACCCTTTCTCTTTATAGAAATGGATAAAATTGTTTTTCTCCACAAGAAGCTAAAACTTTTTCTCTCCCAAATATCCCACATTGCATGTGATCTGCTTTGCTTGGTCAGAATGTGGTCATTCCTAGCTGGACCATATACACCATGCACATCAACCTTCTTGAATCCCTTGGGGTCTTTCTAAGCTAGGTAGTTATTCCTACTAATGTGAAACTGTCAGCCAATTAATTTGGCATCATCTTTGAAATGTTAGAAATTTAAACCAAGAAAATTAAAAGTCCTTTGACTCAACCTTCTGTCTCTAACCTAAAGGCAGGCAGTTGTCAATTCACAAAGGTACTCTAGAAAAGAGACTCACAGCTTCCTTCAGTCTCTCTCAATTTTTGTTCTAAAATGGGTACTTTTTAAAATCTAGAAGTCTGCAGCAATGCTGTAGTAGCAAGTATTTTCTCTACTCCTATAAACACTTCTCTTTTCCTCCTGACTATAAGTATTGAACAGGAAGAAAGTGAAATGTGTATTAGCTTAGGTATATTTCCTACTACATTGCCATTCCAAAGGTTCTGCATTGCTTATATGATATACTATAGTGCTCCAGGCAATTCTGAAATGGAAAGAAAGAAAAAAGTGACCCTCTACTTCAGCCTAAAGCCTAAGTAGTGTAACAGCAAGAGGCTTCACAGGACTGAAGATGCCTTTACAGACAAAACTATTATACCTTCAGTGTCATATAATATATGTGTCATTTTTTTTTCAGAATGTCTGCTTTGAAAAGATAGTGATGATACGTTGCTGCCTGAGAGATTGATTAGTTTACCCCTTGATAATTGTGAAAGACTTGATATAGTGGAAGGAGGAGCTCAGGAATGATTGGGCTCCAGCTCTGCCTCTTATTTGCTGTGTGATTTTGGACAAATCAGTTTCTCTCTCTGACTGGTTCCTTTTATGTAAAACAGGTACAATAAAACCTACCTTGTAAACTTGTTCTATTAAAAATAATTCATGGCCAACCCCGATGTCTCCAAGCCTATCTCATGGGATTATTCTGAGGGTCAAATGAAACAGACTACTTGAAAATACTTGTAAATTGCAAAACAATTTACAGATACAAATTTTACCAGTATAAATTATAACAATGTAAATTATGTTACCATAATGTTTAAAGATTTAAATGTTGCCAAATGTATAAACAATATAAATTATGTTGTTACTAGTAAAGTGCCTTTTTGGCTTTCAGTGATGTCTTTCCCTAGCTTCTCCAGAGGTAACATATCTGGAAATAAGATCTACTTAAAAGCCCTAAATATTGCTACCGTTTTTTATTTCAGGCTGCTTTATTTATTTATTTATTTTGTTTCCTACCCCCTTTTTTTTTCCTCTTTAATTAGAGAACTGTGGGTTCATAGAAATCATACATAAAACATAAGATTCCTATATCCCACCTTATTATTAATACCTTGCCCTGGTGTGGTATATTTGTTACAATTAATGAAAGCACAGTTTTATAAATCTACTTTTAACTGTAGCCCATGGTTTATCTTAGGGTTCACTGTTGTGCAGTTCCATGGAGTTTTAAAAATTATTTATTTATTCATTCTAGTACCATATATACAACCTAAAATGTCCCTTTATAATCACATTCAAATATATAATTCAGTGCTCTCCTTTTTTTAAAGATTTATTTTTTATTTCTCTCCCCTTCCCCGCCCCCCCCACCAGTTGTCTCTTCTCTCTGTCCATTTGCTATGTGTTCTTCTGTGTCCGCTTGTGTCATCGGCACCCAGAATCTGTGTCTCATTTTGTTGCGTCATCTTCCTGCATCAGCTCTCCATGTGTGTGGCGCCATTCCTGGGCAGGCTGCATTTTTTTTGTGCTGGGCAGCTCTCCTTACAGGACACACTCCTTGCATGGGGGACACCCCTGCATGGCACAGCACTCCTTGTGCACATTAGCACTGCGCGTGGGCCAGCTCATCACATGGGGTCAGGAGGCCCTGGGTTTGAAACTTGGACCTCCCATGTGGTAGACGGACGCTCTATCCTTTGGGCCAAATCCGCTTCCCAAATTCAGTGCTCTTAATTACATTCAAAATGTTGTGGTACCATCACCATCATCTATTATCAAAACATTTCCCATTCCAAATAGGTACTCTGTACCTTTTAAGCCTTAACATCTTATTCCTTACCCCCACCCATCCCCTCATAACCTTTATTCTAGATTTTGCTCTAGTTTGCTTATTTTTTTTTTAAGATTTATTATTTTTATTTATTTCTCTCCCTGCCCCTCCCCTCCCCCCATTATCTGCTCTCTGTGTCCATTTGCTGTGTGTTCTTCTGTGTCCGCTTGCATTCTTGTCAGGCAGCACTGGAATCTGTGTCTCTTTTTGTTGTGACATCTTGCTGCATCAGCTCTCCGTGTGTGCTGCACCACTCCTGGGCGAGCTGCGTTTTTTTCACATGGGGTAACTCCTTGCAGGGTGCACTCCTTGCACGAGGGGCACCCCTGCATTGAGGGCACCCCTGCGTGACACGGTACTCCTTGCATGCAGCAGCACTGCATGTAGGCCAGCTCACCACATGGGCCAGGAGGCCCTGAGTTTGAGCCCTGGACCTCCTATATGGTAGGCAGATGCTCTGTCAGTTGAGCCACGTCTGCTTCCCTAGTTTGCTTATTCTAATTATTTCATATCAGTAAGATCATGCAGTATTTTTCCTCTGTGTCTGGCTTATTTCACTCAACATGATGTCTTCAGGGCAATGGGTACAGCTCAGTGATTAAGCACATGCTTCCCATGTACAGAGTCCCTGGTTCAATCCTGGTACCTCCTAAAAAAAATTAAAATAAAATAAAAACATGATGTCTTCAGATTTCATCCATATTTTCATATGTATTAGAATGTCATTCCTTTTCAAAGCTGAATAAGATTTCATTGTGTATATATATACCACATATTGTTTATCCATTCTTGATGGATACGTGCTTCTATCTTTTGTCAATTGTGCTTAATGCCTCTATGAACATCAGTGTGGAAATATCTATTCAAGTCTCTGCTTTTAATTCTTTTGGATATATACCTAGAAATGGAATTACCAGTTTTATGTAATTTTATATGTCACCCTCTGAGGAACTGCCAAACTGTCTTCCACGTGGGTGGACTATTTTATATTACCATCAGCAATGGATGAGTCTTCCTATTTCTCCACATCCTCTCTAACGTGTAATTTTCCATTATTTTAATAGTTATTCTAGTGGTTGTGAAATACCTCATTGTGATTTTGGTTTGCATTACCCTAATGACTAATGATGTTGAGCATCTTTTCATGTGTTTTTGGCCATTTTTATACAGGCAGACCTTGAAGATATTGCAGGGTTTGGCTCCAGACCACCGTAAATATTTCAATGAAGTGAGTCACATGAATTTTTTGGGTTCCCAGCTCATATAAAAGTTATGTTTACACTATACAGTAGTATATTAAGTGTGCACTAGCATTAGGTCTTAAAAAAAACAATGCATATACCTTAATTAAAATGTGTCACAGAGACACAAAGTGAGCAAATGCTGTTGGAGAAATGGTGCTGATAGACTTGCTTGATGCAGGGTTGCTAGAAACCTTCAGTTTGTAAAAAATACACTATCTGCAAAGCACAATAAAGCAAAGTACAATAAAATGAGGTATGCTTGTTTCTTCTTTGGAGAAATGTCTGTTCAAGTTTTTGCCCATTTTAAAATTGGGTTGTTTGGCTTTTTGTTGTTAAATTGAAGGATTTCTTTATATATTCTTGATATTAAACCCTTATCTGATACATGGTTTCTAAATATTTTCTCCCATTTTGTAGGTTGTCATGATAAAGTTCTTTGAGGCACAAAAGCTTTTTATTTTGAAGAGGTCCCATTTATTTATTTTTCTTTTGTTGCTTGTGCTTTGGTTGTAAAGTCTAAGAAAGCATTGCTTAATACAAGGTCTTGAAGATGCTTCCTTATGTTTTCTTCTAATTTTATCTTTCTGGCTCATATTTAAGTCTTCAATCCATGTTGAGTTGATTTTTATGTATGTGAGGTATGGGGTCAACCTCCATTGTTTTATAAATGGAGATACAGTTTTCCCAGTGGTCTTCGCCCCCTTGTCAAAAGTCTTTTGGGCATATTTATATATATTCATGTATGAATGATATACCTTAATAAAGTTATTTTAAATGAGAAAAAGATTAGTGACCATAAATATGAGGTTTGATTTCTGAACTCTCAGTTTAATTCATTTGTCTTTCTCTTATCCTTGTGCCAATACCATGCTGTTTTGATTACTGTAGCTTTGTAATAAGTTTTAAGATTGGTAAGTATGAGTCCTCTTCATTCTTCTTTTTCAGGATTGTTAGCTATTAGGGAGCTCCTTACCCTGCTACATATATTTGATGATTGGCTTTTCCATTTCTGCAAAGAAGGCTGTTAAAATTTTTATTGAGACTGCATTGAATCTGTAAGTTGTATTGGGTAGAATTGGCATCCTAACACTATTTAGTTTTCCAACCCATGAACAGAGCCTGTCCTCCCATTTATTTAGGTCTTTTAAAATTTCTTTTAGCAGTGTTTTGTAGTTTTCTGTGTACAAGTCCTTTATATCCTTGGTCAGATTTAGTCCTAGATATTTGGTTCTTTTAGTTGTTATTGAAATTTTTTTTTCTTGATTTTCTCTTCTGATTGCTCATTACTAGTATATAGAAACACTACTGATTTTTGGGTTTTGATCCTGTACTGCACCACTGCCGAATTAATTTATTAGCTTTTAGAGCTTTGCTATAGATTTTTCAGAATATTCTGTATAGAGGATTGTATCACATGCAAATAGAGAAAGTTTTATGCCTTCCTTTCCAATTTGGATGCCTTTTGTTTGGTTTTCTTGCCTAATTGCACTAGCTAGAACTTTCTTTTTTTTTTTTTTTTTTTTTTTAAAGATTTATTTTTATTTTTTTTATTTATTTAATTCCCCTCCCCTACCCCAGTTGTCTGTTTTCTGTGTCTTTTTGCTGCGTCTTGTTTCTCTGTCCGCCTCTGTTGTCGTCAGCGGCACGGGAAGTGTGGGCGGCGCCATTCCTCGGCAGGCTGCTCCCTCCTTCGCGCTGGGCGGCTCTCCTTATGGGTGCATTCCTTGCGCGTGGGGCTCCCCTACGCGGGGGACACCCCTGTGTGGCACGGCACTCCTTGCGCGCATCAGCACTGCGCATGGGCCAGCTCCACACGGGTCAAGGAGGCCCGGGGCTTGAACCGCGGACCTCCCATGTGGTAGACGGACGCCCTAACCACTGGGCCAAAGTCCATTTCCCTAGCTAGAACTTTCAGTACAATGTTGAATAACAGTGATGATAGGGGGCATCATTGTCTTGTTCATGATCTTTCACCATTAAGGGTAAGGTTTACTCTGGGTTTTTCTTAGATACCCTTTATTGTGTTGAGAAAATTTCCATCTATTCCTCGTTTTCTGAATTTTTTTTTTTAATCAAGAAAGGGGTGTTGGGTTTTGTCAAATGGCTTTCCTGCATCAATTGAGATGATCATGTTTTCTTTTTTGTTTGTTTTTTACCTTCATTCTGTTAATGTGGTGTGCTATATTAATTGATTTTTTAATGTCGAGCCACCCTGGTATGAGGGTGATGTTGGCCTTGTAGAATGGATATTTATTTTTTTTAAACCCTATATATTAAAAGGATCCTATATCTCAGGCTTATGAGGCTCTCTTCTTAATCTAAACCCATTAATCTCCATTAGTCTACCTCTTATCACCTTACTTATTATTTATATTGTCATACATTGCTGTGATGGTCATTCTGGAGCCCTATGGGAAAAGCTGCATCATGATGATATAGTAAGTAACAGCCATCGGAGATAATTCTGATGCCTTTCCTTCTTTCCAGGAGGTGTCCAGAAATCTAAGCACTTTGCAATTTGAGGCAACAACTAGTGAGCAAAATGTGATAATAATAGCAGCAATTGACACTTGCAATAAAGTTTGAGCCTAGGCCTCTTACCCCAGTGATATTCTTTGTGTTAAAAGCACTTGTTAATCCCTTCCACAAATTATTTTCCTGTCTAAGTTACTAAAGTCAGCTTCTGTTGCTTCAAACCAAGTACTGTGCAGCATTGAATATTGTTGATTCTAGGGTGAACATTTTTCACATTTTAACCTCTTTGAAATTAGGAAGTATCTTATCATTGTTGTCATTCCTGTGCACGTGTGGATTTAGGTCATAGGTGTTCATATTGTTATTTGCACTGAGTTATGTACATTGCTGTTACTAAATATTATGTCTGAATAAGTCTAACAGACCTTTTTCAAAAACTGTTAAATTAACTGATAAGATGGTGATAAGAAAGTGTGTATCATAGATTAATTGGCATTGCTTATTTTTTTCTTAGTATTAAGCAACAGTGTATCTTGCAATTGATTGTGTTTTAGATTTGATGCAGTATGGTAAAATTGGCCAGTGCAAATGATGTGTAAAGTGGGAAATTGATAATCCATATGGGCTTTTCTTTTTGGGATGATGAAAATGTTCTAAAATTGATGATGGTGATGACTGTATAACTCTGTGAATACACTAAAAAGCTTTGGATTTTAAGTTGGACTTTAAATGGGTGAATTGCATGGTATATGAATTAAATCTTAATAAAGCTGCTTAACTATAACACTAATATTGTTTAGCACCTGTTAAACAGTCTGGGAAAGGAGACCTGGATGATGTCTGCAGTAAGCAGTGTTTAGCAACAGAAATACAGAAAAAAGATAAACATTTTTTTAAAAATTCAAGAACCTTCAAGATAATAAACTTTTATTTTTTTCCTAATTCAAGGGCATTTGTCATGCAGTCCCCTAGGAAACCACATAACAGTTCAGGAGTGGGGGCTTAAGAACTTCCCTCCTCTCTCTCAGGACATAGACGCTTAGATTTAGAAGAAAGGACAAGAATCCATTCCCTGATGTTGCAGAGTCTCTGGTGGCTCCAGCCCAATTTTCCAACCACTTCAGAGTGAAGTGAGCAGTCACCTAACACCTGCTATTCAAAGCCCTTATCAGCCATGTTTTTACAGTTAATCTCCTTCTGATAAAGTGGTTCATTTTTCAGAGCTGTATTGGTGACTTGTAGGAGGGACCAAAATTTTCATGCCCACACTCAACCCCTCCCTTCCCCTTCTGCCAGTTGATTTTTCCCATATTAGAAAAAGACAGGCACTTGTAATAGTCTCATAAAATGGACTCTGGTATTTACTAGGGAAGGGCAGCCAGAGGAGTGGCTATTCTATTGTTGAAAATTGGGCTTCTGGGAGTTGTTGCACAGGTGTGTGGCAAGGCGTGGCTGAGGCATATTGATTTGCTCTCACTTGGAGTGGTTTGAGCTGGCAGTGAGTTCCTTGCCATTCCTGGTTTTATGGAAATCAGAGGCACAGAAAGTTGATCTCTTTGTTCTGGGGAATTGAGACAAGCCTGTGCCATAGTTTACTATCCATCTCTATGTTTGGGGGCTGACACAGGTGGCTAAGAGTTGAAACATCGCAAATGGTGAACATGGAATGGCGGAAGCAGCAGGTAAAATTTCTTTGCTTGACAAGCTTTGGTATCCTAGATGAATTGTGTCTGTTCTCTGTCCTTTCCCCCTCCCTTTCCTGGTAGTTCTTTGGGAAGATGGCTTGGTTGCGTGCATCGTTTCGGGGAGGAGGGCTGGGGGTAAGAGTAAGGTACAGAGTGTTCAGAATAGCCAGTTAGGAGCTTCTCTGGTGTGTCCCTGTATTCCTAAGGAATTCAAACGTGTGTGCTGACTTAAGGATCTTACCTAAGAGATTAAGATAGTAGAGAACAATTAAAAATCTCAAGAAGTAGGAACATGTTTATCTCTTTTTAAGGAGGAAATCAGTATTAGTAATATTACTCTTGAGTTGGATGGTGATACACAGATGGTGGTTATATTATTCTTTATATCTTTTTGTACATCTTAAATATTACATAATATGTATTTTTTAAGTAAATAAAGGAAAAACCTGTTGGATATTTAGGGGAGTTACAAAGAGAAGTTGGTTTAGGTAGAAGGAGTATATTGCTCCTTGATGTGGCCTTTGAATAAGAAATTATAAAATGAAGAGACAAGTTCAGTGAGGCCTAGCTTAAAGCTATTTACTTACTGAATACTGTAAAATCAGATGGACTCTTAATGGAAATAAATGTTTCCCCATATAGATAAAATGAGAAATTTCTTAATCTGTATGCTCAGAGGAACAGTTTCTGGATAAAATTCAAAATTGTGCTGAGTTAGGCAGTATAGAAAATTCTGCTGATGGTCAGTCATTGTGGCCCTTTAGAAATATTACTCATCAGACTCATTGAATTCAATTTATCCAGAACTATACTATTGGTTCTTACCCCCTTCTATTCTTCCTATATTTTGTATCTTTGTAATTTGGTAATTGCATCACGTTATGTACCCACTCAAGGTAGAAAACTTAGACGTTTCCTGGTCATGTTTTACTTTTTGCCCCTCTTCCTTTGTCCATGCCGAACCTTCTTTCTGGAATGACCTTCTCTGTTTAACAAAGTCTTAATCATATGGTAAGAACTCCTGCAGGTTAAACCCCATTGCTGACTACCCTGCTGCCCCAGCTCCAGACTGAAACCAACGTTCTTTTCTCAGATTCTTTTTGTTCCTAGTACTGGTATAACTAATTAAATTGCCTCTTGTTTCTCTTCCTCACTATATTGTGAGCATCTTAAGGGTTCTTTTTTTATAGGGTTTTCTGCACACCACAGAGCTTAATACATAGCAGGTGATGAGTAAATGCTTTTTGAATAAAATTGAAGTGGAAAAGCCCCTGTGTAGGCAGTAAGCCTTTTTGTCCATAAGATGGCAGCAGAGGTGTGTCAATGATCACCTAGGGATAAGGCTCCCAAATAGCCTATTTTATTTGGATTCGTTTACAGATGAACTTTCCGTTTTACGTGTCTTATAACAGAAGGAGTGCAAATGTTTTTTGGCTTGTGGAGACCCTCATGGACTTCTCTGGTCCTTCTTCACAATTTTACCTTCACAATGTATAAAGCTCCCTGGGTTGTGAGGCAGGTGGCCTAGTTTCCTCTTCAGCTAAGAACAGTTTACGCCTTCTCAGGCAAGTCATTTGCTTCTCTGATCTCAGTCTCTTTATCTGTAGTCAGTGTAGTTAGGAGATCTGTAGGTAATACTGGGTTCTAAAATCGTGTTATCTTAGGTCCTCAATGACTGTCTTGCCATTGATGTACTCAGTATTGTGTTAAGTGTGGGCATAATAAGAAAGGGATATGCTCTAGATCAGGGGCCCATGAGCTTGAATTGAAATTTAAAAAACAACATTATTCTTGTGGGGACATGTTGGTATGGGTATGAAATATTTATTAAATAATACACAGTATAGTATGGACTTAGTAAGTGGTCTGCGGTTTTCACCTGACTGGCAAAGGGGTGCGTGGAACAAAAATATTAAGAACCCCTGCTCTAGATTGTGCCCAAGATTGTTGACACCAAATATACACACAGTAAGCCATGAGTATATATTTTAGGGAAAGGATATACTTGAGTGCAATGTTATATTCAAGTAGGTATATTAGGAGTTCAGAGAAGAAGGGAAATGATGTAAAAAGGGCTTCATGGAATAAGAGGAGGTAGAATTTAAGTTGGCTTTCAAGCATACAAAAGGTTTAAGTGGTGTTGAGAGAGTTTTTTTCTTTTTAGAGCTTATTATATGCCCAGTACCCTGCTAGATACATTTAATCCTCATGGTTTTGTAAGATAAATAATAGTATTCTGTTTATACATGTAAGTAACTTAAGGCTCACCTAAGCTAAAGAAGATAGCGATGGTCCCAGAGATAATAAATAGCAAAGCCAGGATTTAAAACCAAGTTTTTTGGACTTCAGTGCCCATGCTTGTTCTTCTCTACCATTGGAAAATGTATGGTGAAAATGTTACTAGGGGTCAGTTGTAGTTGGGCCACTCAACACCATAAGCATGGCAAAGTGAGCAGCTGTTACAATTGCTTGATATACAGGGTGGTAGAACTTCTGGGAAATAAGTATTTATCTTGAGAGATAACAATTCTAGATTGGAGGATAGGGTAGAATTTCTGTTTTAAGAGGTTAAAGAGTGAAGCAAATTGAAAACTTTCTTTCCCCTCAAAAATCTAAATGGTAAATAGAAGTTGTTTAGAGCCAAATGAGAAGTTGTTTTTTTAGGTCAGCTGACTTGGCCAAGGTTGGATGAGGATGCTAGGTGTAAGAAGCTGACCTTTGTCAGAGTTCCAGAGCCTGGAGCAGGCATATTTTTATTTTAAGCAGCATCAGAAAAATGGAATTGACTGACAGCAATGACCTCAATGATAAATTCTTTTTTATTCTTCTTCAAATGGTGACTTTTCTTCCTCTTCTCCTTCCTCTGAGTCTTGATAATCCTAGGTAGTATATTCACCCAGCTCTTTGTTTCCTATGAAGAAATTTTAGTCTTCTCACCTGGAGAGGGAAGAACTAGAAAATAATTTATAGGCCCTGTGTACTTGTGCTAAAAATGGCTTACTTATCATTGACATGTAAATAAAATACCATAATAGCTCAAGGATCCTTCAAGAGCTAGATTTCATTTATAATGGAGTTGATGTGTTGTTGTTGTTGTTTTTTTAAAAAAAGAGCACTTAGCACGCAAACTTCATAAATAATTGGAAGCAGAACTTCAAGCTTAGCTATTTGCATGACAAAAATACATCTGTACAAAGGTGTTTTTTGTTGTCGTTATTTTTTGTCCTTGGCAGGTGCTTCCTTCCCATCTTAATTGAATTCACTTCTGGCCCTACTCTGCCATCTAGTGTTACTATATCTCCCTCTTCCCTCCCCTCTTAATCTTGAAAAAGTCCTCCAGTCTCACTTTCTTTGCTTCCTCGCCTCCATTCACTCTTCAGCCTCCTCAGCCTCCTAAAATAGAAATTCTGCCCCACCCTCCAATCCAGTAATTGCACTGGTAAAAGGCCCTGTAGACTTCCAGGAAAATGGAGGATTAGAGAGGAGGAGGAAATATTTCTCTCCAAGAAAAAAATAGGTAGAGGACAGGCAGAGACTGTCTAGAGGGCTGTCCTGCGACTCAGCACACCTGGGGAAGATGAGACACCATCCAGAAGAAAGAGGGGCAAAGGAAAGGAGTCTCAGCTGCTGAAAAATGCCATGAATAAAGCTGCAGAAGCAGCAGCTGGCGACCATCCCCTAACCCTAAGAGCAAACAGCAGTCTGCAGACTGCAGGGACTGTGGACTGCAGTGGCTGTGGACCTAGGAGTTGCAGGGATCCTTTTCGCCTGTCTGCCAAAGCATATCATCTGCTGGCAGGCCAGAAAAAGTGCACAAAAAGGGAAAAATTAGTTAATTAAAATAAAATAAGGCAATCAGGTGCCTTTATTGCCCTCCCCTTGAAAACTGGATCTTGGAAACTGGCCTGTACCCCATTACTGGGTCCTTAGCCCTGCTTTGAGCAGTTAAACAGGGACAATCCTAAATATCTAGAACAAGTTGAACCAAGAGTCATAGAATAGTGGTAGCATACAAGTACTTAACAGTAAATCCTTAGATGAAAGAGAAACTGAACATCAGAGTAAACTCAGCATCAGAATCAGAACTAATTGTAGAATGACCTAAATAAGTAAAAGATTGTCATTTGTGAATATGACTTTGGCACTTGAGGCTGGCAGGTTTTAAAGGAAAAAAAAGTTCAAAATTACAAGGATTTAAGATGCTATAGTGCTTTTCTGGGATAGTTTACAGAAACACCAGACTCACATTTTCTTGAAAGCAAAGGAAATCCTTGAACCTGTAGTCTGGGCACTATGTAACTTGGAATCTGCAGCAGGGATTGCAAACTTTTTCTATAAAGCACCAGATAGTAACTATTTTAGACTTTGTGGGCCCTATGATCTTGTTGCAACTACTCAATTCTGCTGTTATAGAATGGCAGGTAGTGGCAGTGGGCACGCAGCCTCACCCATTTGTTTGTATTGTCTATGGCCGCTTCAGCATTACAACAGCAGAGTTATTGATTAGGCCTGCAAAATCTAAAGTATGTACTACTGACCCTCGACAGATAAAGTTATTGACCCCTGGTATTGAGCAACCTTGGCACTAGTGACATTTTGAGTCAGATAATTCCTTGTTGTTGCCTACTTGGGGACAAAATTGCCCTTTTTTGAGAACCACTGGTCTAGAGGATTAGGAAACCTTAGTTTGGATGAGGGCAATTTCCTTTTTTTTTTTTCTTTTAATGATTCTTATCAAAGAGTGGTAGTTTTGGTTCCTTACTCAAACTTCAGCTCTGATCGCAGCCTGGAATAAGAAAGGTTAAAATGACACTTGATCATTTGAATGCAGTAGTCCCTAAACTATAAAATCCGGTCATATCCTGATACGTGACACATTGGATATAGGAATTTTCCTAACTATAGTGAGCTTATCAAAATTGAACAGGATTTATAGTTTCCCTCCATCTAGGCTTACCCCATTTACACCAGATTAGAATTTTGCCCCTGCATTTCTCTGCCATATGTTTCTTTTTTCTTTATCTTTTCCCCACTGTTGGCATTTGCCAGCTGGCTTCTCCTCAGCCTCAAGTGAGGCAGTATTTACAGTTCACTTGGAAGGATGCTGCAACTAGGATAGCCCAAGGGCAGATGAAAAAATAACCAGAATGAGAATGCTCCATCTCTTTTGCTCTATTTTCTTTCACATGAGGGAGAATTCTTCTCTCTCCCCTGTCTATATCTAGTGAGTAGTATTGATTAGTTTGGTACAGTATATAAAATATGCATCTAATGGAGTGGTATTTTGGGAACTGTTAGCAGCATTGGTTCTGCCGAGCCCCAAGATTTTGCCTTCCTCCCTCTTTCTCCTCCCCTTCCTTCTCCTCCTCCTTCTTGGTAGACAGCTTCTTAGCAAATTACAAGCTCTGCCTCTGGCTTGCTGGATAGCAGTGGCAGTGCAAGCTTTTTCTAGTTTCCAAGGGAGACCGGATGCTGAGACTGCAGTGTTTCCCAGCAGCCACTTACCTTTCTTGCTTTCATCTCCACACATCTTTTGACCTTCATTCTGCTATGCAGGCCTGCGCAAGGAGGTAACAGTGTTTTCTTGATGCTCTCTTTGTCAAAGGGAACAGAGGGAAAGTGGGGTGGTATGGGGCAAGACATATAGGACAGCAGAGTGTAAATGCTATAATTAAGAGAAGAGTAGCTCTTGAAGTGTGCTGTGTCCATGCCCTTTTTCCTACTTGCTATATCTAATGACTGTCTTAAAGGTGGGAGCCCTAGTGCTAACTCATACGACATAAAAGTGCCATGTATAAGTGTAAAATTGGTATAATAATGCCTCCAGGAAGCATAGAAGAAAAATGAGAACTTTAACTTGAGAAGAATTTAAATCAATTACTTTTAAACTTATTGAACAAACTGCTTTTGTGAGAAAATTCTGTTATGTTTATTTTCTGTGAGTTGGATCTGGCTTTCAGGTTTACGGAGAGGGCTTGGCAATAATGCCTCTTAGCTGGATTTCAGAACTTCCAGAGCTGTGCAGTTCAATATGGTAGCCAGTAGCCACATGTAACTATTTAAAATTAAATGAAGTAAAAAATTCAGTTCCTCAGTCATACTATCCATGTTTTAAGTGCTCAGAGGCCATGTGTGACTGGTGGCTACCATATTGGACAGTACAGGTATAAACCTTTCCATTATCATGCAAAGTTCTATTGAACAATACCGTTCTAGAGAAAGTGACCTATGGAATGTAGGAAATTTGGTATTGCACCAGAACTAATGAATAAGCATTTTAATAAGAAGACTTAGAGCCATTTGTCTAGAATCAGCATATGGTTCACTGGTTTAAAGCCTGATAGGACCTTTAAAACTATAGACTTACCCCTTTATTTTATAAAATAAGAAACTAAGTTCCCAAAAGATTAAGTGATTCTCTTAAGGTCAATCAAGCAGTGAATGGTAGAACTGAAAGTATTAATAGAACCTAGAAACCTTGTTCTTTCTATTATACCACAGTATTGGCATCCTATTTCTAAATAAAAATAGCAAGGAAATTTGAAGTGAAACCTGCCTGATAGGACCCCAGCAGCTATAGAATTAACTATATCCTCTAAAGGAGAATTAAGTCCCTCATAATATCTGTCACTTATAGTTTATTGATGGCAGCCTGATAGCAGATAGATGACAACCTCTAAAAATGTGAAAATCATCCTTTCCCAAGACAGAGTTGATTATGACAAACTATTGGGAGGTGTCAAGGGGTGCTAGAAGTCTAATGTAAGACCTCTTTATCTACCAATTTCTGTTATTCTGGGTTTTGGAAGCAGAAATTTCTTGCTCTATAAATCTAGTTAGGTGGAAGAAATGGTTTCATTGTGGTGTAATATAAGAAAAACTATACTGGAAGCAGAAAGACCATGATTGTATCCTTTTAAATCTGTAACTAAATAACATTTTGACCTTGAGAAAGTATTTTAATGTTTCCTTAGGCCATGATGGACTCATTTATAAAGTAGGAATAAGTTTATCATCTCTACCTGAAGCCTTAGAAATAGATCAGATTATTTCTTGAAGTCATAAAATTTTTAGCCATAAGTTCTATGGTTCTGTTATTCCTCTATATTTTTCCCCTTCCCTGATAGCTATACATATGTTTTCTCTGAATATGACCTCTCTGAGTAACCTTTGTTTATATTCCTTATCTCCTATTCCAAGGGATGATAAGGTATCTTATAGGTCCATTAGTATCCCATAATTTACAATCATGGCATCCTGAGTGCTACACAGGACATATCCCCAACTTGGTTCTTCCCTGTTTAAAGCTAAAACATTTAAGTACCCTTTGCTTTTAAGAACAGATTTGAGGCATTGCACTACTTAAGGTTCTTTCAAAAACCAATTTCCCATTGGTGGATTCCAGAAGAAAATTTTATTTTCTCATCACTCTAGGGAAAGCAGTTTTGTTCTCTTCTTGGAAATCATGGTTATTTTTCTTTCATTCTTCTTTCACATAGAGTACTTAAAAAAAATTTTTTTTTAAAGATTTATTTATCTCCCTTCTCCCCTTACCCCCTCCCAGTTGTCTGCTCTCTGTGTCCATTCACTGTGTTCTTCTGTGACCGCTTTCTATCCTTATCAACAGCACTGGGAATCTTGTGTTTCTTCTTGTTGCGTCATCTTGTTGTGTCAGCTGTCTGTGTGCGTGGTGCCATTCTTGGGCAGGCTACATTTTCTTTCGTGCTGGGCGGCTCTCCTTATGGGGCACACTCGTTGCGTTTGGGGCTCCCCTACGCGGGGGGGCACCCCTGCGTGGCACGGCACTCCTTGCGCGCATCAGCACTGTGCATGGGCCAGCTCCACATGGGTCAAGGAGGCCCAGGGTTTGAACCATGGACCTCCCATGTGGTAGGCGGATGCCCTATCCATTGGGCCAAGTCCACTTCCCTAGAGTACTTTTATTAGGTACTTCTATGAACCTTCATGAAGAACATTTTCAAGGGAATTGATTTCTGCATGAGTTATCCATTTACGGGAAAATAATTAAGGGAAACTTTTTTTTTATTAATTTTTTTTTGTTTTTAAAATTTTTTTTCATTTATTGAAATATATTGCTCATACATAAACATGCATAAACAATAAATGTATAATAGTTGTGACCTTACAAAACAAATATATATAACATCAAACAAACATATATAACATCTCACCCTACCACCAATAACTTCAATTGTTTTTAAACCTTTTTAACTAATGATTAAAGACCATTGTCAAAGTATTACTACTAAACAAAGTATTTTTCCCCTAACCAATCCGATTATTATCTTTATATCATTTATATATGAACATACATAAACAAGTGTATAGTAAACGTTGTGAACTTACAAAGCAAACATGCATAACATCATATGGGGATCCCATATATCAACCCTCCACCAACACCTTGTATTGTCATGAGACGCTTGCTACAAACTATTTAGGACTTCTTTGATTGGGTTACAGTTTTCTGAATATGAGTGCTTTACATTGTTGGTTAAGTTTGTTCCTATTTGATTTTTATCTGTCATATTTTATTTTCACCACTCTTTTGACACTTTCAGTTACTTTTATTGATATAATCTTCATTTTTAGACTCTCTTCAAGGCCTCTCTCTCCTGTCTTTTCTTTTCAGGCTCTAGCACACCCTTTAATATTTCCTGAAAACCTGGTCTCTTGCTTAGAAATTCTCTCAGTTTCTGTTTATCTGTGAATATTCTAATTTCACCCTCATTTTTGAAAGACAGTCTTGCTGGATATAAGATTCTTGGCTGGAAGTTTTTATCTTGTAGTATCTTAAATACATCAGACCACTGTCTTCTTGCCTCCATGGTTTCTAGTGAGAAATCAACACTTAATCTTATTGGATATCCCTTATATGTTATGCATTGCTTTTCTCTTGCTGCTCTCAGAATTCTCTCTTTGTCTTTGGCCTTTGACATTCTGATGAGTATGTGTCTTGGAGTTGGTCTATTTGGATTTTTTCGGACAGGAGTACTTTGTGTTTCTTGGACAGGGATATCTATGTCCTTCAATAGGACTGGGAAATTTTCAACCATTGTTTCTTTAAATATTCCTTCTGCCCCTTTCCCTTCTCTTCTGCTTCTGGGACACCCATGGCACATATGTGTACATACCTTTTGCTATCATTTAGTTCCCTGAGACCTTGTTCAATTTTTTTCATTCTTTTCTTCATCTCTTCTTTTGTATGTTCACTTTCAGAGGCCATTTCTTCAAGTTTACCAATCCTTTCTTCTGCCTCCTTAAACCTGCTATTATATGATTCAAATGTTTTTTTAATTTCATTGATTGCACCTTTCATTACCATAAGATCTGCTACTTTTCTGTGTATGCTTTCAAATTCTTCTTTGTGCTCATCCAATGTCTTGTTAATATCCTTAATCTCTTTAGCCATCTCATTGAATTTATTAAGGAGATTTGTTTGAACATCTATAATTAGTTGTCTCAACTCCTTTATGTCATCTGGAGGCTTATCTTGTTCCTTTCACGGGGCCATAGCTTACTGTTTCTTGGTGTGAATTGTAATTTTTGGTTGGTGTCTTTGCATCTGGCTTACTCTTTTTTCTGGGTGCAGTTTTTCTCTCTTGTTTAGGGTTTCCTATTGTTTCTCCCTTGTAGGAGCCAAGCATGTAGTTGTTGCTTTAAGCTGTGGAGGCTCAAGCTGCTCTCATTGTCCCAGGGACTAATGAAGCTTCTTCCAACTTTCTCTTTTGCCAGGGGTAGGGACAGAGTCACAGCTATGTGGAATAATCCACGTGTAGACCTAGACTGTAGTTGCCCAGAGAGACTGATGAAGCTTCACATCCCTTTCTCCCCTACCTGGGGCATGGATGGAGCTTCAGATATGGGCAGCAATCTATGCAGTGTGGGTCCTAAGATGATTGCAGTTGCCCTGGTAGACTTCTGATTTTCAGTCTATGCCAGCCAAAATTCTGTGCAGTTGCCTGTATAGGCTGGTGCAGGGATCCTCAGCCCTCCTCCCTGCCAGTGGTGGGGCTGAAGCCTAGGCGGGCTGCAGGCTGGTCTGTGTGAAAGGAACTGTCAGCCCGGCTTCCCCTCAGGCTGGGGGCAGAGTCAGAATGGTGGCTACAGGCTTCTTTTTGACTTGGGCTGGTTCTCACCCCAGCTATTCCTAGGGTTATCTCTTAGCCAGCCAAGTCTCAGTAGCTGAAATCGGCAGCCACCTTTTCTGGGAAATGGAACTTCCAATTCCCGTCACAGAGCAGCTCCTGGGGTGGCTTGTGTCGCCAGAGTAGGACAATCACCAAGCTCCACAGCTTGACTGGTAATTTTCCAGAGGGGCTAGCGCAGGTCCCCACAGCTTCATTCCTGCTAGAGGTGGCATTGGGGCCTCGGCTAGCCCTGCAGTCTAATCTGGATGGGAAGAAGCTGGTCCCCAATAGTACTGGGATTTTCAGTCTGCCCCACTTCCCCTCGTGCCAGGCACAGAGTTCAGATGGCAGCTCTCAGCCTCTTTCTGACCTGGACAGGCTCAAACCTTAGCTGTTCTCAGGATCATACTATAGCCCACTGAATTTCCTCATCATAGCTGAAATTCCCCATTTTGGGGAAGTGGGGCTTTCAGTTCCAGCCGCGGAACAGCTCCCAGCTTGTGCCTCCAGTGGAGGATGGGCACTGGCCTCCAGGGTGTGGAGCGCTCTACTTACGAGTCTTCTCTGCAGATGGGCAGTCTCCTCCTTCCACTCCTTCAAGGACATTGCAGGATGCTCTTCTGGTCTCCTGGAGCATCCAAACAGGTGCTTCAGCTAGCTCCAGAGAGCTCTGGGTGTTTGCTAACTCCCTGTAGCAGGAGCTGACTCTAGGAGCTCTTACTCCACTGCCATCTTGCTGGTTTCTGGTTAATTTGAACTTTTTTTTTTTTATGAGGTATCAGGGTTCAACCCAGGACCTCGTACATGGAAAGCAGGTGCTCATCCACTGAACTACATCCACTCCCCAATGAGAGTTGGCTTTTTCGTTTATTTGTTTGTTTTTAGGAGGTACTGGGGGTTGAAACCTAGGACCTTGTACATGGGAAGCAGGTACTCAACCACTTGAGCTATATCCACTCACCAAGGGGAACTTTTTTATTAGATTAGATGAGTTGATATTATAGTGTAGCCAGCCTTTCTTTCTTTTCCAAATTACCATGACTGAGCTTTAAATGTGATGATGAAAATAATGTAGTAGTGGTGGTAGAAGTGGCAGTAGCAGCAATTGAACTGTATTGAATTTTTTAAATCTATTTCTCTCTCCTTCCCCACCCCCCACCCCCAGTTGTCTGCTCTTCTGTGTCCATTTGCTGTGTGTTCTTCCATGTCTGCTTGTATTCTTGTCAGCAGCACCAGGAATCTGTGTCTCTTTTTTTGTTGCGTCATCTTGCTGCATCAGCTCTGCATGTGTGCAGCGCCATTCCTGGGCAAGCTGCACTTTTTTTACATGGGGCGGCTCTCCTTATGGGGTGCATCCTTGCACATGGGCTACCTTATGGGGGGGACACTCCTGCGGGCATGGCACTTCTTGCACCCATCAGCACTGTGCATGGACCAGCTCACCACAAGGGTTAGGAGGCCCTGGATTTGAACCCTGGACTTCCCATGTGGTAGGCGGACGTTCTGTCAGTTAAGCCAAATCCATTTCCCTGAACTGTCCTGAATATGTCATGTGTGCCAGGTACTGTTCTAAGTGTTTCATGTAGATTTTCATTTAATCTTTACAACAACCCTATTAATGCTTGTTAATATCGCTTATGGCTGTTAAGATAGCCATCTTATAAACTTAGGTTTAGAGTGCTTAAGTAATTTATCCAAGATTATCCAACAAGTAAAATTGATGACCCAGGGAAAACCCAGGCAATCTGATTCCTTTGCTAGGGTATTTAATCACTACACTATATGTATCAGAAGCTATTTTAGGTCTTCTATCATTATTTCTTATGACCTTGATGTTCACTAGTGATTTGGTAGGCATTTTGTAAAGCTTCTTTTTTTTTTTTTTTATTTAAGAGATTTATTAAAGCATCTTATTACAAAGATGGAAACATACAAATCAGAAACATGCATCCGTCATCTTCCATAGTCAAGTAAAAATGTTATGCATTTTTCCTGTTTTCATAGCTGAAAACTTCAGATCTTATATCCATCTCAGTCCTGAATTTAATTCATTCATTCTCTCTGAAAGTATCCAGGGCAGCTAAAAACCAAAATATAAACTATTATATAATGAAAGTGCAGAGTTAAAAAAAGAAAATACATGGAGATACCCCTTTCCCACCCAACCCCCCAGTAAAGGCAAACAGTGGCACTTTGCTCTTGGTTAACCTAGATTGTCTTCAAAACTATTCAAATTTAATATGCTTAACAAAAAAATTACTTTGAATACTTATCCCAAAAGCTCCTTAGTGTTTTAAAGATAAATGCTTAAACAAAGGAAAATGTATTTTCTATCAAACAAGTTTGAAGAGCCCTGTATTGCACTGTAAAAGAAATAAGATTGAAAGTCGGTATAGGGTTTATTGACAAAGGCAGAATTTCTTCAGGCAGGTATGTAAGGAGGCAGTGGTTCTTTTTCAGGCATTTTCACTGCCATTTCATAGGTTGGCAAAATATACTGTGGAGGTGCTTCAAAGGCAGGATACTCAGCAATCTCTGGCACATTTCTGTTGTTAATATATTTATAGCAGTTCCAAATGCAGTTTATTAGATAAGCCTTAAACACGATGAATAAAGCAAAGAACACAAGAAAAATGAAGAGGAAGCAGCTGGAGTCCAATGCCAGGAGGTCATCTTTGTAGGGAAAATCAGGTAATTGATCCAGATATTCCTTGATTCTTGGCAAGTAAGTGAGAGAACTGATAGTAACCTGGCAACTGAGAACAAAATCAAAAAGGCGGTAACAAAAGAATGGAATCAGCCAACCCACTTGATAAGAAATTGCTCCATATACCAGCATTGAACTGATTATAAACGTAAGAACAGAGACGGCAAAAAGAACGCAGGCATTATCAGCCATTCTCTCAGGGGAATAGTAATTTCCTGTGACTTCATACTGAATGTTGATGGCTGGCAATGAGTTTGGATGAGTCACCTCCACAGTCAGCAAAATTGCCACCAACAGGTTTACCACCATGTACCAGGTACCGAGGATGATGGTTCTGGTGTGGACCTGGCAGCAACCGCAGCACTGGGTGCTGTAGAACTGCCCGCTGTGGCTCCGCTTGAAAGTCATGGACACCATCAGGAGTCTTGCGCTCCTCGCTCCTGTGAAATGCTCTTGGCCCAGCAGCTGAACCCGGAGAGGACTGTCTCCGCCTCCGAAAGCTGACAACTCATCTCTGGTAAAGCTTCTTTAGGCAAAATTTTTCTGTCTCATACATAAAGGATCACTGTGCACTTTAAAAGCAGAGAATAAATTATTTCTGTGAAGTTGTACTTAATTCACTATAATCAGTTATTGGAATGCCCTCTAATTATATAACCTCAAAGTCAACAAATACAAAGGAAAAAATGCTTCCTGCCTCATAGGAAAGAAACACAGTAGAAAGATAAGGTCATCAAATGACTTCCCATGCCTCTGAATTGAGGATGTGAGTCTGGTTTTATCTGGATGCCTCCATTATATGCCAGGAGCTATTATTTCTATTCTGTGACCTGTCTTCTTTTCAGATTCATGGTATGGTCGCAAATCCTTCTCAGAAAGAGCCAGGGGTGTTGAGTGTGGGCTTGGTCCAGCATAGGGGTCAGCAAAATCTTTCTGTGAAGGGCAAGATAGTAAATAACTAGCAGACCTTGTGGTCTCCATCTCAACTTTAAACTCTGCTGCTGTTGTGCAACCTTAAGACAATACATGAATAAATGGGTGTGACTATGTTACAATAACATTTTGTTTACAAAAATATGACAGGCCAGATTTGGTTTAAGGGATGGAGTTTGCTGACTGCCAGTCTAGGTTTTAGAAATCCAAGGACCTAGGATGTACTGAAAAGACAGTATGTCCACAAGGCAGTTGTAAGTTATGTACATCACTTCTGTGAGCCAGGGAATCCCCATCAACATAAAGAAGAAGATGACTGAAAATGCTACCTTCTCCCTCAAAGACATATACAAACTCAGGCACTGGAGTTTTCTGGGTTTTGTTTTCATAGGATTTTTTTTCTCTATGGCATCAGTAGTATAGTCTCATATATTGACAGGTTATAAAATACCCAAACTTTATATTTATATATATAAATACATGTGTTTTATCGATACATGCATAGATAAAATCTAGACATACATGTAGTCAAATAGAAATAGGGTTATCTTTATATGGTAGGATTTCACTTGATTTTTGTTTTCACATTTTTATCTGTTTTGTAATTTTTTTCCCATGAAAAACATGCATTATTTCAAATATTTAAGACTCCAAGTCAAGTGAAACCTTCTTAATCTCACTTACCAGACCCATTTTTACTAGCTCTGTTTGTCTCATTCCATAAAACTCTCTATAGTAGGCAGAGAAATAATGATCTTGGAAACTCTGTTTTACTGTGGCTTCTCTCCAGTATATAAAGAAATAATAGTCAACAACGAGTATAATAATGATACTATGTATGTTTTGAGGTTAGTAATGGCATGTGAGTTAAGTAGGGTGACTGATAATCCAGATAAGATTTCATGGGACACACCAGTGCAAGATGTTAATGATAGGGTGGTATATGGGAACCCTGTATTTTATGCATGATTTTTCTGTAAACCCATACTTTCTCTAATTAAAAAAAAAAGCCTTCATGGGAAGTTTACTCCTCAATATGCTTTCTTACCAATCCTAAGGTCTGGTCCACAGCTGTGCAAGTTTGGGGACTTTTGTTAATTCAGACACAGGGGAGAAATGTATTAAAAGAAGACTCAAGCCTACCAAACTCATAGTAGATTGATACATATATTGGAATTCCATTTTATTAATCTACACTGAAGGAAAAGAATATGACTAACTAAAATAGCCTGGTTGGGGACTTTTGCTTCAGGTTATGGCACATCTTGCATTAGACAAACTCTCCCACTTAGAAAAACTGAACAGAAATATTAAAAAGTATATTTGAAGACATTAGAGAGTTACTAAGGAAGTGAGGACTTGAGGGATCAAGATGCTGAAGAGCGGAGGGACTATAAAGAGGTGAACCCAGCATTTGGCTGTGCTTTCCTCCTGAGGCATTTGCTGATTAGTAAAGCAGTAGCTATGAGGCTAAGACACTGGGCAAGACCTTTAGCCATCTCTGGAGTTGAGGGGACAAAATCAGGTTAAGGATTTGCTGAGGAAAAGGGACTCCAGTAGACATCACATACTTTCAGCATGGGATCACTAAAGGGCAACACCCTACACATAAAGGCTTACCAGAAGTAGATCAGCCTTTGCAAAGACTGAAGCTTACCTTCCAATCATTTCAACCTCAAAATGGGTTAAGGTAATTTGCCTTAGCTGCAATGGTTCTGAAAGTGGTCCCCTAATCAGCAGCATCATCTGAGAAACTAACTTAAAACGCAAATTCTCAGACCCCACCCTAAACCTACTGAATCAGGACCTCTGAATGTGTACATTTCACAAGCCCTCCAAATGATTCTGATATAGGTGTATGTTTGAGAACTACTTCCATAATTTAACTGTCAAAAGGAAAAGAATATCTTCTATGGAGAATGAGAAAATCGTCCAGAGCCTTAAGTTATCCCTACATTTTTTCATAAAAAATGCCTGGCATTAACTTTAAAGGTACCAGACATACCAAGAAATAAGACCAATTTACAAAAACCAAGAGAGAAAACAGACAGTAGAGACAGATCCAGATATTTATATTATCAGGCATGGACTTTAAAATAGTATGTTCAAGAAAACAGAACACAAGATGGAGAATTTCACCAGAGAACTGCAATCTATTTGTAAAGAATCATGTGGAAATCCTAGAACTGAGAAGTAAAATAACTGATGTTAAGAAACTTGATGGATGAGTTTGCAGTAGACCAAATGAAGAAGATTAGTGAACTGAAAAGTTGGACAGTAGAAAATATCCAGAATGAAGCCCAGAGAGATAAAAGAATGGATATAGAAAAAAATGCATAATAAATAAATGGGACATGGCTAATAAAGTCTAACATAAATGTAATTGGAACCCCAGAAGAAGGGAAGGAGAGAAGCACTAGCTGCATTTTCATGGAACACCATTTTTCCTTGAAAGATTGACTGATGGTCAAACTGTGGTTATTCAGTCTTGGATATATGGCAGGCATTTTCTTAAAAATGAACAAAGTAAGCCTGCTACTTCAAGGAAAATAACTGATAGTGTTTGTTGCCAATTATAAAACTTAAACTTTTAAGCAAATTTTAGAAAACTTGTATCTCCTATTGTGTTATTATCGATAGCTTCCCATTATGTAAAGACTGTTCTAGAATTGGTGGTGATATTTAAAAATGTGAAGTTTTTATTATAGTATAAAGAAATATCAGCATTTGGAAGATCTGTATAACTTAGTACACCAATATTTTCCGTGTGATCAATAAATGATGTCACAAAAGCATGCATGGGTAAGAAGATTCATTTAAAGTACAAGATAGACCAATGAATTTTAAAATTACAATATGAAAAGTCTATTGACATGGCTTCAGATTCCACATTGCAATTATCCTTAAATTACAAATTGTGAGTTTTGGTATAGTATTAAAGAAGAATGTCGCAATTATTTGGAAAGGGTATTCTAATAGTCTTCCCTTTTCCAACTACATATCTGTGTGAGGCTGGTTAGTCTATATATTTCAAGCAAAACAAGAGATGGAATACAGAAGCAGTTAGGACAATCCAGCTGTCTTCTATTAAGCCAGACATTAAAGAAATTTGCAAAATTGTAAAATTTGCCATTTTTCTTACTAAATTTTTTTTGTTTAAAGAAATGGAGTTATTTTTTATGAAAATGTTAATAAGTAAGAGGTGATTATTTTTAAATGAATTAATACATATTTTTAAGTTTTCTCAGTTCTAATTTCTAATAAGGTAAATATTGGTAGACATACTCCCTGACATAAACAAAAGCCCTTTGGGGTTCTCAGTAATTTTTAAGAGGATAAAAGTGTCCTCAGATAAAAAAAAATTTGAGAACCACTGCTGTAAATATTAAAATGACATTTAAAAGATATCATAAAGGAGTGGGTGTAGCTTAGTAGTTGAGTGTTTGCTGCTCATTTATGAGGTCCTGGGTTCAATCCCTCGTTAAAAAAAAAAGATATCCTAAGGATGTTATGAACAATTTTATGCCACTAAATGTGGAAATAAAAATGAAATGGAAAATACCTTGTAAATCAAATATTACCAAAACAGAAAATGTGAATAACCATAAACTATTGAAGAAATTTAATCCATTATTTAAAACCTTCCCACAAAGTTCATTAGTGAACTTTTCAACTGTTCTGAGTAACCCTAATCTTACACAAATTCTTTCAGAAAATAGACAAAGAGAAAACATTTCCCAATTAGCTTCAGTTCAGCTTACTTTAATTCCCCTAAACCTCACCAGAATATTACAAGGAGGACAAATTACAGGCCAGTTTCCTTCGTGAAGATAGATGCAGAAATTCTAAACCAAATAATGAATCTATATAAAAAGATACCACATCATCAAATTGTGTGTGTCAAGAATTTAGTGTTGTTTTGTCACTCAAAAACCTTTCACTCAAAGATCATTCAGTGTGAGAAAAATGATGATAATCTTAATACATGAGGTGGGGGAAGCATGTGATAACTTCAACATGTACTAATGATTAAAAAGTAAAACAGACATACAAACATAACCTACTAGGATTGGAATAGAATTTCTTTATTGGTGAGGATATCTGTAGAAATCTTAGAGTATACGTCACACTTAGTGGTAATATAGTGTTCAACTCTCTGAAAGCACAGTTAACTACTAATCACCACTCCTTTTCAACATGTCCTGCACGTTTTAGCCACAGCAGTAAGCCAAGAAAAGACATACGCTTCTAAGGTTAGGGAAAGAGGAAATAAAAGTCTCATTTTCTGTCATTTTATGACAGGATTCTATGTGAACAGGGATACTTTTACAAATAAACTATGGGGTTATGTAATTTTTACTGATCGCTGATAGCATTCCTGTTATTTGGATTCTACCTAAGTTCATTTTTAGAGTATAGAAATAACTTCAGTTTGTGGAAATACCTTGTCATTCCCTAAATATGTGCAGGAAAGTGTCTAATTTTTGCTATTTTTTTTTTTTCCTCTGAAGGTCATATCTGACTCCCGTACGGGATGAGGAAGCAGAATCTTTACGGAAAGCACGCTCCAGACAAGCTCGGCAGACGCGAAGGTCGACTCAAGTAAGTGTGACCTTTTTTTATGCCCTTTTCTCTACCTACCTTTCCTTTACCTTTTTGTAGTTAGCAAGTACAATATAAAAAATGGTCAAATGAGTGCCTTAGTCCAACTACTGTATTAAGAGCTTTGCCTTACGTTAAATCTTATACCATATAGAATCAAATGAGTTTATAACCACACCTACCCACTCTCACCTCTGTTCTTCCAGGCTCAAAGCACTTCCTTCACAAGACTAATTATTCTACTTGTGCTTAAGGAACTGCATCTTAAGAATCCTGAGGGATGGTACAGGCACTTTAAGTTTGGCGGTTCCTAGAAACATGTAACATATGACCCAGCAATTCTGCTCCTGAGTATATACCCCCTAGAAAGGAAAACAGATGTCCACATACAAAAACTTGTATACTGATGTTCACAATAGCCAAAAAATATTACAACCTAAATGTCTGTTAACTTGTGAATGGACAAACCAAATGTAGCTTATCCATTCAGTGGAATATTATTTGACAATACCAAGGATTAAAGTACTGGTATATGCTAATGCATGCTACATTGTGGGTGAACCTTGAAATGTTATGTTAAGTGAAAGAAGCCAGACACAAAAGGCTTTACATTGTATGATTCCATTTGTATGAAATGTCCAGAATAAGCAAATCCATAGTGGGAGAGGAATGGGGAGTGACTTCTAGTGGGTATATGTTTTCTGTTTAGGATGATTGGTGTTGGGGTTTAAGATATATTTAGGGGATTTGAATCTCTGGACTGACAATATGATAGCCAGGACCTGAGCCTCAGCAGACTTCAGCTCCTACAATCTGATTTATTGGACTCACCTCACTCAGCTAAGATGGAGTTGAAGAAAGACAACCACCACCACGGAGCCTAGAGTGCCTACAACTGAAAGCAGGAGGATTGCATCCAGTATCCATGTGGAATCTGAGCCTCCTCTTGACATAGAGATGCCACGGACATAACCAATCCAAGGTCCACAGAGAAAAGATGGCATTGGAGTGGAGTGGGAAGAGTGGACATGGTGGCAGATATGGGTATGGGGAATGGCAGGAAGAGATGAGATGTGGAGGCGCCTTTGGGACTTAGAGTTGCCCTGGATGGTGCTGCAGGGGCAATCACTGGACATTGTAAATCCTCCCAGGGCCCACTGAATGGAATGTGGGAGAGTATGGGCCATGATGTGGACCATTGACCATGAGGTGCAGAGATGCCCAGAGATGTACTTACCAAATGCAATGGATGTATCATGATGATGGGAGTGAGTGTTACTGGGGGGGGGAGTAATGGGATGGGGGTGGTGGGGTTGAATGGGACCTCATATTGTTTTTTTAATGTAATATTTTTATAAAATCAATTAAAAAAAATAAAAAATCTTCTGAAATTAGACCATGTGGTAGAGATACAAAACAGCAGATTTGAAATCATAGAAGAAAGAATCAACAACGTAGAGGAAAGAACAATTGAAATTGAAAAGCAAGAACAAAGAGGGAAATGAATGGAAAAAAAATTGAGCAGGGGCACAAGAATTTGAATGATAGCACAAGCTGCACTAATATATGTGTTATGGGAGTTCCAGAAGGAGATGAGAAGGGAAAAGTGGTAGAAAGAGTATTTGAGGAAATAATGGCAAAAAATTTCTCAACTCTCACGAAAGACATAAATATACATGTCCAAGAAGCACAACATACTCCAATTAGAATAAATACAAATGGACCTACCCCAAGACACATAATATTCAGAATGCCAAGTGTCAAAGATAAAGAGAAAATTCTGAAAGCAGCAAGGGAAAAGGGAAACATCATATACAAGGGAAGTCCAATAAGACTCTGGATTTCTCTTTAGAAACCATGGAAGTGAGAAGGCAGTGGTATAATATAATTAAGGTACCGAAAGAGAAAAACTGCCAGCCAAGAATGTTTTATATGGGAAAAATGTCTTTTAAATATGACAGTGAATTTAAAATATTCACAGATAAACAGAAGCTAAGAGAGTTCATAAATAAGAATCCAGCTCTACAGGAAACACTAAAGGGAGTCTGTGACCAGAAAAGAAAAGAGAAGAGAGAGAGGCTAGAAGGAGAGTATAGAAGTGAAGACTATCAGAAAAGGTAACCAAGAAAGGTAAAGAAATGGACAAAAAGAAGATGTGACACATGAAAGCCAAAGGCTAAAATAGAAGTAAGTTATAACTTTACAGTAATAACATTGAATGTTAATAGATTAAACTCCCCAATCAAAAAACATAGGCTGACAGAATGGATAAGAAAACATGAACCATTCAAATGCTGTCTGCTCTTAAACTCACCAGAGACCCCAGAATGCAAATAGACTGAAAGTGAAAGGTTAGAAAAACATACTTCAAGCAAATAGTAAGCAAAAGGAGCAGGGATAGCTATACTGGTGTCAGACAAAACAGACTTCAAATGCAAGTAAGTGAAAAGAGATTCAGAAGGCCATTATATTTTAATAGAAGGCACAATGCACCAGCAAGGAGTAACAATAATAAATACCTATGCACTTAACCAAGGTGCCCCAAAATACATGAGGCAAACTCTGGCAAAACTAAAAGGAGAAATACACATACCTACAATAATAGTTGGAGACTTCAATATGTCACTCACGTCAATAGGTAGAACAACAAGACAGAAGATCAACAAGGAAACAGAGAGCTTGAACAATATAAAAGAGCTGGACATGACAGACATATATAGAACATTGCACCCCAAATCAGCAGGTTCAAACATTCTTCTCAAGTGCTCAGAGATCTTTCTCCAGAATAGCCCACATATTGGGCCACAACACAGCTCTCAATAAATTTAAGAAGATTTAAATGATTAAAAAACACCTTCTCTGATCATAATGGAATGAAGCTGGAAATCAATAATAGATGGGAAAGGGGTAAATTTGCAAATATATGGAGACTAAACTACATATTCTTAAACTGTCAGTGGATCAAAGAAGAAATTGCAAAAGAAATTAGTAGGTATCTTGAGATAAGGGAAAATAAGAACACAACTTATCAAGACATGGGATACAGGGAAAGCAATGCCGAGAAGGAAAAATGTTTATATTAAAGAAGAAAGAGCTAAAATCAAAGATCTAACTGAACAACTGGAGAAACAAGAAAAAGAACATCAAACCAATCCCAAAACAAGCAGAAAGAAAGAAATAACAATGATTAGAGCAGAAATAAATGAAATCGGCAACAAAAGAAATTGGGAAAATCAACAAAACCAAAAGCTGGTTCTTTGAGAAAATCAATAAAATCAACAAACCCTTAGCAAGACTGACAAAGGATGCAATATATAAAATCAGGAATGAGGGGGGAGGATATTAACGACTGACATCACAGAAATAAAAAGGATCATAAGAGGAAATTATGAGAAACTATATGCCAACAAATTAGAAAACCTAGATGAACAAATTCCTAGAAATGCATAAAAACCAACCTTGACTCTATAAGAAATATAAGAACTCAGCAAACCAATCACTTTTTTTTTTAAGATTTCTTTTATTTATTTCTTTCCCCTTCCCCCGATTGTCTGCTCTCTCTGTCCATTCACTGTGTGTTCTGTGTCAGCTTGTATTATCCCAGTGGCACTGGGAAACTGCGTCTCTTTTTTGCTGCATCATCTTGCTGCGTCAGCTCTCTGTATGTGCAGCGCCACTCCTGGGCAGGCTGCGCTTTTTTCACGCAGGGCGGCTCTCCTTGCGGGGTGCACTCCTTGTGCGTGGGACACCCCTACTCAGGGATGCCCCTGTGTGGCACAGCACTCCTTGCATGCAGCAGCATTGTGCGTGGGCCAGCTTACCACATGGGTCAGGAGGCCCTTGGGGATCAAACCTTGGACCCTCCATGTGGTAGATGAATGCTCTGTCAGTTGAGCCGTGTCCGTTTCCCCCAATCACATTTAAAGAGATTGATCATCAAAAATCTTCCAACAAAGAAAAGTCCAGGTCCAGATGGCTTCACTGGTCAATTCTACCAAACATTTCTAGAAGAGTTAATACCAATCCTGTGTAAACTCTTCCAAAGAATTAGAAAAAGAGGGAAAATTAACCAACAATTTTATGAAGCCAACATTACCCTAAAACCAAAGGCAGATAAAGGTACTACAAAAAAGAAAATTACAGACAGATCTCTGTAATAGACATAGATGCGAAAATTCTCAACAAAATACTTGCAAATCAAATCCAGCAGCATATTTAAAGAATTATATATCACAATCAAGTATGTTTTATTCCTGGTACACAAGGGTGATTCAACATAATAAAATTAATTAATGTAATACACCACATTAGCAAGTTGTAGGGAAAAAACCACACGATCATCCCAACTAATGCAGAAAAGGCATTTGACAAAATCCAACATCCTTTTTGATTAAAAATAAAACAAAACACCTCAAAAGTTAGGTATAGAAGGAAAGTTTCACAACATGCATAACAGGCATACACGAAAATCCCACAGCCAACATTGTACTCAATAGGAAGAGGGTGAAAGCTTTCCCTCTAAGATCAGAAACAAGACAAGGATGTCACTGTCACCACTGTTACTCAATATTATGCTGGAAGTTCTAGCTACAGCAATTAGGAAAAAAAAAAGAAAAGGGCATCCAAATTGGAAAAGAGGAAGTAAACTATTACTATCACTATTAGCAGATGACATAATTCTATATTTAGAAAATCCCGAAATATCTGCAACAAAGCCATTAGAGCTAATGAGTGAGTTCAGCAAAGTAGCAGGATACAAGATCAACACGCAAAAATTAGTAGCATTTCTATACTCTAGTAATGAGCAAACTGAGGAAGCATCAAGAAAAAAATTCCCTTTACAATAGCAACAAAAAGATTCACTTATCTAGGAATTAATTTAACCAGGAATGTCAAGGATCTGTATCCAGAAAACTACAAAACACTGCTAAAAGAAATCAAAGAAGACCTAAACAAATGGAAGGATGTTCCATGTTCATGAATGAAAAGATTAAGCATCATGAAGATGTCAGTTATACACAAATTGATTTATAGATTCATTGCAATATCAATTAAAATTTCCCTACTTTTGAGAAATAGAAAAGTCAATGACCAAATTTAATTGGAAGGGAAAGTGGTCCCAAATAGCCAAAATCATCCTAAAAAAGAACAGTGAAGTCAGAGGACTCATGCTTCCTGACCTTGAAGTATATTATAAAGCTACAGTGGTCAAAACAGAATGGTATTGGCATAATTATATACACATTGATGAATGGAATTGAACTGAGGGTTCAGAAATCCCTCACCTCTGTGCTCAATTGATTTTTGATAATCCTTCCAAGTCCACTTTTCTTAGACAGAACAGTCTCTTCAACAAATGGTGCTGGGAGAACTGGGTATCCATAACTAAAAGAATGAAAGAGTGCCCCTATCTCTCTTCCCATACAAGAATTAACTCAAAATGAATCAAACACCTAACCATAAAAGCCAGGACATAAAACTCCTAGAAGATGATGTAGGGGAAATATCTACAAGACTTGTAGTAGGTGGGGGTCTTTTAAACCTTATACCCAAAGCACAAGCAACAAAAGAAAAAAATAGATATATGGATGTCCTCAAAATTAAACACTTCTGTACCTCAGAGGACTTTGTGACAAGGTAAAAAGGCATTTGACTCAGTAGGAAAAAATATTTGGGAATCACACGTGGGACAAGTGTCTAATATCTATGATAGAGATTCTACAAGTCAACAATAAAAAAGCAAATGACTCAATTAAAAAATGAGCAAGAGACATGAAAAGACATTTTTGTAAAGAAGAATTACAAATGGCAAAAAAAACAAAAAAATGTTCAACATCACTGGCATTAGGGAAATGCAAATCAAAGCTGCAGTGAGATATTTCACACCTACTGGAATAGCCACCATCAACAAAAGAAAAAACTACAAGTGTTGGAGAGGATGTGGAGAGATAGGAATACTTATTCACTGTTGGTGGGAATGTAGAATGGTACAGCTACTGTGGAAATCTGTTTGGCGGTTCCTAAGGAAGTTAGATATAGATCTACCATATGAACCAGCAATACCACTACTAGATATATGCCCAGAAGAACTGAGAGCAGTGACACAAACAGACATCTCACACTGATGGTCATATTGACATCATTCATAATTGCCAAAGATGGAAACAACCCAGGTGTTCATCAAGCAATGAATGGATAAACAAACTGTGGTGTATTCACATATTGGAATATTATTCAGCTGTAAGAAGAAATGAAGTTGTGAAGCATATGACAACGTGGATGAACCTGGAGGACAATATATTGAGTGAAGCAAACCAGGCACAAAAGGACAAATATTGCATGATTTCACTATTATGAACTAAATATAATGAGCAAACTCTTGGAGTTAATAGCTAGAATATAAGTCACCAGAGAATAGAATGTGGTTTGAGATTGGAAAGCTGACTTTAATCTGTGCAGAATTGGTAAAACATTGTTTGGAAATGTTTGGAAATGAATAGGAATGGTGAAAACATATAATAGGATTTATAATTAGTAGCCTAACATGGGTATGATAGTGGAGTTTTTTTGTTTTGTTTTATTTTGGTTTTTTTGAGTAATGAAATGCTCTAATTATTGAAATGATGAATGTGCAACTCAGTGATTATGTCAAATGCCATTGATTGTACATTTTCTATAAGTTATATATAGTTTATGAACAAAAAAATAATAAGATGGGTTGGGGGGGAAATGTACCACATGTAAGACATGCACTGTAGTTAGTAGTAATACTTTGGCAATACTTTTATAATTTGTTACAAACATTTCATGGAAGTGCAAGGTATCTATGGTGGGGTGATGTGTGAGAGCCTTGTATGATATTATATATGTTTGTTTTGTAAGTTCACAACTTCTATATACTTACTCTTTATGTATGTTCATGTGTGAATGATATATTTCAATGAATTGTTTTTATAAGTGGGAAAAAAAAAAAAAGCTGACTGTGTCACTCCTCAGCCTAGAGCTTTTCACTAACTTCTCCTTGTTCTTAGAATACAGACTCAAATCTTCAACATGACCTATGAGCCCTTCAGTCCTCTGCCCTTGGCTGCCTTTCCAGCCTCATCTTATTTCCCATTCTTGCTGAACTCTGGCTACATGTGATGTGGTGCCTTGTATTGTACACAGGCCCTTGCTGATGTTCTTTCCTCTGCCTGGAGTTCTAGTGCCTATGTCTTTAACTGGTTAACTCTTACTCATACTTTAGAGTTTAGATGTAATAACCCTCTAGGACCTTCCCAAACTAGGTTAAGCATCCGTCTTTAATAGTAATTGTGATAATTATAATTTTAGTTTTGTTTGATGATTGTTTGTCTGTTTCATTTTACTAGAATGTAACTGCCATGAGGTTCAAGATGGATATTTTTGCTCACCATCTTTTCCCCTAGTATAAAATAAATAATATTTATCGAATAAATAAATAAGTAAGAATAAAGGGAGACTATAAACTGCTCTGTAACAACTTTAAATCTGCTTATGAAGGGATGGCAAAAGATAGGGAGGACATAGATTTGAAGTTGGAAGAGACTGGAAATGTAAATACCTTGACGGGAAAGATTCAGTAAAAAAGGGACTGAGGTCTATGTCAGAACTCGAAGGGATCTTTGAATCCCTTGAAATGTGTACCTTGTTTTTTTGTTTTGTTTTGTTTTTGTTTGTTTTTTTGAAGCACTCCAGGCCAGGGATTGAACCCAGGACCTCACGTGTGGGAAGCCGGCACCCAACCACTGAGCCACGTTGGCTTTCCTGAGCCGATTCTATCATTTATTTTGTGTGGTTTTGTTGTTGTTGTTGTTCTTTCAGGAGGCATCAGCAACCAAAGCTACAAAATGAATGAATCTTGACAACATTATTCTTAAGTGAAATGAGTCAGATGCAAAAGAACACTTTAATGGTTAGGCCAATGTGTCAACCTGGCCAAGTAATTGTGCCCAATTGTTTAGTCAAGCAAGCACTGGTCTAATCGAAAGCCGGGACCACTCTCATCCCCCATGTAAGAGGAGGTGCACAACCACTTGAGCCACATCTGTTCCCTATACATTACTTTTGAGAAGATTTTATCAGCATCTCAGTAGACTTCATAATGTTCTCAAAGGGACCTCTTACCCTAAAAGAAGCATATATCCAAAGGGAAAATCCAAGCTCCTTAGTATGGCATTTAGATCCTCTATGACCTAGCCTTTGCCTGCTTTCCTAAATTCTGCTATCCCCATTCTCCCTCTACTTCTCCAATTTCCTTTTCTTCTGTGGCATGCTTCACCTTTGCTAAATTACCTACAGATTCCTGAATCATCTGTGGCCCCACTTGCCTCTCTTTATCTTTGCACAGACTCCCTCTATCCATAATCCCTCTTTTCCTCCCTTCCTAACTCTTTTTACTTTTCAAAACCCAGTATTAGGTAAGCCTCTAATATACTCCTGTGTTTCTGTCTTAATGCTTACATTCCATTGCAGTCATCTGTTTTCTTATCTCTTTTCTACTAGATTAAAACTAGTCGTACAAGAATACTTGGATTTGTCTTTGTAGTTCCAGTGCTTGAAGACACTCAGTAATTTCTTTATTTAAAGAGATTGAGTGAATAAATGAATGAATAGCTAAAAAAGCAAGTTGTGGATATGGTACCTGCTCAACTTCCAGCTTTGGAATTTTCCTCTTCTTCTGAGGATTTAAGCATATAAATACTTGAGTTTGAACCAGCTCAGTCTCTTCCCAACTCCTTTTCTCCCTTCTGCTGATGTTTCCTCATCATTTGCTTATCTGCAGTCCTGCTCAGCCTGAGGGGAACATTAACTGTTGGAATGTATCCATGTAATTTTTAGAGCTACTTGGGAAATAATGTTAGAGAAAAACTAGTTTAGGGTTTTCGTTTTTGTCCTAGCTTAGCTCTGAATTTTCACCATTCTGAGCCTGATTTTTCTTTCTACTAGTAAAATTAAGTTCTAGTATCTGCCCTTCAAAGAACCTTTGTTAGTATCCATTTGACCTTGGGAGGACAGGGCCACTTTAGACAAAAGATAGAGAACTGTTTGATATGGAAAAAGTACATCCCCGATAGGCGGACCTCAATGTTGACCTGTTTTTTTAGAGAGCAAATTAGAAAAGCTAAAGTATTACATTTGAAATGAATCTGGACTGAAACCTGGGCTCTTTGCAAACTAAGGTGCTTATTTTAATCATTTTGGGAGCTTCATTTGGAATTTGGTACTATTCTTTCAGGAAGTTTCCCTGCTCACTCATTAAGTGTTATGCCATGGTTAGTGTGAAGCTAACCATTTGAAGACCATCTTTCTTTCCTGACTTCATATTTTCCTAGGGCGTAACCCTAACGGACCTTCAAGAAGCAGAAAGAACTTTCAGCCGGTCAAGGGCAGAGCGGCAAGCCCAGGAGCAGCCTAGCGAGAGGCCCGTAGACACTGCAGGGCTTGAGGGGAGCGCAGAGAAGCATGAGCCCTCCGGAGTGCTGGCAAAGGAAGCTGGGGAGGGCCACCAGCCCTGGGGGGCTAGCCTGGATGAAGAGGTGAGTTCATTTTTGCTGACATTACTGTGCTTAACACGGGATAATTCATTTGGGGAATCTCTTTCCTCCCTGATAACTTAAATGTTATCAACATTTGGACAACTCATAGAAACAACAACATATGGACAACAACATATGGACAACTCATAGAAAACACTGTTTTATGACTGTCTTTAACTGGCAAACCTGTATGACTGAAAGAATTCAGATGATATTGGTCCTTATGTAACTTTTTTTTCCTCTGGAGATTAAGTAATGCTTTTGAATAAATGTCTTCTATTCTAAAGAGGTTGGTACTAGCATAGTAAAATGAAAAAAAAAAAGGCATTTATTGAATGTTTATGCCAGGCACAATTTTAAGTATTTCATATGTATTCATTTAATCCTCAAAACAACTCTTTGTGGTAAATATTATTATTCCTATTTCTAGAGAAGTTAACTTGCCCAAAATGTCACATAGCTGATCAATCAAAGATTTGAACATAGACAGTCTAGGTCCATCCATAGCTTGCACTCCTAGCCACTAGTATGTTGCTTCTCCAAGTTCCCACAAAGCCTCCCTTAATCCTGTGCCACAAAATCTCATAGGCATTTTGACTTATGTTCCAATTTCCAAGTGGAGTTGGTAGTCAAAGCTATAGGGTTATAATTACGATGAACATACCTTCTGGTTTACCTAAGATGGTCCCAATTACATCACTTGTCACTGTTTAAATAATATCACTCCTTTTTCACCCTCAGAATGTCTCAGTTTGAATGAGAATTCATGGTTATGATAGTTATAGGAGAAAGGAACCTCTTCCTGCTTTAACTCTGAATGGCTAGACTTCAAAATTAAGGATCTACTATTTAGTTTGTTTTACCGGCTACTATCTATTTAGTACTTGTTACTAGGTACTGTTCTAAGCACCTATATTGGTCAGGATTCTCTAGAGAAATAGAACTGGCAAGATATATATATGCACACATGCATACACATACATATGTATATATGTCAATATTATGAGCTTTATTATAGCAGTTGTCCCATGTCACCATGGGGATTAGCAAGTCTAAATTCCATAGGGCAGGCCACACATTGGAACTCTTTTGAAGGTTTTCATTAATTCCCCAGGAGAAGCTGGCTGACTGAAGTAGAAACAGAAATTCTTCTTTCTGGCTGCTGCAATCATCAGTTGCCCCTTTTCGGCCTTCAGCTGCTTAGATGAAATGTTGCTCATTGCTGAAGGCAGTCTTCTCTGTTAATTGTAGATGCAATCTGCCATAGATGCAATCAACTGACTGATGATTTAAGTCCATGAAATACTCTCATAGTAACAATAAGGCCAGTACTTGCTTAATCAAACAACCAGACACCATTACATAGCCAAGGTGACACAGGATATTAACCATCACAGCACTCAACATATATTATCTTGTTTAATCCTCACAGTCCTCTCTGAGAAAGGTATTATCCCTACAGATGAGGAAGCTGAGGCCTAGAGAAGTTAAGTAACTTTTTCAAGTTCACACAGTAAGTGCTGAAGAATTTGAACCAAGTTCTGCCTGACTCCAAAGCTTACTATATTTTATTGCTTCTGTCTTTATAAGTTATAGGCAAAAAAATGTGCTGTCTGTATGATGTAAATTTAATGCATAGTAAGAATTTCTGTCTCTGCATCTTCATTGAAACAAGTTAAGGCTTATTGTCAGGCTTTATCTGTTCTCACAGGAAAAAAAAACTTCAAGGGGAAACTGGGAATTTAAGAAAAGTTTCAATAGGCTTGGTTATGGCAAGTTGGTAGAATGCCAGAATTTGGTAGAATGCACAGATTTGGTCTCTCTTCTCAGTTAACTCCTACATTCTGCTTCTTCATATTTATGAGCTCTTTATTTTTCTAAGCCTTGCCTTTCAGCTCTCTATCTTAAAAGGGCCATGATCCTCCCTATTTTCATTCCAACACCAAAAGACTTTTTATTAACAAGGCCAATGCTCTTTAGTTGCCCTTTGGTTAGTTTGGAAATGATTTGTCTCATCTGCTGTCAACATAATGGTATTTTTAGAATAGGAGACCTACTGTTTCCTTACTGGCTAATTAACTAACTGACTTTAATTCTGTTCAATAACTATTGAGCCTCTACTACTACTAAACCTCAAGATATAGAAAAAGCTCGTTTTGAATACACCTGCTACCCTTATTCTTTGGTTGAATTTGACTTGTAACATCTCATCCTATGTATTCCAGCCTGTCTATCGTCGCCTGAGGGGTTCAACTCAGTCAGACAAACCCACAACACCAGTGTCTCCTTCTGCATCAGGACCCTCACTCTACACCAGCTCCCATCTGCTACAGGCAAATCGGTCTTCAGTCCCTGATTCAGAAAGTTCAGAGACTACCACAAACGCCACAAAGGAGATGGACAAAAATGGTATATAGGACTTCAGAAAATGTTGACCCTTTCCCAATGCATGTAACCCAGATTCTTAAGACTCATATTTTCTTTTATGTCTGATCAGACCGTGAAGAAGCAGATTTGGATGATCAGTCCTCTAATAGGCTGTCCATCCGAGAGAGGAGGCGGCCCAAGGAACGGCGAAGAGGCACGGGTATCAATTTCTGGACAAAGGATGTAAGTAGATGGCTCTGTGTTAGGGCATATCATATTACCTTTGGCTGCCATCCTTTCTGTTGAGGTCAAAAGAAACAGTCCTTCATAGGGTCATGAATCTTGCAGATTGTCAGGATATATTACTGAGGGGAAAAAAAAGGAAGATTCAACTAGTGTGGGACTCATTTAGTATGTTCTTGCTGGGTGCCCTGTTCAACACACATTCAGTACTTTCATTTACCCTCCTCCTCATCCTGTTCTATCCTGTTCTCACTCAGCCTTATTATTGGCATTTTAAAAACCAAGCAGCCAATAATTTGAACAAGAAATACCTGATTACCACAGCTCATTTGAAAATTAGATAAACCATTTGGTGAAACAAGAAATCAGACAGTAATAGTCATTTGTTAGAAACTATTCTTTAGATAAAAGTTTTGTTGTTAGAGGGCCAGTTAGACTGACAGCTATTAACAGAGATGAAATAAAGTCTTTTTTCTTGAAGATACCTCTTCTTCAACTGTGGCTCATTCAATTCGATACCTTTGATGACGGTGATGTTCCAAAGAGCCTGCCTGTGGGGGCTACTAAAACCAGCAATAACAGAGCATCATTTGGCAGTCAATTTTCATTGCCCAAGTTTGAAATGCCGAGATACATAATTGATGGGAGCTGACCTTGTTGCTTTCAAGGGTGCCTATGACAATGATCCTCTTGTCTGTCTTCCTCCTCCCTTTTCAGGATGATGAAACTGATGTCTCTGAAGAGGTGAAAAAGGCATGGGTAAGCGACAAGCCAATGAGGCATGTCTTTTTAGGCTCAGCCTTGCTCTTGTGCACATGATTTTAATAGAAGAAAGAGCAGGCCCTATGCAAATTTCTCAGGGCACCAATGACCATATCTGGGTTAAGGGGGAGTTTGGAGATAGACATTCCTCTGACAGACATGGCACTTGTTAGTTGGTGGTACTATTTTCTTATGTGGCAGTACAATCCTTGGGCTCTTGATTAAGTTTCTTACACTTTTCTGTGCCTGCTGTCGATACCTTAACATTTGTATATCTGTCTTCTTTTCTCTCTCCTTTGTTATTGGATTGTACAAAGTACTTTGAAATCTTCAGAAGAAAAGTGAAGAGTGATACCATTTCCTTTAGCATCCACATTAATAGAGAGGAACATAAAAATGGAGAATATAAAACATCAGACTATCCAAAAGTCATTTATATTGTATTTGACTTTATAATGAGATTACAAGGTGGGGTGGTGGGATGAGGTATGGGAATCCTCTATGTTATGCATGATTGTTTTGTAAACTCACAACTTCTCTAATAAAAAAAAAAGTGGGATTAAACACCTGGCCTCTTATATAACTCAGAGCCCTAAGGCCTGGCATCCAAGTCTTCTCTGCAGATAAAGGCCTGGGCTCTGCTTGCTGGAAATACTCCAAGTTCCTGTAAGCCTCTCAAAGATGATAGAAAGTTAGCAGTTTTCTATTAGTATTACTTTGCAGGAAGGAAAGGTTTGGTTTTGACTAAATGAATTAAGACTATATATACATCTCTATTGGGAATTATGTAAAAAGATGGCCTTTTTCCACCTTGCAGTTCATTGAAAGTATGTTCTCAGAATAAATTTGATAACCCATACTGAAAATCAACAACTAACTCATTTTTAGCAGAGGAAATAGAGATATTATATTGTGTCAATGACCTGCCTGTTTTTTAGTCAAGATCAAAACAGTCAACAGTCACCTTCCAAAAAGCTATGCCCATTATGACTATGGTGACACAGGTGAGAATTGTCTACCTTTGGTCGAACCTGGCCTCTTTACTAACATGAGCTGTGTCATATAAAAATACCAGCATGGAGTTTCTTCGGGATGGGTTTGTGCCAATAACAACAACTCTTGGATCCTTCAGGGGTTTGGAAAGGCTTTTGGAGACAGGAAGAATGAATAAAGGAAAATTCCAAGGGAAACTATAACATTTCCTAAAGAGAGAATCTGAGTAATATATTGCAGAGAATTAAAATGGACATAATCCCTACATTGGTGAACAGACCATTTAAATCCATAAAGGGAATTATAACAAGGAAGGTTTTGTTGTCATAGAAAGTCTTTTGTCAGGGAAAATTGTTGTCGCTACCTTTTTAAACTACTTGCCACTGGGAAATACTACTATGTGGCACCAAGTAAGGAAAATTTAGAGGATCTTGATGCAGTGCTTTCCAGAGAATTTCATTTTAGGACCACTGACTTAAAATTATAGAAAAGTCTTTCTTGTTGGTGGCAAAGACTGTTGAGAATTGGCATGAAAATCATTTGTCAGGTTGAAAAGTATTCTACTCATCCAATTGCTTGAGGCATCTACCAATGTTTACCATGTATCAAGCAGACACCAGTGTGAATCTGAGAGAAGCATAAGTAGCCTATTATCTCTAGGCTGGTAACTTTGAATGTAAACAGCTAAGACTGGGTTGGTACAAAGGCACTCCAGGTGCCAGTCTCCAGCCCCACCAGCACTGTAGTAGGTAAGGCTAATTACAAGTCAGCACAAGGTGAGTCATCCTTTTCATAAAAACCTATTTCCTTTTTCACTGCTCCAGTTTATTTCAATGGAACTATAAGCTGTTTTTCTCCTCTGAGCTCTCTCTTCTAACACTAGAAGGCATGATGCCATTATCCATATGGGCCCACAGAGCAACATGCCTGCACATCGCCCAGTGTAAATTGCTGCAATTCTACTTCAAGATAATCAGCAGTACCTTACCACTTTCTCTCCCCTACCTACATGTCTACTCATCAAGCAGCACAGTTGACTCAGCTCTGCAGCAGAGGTGACCCAGTCAAAGGAGGGTCATTCTGTTGAAATGGCATTGTTAAATGATTGGCATGAATACTACTGAAAAGCCAGGGCAGTTCTTTCTTTTCTGTTTTTTGGTTTGTTTTCGTGTGTTGTGGGGGGTGGGTGTTGGTTCACTAAAACCTTATCTGCTATTGAGGTCATACCAGCAAACTTTTCTCTCTTGGCCTGTTCAGTAAGAGTGGTATAATCTGTTAAACTTAACTTTTTCCAAGACCTTGACATCTAATTTTTTTAAACTGAGATGTGATTTATAATCAGTAAAATGTAAAGATCTTATATGCACAATTTGATGAGTTTTGACAGTTGTAATCATCAGTATAAGCACCACCCAAATCAAGATACAGAATTTTTCTATCACCTTTGAAAATTCTCTCATCTCCAGAGGCAATCACTCTTCTGATTTCTATCACCACAAATTAGTGGTACCTGGTCTTGAGCAGGGAAACTATAACATTTCCTAAAGAGAGAATATTACTGAGTGATAATATCCAGTAATAATATCCACTCAGTAATAATATCCAGTTTTAATGGTAGAAAGGAAACTTCACTGGTTATTATTTCTATTTTATGTCTCCAGTTAGGGTTAGAGCTAAAATGACTTAAAATATGTGGAGATTTTTTTCCCTCCACTTGAAGATTTCTGAAGATTCTTCAACCTCTCACCCATGTATGAGTAACAACAACATAATTAAGAACATCTTTCTGTTGTTTAACCTAAATCTCTTTTTTATGCACCTAAATTAGAAAATAAAACAAGCATTTATATACAGGAAGGGTTTATAACCAAGAACGGCCCTGCTGTTTGTTATCAATAGAGTATGTGATAGAGGATAGACCAGTCATGCTATGCTAGAGACACAAAAGAGTGGCATTTGGAAGACCGGGGACTTTGCTTAATGAGCTCAACATAGTACATGGTTTTAGTCAAAACCCATCCCTATTGGTAAATCCATGAACCAGTGAGACTGACAATGAATATATAACTTGAGATCTTACCACCTCTTTGAGAGGTGTGTTTAAAGCAATTCTACTGAGTCATCCACATTAGGTATGTGGTGGATGGTCTCCAGAAGTCTTAATATATCCTTTGTCTTGGCTATCTGAAAAAGAAACTGAATCTGAATCTTAATGTGAGGAAAGGGTTATTCCAATTATACCTAAAAATGTTTTTATATTTAGAAGTGTGTTGAGGTTTTCTTTAGTAGTAGTAAGTGCACAGAATGTTTGCACAATCATAGGCACACTGCAAAAGGTGGTGGCCATTTGGATTCTTTCTATCTTTTTTACCCAAATCTTTGCTTGCCTTCGTTTTTCTTAATTTTGAGTTTTATCTGCTGCATTCTTATCACCTTCCCACATATCAAGATTTTAATCCTCTGGAACAAACTGTTTCCCAAGCCAATACCGTTGTATAATTGAATTTATCACTAGAGGGCACAAGTGGTCAACAGAATAGTTACTGATGAACTAGCAGAATGGTGTCCTAAAGAAGCTGAGCAGAAGATAAATTGCTTTTGTTTTAAGGGAATTGTTGAAGAACCCAGTTCAATGTAGCAAAGTTACCAGCCTCCCAACTTTTGGTATCTTAGAATTGGAAGGGATTTTAGAGAAAACCCGGTTTAGGAACCTCATTTTATAGTTAAGAAAACTGAAACCCAGAGAAGTTAAGAATTGTTCAGGGGCATGCAAGCTCTGCTAGGTAAGCACTCTGTACCCTGCACCTTTTTATTTGACTGTAGTGAAGTAGACCTGAAATTAGGGTTTATATCCTTTTCTACTCCCTATTCATCCATTTGGTTTTTTCCTCAGCATTTTACATATTCAAATTGACTTGCTAGTAGCATCTCACATCCTTGAGGGAAGGAATATCTTGAAGAACAACTTAAAAGCCTACTCAGTGTCAGGATTCCATGGGTAGAGCAACAGCATTCTTCTACTGTCCTTGACATAGGTGGGTAGTTATAGCTGTCAGAAAGTTAAGGATTTCCATACTTTAGATAGGAAAATATTTCTTTTCCTGTTGCTTTTTGGCAAGTTAGTGGCACTCAATCTAGATAAAACCTACCCTCAAAATTAGCCATGTACCTGTCCCAGACTAGGTTTAAATTACTAATTTATGGATAGCAAGGTATCTGCCATAGATTACTGGCAGCATGTTATAAGAGATCTGCCGGAAGTATTCCAAAAGAAGTAAGCAATTAAATATAAGGTTTTCAAACTAAATAAAAGAGAGAACAAGACTGAAATTTGCTGACAAAGTTTAGCTTTGAACTAAACTTTACCAGAAAATAAAACTTGCTTTGGTAGCCACTTGACCCCAGGAATCTCCCTTAATGCCAGAGACAACTAACTCCCATTTATTCACTCAAAAAGTACTTTCAGGGGTCTGTTATGTTCTAGATTCTGGGAATGCAACAACAAACAAAACCAACCAAAAACCCTTGCTCTTGTGGAGTTTACATTCTAGTGGGGGAGACAGATAATAAATATGATAAATATATAAAGTATATAGGATGCTAAAAGTGTTAGATGCTATGGAAAGACTATATAGAGTAGGGTAAGGAGGAATAGGAGTGCCAGGATGGGATAGGGGATAATCATCATAAGTGGAATGGTCACGATAGCCACACAGAGAAAGCACCACTTTAGCCTAGACTTAAAGGAAGTAAGGTGGGAAGCTATATGGCTATATGGAGCTAGAGGGTTTTAGGCAGAGGGAACGGCAATTACAAAGATCCTGAGGCAAGACCTTGCCCAGTATACTTGAAGACCAATGTGACTGGAGCAGAATGAGCAAGAGGGCCAGATGTAAGGATTTCAGCTTTTGGCCTGAGTGCATGGGTAGCCACTTGTAGAGTTTTGAGCAGAGAGAAACATTATTATATTTTTGAAAGTTGCTCTGGTTGCTCTTTTGAGAATAAACCCTAAAGGAGTCATGGATGGAAACAGGGGCATCGGGTAGGAGGCTATTGCAATAATCCAGGGAAAAGCTAATGGTAGTTTGAACTAGAGTGCTAGCAGGCAGTAAAGATGCTGAGGAGTTGTTGTATCTAGGCTACATTTTGAAGTTAGAACCAGTAAGATTTGCTTGGTGGATTAGATATAGAGTGAGAGAAAGAGAAGTCAAGGTAGCTAAGGCAAGTGAACTGAAAGGATGGAGTTTTCATTAACAGAGATGGAGAAGACCAGGGGAGAAGTAGATTCCGTGGGGGAAGAAGCATTTACTTTTGATTTTAAAGTATTAAACTTAATAGGTCTGGGAAGCAGACATCTCTCAACTGATAGAGCATCCACTTACAATATAGAGGGTCCAAGGTTCAATACCCAGGGCCTCCTGACCCATGTGGTGAGCTGGCCCACGTGCAGAGCTGCCACAGGCAAGGAGTGCTGTGCCATGCAGGGGCACCCCTGCTTGGGGGTGCCCCACACGCAAGGAGTGCGCCCTGCAGGGAGAGCCACTTCGTGTGAAAAGAAAAAAGCACAGCCCACCCAGGAGTGGCACCACAGACAAGGAGAGCTGACGCAGCAAGATGATGTAACAAAAAAGAGATAGTTTCCCGGTGCCACCGAAGGTGCACGGGGACCCAGAAGAACACACAGTGAGTGGACACAGAGAACAGACAATGGGGGTGGGGGGAGGGAAGAAGAGAAATAAAATTAAATCTTTTTAAAAAAAATTTTTAATAAGTCTGATTCACATCCACATGGAAATGTCAAGAGAATGCTTGGATATAGAAGTCTAGAGTTCAGGTGAGAGATCCAGTCTGGATATCTAACTTGGATGTCAGTACACATATAGATTGTACTTAAAATCATAAGACTAAAGGAGATCACCAAAAGAATGATTGTAGATATAGAAGAGGGCCAAGGACAGGGCCCTGGGTCACTCCAAAATTAAAAGTTAGGGGAAAGGGAAGAACCAGCACAGGATACTGCTTTACTCTGAGAATATGATTGCAGTTTTCCCCCTTTTCCAAAACAAAATCAAACAATACACAGGAATAGTTAAGTCATTTTGCTGTTGTTTTACCATTTTTTCTCAGCTTGCATAGGGACATGAAATCTGCTTGGCCTGTTTTTAAAGAGCCATGCAATAGTGTGAGAAAGCTAGATGTTCCAGACATCTTTTGAAACATTCATCCCCAGCCACCTCTCTATGAACCTTGTCTAGAAACCTTTGAAGTTCAGACGTGTCATAAGACTATTCTTACATCAGAAGGATTCTATTGATTAACCATGTCTGCAAACGATTTTTTAAAGTGGATTCACCTCTTGGTCCCCTTTGCTTTTTCTAAGTTTTATTACATCTTTGAACAACTAGCAGTTTCATTTCAGTTAAGAAGAGGCTTTCTTTGAAAAACAATGAAAGTTTTCTTTTATTTCTGGGTGCTGTTTTATACTAAAATCTGATTTAGCTAAAAGAGACTTTAAAGACCATCTAATTGGCCTTCTCATTTTACAAATAATAACTAAGGCCCAAAAAGCTTAAGTTACTTGTTTGGATCACATAGCTGTATTCCTCGTCCATTGCTGTTATACAAACTTCAGTTGAATATATCTGTCACATATTTTTATGACAAGCAATGCAGCATAGTAACTAAGTGCAAACCCCGGAACTTGATTCCCAGAACTCAAACCCTAACTAGGACACTTAACTATTTTGGATAAGTTACTTAATCATTCTGTGCCTCAGTTTCCTCAGCTGTAAAGTGAGTCTAATGAATTAATACATTTAAATAGTTAGAGATGATTGAAAGCCATTCACATTATTTCCAAAATCTATAGGTTGCTAGATTTGGATGAGTAAGACATTTTGGTGTACTTTCATTGACCTTAGAATTGTGTGATTTTGCAGTTGTTTATTAACTTGTCCTTAAAGAATGGATTATTTGGAGAGTCAAAGAAATAGCTCAGACTTCCCTATAAGTGTATGTCTGTGAACTGACACATACCTGAGGAATAAGTTTTTAAAAGGGAGAGCAGAAGTATAGAGGAAAATAAAAGAAGGGGAGGAACAAGGACTAAAGGTTTCAGATTTTGCTCAGAATCCTTTAAGTACCAGATCAGATCAAATCCCTAAAAATTTCTCTGTCGGTCTAGTGGGCTTTCATTTTTGTACCTAAATTACCCCTTCCATTTATGTTCCTCTTCCAGTATTTCTGAGAGTTCTAATTTCATAGATTTTTTTTTTTTAGGAGGTACAGGGGATTGAACCTGGGACCTCATACATGGGAAGCAGGTACTCAAACCACTGAGCTACACCCACTCCCTAAGTTTCATAGACCTTTATTATTTTCCCCATGCTCTTTCTTTGAGCAAATAACAGCCTTTGTTCTTGCCCTGATTTTTCACAACTTCGTTTCTGGCTGTTTGCTGGCTCATTTCCCCTCTCTCAAGTGGTATTTTTTAATCTTGTGAACCCCTGTATCTGCTAGAGGCACTGCTATTTTCTGTCCACTCTCCACCTCTGGAGCAATATCTTTGCCATTCTCCTTTTAGGTAAAATCTTAGGTCTGTTTTGCTTTCCCATTTGTGTGAGGCCTGATTGCCTAATATGGTAAGGTATGTCCCAGACAAGACTGCACTGTCAAAATAGAACAGCAGTTAGACTAGTTTAAAGGCACGGTAGGTGAGCTATCAGTTAGAGTTAGTTATTTATGTGGCAAAGTAATATTTATCATAGTATATAATGTAACACCTACACCCCTTTTTCTTTAAGCAAGCCTCTCTTGCTTTTAAAAGAATGAAAAGATAATAAAATATATATTTTCTCCCCTCAACCTCTTTATCATTCAGTGGATGAGGGGGAAAAAGGAAAAGGTAGTTTGTTCCCAGATGAGAGGGTTTTAAGGAAAAGTCTGAGAAATTTCATAACATGATAATGCTCAAAAGAATATAAGAATACATATAGGTTTATTAAGTGATGGCTATTATGAACCATGTTGTTTTAGCCAGCCTCTGGGAGTTGGCAGCCATTCCACATGCAGGAAAGTAAGGTGTCCTGGATTTGTAAAATTGATGACAATGAGCAGTCCCTGGGAAGGAGAAGTATAGCAATCAACCAGTCCTCTATGTGGAACTTGCCTTCTATCCAATGTGCACTGAAGAATCATCTCTAGTGGCAGACTCCACATAGGCCTGGAAGGATTTTTCCTCTCACTCTTATTTGTTCTTGCTTTACAACTGTAGTTTCTTAAAATACTGCCAATTTGCGATTTTCTATATATGGGTCATATTTGTGCCTTGCTCTAGCCCAAGCTGTATAAACCATCTTAAGAACAAAGTTTCTTTTGGCATCTTCCTTTTAAGGTATCTATTAATTTTAGGTCATGCTGTTGCCAAGGAAATCTCAGTAATCAAAGCTCAAATATATTCCTTTGAGACCTTGTAATTTTTGGATCTACTGTTCCATTACATCAGCAAACTCTGCTTTAGTCAGAAACCTTTCTTTAAGATAGAATAAATTGACCTTCAGGGTATTTTTTGGGCTTCTCAAACATCTTATGGAAAGATGTGTAAAGCTTATCGTCTACTAAGGATGGTTTGGTTAACCTCTTGACAAGCTTTTCTTATTTCTTCCTTCCTGCCTCCAACTGCCTTCAAGATACTGGCTTGTGTTAGTGACCTGTGACCCTATGCCTCTTTGTCAGAGGGACACTGAGGAGCTTAAAATTCTGCTTGAACTTTTCTTTCTTCATTTTTATTATTTTTTTGTTTTGTTGAACTTTTTTTTTGATTATAAAAAGTAATAGGCAAGTGGATGTGGCTCAAGCAGTTGGGCGTCTGCCTAGCATATGGGATGTCCGAGTTTTGGTTCCCAGTACCTCATAAAGAAGACGAGCAAGATGACAAGCTGATGTCATGGGCTGGTACAGCGAACTGATGCAGCAAGATGATGCAATGAAAGGACACAATGAGGAAACACAATGAGAGACACAACAAGCAGGGAGTGGAGGTGGCTCGAGTGATTGGGTGGCTCCCTCACACATGGGAGGTCCCAGGTTTGGTTCCCAATGCCTGCTAAAAAGAAGACTAGTAGACAGAGAGAGCAGACAGCAAAAACAACAAAGGGGGGATAGAAATAATTAAATAAATAAATCTTTTTAAAAATGTGTTGCCAATAAAAAAAGGAAAAAAGCAATATATTTCATTATAGAAAATTTATGAAGTATAAAGTATAAAGCAGTGGTTCTCAAATGCAACAGTAGCATTTTTAGAGAGGGTTATAAAAATTCATAAGGGTGCTTTTGGGAGTCACAACAATAGGGGATGTTTTAATATGCATTTAGTGGTCAAGGGCCTTCTGCTGTCAACAGGAGCAAGGATTTACACATGGAAACACATGTGTAATATGTTTTAGCCAAAGGGGTGCTGATGCAAAATGCCAGAAATTGGTTGGTTTTTATAAAAGGTATTTATTTAGGGTAGGAGCTTCAAGAAACCAGGCCAGAAAGCATAGGTTACTTCCCTAACCAAAGTCTATTTTCACACGTTAGAGCAAGATGTCTGCCGATGTCTGCCACGGTTCAGGCTTCCTGGATTCCTCTCTTCCCAGGTCTTGCTATCTTTCCGGGCTCAGGGTTCCTCTCTTCCCAGGGCTTGCTTCTCTTTCCTCTGTGTGCTTACTTCCAGGAGCTCCTGCTTAAGTCTTCAGCATCATACTCCAACATTAAGAACCCTCCAACTCTGTCCTTTGTCGTATCTTTTATCTCCTTTGGGCCTACTGAAGTGGCCCAATCAAAGCCCTAATCATAATTTAATCATGCCCGGGTACAGACCAGTTTACAAATATAATCCAGTATCTATTTTTAGAATTCATAACTATATCAAACTGCTGTACTCTACCCTCTGAATTCCAAAAAGACATTACAATATTTAAGAAAACCTTAAATCAGTAACAATGCAAGTACTAAATCATATCACAATCAATTTAAAGATATACAGTTTGTCTTGGGCAAATTCCCCTCTGCTATACACCTTTGAAACTTACGAAACAATTTATCTGCTTCCAATACACAAATGAACAGACAAAGGATAAACATTTTCATAACAATAAGGAAAAATTGGGAGGGAAACATGAGTCATGGGTCCTCTACATTTTGATAAACCTGCAGGACATACTTCATTAGTTGTCAAATTCTGAGAGTCATTCTTAACATGATGGTTTCTTCTCCTTGGTGTCTTATGGGAACCTACCCTTTCCACAGGCTTGCCCAATGGCCATTTTCTTGGTTCCACCCTCATCAAGCACCTGGGTGTCGACCAAGCTCCAGACCTTACTCTCAAAGAGTGTTGAGGTGATTATCACACCTTACCCAATCTCTGGGCTGGAGTCTTAACCCCCCTAGTACAGTGAAATGAAGACAACATTCCCCCTAACCTTTGGCATACAGGCTCAACCCTTTCAGAGCAATGAGTTGACCACATGGCCTTCCCTAACCTTTGACATGCAAACTCAACCCTCTCAGAGCAACGAGTTGACCACCTGGCCTTCCCTAATCCATGGGGGACAGGTCCACCCCTCTCAGACCTGTGGGGTGCTGACCTTAACCGCCCTAATCCTTGGGGAATGTGCTCTACCTTCTCTGTGCCCTGGGGCAGCAGAACTCTCCCAGAACATCAGGCAGGAACATCCACCCTCTTCAACTGCTGGGGCAAACTCACCATCTCTGTACACATGGGTGGGGTTCCTCTCTTGGCCCAAGGTGATGTCTTAATTCCAGATCTCAGCTTCCATGGTTTTCCTCTTGAAGTTGTTTCCCCTTCATTCTCTCCTTTCCATGTCCCTTTTATTCCAGGCTGACAGTGATTTTGTTCATACAGCTCTCTCAAAAAGTCTCTTGGTTAACATGCAGGAAGCAGGGGTCCAAGCCATTAGAGAGTAAGACTTTCCACAAGTTTGTTTGTTTGTTTGTTTGTTTTTTAAGATTTATTTATTATTTCTCTCCTTTTCCCCCCCTCCCCCCCGTCCCGGTTGTCTGTTCTCTGTGTCTATTTGCTGCGTCTTCTTCTTTGTCTGCTTCTGTTGTCAGTGGAATGGGAATCTGTGTTTCTTTTTGTTGCGTCATCTTGTTGTGCCAGTTCTCCGTGTGGGCGGTGCCATTCTTAGGCAGGCTGCACTTTCTTTCACACTGGGCGGCTCTCCTTATGGGGCAAACTCCTTGCACATGGGGCTCCCCTACGCGGGGGACACCCCTGTGTGGCATGGCACTCCTTGCGCACATCAGCACTGCACATGGGCCAGCCCCACACAGGTCAAGGAGGCCCGGGGTTTGAACCCCGGACCTCCCATGTGGTAGACGGACGCCCTAACCACTGGGCCAAGTCTGCTTCCCTCTACAAGTTTTTCTGACATAACTGCATCTTCAATCCTGATTTACAAATTCCAAAATTAGTTAAGTCCTCCAATGGGGCACCATCATCTGGGAGCTTGATTTCCAGAGGCTCGGACTTTCCAGAGTCAGTTTCTGTTTTCTTTGTTCCCAACAGTTCAGTCCTCAGCTTCTCTCTCTTCTCTACCATTTTGCTGTAAGCTGCAAGCAGAAGTCAAGCAGCATTCTCTGGGTGTAGTTTGGAAAGTTCTTCAGTTAAATGCTCAGACTCACCACTTTCAAATTCTGCCTTCCATAAAACACCAGGGGTTAATCTTGCTAAGTTCTCTGCAACTTTAAAGCACAGATTGCCTTTCCTTCAGTTTCCAATATTAGTTTCATCATTTACTTCTAAGGCATCATAAAAAGTCTCTTTAGCTCCATATTGCCCTCAACAGTCTCTTCAAAGTACTGTAGATCTTTTCTTCTAAGCATCTCACAAGTCCTCCAAAAAATACCCTTTACCCATTTATAAAACTGTTCCAGCATTTTGGTAATTACAAAAGCACTTCCCCATTCCTATGTACCAAATTCTATATTAGTCAGGGTTCTCTAGGGAAACAGAATCAATAAGAGGTATCTCTCAATAGTAAGAGATTTTATCAGAGTCTCTCATGTGACCATGGAGATACGCCAGTCCAGGTTCTGCAGGTAGGCTGCAATCAGGGGCTCCAAGGAAAGTCCAGTGAAGGTCCTTGATGAGTTTGGGGAGATGTTGGCTCTCCAAAGATGAGCTGGGAAATACTTACTCAATGCTGGAATCACTTCCCTTATAAGGCTTCAACTTACTGGATAAAGCGTCACATTGCTGATGGCAATCTCTCTGATTGTAATAAATATAATCAGCTATCTATGATTTACCACAGCAATGAAAGTAAAACCAATGGTGACTAAAGTCCATAAATACCCTTGTATTACAATTAGCCCAGTGCTTGCTTGACCAAACAACGGGGCACAATTACCTGGCCAGGTTGACACATTAGCCTAACCATCACACACATTTTATTATAAATTACTTTCCTTTTATTCTTCATATTACTGATTTTTTATTATTTTAGCTACATTTTATATCTATGAATTTTATGTCAGGATAATAAAGGGGAGGATGTTAGAAAATAATTGTTACAAAAAGGGGGTTGTTTCTGCTTTAAAAAACAGGAAGAAATTGCCTATTAACGTAACTTTCAGAGGAAATCACTATTAACATTCTGATTACTTTTCTGCTGGTATTTTACCTAAGTTTTCTTTTTTGTTTTAATTATATATATATATATAGCATGCCTAAGACCATCTAAGGACATTTTTAAGAAAAGGATCATTTTCAGTTGAGTTTTCCTGAGGCCCCATCATTACCATGATGACAATTTCATAAGGTTGTCTTCAAAGTAGTTGGGTTCAGCTCTTTTATCAAAGTAGTCATTTCTGTGATGGCTTTGATCATAGATAGCCTCCAGGAATAATTATTCCTTTTCAATTGGAGTTTGAGAGTTACCTTGGTTATGAAAGTATATATTTCTTCTTTTGACAGTATGGTTGGAGAGCCTTAACCATGTCTTAGATTTAGCTAAATATCAGAGTTCTAGCCCGATGATGGAGGTAGAAAGCTTAGTGTGGGATTTGCAGCTCCTTTTGAGTAAATACAATGTTTATGGATTTGCCCCAGCAGGACTGTTGAGCTTGAGGCACTAACAGATGTTGCTTTTTAACATTTTATTTTGGTAGGGTTTAAATGGTAGGATAGTTGTGATGAAAATGTAAAAATGAATGGTTATAACATGCCATTTTAAATGTTTCTCCATGCCATCTTAGTTTTCAATCAAGCAAATTCAAGAATCAGATAGCAGCCATTTAGTGACCTAGGTCTTTTTCATATAAAGAAGCCTTAGTTTTGTATCCAAATATGATCCTTTAAGGTACATAAATGTTTGCACAGGTGTGTCTTAAAAGAGTGTGATTGTTTAAAAATGCTTGGCATTTTTATGCTTTAAAATTTTTACATTTTCTTATAATCGCCATTCTTACACTCTAAACTATGCCAATGTTATTGCTATATAGAGGAAAAGAGGGATAATTTAAAAACCCATTAGCAAATTAATAGCTCAAAGTAAAATATTTAATATGGCCTTAGAGCTTATAACTCTTGTTATATTTCTGAAAATTTTTTCAGGTGATAGGAACATTTTAAGAGGAAAAATAACATATTGGATGTTATATCACCAAATAAAATATTTTATACTTTAAGATGGTATTTGACTTAGGAGTCGGGGGACTTTCAAAAATGATATGCCAAGCTGATGAGTCATGGGACTGTCTGTGGTGACTGAATGCCAAGTGTTTCATTTCTCCAAGTGTCTGGTGTAGTTAATTGCTGGCATTGTGGAAGGGTCACTTCTCTGCCTCTTCTGAGACCCATGGGGCAGATGTTTAGTTATTTTCCAGCAGTATGTGTTGTGGGAGGGACCTTGACAGCAGGGCCAGCCTCCATCTTTAGCACATAATTCTCTAGGTCAGGGATCAGCAAACTCTTTTCCATACGGGAGTTGATAGTAAATGATTTCAACTTTGTAGACCATATGGTCTGTTGCATCTACTCAACTCAGCTGTTATAATGGGAAAGCAGCCATATACAATACGTAAACAAATGGGAGTCTCTATGTTCCAATAAAACTTTATTTACAAAAATAGACCCATGCACCAGATTTGGCCTGTAGGCTAGGCCACAATTTCCTAGCCCCTACTCTAGGTTTTTTATTCAGAAAAGTGTTTGCTGATGTTAACAAAGCTCCAAAATGTCAGTTTTTCTCTCATAAAAGCACTTCTCTGGTAATTTATCTTCTTTCTAGTTCCCCTGATTCTTTATTATCTTCAACAGTTTGGGGGGTTGGGACAAGGGAAGTCATCTGTTTGGAGGGATACATATTCTCACTTAGAAAAGTTTTGGTCATGCTGCAGGAAACAAGCTATTAAGCTTGTTGAATAAGGGAATGAAGGAAGTTTGGGGGAGTTGCTTTCCTATCATTTTAGATGCAGTTTCTCTGTTCTATTTCAGCTCATTATCCTTTGAGGAGAGTCTGAAATATTTCTCCCAGTGTGTTGCTCTCTGCTTTTCTCATTGATCCTATCCCTTCTCACTCCAAAAGACATCGCTTTGGGTTTAGCGAAGATTGCAGTTTAGGGATATGTAATGAGGCACTTGAGAGATTCAGCTTTTTGTAGATTATGACCATAAATAAGGTTGCCTTTAAAGCTTACAGATTCCTAGAAGGGTGCCTGTCAGAAGAGTGTTAATTGCTGTCATTCACTTTAATTGCTGTGTATCATTTGAATTCCTTAGGAGTAGGTTTGGGGATATATTAGTCTTTGCCAAGTCAACTTTCAGTCTACTGCATATATGCAGGAAGAACTTTTGGGGCAGGTGAGGAGGGATGAAAGAAATCAAAGCTTTGACTCTGCAATTACTTGAAATAATGGTTAAGAGGAATACCTTTTAGGAAAAGGAAGCTAAATCTTAATTATTCAACAACTTTAAGGAAAATTTGATGGAAACTGACATTAATATGTTACAATAAAACCTCATATCAAGAGTGAGAACTAAGCATGAGTTTGCAGAATTAATTCCCCAAATAAACAATGCCAACTTCTTTCTGGAGAATAAATTCTATCTAGTATGTGGCATGTTGTTTGAGAAGGCCTCTCTTAGGTCACTGGTACAATATAGAGCTGTGGAATAAAATTAATGAAATATTGTTTTGACTCCTTATAAATCATTTCTGAAGTGCTTGACTTAGAGGTCAGGGCAAGTTTGATACTCACGTCCAGCAAGCTGAGCCATTTTCAATGATAATAACCTAATAGGTAAAGCTTCTGTAGTCTTCCTCAAAAGTGGTAAGAATCACTTATTTATACTGTAGATTTTCAAGCATCTCCCCTGGAAATTCTGATGTAGTAGAAGGGAGGCTATAGAGAGTGGAGGTCCTAGGAATCTGTATTATAAAAGTCCCCGAGTTAATTCAGCACTGTTCCTTTTTTTAAAAAAAGACTTATTTTATCTACTTACTTCTTCCCAGCCCCTCATTGTTTACATTTGCTGTGTCTGTTTGTTGTGTGTTTGTCTTTCTTTTAGGAGGCACCAAACCCAGGACCTCCTGTATGTACAGGAGACGCCTAATCGCTTGAGCCACTTCTGCTCCCTCCAGTGTTGAATCTCTCATTATGTTTTCCTCCTTGTGTCTCTTGTTTCATCATCATGTTGTGTCAACTTGCTGAACAAGCCCATCATGTCAGCTCACTGTCTTGCTTGTCTTCTTTAAGAGGCACCAGGAACCGAACCCGGGACCTCACATGTTGTAGATGGAAGCTTAATTGCTTGAGCCATGTCCACTTCCCAGCACTGTTCCTTGAGGTATAATGTTTAGGGATTGCAGACATCCCAGGTAAATCATCGTTAAAGAGTAAGATTAACTGTGGCACACTGATAAAGCTTAGAGCCAGCACCTATACCTTTCTGTCCTCCAGAAATATACATGTAACCCACAGAATACCAGATTTTCTTTTTTTTTTTTTTTTTAAAGATTTATGTATTTTTATTTATTTCTCTCCCCTACCCTCCCCACCCTGGTTGTCTGTTCTCTGTGTCTATTTGCTGTGTCTTCTTTGTCCACTTCTGTTGTCAGCGGCCCGGGAATCTGTATTTCTTTTTGTTGCATCATCTTGTGTCAGCTCTCCGTGTGTGCAGCACCATTCCTGGGCAGGCTGTACTTTCTTTCGCGCTGGACGGCTCTCCTTAAGGGGCGCACTCCTTGCGCGTGGGGCTCCCCTACGCAGGGGACACCCCTGCGTGACAGGCACTCCTTGCGTGCATCAGCACTGCGCGTAGGCCAGCTACACACGGGTCAAGGAGGCCCAGGGTTTGAACTGCAGACCTCCCATGTGGTGAACAGACGCCCTAACCACTGGGCCAAGTCCACCGCCTGAATACCAGATTTTCAAAGACCCTCTAGGGCAATCCTGTTCCATTTTTTTGATCACATAGCATCATGTATTTGTTCAGTCAACACATTTATTGACTATCTACTCTATGCCAAGTACTGTGGTCTAGGGGTACAGAAATGTACAGGTAGATGAAGTCCCTGCCCCTCATTGTATTCACATTGTAATGGAGCAGGAGATAGTCCTGTTAGACATCCAAGTTGAGATGGCAAATAGAGAGTTGAAGACAGGAGTCTGTTATTGAAGAGAAATATGAGAGCTGGAGTTTAAAAATTGGGAGTCATTGCCTTAGAGATGGTTTTTAAGAGTCAGAGGACTTGGTGAGTTCACCCAAGGAGAGAGTATAATTAAGAGGAAGACCCTTAGCTAAGCCCTAGATTATTCCAGGTCAGGCTTAGACAGGAACAGGAGTATTTTTTTTCCATTATAACAGGAGAATATTTAGATAAGTTGGTGTTGGGAAAATGAGGTGATTCTGATTTGGCTTATTGTGACACCATACATGTATACACACAAACATACATTACCTAGAGAGCTGTTAGAGCTATTGGAGTCCAGATGAAAGGTAATGAACTAGGACTTTAATGGTAGGTATGGACCAAAGGGAAGAAATTTAAGAAAGGTGAAAACTCAGCAGGATTTTGTATGTAATTGAATGTGGAGGATAAACATAAAGAAGAGCCTGGTGGTGGGAAGGCTGCTTGCTGAGTTTGGAGCAAGAAGATATAAGTCCAAAGCTGGTTCCAAATCTTATTCAGTATATGGTCTTAGAAAAGTAATTTAACCTCTCTGAACTTCAGTTCCATCTTTGAGCTTTCACACATTATTCTCATTACCTGGAATGGTCTTCTTCTCTCTTTACTGCCTTTTCATCTCCCCTTTTCCTTTTTTATCATCACATACTCATGTTTATTTTGGTCTTACCTCCTCCAAGAAGCCTTCCTGAAACCTTCCCCAGACCAGGCTGGTTTTCTCCTTGGTACCTTGGAGAGTTTGAACTTAATCTTTAATACAAAGTGCTAATCACACTGTATTGTATTTGCCTAATACTAAAATACTTAAAAACTAAATATTTTGAAGGCAGGATCTGTTTCTTCTTCATTATTTTACCCCCAGCTTCTAGCAGAGTACCTAGTATTTAGTAGGATTTCTACACTATTAGTAGGAAAATTCCTGTTTCTAATTATGATGACTGCGTGGATATTGTGCCAGTAGTGAGATTGGGAATTCAGGAGGAAAAATATGTTTGGGGATGAAAATAATGATTTGGCTTTTGTACATGCTGAGTCTGAGATACCTATCTGACATATGAAAGTAAATGTTCCACAGGCAATTAGATACATTGGCCTGAAGCGCAGGAAGTTCCCGGGCTAGAGACACAGGTTTGGGAAGGCATCAGCCTGCTGGTAATAGTTCTAAGCTATGAAAGGGATGATATTTTCCAAGGATAATTTATAGAGCAGTGATTCTCAACCATTTTTCTTCCCCAGTTAGTATTCTGAGGGATATTATGCACTCACATGACTAAATGTGGCTCAGTATCACATGATTATGAAGCAGAGGCAGAGAAAAGGAGCACATTCCCCAGGAGGAAGTCTATCAGAATGTCTGTGGGTTGTACAAAGAAGGACCACGCCATATAAAAAGGATAGTCCAGAACAGAGTCCTAGAGCACACAGGTGTTTTAAGGACAGGTCAAAGAAGAGAAATACCCGTGAAAAAGATAAGTAAGGAAATGGCCGGAGAAGTAGGGACAGAGCCAGGAAAGAATAGTGCTCCACCAAACAAGGAAGTGAAAAGTTTCAAGGATTCCAAGTGACAGAAACTAGCTTCATATAGCTCAAGCAAAAACCTTATGTAACTGGAAAACGTGCATATTGATCACACCTGGCTTCATCCAGTTAAATCTGGGAGGCTAAAATTGTCATCAGAGTTCTGTCTTCTCCTTTGTGTCAGTTGCAGAAGAAGAAAGACTTTGTTTTCTAGTGTCCATATATCACATTCACAGGGGGATGATAATTGAGCTCCTTGGGTCAGGTGAATTTTCCTGAATCAATTTCTGTGGCCAGAAATTGCACTGGACTAAGTTAGAGAAGCGGTAAAGCACAAGAGTCTGAACTCTGGAGCAAAGTTATTGAAGTTCAAACCCCTGTTCTGTGTAACTTTGGGAAAATTACATAATCTTCTTGTCTCTTAGTTTCCTCCACTATAAAATAGAAGGAATCATAGTACCTATCACATAGGTCATTTTTTTTCAATGAGATAATACACATTAATTAAGTGGACTACATCTGACATTGTAAGAGCTTATTAAATGTTAGCCAGGAAGCAGATGTGGCTCAAGTGATAGAGCTTCCACCTACCATATGGGAAGACCTGGGTTTGATCCATGGGCCCTCCTGGTGAAAAAGAAGAGGAGAAAGCGTGTCTGCATGGCAAGCCAGTGCCCACACAAGTGCCAATGTGGTGAGTGCAAGTGCCCGCGTAGTGAACTGTGCCCACGCAAGTGAGTCACACAGCAAGATAATGGTGCATCAAAAGAGAGACAAGGGGAAAGTCAAGGTGAAATGCAGCAGAAACCAGGAACTGAGATGGCACAGCTGACAGGGAACCTCTGTCCACATCAGGGGTTTCCAGGATTGAATCCCGGTGGATCCTAGAGGAGAGAAAATGAGAAGAGAAGACAACAAAGACAAGCAAAAACAGCAGGGTGGGAGGAAGGGAAGGGGGGAAAATAAATAAATAAATCTTAAAAAGAAAAAAGTTAGACACTTTGATGATGACGATGATAAGATGAAGAACCTATTCCTTGTTTTAGAGATGGGGTTAGGATAAGATCAGCTACATGGAATAGGTTACCCACAGGAAATAGGGGTTCTTTTACCCAGATGAGAAAGACAAATTAGAAAAACAAACTGTAGCCACCTTTGTGATCACATCCAGTAGTTTAAGAATTGAAAAGTATCCACTGGATTTGGCAACATAGAGGTTGCTGACTTTTGAGTTTGATTTGGTGGAATGGGGATTGGGGACATCAAAGGAATGATTATCTTCTTGTGACTCCTTGGCATGTGATGATTTTGATGGATTTTCTCTGTGTTAATTGCCTCTAGTTAGTAGCCATTGCTTCGTGGGCAAAGATTCGTGATAATTTTTCCATTAAAAAATAAATTCCTTGTAAAGACTTAAAGAGATCAAACTTCCCACAAATAATCCTTATTCCACTTTTCTGCTTTCTTCCCTTGTCGAGTACAGATGGTAGGTTATCATTCTTGCCTTCTTCTGCAAGCGTATTTTGAAGGAATGGAAAGCAAATATACTTGGGCCTGCAAGGGTATTTTGAAGGAATGGAAAGCAAATATACTTGGGCCTCAGAGGAGCATTTTTCTACCTGTTAGGCTAGCAATTATGAAAAGATTTAGTTGAGTTAGTGAGATATGATTGTCAGTCACTGTCAGGCTCTTGTTTCTGGTGATATGGCCTAGACCTACCCTGTTTTCTCCCGGTCATGTTTCTGCCTTTCCTGTGATGAGCTTACTTGCTTACAGAAAGGTTCAGAGAGAAAGCCTAATTTGGGATTGATAAAGTTCTGCTTTTAAGCTTTCCCTAGATAATCTTAACTAAAGTAGTTTCCTCAGAGTGCAGTCATAGATGACAGCTGTCAGAAATTGTCTAGAATGTCTTCCTTAAAGAAAACTTTTAGAAGAATAATTTTGGGAACCTTTTCCCACCAGCTGTGCTCCTCCCCAACTATATCGTCATCCCAGAAAACTATAAATAAAACTTTATAACATAATTATCAGGAAAAAGTCAGGAACTAAGAATTCTAGCCTCCAACTTTGCCATTAATACAGTGTAAAAAGGGCAAGTGGATGTGGCTCAGGCTGTTGGGCACCTGCCTCCAACATGGAAGGTCCTGGGTTTGGTTCCCTGTGCCTCCTAAAGAAGACAAGCAATAAGCAGACATTGAGCAAAAACAACGAGCAGACAACAAGCAAACAATGAGCAGACAGTGAGCAAAAACAAAACAAGTAGGGAGCGAATGTGACTCAAGCAGTTGGGCACCCACCTCTCACATGGGAGTTCCTAGGTTCAGTTCCCAGTGCCTCCTAAAGAAGAAATGAGCAAACAGTGAGCAAAAATAACAAGTAAAAAACAATGAGCCAACAGACAAAGGGGCCATCTCAACTTTTAGGAAAAAAAATAAAATGAAATGTGTAAGATATGCTCTATGAATAAGCTGTGCCTGCCTATGTATTTAGGTTAGTTCCTTAAAGAAAGTTTATTCCAGAATTTACTTCCTAAAATTGTTGCCTTTTTAAAAAAATATACACTACAACTAAGCTTCAAGGAATAAATTTCGTTTAAATAATGATTATTATAAAGCTATGTGTATCAACATAGACAACCAGTTAACAGATGTAAGGGAAAAGTGTTCAACCTCACTAGTATTCAAAACTATAGAATAAAATTATAATGAGCTATGATCATTTTCACCAACCAAAATAAAGACTTTGAAAAGATAATGTCCAGTTTAGAAAGTATAGTGAAATGGACTTTCTCATATTTTACTGTTGAGAATGCCATTTTTGGGAAGCAAATTGCAAAACTATCATAAGGCCCAAATTGACCCATGGTTTCCACTTGGGGAAATCTATCTCTAGGAAACACTCCTAAATATGAAAACAACAGCAACAACAACAAGCTTAGGTACAGAGGTTTTCATTACAGGGTATGTTATATATTTTTGCTATCTGTACGTTTATTCAGCAAATGCCTGCACATCCACTATGTGGAAGAGTGTTTGTTAGGTACAAGTGAACAAACAGATTTTGTCCATCTAGGCTATTTAAAATTGTGAAAATAGGAAACAACCTAAATGTCCAATATTCTGGCAGTAGTTAAATAAACTATGATTCATCCATGTAATGGAATATTATGAATCATAGTTTATTATTCCATGACTACTAGCCATTTAGTGTTGTTTTCTTGGAATAGATTATACAATTAGGCAGCCATTTAAAAATTAGTTACCAAGATAGTATAATAACCTGGATTAATGCTTATGATAAAATATACTGAATGAACTAAATTCAAAATGATTTATGTAGTATGATTACAACTACAGGGGGATGGAGGATACCTAGGCCCAGTTAAAAAGACCAAGAGAAAGTCACCAAAATGTTAGTGGGTGTGTCTCTTTGATAAGAATAAATATGACTGCCTCTTTTTTCTACTTTTCTTTTCTGAATTTTCTTTAGTGCACCCTTTTTACTTGTATAATTTTTTTTTTCTTAAATGCTTTGGTAAAATAAACTTACAAAAAGTGAAGGCTTACGTGAAAGTGAAAACTGCTCAGTGGCTTTTATGGGAACCAAATGGGAATTTAGAGAGCTTTATCCCTCTCTTCTGATTGGTTGCCTATTTTAGCAGTGATGGAAATATCAAATAGTGGCTAGAGATCTGCTGAATACCTACCCTTAATGTAATTTCTCACCACACATATGACAATGTGGATGCAAGATACTGCAATGTAGGCCTCGCATATAGCAAGGTACATGATGGTAAGATGCTTTTCACCGAACATGGTTTCTTAGAAAACAGTATGTCTTTAAGGTGTTATCTGAAAGTCATGCAGAATTGGGACTGACTATTTACTAACTCAACATCCTTGAGACATTTAAATTCTGAATCAGCTTGGGTTTTACTGCACTGTGGTGAAATTATACAGTTCACTTATAAATAAATTTACATCGTGACCTTTAGTCAAAGCTCTGAGATTTATATTTACGTTTTCCCTCCCACCTCAATCCAAATTTTTTATTCTTTTTTTTTTTTTAAAGATTTTTATTTTTATTTATTTAATTCCTCTCCCCTCCCCTGGTTGTCTGTTTTCTGTGTCTTTTTGCTGCGTCTTGTTTCTTTGTCCGCTTCTGTTGTCGTCAGCGGCACGGGAAGTGTGGGCAGCGCCATTCCTCGGCAGGCTGCTCCCTCCTTCACGCTGGGCGGCTCTCCTTGTGGGTTCACTCCTTGCGCCTGGGCTCCCCTACGCGGGGGACACCCCTGTGTGGCAGGGCACTCCTTGCGCACATCAGCACTGCGCATGGGCCAGCTCCACACCGGTCAAGGAGGCCCGGGCTTGAACCGCGGACCTCCCATGTGGTAGACGGATGCCCTACCACTGGGCCAAAGTCCGTTTCCCCAAATTTTTTATTCTTAATCCATTTCTTGCTATTCTGTAGAGCTCCATCTTTATCCTTGTAGACTTTTTCTCTCTCATTCTCTTCCTCACATTTCTGTTCACATGAAATTTCTAATTGAACAGACTCTGCAATATGAATGGTCAGATCTCTCACATCCTGTTAACTTTGAAACATGCCGCTTAGTTTTGTCACTATCTACAGTGCACTTTGATCTGGTCAATTTGAGTTTTATTTTTGTTGTCTTCTCAGATATCAATGACAGACACTTTTGTAGAAAAGATGACATCTTACCCTTTGTTGTGTCTGGAACTTGTGTGTAGGGTTTTTGTTTTGGTCTGGGTTGATGTGCTTTTTTTCTATTTAAAGCCTAGATTGGGTCTACACTCACACAGAAACTTTATCCAGCATCCAGGCATCAGTAGGCTGTTCCTTTGCAGAGTGATAATCAAAACCATGCACTGGCAATTGTGACTTCCATTTGCCTTGAAAACTGATTTCAGGAATGCATGGTTTCTTTGTTCACCTGGCAAGTTATTTACTCAGAAAACTGAGAAATGGAGAGCTCAGCCTACTTATAAAGTACCAAGCTGTTGAGGTCACAGAAAATTATTTCTGGAAGCTACTTTAGAAGCCATTCTACCCCAACTCCCTTATTTTACAGATGAAAACCAGAGGTCCAAAAAGGAGGCATGGCTTATCCTAAAAGCTGTACAATGACTTAGTGGCAGAGAATGAACAAGAACAGTTCTGAATTCCTAGTCCAGCATTCTTTCCACTATGCTGATGGCTGTCTTCCAGGTGCAAGGGTGCAGGCTGGTATTACAGATCTCTGCTGGCTACAATGGCTCTTCCTGGTGCTCAGAAAAGCACCCTTTTCTTTTGCTCAGTCTGATTCCTTTTATGGAAATCAGTGATAAAATTTGTATGTAAGTGAAACAATACAGTCTGCTACAGTCCCAAGTTTCTTATCTTTTTAAAGACATCGTCCTTCCATTTCTGATTGTCCTGTATGTCTGTAATTTCAATCCAAACAAATTCCTAATATTGGGAATTTTTCTTTACTGCAGTTGATTTTTTTTTTTTTAAGATTTATCTTATTTATTTCTCCCCCTCCCTCCTGCGCCGTTGTCTGCTATCTCCATTCGCTGTGTGTTCTTCTGTGTGTGCTTGCATTCTCGGTGGCACCGGGAATCTGTGTCTCTTTTTGTTGCGTCATCTTGCTGCATCAGTTTTCCATGTGTGTGGCACCACTCCTGGGCAGGCTGTGCTTTTTTTGCATGGGGCGGCTCAATGCAGGGCACGCTTCTTGCACGTGGGGCTCCCATATGCGGGGGACAGCCCTGCATGGCACAGCACTCCTTGCGCATGGCAGCGCAGCGCGTGGGCGAGCTCATCACATGGGGCCAGGAGGCCCTGGGTTCAAACTCTAGACCTCCCATATGGTAGGCAGATGCTCTCTCAGTTGAGCCCATCCGCTTCCCAACTGCAGTTGATTTTGAGTTTGAATTTGGCTGAATTTAAAATGTTTACAGACTAGTAAAGTCAAGAAAATTGAACTGCTATTATTTCAAAAGTGAAAGTCATTTTAGGACTTCCAGATCAGGATGGCAGACAGAATATATTCTGGATCCTATCCTTCCCATTCTGAAATGGAATGATGGGTGTTTTAATTTGTTAAAGCTGCTGAAATACAGATGCCATAAAACGGATTGCTTTTAACAATGGGAATTTGTTAGTTTACAAACTTATGGTTTCAAGACTGAGAAAGATGACCAAATCAAGACATCATCAGGCAATGCTGTCTCCCTAAAGACCAGCTACCGGTGATACTGGAGTCCTCTGCCACATGGCATGGCCCGTGGCGGCATCTGCTGGTCCCTCCCTTCTCTTCCAGGTTTCGTCACTTTCAGCTCCCTGCTTCCATGGCTTTCTCTTCTTATCTTTGTGTATTCATTCATTTATAAAGGACTCCAATAAGAAGAGTAACCTAATCAAAAGGCCTACTTACAATAGGTTTACAACCACATGAACAGATTAGCTCTAAGAACATGATTTTCTGGGGTACATACAACTTCAAACCATCACAATAGGTAAATATTTTTCTAAATATATTATTTTTAATACCTACCTATGCTTAGTAAGACAGTCTCTTTGGGTCAGTAATGGGGAAAAAAGCCACTGTGGTAAGGGAGCTATGAATGGATACAGGTAATTGGGACCAGGGTTTTTAAAAAATATTTGAAAATAAGAAAGAATGACAATGAATCAACTAAGCTTCAATTCAAGAAGCTAGGAATAGAATAGAGTAAACCCAGATAGAGTAGAAGGAAGGAAATAAAAATAAAAGCAGGCATCAATGAAAGTAAACAAAATAGAAATAGAGATAATTGGTAATGCCAGAAGCTGATTCTTTTAAAAGACTTACAAAATATAATAAACCTTTGACAAGTCTGATCAAGAAAAAAAATTTTTCTTATAGACTTACTGTTATTCTAGCAATGGAAGAACTTGTATCATTGATATAAAGGCAGTGGCCACCAGAGGTTCTGAGGGGAGGAAGAGTGAAAAATAGGTGTAATATGGGGGCATTTTTAGGATTTTGGAATTGCCCTCCATGACATTGCAATGACAGATACAGGTCATTGTATAGTTTGTGATAACTTACAAAATTGCGTGAGACAGAGTGTAAACTATAATGAAGGATGTTGTTAGTGTGGGAGGCGGAGGGAGTGGGGCATATGGGAATCCCCTATATTTTTTTATGTAACATTTATATAGTCAAAAGTTTCTTTAAAATAAATAAGAGCAGTAGGTAAAAAGAAAGATAAGAAAAGAAAAATCAATGCTGACCTAATTTCAAGGCAAGTTGACAGTAAAAATGTTATGTAGCACCCAGGGAAAACATTATCCGTATTCAGGTGAGCCTCAATGAAAATGGTAAATGTTTTCAAGGCCTGGCGAGAAAAATATTAAATATTTAAGAACAAAAAAAAAAAGAGATAAGAAAAAATAAATAGTATTAGGAAGGGAAAGCAGGACAAAATTACAGATATTAAAAATCATAAGATATTTTGAACCAATAATCTTGAAAATTTGAATAGACACTTCTGGGAAAATATAAAATATAAAAATGGCTCACAAAGAAGAGTAGGAAAACTAAAAAGCCTGCTACCCATTAAAGAAATGTAATCAAACTTTAACCGCAGTCACCCCAATCTCCTGCCAAAAGGCACCAAGCCTAACTGTTTTGGGGGGCATATTTTTTCAGACCTTCAAGTGAATAAAAAGAGGAAAATCAGAATCCTCTCTAGAGTCTCTTGCTTCCAACTTGTAAGAGCTACAAAAGGAGCCTGAGAACTGAGGCAAGGAAAACAAAGTCTAAATATTACCTACAAAAAGCACTAGTAAATAAAGAAATTTGCCTGATTATGACTAGGTGATACAAGTCTCACGGGTTGGAACATCAGGTTTCGTGTTCACCCTTAGCAAAAGATCTGCTTTGCTCTTTGAGTTTGATTCCAGTAGTAATGATGGGGTTTGGCCACTCACTCAGTCTATGACAACAAATGGACCAAAAATCTGTGACATGGGAAAGTTGTTTTATTTTGGTTATTTTTTTTTGGGGGGGGGGGAGGAGACAGAGGATAGGAATGGTTTGTTTTGATATGATTTGACTCTATGACCTTTGTTTTATACCACGTTGTTATCACTACCTAAATCCACCAGCCCAGCTAATAACATTACATGCAGTACCATGCAAACTTGTTAGAACAGTGACTGGGATGTGGTGAACATTCAAATATTAGCTTATATGTTCTTTGTGCTCAAAGGCAACAATGTGTAGTTATGTATATGCCAGTCAGAACAGTCATCATGGAGCTTAGTTCTTTCTTAAATTTCATGCTAAGCAAAAAACTCTTGGAATCTAATTAATTTGATTGCCACACTGACCCTGTTTGCCACAAACATTGCCACACCTCATAACCTGCATAAGTTGTATTTCTTAGAAAAATGTGTATGTAGCTCTTATACCCAGCAACAGTGTTTGCCTCAGCATAATTGTATTTATATGGGATTATATTGGCATTGCAGTGTGGGAATGACAGAGTTGACAGAACCATTAACTTGATGTCCTAGGCATTGTTTCACTTTTCCACCCATGGCTGGTTGAAGGAACTTTATTTCTGATTTATATTATGATGTGGGGGATGAATTACATTTTTTTTTTTACAAATGAATGTACACAGATATTTACCTACCTCAGGCAAAAATAAGTTGGTCATGTTCCAAATCTAGGCCAAAAAAATAGTACTTTTCCTCTGAAATGTTTTTTTTCTTTCAGCCTCTTTTTCTTTTTTTTTTCTTTCTTTTCTTTTCTTTTCTTTTCTTTTCTTTTCTTTTTCTTTTCTTTTCTTTCTCTTTTCTTTTCTTTTCTTTCTTTTGGCTTTTCTTTAGGTATATCCTATGTCTTGGACACAGGAAAACTCTTATGTCATCATCAGAATTACTGTCATATTTTTCAACCAGACCAAAGCTTAGGCCTTCCCTGGGAGAACCATAGTGAAGGGGCAAACTGGTGTCCAGTGGAAATATAAAAGGCAAAAAAGGAAAAGTTGGATATTACAAGGAAATTTGGTTTGGGGTGTCTGAGTATATATATATATATATATATTTTTTTTTTTTTAAGATTTATTTATTTGTTTAATCCCCCCCCCCCCTTTGTCTGTTCTCTGTGTCTATTTGCTGCGTCTTGTTTCTTTGTCCACTTCTGTTGTCATCAGCAGCACGGGAAGTGTGGGCGGCGCCATTCCTGGGCAGGCTGCACTTTCTTTCGCGCTGGGCAGCTTCACCTTATGGGGTACACTCCTTGCGCGTGGGGCTCCCCTACGTGGGGGACACCCCTGCGTGGCACAGCACTGCTTGCACGCATCAGCACTGCGCGTGGGCCAGCTCCACATGGGTCAAGGAGGCCCGGGGTTTGAACCGCGGACCTCCCATGTGGTAGACGGACGCCCTAACCACTGGGCCAAGTCCGTTTCCCTCTGAGTATATTTTTAATGTGAGAGAGTATTCTCAAGAAACCCAGGTGAACAGATTTTATTTCTAGACCAACTATGAAGACCAAAGAATTAAAATTTCTGGACTTTATTTAGATCATACATAGATTGGTTTTTTGTTTGTTTTTTGTTTGTTCGTTTGTTTTAGTAAGAACCTTCTTCCTTAACTTCTGCTATTACTACTAATGGGAAATAATTGCTCTTTTTACCATCTGATGGTACATACCGCCAAATTTATAGACCTTAAATAAAATTACCAAAATATAAAAATAAATCAAGTTGATGATGATTTAGAAATTGAACTTCAAGTAGGATTTCTGAACTTTCATGTTTTTAGTAATATATTTTTGTAAGTTTCTACTACTCATAGCTTCTGTAGCTTTATAGCTTTAAGTTGTAGATTTAATTTTCAAGATGCTCATAGTCACCAAACACTTGAGCTGAATTTTAAGTATGTTGCCGCTAGCTAGTAGTATGTTTTGCTTGACATACAGATTATAAGCACAACCCAAATATCATGTTAATTTTTTATGTACTAAACAAATTTATTTATTTTAAAAATTACTCTAAAATTTAATTCAGTAGAATTTCTGGGGTATTACGTAACATTTCTCTCCCTGAATTTTTACAGCAGCCTTATTGAGTTAAAATTTACATACACTCAACTACACATGAAGTATACTCTTTGATGTTTTGAGAAGTATACTAACTGTGACATTATCTTCAAAATTCTGCATCTAACTCTTAACTTTACTGAATCTTTATTTGGTAAAGTTTAACAAAATGTTTCAAATAAACCATATGCTTTTTTTTTTTTTAATTTATTTTTTATTTATTTCTCTCCCCTTCCCCCCGCCCCAGTTGTCTGTTCTCTGTGTCCATTTGCCGTGTGTTCTTCTGTGACTGCTTCTGTCCTTATCAGTGGCACCTGGAATCTGTGTTTCTTTTTGTTGTGTCAGTTCTCCGTTCTTGGGCAGGCTACACTTTCTTTCACGCTGGGTGGCTCTCCTTACGGGGCACACTCCTTGCGTGTGGGGCTCCCCTACATGGGGGACACCCCTGCGTGGCAGAGCACTCCTTATGCACTTCAGCACTGCGCATGGGCCAGCTCCCCACGGGTCAAGGAGGCCCCGGGTTTGAACCGCGGACCTCCTGTGTGATAGGCAGACACCCTATCCATTGGGCTAAGTCCGCTTCCCCTAAATAAACCATATGTTTTTAAACTACTTATCCAGTGTTTAACCAGTCATATACCATAGATAGAACCCTTTTGGCTGCTTTTAAGCTAATCAGAAAAAGAGATTTAATTTGCCCTGTTAGTGGTTCTGATCAGGTCAAGCAGTTTTTCTCATCAAGGCACAGTGATCATTTTGGCAAGGTTATTTTTCATCATACAGGCTTTCTTAAGCATAGCAAGAATATTCAGAGTCCTTGACCCTGCCCTACTAATTATAGGTAGTACCCTCCAGTGATCACATACAGGTGATCCACAATAAGACTCAAGTGCAGATTTCTCATCAGAAACCAGGGAAGCAAGTAACCAGTGGTATGACATTTTTAAGGTATTTAAAGTTGCCAGTCAAAAATTCTTTATCCAGCAAAACTGTCCTTCAACAGTGAGGGAGAGGGAAACGGACTTTGGCCCAGTGGTTAGGGCGTCCGTCTACCACATGGGAGGTCCGCGGTTCAAACCCCGGGCCTCCTTGACCCGTGTGGAGCTGGCCATGCACAGCGCTGATGCGCGCAAGGAGTGCCGTGCCACGCAAGGGTGTCCCCCGCATGGGGGAGCCCCACGCGCAAGAAGTGCGCCCCGTAAGGAGAGCCGCCCAGCGTGAAAAGAAAAGAGCAGCCTGCCCAGGAATGGCGCCGCCCACACTTCCCGAGACGCTGACGACAACAGAAGTGGACAAAGAAACAAGATGCAGCAAATAGACACCAAGAACAGACAACAAGGGGAGGGGGGGAATTAAATAAATAAATAAATCTTTTAAAAAAAAAAAAAAGTGAGGGAGAGTTTAAGACATTCATGAATAAACAAAAACTGCACAAGTTTGTCATCAGTAGACCTGGCCTGCAAGAAGTGCTTAAGGGAGTTCTTCAGTTTGAAAGGAGAGTAAATAATTGCTTGAAGCAGTGTAAAGAAGTGAAGGGGTAAATGCAAAGCCCAATAATATGGTATCCTCAGCATATAACTTTATTTTTATTTACTATATTTTTAAAACACAATTAAATAAAAAATAATTCTTTTTCCATGTATGGACATGCAAAATATAAAGTGGTAGTGTGTGACAAAAACAACATAAACAGGGAAAAAAGAGGGGTATAAGAGCAGAAACTGTATGCTTCTGAATATAAGTTGGTATCTTTTCTAATTAATAAGTTATAGACTTGGGTTGTTTAATATAAAGCCCAGGGTAACCACAAGGAAAGCACTTAACTTATATACTGAAATGAAAATGAGAAGGAGATCAATCATTTACATCATAGAAGATTAACTGTATGTGAAAGAAGACTGCAATAAAGGAAAAGAGGGACAAAAAATATATTACCTATAAGAAACAAAGGACCAAATGGCAGAAGTCCTGCCTTATCAGTAATTACACTGAATGTAAATGGATTAAACACACCAAATAGACACAGAGAACAGACAACGGTGGGGGGGGGGGGGGGGGAGAAAGAAAGAAATAAATCTTAAAAAAAAAAAGGCTTCATCCAACTATATGTTGTTTACAGGAGACTCACCTTAGACCCAAAAACACAAATAGGTTGAAAGTGAAAGAATGGTAAAAAATAATCCATGCAAATAGTAACCAGAAGAGAGCTGAGGGAAGTGGACTTGGCTCAACTGATAGAGCATCTGCCTACCATACAGGAGGTCCAGGGTTCAAACCCAGGGCCTCCTGACCCATGTGGTGAGCTGGCCCATGCACAATGCTGATGCGTGCAAGGAGCGTCAAGCCACACAGGGGTATCCCCCACGTAGGGGAGCCACACATGCAAGGAGTGCACCCTGCAAGGAGAGCCGTCCCTTGTGGAAAAAGCACAGCTTGCCCAGGAGTGACACTGCACACACAGAGAGCTGACACAGCCAGATGACACAACAAAAAGAGACACAGATTCCAGGTGCCGCTGACAAGAATGTGAGCAGACACAGAATACACAGCAAATGGACACAGAGCAGACAACAAGGGGAGGGGAAGGTGGGAAGGGGAGAGAAAGAAATAAAAAATAAATCTTTTAAAAAAAAAGAAAGAGAGCTGAGTTAGCTATAGTAATATCAAACAAAATAGACTTTAAGTCAAAAACTGGTAAAAGAAACAAAGAAGGAAACTATATATTAGTATAAGGGTAAATTCACCAAGAAGAAAAAATAATCGTAAGTTTGTACCCCTACCACAGTACCTCAAGATACATGAGGCAGGGAAGCAGATGTGGCTCAAGTGATATGGCTTCTCCCTACCATATGAGAGGACCCAGGTTCAATCCCTAGGTCCTCCTGGTGAAACAGAATGAGTGCCTGCGTGATGAGCCAGTGCCCACACTGTGAGCCAAGTGCCCATGCAGTGAGCCAGTGCCCACACAAGAGAGTCACACAGTGAGGTGGTGATGCAACAAAAGAGAATCGAAGGGGAGTCAAGGTGCAGCACAGCAGAAACCAAGAACTGAGGTGGCACAATTGACAGGGAACCTCTCTCTACATCAGAGATCCCCAGGATCGAATCCCAGTGAATCCTAGAAGAGAAAATAGATAGATAGATAGATAGATAGATAGATAGATAGATAGATAGATAGATAGATAGATAGATAGATAGATAGATCAAACTCAAATCACAGACCTAACCCCACACCTTGAAGATCTAGAAAAAGACTAGCAAGCTAAACCCAAAGCAAGCAGAAGGAAGGAAATAACAAATATTAAAATGGAAATAGAGAATGAAAAAACAATATAGAATCAACAAAACCAAAAATTGGATCTTTGATAAGATCAATAAAATTGACAAACCTTTAGCTAGAGTGACAAAGAAAAATAAGATGCAAATAATGTAAGTCAGGAAAGAGGGGGCATTTCTACTGCCTCCACAGAAATAAAAAGGATTATAAGAAGATACTATGAAGATACTATGAAGATATGCCAACAAATTAGATAACCTAGGTGAAGTGGAAAAATTCCTAAAAGCACACAAACTACCTACATTAACTCAAGAAGACATAGAAGATCTCAACAGACCAATAACAAATAAAGAGATTGAGCAATAATCAAAAACCTCCCAACAAAGAAATGCCCAGGACTAGACAGCTTCACTGGTGAATTCTACCAAAATTCAAAGAAGAATTAATACCAGTACTGATCAAACACTTCCAAAAAATTGGAGAGGGAACACTTCCCAATTCATTCTATGAGAAAACATCACCCTAATATCAAAGCCAGAGAAATCTATCACAAGAAAAGAAAATTACAAATACCTCTCGTGAATACTGAAGCAAAAATCCTCAACAAGCAAACCAAATCCAACAGAACATTTTAAAAATATGCACCATGATCAAGTGTGATTTATCCAAGGTATACAAGGGTAGTGCAACATAAGAAAGTCGAAGTTTTAATATACCACACTAATAGCACTAAGGAAAAAAAACAACACATGATCATCTCAATTGATGCAGGAAAAACATTTGACAAAATTCACAACCCTTCCTTATAAAAACACTAAGGAAGCTAGGAATAGAAGAAAACATCCTTAACATGATAAAGGGTGTAGATAAAAACCCACAGCTATCATAGTACTCAGTGTTGAAAGAGTGGAAGTTTTCCACTAAGAATGGGAGCAAGACCAGTATACCAGTGGGTATACTGGTAACATTGTACTGGAGGTTCTAGCCAGAGTGATTAGGCAAGAAAAAGAAATAAAAGGCCTCCAAATAGGAAAGAAGTAAAATTCTCCCTTTTTGTAGATGGCATGATCCTATACACAGTGAATCCTGAAAAATCTACAACAAAGCTGCTACAGCAAATCAACAGTTCAACAACATGGCAGGGTACAAGATCAACATGCAAAAGTCAGTGGAAGGGAAGCAGCTGTGGCTCAATCAGTTGGGCTCCCATCTACCATATGGGAGGCAAGGCTCACCTGTGCACCACGGAGAGCTGACACAGCAAGATGATGCAACAAAAGGGAGATGAGCAGATACAGAAAAAAAGTGCAGCAAATGGACACAGAGAAGAGACAGCAAAAGAAAAGGAACAAGCCTCAAGGGGGGGGGGGGAGACAAATAAATAAATCTTAAAAAAAAAGTCAGTGGAAGAGGAAGTCAAGAAAACGTTATTCTTACAATAGCAGCTACGAGAATTTAAAATAACCAGGGATAAATTTAGCCAAGAAGGTAAAGGACTTGTACATGGAAAACTACAAAACATTGCTGAAAGAAATTAAAGAAGGAAAGCGAATGTGGCTCAAGCAATTGGGCTCCCATCTACCATATAGGGGGTACCAGGTTCAGTTCCCAGGGTCTCCTGGTGAAAGCGAACTGGCCCTTGCCACAAGCTGACTCTAAAAGATGATGCAACAAAAAAGAGACACAGGGGAAAGTCAATGAGAGATACAACAAACCAGGGAGCTGAGGTGGCCAAAGTGATTGAATGCCTCTCCCCCACATCAGAGGTCCCAGGATCAGTTCCCAATGCCTCCTAAAGAGAAGATGAGAAGAGAAGACAAGCAGGCACAGAAGAACATGCAGCAAATGGACACAGAGGGCAGACAGCAAGTGCAGATGACAAGGAAGGATAAATTAAATAAAATAAATCTTTAAAAAAATTAAAGACGATCTAAATAAATAGTAGGGCATTCTGTGCTCATTGTTTTGAAGATTAAATGTTGTTGTCAGTTCTACCCAAAGCAATGTACATGTTCAGTACAATTCCTATCAAAATTCCAGCAGACTTCTTTGCAGTAATGGAAAAGCCAATCATTGAATTCATATGGAAGGGTAAGCAGTCCTGAATAGCCAAAATCATCTTTAAAAAGAAGATCAAAGTTGGAGGACTCACACATTCTGATTTTATTTTAAAACTTATTACAAAGCTACAGTAATCATAACAGCATTGTGCTGGCACAAAGACAGACATATAGACCAATGGAATAGAATTAAGAGCTCAGAAATAAATCCTCACACCTTTGGCCAAGTGATCTTTGGCAGGTGTACCAAGTCCTCTAGGTGGGGAAGGAGTAGTCTTTTCAACAAATGGTGCTGGGAGAACTGGATATCCATGTGCAAAACAATAGATACCTCACACCATATATAAAAATTAACTAAAAAATGACCAAAGATCTAAATATAGGAGTTGAAACTATTAAAAAAACCCTCAAAGAAAATGTAGGGAAACATCTTCAGGACCTTCTGTTAGGCAGTAACCTCCTAGATTTTACATCAAAGCATAAGCAATAAAAGAAAAGATAGATAAATGAGATTTCATTAAAATTAAAAACATTTGTACATCAAAGTATTATATCAAGAAAGTAGAAAGGCAAACTACAGAATGGGAGAAATATGTGGAAACCATATATCTGATAAGGGTTTGATATCTAGGATATATGAAGCATTCCTACATCTCAACCACAAAAAGACACACATCTCAGTTTAAAAACAGGCAGAAGACTTGAATAGACATTTCTTGCAAAGAAGATATACAAATAGCCAATAAATACATGAAAAGTTGCTCAACATTTTTAGCCATTAGGTAAATGCAAATCAAAACCACAATGAGATACCATTTTACATGCACTAGAATGGCTATTCTTTAAAAAACAGAAAATAACAAGTGTTGGGAAGGATGTAGAGAAATAGGAACAGTAGTTCATTTTTCGTGTAAATGTAAAATGGTGCAGGCACTGTGAAAAAGTTTAGGAATTCCTCAGAAAGTTATGTATAGAATTATTACCATATGACCCAGCAGTATTTCACCACTGTTCATAATATCATTCTTCACAATTGCCGAAAGGTAAAAGCAACCTAAGTGTCCAGCAACAGAAGAATGGATAAACAAAATGTGGTACTTACATACTGTCAAATATTTTTCAGTTGTTAAAAAAAAATGAACTTCTGATGCATGGATGAACCTTGAAGACTTCATATTGTGTGAAGTAAGCCAAACCAGACACAAAAGGACAAATACTGTATGATTTCCCTTATGTGAAATAATCAGAATATACAAATTCATAAAGTTATAAACTAGAATATAGGTTACCAGGACTGGGGGGAGAAGGGCAATGGGGAGTTCATGTTTAATTGATTTGGAGTTTCTTTTTGAGGTGATGGAAGATTTTGGCAATGGATGATTGTGATAGAGGCACAACTTTGTGAATGAAACCAACAGCACTGAAGTATATAGGTGAAAAAAGATAAAAGGGAAATTTTAGGTTGTGTATAAGTTACCCCTCTCCCCGCCCCCCCCAAAAAAATAACCATAGAACTGGACAACACACAGAGTGAACTCTAATGTAAACAGTCGCAGAAGTTAATAGAATAATTATAATAATATTAATTCATTAATTTAACCAAAGTACCACACTAATATAAAATGTTACTAATAGGGAACACTGTTGTGTGAGAGAGGGGTATATATGAACTCTACTTTCTGCATTGTTGTAGATTATAGTATGTTCTCCACAAAAGGCATGTTCAGGTCCTAACCCTTGGTCCTGTGGGTGAACCCATTTGTAAATAGGACCTTTGAAGATGTTATTACTTAAGGTGTGCCCAAGCTGAATGAGGGTGGGCTGTAATCCAATATGGCTGAAGTCCTTATGAACAAAGGAAATCGGACACAGAGACAGAAGGTGTAGATAGTGTAGATAGGGACTGTATAGGATTGTGGAGCTACCCTTCGATAACTTTAATGTTTAAAGTGCCCAGTTCCAAAAGATTTATAACATAATTAAAGAAAGTTCCTCTAAGTTTTATAAGCTAATAGAGTTATGGGAATTATTTGTAGCAATTATTTGCAGTAGGTATATGGTTTTGCAGGTATGGCCTATTCCCTTCCAACCCACACATATTTTTGTAAACTCTGTTCAGTGTGGTTCTGAACCAAAGGGGAAATGATACTCTTTCTCACTTACCTATTGCTTCACCCATGCCTCCCTGTTCTCTCCTTCCTCACATAGAGTTCAATCCTTGCCTTACTTAAAATCTTTACTAGATGAAGTGGTTTGTTGTTTTTTTCTTTCTTGTTTTTTGTCACTTTGTTCTATCCTGGGTAAATACTAGAATCCCTTCTGCAAGCAAGTAGTCCCAGTGAAAGACAAATACAGCAAGCAGAATAGCCAAAATGGTTTTTCTGTGAACTTCATAATTGTTTACATGCCTAAAATGTAATGTGCTTGTAAATTCTGAAAACAGGAATCTACCATCACCTCCCTCTTTTTATGGTAATGAATACTGTTGATCATGAATTGTCAGGTCATGAATTGGGGGTAGGAGCAGGAGAGCCTTGTTCTTCATTTCGGAAAAAATGAGTTAGAATCCAAACATTTCTTTCTTGAGATGATAGTAAAGGCTGTACTTTCTTTTAGTTAAAGCACTCCAGTGACATTCAAAGAATCACATTCATGCCATAGACCACACAAACAATATGCAGTGTGTGTTTAGGTAGTCTGAATGTTTGCTTGATGAAACTGACAGTTTGACACTGGAGATGATTCTGGAAATTGTATCAACTATAATTTTTTAAAATTAGTCATTCTTGGCTTGTAGTGATATTTGTCCATCAAATGCCAAATTTTGTTTAATGAGAGGGACTTTTTATAGTGTTTTCAGATTTTACTGATCAAGCAGTGTAAATGTTAAATTCAGCTCTAGTTCAAAGCACCTATCCTTTGCCAGTTTGATAGCTTAGGGATGAAATGACTAATCCTTCCATCATGCCACAGTAGAAACTGTTCTTGCTCTTCTCACGAGTGAATGACTTGTACTGGCTGTTTGTTCTTATAAACATCATTATACCAATAGCTTTCAAACTTTTTGACTGTAACTCACATTAAGAAATACATTTTACGCTGTCACCCTGTATACATACAAATTTATTTTATATAACTGAAACAAAGTTTTCATGAAAGTGTACCCTTACTTTACTATGTGTAATGTATTCTGTCATTTGCTATTCTGTTTCACATTTTATTGATCTGGTTGTGAACCATTAAATTGGTTCATGACCAACTAATGAGTCTCAGCCTGAAGTCACTATACTTCCAGATCAAGTGATTGCTGCTACTACTAGTGAACCCAATTCTTTGGTGAAGATATAATCTTAGAGTCCATTGTAACAAGAGGCTATCTTTCAAAAGGTCTCTGGGGTTAAAAGCAGTCACTTCATTTGTCTTGTCCCTCTTTTCCACCCCATTAAAATGAAAGAACTGTTGTTTTAGGATTTTTTATTTTGAAACAACTTCAAAATCACAGAAATATTTTAAGAATAGTATAAAGAACTCTTACATACTCTTCTCCCACAGATCCCATTCAAGTTTTCACCTGTTGTTCCAGTAATGTCCTTTATAGCAGAAGGATCTAATCAAGTCTCACACATTACATCCATTTCTCATGTCTTTAGTTAGCTTTTCCATGACTTTTATGACCTTGACATTTTTAAAGATAACAGACTATTTATTTATGTCTCTCAGTATGGCAGTTTGAGATTATTTATGAATCCCAAAAACAGAAAGATTATGTTTGTAAACTAATCTATTCTTGGTGTAATGCCCTTTGATTATATTAGATTCAGTTGAGGGGCCCTTGATTAAACTACCTGTTAAGATTAGGGCTTTAATTTGACTACATCAGGTTGAGTCCCTGCCCCCCTGGTGGGCCTGTGTAAACAGGCACACACTCAAGAAGACACATGGAAGAGACATGTTTGATCCTGGGGCCCCAGGAAGAGATGGACCATTTGCCTGATAGCTTACAACTGACCTTGGGAAGAGGGCCGAGACTGATATTGGAAGCCCTGAGGGACGAGCCCTAACCAGGAAAGAGAGAGAGGATTGGAAGCTGGAAAGAAAGGATAGACCAGGCAGAGATCAGCGACCATTTTGCTTCAACACATGGCAACTAACTTTGGTGAGAAAGCAACCTTGAGTTGGACTTTTTAGGGCCTTGTAACTGTAAGCTTTCGCTCCAAATAAATACCCTTTATAAAAGTCAGCAAATTTCTGGTACTACGTGTCAGGCTAATAACTCAGTTTAAATATGCCCAGTGTTTCTTCATGATTAGGCCCAGTTTATGCCTTTTTGGCTATAGTGACACAAAAGTGGTACTGTGCCCTTCTGAGTGCACCCTATCAATTTGTCTGATCACTGATGGTAACTTTGATCATTTGATTAAGATGGTGTCTGCCAGGTTTCTCCATTGTAAAGTTCCTTATTCTTCCTTTGTGATTATTAAGTATTTTATGGGTAGATGCTTTGCAATTATAAAAAATAGTTACTCATATGACTTTTACCTACAAGTTTTGGTATACATTCTTTCTTTCTCAAATTGATTTTATGATGATGGTTGTCAAATGGTGATTTTTCTTATTCCATTACTCCTTCATTTACTGGTAGGCATTCTACTGTAAAGAATACCTTTCTCTTCTTCCCATTTATTTTTTCATTATTTTGTTTATAGCAGTGTACTATTGGATTCCTATTTTATTCATGGTTTTATAATTCATTACTATCATAATTTATTTTGATGCTCAGATTGTCCAGATTTGGCTTTTAAGCAGGTTCTTGTGTCCTTTTGTCATGTTCCCATCATTGTTTAAGTACTGCCTCACTTTTCTGATACAACAAAATATTCAGGCTCATTCTCTTTCCCTGCCCCAACTCTGGAGTGAACCATTATCTCCCAGTTATCTCGATTCTTGAGATGAGTAAACTAAGATTCAGTGAGGTTGCAGAACTTGATTGTGTCAGATAGTTAAACAGGAATTTGAGCTGTAACCCAGGATATCTGGCTGTACAGTCCACACCCTTTCCTAGCCACATGTAATGCGTGATGGTATATTAATTGCTTTGGGAATCATCTCTGGGAGGGTAGGGGATTTCACCAAACACCATTACTCTTAAACCATAGGATATAATTTTCATGATTTAAAAAATAAAAAGAGGAAAAAGTAGAAATTACTCAACTGGTTCATTAATTTCTTCCTCTGCTAAGTTTTGGGAGAGTTGAATCAATGAGAGTTTGTGCTCAGGATTCAAGTCATGAGGCATTTTATTAGGTTGCTCACATATTTTATGTGTGCAGTCTCAAAGACAAACACTTGTAGCTCTTTATTTGGCAATGCTTACATTTGTTAGAGGTTCTATTAAACTGACTACTTACTTGGAACTCCTGATTCATTTACCACAAATAACTCCCAAAAGTTCACGGACTTTTTTTCTCCCTCTGGCTCACCTAGAAGAAATAAGCAGATGAAACCAACATTGTATCCTACCTATCTGGAATAAATTATCCACTAACCAAGTGGCTGTTAGAAAAGTTCATTGCTGTAAGACTGTGGAAGTCATCTGCCTCTGAAGTGTTTCTTTATCAGGCCCTTAAGTTACCAAGCCTGAATCATCAACTGCAGAACCCTCCTGAGAAGCAAAGAAGATAGTAATTGTTTCTTGTTTGATACTTCTTGCTTAGTCAATATGTACATGTATTTATAAAATATATATAAGGATCTTTGAGCAGAAAACTTGTCTGATTAGGCAGCCTTTTGAGTGAGAATGTGTATGCCCTATCCAAGAATGTTATCATTGCATTTGGCCAGAGTGGACAGAATTGTAGATTGTTTTCATCTCTGGATCCCTAAATGGAACTGGAAATGTGGTGTACTACCCAAAAACTAGATTCTCTTTATAACTGAAAGGCACAAGACTGTGACCAAGAATATTCTATTCAGTTCTTATTTTCATGGGGCCAGGAAGGATACTTTCATGTTTGCAGGGGAGTTAATATCTTCTGAGTCAGAAAGGATACAATAAGTGCTTATTGGCTAGGTTGAGAAAAAAAATAAATATGTAAAAGAACAAGTAAATTTTTAAAAAATTATAACTTTCTGGGGAATTTATCTCTGTCCCATATTTCTGATAAATTCCTATGAGTGTCTCAGATACCCAGAATCTTCTTTAAGGATTTGAATTGGTAGATCTATTCAGATTTGCTTTTACTTTAATTAACCAAAGCTTATTCCTCAGGCAGTTGTGTTTTGTTCCCTTGGTATTGGCTGTTAGACTTTGGTCAAATCATTTTAACCTTTCAGAATTTGTTTTCTCCTCTGTAAGATAATAGTAAGGTACTTTTCAGCAGAGTTGAGAGGATCCTGTGAGACATTTATGTTAGACCACCTTGTAAATAATGAAATAATTTACCATCACTTGTATTGGCTGTAAGTGGAGATAAAATAGAAGTAAAAAGAGACTGAGACCATTTGGGAGTAACAAGGGCTTACAGTCCCTCTTCAGTTGCCAGTGACTATGAAATCACTATATAAACCTTACAAAAACAGGTGAGGAAATGACTGATCAGAATTGTTCTTGCAGTTACTATATGGATTAATGTAACATGGTGAATTTCATTCTACATATTGAAAATATATCCCTAATCTTTCACTAACCAATCAAGCTTGCTTTGTTGCTATTTAGCTTTATATCAGTATTTTTTTCCTAAGTGAGGATTCTAATAAAGACTCACTCCCACTAGAAGGGATTAAGTATATAAGCAGGACTGTTAACATAATAAGATTCATAGATCTGAATCTCCAGGATAATTGACCTTTGAGACAATATAGTTCTGGTTTGTGGTAGAATTAATCAGTTTTCTTAAGGAGGTTTTTTCCCCCATAAATCATGAATTAGGACCCCTTTACATCTTATATTCCTTAGACCATGACCACCCCCATCCCCAAGTAGATGATTGTGTCCTTGATTTAATTTTGCAAAATTGGTCATAGGAATAAAGTAGATATCAGAACAATAGAAGAGAAAGAGTGCATATTGGGAAAGTTTCAAGAAAGAAGTATAAATTTCATGTGGAAAAAAGAGAGGCCAGGACAGAGTTTCCAAGCACAGAGAGAGAAGTAAGTTGTTACTTTGGGGATAAACCCATTGGCATAGAAAGCATTTGACCTAGAAATGTTGGAGAGTGTAATGATGACAACAGAATGTAAAAGATTAAATTTGAGAAATTTCTTCAAGGCCAAATATAAAATCCTTCAACACCAAGCAAAGAAATTCCTTTCTTTTTAACTCTCAATTTTCCCTATGAGTAACTTGAGTTCCACAGTAACTTGCAGTTCCATTGTTGTCTGTTTTCTCTCTTCGTTTCTGACCTTTTTTCATTTCCCTCACTTGCTTCCCCCCTGAGCCCCCTTCTTGTTCTTCTCTGATTATGACCTCTTAGAGGACTCCAGTAAGCTGTATACTTAAGAGACTCAGCCATTAAGGCCTCTAAAGTACAGGGAGCATCCTTTGCAGTGAGCCAAAGTTTCAGTTTGTTGGGTTTCCTCATGGTGCAGCAGGAATGATATGTCATTAAAATTGAACATAAACGGCCTGTCAGTGCTTTGACTGATGTGTCTGTCTGGGCTTTGTTACTTTAGAGACCCAGTAGTTGAAGAATCCCCATTCTTATACTTAGAGAAGTGTTCAGAGAAATCAGCTTTTGAGACCATCGCCTATTCTAACTGAGGTAGTAGCTCCCAGAAGATTAGTGGGTTTTGCCCCTGAGTGTGCCCCCAAAGAGAGTCCTGTTATTCCTACAAGCTGGCAGACTTTCTTTCCTCGTACAAGTGGCAACTCGAATCCTGAGTTGAAAGTGAATCTTTGCCCTTGGCTCCTCTCCAGCATTCCTCACTGAGCGAATAGGGATTTGGAATGTCAGAAAATAGAAGAGGGGAGGGGAAAAGATGTGTGTATGACTGTGAGTGTTTATATGTAAAAGCAGCTTCGTCTGGGAGGACTTAGGGAAACTCGACTTCCTCTGACGGCTTCCTTCTCATAAACTCTTGGTTCCCTGCTTAAGTTTTTGTTTTGTTTTGTTTTTTAAGTTGTTTAACCTGAGTTTATCACAGTAATTCCAAACCCCTTACAGCCTCTGGAGTCAAGCTAAAGGAGACAGCATGATTACAGAGGATTTATATTTCTTCACTCTGGATAAAGTGACAGTAGTTGTTCCCAGGCTCATCTCCGGCAGGATCCAAGGTCATCTTTCGTTTGGGATTTAATCTGGTGTCATCAGGAGCCTAGACTCAGGTTTTGTTGGGGAGCAAGCCTCAATAAGAAGTGTCCTTTTGGAGACTCAAGGAACCAATCGTAAAATTTGTGGCTCAGCACAACACCATCTACCATAAGCTGCCAGTCCTGGGCACTTGTGGTTGAAGCTGAATTGAAAATATTGATGGAACACGTCTCTCAGACTCTGTCTAACTGTGGACTGGTTCAGAGCTCGAGACTATAATTTACAGGGCAGCTTTTATCCTTTATTTAGTTCTATCCAAAGTCATCTTGCATCAAGCTAAAGGAGAGATTAAAAGTCTGTGAGGGCAACCTACAGAGGCAATTTTCCAGCTTTGTGTGAAGAATCCAGTGGTTGAGTGTCTGTCTGCATCCTCAGGAACCATGTCCTCTTTATATACCCGAAGTAAAGAATTCACTCGGAATAGGAAATCTCAGTCTGATTCTCCCCCAGCATCTCCCTCCCCGACTGCCAAGACACTCCGAGTAAGCAGCATTTTTATTTCCATATGTTCATAATTGTGTCAAAAGTAGAAAATGTAAAGATATGATTTGAGGGATTAAGTTTAGAGCAAAGGCATTTCAGAGCATATGGGAATCAGCAATAAAAAAAGAAAATTTGCAAGACTCTTAGTTTCTCTACAACAGCTTATGGTTCATAATTCTTCTTATAGTCTTACATAAAAGCAGACAAATATGTGAGACTACAGTTTGTTTCTTACCTTTCAACTATCAGTTGTAAACTGTTTGATAGTAAGATTTTAGAGTATTTGTCACTATATCTTAGAGGGTTTTAAAACATTTCTATGGCTATATTTAGTTGCTGCCTTTCCTGTGTTTTTGGGTTAATACTTTATTTCAAGGAAGAAGTTCCCAAATGACTATGAAACTATGTACAATTAAACTTCAGTTACTTGCATATTCTGCGTGCATGTTTGTATATGTGTGTATTTGAGAGAGTATATCTGTGCTTTTTTGTATGCCTGTCTGTTAGTGATAAAAAGAGAAGAAAGAAACTAGGAATTATGGACACCTGGAATCTCACTTCTCAGTCACCGGGTAGCACCCGGAAATTTCATGTATAAAAGCCAAAGAAATAACTCCTTGCCATTGACAACTAGTTGTATGGAGGTAATTGTGATGGCCTAGGTGGATCCATTTGTGACTTTTCTCCATTTTCTCTAGTGATTGTCTCTGTGAAAATGATTTGCATATGGCACTTGCATCCAATTTAGGGTCTTCCTCTGTAGGAAGCTGGCAAAAGCAAGAACTGCTGCTAATAGCAAGCAATAAGAAGCCCTAATGGGCATATTAGGTAGTAGACAAGGTAGTTCCTTCTTTGGGAACCAGATTGTGGTATGCTGTATATACAGAGTAAGAAGAGGAGAGGTCTTAGCTTCCTTATTTGGGGAAGTGTGGGAAGAAACACAGACTACTGAATTTCTTTTTAATTGTTTTATATCCATTTTCTATGCCTTTCTCATTGTGTAAATTACCATGTACTATAATTTTATATATGGCGTGTTGGTCTGGGACTTCAGCGAGAGATGTTTAGTTACTAAAATACTAAAAGATTTTTTTTATGAAGCTATTTCATTCATAAAATTTTCCTGTGAGTGGACCTAGACAGTTTCCATGTAAATATCACTGTCCTTGAGTTCTGGGAGTGTTTCTTCAACATGTGGGCTGGTTACCTTTCTTTTCCACAGAACCACTGAATGCTTTCTCCCCAGTTGCTATTGGATATTTTTTGGTGGCTACCAATTGGAGTCCACATAACTGAACACCTTTCCTTTGTTAGTGTTTCCCCTTGCTCCCTACACTTTTATCAAACTCAGCAGTACCTTTTGGTATAAAGAGCTCATTAACATGTTTGTTTACCACTGTATCCACAGCCCCTAGAGCAATCAACGAATATCTATTTAGTGAACATCTCCTTTTCTCCCTTTCTGTTTTAGCCCATTTTTTCTTTCAAGTTATGTGGCAGTTTGAAATTATTTGATGAGTCGCAAAAAGAGAAATACTGTGTTTGTAAATTAATCTATTCCTCTGGATGTGATACCCTTTGATTGCATTAAATTCAGCTGACAGGCCTTTGGTAAGATTGCTTTAGGGTTTTGTTTGGACTATGCCAGTGAGGCTTGACTAAGATTGAGACTCCACCCCCTTGCTGGGTCTAATATAAATAGAATCACAGAGACAGACAGAGGAAAAAAGGAACTGCCATATTTGATTCTGCCATGTGAGAGAAAATACTACAATTTTGCCCACAGCTGAGCTGCAAGGAGAGAAACCCTATGCCAGGCAAGAGAGGACTAGAGAACTGCTTAAGCACAAAGCCCCCAGAGGCAGGTCCCACAGAGCACCTCTAGAGGAAATGAACCGTATGTCTGATAGCTTGCACCTGAAATAGGGAAGAAAGCAGAGCAACTAAGCCTGAGAGAAGAAGCCCAGAGAAGGCAGAGACCAGGCAGAGATTGCCCTCCATCTTACTTTAATACATAGCAACTAACTTTGGTGAGAAAGCACCTCTTATGGTGTCTTTTTTAAATAAAAGATACTTAGATTACATAAATGTTACATAAAAAATAGAGGGGATTCCCATATGCCGTGCTCCCTATACCTCCCACATTTTCCCACATTAACAACATCCTTCATTAGTGTGGTACATTTGTTTACAATTGATGAACATATTTTAGAGCATTGCCACTAAGCATGGATTATAGTTTACATTGTAGTTTATACTCTTTCCCACACAATTTTGTAGGTTATGGCAAGATATATAATGGGCTATATCTGTCATTGCAATGTCATTCAGGACAATTCCTCTTATGGTATCTTGAGCTGGACTTTTCACAGCCTTGGAATTGAAACTTTTACCCCAAATAAATACCCTGTATAAAAGTCAACACACCCCTATATATTCTCTGTAACATTTATGTAGTCAAAGTATCTTTTAAAAAATAAAAAAAGTAGAAAAAAAAAAAAGGCCAACACATTTCTTACTTTACATCAGCACCCCTTTGGCAAACTAAAACAGAAATTGGTACCAGTAGTGGGGTCGTGCTGCTGCAGTTACCAAAAAAGCTGGAACGGTTTTATAAATGGGTGAAGTGTATTTTTTGAAGGAATTATGAAATGCTTGATAGAAAAGGCTAGATTCCTTTGCAGAAACTGTTAGTAGGAATATGAACCCTAAAGTTATTTCCAATGAAGCTTTAGACAGAAATGATGAAACTATTATTGGGAACTGGAGGAAAGGCAATCTGTGTTTTAAAGTTGTTGAAAACTTAGCAAAATTGACTCCTGAAGTTAGATGAAAGGCAGAATTTGAAAATGATGAGATTTTTAAAATAAATGTGGAAAATGCAGCCTGACTTCTCCTTGCAGCTTATAGCAAAATGTGAGGGGAAAGAGATAAACTTAGAACTGAATTGCTGGGTACAAAGAAACCAGAGACTGATTTTGGAAATTCCAAGCTTCCAGAAAACAAGTCCCCAAAGGATAGTGGCCCATGTGAAGCCTTAACTAAACTTGGAACTTGTAAGTCAGGATTAGAAATCGAGTTATCCAAAGAAGGACTTGTGGAAAATCTTACTGTCTGATTGCTTAGACTCCTGTTTCCTGCATGCTAAATCAACAAGCTTTTTGCAAGATCTGTGTGAATGAAATCACTTTCAGCCTAGACTAAAAGGGGCAGGGAGGGAAGAGATTGAAGGGAATACTCTAATCGAGTATGCCCTGCAGGTTTTCAGAACTGTTGGGGACCCTGACACATGTTTCCTTCTCAGTCTCTCTTTATGGTAATGCAAATGTTTATCCTATGTCTATCTGTCCTTTGTATATTGGAAGCAAATAACTAGCTTTGTAAGTTTCACAGGTCTACAGCAAGAGGGGACTTTTGACCCAAGACAAACTATATTCCTATAACTGATTTTGATGTGCTTTTGTGCTTAGCATTGCTACTGAAATGATTTTTTTTACAATATTGTAATGTCTTCTTTTTGAGATTCAGAGGATGGAGTGTAGGCTTTCTTTTTTTCTCCATCCTATCAGCTGCCATATACCTTCCACTTCTACTCCTGTCTTCCCCTCCCCCACCAGCCTTTTAGACCAAGGTCACAGTGGGAAAGAAGTTGAGTGTCATTGGATTACAGGAAACCAAGCATCAATGACTTTAATAAGAGATTGCTTCCCAGTTTCTGTGGTCAGTGGCAGTGGATTCCCATAATAGCATAAGCTTACTGTAACCAACTTCCAGTGTCCAAATGGCTTGTTTTCATACACCACTCATGTCCAGTTACGTTGCTTATATCTCTAACATCTGAGAAAGTGAAAGGTATGCCAGACTTATTTGAAGCCTGACGCTCAGGACTGGTTATAAAACTAAGATTTCATCTCCTAAGATTCTACTATAGCCTAGTTCCTTTCCTCTTATATCCCAACTAATTAAGATGCTCTTTAAAAAAAAGTTGGAAAGAACATTGTATGACCTCAGTGATATGAAATAGTTAGAATATGTAAACTCAGAGTCAGAATCTAGAATCTAGGTTCCTAGGGACTGGAGTGAGAGTAAGGAATAGAGAGTTAAGGCTTAAAATGTACAGTTTCTATTAGGAATGATGGAAAAGTTTGGGTAATAGATGGTGGTGATGGTAGCATAACATTGTGAACGTTAAAAGAAAAACAACTTTTTGAGTACCGTGTAGCAACTAGTTTTGTGCTGGTGGTAGTGTTGTGTTTATATCACTGGCTGTAACTGGCTGCTACATAAAGATGGTTACAGGGATTGACATCACCACTGGGGGACAGGAATGGGAACAGTATTCTAAACAGTCTAATACTAAGAAAAACATGAGCATTTACATCAAAGATACCTAGCATGTGCCAGGCCGTGTACTTACTTTATCTCATTTAATCCTCAGCAACCCTAGAAGGGTGAGTATTGCTATCCCCATTTTCCATATGAGGAAACTGAGATACATAGAAGAGAAATGGCTTATCTAGTATCACTCAGCTAATATGCAGCAGAGTCAAATTCAGGCTCAGGTCTGACTCCAAAATCCGTATTCATCAGCAAGACTGGACTACATACCAAAATATTTGAAAGCAGGGTTAAGGACATGCAAGGGTCAAAGACAACAGTTAAAAGCTTGAGTACCTGTGGTAGTCCATTCCACAATTCAGACTTGGTGGGGACACAGGAAACTGAACTTGAAGGAAGGAGGAAGACTGATCTGCAGACCAGGGGAGGGAATTGGCAGGCCATTTCTGAAGCTTCTGTTCCTGATTTGCAAATCCCTGTCAGAGCAGATACTCTGAGACCATGGACTCCACAAAGCCTGAGACCTTGTGAGCTACAGGGTCTTCACATTGCTCTTAAAGGCAGAAATGCTTGGACCTTTTACAGTAGAGGCTCTGAGAAGTAAAGATACAGTAAAGATGCTGGGAAGTTTCTGTGTTTCAGAGTTAAGGTCAAGTCGGCTCTCTCATTATCCCCATCCAAACCTCCGTAAGATGTGGGCATACAATTTTCTCGTAAAGACTGCACAAAGTTAAAGAGGTGCAGCCTGTGAGCCAACATTCTTCAAAACATGAATGGAATTTTGAGCCAGCATGTGAAAGTTTATGATTTTTTTTCAGTGTCTTTAAAGGAGCTAAATACTAAATGCTTTCCAAATAAGGAAAATGGCCTCAAAGGGAAGAAGTAATAGCTATTCTCATGAGGAGAATATTTTGAACACCTTGCTCTAGTCAAATGTCTAAGAAGCAGTATGGGCAGACTATAAACTGAAACTCAAAACAGATACTATATTTTTCTTTAACTTCAGAAAACAGAAGGCAAGATGAATATTAGATTTTTCAGTTTCCAGAAAACTGGAACTACTTTATCATACCTTCACTAAAGCCCCAGCAGCTTCTGACACTCAAAATATTATGTATTCAGTGTTTCTCCAGAAACTGAAGATCCTTTTTAATAACAACTATAGTATCTAAGATTGCCTGCCGATTGGACAACTAATATAAAACTTAGTTAAGAATCACTCACTACAGATAGTGGTGATGGTAGAGCATTGTGAATGTAATTAATCCCACAGAATTGTACATTTGAAAGTGGTTAAAATAGGAAATTTTAAATTTTATTTATATACGTTACCACAAAATAAAAAGTTTTTTTAAAAAAGAATCATTCACATGTAGAAGATAATACATCTCCAACCAAGAAGATTTTTGTTTACTTGCTGTAGTTGGTATTTCAAAAATGGTAACTATTTTTCATTTTCTGAACATAAACATAATTTTTAAAAAATTTACCTCTTTCCTTCAACAGGGTAAACATCCATCATCCATCTTTTTGGTATCCACCTCTCACACCACCCTTACCCACTACCACCTCCCTCTACCTTTCCCACCACCACCATTTACAGTGGCTGTTATAAGTGGTACACTCCTTATTGTGCTGTTTGGGTCTCTGTCCATACCTAACGATGAAATTTTTTTTGCCTTTTTCTTGGCTCGAATGGTTTTACACTAGCACACCATCTCTTTTGTCTAAAAGCTATAGAACTCCTTTGATTAAAATATCTGCTTATCTCTGATTTGTTACTCAGTCCGGTTTCACTCTCATATCTAATGGAAACCATACCACATAGTTATTTTTTTTCTTTTTTTCTTTTGTCTTAATTTTTTTAATGTTACATTACATGTTACATTAAAAAAATATGGGGTATGATAATTTGAAGGTACAGCCTATGTTCTCATACAGCATGAGATTCCAGGTTCACACAACTAGTAGAAAAGCTTCATTCTGGCAGTAATTTTCCAGCTTTAAAAAGAAAATTTGGAATTAAAGATACATTAAAGACCTTTACGTTTGGTTGGGTGCAAAGTTTATAAATTCTGTTAACTTACACACTGGTCACTTAGATGACTTAGCATTTTTTAATCTTCCTGAAAACAAGAGCTGGTTAAATATTGGTCAATATTTTCAAATTATTATTTGCTTAGTTAACAAAATATTTTTTAATACAGGCACATCTGACTGAAACAAATACTAGAGAACACCCAAAATATTTAGCAGTGCTTATTTGATATTTATTATATTGAAAGTAGATCATTATCTGAAACCTGGGGAACTTTTAGTCAGATTTTCAAATGGTATTTGTGGTCATAGGATTTGACTTGCATTTCTTTTCTTTTTTTTAAAAGATTTATTTTATTTCCCCCCCTCCCCCCTGTTGTCTGCTCTCTGTGTCCATTCGTTGTGTGTTCTGTGTCTGCTTGTATTCTCATTAGGCGGCTCCAGGAACCGATTGTGGGACCTTCCGGAGTGGGAAAGAGGCGATTACTCTCTTGCGCCACCTCAGCTCCCTGCTGTGCTACGTCTTCTTATTTTCTCTCTGTGACTCTTTTTGCGTTATCTTGCTGTGCCAGCTCTCAGCATCAGCCGGCACTCCTGCATGGGGCAACTTTCCCACGCAGCGGAGCACTCCCACGCAGGGCAGCATTCCAGTGTGAGCCAGCACTCCGTGTGGGCCAGCTTGCCACATGGGCCAGTTTGCCCTCACCAGGAGGCCCTGGGCATCAAACCCTGGACCTCCTGTATGGTAGATAGGAGCCCAGTTGGCTGAGTCACATCCATTTCCCTTTAACTTACATTTCTAAACCAATATCAGTAGCATTTTCTCATTTAATCTGGATTGCTACTCTTTCAGGACTCACATCTCAACAGAAAAGACAACGATTTTACGTAATATTTTTCACTTCAGCCATTAATGTACATAAAGGGAACAGTTACCCAACTTACTTTGTTTTTGTAACCAATCCTATAAACTGAGTACATTAGATAAACAGTTGGATAATAAAGGATTGCTGCCTTCAGGAGAGCTCCTGTCTGTGTGGCTACTCTGGTTACTAGGCAACATTCTGCTTCTTGGCCTTCCAAACTGTTGGTGTTGATAATAGTTCTCTGCATGTGCTTTGTACCCTCCTTCTTTAATGTATTCTCTTTTCTTCTGGGTCTCTGACACTGCACCTGGGGCACTACCAGTCTGGAATCTGTTCTTTTCTGTACTTTATAATCTATTGTTATAGAATGGGAAACATTTGTCTGGGTGAACAATGCTAATTAAGGGCACAATCTGTTGACCTTTTTTTTCTTTCTTTAATTAAAACCTCTAGTGTATTGGTTTTTCTTTTATTTAAAAAAAAAAGTCAATAAGCAGTAATTCTTCAGCCCAAGGCATATTCCTAGGCAAAAGTAGTGGAACATATAGGAATAAAAAGAGCCATTATATGAATTCTAAATACTGGGCTAGTTAACCCATGTCCCATATGGAGCAGGATGTAATGGAAGCTGAAGTCTCAGGTTTGTTGACCAGAGAGACTGGGAGCTTTGAAGGCATCAGTTTCTTTCCTAGAGTTTCCAGGTGACAAAACAGAGATGCCCACCCTGTCCTACCCTTATCTCTCTAATTTACTGGTTCTATGATAAATGGATATTTTGAATACTCTCACAACTAACATTCCATGAGCATCTGCTATGCAGTAGTCCCTGTACTGTACACTGGGATTCAGAGATGAAAGACAGTCCCTGTCTTCAAGGAACTGACAGTCTCTTTGGGGGAAATAAGAAAATCAAGGATTGTAACACATGAAAGTGAATGTTCTCATAAAGGTTTGTAGGTATAGGTACTTTAGATCAGTCAAGTGGAAAATACATTAGCATGTTTTTTGAAGAAAAATAAAAGCTAAGTAGACAAAGAAGTAGACAAAGAAGCACATTACAAAGGTGAACAAATATATGAGAAATTATGACATTATTTTGAGAGCTGCAGATCAGTATGGCCAGAAAAAAGATATATTTAGGAGTCATAAGAAACAAAGCTGGAGACATAGCAAGGGCCAGGTCATGTGGGTCTTAGTATGTCGTTCTTTTTTTTTTAAACAAATCAATTTTATTGATACATATTAATAAACATACAATTCATCCAAAGTGTATAATCAGTGGTATTTGGTATAATCATGTAGTTGTTTATTCATCACTTCAGTCATTCTTAGAGCATTTTCATTATTTCAATAATAATAATAAACAAAAGACAAGAAAATTCTTAACCTCTCAATCTCTTCCTGCTGTACATAAGTCCTGTCTCTGGCTCTTCTTGCACAATTACTTGTTTATTTATTTATTGATCAGTTTTATTGCGATATATTCACATAACATACAATCTATCTAAAGTGTATAATCAGGGAGCCGGTATAGCTCAAGTGTTTTGAGTGCTGGCATACCACATACAAGGTCCTATATTCAGTCCTGGCACAAGTACCTGAAAAATAAATAAGCAAAATATATAATCAACGGCTTTTAGTATAATCACAATATTGTGCATTCATCATCACAAAAAATTCTATAATTATTTCATTACTCCAAAAAGAAAAACACACCTCCTAGTGTGCTTTCCCTAGCCCTACATAACCACTAATCAAGTTTCATCTTTATAAATTGATTTATATTTATATTTTATATAAATGGAATTATACAATGTACTACACAACATATTTAGTTCATAATAATGCAGTCATACAGTATTCCTTTTGTGTCTGGCTTGCTTCACTCAACATAATGTCCTCTAGGTTCATCCATGTTGTCATATGCTTTACGAATTCAGTTCTTAACAGCTGCATAATGTTCCATCATGTGAATACACCACAGTTTGTTTATCCATTCATCAGTTGATGGACACCTGGGTTGGTTCCAACTTTTGGCAATCGTAAATAACACTGCTATGAACATAGGTGTGCAAGTGTCTATTCATGTCACTGCTCTCAGTTCTTCTGGGTATATACCCAATAGTGGTATTGCAGGGTCACATGGAAAATCTATATTCAACTTCTTCAGGAACTGCCAGTCCTCCACAGTGGCTGTACTATTCTACATTCCCATCAACAGTGAATAAGTGTTCCTATCTCTCCACATCCTCTCCAACATTTGTAGTTCTGTCTTTTTAATAGTGGCCATTCTGATAGGTGTGAAATGATATCTCATTGTAGTTTTGATTTGCATTTCACTAATCATTTGTGATGTTGAAAGTTTTTCATGTGTTTTTTTGCCATTTGTATTTCTTCTTTGGACAAATGTCTGTTCAAGTCTTTTGCCCATTTTTTAATTGGATTGTTTGACTTTTTATTGTTCAGTTGCAACATCTATATATCATGGATATTAAACCCTTATTAGACCTGATTAAACCTGATTTCCAAATATTTTCTCCCATTGAATCAGCTGCCTTTTTACCCTTTTGACAAAGTCCTTTGAGGTGCATTAAGTGTTTGATTTTGAGGAGGTCCCATTTATTTATTTTGTTGTTGTTGTTGCGTGTGCTTTGGGTGTAAGGTCCAAGAAACCACCACCTGCCGCAAGGTCTTTTAGATATTTTCCTACATTTTCTTCTAGTAGTTTTATGGTCCTGGCTTTTATATTTAGGTCTTTGATCCATTTTGACTAGATTCTTGTATAGGGTGGTGAGATACAGGTTCCCTCTCATTCTTTTGGTTATAGATATCCAGTTCTCCCCTTACCATTTGCTGAAGAGACTGTTTTGTCCTATTAACATGGACTTGGTAGGTTCGTCAAAAACCAGTTGACCACAGAGGTGAGGGTTTATTTCTGGACTCTCAATTACATCCCACTGATGAATGTGTCTTTCTTTATGCCATTACATGTGGTTTTGACCACTGTAGCTTTGTAATATGTTTCAAGTTCAGGAAGTGAAATTTCTCCCTTGTCACTCTTCTTTTTTTAAATATTTATTTATTTATTTAATTTACCCCCCTCCCCCAGTTGTCTGTTCTCTGTGTCTATTTGCTGCGTCTTGTTTCTTTGTCCGCTTCTGTTGTCAGCACGGGAAGTGTGGGCGACGCCATTCCTGGGCAGGCTGCACTTTCTTTCGCGCTGGGCCGCTCTCCTTACGGGGCACACTCCTTGCGCGTGGGGCTCCCCTACGCGGGGGACACCCCTCGCGCGCATCAGCACTGTGCATGGGCCAGCTCCACATGGGTCAAGGAGGCCCGGGGTTTGAACCGCGGACCTCCCATGTGGTAGACGGACGCCCTAACCACTGGGCCAAGTCCGTTTCCCTGTCACTCTTCTTTTTTAGAATGCTTTTGGCTATTCTGGTGCACTTACCCTTCCAAATGAATTTGGTAACCTCCATTTCTACTTCTGTGAAGTAGGCTATTGGTATTTTTATTGGTATTGCTTTGAATCTATAAATCAGTTTGGGTAGGATTGACATCTTCATGATATCTAGTCTTCCAATCCATGAACACAAATGTCTTTCCATTTGTTTAGGTCATCATCGATTTCTTTTAGTATTGTTTTGTAGTTTTCTGCATATAGATCCTGTACTTCTTTGGTTAAATTTATCACTAGGTATTTGAGGTTTTTTGTTGCTGTTGTAAATGTAATTTCCCCTCTGATTTCCTCTTCAGATTGTTCAGTAGTAGTGTACAAAAACATTATTGATTTTTGCATGTTGATCTTGTATCCTGTCACATTGCTGAACTCATCATTTATTAAATCAAGTAGCTTTCTTGTAGACATTTCAGAATTTTGTAAGTATGTGATCATGTCTTCCACAAATAGTGAGAGTTTTATTTCCTCTTTTCCTTATTTGGATGTCTTTAAGTTTTTTTTTCTTCTCTGATTGCTCTAGCAAGAACTTCTAGTACAATGTTGAACTTCTAGTACAATGGTGACAATGGTGACAGTGGGCATTCTTGGCTTGTCTTGTTCCCATCTCAGAGGGAAAGCTTTCAGCCTTTTCCCATTGAGTACAATGTGGGTGTGGGTTTTTCATAAATGCCTTTTATCAGATGAAGGAATTTTCCTTCTATTCCTATCATTTGAAGTGTTTTTATTGAGAAAGGATGCTGGATTTTGTCAAATGCCTTTTTCGCATTGGTCGAAATCATCATGTGTTTTTTTTTCCCCTTCAATTTGGTAATATGGTGTATTACATTGATTGATTTTCTTATGTTGAACCAGCTTTGCATACCAGGAATAAATCCCACTTGGTTGTGATGTGTGAGTCTTTCGATATGCTGTTGGATTTGATTTGCAAGTATTTTGCTGAGAATTTTTGCATCTCTGTTCATTAGAGAGATTGGTCTGTAATTTTCTTTTCTCGTAGCATCTTTACCTGGCTTTAGTATTAGGGTGATGTTGGCTTCCTAAAATGTGTTGGGTAATTTTCCCTCCTCTTCAAGAGTTTAAACAGGATTGGTGTTAATTTTTTTTGAAATGCTTGGTAGAATTCACCTGTTAAGCCATCTGGTCTTGGACTTTCTTTGTTGGGAGATTTTTGGTGACAGAGTCAATCTCATCAAATGTGATTGGTTTGCTGAGTTCCTTTATTTCTTGTAGAGTAAATGTAGGTTGTTTGTGTATTTCTAGGAATTTGTGCCTTTCATCTAGGTTTTCTAGTTTGTTGGCATATAATTTCTCACTATATCCTCTTATGATTCCTTTTATTTCTGTGGTATCATTGGTAACTCCACCTTTCATTTCTGATTGTATTTATTTGAATCTTCTCTCTGTTTTTCTTTGTTAGCCTAGCTAGGGGTTTGTCAATTTTATTGATCTTCTCAAAAAACCAGCTTTTTGTTTTGTTGATGTTCTCAATTGTCTTGTTTTTGTTGTTCTCAATTTCATTTATTTCTGCTCTGATCTTTTTTTCTTCCTTCCTGCTTACTTTGGGATTGGTTTGCTGTTCCTTTTCTAGTTTTCTAGTAATTAAATCTTGAGTTTAGCTCTTTCTTCTTTTTTAATATAGGTGTTTAGGGCTATACATTTCGCTCTCAAAACTGCCTTTGCTAATTCCCAAAAGTTTTAATAAGTTGTGTTCTCATTTTCATTTGTCTCAATGTATTTACTGATTTCACTTGCAATTTCTTCTTTAACCCACTGATTATTTAGGAATGTGTTGTTTAGTCTCCACACATTTGCAAATATATCTCTTTCCTGTCTGTTATTGGTTTCTAGTTCCATTCCATATGATCTGAGAAGGTACTTTGTATAATTTCAGTCCTTTTATATTTATTGAGAGCTGCATTGTGCCCTAACACATGGTCTTTTCTGGAGCAAGATCCATGGGCACTAGAGAAAAATGTATAACCCACTGAGTTTGGATGCAACATTGTGTATATGTCTGTTAGATCTAACTTGTTTATCATATTGTTCAAGTTTGCTGTTTCCTTGTTGATCTTCTGTCTAGTTCTGTCTAGCGATGTGAATAATGTATTGAAGTCTCCAACGATTATTGTATAGATGTCTGTTTCTCTCTTCAATTTTCCTAGAGTTTGTCTCATGTATTTGGGACACTCTAGTTAGGTGCATAGATATTTATGTTGTTATATCTTCCTGGTGAATTGCCCCTTTTATTAATATATAATGACCTGTATCTCTTATAACTTTTTTGCATTTAAAGTCTTGTTTTGTCTGATATTAGTATAGCTATCCCTGCTCTTTTTTTGGTTATTATTTGTGTGGAGTATCTTTTTCCAACCTTTCAGTTTCAGCTAGTTTGTATCCCTGGGTCTAAGGTGAGTCTCTTGTAAGCAGCATATGCATGGCTCATGTTTTTTTTTTTATCCATTCTGTCAGCCTATGTCTTTTGATTGGGGACTTTAATCCATTCACATTCAGTTGTATTACTGTAAATGTATTATTTACTTCTACCTTTTTATTCTTTGATTTTTATGTCATACCATATTTTCATCTCTTTTTACTCTTTAGGTTATCCTTTCTGCTGTTCTTTCTTCTATACCCTCCTCCATGCCTTCTCTCTCATATTTTTCTTTCAGGCTCTAAGGCTTCCTTTAAGATTTCCTGCAAGGGTGGATTCTTTTTTACAAACTCTCTTAGTTTCTGTTGTTTGTGAATATTTTATACTCACCTTCAGATTATTTATTTATTTATTTATTCTTTATTTCTCTCCCCTTCCCCCCCAGTTGTCTGCTCTCTCTGTCTATTTGCTGTGTGTTCTTCTGTGACCGCTTCCATCCTTATCAGTGGCACTGGGAATCTGTGTTTCTTTTTGTTGCGTCATCTTGTTGTGTCAGCTCCATGTGTGCGGCACCATTCTCGGGCAGACTGCACTTTCTTTCGCACTAGGCAGCTTTCCTTACGGGGTGCACTCCTTGCATGTGGGGCTCCCCTATTCAGGGGACACCCCTGCATGGCATGGCACTCCTTGCACACATCAGCACTGTGCATGGGCCAGCTCCACATGGGTCAAGTAGGCCCGGGGTATGAACCGCGGGCCTCCCGTGTGGTAGGCAGATGCCCTATCCATTGCACCAAGTCCGCTTCCCTCACCTTCAGATTTGAAGGACTGTTTTGCTGGATAGAAAATTCTCAGCTGGCAGTTTTTCTCTTTTAGTATCCTAAATGTACTTCTTGGTTCCATGATATCTGATGAGAAAACCATGCTAAGTCTCACTGGGCATCCCTTATATGTCATGATTTGCTTCTCCTTGCTGCTCTTAGAATTTTCTCTTTGTATTTGACATGTGACATTCTGAGTAGAATGTGTCTTGGAGTAGGTCAATTTGGATTTATTCTGATTAGGGTACAGTGCACTTCTTGGGCATGTAAGTTTATTTCTTTCATAGGAGCTGGGAAATTTTTGGCTATTATTTCCCCAAATACTCTTTCTGCCCCTTTTCCCTTCTCTTCTCCTTCTGGAACTCCCGTGATACATATGTTGTTGTGTTTTGTGTTGTCATTCAACTCCCTGAGACCCTGCTCAAATTTTTTCCATTCCTTTCTCTCTTCAATTTCAGCTGTTCTGTCTTCAGTATCATTTATTCTATCTTCTATCATTTCAAGTCTGCTGTGTATGCCTCTAATATGTTTTCTTTTTTCAGACTTATTTATTTCTCCTCCCCCCCTCATTGTTTGCACTTGCTGACTGCTTGTCTTATTTTTAGGAGGCACCAGGAACCAAACCCTGGGCCTCCCATGTAGAAGGGAGGCACCTAATCATTTGAGCCACCTCTACTCCCTGTTTGTTATGTCTCTCATTGTATTTCCTCACTGTGTCTCTTGGTTGCATCATCTTGTTCCATCAGCTCACCACGCCAGCTGGTCATGTTAGCTTACTGTCTTGCTCATCTTCTTTAGGAGGTACCAGGAACTGAACCCAGGACCTCCCATGGTGGTGGATGGGAGCCCAGCTGCTTGAGTCACATCCACTTCCCTCTAATGTGTTTTGTTTTTGTTTTTGTTTTTTATTGCTGGCAAATAGCTATTTTTTTTTTAAAGATACTTAAATTACATAAATATTACATAAAAAAAATATAGGTGGTTCCCATATGTCCTGCTCCCCACACCATGCATATTTACCCACATTAACAACATCCTTCATTTGGGTGACATTCATTGCAATTGATGAGCATATTTTGGGGCTGTTTCAGAAGTGTTCAATGAATTAAAATTACTCTACAGTTATCATTATTAGTGTGGTCTAAATTTTTTATTTTTTAACACTTTTTAAAATTAAAGGTAGTAGATCACAAAGAACATTACGTTAAAAAACATAAGAGGTTCCCATATAACCCACTCCCCCAAACCCCATCATTTTTGTAAATTGTATTTTTTTGAAGATATATACATCTCAAAAAATGTTATGGTAAAAAAGATAGGTGGTTCCCATATACCCCCCACCTCCCCACCCCACTCCTCCCACACCAACAACCTCCTCCATCATTGTGACACACTCATCACACTCGGTGAACACATTTTGGAGCACTGCTGCACCACATGGATAATAGTTTTCCCTGTAGTTCACACTCTCCCCCAGTACATTCAGTGGGTTATAACAGAATATATAAAGCCCAGCATCTGACCCTGCAGTATCATTTAGGACAACTCAAAGGCCCAAAAATGCCCCCACATCACATATTTTCTTCCCTCCCCCTGCCTTCAGCAACTACTGTGACCACTTTCTCCACCTCAATGATACAATTTCTTCTATTACTAGTCACAATATTTTTATAGTAGAATGTCAGTAAGTCCACTCTAATCCATATTTTATTCCTCCATTCTGTGGACCCTGGGATGGTGATGTGCACTCCACCTCTAGATCAAGAGGTGGCTTAGAGAGAGGTGAAGATGGTCAACCACCACACCAGGGAATCAAGAGTGCCTACAACTGCAAGCAGAAGAATTGCATCCATCATCCATGTGGAATCTAATGTGTTTTTGATCTCACCTATTGTGTCTTTCATTCCCATGAGCTCTGTTACTTTTTTATTCAGGATTTCAAATTCTTCTTTGTTCTTGCTCAGTGTCTTCTTGGTGTCATTTATCTCTTTAGCTATATTGTCTTTCAACTCATTAATCTGATTTTAGAAATTGTGTGCATCTCGTTAATTGTCTCAAATCCTGCTTCTCTTCTTGGTTTTGATATGTTGCTTTTCTTGGGCCATGTCTTCCATTTTCTTAGTATGGCTCCTAATTTTTTGCTGATGTCTAGGCATATGATTAAGATAGTAGTTTACTCAGATGCTCAGTTTCTTTCTCTTTTAGGGATTTAGTGGCAAGAGGCTGGGTTACTGCTGCTTTTTGATTCTTGGTTCGACCTGAATCATTAGGATTGTCCCTGTAAGTTGCTCAAAATTGGGCTCTGAACCCAGTAATGGGTTGCAGACCTGCTTCCTATGGCCTTGGGGAGGAAGACTATAAAGCCAAAAAAAGTCTCTCACTTTTAAAAAATTCTCTCACATGTACTTCCTGAGTCTGCCAGTAGATGGCACTCTTTGCCAATCCTCTATTCAGTGCCTGGTGGGGGTGTGTTTGCTGCAACACGACCATCAGAGTGCTAGGGGTTCCTCCCTGGAGGCTAAGAGCCTTGCCATTCAAATTTTCTCAGAGACAATTCTCCAGCCTTCTCTCTCGGCCCCCTCCCTTTTCCCAGGTAGGAAACAATGCCACTCCCCTCTGCATCTCAACATTCAATCCTGGTTAGTAGAGGAGATTGGGAGAGTCAGATCTCGTTAGCCTCAAATCTCTTTAGTCCCTTGGTGGCTTTCAGGGCAAACAATTTCACAGCCCTGCCCAACCTAGAAGGACCTATGGCACATAGCAGACCAAATCTGTGGGTCAAAATCTGAGTCAGCCTTAGCCTGTGTCCCTCTCGCTCCCTTTTCCTGGGGAGGTATGTCCTTATCAGTCCTGGTTAGAAGAGAGAGAGATTGAGAGTGTGGGATCTCTCCAGTCCCACACCAGCTCCCAGGACAAACAGTGGCGCAGTTACTCCCAGCCTGGAAGGGGTGGTGGGACACAGCAGATCAAATTTGTGGGTCAGAAGCTGAGACAGTCTTAGGCTTGTGTCCCCATCTCTCCCCTTTCCTGGGGCGGTGGATCCCTGGAGCCCCATTTGTCTGTAGCCGGCTCAGAGGCCTGAGAATCCTAGTGTCTTTAGTGGAAGAGAGAGTGCCTGCAGTAGCAGCCACTGGTTTCAATTCAGTTTTGCCGTCACAATTCCCCTCCTTTGTCCCTCTCTCTTCTGAGCAGTGTCCAGCCTTCACCCGGTGTCCTAAACCCTAGAAGATCTTTTTTCTGGGCTGTTTCAGCCTGTCCTCTAGCTATTTTTCTGGACGAGAAGATAGTCCTGTGTCTTTCTAAGCCGTCATCTTCCTAGAAGTCAGTATGTCATTCTACAGGTGAGGGGAGTTATCCTGTGGATGAAGGATTGAGGATTTGAAGTAAAGTTGCTTGATCAGATTTGCATATTAGAAAAATACTTGGCAGCTGTGGAGGCTGGTTTGTAGAGGGGGGGTCAGAGGGTGGTAAGGTCTGTTAGCCCATGATTGCAGTATTCCAGATGAGAAATGATAAGGGGCTGAACAGAGACATTTTCAGGGCAATACTGAGAAGTCAAGGGGTAGCTCCCAGGCCTCTGGTTTAAGTGACTTGGTTAAAAATGGTATGAGAAGCTGAGTTGCAAGATACAGAAGGAAAAAGAGTATTGAGTAGGGAAATGGTTTCACTTTTGGATATGTTTTTAGAGGTACTTTGGGACATTCAGGTGGTAATATCTAGAGAGTAATTGGTCTGAAGCTCAGTAGAAAATTATGGGCTGAAAATATTGATACTTATGATTGAAGCCTTGGGAGCAATGAGCTTGACTAAAAGGAGTAAATGTAGCATCAAGAAAGAGCTGAGAATAAAATCTGGATATAGAAGTGTGCTTCTGCTGCTTCTCGTGACTTTTTCTTATTCAGATACAATTAGAGTCACAGGCAGAAAATAGAGCAGGTCTTACTTATTTCTTGTTTCTTTATTTGGAGGTATGATAGTCAACTTTATATTACAGTGATAAGCTTCCATTTTCAAGGGATCCAGAAATTTAGGTCAGTTAAGGGTCCAAAGAGTTTTGGATTCTAGTTTTGTGTTTAGTACATAACCAGCTATATGACCAGGAATTGTTTTTTTTTTTTCAAATGTGAAGAAGTTCCCAGAGTATTCGGCATGTTTTGTGTTTTTTTGCTTCTTTTTCTCAATCTTATGTTTGGGTGATCTGACAATTATCATCAGAAAGCTGAAAGGAAATGATTTAGTAGTCTTTATATTGTTTTCCCACCTTTTTTTGGCTTTGTTCTTGACATACTAATTATGTAATGGGTTATAGTTATCCACAACTGGACAACTAGGTTGTTCTCATCGCAACCCCAAAAACCCAGCAGCCTTCTTTGGTTACACAATGCAGGAAGCTCTTCCAGTGAACTGACTGCATAAAAATACTATAACTGTGTCTGAACTTTAGCCTCTTCGTGGTTCATTATTAAAGCAACATTTTCCTATAGGAGTTGTTACATCTTTGTGTTGATTTTCAAAATCAATTTCAGACAATTGGTTCAGACAGCAAAATAATGACCTTAAGCATCTATAGATTAGAAAGGGTAAGAAGGGAATTAGCCTAGATAGTAAAAATCCACAAATAATCAAAACCCTTTACTTGAGTACTAAGGAATTTCTTTAAGCTTATTCCTTTTGCAGTCAATGTGCACTGGCAGCCAAAGACCAGAGAGGGACAAAAGAGAAAGAGAGGGAAGCGGATTTGGCTGAACTGATAGAGCATCTGCCTACCATATGGGAGGTCCAGGGTTCAAACCTGAACTTGTGAGGGAAGCGGACTTGGCCCAATGGCTAGGGCATCCGCCTACCACATGGGAGGTCCACGGTTCAAACCCCGGGCCTCCTTGACCCGTGGCAATGCTGATGCATGCAAGGAGTGCCCTGCCACGCAGGGATGTCCCCTGCGTAGGGGAGCCCCACGTGCAAGGAGTGCACCCTGTAAGGAGAGCTGCCCAGCGCGAAAGAAAGTGCAGCCTGCCCAAGAATGGTGCCACAAAACACGGAGAACAACGCAATAAGAGGACACAACAAAAAGAGACACAGATTCCCGTGCTGCTGATAACATCAGAAGCAGACAAAGAAGACACAGCAAATAGACACAGAGAACAGACAACCAGGGTGGGGGGGAGGGGAGAGAAATAAATAAATAAATAAATCTTTTAAAAAAACAAAAAGAAACACAGATTCCCGGTGCCTCTGATAAGGATAGAAGCGGTCACAGAAGAACACACAGCAAATGGACACAGAGAGCAGACAACTGGGGGTGGGGGTGGGGGAGAATAAATAAATAAATCTTTAAAAAAAAACAAAAACCTGAACCTGTGGTGTGGTGAGCTGGCCCACACGCAGTGCTGATGCGCGCAAGGAGTGCCCTGCCACGCAGGGGTGTCCCCCACCTATGGGTGTCTCACATAGGAGAGCCCCATGTGCAAGGAGTGCACCCTGCAAGGAAAGCCTCCCCATGTGGAAAAAGCGTAGCCTGCCCAGGAGTGGCGCCACACACACGGAGCACTGACACAGCAAGAAGACGCCAACAAAAGGAGATACAGATTCCCAGTGCCGCTGACAAGAGTGCAAGTGGACACAGAAGAACACACAGCAAATGGACACAGGCTGCAGACAAGGGGGGAGGGGAGAGAAATAAATTTTTAAAAATAATAATAAAAAAAGAGAAAGAATGGAAAAACGGAAAACTGTGGTAATATCAATAACTAACGTTTATAGAACATTTGCTTTGTACCAGGTACTATAGCAAGTACTTACATAGTTTGTCTCATCTAATGCTTTCCTTATGTCATTACCCTCATTTGACCAGTGAGGACACTGAGGCAGAGAGAAATTAATTATCTAAAACAACATGATTAGTAAGTGTAGGCCAGCAATCTGGCTCCAAAATATTAGTCTAAATCACTAAGCCATGTGCTATACCCTTGAACTTTGTTGGCTAGATTCAGTTTCGTGAGTGTATAAATTGTATGTAAACCATATAAAATGCTTAAAAACATATCCATTAAGTAGTCAGGTCCTCTCTCTTATTTTGTTTATGCTATTCATTGCTTTGTAAATTAAAAGATGGCACAAAGATATGCTTCAACTCAGAACCTGTTACATTATAACAAGTTTTGAATTAGTAGGGCCTGAATCATTGGGGTTTTCTTATCTGAGGGACCCTTCCCCTGCCAAAAAAAAATGAAAACATAGCCTGCCAGTGTAGTTCCTCTCCCAAAGATCTACATCATAAAATATTTGTCTTGCTCTGAGATACTTTTTATCCCCCTAAATTAAAAAAGCCTTGTGTATCTGAAGACTAATGGTCCATATGGAGTATAAAAGGCTAAATTTAGTAGAAGAATTAAAGAAAGCTATAGTCTTCATATTTCAGAACTGCTACTAGCACTTTGGGATAACTGTGGCCCTAGCAAAACCCCAATTTATACCAGATTTCTGACAAATCAGACATATATAACATCATTTTTGTGACTGCCAGTTTCAAACTCCAGGTTGATATATCCAGTAAGCCTACTCCTTCCATGAAGTCTTACCAAATATCCCTAGCCAATGTTGGTCTCTGCCTTTTCCAGCTATCCTTTTTATTTACTGTGTGCAGAAAGTAGTCTAATATTTGACTACATTCAGTTGACCACTCTTTTTATAACTGTATAATTGTTTCTGGGTGTGTTTTCTTGTCTCCTCAAAGAAGACTTTGAGCTCTTTGATATCAGGGAGTCATGTCTTAGATATCAGTAAACATCTATCTATTTTATTCCTCTAAGTAACACTCACAAAGCTGGTCACACACCAGGACTTTATACTCAAAGAATCAATGCTACTTGCCTGTTTAATATTCAGTCTCTCTGCTTCTTTCCCATTTGACCATCTGGAAAGGAGTCTGAGACCACACACTAAAGAATCCTATTTCTGAAATGAAGGCCAACCATAGATCTTTCCAAGGCAATTTGATCCCTGTTTGTTGCAATCTGCTGTGTATCTATGGCTCCAAAATATGTGGGTTAATATTTTGGTTCCTGTGGGGTCAGAAAGAGACAAAGCAAAGAAAAAAGAAGTCCTTGGTTTTATATGGAGTCTACTTAGAAATTAAAAGTTTTTATGTTACTTAGGTCCCAGGTATTTACTTAGGTCCTAGGTATTTATTACCTTATGTTACTTAGGTCCCAGGTAATTATCCTTTACTTATGGGGAACCTGGCTAACACTTTGCAAAAGTTTTGATTCACTGCCTAGTGCAAACAAAATTAAAATAACTACTACCCAGTTAGGTTTCTAGACTGTGATGCATACCATATTAAAAAACAAAATCAAACATGATTTGAGCATGGAAAGCTTAATCCTAAAGAAGTATTGTGGAAGTCAGGAATGTCTATTGAAAACTCTTGACAGAGTAGTGGAGTGAGACTAGGAAACTGAATTAGAGAAAGGGAATGAAATTCGGTCAAGTAATGGGATTTAAGGCCTAAATAGGAACTTTTAAAATTTATGACTTACTGGGAAGCAAATGTGGCTCAAGCAATTAGGTTCCCACCTACCACATGGGAAGTCCATGGTTCGATTCCTAAAGAAGACAGCGAACTAGTACGACGGGCAAGCGCAGCAAGCTGACACAACATGAAGATGCAACAAGAGACACGAGGAAAAACGTAATGAGAGACACAAGAAAGCAGGGAGCAGAAGTACCCACTGCCTCCTGAAGACAAGCATGACAGCAAGCTGACACGGCAGGCAGGCAGAGCAAGCTGACACAACAAGATGATGCAACAAGAAGCACAAGAAGAAGAAGAAAAAAGACAATGATATATACAACAAAAGCAGGGAACAGAGGTGACTTAAGTGATTAGGCTCCTCCCTCCCACATCAGAGGTCCCGGGTTCAGTTCCCAGTGCCTCCTAAAGAAAGAAAAAGAGAAGATAAACAGACACAGCAAGTGTAAAAAACGAGGAGGGGGGGGAGAAATAAATAAATAAAATTTTTTTAAAAATGTATGACTTACTATATGCAATATTTCCTAGAATATTATGAGAGGGACTGATCATGTGTTCACTGAGCCTGTTTTTTTTTTAATCATTTGAATGTATTTTTTGAGCTACTGTGGTTTCAGGTGGCCATGCACACCTGTGTTGACCTAAAATCATGACCTATGGGGAAAGTAAAAATAGATGTTAAATATGAGACATGTGACTTATATGCCAAAGCCACAGTTTTAGAGCTACTCATTCTCCTGTTGGTCATCTTCGTCATATATAGTATACAACATGTAGAAGGCTAGATGGAGAATATGCCTGAGCCTGCAAATGTATTTAGGGATCATAAGAGTTTATGAATTATCTTTAAATGTAAAATAGTTTACTTTGGATATTTTGGGGTGACCTTAGTATATTCATAAGTTTCCCTCTACTATAAGTAAGTTTTGTGAGTTCCCAAAAATCCAGAAATTCTTCAGAACTCGGGAATATCCACAATGAAAAGGTACAGGCCTGCATAGAAAACAAGAGTTATAAAATTCCAACAATATTTAGGTAGCATTATTTATAGACACAGCAAAAGATGAGTTTGTTGCTATCATTTAATCAATGATTTTCCTTTTAAAGCATAGTGAGCAATATACACTAGTATATGTGAGGTAGCATTACATGATCTCATCTCTATTTATAATATTAAATTGATAGGGTAATCCCAATTGGCATATAAGATTTTTCAGAAATATTTATAAAAATAGCTTACAGTATGTCCCTGTTACTGTTTTTCAATCATATGTGTACTAAGTAATTGATAGAGACAAATAAAGGAGTATAATGTGATTTAAAAGCTAATTTTGCTTGGAAGCATATTTTCTCACACACATACATACACCTGCTCACATTGGTGCACACTTTCCCCAGGATAAAACAGTTCTTTGGATGTTATTCTGATTTTTGAATGTATATAATATTCCTTACTTTGAGGATATTACAGATAAACTAGACTGTGGTTTTTTGTGGGTTTTTTTTTGTATTTTTTTTAAAAAGGAGGTCTTTATGGTAATCAGGATTTCTACAGTGGCTCCCCCAAGGATGTCCTGGTCTAACCCCCAGAACCTGTAAATACAATGAGATATCACTCCTGTGATTATGTTAGCTTATTGTAAAGCACAGTTGACTTTAAAATGCAGAGATTTACCACATAGGCCTGATTCTAATCACATGAGCCCTTAAAAGCAGATCATTTTCTCAGCTGATGGCAGGGGGGAAGCCAGAGAAATTAGAAGCATAGAAAGGACTCAATGTGTCATTGCTAGTTTGAAGATGAAGGGGGCCATGTGAGAAGGAATGTGGTGCCTTGGGGAACAGTGAGCAGCCTCCAGCTGGCAGCCAGTGAGGAAACAGGGACCTGAGAACTGCAGCCAAGGAACTGAATTCTACCAACAACCCAGATGAGCTTGTAAGCAGATTCTTCCCCAGATCTTCAGATAAGAGCCCAGTCAGCAGATACCTTGATTTTGACCTGGTGACAACTTGAGCAGAGAACCAAGTGAGCCATGCTAAATAAACTTCTTGCCTACAAACTGAGATAGTAAATTGATATTGTTTGAAGCCACTAACTTTTGTACTAATTGGTTGCAGCAACAATGGAAAACTAATACAGGCCTCGTTGTCTATGTTGTCTACTGTCACATCTTTGCATAAATCTTGAAAAGTTTTTATTCCACTTCTGCATATATTTCCAAGTTGTGCAGGATCCTCAAATATATTACTGGAGCAATATAGACTCAGAAAGATAAATTTCAAACAAAGCTAGAGACTGATGCACACTCCTTTAAAGTTTCCCCAAACCCCATCTGTTTGACTTACAAAGGACACTCTTACCTGGAAGTAGAAAGTTTGAAAACCTTTGTCTTTCTTAGGCATATATATGTAACAAGAAAGATTTCTTGAAAACTCAAAAAGTTATAAAATTATATTATTTTGCAATTAACTCAGATGATGATTAAGTTTGAAGTAGCCCTCAAAATCTGAAGGGCCCTTGCTGCAGCTTCATTTACATCAGTAACTTGTTCATCATCAGTCATTAATCTGAGAAGACTGAAAGAAAGGCTGGTTCTCTGTAGGCCATCCCAGAATAGCTCAAATAGTTTCCTCTGGCTCAGCTAGTACACAAGAACACAGTATAAAATGTTCCTTCTGCTGAGTCCCTCTTCAGGGAAAATGTAAATAGGAGTCATGTTCCCCCACCCCACCCCCATCACTGTAGGGTCGGGCCATAATTCCACAGGAACATGAGTTAACCCAGTTTTGGCCTTGGCAGTGGACATGTGACTTGGTCTCATTCCTTTCCCTTGGGCCCAGCTTCCCAGAGCCACAATTTTATTTTAAACTTGGTTGAAGGAGTTTGGTTTTAATTATGGGCCTTCTTGAACTCCTGATAACTTTAAAGTTAAAAGCTTTTGTGGGGATTTTTCTAAGCCAGTCTCTGGTGTGTAGAGAGCCCTACACATTTCACAAATCAAAACCAGCCTTGTTCACGTACCTTTCTAGCATTACCATCTGAACTAATGGTGATGGTTACTCTGTTCTTTTATTAGAAACAGGACTCAAGCAATAAGAATTTCAATAAGTATGAAAAGAAGGAGCCTGCTTCTTGGTTTTAGGGCATTTAAAAAACTATGACCCATCCAGCTAGTCATCTTTTTACTTCTGCTCTCAGTATTCTTGTTGGTTCTGAGCAGCATTTAGTCTCTTTTGCTTTGGGGTTCCATTCATAATATGTATTGCCCCCAATTGAACCATAAAAGCTGTGAAAATAATTCCTTCTCTGAAAGATTTTTATCTATTTCACACACACCAGAGCGTCTCATCTTAATGGCTAGCATTCTCTTCAGGAGAAGTTAGAGCAACAACTCGTAACAAAAACACTTAACAGAAGTTCCTTCTAAGATTACCTAGTAAGAACATATGATATATAATTTGTGCATTAGCCTTTAAATTGGATGGAAATCTCATGCCTTTTTAAAGACATATGATGTCATGTAAGAGAGAGTGAGCAAAAGAGGGACGCCAGAAGGATGGGGCCATTCCTAAAGCATAGATGAGAAGAACTCACAGTCCTAGCCTCCATAGTTTTGCCTCGAGTCCCTGAACTCTGTCCTAAGACTTCTCCTTATATCCTGCCCGCTAGGACGGCCTCCTAGAATTCTCTTCTCTCAGAGAACCTTCAGCGTTCATTTCCCTAGCCTGTTTCTGCCTGCCTCGAATGATGCCACTTCCTGGCTCATCGTTCCCCTAAGACCACTTAGAACTCCAACTCTAGTCTCCAGCCCTCCTGATTTACTCCATAATCTCCCTGCAGGGTTGACAGTTAACTTTATAAAATGAGAAGCAGTATCGGAGTAACAGTGAAATGTACTTGGTTTGAGTGACAGCAGGATGAAGAGGAAATATTGAAGTTAAATCTCCGCTAATTCAGTCACTCTGCTCCTTTACCCAAGAAACCCAAACTTTTCTCTCCTGCAATCTAACCAATGTTTTTTTCATTGAACCTAGATTATCTAGGATATCAAGAAGCCAAATAAAACGATAGTTTCCAGAAGTATCCATCAGTGAAAATCAACTGAGAAGTCTGATGTAAAAACCTAAGCCATTTTATCAGAAGCAAGGGAATTGAACTGTAAATCCAGAATACTTTTAAGCTATTTTGCCTTCCAGCCTATAAGAACATTATAAAACTTAGAGGAAACTGTCTAATACAATTACACCATCTCCTTTAAAATTCCAGTTTTCTCCCTTCTTTGAAGTAATATTGTTTGCATTATGGCAACTGTGGTTACCTCTACTGTATCCATATAATTCTATTACTATTACTGAGGTTTTATGTAAGAGGGCTCTCCTCTAATTGGTAAGGTTGACCCTCCCAGGACTTTGCTAAAGCTAGCCTTCAAAGGCAATAATCAAAAACCAAATCCAGATACCCCAGAGGAAGTTAGGTAAAAGTTAAGGGGAGTGTTAGAGAAAGTGGGGAAAGATCAACAATTAATTTGGAAGCCCTGTTTTTTCTGATATCTGGATCTAGGTGAATTGTGCCTTTTCTTATCCACTGGGTCACTCATCACCTATACATTTTTTATGAAAGTTCACCCCCAAAAAGCTGAAAACAAGAAATCTTAACATGCCTTAAAAAAAGATGATAAACAGCAGGTTGTGATATTTGCCTTTAGTTGCTCCTGGCAGGCAGATGTTAGAGTGTCATTCATCAGCTCTTTCTTACAGGACTGTCATTATGAAAAAACTGCCGTAAGCCTGTAGGGGCAAGAATTGGTGTGGCGATCGCAACTTTGAGTACCATTAATATTATCTTCCTCCACATGTTCTCATCTGTGGCAAAATTAATTTAGACCTCTTGAATACCCTCTGAAATCTGTGTTTTCCTATCCAGGAACCCTGTATAGGCTTTTTCTGATTGCTGCTTGGTAGTCCTAACTCATGTTTATATTTTATATTAACTTCCTCAGTAGAGGCCATACTGTACAATCAAATATCTGTAAATTTTGTTGATGGTGATGACAGAGCATAAATAGCTTCATTGTACTTCAGAACATTCTAAATGAAAAGGGTTGATAACATGTCATTCTTATAGAAGTAAATCAATGAAAATGATTAGCATATTTTGATTATAGATACTGGCTAAGATTGATACCTAGTACAACCCTAATTTCCCTGTCTCTGTGGAAGGAAAAGCTTGTTTCTTGGCTATAAAGGCAGCTGCCAGAGCTAACCCAGCAGAATTTAAAGTTAAATGTAGGGAAACGGATTTGGCTCAATGGATAAAGCATCCACCTACCACATGGGAGGTTCAAGGTTCAAACCCAGGGCCTCCTGACCCATGTAGTGAAGCTGGCCCATGCACAGTGCTGATGTGCGCAAGGAGTACCGTGCCATACAGGGGTGTGCCCCGCCTAAGGGAGCCCCATGCACAAGGAGTGTTCCCTGTAAGGAGAGCCACCCCGTGCGAAAAAAGTGCAGCCTGCCCAGGAGTGGGGCCGCACACACAGAAAGCTGATGCAGCAAGATGACACAACAAAAAGACACAGATTCCCAGTGCTGCTGACAAAAATACAAGCGGACACAGAAAGACAAACAGCGAATGGACACTGAAAGCAAACAACTGTGTGGGGGGGAGAAATAAATGAAAAATAAGTCTTTAAAAAAAATAATAAATAAATAATAAAGTTAAATGTAGCTAAAATCTTACCTAACAAATTAGATATTTACAAAGAGGAAACTAAAAAAGCATTTTCAAGTGAGGTCGCCGCATTTTCAGGAGAAAACAAAGTCAGCAAATAGACAGTGATTTAATTGTCAGAAAGGTAATCCCGCCTCAGTCCATGCACATCAAGGAGAACTGGGCTTATATTTCAGTAGGAGAAAGAAAAAGAAGGCCAAGGCAGATGTTTTCATTGTAGATGGGTCATTTTTTCCATATCTGAGAGAGTCCGTCTTTGGAGAGACTGTCAGGAATGGTTCTCCCATATGGATGGTTTAGTTTGAAGGCTATACTGCCTAGAAACAGTGAGAGAAACTAGTGTCCTAAATTATTGTCTCATTTAGTTGTGTGGGAACTCATTTCCTTGTATCAAATGCCCTAAGTTAACTTGATACCCTAATCAGCATCAACAAGCAATACAGTATCTTGCCAACTAAAAAATGAAAGAGAAAGGAAAGGGAGCTGGGGCCAGGGATGAACTGACCTTTTAAGAGCATATTTTCTCATAGTTATCACACTTAATTCTTACCATAAGAGTTAAGTGGCAGTTTGACCAAGGGCATATGGCTAGATGATGTCAGAACAGAAATTAGAACTCAGTTCCAGCCAAGGCCTTCATACTTCCTCCCAGAAACATTATTAAGGCAGATCAGTGAATGTTTGGGAATAAGATAGTGGATGGATCTCAGATAAAGAAATTTTAGGGAATCCTCCCGTAACATGTTTTAAATATATTATGTGGGTGTATTTCTCTAATACCATCTTCTCAAAACTTCCTTCTTTTCAGAAACCTTCTAAGTTGGAGCCCACCAGTTTCCACTGTTATCTCCATAGCACTTACTTGCACGTTTTGCCTACATTTGTTCAGACCATCTTGTTAATTATGGCTCCTCACATGGCTTACTCTACTTATTCTCCCCAGTACTCCCCCTAGGGGGCTTTGCACTCAGTGAGTGCTTAAATACAGTAGACTCTTAGCATTTGATAATATGAAGTTCAGTCCCAATTATTTATGAGTCTTGGACAAGTCACAATTTGCAGTTTTCTTGGGTTGTGAATTTTAATTCATCCAGCTATGAGGCCAGATCTCACCACAAAGCAGTGCCCACATAGCCAACAGCCCAGCATCTCAGTTTCACTGTAGTACACTTGAAGCTTTTTTATATATTGAGTAATTTCTTGAGAAGTGATTTAAATTTAGTTTCTTTATGGGAAAAAAAAAAAGGCTTAAACTAAGGAAAAAAACTTTGGTTAACATCAATGAAGTGGTCCTTGCTATGGGATAGCATATGACTCTCACTGGAGTTCAGTTATAAATACTTAAATGTGAGACAGGGAGCAGATTTAGCTCAGCTGATAGAGTGTCTGCCTACCATATGGGAGGTCCAGGGTTCAAACCCAGGGCCTCCTGACCCATGTGGTGAGCTGACCCATGTGCCATGCTGATGCGTGCAAGGAGTGCCGTGCCACAAAAGGGTATACCCCACATAGGAAGCCCCACGCACAAGGAGTGCACCCCACAAGGAGAGCTGCCCCACGTGAAAAATCACAGCCTGCCCAGGAGTGGGGCTGCACACATGGAAAGCTGACACAGCAAGATGATGCAACAAAAAGAGACACAGATTCCTGGTGCCGCTGACAAGAATGCAAGCAGACACAGAAGAACACACAGTGAATGGACGTAGAGAGCAGACAACTGCAGGGCGGGGGGGGGGGGGGGGGGAAGGGGAGAGAAATAAATAAAAGTAAATAAATCTTTAAAAAAAAAATGTGGAACAGGGAGAAAGCTCAGAATTGTCCTGAATTGCAGATTTGCAATTTTAGGATTCTCAAAGAACTCCAAGAACTCCAGGTAGATGAGAATGTTGAAGATATACTTTAACATTTTTCTTCCTGACTTCCTCATCTCAGTTGGGCATGTGTTCACGTTAAAAGCCTTTGTTTAGTCCACTGGTGCTTTTATCCAGGGCCATACATCAGAATCACCTGGGGGACTTTTTTTTAAAAGGCCCCTCTCTAAATCTACTGAAAGAGAGTCTCCACGGTTAAGGTTCAGATGTGCACATTTTGCAAAAGCACACATGATAATTCTAAAGAATATAGCCCTAGAGAGAAAGAGAGAAGAATTCCACCGTTAAAAGCCACCTTTTAGCAAGGTCATCCTACTTGGTCCCTCTTTAGTCAGAAATGCAATGTCACACTACACTTCCCCTGGACAGCTTTGGGGTATTGCACTGCCACACTGTGTTGGCTGACATGCTGGTTGCTTCCAGGGCCTGCTTAGTGCTTCAGCAACACAGTGTCATCCAGTGATTCCTCAGTAGTTCAAGAATTCATTATTAATTTTGTGGATTATTTGGTCCTTGTTTCTCTTCTTCCTTCTTCTGTCTATCCTTGAGGATTTTGTCCTTTTAATATCTCAAAAGAAATGAATAAAAGTCAATTAAGTTTTTATTTGCCCGAGTTCTTTAAAAAAAAAAAAAGTGAAGGGCTAGGAGGGCAAATGTCATCTATGATTTATATATATATTTGTTTGTTTGTTTTTGTTGTTCAGATTGTTTTAAATGACCATAGGTAATGAAGTTTACCATTTATATTTATAAAACCCCTTTTTTCTGAGACTTCAGAACATGGTCTTTTTCTTTTCATTTTTCTCCCATTATCCTAGGGACTATGAAGAGAATTTCTCACTTCCCCCTCCTGCTCTTCTCACCCATCTACTTTTACTAGCCATCTGGGAGAAACCCAGGAACTTTCCAGAGTTGTACTATTTTACAATTTTACAATTTACTATTATTTTACTATATAATTTATTATTTTACTATTTTACAATTTACTACTGTAAATTGCAGTATTCACTCAGGGTTGGGGGTAGTAAATTGAAGGAAATAAATAGAATGAATGTTGAGGTACACAGAGGTTAAATGTCACACAGAAAGGCATTAATGATCACCTTGAGAACACCAGATTGATTTGTTGGTTTGGGGGAATGGGGGAAGCTTTCAGTCATTTTTCATTTTGCTGATTTCTAGTTTAAAAAGATGCTATCCCAAATGCCCCAAATCTAGTGAGGGATGGATTACAAAAGGTATGAGCTACTGCTAAGTAGCCTGGCTTTCTTTGTACAATCAGTTGAATTGCTTTTCTTAAATTGCACCCCTATTTCCAGCTGTGAAGTTGAGACATCTAATTTAAAAAGTGCATTTATAAATGGAAATAATAAAATACTCCCTTGCTAATGCTATTTTTGTTTTGTCTCCTCCATTCTCTAGCATGAAAGACTTTCTAGGTAAGAACTTTACCTGTTTTATATGCATGCTTAATACTTGAGTGAATGCATGTCTAATTAAATTTAGCATTATATAGTTCAGTAATATTTCTCATATCCTTTCCTTCCTTTTCATTTCCATAGCCACCACAGCAATTCAGGCTTTTCTTATCTTCTGCCTAAAGTAACACAATAGCTTTTTAAAATATCGGTTTTATTGTTATTTTTTAAGGGGTACCAGGGATTGAACCCAGGACTTTGTACATGCAAAGCTGGAGCTCAACAACTGAGCTATACCTGCTCCCTGTGCAATAGCTTTTTAACTCACCTTCCTGCCTCCAGGTTCTCCCTTTTCCAGTTATCTTGTGTACTTCCACCAGAGTAGTTTTCCTAAAGTACCACTGTACTAGGCATTAGAGAAACAACATGAATAAGACACTAGCCATACCCTTAAGTACCTTAGAAACCGTTGGAGAGACAGATAATTTCGGTAGAATATAATGCTAAGGCAGAAATATGGACAGGTATCATGAGCACAGAGGAGAGGCAATTAACCTAATCTGGTGGTTCAGGGAAAGCTTCATTGTAGATACGTGAATTGAGATTGAGATTAGATACTGTCATTTGATAGTGTTGGATTTCATAGTTGATCCAACACAATACCTTGTACCTAGAAGTGCTCAGTAATAATTTATTGAATGAACTAACCTGTTTCACAACTGTTAAAAATTAAGGAAGGATATCAGGCTTTTTTATAGTTGAAGGTATAACCTTCCAATTTTTTACCTAAATTAATGGTACAAAATTGATTTTCCTGAAGAATAAAATAATAAAAAATAATCAAGACTATGGAACCCAAAGTTTAAAATCTCTTTTTCATTGTTCCTCTGATGGAGAAATTAAGAAGAGGTTGGGGAGAGGTGTAATTATGGCAAAACATAGAGAAAATGAGTCTCCACTTCTTATAGTTTGTTTGGTAATTAAGCTGGTTGTGCCTTATTAACATATTCTAAAATTTACAACTTTGCATGTGTTCTTTCTCCTTACTCTCTCACCAGGTACCAGCTGGGGATAAATAATATTACTTCTAACCTAGCAGAAAATTACTTAATTTTGCAAAATTGATAGAATGGCCTTTTGCTCTAATCTTTTGTGACTCTATTACATTATAATGACCATTTGTGAAAGTAGACTTTCCCTACAGACTTCAAAATATGCTATAAAACTGTAGTAATTAAAACATTGAGGTCCTAGTTCAGGAATAAAAAGAGATCAATGGGACACAATCAAAAGCCATGTGTATAAGCTGACTGTTCAACTCAGCAGGAAAAGGGTTATTCAGTAAATGATAATTGGAACAAGCTACACTGTAGTTGGGAAAATAGATCCTTCCGACAAGCCAGATTCCAGATGGATTCATTTTTAATGGAAAAGGTTTTAACACAAAATTAATAGAAGAGAATGTTTTATAATCTTCACATAGGAAAGACTTTCCCAAGCATGATACCATAAAGGTAAAGCTGTTGATTTAATTATGTAAAATTTTAAATCTCTGCTAGTAAGAGACACCATAAACAAGGACAAAAATTAAAGTGGGGAAAAATATTTGTAATCTGTCAGTTTTCAAACCCTTTCTATCTGTTAGGGCTACCACCCTCCCTACCTAACCCCCACCATTATAACAAGAAAAAGGCCTAATGAATAGGCAGGTCAGAAATAAAGCAAGGTAGGCGGCAGACTTGGCCCAGTGGTTAGGGCATCCGTCTACCACATGGGAAGTCTGTGGTTCAAACCCCCGGCCTCCCTGACCTGTGGGGAGCTGGCCCATGAGCAGTGCTGATGCACACAAGGAGTGCCCTGCCATGTAGGGGTGTCCCCCGCGTAGGGAAGCCCCACGCGCAAAGAGTGCACCCCATAAGGAGGGCCGCCCAGGGCGAAAGAAAGTGCAGCCTGCCCAGGAATGGTGCCGCACACACAGAGAACTGACACAACAAGATGACGCAACAAAAAGAAACACAGATTCCCGTGCCTCTGACAACAACAGAGGTGGACTAAGAAGAAGATGCAGCAAATAGACACAGAGAACAGACAACTGGGGTGGGTGGGTGGGTGGGCCAGAGGAAATAAATAAATAAATCTTTAAAAAAAAAAAAAGAAATAAAGCAAGGTAAATAACCAAAAATTTTGAACCTCACTAATGGTTAAAAAATATTAAAATTGACAATAGTAAGATGTTATATTTCTGCTATTGATTTGGAAAGGATTAAACCTCTCTGAAAATAGTATGGCTGTTGATATACATATATATATATATATATATACACATTTGAAATATATTTACCCCTTGACCTAACGGTTCCACTTCTAAGATATTATCCTAAGGAAAGTAATTGAACAAACACACTAAAATTTATAGAAAAGTCTACTCATTGTAGCAATGTTTATATAATAGTAAATTTCAAAACAATATAAATGTCTACTAATAGGGAATTCATTAAATTATCATACAAGTATACTATTGAAAACTGTGTGGTCATTTAAAAAAATGAGGCAAATCTATTTTTACTTACATGGAAAGGTACCTTAAAACATCATGATAAGTTGGGGCCAGGAATGAGGGGAGTTAGGCAACAGAATGTATTATTTTATTTATATAAATATATTTTTAACATATTTATTTAAAAACCTGCAGGGATACGATGTAAACTATTACTAGTGGTTATTTCTTGGTCAGGATTATAGGGTAACTTTCACTTTCTGTTTTAGACACTTTGATATGACTTAAATATTTTTATAAGCATGCATTGCTTTTGTAATCAGAGAAGTCAATAAAGAAATTTCTATTTACAAAAAGAATAAGAAGAACCCTGTGTGACATAACATCTCTAGAAAATTTTCTAGTGTCCCTTAATGTCATTAAGAGCTAATTACTTTGCCTTTCCCTTCTCTGTGTTATCCTTGTCCCTCCTCTACCCCATCTAGTGCTTATTTCAGCTTTCCTCCCCACCCCCACATTTGGCAATAGCTAACACAGAATAAAGACATTAGATGATGGTCCACAGCTGTTGAAGGAGACCAGTACTGTCTGCGGGCTTGTCACTTGGCACAGCAGAACAGACAGATACACTGAACTAGGCTGGGAAGAAAAAGGGGCTTTATTAGCTGGCATAGGACAGGAGAGCTAATCGATCTGAAATCTGCCTCCCTGTTAGGTTTTTTTGTTTGTTTGTTTTGTCTTTTAACAGCTTTTATACAGGTTTGAAACAAAGAGAATTAATCATAGACTCATCATCCTTGGGAAGGGGATTTGGGGAGCTTTTCTAATTTTTCTGCTCTGGTTAACAGATACACTTTGTGCCTTGTGCCTCTAAGTTTCACAGTGGTAAGAGTAGGGAATAAGTGAAGCATTATAAGGAAACATCGTACATTTTCTTTACAAAGAAAGAGAAGTAAAAGGTCTGATTAATATTAAACTCAATAGGACTATGTGCTTTTCTATAGAAACTCCATGTCTATTCCAAGGTACTTGCTAGGTTACAAGTACAATTTGTTTTGCTCCTGCTACTTATTCATGCTACACTGTGCCTTTTCAAGCCATCCCAGTTTTGGCAGGCTCTGCTGGGTGGGTTTGTACATAGCAGTCTGATTTGTGCCACATTTTACTCTGGGAAGAGTGAAGTCTGAAAAAAAACTTAAACCAGGGCGTGCACTTAACCAATGACCTTCAGCTTCCAGATACTCAGCTGAGAGACCACTCCCCTAATGAATTTGCCAGTGCTGGAAATAAACCCACCATCAACTCTAAGAGAGTTGCAATTTCTAGGAGATGGAGAAACCCTAATCACAGGCATAACACTCTCAATGTAGAATATAAGCAAGAGGATAGAAAACAAGCTGTTTTAGCACTGGGGTGGTATCCCTGAAGTATTTGGAATTTCAGCAAACTTGTAGTGTACCTTAAAAGTGTACATACCATGCCCCAACTGGCATTTCTCCTCCTTTCAACCTCCAGCTCAGACCTCCGAGTTCATATGTTTTTGATTCATTGACAGTTCATTGGAATTATTTTCTAAGAGCCACTGAGATCCAAGAAACTTTTGCTTTTAATGTATACTCTACTGAGGAAAGATGCTCAAACCTAAACTAATTTGAAAAGCTGTAAGATTTAAGTCAACACATAGCTCCAAACCACCAATTTTTCAAGTAAGCTCCATTCTTGGCAAGCAATGGCCTCCCTCCCCAAGCTCTAAGGCCTTGGAATGCTGACTGAGAGAGCAAGGAAGGACTGCTGCACATTGTTTCATACCAGGGCCATCAAGTGCTTCTTAGAGAGGATGCAAACTGCCTTTAAGCATTACTTTCCCCCTGCTTTTCCCCCTGCTTCTCTGTTCTCAAAACCAATTTTTTACCTTTAATTTATTTCCCACAGGTTGGAATCAGGAGGTAGTAACCCTACGACCAGCGATTCTTACAGTGACCGGGCCTCAGCAAGAGCCCGTCGGGAGGCCCGTCTAGCCTCCCTGACCAGCCGTGTGGAAGAGGACAGCAACAGGGACTATAAAAAAGTAGGGCCTTTTTTTAGTGTTCCTGCTCCTGGGCTACAACCTATAAAGCTTCTCAGCCTTTTTCCTCCCAGTGTAGAAAAGTGAGTGTAGTTCTGATGACACAGAAGCAAATGTACTTAAGTGACAAATAGTAACAACTAATTCCTTGTAAGTTTCTCGTTTCGCTCTACCTCTCCACCAACTAAATAAATACCCCTTTGTATATTGTTTTTTAGTACAGTAAATATATGCCTTATAATCAGATATCTAAAGGTATAAGAAAAGTAAGAAACTAAGAATTATTTTTAAAAGGGGAATAAAATGCTGAGCCCCTGAGAATCGTTTGGTAGACCCTGTAATTTTTAACAAATAAATGCTTTTAATAAGGTCATGTGTATATCAACTAAATATTTCTTGATGATAATAAAAATATTTAATAGTAATAGATTAATAATAATCTAGGTTTGGATAGAGTTTAAATCACTTCATTTGTTTCTTATAGAAGGGTACCCAGCTCCAAGGGTAGACTTGAAAACCTTCCTTTTCAGGTGCTTGAGATACCAGGGAAAAAAATGTTTTTGTTAATAAAATGTTTGTTTTGTTAGCAGAACTTAACTAAAATCAATATACACACTAGGCTGGTTCCAAAAAAAATAATTCTCTTTGGTATGAGGGTGTGTGAGCCATACTTTTTAAGCAATGTAATACCCCGGGAAGAAAATGGAATGATTATTTTTTCCCCAGAGATTAACATTGTTGAAGTTGGAGCATCGTTTTCTGTATGCTCAGCACCTGGGACTTCACTTTAAGAAGAAAGAGACCAGTTGCCTGAATGTATTCTTTCCATTTTCTCCATTTACCTCACAATAGTAGATTAGAACAGAGAGCCCTGGGCATTCTCATGTGATGCAAATTGGGAATTCCAATTCTGAGAGTATGTGATCAGATTCTCTCTTTTCCCTTCCCCAGCTCTATGAGAGTGCCCTCAGTGAAAACCAAAAACTGAAAACAAAACTTCAGGAGGCCCAGCTAGAGCTAGCAGATATAAAATCCAAGCTTGAGAAGATGGCCCAGGTAAGGAGGAAGAAGGGGACAAAAGATTGATAGGCAGGGATTGATGTAAGGAGGCATGGGGAGTGAGGAAGGGCTGGGCCAGGCCTCTGTGGAGGCAGTGAGGGATAAGATAAGCATCTTAGATTCTGATTTGATTTAGGGCTCAATCAGTATTTAATCTAAAACTGAAAATTCATAATTCAATGAACACCTCCTGATGGTCTGATGTTATGGATAATATATTTCTTACGTATTTCTCTACTGTACTACCAGATTAGTCCTAAACAGTTTCTCCTATCTTATTCATCATGTTTCAGTTCAGCTTACTACATATCACATCCTAGAGAAAGAGAAGCAAGACACTGTTAAACCTAATGCAGAGAGGTAGCAAATTAGGCCTAGAGAAATAAGTGTTTTGCTCAGGTCATATAAAAAATTAAGGGCAAAGTGGTACTAGAACATAGATACAAGTCCCAAACCAAAGATTCTCCCCAGTAGCATATACTGCCTCCCCAAGCCATCTCCATCTTTCCGCTTAGAAGTAAGGTTAGTTAGGAACAGAAAGACCAGATAAACCATTGCCTCTCACTACTGGGCCTGATTTAATAAGATATGCTTTAGAGGATGCCGGAGGTAATAACCTCATCACCAGTGTAATAAACCCTGCAACTGAAAGCTAAAGCAAGTACTGTCTTGGGTTATTTGCTGAGTCAACAGGAACCTTTTGAGTTATTGCCCTCCTGAAATGCCTGGGAACTTAGAATTTTGAAAGTTGAACAGAGATGAAAATGACTCTTTACTGGAGGGCATGAAATGAAAACCAGACGTGACTTGTTAGCTCTGGCCATGTGATATTATCCGAAAGCAAAGGCCAAAATGTTAGGGTTGTACGATACCAGTACATAGATTCTTGTGGGGAGGTGAGTTGAGTACCCTCTGAGCATGTCGTTGCATTCCCTCTGGAATGGGATGAGCAAGAGGGTGCCAACACTTGAAAGTCAGCACCACAGAGCTGTAAGGGATGCCAGCAGAACAGCCATTTTCCCTGGAGAAGGGTTGGGCCAGGCACAAAACATGTGACCTGACCTGTAAGCTGCCTACCAATTTGGAAGAGGCACCCCCTTCTACCTGGTTATAATAGCTGAACATGGCCCTTGTACTGGGAATTTTTGCGGTCTACTGCAAAACAAGCAGATAACATCTGGACTTAAAGTTATTTAGTGGAATTAGAAAAGTAGGTCGGTAGATCTAAAAGTAAAAACATATATATGTCCCCTCACTTACCCCTATGCACTTAAATATAATCCTGCCATAAGGTAGAGGGAGATGGACTAAATAATAACCCTTAAGGTCTCTTGACCCCAACATTACTGAGCCAGGCAAAATGTCTTGAATCATAGAAGACCCTCAGAAAATATTTGGAGCTATTAATAATTTTCATTCTGAATAGTGCCATGTATTGGCAACAGTTAATAAAAACAGATTATGCTGGATCTCATCAGGTTTTACTGGGGCTGTTTTACAGAAAATTAAGGAGGAACGCAGTTGCACCTTCTTGCCTGCTCCCCACTTTCCTCAGCAGAAGCTTCTGATAGCATTTCCTGACCTTTAGGGGTTCTCTGTTTTTCTACCAGACTGCTTTATAGCGGTGAACAGTTTAAGAAGCTGCTGGCATGGAACTGCATGTAGGATATTGAAAATAAAATCAGCCTTTCCAGGCGCTGGGGAAAAGTGTTTATTCTCCAGCCAACTGCTTTGCTGGGTGTGTCAGATTATACTTAGTTTTGCCAAATATAAAAAAATCAGAAGAATTGGTGGTACTACAGACCAAGTCTCTGCTGTTTACCAAACATGGAGTTATTTGGCAGGACAGTGAAGGGAGGGTCTGTCAGCCTCACACGTTTGTATGAAAAGACAGTTACCACATGAGAAGAGACACCCAGTGTTTTTACGTAAAAGGTCCACCTGTATGCTAAGGGGTTTAAAACTTAAGAAAGAAAATCTGGTTGTTCTTTATATAAGTGAAACTTGAAAATAATGGAATCATCACAGCTTCTTAGGTTTAGGAAAGAGAGACTTACGAGGATATGAACAAGCTAAAGGATTTCCTCCTGCATTTTTCCTTTTCCTTCTGTTTCATAGTAGATGCAGTGTAAAGGCAGGCAGCCATGACCTTCAGAATAGAAGGTGAAAGCCCAGGACAGGAGCCAGAATTTCAAGTTGTACTATTAGTTCTAGCTATTCCTTAATTTTAAAAAAAAAGAAATCTCTGCAAGACTGGCATAATGTCTATCTATGTTAAATGTTGTCTGAGTATAGCATGAAGCAATATAAAAACAATCACCCTGGGAGCAGATATGGCTCCTGTGGTTGAGCACCTGCTTCCCACATGGGATGTCCTAGGTTTGGTTCCCGATGCCTCCTAAAAATGGGGGGGAAAAACAAGGCAAGCAAACAAATGAAAAAACCAACTCAGGGGAGCCGATGGGGCTCAGTGGACAAGTGCCAGCTTCCCACATGCGAGGTCCTGGTTCAGTCCCTGGCCCTGGTACCTAAAAAACAAAACAACAACAAAAAAATCACCCCGTATTTATTAAATGCCTATTGAATGTGAGAAATTCTACCCAGTTCTGAAATGCTAAGCCAAAAAGGGCTCATTTCCATTTCCCTGTAAAAGGAAGGATTATAATCTGATTTTGTACTTTTTAGCTATGATGGCTAAATCTTTTTATTCCTTCTACAAAATTTAGTTTAAATTGAAAGTCACAGATGATCTAAAATAAACTTTCTAATTTTTTTCTTTTAAGTTTCATGCTCTTTTATTCAAATAAAGCCTTACCTTACCTAGGTAAGGTATATAACAGAAAAAAAAAAAAAAAGGAACTGCTCTACTCAAAGCAGGGCAAATCTCATCAATGGCTCCTACAACCCCTGAGCCTACCCCCACATGTGAAAACCACTGCCCTAAAAGAAAAACAGCTTCAAGTCTCCGAACAGTAAGAATAGGGGTAAAAGGGAGTAGAAGGGTGCCACAGGCTTAGACATTCAAGCTTAGGAGTCCTGGACTTTTTAAAGAAGAAAAGCCACTTTTCATTTCCTCTAGATTTCAAGATTACTCCTGGGGAAAAAAAGAGGGAGATCTGGTGAAGGGTGAGCAGGTGTAGTTGGCATTAAAGACCTAGTGAGAACGAGAGGGTGTTGGGAGTAATATCTTTGTACTTAGGAGTGTTATCAGTTTCAGGGAACACTACTAACAGTCTTTGCCTCCTTAGAGGGGGTTTTGTAAACTTCAGAGAGGTGGTTAATATTAGATTTAGAGATATATCAGAATCTGTTTACTAGGGAATCTATATAGTGAAAGCACAAAGCCCTGCCATCTACTTCTAGATGTCCGTTGGTGAAGCTGAACTAGACGGGGCTTTCCACTGGCCCTGAGTCAATTTAAGTAACAGCTGCTTTCCTTCCATTTGTGCTTGCAGAAACAAGAAAAGACCTCTGACCGCTCATCAATGCTGGAAGTAGAGAAACGGGTATGTGTGTGCTTTCCCCTCTCTTTCATCTTTTCTTCTCTTCTGACTTTCTTCAACTTTGTTGTTCGTGCCAACAGAAAAAGTTCATCTTAAGAAGGCGGGAGTTGTGCCACATTCCATTCCCAGCTTGATAATAAATTCTTTTTGTCTGACTCTGGTCAGCAATTTGATTGCTAGTCCTTTTGGCATCCTCACTTGATCAGTACTTTTCATGTATCCAGTCTTGGGGTGGGAAGGTTCCTTGGAAATTCATCTCATACGTTGTTTGGCCACCAGGCAGAACTGCACACACACACATATACTTGCAGTATGTTTTGGTTGATTATAAATCATCATACACAAACCCTCCCATCACTTTGAACAGAAAGGAAGCTTACAACAGGACCCTCTGCCATCAATTTAGAACTTGTGACTTGAAACATAAGCCAGCAGTCTTTTGCTCACTCTGACTGATGGGAGGATTTCTGGTTCAATTGCTGACCTCCTTCTGAGTGCCTTCAGAGTATTTTTCTGGAATTTGACATTCTTGGATTGGGAAAACTCAATTAGATTTATTGATGAACCCTAGCATGGATATGACCCAAGGGTTATAATATGTTCCCATCGTTCCTGTTACTGTCTGTTTAATTTGGAAAGCAGCTGAATTTTATGTTTTATTCCCTTGGCCTGTAACCAACCCTCCTTGGTGTCTCATCTAATCAAGGAATCCTCCTTGAGTTCAGGCTAAATCAGAAGGCACTTTTTGGGAGAGAGAACTACATTAAGGAGAGGGGTCTGTTTCTTTGCAGACAATGATGCCTATTACCCTGCTCTCCATCTGCTCCCCATCGTGAGAAAAGCAGTTCACTAGGAGTGTGGGGGGCATCACTAAAGGTCATGATGTCTTTTTCTTAGTAGAGAGCAAAGGTTCTTGTCACTTGCAGTCATCTGAAATTCTGTGAAATCGTCAACTTCAACAATATCTCAAAGTGCCCTGGAATTATTTTGGCTGCGTATTAACAAGTTGCTTCCCTAAATGTCTTCTAATTTTCTGATGGGAGACTTAGATATACTGTGACTTTTTGTTAGTAAAAAAGCCTCGTCTCAGAAGTGGCAGGATCAGATAGTGCTCAAATCTCCTGGGTAAAGTTTGCCTGAGTCACTTGATAAACCCCTCTGACCGTGGAGCTGCTGATCATATGGCAGCTGGAAGGTAACGTTTTGACTCCCTTCTAAATTCTTCAAGTGCTCAACAGTGTCATTGTTTTTAAATAGGAGAGGCGAGCCTTGGAACGGAAAATGTCAGAAATGGAGGAAGAGATGAAGGTATGAAGAGATTTTCTTTCTCTCTTTGTATGCCTGTTCTCTGAATGCCTGCTAAAACCAGATATTTAAGCAGAGGCCTACCCCCTCCAAATTTTGGTTTAAGTTCAACATCCTCAAGGAGAGATGATGTGTGAAATGGGGTGAGCACCTCTCTCCAGCCATTTGTTAGACTCTCAGCTCACAGACCATCCACTGGGTCCACCTCAAAGCTCTTCTGGAAAAAAAATGCTACCTTTAGTTTAAGTAGAGATCTCTGGAAGGCCTGACAAAAACCTGAGTTAAATTTTTAAGGTTTTCCATGCTGTGGAGCACAGAGTTGGCTAAAGGGTCAGAACAATTCTCCAGCTCTGTGATGTGTCACACTGGTACTCCTCCCGATCCCAGGCCCTTGCTGAAAGGAACACAGCTTGAGTCATTCTGCAGCAGAATGACAATTTATTGGCGTATTGGTTTCCTGCCCCAGGTCGTTTCCCCTGAAACGTTCAGCAATGCTTGGCACTCTCCCACTGGAATAAGCTCATGTCACCAGATATACTTCGCAACTCGCTGCTTTCCTCTCTCCCCTACCATGACCTCCAACCCACCTCCATTAGCCACTTTTTTGGACAGCTGCCATCCTGGCTAGTTTTGATTGCTAAGAATGGGCAATCTGCCCAAAGGAGTCACTTCACAGCAACAGGAGGGAAACCTAGAGCTGCTCAGGGTGGCCACCTGGCTATGATTTCAGAGCTCTGCAGTATGTGATGCCACATGCCCACACATCCTCAGCTTTTTTCTTCCTTGAAGGATATTATTTTCTTGGACATATGGTTCAAAGCATTCATTTGGTGAAACAGGTTCCTTCACTTGGGAGCAGAAGCACTGGGGCAGCAGTAGGCATATTCCCACTTCTCTTTCTGTGAGCAATTGTCCCTAACCTGCACTTGGAGCACTTTGGGAGTGACGTTTGTTTCAGGGGCCTAAAAATACTGATTATTTACTGAAGGAACTTTTCAGGACCTGACAAAGTCAAGGTTTACCTAGGATCCAGTGCTCGTAATCCTGTTACTCTTTATATTTCTAGTATGAAGAATAAATGACAGCCCCCTCCCCTGCCTTCTTTACTCACCATCCCAAGACTGTAACTGATAACAGTCACATGGAATTTCAAGCAATACCTATTTATATCTCAAAAAGAGCCATTTTAAAGCTCCCAAGGTGATTCAGAGCAGCAAGAAGTAGAAATAATAAATGGTTGGTTCCCCTGAGATGATGGAAATAGTATGATCTAACACCCTTAAGCTCCTCCATCTTCTGGTTTTACCATACAGGATTCTCTCCCATTTAGAATAGTGTGTTGGGAGAGCTAAACGGTTCTTTATGAATGAATCCCACAGCTCTTGGTTGCATAGGGTGCTCTTCCTATTGTTAAAACCCCCTGAGTTATACCATCTGCATCTTGTTAGGCAGCTCTCAACGATGCTCATTACGAAATGGCCTAGGTTCCTGCGACCCAGCAGGCAGTGTCCAGTCGGCCTCTCGCTCCCACGCCCTCGCGCTGCATCCCCCAGGCCTGGAACACCTCTCCTCCCCATGCCTGGTCGGCTCCTACAGGGCACCCCCCCTCTTTTTTTTTATGCTGGTGAAATATATAACATAAAGTTCATTTTAACCATTTTAAGTGGACAATTCTGTGACATTAAGTACACTGACAATGTTGTGTAACTTTCACCTCTATTTCCAGAACATTTCATCATCCAAAACAGAAACTCAAACCCATTTAGCAAAAACTCCCCATTCCCCCATCCCACCACCCCCCAATAACCACTATTCTGCTTTCTGTCACTATAATTTGCTTGTTATAAGTATTTCATGTAAGAAAAATCCATGCAGTATCTGTCCTTTTGTGTCTGGCTGCTCTCACTCAACATGATGTCTTCAAAGTTCATCCATGTTGTCACATATATTGGAACGTCATTCCTTTTTGCAGCTGAATGATATTCTATTGTGTGGATGGACCTTAATTTGTTTGTCCATTCACCTGTCAATGTTGTGAATAATCCTGTGATGAACCTTGGAGTAAAGATATGTATGAGTCAAAAAAAAAAAAAAAAAGAAGAAGAAAGAAAGAAATGGCCTAGATGCTGATCAAGAGCAGATAGATGAGGCAGAAGTACGCAAGAGCCCAGAGCCAGGCCATACCCTCCAATCAAGAAGACTGTATCATATCCACTAAGGCCCACACACACAATGATCCATAAAGTATCCAAAGGTAGAGAAATTGAGGTCCTTTCTTATTTCTCTTCCAAATCTAAATTGGCAACTTTGGGAGCCCCTTCAGTGGTTCTATTTGCTCTAAATCTTATGGGTTGACACAGACTTACATATTTCTCTGTCCTCATCCTTTGAGACTATGATTTCCTAAACTATGTCATGAGTTCTTCCCTTTCCTCAACAGAGATCATATTATATAAAAGTGTTTGCTCCCAGCCATAGGCCACTTGCTAGCCAATATCAAAATCAGTTGTGTCAGCTGGTACCACATCATGACTGTTAGCCCCCAAACCAGTAGGTAAGCTGATTTCAAGACTGATTTTTTAAGTTAAAAAATGCACCCATTCAGTCAGTTCCCATTATTCTTCATTACCCATTACAAAGCCAAATGAAGAAACATCTGCAGACTCTAAGGCCCCTAAACATCATTTGTCAAATCAAAGCCTTAATATCAGGTTTGCAAAGAGCCCAGCTCCCCCTAGAGGGCTAGGAGGAAGGTGCATTTCCAGTCACACCAATTTTATGTTTGTATCTGTATATTTGGAGTTTTGATCCTTTTGGGGGGGACCAAAAACTTCAAGTTTACAGACTCAAACTTTATAAAATTGCTGTGATTTGCTCTAAAGAAGTTTAGGAAAATACTTGGTTACCTGTCAAGCTCTTTATCCAAACTACTTTTTTGATGGTAACCAATTCTCTAGAGTAGTTAGTGGCCCAAATCTCTGTGTACTAGGTAGCCGGCCAACAGTACAAGTAACTGTCTTGTTAAATCGGGAACCCAGTAGAGCTTGGGGCTAGTCTGCATGCTTGTGGCATGCTCAGTTTATCCACAGATGCTCAAACCTTCTTGGAGCAATCATTAGGAAGCAGTTTGGGGACTGACCTCCAGTGAACCCTGAATATATAGAGTAGATGCTTAAGGAGACAGTAACTGCTTTCTACTAGGATCTTGTTTTTCTGACTCTAGTAAATAAAGTACGAAGACTGCAGGCCAGTGTTGGAAAGTGAAACGGGGTAACCATGAGATGGGCTCACCCATATATATGGGGCTCTGTGGTTCTGACATGGGTTATGCCTTACTGGTCTCTACTTGGAAAGGTAAGTATATATAAATTTTCCCCCAGGAGAAGCTCTACTCAGATCCTGGATTGGAGTAGCATAATATTTCAGCCCCTGACAGGTGTTCATTTCATTGTGAACTGTACTAGGCCTGCCAACATCAGACCTGGTTACCTTTCTACGACGTCTCCATTCAGCATCAGCCTCCTTGTCAGACCCTTCCAAGGTCCTTGCATGAGAGGAGCCCCGCAGCAAATCCCTTTTTAGCTTGGTCTTGAAATTTTTATTTAATTTATTCTAGAAACATCCCTAGCCTGATCCTTCCCCTGAGCTCTGCCCTTCCCCGCCCTACTCTATGCCCTGCTCTCCTCTCCATCCCCTTGCCACTCCATATATTCACTACTGCTTCGTATTGAACATTCTACCAGATTGTTTCCTGCCTCTCTCCTTCATGCTGATAACTTCCAAATTCTCCCACCTCAGTCTGCTTGTACTCACGTAGCTTGAGTCACTTTCATTGTTAATGTCTTTGATGTTACGCCTTGAGAGCTAGGGACATATAATGTATAATCACAATTGTATTGAAAGCCTTGGCCCAGTATAAACACCAAAGACAGGTAAGAGCCAGGGACTTCCCATTGATTCTTAAATTTGGTCCCTTCCCATCTCTAAATTTTTCCATACACTGCACCATGATCTCCCGCCTCTGTCCTCTCCGTGGCTGAGTTGCTTGCAGTGGGCAAAGAGAATTGCGTAGTCCCTAAACTTTAAGGGCTACATGGAACTATGTGGCTGTTCTACCTTTTTTCCAAACTGGCTCTTCTCCATGTTTGGGGAAAGAGATATTCAGCAGTTTGTCTCTGCTTGTTTTTCCTTCTCACTGTTTTGGGGGTTTTTCCCCCCTCATGCTATCTTTCATTTCCTTACTTCTTCACTTCCAAACAACTGACTCCACTAATCTTTCATTTCTATCATTCTCATACATGTGGGTATGAGGGACTTTTCTCTGGTACCTGGAGGCTTTTTTGTCATTATAACCTACAGAATTGTCCAGTTTCATCTATGAAACCCAATTCTCATAACAGAATCATTCCCCTCCTCCCAAAGAACTGCCTGTATCAGTTTAGGGTCAATACAGATGAACAGTTATGAAGGACAAGTAACAGAGTAGGCAGGCCTGTGATAAAATTTCACTTATTTAATCTTTAGATCCCTTATGGGATGAGAGGTATTAGGAAGAATATCTGTGAGCTGGTTTTTCTTTTCTATTTGCAACACTGACAGACAAAAGGGCTGGACTAGCACATCAGTCCAGACAATTCTGTCATTGTTGGACATTTAACAATTTCTCCAAACTTTCATGCACAGCTATAATTTCCAGAGTACGAGTCTGTTTGTAAACACCTTAAGCAGCAAACAGCCTCTCTTTGAACTGGGACAAAGGGAATACAGTTAGCTGTGAATTTAGTGATGCACATAATCAAATAGCAGGTCAGAGGCAGGTTAACAGTTATTGGATCCTGGAACAAGCTCTTGGACTGCAAAGGAGAATGAGCAGAGTTAATGAAGCAAGTTAGAGGACCAGCCAGAGAACTGCCAGTTCTTTATTATTTTGGTATGCATTACTTCAACCTTCTAAATGGTTCATGACCCATACAGAAAATGTTTAAAAAACAAATCCCTCTTTTATTCCCTTTTTATTTTTAAAAATAAAAAATAAATCAGGTAAGAGAAGGACCTGTAAAGAAAACACATGGGGGTAGAGGAACAAGTATGGGGGGAAGAAGGGAGAGAGAAAAGGGCAGCAACTAGATTTAGAGACACACAGTCCTCAGCTCCCATCCCAATGATGATGAAGAAGGGTCCCTGGGGCTATGGTTCAACCATGTTAATTAAGTTCATAAGTCCCCACATAGCGGGCTGTCATTCCCAAAAACAATCCAGATGTGGTTTTTGAGATGTTCAGTGGTTGTATTCATATGTCTGACCTGCACCATATTGAGACCTTAGCCAAGAATCACAGATGCAGCTCTCCCCTCCCTGGTGCTTTTCCCCATCATTCCCTCCCATTCGCTCTCATTACTCCTGCCTTTCTCATTTCCTTTCTTGCATGTGAACTAAAAACAAAAACAAAAAGTCACGTGATTTCTTTGTCCTACTTTTATCTCCTCTGGTCTGTCTTGTCTCTTTGTCTTGTCTGTCTGTCCCCTCCATGTCTCACTCTCTACAGAACCTCCACCAGCTAAAACAGATTCAAACCTTGAAGCAGATGAACGAGCAACTGCAGGCTGAGAACAGGGCCCTGACCCGAGTGGTGGCCAGACTCTCGGAGTCCATCGAGTCCTCGGAAACCCAAGAGCTCTAGTTCTTGCCCCTCCTCTCCACCTCACTTCCCTCCTCCACTACTCCAGGCAGGTTCACTCTTCTTGTTGGTCCCAGAAGCTCTGTGTTCATCCCCGCTCCATCAGAGCCTCCTCAAGCAGGTTCCTGTAAAGGTTGGTCATCTGGAGATAGAAGGAGCCAGGACTGAGACCACAGAGTGGGGTATAACATCCTAGGTCAAGAGAGGCAGTGGGGTAGCCCTCGACTGGCCTAGCGGTATATTTGGTAAGCTCACAACACAACAACCTTCTCCTCCCTTAGAGACTGAATATGGATTTGCTTACTTTGCTACACTTAGGTATACACATATGTATGCACATGACTGTGTGTACAGCATACACAGTTCTTTGATGGGGTCGTTACCAAACTGAGCTAGAGCTTTCTTAGTCAGCAATGACCCAGATGCAACCTGGTGCCAAGTACAAGCAACTGGGTTTTTGGTCCTAGACTCTAAGTTGTAAGTAGTTGGTCTGGCACCTAGGGCAGGAGCTCTTAACACTGTCTGCACATTAGAAGCACCTGGGAGCTTTTAACAGCTGCCAGTGCCTGGACTTACCCCCTAAGAATGAGGTTTAAATGGTCTGGATTGAGACCCAGGCATCAATGTTTTCAAAGCTCCCCTGTTGATTCTTAGGTACAACAGGATTGAGTACCTTTGCCTCTTGGATACCAGGTAGAACTAAAACCCCACGTTTGACAGCATTTCTAGATGGGGAGGCCTAGAACTGAAGGCTAGAGGATCACTACTAGCCGAAATAGACTCTCCTTCCCACCATATGAGCAGACTTGGATTCGTATTCTTTACCTCCTTCCCACAGTAGTCTTTACTTTCTTCTACCTCCTTGGAAGGCATTGCTCTCATTGTGTCACAAATCTCTGGGCCCTAGGGATTTGTCCCGCTGAATGTGTGGCCTGTAAGGCAGAATGTACCCTTAAAAAATGGGACCCTTACACAACCAAGCCCTCCCTACTGAGAATGGCTTTGCAAAGGGATGCCAGCAATGGAGCATAGAGAAAGAAGGGATTTGCAAGTAAGAACCAAAAAAATGTGTTTGGTCAACTGGAGCGCTTCCCTGCCAGTGGGTCTGAAAGACAAGTTCACAGATAACTTGTTTTCCCATCCCAAGATGCAGTCACCACTGCTGAGCAAATTCACTCTCTGAAATGAATTTTTAATTCTCAGCAACAATCCAATTAGTCCTGACCAGGTCCTGTTCTTTTTTCTGCCTGTTTGCTTTGCCTTTGGCATCAGTAGCTCGCAACTAATACCCACTAGCTCTGAAGCAGCTAAATTACCATAAGGGCTAAGCTAATTAATATCCTACTGCAGGAAGAAAATTGAAAGAGAAGTGCTGCCATGGCTCTGAAGCTTTCTCACCCTACTTACTGAATGCCTCTAATAGGTCCAAACTCCATGCTTTAAAATAAGCCAAAAGATTCCTGGAAAAGTTAATTTGGGGTGAGCTAGGACTTTCCCCAAAATGTTCAGTTTCCATCTTGTGCAAGATACTATAGGATATAGAGCAAAACTAGATTTCATGCTTTCAGTAGTTAGTACCAGTGACAACAGCTGTCATTTATTAAAGCCTGTACTAAATACTTTATATGCTTTATCACCTTCATTACCCAGAACAATCTTACTTGTGAAAAAAACTGAGTATCAGATTAAGTAACTTGCCCAAGGTTACTCAGGGAGTTCAAAGTGATAGAAACAAAATTCAAATATGTGAGGTTCCATGGCCCAAGCTTTTATTCCTGTTATGTAAGCTGTCTACATATTTGATAAAGAACCTTGAGCCATTTGTTAAGCATATGGCCTAAAAATTCCAGAAGAATCTATTGCACTACTACAACATACCCCCAGCATTGCAGCTGAGAGATGAAGTATAACCTGCTTTCTCAGCACTCTGACTTCCCTGCTGAATGTAAACTTCCAAAGAACCATTTACCTACCAAAAGCTTTTGCCACCGTAAAGAAAACCATTGCCTGGCATATGACCTTCTGTAGCAGAGTTCAGCACCCTGGCCTATCAGTATGGCCCAGAGCCCATACAAATAGGAAAAAAAAAAAAAAATCGGAAGAATAATACTTAATGATCCATGAAAATTATATGGAAATCAGACTTTGGTGTCCATAAATAAAGGTGTATTGGAACTGAGCCATGCTCATTCATTCATGTATTATGCCCATGGGTGCTTTTGCACAGACAGCAGAGTTGCGTAGTTGTAACAAAGAGGTGGTGTGACCTGCAAGGCCTAAAATATTTACTCTTTGGCCCTTAATCACAAAAGCTTGCTGAGCCCTGCCTTGGGGAAAGATAACTAAACCAGACTGGTAGTGTGGTCAAGAGATTTTGCCTTGCCTGACCTCCCAAAACCACTCCCCACCCCACCCCCTTTTTTTTAAATAATCCTCTGGAGAAATTGCCTTATCCCTCAGCATATTGTGCAAGCGATTTAACCAAGAAAATATAAATAGGGTCTCTCTTCCCACTACCCATGAAGCTGGGAGCAAAACAGTTCAGGAAAAGCTCATTGAGTCCCTCTCACCCTACAGCTTGCCTCTTTCTCTGCAGGTTCCAGACTTTCTCATCCTCTTCCTTTTTAAATCATTCCTGATTAAAGGATTATAAGAAATAATATTTGCGAATACATGTACTTAGGTTTTTTTTCGAAGTAACTTAACATCAAACAATTTTATGGAAATTTAGAAATTGAATTCCAAAGAATTAAAGTACTAAAGCTTTGTTAGACCACCTGTTTATATAGTGCTTTCAAGTGTATTCTTATGTAAGCATTCTTTAACTTTAGGCAAGTAGGAGATAACACTGTTCATTTTTCCCCTTGTCTCTTTTAAGAGTAGTTTATGAGGCTTTTCTCCCCCCCTTGATTTCTACATTCCTTTTCTTGTACTTTTTGACACTCCCTTAAGATATCAATTGCAGCATGTTGCAGCTGGGAAATTGCCTTGTCCAATTTTTTTTCCCCCAAAGAATGGAGTTCTTAATGTGGAAATAAATCACCAAGCCTTGACAAGTTGTTTGTAAGAAGAAAAAAAAAAGCTTAGTTCCGATTTGTTGGGCTGCTATCAGTGAAATGCAATCCATTGCCATATAGAGTTTCTTCCCCACCTCTGGAATCCCATTATAGAAATATGGCTTTCAGAGTCTTACTGCTGTCTAGGCCACAGGCCCCAAAATGGGACATTGGAGAGCAGATGGCAAGGTGAAGGGTTATGAGGCCACCTGGAGCTGACTTTTTTTGAAAATCTACTTGAGTAAGTTTCTGAGCACTCAATTTTGGCAGGCAAACTGTGGGGGTAGAGGTGTGAAAGAGAGGGCAGCCAGAGCTGCTTGGAGGTAGGAGTGGCAAGGACAAAGGTCTGAAATTTTTATTTTGATATTTTCTGTATTGAAGTCCTCTTAGTGAAGAGTTTAGAAGACCTACTTGCTCTCCCACATTCAAGGAAATACTCATAGTGGCAGTAGAAATACTCAGTATCACATGACACATTTTATGTGTCAGCACACTTCCACAGCTCTTACCTCCTGTAGACCACAGACCTCAGAGAGCCCCTGTTTTATGAGGAAGTAGGGCAGGGATTATTCTTTTATAGGTATCAAAATGGAAACGCAGAGAGCTCAAGTGATTTTCCTAAAGTAATACAAAGCGTCAGTGACCATGCTGATGCTGAAATTTCAGTTTCTGGACTTCTGGTGTTTTTACTCTCCCTTCACCCTACCTCTCTTACCTTAATGAAAGAATAAGCACACCTGCAATCAGTATTATCTTTGCTATTTAATAAATGGGTGCCTTGGACTAGTTATGAAATTCTTGGTTTCCTCATTTGTGGAAATAAGGATAAACAAGAGTATCCCAGATTCATAAGGTGCTAATGAGATCCTAGAAGTAAGAGCTTCTAGCACAGAGCCATTTACATTATAAATGTCTAAAACTTTTTTTCTTTTTGTTCCCCTAAGCCAAATTCTTTATATATCTGTGATGCATTACTTTCAAAGCATAAATGTGTGCGTAACAGATACATATTTATATAACTTAATCTACATTTTCCCTGAGATACCAGAAGCAAAGATGATATTTTTCGAGGTACAGTTAGATCCCATAAGTGGTTAATTACAAAACCAGAGTTAGAACAAGATAGGCCTCATGACACCTCAGCCCAGGCCATCCTTCACTGGCTGGTGGGAGCCACTGCCTGTGGTAGCAGTTCTGTATATCTGAGAGATTAGTCAATCAAAGAACATCTGTACTGAACAGATGTGGATGTAGAGTCCTGTAGCCTTCCTGGTGAAGATTTTCCTACCTTCTAATTTAAATTTCTCTTGCCGCCAACAGGGCCTACATATGAACTGTATCCTTGTCTACATCCCACTAGGGTTTTTCAGGTGTACACTTTACCTGTCAAAGTGCCTAATCACATAGAAAAACTTGGATATCCAGGCTGGGGCTTGGGGCTGCTCAATTTCCTTGATTCCATAAATTGGGCAACATGTTCCAAGATGGCAGAAGTTAGAATTGAATTCTTCATTCCCCACCCCCAAAGGTGCCTATTTCCTGGAATTGCATCATCATCCCCTAAAACTGCTGCTAATATTTTTGGATATAACTTGGTAATTATCACCAAGGGGCTTTGGGAGGAGTTAAATGCATGCCTAATGCTTACTCTGCCTCGCTGTATCCATGAGCTCCCTGGATTTTAGTGGTAGAAGGTGGATATGTACAATGTGACCAGCAAGAATTTTGCTGAATTATTTCACCAAAGCCATCTGGAAGGAAGAACACTTAAATAATCTCGTGCACATGGCAGGAAAGCTGAGTTCTGCCTCTCTCCCCTGCATTCTTGTTTTTGATGGGGTGTGAAGCAGTGTCCTCCTTTAACTCTTTAGTTGACCTCTTCCTGAACTCCTTCCCTGTGTCCTCACCAGCCCACATTGACACTGTCCCCAATTTCTGTAGGCTAGCGGTAAGTTTAAGAGCAGGAGCACTTGAAAATAGTCACTGATTCAGCAGAATGAAAGTATATACCATGTGAAACATGAAGTGTGCATTCAAAGAAATAAGATATATTCCTAAATGTGCTAGTTTAAAAGATGAAAGGGCTGTGGTCTCCCTCAGTTACTAATATTACCAACTCGCTACATAGGAAGATTTGAGAGAATTTCATCCCTGGGTGAAGGGGTGGTGACAGGTCATTACATAAGCTCGCAGAAGGCCCTGCTCACCAGGCGGACCTGGCCTGGTCAGGGAGGGTGGAGCGAGTGGTCGTGCCAGGCTCTAACACCCCTGTCCCTCTCGCCCTTACAGGTGTTAACAGAACTGAAATCCGACAACCAGAGGCTGAAAGATGAAAACGGTGCCCTTATCAGAGTCATCAGCAAACTGTCCAAATAGACTAGGCTCCATATTTAGGAGGGAAGAGACAGCATTTGCTGCCCTCAACCCTCTTCCAACCTTTGTCTTCCAACCAAAAGAAGTGAATATTTTGGTGGAAGGACACTTCTCTCTGAACCTCCTCCAGGCACCTCCTTTTCACTGTACATTTTCTCTGCACACTCAACACCCTGTTTCCTCCCATATCCCTACCCCTTAAGTTTTATTTGAAGCATGACTGTGATCATTGGAACCATCTGGAGAGGACCTTGGGGAATACACCTGGCTCAGCTGTGGATCCCCCAACTTCCTGCTGCTCAGCTACTTTGTCCACATTGGATTTGGTCCAAACATGTAAGGTCTCTACCCTAACCAGTACCCCCCAGTCTTTTACACTGACCCAGTGTCCTCTGATATAGGTGAGGCTTGTGGTGGCCACTCCAGGGTCTGTCTGGGATTCCAAGAATAACAGGAGAATGTTGAAATAATCACTGAAAAGCCTCTTGAGCTGTGTTTCTATTCGATTCCAAGGTGACTGCAAGTCTACTTTGAGGCGCTCTATTCTTCTTCACCCCTCAGGAACTTACTTTAACTCCCCACTGGTGTTACTTTTATTTTTTCTGTCAACAAACCAGTAACATCCCTGACTAGTCTTAACCCCTATTCCTCTTACATGCCTATGCCCTTTTCTTTCCCCAGGGCTCAGACAATCCTGGCATCATTTATTCCTTTTCTACCCTTTTATTTTCCCTTCTCCCTCCCCTAACCTCACCCCTTGATGTAAAAGCTAGAGCAGAGTATCTGACATCAGTTGTCTTTGGCCATTATGGAAAATCATGTCTCCTGGGCACTCCAGAGACTAGAATAATTGCCTTGGTTGGCAGCATCCCTGCCCTCTCTCTGAAAAGCTAGACCATGGTATAAGCAGCATCCTTTCTTATTATCTCCTACTTGTTTTCCCCTAAAAAGTGCTTTTCTTTATTGGAAAGTCTAGGCTCTGACTACTGCATTCTGCCTTACCTCCCTTGGACCTTGTTTTCCTCACTTCACAATGGCACCTGCTCCTAATGAAAAATGAAGACATTTCAAGGAGGCATAAGCACTGGGGAGCGTAGATTGATAGGAAATAGATCAGGGAATGGAAACAGGGTGGAAAGACATATAGGGTATAAAAGTAGAGTATCTGAGGACACTTGCAACCTTGTGGCAAAGAAGATGGAAGGTGGCAGCCCACTGGGCCGCAAGAATTGTGGTGAATTTGTTTCTTCTGGTGGTTAGATTTAGAGTAGAAACATTTGCTTTCTTAGGGGCCAACAGGAGAAATGACTTCTTAAGAGAGGTTTAAAAGGATGAAATAGTTTCAACTCATTGGCAAAAGCCATGAAATCTTTGAGTGGCAAGGCCCAGAGGTCATTTGGTCTAGTTTTCCATTGTTGGGTCACAAGGATCCCCTGCTACCACAGCTCTGACCCATAGTCAGGTAGCCTCTGATGACGCATTACTCCATGGTTAAGCAACTCTGGTAACAGAAAGTTTCCTAATCTGTGCTGAAGTCTGCCTTTGGATTCTTCCAGCAGTCCACATCTGCCCTTTGTTGCCCTTCTGGGGTGTGCAGCCCGTGATCCCCCTTAATCTAATCAGCTGAAGCATCCCTGGTTCTTTCAGTCCTTCCTCAAATGGCATGCTTTTCATGCCAGTCACATCTTGGTGATCCTCCTCTAGACAAAAAATATGTCATGCCCAAACCTGGACAGAATACTCCATAAATCCAGTATGAAATTAACCTAATAGTTCTTGGCAACCCAGCGTTAATAACTTAATATTTTTGCTTTTTGTAGGAGTCTTATCCCTTGGTTCATTTTGAGTATGCATGTCATTTAAATCCTCATCATTTTAGGGTGGCCGGTGATATTCAATACTTAGAGTGGTCCTTTCTCTTAACATATACTACTACCTCCATCCACTTTGATTTTCTTTCCAGGTTACAATGACGGTATAGTTCTCCATGGCCCTCTGAAACACCAAGTGTGCTTTAAACCAGAAGCTACAATTCAAGATCTCAATCCCAAAATAGGAGATATTTCTCTTCTGGCAAAACCCCATATTCAGAGTATACAAAACTCTCTTCCATTTTCAACCATTTTTCAAGAGTAACTACCACCATATTGGAATTTTGTATTATCGCAGGAGTACTGTAAGCTTGGTTCTCAGGGAATGCTAACTTAGAGTAGAAGTTTCTTATCTTCCACTAAAGGTATTTCTTTCATTTTAGGGAGAGAGAGCAACACAAGATATTGACTAATTGGTTCTCCTGGCACTTACAGATATTGAGGATGGGGCTGCTATCTTTTTTTGGGAAACGGGAACTAGATTATTAGGAAAACATCTTGACTTTCATTCATTAGGTAGACAGGGTAAAGGGGTTGCAGAGAGTTCCCTCATATCTACTTGTGCCTTTCAAAAGAGTTGGAGGCAGTTCTCAAACTCTTAGATTGGTGTCCCTGCTAATAGCAGCCCTTTCATGTTAAAGCTGCATTTTCTTGCCAAAAAGTTTGCCTTGTGGACCAAGAAACTTAGAAGTTTTTCAAACTCAGGAATACTGGAGTCTATGGCCAAGAACTCATGGAAGTATAAACCATCCTAGGGACTTTCAGGCACTCTCCCTTATGCAATTAATTTTATTAGACAAATTAACTGAATTCTGGTCACTCTCCAGAGAACAAAATATCATTTCTTCACAACTCCCATTTTGACTGGAACTCCCATGAGGTGTAGTGGTAGTCTTCTCCTAGCCAGCTATTTTTTCTATAGGTGCTGGCATCAGCAGGTCTGCCTTCTCTTGTGTTGCTCTGACAATACCTGCTTTTGGACAGTTCAGTAGCCACCAACCTTCAGTCCTTACCTGCTGTTTTGGATATTCACTGAGCACACCAGGTGCTAGCCAATACTTGGGGCTTAGGTTTGTCTATAATGAAATACCAGGAATGGGGTAGAGAAGATTCTAAGAATAGCTTTATACCTTCTGTTCTCATTAATATGGTATTTTTCAAAACCAAGCTACCCCTGTGGGAGTAATGATTTGGCCATTCCAGAAATTCTCTGGCTGAATTTTGCCGCTTTGCCTGATTGTTTTTCAAGGACTGCTTATCCTTTTGCAGATAGAGCCAGAACATTATGACTCTAGCCCTATCCAGTACTCTACTGTAACATGGCTGTGCAAATCTTAGGGTGTTGACTCTAAAGAATCAAAAGAACAGACATGCCTTGGACTTGATGCACTGAATTCTTTATTGAGCAGCTCATTTGATATTTCCTGGAACCTGCCTGTCTTATTCTATCCAAATGCAGGATGGGTTTGCTTCTTTTAGGGACTTTCCCTGGTTTCTATCCCAGCTCCCACCCTGTTTTTAAGGAGACCTAGATCCATTTATTGCCATCTGAAGCCTCTGGTAAGGTTTCAGATCTCTGTTTTGTATCATTTCACACACTCCCTCTGTCCCAAGCAATACATGTGCTTATTGTTAAGGAAGCAAGGTGGCTAACAAAATGTGCATGAACAACTATTTCTCCACTGGGAATTTTAATTGAGCCAGAGATGAGGGAAGAAGAAGAAATTCTCAGAGCCATCCAGTTTTGTTTGGTCTCTGGATTTCTGGCCCCGATACAGCCATTCAAGCACAGACAGACACTGCCTCCTCTCAGAGAATGGCCATTGTTTCAGTTGGGGGCACTGGTGCAGGAGATGGTCCTAGTAGAGCTGGCACTTCTGAGGAGGTGGGCACAGGAAGAGAAGGGAGCAAAGAGGCATGGAAAAGAAAACGACTTCAAGTGTCTCCAGTTGTTCAGCTTCCAGGCTGCTTTGTACCTCAAAAAGGAAAGCCTGAGGGGTTCAGCAACTAAGTCAATAGGAAGTGAGAATTCCTAGTTCCACCCCACCAAAAGCAACTGGTTTCACTGGAGCTTAACAACGAGGTGACACTACACATGAGTCCTGGTATCCTTCCCTCTAAGGCATCATCAGGGACTTCATCGAATGCCCATTGTTTATACTGACACTGTACCTAGCTCTGGACACAACAGCTATGGTCCCTGCCCAAATCTAGGTCCAATTATAAGCGTAGATCTGGACCACCATACTGGTTTTTAAGGAAGATTCCCAATCCCTCAAAGGATGTAAGTTCTTCTGATCCAAAAACCAAGGCAGCTTTGAAGACAGCATGAAAGGATAAGACCCTAGGAGTCAGAACTGGATTTTTAGGCCACCTCTTATTAGCTTTGTGACCTTGGACAAGCCACCACCCCTGTCTATAATGAGATTGGACTAGATAATCCTAACATCTCTTCTAGGCTTAAAATCCTGTGATTTATTCATTCCTAAGAAGGTCAGAACAGTTTAAACTCAGAGTTTCTACTGTTTCTAACATCAAAATTCAAGAGCAGAAATTTTTGTTTTCTTCTGGATTCAAACTGTTTAACACCAGCATATCAAGGTTGACTTCTTATCCTTTTGGAAAGTGAATTGAATAGTGAGGGTAATTGAATTGTATTGGAATTGCTTTCCCTTCTAATGGCTAGGTAAGAATTAAAACCTGCAGAGGTGGAAATTGGTACTCATAGGGAAATGGATAGAAAGCAATTTGTTGCAAGCAGCCTTTGGACAAATTGTTTTATAGAAAATAGAGCTGCTGCTTCATAGGTTTCCTCAGCCATCTTGAATGTGGTCTACGTGGCAGACTAACTGCATTTCTGCTGAGTGCCAGCTGGATCCTAGTCTTGAAATCTGCCTTTCAGCAGCAAAAGAAAATCTCAATTTTTAGTTCCATTGAGCTCCGCTGGATTCTGGACTTTCAGAAGTAAGAGGTTCCAGTGCTGTTCAGGATGGTCCTTCCTTTAAAGCAGATTTGCATGGGGCAGTACCAATGAGTAAGAACTTACAAATCCAAAGTCCACATAGCCACATCGCATAGAACAGCATGCAAGACTCCTGCAGGACTGGTGTGAGTGGAAACCCAAGAAATGGAGGTGAGCTGCTTGTTTGGTGAGAAGAAGTTAAAAGGTCAGGAGCTTTGAATATAGAGCAGAATGGAGGCAGTAACTCTGCGAGGAGGGAGTTATGCAGAAACAAAGCTTTGGCACATGGAAACGAATGTCTTTCTGGTAACCTCATCCCTCCTGCCCCCAGCTGAGGGGAGCTTTTAATCAGCTTGCATAATGGTATTGACGTTGCTTAGGAGCAGTGGCCCCTATCAGGGACAGCTCTGGATCACTTATGTTCTGATTAGAGTGGAAAATGGATCAACTTCCTTGCAGCCCATGAACTGCCATTGTCACAGCAACGAGGGAATGAAGTTGTCTCTGAGGGTTGAGAAAAACCGAATAGAGAATCTTGACTAGCCAGCCAGTAGCTGCATGGTAAAAGAAGATGTGTTCACTTTTCCTTTGAGAGTTGTGGTTGAAGATCAGAATTGAACCTAGACATGGCTTGTAACCCAGTATCCCAGAAGCCCCTCCTTGGGAAGAACTGTAAACAAGAAGTGGGTGTGTTCAAAGACCAACACCATTGATGAATGTTCTGACATTTCCTAAGAAGGTCTGATAATTTGAGGATTAGTCTTGCTTCTAACCTATGTGGTAAAAATATGCACATTTACTAGCCCAGAGCTGTCAGCCCCATATAGAAGTCTGGCATATTCTTGATTAGAAATGAAACCTCAGAAACCAATTTTATCCAAGTGTATTATTTTGTTAATTCATATCTTTTGCTTTTTCCTCTCCATTCCAATCTCTCACAGGACTTCTCTCTGAGCCATTCTCCAATTCATCTGCTTGTCATTTTGGACTGTGAATCTGCCAGAAGTGATTTTTTGTTGTTTCTCCTCCAAATTTTCCCCAATGCTTCCAATAAACTTTTTCTTGGGTGGCCCTTACAGTGACATCAGGATGCTCTTATGCCCTTCCAAAATAAGCATACACTTCACCCATCCTCTCCCTCTTATCTCCCCCCTCATTTTAATTCTTGGTTTTTCTCACTTGGGGCTGATGGTGCTTTGGAGAGGAGGTTTTCCATGAATCAGTCCAGATTCCTGGAGGAATTCCATACACCAGCAACGACCACTACCACCCTGTCCTCCAGTTTCAAAGTTCCCTGGCTATGCTAGTGGCTTCCCAGGACAGGGTTTGACTCCTAGGCCTTTGGTTCAGAATTGCTCCACGTTCCTGCAGAAAGGCAACGGTTAAGGAAGCAGAGCCATTCTCCAGGACTTGGTGTTTGTGGCTGGGTCTTCCTAACCATTCTCGACCGATGAGGGCTCGCTGTATGACTTAACCCATAGCCATGGGTAACTGTTGTCTAGATTACTCCTGAGAGGTTTGACTGTTTCCACCTTAAGACCAAAGTGTATCTTTTCAGAAAAAAAAACTTGATTAGTATGTCAGTGTATCTCTTGATAGTAACTCAGCCCATTCCTGCCTAGAAGAAGAAAGGATTCCGAAAGGCATGCTAACTGTGAAGAGCCTCTCAGGAGAGCCATGTTCTCGCCTACACAGAGCTGGGGGTCAGTGTGCAGATCCTGAGCATGGGACGTGCTGTCCTAGTGAGTCTCTCAAATATCTCTGCCCTTAACCTTTTCTCTCTCACACACTACTGAAACCTGGAACCGATTCCAGCTTGTCCTCTGGTGAAGAGAGACCAGGTAAAGAGGCTAGAGAAGAAAGGATAGGAGCTCAAGCACACACAAGAGGCAGGCTGCAGGGATAGGAGAGGGTTCTGGGAGAATGCAGCATCCCCAAATACCCCCTTTTCTAGCCAGCATCCCTTGAAAGATTGGGCCTGCCACCTGGCTGGTGCCCCAAGTAGGTCTGTCACCTCTCTGGGGAGGGAAGGGATCTCTTTCACCCTTGTATGTCCCCTCCTGGAGAAGATACGGCCTGTTCTCACTCGAATGGTTCAGACTCGGGCTTTGGCTTCATGGTTTTCCTCCTTTCATTCTTCCCTCTGCCCTGACCTTAATTAGACAGGGGTGAAAATAGCTGTTAAGAAACACCACAGCACTCCATGTCTCTCCCATTTTAGGTGTAGCGTTTGTCTCTTCTCCATTCACTCACCCTTCACTCCTGACTTCTGCTTCCACCACAGTTAAAGCACTAGATGTAATGTTTTCAGCTGAGTTGTATGGATTAACTTCAGTCAATTGTAAATACACCTGGGGTGGGGTGGGGTTGTTTAGGGAGGGGAAGCCAGACTCGCTTTGTGAACTGAATGTATTTTTATGCAATTTTGAGTGGCCTTTCAACCCTGAGATGAATGATTTTGTTTTACTGGTTGTTATTATATAGTATTATTAAGTATTCTGTGTTTGAAAGTTTGGTAATAATAATATTCACATCTCTGACTCTATACACAACAGTATTTATAAATGAGTAAATAAAACTGTGTTTTAACTTTGTGACTGTGTCTCCACCATGTTAAGAAATGGGATTTATGAAATCCCACATCCAGGGCAGCGTCTTGCAGTTTTATTTCATGTTACCCCCATCACCGTCGGGGCCTCACTCTCCTACCTCCTGCACTAAGAGGCCTCTTCCCCAGTGACAGCCACAAGTGAATCACGTCTGTAAGAGCAGGGTCTCTGGAAGTATCAAGACAAGTGCTAAGTGGGGACAGACCAAAGAAAAGCCTAGACTGGAGGTTCAAAAGAACTGTAAGAAGGAAGCAAGGTTCCAAGTAACTAAGTATAATTGTTTCTTTGAAGACAGCGTGCATGCTAAGTGACAAGGATGTTGAGCCCATCTACATGAGCACTAGGATACTTTTGTACATAGAAAAGTTGAGGTGCAGAGAGATGGAGGTTTTTCTGGAATCATAAAGGTCTCCTGGAGGTCTTTCTTCACCGTTAGCTCTCTGCTAGATACATAATGGTCTTCATTAGGTTATTGCTTTATTCAGGAGATCCAAAACTGCTCCATAGCTCCCAACTACAAATGTAGCTAATTTAGGGGTTGTTGGAGGGTAAAGCCACACTCAAAGGGGCCATACCCCGGGAGGAGGTTGCTCAGGCCCTTTGGCAGGGTTGTAGTTCGGTGGCCAGGTCTGACCTTGCTTAGCCAAGGTTCCCGTCTGCTTTCTCCATCCAGCAAGCCCTGTCCCTGGCTTTACCCAGCCCTGCGTTTTCTGCCAAGCAGAAATCCTTGGTCACAGACTTGGAGTGAGCAGAGGGAGGTCCAAGGGACGATTCCTTTCCCCTGTCATCACCCAGCTGTTGTAGCCCAAACAGCAGCGGAACAAATGTACATGATGTCATGGTTGAAGAGTTCAGACCTGCCCTAGAGCCTGAAACAGGCAAAGAAGCATGCCTGATGCAAGGGGTTCCAAGACCCAAATGTCATTTCTCTTTCTGTAACCCCCACTGGGTGCGGTGAGGACTGTGGAAACAATCCCCCAGCAGTCATGTGGCCTAGCCCCCCACAGAGGAGGGCCCACAGCTTCCCTGTAGCAGATGCAGCGCTCACGGGTTCAGCCAGGAGAGCCTGTTGTCAAGTCCTGTCCTTTGTGCTAAGCAGGCTCATCCTCCCCAGGCCTCCAGCCCACCCAGCCTTGGGGACTAAAGCAGCAAGACTGGATAGCCCTTTAAAGGACCCGGGCCCTGGCTGGCACCCACGGGCCCTGTTTCTGCCTTGCCTTCACTGCCCCTTGTGTATTTTGACCTGACTGGCAAGAACAGCCCAGCAGGTGGTGCGTCCAGGGAGGACAAGTGCTCCAAGCCGCTGAGGCCGACCGCCCCACTCCTCCCTCCCCAGATCTCACAGCCTGTTCTAGGGTCACAGGTCTAGAAGGCCACTGTGTGACCTGACAAGACGGCAGCAGCATGCTTGTCTTCAAGGTAAGGAGACAGGAGAGGTTGGTTCTGAGGAAGGACTATTGCCTCATTTGGGGGATAAGGCTGCCCTACTCTCTCTCTGCTTAAAAATTCTGGCGCTCTATCCTCAGGCCCCAACATCTTTGCCTCAGAAGTCAAAGGTGTTTGAAGCTGTTCGCAGTGAGGCAGTTGCAGACTTTGTAAAAATTCATCATCTTTTCAGACTCCAGAGCCTGCCTCCCCATCCTTGGGCTCAGGCTGTGACAGTTCCCTTCAGCCAGCTCTACCGGAAGTGCGAGAAACCAGTCTACCCCCACCCAGGCCTCCCCAGCACCACCACGCTCCCTCCAGAAAAGCGACTGTCGGGCACTGGCATATGGCGCAGCCCCACCACCCACCTAGAGCCCGTCTGGTCTACCCCCTCCCCAAGAAGAGAAGAGTGTGGGCTTTGGGCTCCTTGGTTGCGTCCCATAGGGAGATGCTGGAGAAGACTCTCGGAGCCATCTCCACACCCTCACCCACCATGCTGACCCTCATGGGTGCCCAGCAGAAACAACTAGAGATACCCCCCACCCCAGGTTTCTTTCAGCTCATTTCTTTAATAAGGAGACACAGCTCATTACAAAATAATTTGACAAGAGATCAGACAAGAACAACAGAGTCCACATTAGCAGGGGCTAAGGGGGTATGTGTGAAGAGCATTGCCAAGCAGAGGAGGGCAAGGCGGTCTATGCAAGTGTCCTTCCTGTAAAGACAAAGACGGGGCTCCCAGTGAGGCTGTGCATTCCAGGGGTGCCTTGGGGCAGGCGAGGGTCTGCCCCAGCCCTGGTTTCAAAGTTTTCAGGCCCCAGGGTTTTCAGGAGATAGCAAATCAAGTCCTTAGATGGGGAGGAGTCTGGGCAGGATGGCCAGGGTTCCTTGGCATGAGTCCTAATTGCTAAGGAAGGCTGGATGGAGAAACTCCCAACTCCCTGGATACACTGCTCCAGCCACCTCACCAGACCAGACTCAACTCTTGCCTCAGTTTCTACTCTACTGTGGGGAGGTCCCAGAAAGGGCTGGAGGGAGGCAAGACTTATCTTCCCTCCACTCCTCCTCCAAGCACCTCTTCCCAGTCTGTTCTGAATCAGTCCCCTCTGCGTGCTCCACTCTGCATATCCTCAGCACAAAGCTAGCCAAGGGACATCTGTGTTCTCACTCCACCCATGGGTCTCAGTATGGAAAGGGCAGAGCCCACCTTGCTGTCTTTGGCCTCATCTAACACACCCAGCAATGACAACCCTGCCTGCCCGTCACCTTCATGCCTCTCCTCCTCCTCCCCACAGCTGCCATGCCTGAGGCCTCCTGGGGCTATTCAGATGCATGGTCCACCCACCCTTGCCAAGTGGGCTCACGGACTGCAGGCTGGGAGCTGCATGTCCCTCTTGACTCAACACTTTGGCCTAGGGACCTTCAGAGCATCCTGTCCCCCCTCCTCACCTCCTACCACTGAGCATAGCTGTCGGTGGCTGCTCTGTGGACCCACATGCATATCTGCTCTACCCAGTTCTCTCCCAGAGAGGCCCCTCACAGCCAGAACTGCCCACCCACCACTCTCATGGAGCTCTACAGGTAGCCCCACCCTTGGGGTGCTGCCTGTCAGCCTGCAGGTAGAAACATGGAGAAGTCCACTGCATTTGCAAGGCTGTTTCCCTGGTTTCTCCCAAGAGTTCCTCCTCCATTACCACCCACAGACCCTGGCCCCACAGTGTTAAGTAAACCGAACTGATTCTGCCAACCCCAGGTGATAAATGGGAACCTGACCACTGGCTACTCCTGAAAATCTTAGTTGCCTTCACAGGGTCCCAGGAGAGGTATCCAAAATATGGACTTCCCACCACTGCCCTGTCTAGACACGGAGAAGAGGGGATTGGATTGTCAAAGTCCAGCTTGGGCAGGCCATCGGGGGCATCTCCTGAGACCCCAGCAGAAGTCCTGGACACCATCCATCCTCATGAGATGGGACTGAGGGAGCAGGAGAGGTGACAACAGGTGAGCCCTTCACAAGTGTTCTGTGGGGAGCCAGTCAGAGGGACATTGGGGGCCCCTGAGAGGAGCCAGAGGGCGGTCTCCAGCAGGAAGCCCCTTTATGGCTTTTCAGTTAATTCAGACAATGGGAGGAAGTGGCACACCACACACATACACAGGACACAGAAGCTGCCGAGACACTGGACACCAGGCAGGACGTGGGGCACCGCACACCGAAGGCTGGCTCTGCAGGCGGATGTGCAGCAGACGTCGGGGAAGGGTCTTCAGGGGCTCCGGGGGTCCTCCAGCATCTCCGACTGGCACAGAGCCAGAAACCAGCTCCCGCAGGATGATGGCTCCCATTGGGGGATCCCCCACGGGTGGAGGCAGGCGTGGGACTGGGGGACAAAGACTTTATACAACATAAAATCGAAGAAACAGCCTCGAGTTCTTTAAAATAGGTTTGGGGAGTAGGAAGACTCTGCATTGCCATGCAGCTATTTACAAAAAGTTATAGACATGCATCTTGATGAAACAAGATTCTGTTCATATGTTTATAGATAACTATCATCTTTTATGTATTACTAAGCACACATGGAGGGGGGATCAGATGAGGCTCGAATGGCTTCAGAAGGTTCTTTTTTGTTGTTGTCACTTTTTAAAAAAGTATATTCATGTGTCTTCAAGTCACAGTGTCCCCTTCTCAATATTGCAGTTCAAAAAACAGGTCAAGTTAAATCCTCGGTGACCAGTCTCTGGCCCCTAAGGACCGAGGGGGTGAGGGAGAAGGTCCTAGGATACGGTTGCCAGGGGTAAAATATAGGACACCTGGTTACATTTGAGTTTCAGATAAATAGTGACTAATTTTTTTTTAGTATGGTATGTCCCAAATGTTGCCTGGGACATCTTATACTTAAAAATTATTCACTGATTATCTGAAATTCAAATGTAAGAGGGCATCCTGTATTTTTATTTGCTAACTCTGACAACCCTGTCACAGGGGCCCTGGGCCACTGAGGTCAGGCCTTGGGACTCCTCCTGCCTGGAGAGGGCCCCAGCCAGCCTGGGTGATGGGGTGGGAGGGGAGAGGGTGGAAGGGGAGAGGTAGGGCAAGCTGGAGGATATAGGGCACTTCCTGGCTCAATTTCTTCCTACTTTTAGGGAGGAGGCACCACAGGCTTTCTCTTTAGGCTGGATGAGACCCAGGACTCAGAGGCCTCAAAAATTAGCCTACGGCTCTAAAAGAACACGGAATCTCTCCCTACCAGCTCCAAGGAAGGGCTTCGCAACCCTCCTGGTACCACCCTTATCCTGCCCCGTGCAGGGAGGCAGGCTTATAGGAGAGCTGGCTTTATCCACAGGGGGCTGCTGCAACCCCTCTTTTCTCTCTCTCAAGCCCTGGTGCAGGAAAATCATTCCAAACTGCTTCTGCTGAAACCCAAGATATATCTCATTTCCGGGGGAGAAGAGAAATCAGAATCGGAGACTGACCTAATCCCTTCTGCCATTCCTCTGGTTGAGGGACTCCAGGACAGTCACTTCTCATTCATGCAGGTGCCTGTTAACGTCTGGGGCTGCCCAGGTCTTTACCCAGCTGCTCCTAGGCTTCAGCTTCCTCTTCTAAAATCCAAAGATCTGCCCGTAGCTCTAAGAGTTAGTTTTCCTTCTGGGATGATTACTCAGGGAGAAAGGAGAAAACAGCTTTCAGGTCTCACCCCTGACTTTCGGGTGGGATTGGGCTTGGGTTTTCATGGTCTCAGCCCTCTGTAGAAATCACCTCTATATTAATTTCCTCTCTCTGCAGTAGACCTGGAGAGTGAAAATTCCATCCTCAGAGGCATCCAGAACCTCTCACTAGTCAGACACCCTACCTCTATCCTACTTAGTGCCAACACCCCAGCACCCTAATATCCCAGAAATAAATGCACATGGTAGAAAAGGGTGTGGAATGATGCTCTGTGGTTTGGGTGACACCAACCCTCAGTGTATGTAGAAACGTAAGCGTGTTCCCTGCTCAGCCCAGAGGCTGGAGAGAAGCCATCTCTCTGCTAGGGTAGCTCTTCTGGGCCAAATGCCCAACCCAGGATCAGACAAGCCCTGGGGAGGGAATTGCCCCTCATTCCCTTGCTCTCCACTGGGGCCAAGCCTCAGAGTTTCTCAGCCTCACTAGAGGCAGCCTCCAGGTAATAAAACCCAGCCCCTGACCCCAGGCAGGCAGACACCCTGCCTACCAGTGGTGCCTACTGTTGCCTTTCCTTCCCTGTTGGGAAGGGACAAGACTCAAGCTTTGGAAGGACTGAATGAGATTTAGAGGCAGAGAGAAATCCTAGGTGATAGCAGGTGGACAGGGAAATAAAAAAAGAATGAAGGTAGAGGGGAAGAGATTAGCAGGGGAGGGTCCATGAATGTGGCTAATAGGATGGAGGTGAGGAGAATGAGTGTGGGGAGAGACCCTGAGAAAGCACCAAAATCCCATAGCTCTGGGGGTGGGAGAAGAGTCCAATGACCTCTGATGCCCATGCCAGGAGATCCTACGCTATAGACTCCCAGATCCTGAAGCTACCCAGTTCTCTACAAACCCAGGTCCCAAGCACCAAAGCTCATAATCCTTGGCAGAGTCCAACTTTCCCATCAGTAAGTAAACACACACACACACTCTTACACAGGTTCCAATGAAAAAAATTTTTTTCCCATGTACCAGGAGCCACTAGCAAGAAGGGGAAGGGTCTCTGAGAGGCAGGCTGGGCTGGGCCTGCATCCCAGTTTGTTTCTGGTTGAGGTACCCCCTTCCCCACTCCAACCAAAAAACAAAAGACTCCAGTAAAATAAAAAGACATTCTGCACCTTCTTCATGCTGGGTCCTCAAAGCCTGATTCTCTCTGACACCTTTCATCTGTCTCAGGGGCCTACAGGAAGCTGAGGTGGCCCAGATGGGGCAGGACAGGAAGTGTTGCCATTTTTCCTGGGAAAGAAAGTGTGCCCCAGTCTTCTGAGGAAGTCATGGGTTTTCTGTGGTAAAGAAATTGCAAAGGCCTGAGGACTCCATGCATGGAAGAGAAGGGGCAAAGGAAGGGAGACAAGGAAGGGAGTCAAAGGAAGTGGTGCTGTCCCCTGGCCACATGGGAGCCTGTCTCTCTTGTCCAGGCTGAAGGTTTGGAAGGGGACTCAGTGCAAACTTGATGAACATATATATGGCTTTTTATTGATGCTGGGGACAAAAGGTGAAAGAGGAATGGGACATAACTGAGCATGGGGCAGAAACCCAGCAGGTTTCCTCCACTGCCCATTTGGAATGGGTGTCCTTCATTTCTCAGAGTACCTAGAGAGAAGCTTCCCTAAGGAAAGGTAAGATGGGCCCCCCCTTGGATCTCCCTGGGTCAGAGAGCAAGGAGTAGGGGGGCCCCAGTACTTCCATCTACCTCATCCAGGGAAATCTCTACCATCTGTATACCCTCTCTCTCTCACCACCCACCCCCTTCTTACCTGGACCTCAGGAGAACTAAGAACATTTAAACCTTCCTTTTAAAGGTCTCTGGCTCTGTACAGATAACTGTCTTCAGACAGTGTTGCTTCACTTAAGTTAAAAAAGAAAGAAAAGCAAAAGCATGAGAGGAATAAAATGCAAATGAACTGCACTGCTAATATTCTGGAAAGGGAGAAAGCATCTGTGTTTCCCACCAGAAGAAGGCAGAGTCCCAGGAGTTTCGTTTGGTTCTTTCTAGGTAACGGGCCTTCCGTTTGTCCATAGTTTGAAATTGTCAACAAGAGTGAGGTCCTGGGACTGATAGTCCCTGTTAGGATCTGATTAGTCTAGGAATAGTTTATTTACATGAATGTCCCAGAGACCACACTTCTGGGGAAACTAAGACTGACAGGAGTAAGTCTATGATGGCATCAGGCATTTGCTGCTAGTTCTGGACAAATCCATGTCCACATCTTGCTGCCTCCTGAATAGCCACCTACTAGGAATATAGGAGCTTCTGGCATCTGACAGGAATCTGAACCCTCTCCACAAGCTGACAGAAGAGCTCTCATTTAGACAGTGGACTTTCTTCATTTCAGGGTGCCTGAAGAGCCTTGTCTTCCCACATAGTTTCACTGTCCGTGGCTCATTCCAGGAGTGAATAGAGATGCTTGAAGCTACACATACATACACACACGTACACACGGATCATTGGCCACTGTGTTGCCTTTCCTGTCAGGAAACAGGATGTACTGCCATTTTGTTGGTCCAGAACACTCAAAAAACAGGAAGTGCTATGACTTCCCGTCAAAAGAGGGCCTCACTCAGGGTGAAGCTTAAGTGAAGCTTTGCAAGAGTGGAGGGGAAACATGGCAGGGCATGCAACAGGGGCAACTCCTGGGACAATGAAAAGAGCCAGGCTTCTCTTTCACCTCTTAGGGGACTCTCCTCACACAGCCGTCAGAGGAAAGTTGGTCTTTAAAAAGAGAAAAAGGAAGGGAAAACAAGGATACAACCACAAACAAACAAAAAAACCTCTAAGGTTGCATAACTGAGGTATTGATAGCTCTGGATCTCGTCAGTGTCTGTGAGGGGAGCAGTCCCGGCCTACTTGTTCTTGCCCAGAAGCGCGTCCACCTCCTCCTCGGGTTTGAGTGAGTGCCACTGGGCGATGGGCCTCCGGGGATTGGCCAGCATGTCGGACCAGTGCCGAAGCTCTGTGCCTGTGGCATTGCTGCCCACGAAGATCTTGCCAATGGCTTCGTTCTTGCCCAGCTTGTCATAGTCCAGCACAGTGACCACTACCTGGACTTTCTGCAGGGAAAGCAATGGAGAGTGGGAGTTGGCAGGTGAAGAGGTGAGATCCCATGACCAACCTTCTCCCCCTCCATCAACCCATACTCCAAACGATTGGGCAGAGAAGGTCTCCCAGAGCTCCTTGCTTCCATCCTTGGCTCCAAGTAAGACTGTACTTACATGGAGGCAGTGGCCTTTGAGAGGCAACCTCTGTTTCTGCTGATAGGCATTGACTGAGCATGGGCGATCTTCCAGGTACTGTGCTAAGTAAGCCCTTGGGATTCAGGAGAATGTGGTGGGGGGAGGAGGGCAAAAATTTACAACACCAACTGATAAAAAGTTACACTCGAAAGGTAAACACAAGGTAATATGGAAATTCAAAGGGGGTGACAGTCCTGCTTGGGTCAATCGGGAAAGGCTTCACAGAGGAGGTGATGTTTGAAATGGGGTCTGAAGGCTGAGGATTTCCCCAGGTAGGGAAAATAGGAAAGAGGAGTGCAGAAAAGAAAATTGGCCTGGGTAGAGGTATGAAGACATGAAAGTGCATTTAAGTTCACAGTCGTTGAGATGTAGAGAGGCACTCAGAAGCAAAGAGGCAGGAAATGAGGTTGGTAGGGTGGGTTGAGTCCAGCTAAGGAGTTAGGCAAACAGTAGGGCACTCCCCAAGACTTCTAAGATACTTCTAAAATATCCTGTATATTTTAGAAAGAGAACCTTGGCATTGAGGTCAAACTGAAGGAGGACCAGGTCTGGTGTCATGGACACCAGTGGGGACTGCCTGGGAGGGTGGATATCGAGGAGCCGCATCAAGGCTGCGGCAGTGGGGATGGGAAGGAGGGGGCAGACTGGAGATGTGTTTAGGGGAGAGAATCAGGGCAACTTGGTGGCCAGCTGGATTTGTTGAAGGAGACTGCCTTTCTCCTTCCTGAGCCCGGCTACTCGGTCTTACCCTTTATGAATGCACCTTTTTTATTTTTTTAGGAGGTACCAGGGACTGAACCCAGGACCTCGTACATGGGAAGCAGCACTCAACCACTTGGGCTACATCTGCTCCCCTCAGGCTCACCCTTTTTTTTTAAAGATTTATTTTTTTATTTATTTCTCTCCCCTCCCTCCCCCCCCCCCCACCAGTTGTCTGCTCTCTGTGTCCATTTGCTGTGTGTTCTTCTGTGTCCACTTATATTCTTGTCAACGGCACCGGGAATCTGTGTCTCTTTTTGTTGCGTCATCTTGCTGTGTCAACTCTCCGTGTGTGCGGCGCCATTCCTAGGCAGGCTGCACTTTTTTTGAGCTGGGCGGGTCTCCTTACGGGGCGCACTCCTTTACGCCCAGGACACCCCTGCATGGCAGGGCACTCCTTGTGTGTATCAGCACTGCGCATGGGCCATCTCATCACACAGGTCAGGAGGCCCTGGGTTTGAACCCTGGACCTCCCATGTGGTAGGCAGACACTCTATCCATTGAGCCAAACCTGCTTCCCTCAGGCTCACCTTTTAGACCCAAGCTTTCTCTGTGAAGCCTCACCTGAATTGCTCTCACTCCTCTACATTTCTGCAATGAAGCTGACACCTCACTATTTTGAATTGCTTGTTTCCTGGCCCCACTCCCACCTGTGTTCCTTGAGGGCAAGGGCTGTGTCTTCTCATTTGTCCCTGGCACTTAGGAAATGCTCAGTGAAGCATGTTGGATAAATGAGAATGGAAAAAGAGAGGGAAGGCATCTAAGATGATGCCCAGATTCCTGGCTTGGGCAGTGGGGTAGATGGTGGCGAATTCCTTTGAAAATTCAGAATTTGGAAAGAAGAGGCATGGCTGGGAAGGGGGACAGTATGGAGAAGATTATACTGGCTTAGACCTGTTGAGTTTGAGATGCCTGGGGCAATATTCTTTATGTCCATCTTCGGTTCTATAGTAAGGACTCCTCTTATTCTAGCACCATCCATGTGCCTTCAAAGAACTTCCCATAGATGATACCACCAGGCCTGATCATTCTCTCAGCACCCTCTCCCCCATCCCCTTCAGGGGAGGGGAGGCAAGGAGGGAGCAGCTCTTCATAAAGAGGGAGAGACGAGACTCCAATAGAACCCAGCACCCCGTGAGCTCCTGGCCACATCCGACTCCCAGCCCGGGGTGGGCAGTGGCTCTCTTGTCCCACTGTGTCCAGATCTCACATGCCCAGAAGCAGTGAGAACAGACCTCATCTCAAACACTTAGAGAACTCGCTGGCGGGGTGAAAGAGAGGAAAGGACGGAGGGAGCCGAGAAGGGAAGGATAGAGAGAAAAGAGGAGAGAGAAAGGGGGTCAGCGGGGAGATGGCAGCAAACGTGGGAAGCCGCAGAAGGGGCAGGGACGGCCGAGGCAGGAAGTGGCTGGGGGAGGACGGGGAGCCGGCTGCTCCCAGCTCGCTGGGGCCTGAGCTCCCCCCGCACACACCCACAGGTGAGTCAAGGAATGCCTCGTAGAATTGTTCAGTTCCTCTGAAAAGGAGGCGCCATGGGAAAGAGGCCCCCAAGCCCCGCAGCGTCATTAGACCCAGGGCCTTCCGGGGCCTGAGCGAGGCTGCGCCGCGGTCTCCGGGCAGCCCCGCTCTCCTCACCCCTCCGCCCTCCTCACCCCTCCGCCACCCACCCACGTGCATGCTCGCCTCCCCCGGCCCCGCTCCAAGGGCCCCAGCACCTGAATCTGCTCGAAAGGAATCTCGAAGCTGAAGGACTCGTTGAAGTACGGGTTCAGGGTCTTCTTCTTCACGGTCGTCTTCTTCTTCTTGAGCCTCTTGCCGTTCTGCATCAGGTGGATCTTCACGTAGGGGTCTGTGGAGGGAGCGTCCCCGCCCGAGGAGGGCCCCCTCAGCCTCCCGCCCGCCGCCCGATGCGCCTCCCGCCCTGCCGAGACCGGGCCCTGCCCGAGTCCAGAGTGCCCGTCAGGCCCAGGGGTGGCAGAGAGCTGTCACTTCAAGGACCAACTCAGATCGGGTGCCCGTGGCTGCCCGGAGCAGCGAGAAGCTCTGCGTCTAAGTGAGGCCTGGGTGGGAAAGAGCGTGGGGCTTGACTGGTGATGTCTGTCATAGGCAGGGACAGAGGAGTGCCGAAAGCACGCCGCACATCGGCCGTCCCGGATCCAGTCCAGTCCTCCTAACCTCGCAGATGAGAAAGTGAGGCCCAAAGAGGGGAAATGACCGACCCAAGGTCATGCAGGGAGTCGGCGACCGAGTTGGGACGAGCACGGAGAGGGGCCGGGTGGAAGGCACGTGCAGGCCTGCTTCTCAGGTAAGGCGTGGCAGAGGCCTCACCGTCCACCAGAGCCTGTGCTGTGGGCCAGCCCCACTCACTGCCAGGTAAAGCTGAAGCTCAGAGCACTCCCCTGGGGAGCCTTTCCTGGCCCACAGCCTCTCCCAGAAAAGTGTCTCGTTGCGGTGTCAGGATGAAGGCACATTTTGGGTTAACCCTCCCCACTTCCTACAAACTTCCCCTGGGAGAGGTAAAACCCTAAGTCACGGACACATTCCTCCATGACCCATGGAGTGGGGCAGGAAAACACCCAGACAGAGGGGGCAGGGGGCCCGCGGGGAAGGGGGTGCTGGAGGCCCTCAGGACCCAGCCTGCGGCATTCCCCCCGCGTCTTCCCGGCGGGGGTTTCCTTCTGAGCGGATGTGCACAAAGGGCTCTGGCGGTGACCGGCTCTCTGGTGCCGCCCAGCGGCAGCCAGGAGCTCTGCACGCACCTGAGAGGCCCCCCACGTCCATCTTCTTCAGGTTCTTGGCCTCCAGGATGCAGACAGTGAGCTTCCCGGCTGTGGGCACGTAGCGCAGGGAGGTGCAGATGTCCCCCAGCTTCTCGGGCTGCTCAGGGAGGAAAGCAGGACTCAGGGCCAGCTCAGCCACCCCGGGGCCTCCAGCCAGGCGGTGGTTTGTGCCCACCTGCCTCAGCCACCGTCGCCTAAGGAGGTCTTTCCGCATCTGACCTTGGTGCCTCTTGCTGCAGTTCAGCAAAGGCCCTGAGAGTGAGGGAGTGACACGGTGGAAGCCACGGCCCGGGGAGGCCCAGGGGCGAGTGGACCCAAGTGCAGAGGCCAGGGCGAGCTAGAGGCGCCCCTGTGGCATGTTCAGGTCCTGCCTGTCTCCCAGGGCAGGGGGGCCAGGACCGGAGGAGGGGAAGAGGAGCAGGTGTGGCACCCACGTGCTCGTGTCCCAGGGCCCCGGGACCTGGCGTGAGCACTGCCGGAGCCCCCCTGCCCGTGACTGCTCCCCCTGAGCTCCTCTCTGTCAGCCATGCCATGTCAGGGAGGTGGCGCTCTCCAAGGCGCTTTGCCTCCCTTTTCTCACGTTATTGTCACTGTCTTGCGTTCATGGAGGCAGGGCAAAGGGTTCGTTTTAACCAATGAGAAACTAAGGTTCAGAGAAGGGGATGATTTGCTCCAAATCACACAGTTTAGCCCTGGGGGCAGGGTGAGAACCCAGGGCTGGTTCCTAAACCCTCTCCCAACCCATGCCACCCGAGTCAAAGCTTGTCAGAGTCAGGGTCCCCAGGGCCAACACCGACCACATCACCTGGACCTGATTCAGGTGTGCGGACCCTTCCTGCCACACCCACATGAGCCCCAAGGCAGAGAAGGACGCTTCAGGCTTCTCTTCCAGCCCCTCCACCACCGCCTAGTACTGGGCTGGGCACACGGCTGGGGCTTGGCCAAGACACAAGTAACTGATGCTCCAAAGGGAGCAGCAGTTGAAATAGAGTTTTTGGCACATAGTAGGTGCTCAATAAATACTTGGCAAGTGAATGCTGTAATAGTTGTTGAGAGAACAAGGCCCCGTGCTGAGAATCCTTTAGTATAAAGGTGGGCTTCCTTGTGGGTAAATTGAGGCCCTCAGTGACAGCAGAACTTCCAGAGTCACAATAATAACGGTATTCTCATTTTCTTGAGCACCGACTAGGCAGGCACTGTGCTAGACGCTTTACATCCAAACTTCATCCTCATCGATACAAAAAAGGATAATGAAGAGAACCCAGATACAAAGAGATTAAGCAGCTTGCCCAGGGTCGCACAGCTGGGAGGCGTGGAGCTGGGCTCCTAACCCCGGCCCCCCGGCTCAAAGCCCACCCCCCCGTCATGCCCAGGGGAGGGAGCCCAGGAGAGCAGCCGCGTGTGTCTTGCTGCCGCCCGCCTGGTCCCTGCCCTCACCTCCTCCTTCTCCCCGCCCTGCAGGTCTCGCCACTCCTCGATGGGCTGGCCGAGGTCCACGGTGTTCATAGGCACCTTCACCTCTCCGATGATGTCGTGTTTGGAGAAGCGGTCAAAGTCGTAGATGGCCATCACCAGGGTTTTGCCCCCCAGCTCCTGGTATGGCACCTGCAGGGCACACTCAGGATCAGAGGGGGGCCAGAGCAACCCTGCACCTCCGGGGGCTGCTGCGGGTGGGTCCCTGGCCCCAGTGAGTCCACCGAGGTAGAGAGAAGGCCCAGGGTTCTGGGGGAGCAGAGGGCAAGAGTGCACTAGGGTGGTTGGGGTCCCAACCCTCCAAAGAGGCTAAGGCGGTGGGCCCACATGGAGGTGGACACCCTGCCATGGTCCCGGACTGAGCGGGTCCAAGGGGCCTCAGCCATGGCTAAGGACTAAAGAGAAGTCCGCAGAACCTGGGGTCCCGTGGGAGCAGGGAAGGAGCGGGATCCTCCTTCCAGCCCTCATCACCTTGAAGGTGAAAGTCTCATTGAAGGCAGGGTTCAGGGTCTTCCGATGGACTTTGGTCTCATATTTCTTCTTCTTGTCTGGAAGGAGGAAGACTTTGACGTAAGGGTCTGAGGTGCCCCCCATGTCCAGGGCAGGCAGTTCAGCCGCCTGTAGAACGCCCACGGTGAGCTGCGGAGACACGGAGGGAGGCGCCTGAGTCTCAGGACCGCCCCCACACCAGAGCGGGCCCCAGACCAGCACCCACCAGGCCCTCCTCAGAGGCAGGTGGGGCTGGGAGGGTGGAACTGGTGCTCGAGAGGGAGCTAAGCTCCATCTCCAGCCTCAAGAATTAGGAGAAACGTGGCGACCGGAAGCTAGAAGAGCAATTGATTTTGCCCAAGGTTGGTGGGCAGCTTAAGAGCTGTCAGCCTGGGGCAGGGAAGCTTTCCCAAAGCAGACTAGGGACCAGGGCAGCGTGGAGGTCCAGGAACACATGTCCTGCAGTTTCCAACCTGCCCCACTCCATGGCAAGGAGCCCCCCTGGGTCCGGAGGAGCTGCGGCGATCGCTTCCGTCCAGCTCCCGCCGCCTCCCTCCTCCCCACCTTGGCTCCCTGCCCAGCCCCACACACCTGGTTGGCCTGGAAATCATAGTCCAGGGAAAACTGCAGTTTGCCCAGGTTCTCCGGCTCTTTCTCCTCCTCTCCTTCACCTTCTCCTTCAGTCAAGCCTGTCTCTGCATCGTCATCATCCTAGGGGGGCTGGGAGAGCGGAGGAACACATTTAAAGAGAGAAGAGAGCAGCCTGTCCTGACGCAGGGGCAGCGGGAAGCCGGCTCAGCTGGGAGCGGGGCTCAGGGAGGGCCCGCAGCACTGTGCAGGGGCCTCTTCTCCATGGCCCATCAGAACCCCCAGGCTGCTCCTCCAGGGCCTCCCCAGGGCCCCTGCAAACTCGAGCCTGTGTTTTAAAGGTGTGACTCTGGGGTGTGGTGTGCTCCTCTCCTTCCCACGAGGCGCAGTGCTGAGGCCAGGAACTGCACCAAAGGCTTTGCCACTTCCAGAGCGGGGGATTTGCTTCCTTTGTTAGCCCCTCCCCAGTACTTTCCAGCTCAGGCCCCACCCACCCCAGGCAAGACATACCAGGAGGGCAGTCCAGGCAGACAGGAGCAGATGAGTCCACAGAGGTGGCAAGAGAAGGAAGAAAGGGGAGTGAGAAAAAAAAATCCTCCACTCAGACCAGCCCCTGCAGTCACAGCCATTTGGTGAGACCAAGTTGGGCTATGCCCAGGTGATGCCTGGGAGGCCACACACACACACACACACACACACACACACACACACACAACACACGCAACACTCTGCAGGTTCCTTTTGAGCATGTGCCACACACATACACACATGTAAGCATGTGCACACATACACACAAACACGCAAAGGTTTTGATCCCTGGCCAGTTCCTTCTTGAGATCAGGCCTTTCCTTCCATCCTCCATACTGATTCCTTGAGCAAGAGATTTTTTTCCAGTCACTCCCAAAACAAACATGGGCAAGCAAAGCTATGGCAAAGGTAAAGCACACAGAGGCCCCTGCAAACTCGGAAGGGGACACCTTCCAGGGACCCAAGGGACCTCTCCAGGTTGACCAAACCCAAAGTCAGAGCTAAATAAATTCTAGTGTGATTCAAAGTGGCTTCAGGTCAGCCCTGTCTTGGTGCCCGAAGACCATTCTTCTGCCTCATTCGATTCCCCACCAATAAGCCCTCCAATGAGAACACAGGGCGACCCAAATGATGTCTTCCTGAGGAGGGAAGTTATCTCTTTTTCCAACATTTTGTCCCAATTGCCTCTTTACGGTCAGTAGTGCCCTCTTTCTCTGTCTTCTCAAGGATGAGGTCTCGCTAGCACATCCCATTTGCCAACCCTAGATGATGTTATTCTGGAGATGTAGCAATAGGGCCCAAGGTCCCTCCCTGTGTGAAGTTCTAAGGAGGGGAGCCGTACTGGCTGGAGAAACCCAAAACCCTTGCTTCACTGCTCACCATCAGGAAGGCCTGGGCTGGGCCTCCCGCACCCCCCCAGCCTGGTGGTGGTCCTACCTGACCCCCTTTCATGTCCTTCATGTTCATGGCGTTCTTCATGCCTTTGCCCTTCTCCTTCTTGTTCTTCTTCTTCTTGCAGCAGCACTTCTTGCAGATGCAGAAGCAGCAGGTGAGGATCAGGAGACCAGCGACCACAGCAATAGCAATCAGTGCCCAGGGTGGTACTGCCCACACAGAGAGGACCCCGGAGTCAGCAGTGCCCGCCTTGCAGCCCCAGCCCCGAGCACTGGCAAAACAGCTGTGGCTGCTAACGCTCACCCTCCTCTTTCTTTTGCTTAACCACACACCCAAGAGTGGTTTGCATATAAGTTGCATATACTCTGTGTACATTTTCATTAATACCTCTTGTACTTTCCTTAGTCTGCAGCCTTGTGATAACTGAGAACATCGCTTTGGCTCTATTGAGTATTGACTAGTTTGACCTGTGGAGAGCGGACTCATCCTGGAGAGGATGGGATGGTCCTTACCAGATCCAGGGGAGGAAGAGCCTCTTGGCCCCATCCTACATGCCCAGTTTTGAGAGGGCTGACCCAGAGACGAATGGCCGTGTCCTTAAGGTTTAGCCTGGACCTGGAAAGCTGGGCTCCGAGCGTTTGGGGGGGGGGGGGGAGGCCTGGCGAGGACCACGTGGGCCACTCTCTGCACTCCCTACCTCCCACGATAGTGCCGTTTTTCCTCTTAAACTGCATCTCTGGGGTCCCCCAGGAAGCCTTTGCCAGATTCAGGAAATACTGGGCACTTTTATTTTCTATCTTCCAAATAAAGTTAATTTCAATGTGTTCCTAGAAAACCAATAGTGATTTCTGATTCATAATTTTTCATCTTCTTTTTTATTTTTATTTTTTTGGAGCATTTTCTAGGTTGTAAGAACTTCTTTTTCCTCTGGGATATTGGGAACACATAAACCCTCTCTTCATTAGTGCCAGACCGCAGCGTCCCCACTTCCCTGAAGGGCACTCACTGCCAAGGAATCCAGCCTGAAATCCAAGCAAGAACCCAAGGGCATCTATGAAAACCCCGCAGCCAACATCATACTCAACAGTGAAAGACTGGCAGCTCTCCCTCTAAGAACAGGAACAAGACAAGGATGCCCACTGTCACCACTGTTAGCCAGCATGGTACTAGAAGTTGTTTTTCTTAGGCAAGAAAAAGAAATAAAAGGCATCCACATTGGAAAGGAAGAAGTAAAACCACCCCTATTTGCAGATCCTTTATATAGAAAATCCTGAAAAATCCACACTAAATCTCCTAGAGCTAACAAATGAATTCAGCAAAGTGACGGAGTAAAAGATCAATACCCAAATATCAGTAATGTTACTATACACTTAAAAAAAGATTCCATTTACAATAGCAACTAAAAGAATCAAATATCTAGGAATGAATCTAATCAAGGATATAAAGGACTTGTACACAGAAAACTGCAAAACGTTACTAAGAAAATAAAAGAATAAGTGGGGCATTCCATGTTCACAGACTGGAGGACTAAATACTGTTAAGATGTCAATTCTACCCAAAGTGATTTAACACAATTCCAATCAAAATTGCAACAGCCTTTTTTGCAGAAATGGAAACACCGATTTTCAAATTTATATGGAAGGGTAAGGGATCCCAAAGAGCCAAAAACATCTTGAGAAAGAAAAAATTTGACAGACTAACACTTCCTGAATTTAAAACTTATTACAAAGCCACAGTAATCAAAACAATATGGTAGGGAAACGGACTTGGCCCAGTGGTTAGGGCGTCCATCTACCACATGGGAGGTCCGCGGTTCAAACCCCGGGCCTCCTTGACCCGTGTGCAGCTGGTCCGTGCGCAGCGCTGATGCACGCAAGGAGTGCCGTGCCACGCAGGGGTGTCCCCCGCATAGGGGAGCCCCATGCGCAAGGAGTGTGCCCCATAAGGAGAGCCGCCCAGCGCGAAAGAAAGTGCAGCCTGCCCAGGAATGGCGCCGTCCACACTTCCCGTGCCGCTGACAACAACAGAAGCGGACAAAGAAACAAGACGCAGCAAATAGACACAGAGAACAGACAACCGGGGGAGGGGGTGGGGAATTAAATAAATAAATAAATCTTTTTTAAAAAAAACAAAAAACAATATGGTACCAGACAAGGACAGACTTATAGAGAAATGAAATCAAATTGAGAGTTCAGAAATCAACCCTCACATTTATGGCCAACAGAATTTTGACAAGAGTATCAAGTCCACTCAATTGGGAAAAAATAGTCTCTACCACAAATGGTGCTGGGAAAACTAGATGTCCTTATGCAAAAAGAGTGAAGGTGGACCTCTACCTTACACCACATACAAAAATCAACTCAAAATATTTTTTATATAAAATTTTTTAAAAATTTTAAATATAAAAACCAGAACTTTGAAACTCCTAGAAGAAAACATAGGGAAGCCTCTACAGAACTTTGTGCTAGGCAATGGTGTCTTAGACTTTATACCCAAAGCACAAGCAACAAAAGAAAAAAGATAAATAGAACCTCATCGCAATTCAAAATATTTGTACATCGAAGGACTTTGTCATGAAAGTAAAAAGACAACATAATGGGAGAAAATATTTGGAAACCACATATCTGATAAGGATTTAATATCCAGAATATATTTTAAAAATCCTACAACTTAACAATAAGACAAACAACCCAATTTTAAAAATGATCAAAAGACTTGAATAGATATTTTTCCAAAGAAGGTGTACAAATGGCCAAAAAGCACATGAAAGATGCTCAACATCACTAGCTATTGGGAAAATGCAAATCAAAACCACAATGAGATACCATTTCACAGTCACTAGAATGGTAACTGTTTTTTTAAAACCCAGAACCTTCATTCATTGTTGGTGGGAAAATAGCACAGCCATTGTAGAAGACAGTTTGGCTGTTCCTCAGAAAGTTATGTATAGACTTATCATTTGATCTGACAATCCCACTTCTAGATATATACCCAAAACATTTCAAGGAGAAACTCAAAAAGATAGTTGCACACCAATGTTCATGGCAGCATTATTCACAATTACCAAAAGATAGAAGCAACCCAAGAGTTCATCAACCAAAGAATGGATAAACAAAATGTTGTCTATAAGTACAAGGGAATATCATTCAGCTGTGAGAAGGAACAAAGTTCTAATACATACAACATGAATGAATCTTGAAGACATCATGTTGTATGCAATAAGCCAGACAAAAGGACAAATATTGTATGATCTCACTGTTACGAAATATTTAAAATAAGCAAAATCATAGAGTCAGAATCTAAAATATAGTTGCCAACGGACAAGGTGGGTGTGAGAAATGAGGAGTTAATGCTTAAATTGTACACTGTTTCTATTTGGGTTGATCATAAAGTTTTGGTAAAGAATAGCAGTGATAGTAGCACAACATTGTGATTGTACTTAATAGCACTGAATTATATATTTGAATGTGATTAAAAGGGAAATTTTAGGTTGTATATATGTTACTAGAATAAAAAAATTTAAAAAACAACCACATAGGACTGTACTACACAGGGAACCCTAATGTAAATCATGGACTGTAGTTAATAGTACAATATAAAAATGTTCTTCCATGAATTATAACCAATGTATCACACTAAAGCTAGGTGTTAGTAATAGGGTGGTTTATGGGAACTCTGTATTTTATGAATGATTTTTCTATAAACCTACAACTTCTCTAGTAGAAAGAAAAGAAAAAAAGAAGAAAGAATCCAGTGAACTACATCCCAGTAGCGCTCTCCCCCACCCCTCGGCCTGCCGCAAACCCTACCCTGCCCACAAAACCCTCCCCGGACATTACTTTACCTTTGCCTGCCCTCTCAACCCCAGGGGACACTCACGGGGAATCTTGTTGATCTCATTGAAGAACCTCTCCTTCAGCTTGGCAAACATGTCCTCCTGGCTCTCGCCAGGACCCCCACTCTCGGTGGAATTGTCTGCCGGCCCAACGGGCATGGTGGCGGTGGTGGTGGCAGGAGCCACGATGGGCTCCTGGTTCCTCTTGAAGATGTTCCTCATGGTGGCGGAGGCGACAGCTGGGGAAAAGAGGGCAGGGTGAGCGTCCCAGAGGCCCAAGGGCAGAAAGCTCTGTCGAAAGGACCAAGAGAAAATTTCCAAATGTAGACTATCAATAGCAATTCCTTTATCATTCAAAGCTCTTTTGCATAATAGTAACAAATATGGTAAAACAACAATATAATAGCCATCATTAAGTTAGTATATAAGAGAGTCAGGCACTGTGTGAAGTACTTTCCATGCATCATCTCATTTAATCCAAATGACAACCTAATGTGTTATTATTATTACCATTTAACAGATGAGGAGACAGAGGTTCAGAGAGGTCAGGCAGTTTTCCCAAGGTCATTTAGCTAGTAAGTTCTGAAACCAAGATTTGAACCAGTCTGTCTGACCCCAAAGTGACTCTAATCACTTTCACAGACGTCACTTAAATTCTCAACAACTCTAGGAAGAGGCAGTAAGACTCTTCTTGACACTCCTTGACATCCATGATATCCCTCTTCCTAGACTTCCCCCTCTGCACAACACTCATACTCTGTCAGCATCCCTGGCTTGGTTTCTTTCTCTGCCTGGTATTTCTGGGTGTTAGCCAAGATTCTTGCCTTGGACCTCTTTTTCTTCACTGGCTGCATCAGCACTCACGCATGGTTTATTTCAACATCTTCAGTAGGAAGACGGCTCCCAAATCTACATCTCTAGCCCAGTCCTCCCCTGAGCTTCAGTCTAGGTTCGTCTCCAGTCCTGCCCCCTCCATACAGTCACACATGAACCTTCCTATATAAAATAAGGGCTATTCCTTGACAGTAAAAGTGCCTCCATGCTTATTGTAGAAAATTGGGGAACCAGGGGAATTAAGAGCAAGAGAGAAGGAGAGATTACCCATAATTCCATCCAGAAATAACAAAGGTTAGCATTTTGGGGGCATTTTATGTGAGTATTTTTTCTGTGTGTGTATAGCTTGTTTTTTACACGTTGAGACCATACTATATATAGTTTGGTACTCTGCCTTTTTTTTACAGGAACTTTGAATCATAGGCAACTTTCTTTATTGTTAAAAATTTCATTTATCATTAAATGGCTCAATAAGATCCCCACTATCATTTGCTTAGCCACTCCACTATTAGACATTTAGGTGGTTTCCAATTTTTTGCTAGGAAAAAATCACTGTGGTAAATATATTAATAATCTTCCATTAAGGGTAAAAAAAAAACAAGTAAATATACTCAGTGAAAGAAACTAGACAAGAGGTACTACATTTTGTTTCCCTCTATACAAACAAATTAGAAAGATGGAAACAGAATAGCAGCTATATATGGCAGGGGAAGCATAGAAAGATTGAGGGGTGATTATTAAGGGGTAGAACTTTGTGTTTCCTATTTTTTGTTTATTATTATCATCGGAATAATGAAAATGCTCTAATAATGACTGAAGTAATGAATGCACAACTATGTAATTATATCAAATACTATTGATTTTATACTTTGGATGCATCATTAAAATTGATTTAAAAATATTACTGTGTTGTACATAAATCTTGGTCATTATTTAAGGCAATATTCTTATGAGCTTCCAAACTCTGCCCCCTTTCACATCCTGACCTCTCAATCAAGCTATTTCTGCTTCTCAAAGTGGAAGCCCATGTCTTCTCTAAATCGAAAGCCTCATGGGAGTAGATGCTGTTGGCATCTTCACCCTATACACCAAGCACACAGTGGGTGCCCAGGAGGTATTTGTTGACTGTGTACCCCTTGGGGACAGTGCACACCAAGTGGTACTCTAGGTCACCTCCCTGGAGCATCAGTTTTACTTAACGATAATTTAAAGTATTATTTTTTATTAAAACAAACATGGAAATATATTACAGAGCAGAATACAAACATCACAGTAATTTTAAATGTATACATGGTATTTTTCCTCTGTGCATGGCAGGGTCTGAGTTACTTCTTTGTTACACTCAGGGTTCTTCTGAAGGAAAGTTTTAGGAGCTCAGAAGTTTCATCCCTTCTTTAAGGCCCTGAATGAGTCCTCACCAGTCCCCCATAGAGACTGCTCCAGGTTTCAAGTACCGTTGGTGACCTGTACTTAATCACACACTCACAGTCACCAAGGATTTATTAAGTTCTGAGGTAGACAGAATCATGTTCCCCCCAAAATGTCCACCTCTTAATCCCCAGAATCTATGAATATGTTACCTTACATGGCAAAAGGGACTTTGGATATAAGATTAAATTAAGGATCTTGAGATGGGAAGATTATCCTGGATTATCTGGATGGGCATATGTAATCATGAGGGACTTTATAAGAAAGAAGTAGGGGAAACAGATGTGGCTCAACCAATTGGGCTCCCATCTACCATACAGAGGTCCAGGGTTTGATGCCCAAGGCCTCCGGGTGAGGACACGTTGGCCCACACAGTGAGCTGGCCCATGCAGAGTGTTGGCCCACACAGGAATGTGGCCCCATGCAGGAGTGCCACCCTGTGTGGGAAAGCTGCCCCATGCAGGAGTGCCAGCTGACACAGATAGCTGGCACAGCAAGATGATGCAACAAGAGACACAGAGAAGAGAAAATAGGAAGATGTAGCAGAACAGGGAGCTGAGGTGGCACAAGAGAATAATTGCCTCTCTACCACTCTGGAAGGTCCCAGGATCAGTTCCAGAGCTGCCTAATGAGAATGTAAGCAGACACAGAAGAACACACAGCAAATGGACACAGAGAGCAGACAATAGGGGGAATGGTGGTGGTGGGGGAATAAATAAAATAAATCTTTAAAAATAAAAAGAAAGAAGTTGGATGTTAAATTTTAGCCTCATGGTAACCACAAAGAAAATATATGACAAATATATACAGAATGAAATAATAAGGGACTCAAAATGTTACAATACACAATATCAAATAAATATGAAAGTAGGCATGAATGGAAGAATTGATAGACTAAAGAAGGTATAAAACTTATATACTTTTTTTTCCCCAAAAGAGCAGAAGAAAGTCCTGCATTATCAATGTAATTACTTTAAATATAAATGGATTAAACTCTCCAGTCAAAATGCAGAGATTGGCAGAATGGATTAAAAAAGAAATCATGACCCAACCACATACTGTTTACAAGAGGCTCACCTAAAATTCAAAGGCACAAGTAGGTTGTTGAAAGTGAGAGAATGGAAAAATTTATACCATGCAAATAGCAACCAAAAGACAGCTATAGTAGCTATACTGGTATCAGATAAAATAGACCTTAAGTCAGTTACAAGGGACAAAGAGTGTCACTATATAATGCTAAAGAGGTTAATTCAACTAGAAGATATAACACACACACACACCCCTAATAGTTGAGCCCCAAACTATATGAAGAAAATATTGACAGATTTGAAGGGAGAAATAAGCAATTCTATATTAAGAGTAGGAGACTTCAATACACCACTTTCAATAATGGATAGAATACCTAAACAGATTTTAAAGAAGGAAATAGAAGACTTGAACGAATCTCTAACCAACAATCCTAACATAGAAGATTTCACCCCACAGCAGCAGAATACACTTTCTTCTCTAGTGCACATGGATCATTCTCCAGGATAGACCACTTATTAGTTCACAAAACTGGTCTTAATAAATTTTAAAATATTGAAATTTTACAAGTTATCTTTTCTTACCACAATGGTATGAAGCTAGTAATCAATAACAGAGGGAGAACTGGAAAATTCACAAATATGTGAAAATTGGAAAACACACTCATAAACTACCATTGGGCTAAAGTAGAAATTACAAGGGAAATTAGGAAATATCTTGAGGTAAATGAAAATGAGGTCACACTATACCAAAATTTATGGGATTCAGCAAAGAATAGTATTGAGAGCAAACTTTATAGGTCTAAATACTTACATTAAAGAAGAAAGATGGGACACAGACTTGGCCCAATGGATAGGGAGTCTGCCTACCACATGGGAGGTCCAAAGTTCAAACCCAGGGCCTCCTGACCTGTGTGATGAGCTGGCCCACGTGCAGTGTTGATGCATGCAAGGAGAGCCGTGCCACGCAGGGGTGTCCCCCATGTAGGGGAGCCCCACATGCAAGGAATGTGCCTGTAAAGAGAGCTGCCCAGGGCAAGGAGAGCGGAGCCTGCCCAGGAGTGAAGCCACACACACAGAGAGCTGATGCAGCAGGATGACACAACAAAAAGAGACACAGATTCCAGGTGCTACTGACAAGAATACAAGCAGACACAGAGGAACACACAGCAAATGGACACAGAGAGCAGAAAACTGAGGCAGGGGGGGGTGGGCGGGGAAGGGGAGAAAATTTTTTTTAAATCTTAAAAAAAAAAGAAGAAAGATCTCAAATCAGAGACCTAGTCTCACAACTGGAGACTCTAGAAAAAGAAGAGCAAACTAAACCCAAAATGGGCAGAAGGAAGGCTATAACAAGATTAGAATAGAGATCAAAGAAATAGAAAGAAAAAAACAATACAGAGAATCAACAAAACCAAAGGTTGATTCTTCAAAAATATGAATAAAATCAACAAACCTTTAGCTTGACTGAGAATGCAAAAAAGAGAGTGCACAAATAAATAAATCAGAAATGGAAGGGGAAACATTATTCTGACTCCACAAAAAAAAATATTAAAAAGGCTTATAAGAGGATAGTATGAACAACTATACACCAATAAATTAGACAACCTAGATGAAATGGACAAATTCTGAAAACACACAAACCATCTACATTGACTCAAGAAGATACAGAAGATCCCAACAGACCAATAACAAATAAAGAGATTGAATCAGTAATCAAAGAATTCCAAACCAAGAAAAGTCCAGGACCAGATGACCTCATGGGTGAATTTTACTAAACATTTTAAGAGAATTAACACTGATCCTGCTCAAACTCTTTAAAGAAAAAAAAAAAAAAGAGGAGGGAACACTCCCTAATTCTTTCTATGAACCCAGCATCACCCTAAAACCAAAGCCAGATAAAGATACCATGGAAAAAAAAAATAACAGACTAATATTCCTGATGAGTAAAAATACAAAAATCTTCTACAAAATACTAACAAACCAAATCCAACAGCACATTAAAAGAATTAAACACCATGAGCAAGTGGGATTTATCCCAGGCATGCAAGGATGGTTCAACAGAAGAAAATCCAATAATGTAATATACCACAATAGTAGAAGAAAGGGGAAAAAAACACACGATCACCTCAAATGACACAGAAAAGGCATTTGACAAAATCCAGCACCACTTCTTACTAAAACACTTAGAAAATTAGGAAGACAAGGAAACATTATCGGCATGATAAAAGACATATACAAAAAACCCACAGTTAGCATCATACTCAGTTGCGAAGAACTGAAAGCTTTCCCTCTAAGATCAGGAAAAAGACAAGGATGCCTACTGCCAACATAGTTATTCAATATTGTACTGGAAACTCTACCCAGAACAATTAGGAAAGAAAAGAATAAACAGCACCCAAATTGGAAAGGTTGAAGTAAAATTTTCCCTATTTGCAGATGACATGATCCTATATACAGAAAATCCTGAAAAATCCACAGCAAAGCTCCTAGAGCTAATAAATGAGTTCATCAACAGGACGGTGTACAAGATCGACTCATGAAAACCTTCAGTGTTTCTATACACTAGTAATGACCAATCTGAATAGGAAGTCAAGGGGAAAAACATCCATTTTCAATAGCAACTAAAAGAATCAAATAACTGGGAATAAATTTTACCAAGATGTAAAGGACTTATACACAGAAAACTACCAAACATTATGAAAAGAAATCAAAGACCTAAATAAATGGAAGGACATACTATGCTCATGGATTGGAAGACTAAATAGTGTCAAGATGTCCATTTTGCCCCGAGCGATTCACAGATTCAACCCCAAACAAAATTCCAACAGCTTTCTCTGCGCAAATGGTAAAACCAATCAAATTTATATGGAAGATTAAGTGTCCCCCAAAATAGCCAAAATGATCTTGAAGAAGTACAAAATTAGAGAATTCACACTTCCCAAATTTAAAACAACTACAAAACTATAGTGGTCAAACAGCATGGTAATGGCACCAGGACAGCTAAGAGACCAATGGAATTGAACTGACAGTTCAGTTCATAGTCATAGATGACTCACATCTACGGCTAGCAGATTTTTTGACAAAGTTGCCAAGTCCACTCAATTGGGAAAACATAGTTTCTTCAACAAATAGTGCAGGCAAAACTCAACATCCTTATGCAAAAAGAGTGAAGGTGAGCCCCACCTCATATCATATACAAAAGTCAACTCAAAAAGGGATCAAAAGGAAGCAGACTTGGCCCAGTGGTTAGGGCGTCCGTCTACCACATGGGAGGTCCACATTTCAAACCCCAGGCCTCCTTGACCCATGTGGAGCTGGCCCACACACAGTGCTTGTGCATGCAAGGAGTGCCCTGCACGCAGGGGTGCCCCTGCATAGGGGAGCCCCACTCGCAAGGAGTGCACCCTGTAAGGAGAACCACCCAGTGTGAAAGAAAGTTCAGCCTGCCCAGGAATGGCACTGCACACATGAGAGCTGATACGACAAGATCATGCAACAAAAAGAAACACAGATTCCCATGTCACTGACAACAACAAAAGAGGACAAAGAAGAACACACCGCAAATGGACACAGAGAACAGACAACTGGGGGAGGGGGGAAGAGGGAAGGGGAGAGAAATAAATAAAAATAAATCTTTAAAAAGTAAAAATAAATAAAGTGCACAGCCCAGTGCTTTAAAAAAAAAGGGGGGGAGGGGGGAGGGATCAAAGACCCAAATATAAGAACCACGACTATAAAATTCCTAGAAGAAATGTAGGGAAGCAGCTTTAAGATCTTGTGTTAGGCAATGGTTTCTTAGACTTTTATGCCCAAGCACAAGCAACAAAAGAAAAAGAATAGACAAATAGAACTTCATCAAAATTAAAACTTTTGTGCACCAAACGACTTTATCATGAAAGTAAAAACACAACATACTCAATGGAAGAAAATAGTTGGAAACCACATATCTGATAAGGATTTTAATATCCAGAATTTACTTTTAAAAATCCTACAACTCAACAACAAGAAGACAAACAACCCAATTTAAAAATAGTCAGAAGACTTGAATAGGCATTTCTCCAAAGAAGATATACAAATGGCCAAAAGCAAATGAAAAGATGTTCAGCATCATTAGCCAGTATGGAAATACAAATCAAAGCCACAGCAAGATAAAATTTCATACACACTAGAAAGGCTAATTTTAAATAATAATAATAATAAATGTGAGAGAGGATGTTGTGAAATAGGAGCACTCATTCATTGTTGGTGAGAATATAAAATGGTGTAGATGCTATGAAAAACAGTTTGGCAGTTCCTCAGAAAACTATGTATAGGGCGGCGGACTTGGCCCAGTGGTTAGGGCGTCCGTCTACCACATGGGAGGCCCGCGGTTCAAACCCCGGGCCTCCTTGACCTGTGTGGAGCTGGCCCATGCAAAGTGCTGATGCTGCAGGGAGTGCCCTGCCACGCAGGGGTGCCCCTCGCGTAGGGGAGCCCCACGCGCAGGGAGTGTGCCCCATAAGGAAAGCCGCCCAGCGCGAAAGAAAGTGCAGCCTGCCCAGGAATGGCGCCACCCACACAGACAGCTAACACAACAAGATGACGCAACAAAAAGAAACATAGATTCCCGTGCTGCTGACAACAACAGAAGTGGACAAAGAAGAAGACGCAGCGAATGGACACAGAGAACAGACAACCGGGTGGGCGGAGGGGGGAGGGGGGAGGGGAGAGATAAATAAGTAAATAAATAAATAAATCTTAAAAAAAAAAAAGAAAACTATGTATAGAATTACCATATGACCTAGCAATTGTACTTCTAGGTATATACCCCAAAGAATTGAAAGCAGGAATTTGAACAGATATATTCACACAAATGTTCATAGTGGCATTATTCACAATTGCTGAAAGATGGAAGCATCCCAAGTGCCCATCAACAGATGAATGGACAACAAAATGTGGTCTATACATACAATGGAATATTATTCAGCTGTGAAAAGGAACAAAGTTCTGATATATGGGACAAAAATGGATGAGCCAGACACAAAAGGGCAAATATTGTATGACCTCACTGATATGAAATAATTAGAATAAGCAAATGCATGGTCAGAAGTCATTTAATCATAGAAATATGGGTTTATTTCTGACCTCTAAATTCTATTCTGTTGACCTACATGTCTACACTTATGCCAGTGCCCACACTGTGTTGATTACTTTAGCTTTGTAGTTTTGAAATCAGAAAGTTTAAGTCCTCTAACTTTCTTCTTTTTTAAGATGGTTTTGGCTATTCTGGGCCCCTTGAGTTTCCATATGAATTTTAGGATCAGCTTGTCAATATCCATTTTTTAAAAAAAGCCCGTTGGGATTCTAATACTTGAATCTGTACATCAGTTTAGAGAGTATTACCATCTTAACAATATTAAGTCTTATAATCCATAAACATGGAGTATCTTTCTATCTATTTAGATCTTCTTTAATTTCTTTTAACAGTATTTTGTAGTTTTCAGTGTACACGTCTGACACTTCTTTTGTTAAATTTTATTCCTAAATATTTTACTCTTTTTGGTGCTATTGTAAATGGAACTGTTTTCTTAATTTCTCAATTAATATACACTTAATTCCTAGTGTAGAGAAAATACAGTTGATTTTTGTATTTTGCCACATTGCTGAACTCTTATTTGTTCTCATGTTCTTAGTGGAATTCTTAGGGTTTTAAATATACAAAGTCATGCCACCTGCAAATATATATAGTTTTACATCTTCCTTTCCAATCTGGATGCCTTTATTTCTTTTTCTTGCTTAATCACCCTGGCTAGAACTTCTAGTACAATGCTGAATAGAAGTGGTAAGAGGACATCCTTGTCCTTTTCCTGATCTTAAAGGGAAACCTTATGTACGGTGTTAGCTATGAGTTTTTCATAGATGCTCCTATCAGACTGAACCCTCATGGCCTTTCGCCGTGCATTCTCCACTCTAAGCACACCCCTGGCTCCCTTCCCTGCACCCAGTCCACGGGCACTTCCCCCACATATGCTCCTGCTCCCAGGCTCCTGCTGCAATCCACCCCTCAATCGTCTTCACTGCAGTCCAGTGGGAGCACAGTCTGGGGGCAGAGGCTGGCTGTGAATCCCGGGGATGCCCACACCTGCCAGATGACTCAGGTAAACCCCTCTCTGAAATTTGATTTCCTCCTATAAAAATTGCAGAAAATAATGCCTACTTCTCAGAAATGTTGTGAAAATAATTAAAAGAATACATTTGATTGTATCTGGCACAGATAACATTCAATACATATGACTGAATATGACTCTGAAAAGCATTTATTGAATCCCTGGAAATGACTTTAGAACAGTAGAGGGACCCAAGACGAGTACTGGATGTGGACACGTAATAAAGTACAACCAGGATTGAAGAATGCAGCATGCTCCAGGGGTTCTGGCAATTCTGCAAACCAGGATATGAAGTGAAAAAGCAACATCTGAGGAGGTCTTGAAGTCCCAGTAAAAGGGATTGGACCTAATTCTGTACCCAGTGGGAATTACTGAAAGTTTTGGGCAGAAGAGTGGCCTGACCTGTTAAAAGTAGGGCTTGGGAAGTTAGCTCTACCAGGAGAAGAGGGGGTGAGGCTGGGGGACGGGGGTCAGCAGGAGGCCAATTCAACAGATTGGCCAAAATGTTATGGATTCAAAGTAGGGTAGGAATGTAGGGGAGAGGTAGAGAGGACAGACACGAGAGACACTCATTCATTCAACTAATATTTCTTGAGCTCGTATCACGTTTCCCTCAAGGAACACACCATTAAGTGGTATAGACAGATATTAATTAATTAATTACACATAAACAAGTATAAAGTTGTAATTGTAAAGGTGCCTTACAAAGGAGAGGCACCTGGTGCTGTGAGAGCTTACAATGGGGCGTATTTAACCTCATCTGGGAGAGCAAAGCTGCTTCCCTGAGGAACTGAGATCTGAAGGATGAGTTGGAATATTCAGCAAGGAATTTAGGCAGAGAGAATGGCAGGTACAAAGGCCCAGGGGTGAGAAGGAAGGTGGTGAGCACAAAATCTGAGAGACGGCCACAAGGCTGGAGTCCAAGCACAGTTCAAGATGAGGCTGGCAGGGCCAGGCCAGGTACATAATTATACAAAGGCCACATCAGTGAGTTTAGTCTTTATCCAAAGAATAATGGGAAGCTGTTGGAGGGTTTTAAGGATGAGGAGTAGGTGGGTGACACGTACAGATTTCCATTTTGAAATTTTCACTCTGGTCGTAGTGAATGAAAATGTCAGAATTGAGAATGGCTCCAGAGAGAAAGGGGGAAAGAGCTGAGAACAACTAACAGTGAATCTCTTGTGATCCACAAGCTTTTATGAAAGACAAGGCAGTGTTCCTGGGAATCCACCACTGGAGAACGACATGCGGCTGCCAAGAGGGAGCATGGGACTGTTAATAAAGCCACAGCAGCAGAAGGCTGGCTCTTCCAGAGCCAGAAGAAGATTGCCTTTTAAGTCCATCTCCAACAAGAAACATGAGGCTAACGCTGCCCAGACTACAAGGGCATAAGGAGGACAATTGAGAAGGGGGCTCTTGATAGAAGACAGGCGAAGGGCCAGGGCAGCATTCAGGGTGCACCTGCTCAGTTAAACATCCAGCAAATGGTAGCAGGTACTTGAGCCGAAAGCCTTGGGGTCATCCTGACTCTTCTGCTTTTCTCACCTCCCACATCCAGGGCATCTGGGAGTCTGTACCTTTACTCACTTCATTTTCCAAATTTGACCACTTCCCACCCTTCCACCTGGAGAACCTCCTCAACAGCCTCCCATCTGGAAGCAACCACTCTTTTCTACTCCATCCAATCTCCATATTGCACACAGACTGATTTATTTTAAAACCTCCAGTGGCTTCTCATCACACTTAGACTAAAAGCTCTACCTGGCCTGGCCTTGCCAGCTCCCCGGTCCCAGGCCCAGTGCTGTGAGCTGGCCCTCTTGCTGCAGGCCACGGATGCACCAAACTCTCTGCAGCCTTTGCACAAGCTCCCCTCGGCCTAGAAGGCTCTTCCCCGAGAATGTCTTTGGCCTCCCTGGGGCCACCATCTGGCCCTCCTGTCTTCACTCGCCACCGTGGTTCATCAAGCCAATAACTGTTTTTTCCCCAAATCCCTACACTCCCTTGCTGCCCTGTCTTTCTGTGGCACTCGCCTGATAAACTGCCAGCTCTGGAGAAATCCTGCCCTCAGCTTTCTCCTCCGTGGTGGCCCCCAGGTCCCTCAGCACTGCTTGGGAGAGTCCACACGAGGGCAACTCAGCTGGGTGTCCAATAAATTCCCCACATCACCAGCCCCTCAGTGCTGCACAGAAACTCACTCTATGTCCCTCCACAATGGCAGCTCCAAACCTTCTCTATCTCTGAGGCTCTCCCAGCCCCTCATCTCTCTCCTGCCTGTTATTTCAAGGAAAAATCGATGCCAATGGAGAGAATTCCCTCAAAACACCCCCCTGCCTCAAGCCAGGCCACAAGGCTGTTCATCGAGAGCCCCCCTCCTCTGGACTGCCTGTTGCGTCTGAGGGCTTCTCCTTTCTAAGGCCAGCGCCTCTCCTCGTGCGTGAGTCCTTCTCAGGTCTCAGGAAACCTTGGCGATTCCTGTTCTTTCTTACCATTAACCTTTCTCTTTCCCTCTCTCTACTGGATCTTCCCCATTTTAAAACACCCAAATCCAGCCCACCGCCTATTTTTTTGGAAACAAAATGTTGTTGGAACACAAACCTGCCCGTTCATTATGGACAGTCTCTGCGTACATTTGTGTTGCAACAGAGTTAAGTAGTTGCAACAGAGACTGTATGACCTGCAAGATTGAAAGTATTATCTGTTCCTTTAGTGAAAACCTTTGCCTTCCCCCGCCCTACCAGAAGGCACACCACCTGGCATTCAATAAATATGTGGTCCATGAAGGAATAAATGGATGAGCAGATCACTGGCTCAATTACGTCATTTCACAGATGACACTGAAGCCCACGGGGAAATGGCTTTCCCAGGGTCACTCCATGCATTAGTGGCTGGCTCCAAGTCCAGTGTCCTTTCTACAAACCATGATGGCTAATGATGTTGAGCATCTTTTCCTGTGCTCCTTGACTGCTTGGATATCTTCTTGGAGAGAACCCTATTCAAGTCTTTTGCCCATTTTTCAATCGGGTTGTTTGTCTTTTGGTTGTGAGTTGGCTCAGCTCAGCTGCTCCAATCGTTCCCAGCCTCAATGCAGGGTCAACCACCCCAGGACAGACAGGGAGGGAACGTGTGTGACGAAACCCCGCAGGGCTCAGACAGTGGCTGCACGGCTCAGAGAGCTGCCCGCCCTGCCTCTCCTCCTGCAGCAGGCCCAGACTGCAGAGAACCCGCCACAGCCACGGAAGCTGCTGGACGTTGGGTGGCTCCTTTTACCTCTCCTCTCTCAACTCTCAAGATGAGCTTGGGTTCTCAGCCCTGGCAGTGAGGTGACGATTAAAGGTGATGACATGTGTGGAGAGTCCACACACCTCCCCACCGCCCAGCACCTGCCAGGTCATTGAGAGCTGCTCCTTATCTTTCTGAGGCTGCCATTGGGTTGCATTTCCACCTCCCGGAGAGGCAGGCGCCCTGGGGGCCCAGAGCCCAAAACTCCCCCTGCAGACTGTCCCGTTGATGTGGCCCTGTAGCACCTTGACACCCAGCTCTGCCATCTCTTCTAGAGTCTAAGAAGGAAAAAACAGCCCCAGTCCTTTTATTCCCTACCCCACGACCCCGAGCTGCACCCTGTAGGAGCTCCTGTGCTCTCCACCCCCTGAACTGCTCCCCAGGCCCCTCTGAGGCCTGCCCTTCCCAGGGGTGGAGCGTTCCTGTCAGCACAGGAGGACGTGGGGCTCGTCAGGGCCCCCCTTTCCCCTCTCACCCCTCAGTCTGTTCCCAGCCCTGCAGGCAGAGGGGTTGTGTTATTAAAACATACATCAGAGTATGAGGAGTGTGCTTAATAGTACAAATACAAGAACATATGATCTAGAACAAATGTGCATCACTATTACAAGATGGTAAGACTATGGAGATGCATGGGGAAAATACAATTCTAGTATCTTATGGACTGTCATTAAGAGCAATATTGTAATATTCTTGCATCAATGTCAAAGGTACTGTGTTAATAGTAGGGGGTATGGAAAAAATATACCAAGTGTCCACTATGGACCATAGTTAGTGGTAATTGTCTGATGATGTTCTCTCATAATATGTAACAAATGTACCACAACAATGTCACGTGTTGGTGGGGGGGTGTTGTATGGGAATTTTTCACGTTGTGTGTGATTGTCTTGTAAGTTTACAACTTCTCTATTACATATATTTAAAATACACCAGAGCATCACTTTTCTACGCAGAACACTACCATGGTGTCTCACTGCATCTCAGAGAAGCCCACGTCCTTGCAGTGGCTGCCACGACCCTGGACCCCTCCCCTCCCGCCTGCTCCTTCTCCCCGCTTGCAGCCGCCCTGGCCACCTGCAGCTCTCCCAATGCCCTGGACACACTCTTTCTCAGGGCCGTGGCCCCCACTCTTCCCTCTGCCTGAGCACCCCTCCCCAGAGCACCATTCGGCTCATTCTCCAGGTGTGGCCTCGGTGTCACCTCTCCATGACACCTGGGGTGACTGTATTTAAAACCCCAGCCCACCTCCACCTGGCACCCCCTCTTCCCTCCCAAGATTAATATTTTTCCACAACATTCAAACCATCCGACATACTCTGTTTTTACTTATTTTATCTGTCTGCCTCCCCTCACTAGAATTTAGGACAGGTGAGAGCAGGGATTTTTGCCTAGCACATCTTGGGCACTCAGTGAATGTGTCAGTTGAACGGGTGAGTCAGTGCATGCTATGCTGCCACGAGCCTCCAGCCTCTGAGTCCTCTCCCAGGTGTGACATATTACCAACTATTTTTATAGCACTTAAGAGTTTGTTTTTAGCAACAATCCCCCAAGGGCAATGGCTAAGACCAATAAGGAAGGATGGTCCAACAATGAGCCCCTGATGCTAATGACTATGCTTGTGAGCCTGTGTGCCTGAAATAAGAACTAGGCCTAGAGCTGCAGGGTGCCTAAGAGTTACCTCCTGGGAGCCTCCATGTTGCTGAAATGTGGCCAGTCTTGAAGCCAAACTCAGCATGTAAATGCATTGCCTTCCCCCCAGCATGGGACATGACTCCCGGGGATGAGCCTCCCTGTCACAAAAGGATTACTACCAAGTACCAGCTGATGATGTGGCAGGAGAACGACCTTGAATAAAAGGGTCAACTCAGACCAGCAGAATATCTCAATCTACTTGTAATATCAGGAGTTAAAAATGTTTTTTGACCTTGAATAAAAGGGGGAAATGGAAGAACAAATGAGTTTATATGGCTATGAGTCTCCGAAAAAGAGCCAGGAGGTCATCAGAGGGGTCGCCCTTAGGCACACCTCAGCAGAGTCCCAGAGACAGCTAAAGTAGATACAACCCCAGGTATTGGTTCTTTTGAGGGCTACAGAGACCCACAGATTCTATGGTCATGGCAGATGGAGTTCAGTGCCATGTCAGTTGGCCCTACTTTTGAGTTTGTATTCCTGAGTGTGATGGAGTTGGACTGAGATGTGATCTTGGTTCACAAGCCTCTCCTGTCACTTTTACCAGACCTGTGGTTGGCGCTGGGGTTTAGTGTATACTCAGGGGACCTGAATCTCTGGACTGTCCATGTGATAACCAGGCCCTGAGCCTCAACAGACTTGCAACTCCTATCCTCTGGTTTATTGGACTTACCCCAGCCAGCTAATAGGGAGGTAAAGAAGGTCAACCACCACACCAGGGAGCCAAGAGTGCCTGCAACTGCAAACAGGAGAACTGCATCCATCATCCAAGTGGAATCTAAGCACCCTCTTGATACAGAGGTAGAGTGGACATAGCCATCCCAGGGTCCACAGAATGGAGGAGTGGAGTATGGATTGGAGTGGACTTGCTGATGCTCTATTCTGGAATTGGTGTGATTAGTGATGGAAGTAAATGTGGCACTGAGGTGGAGAAAGTGGCCGTGATGGCTCCTGGAGGTGGGGAGTGGGAAGAAGAGATGTGATGTGGGGGCATTTTCAGGACTTGGAGGTGTCCTGGGTGGTACTGCGGGGACAGTTACTGGACATTGTGTGTTCTCCCATGGCCCACTGGATGGACTGGGGGAGAGTATAAACTTAAATGTGGACCATTGACCATGTGATGCAGCAGTGCTCAGAGATGTGTTCACCGAGTGCAGTGAGTGCCCCATGATGTTGGAGGAGGTTGTTGTGGGAGGAGTGGGGTGAGGGGGGTGGGGGGGTATACGGGGACCTCATATTTTTTTAATGTAACATCAAAAAATAAAGACCAGAAAAAAGAGTTTGTTTTTAAAAACAACAACAAAAAACCTTTCGTCTTCTCTCTGGATAAGCCTCTGGGGCAGGTATTTCTCATCCCCTTATTCCGCCAGAAGCTAAGGACACAGGGATGCTGAAAACTCGGCACCTGCCCTCAAGACTCCCAGGAGGAGCCGGAGACAGTGGCCCGCAGCATCTCCAGCTCCAGGGCTGCTCCCCTTGTGGCTTGAGGCTGCAGGCCTTGGGAAGGTGCCAGCTGCAAGGACTGAGGATGATAAATGATTTGGGGGGGCCCAGGACAGAGTAAACTCTTCTGTGTGGTCAGAAGCAACCAAGCAGGAAAGCAGGAAATGGCACCACTAGGCAGAGAAGGCTCAAGACCCCGCAGGGCCACGCATCGACCCAGCCATCCAAGGGGACTGCCAGGCCGCTCCAGGCCTGCTGGGCCTGCAGTCAAGGCCTGAGGAGGGGGCGCTGGGAGGCCTGTGTGGAGGGCACGCGCCAAGGGAGGCTCTGAGGGGAGGCTCTCCTCACCTGCAGAGCTCTGGGGCCTCAGGCTTGGACCACATCAAAACCTCCTGGGGGGAAGCAGATGTGGCTCAAGCGATTGAGCTCCCACCTACCACACGGGAGGTCCATGGTGCAGTTCCCAGTGCCTCCTAAAGAAGACAGCAAGCCACAGGCGGTGCAGCAAGCTGATGCAACAAGAGACACAAGAAGAAAAACACAATGAGAGGCACAACAAAGCAAGGAGTGGAGGTTCCTGGCGTCTCCTAAAGAGGACGAGCAAGACAGCGAGCTGGCATGACGGGCAGGCTTGGCAAGCTGACGCAACAAGAGACACAAGAAGAAAAACGCAATGAGGGACACAACAAAGCATGGAATGGAGGTGGCTCAAGCAATTAGGCCTCTCCCTCCCACATTGGAGGTCCCAGGGTCAGTTTCTGGTGCCTCTGAAAGAAACAAGGAAGACGAACAGACACAGCAAGAGCAAACAACGAGGGGGTGAGGTGAATGTGGCTCATATGGTTGAGTGCCTGCTTCCCACATGGGAGGTCCTGGGTTTGGTTCCCAGTGCCTCCTAAAAAAACAAACAAACAAACAACAAGCAAAACAAATGAAAAAACAACTCAGAGGAACTGATGTGGCTCAGTGGTTGAGCACCGGCTTCCCACATCCCAGGTCCCAGGTTCAATCTCTGGCCCTCGGTTCCTCAAAACAAAACAAAACAAAAAACCTCCTGGGGAGCCTGCTAAAATACAGAGCCCTTGCCACTGTGCCCCATCCCCCAAAGCCTAACTCAGTGTGGCTGCATGGCCCCGGACTCTGCATTTAAATAAGTATTCTAGTTTACTCTGAAGCAGGGGGTCAGTGGGCCACACTCTGAAAAACGAGTTTCTAAGTAATTAGGAAAGACTTGCTGGAGGAGTTCGAATCCCAAGACAAGTTGTTGGAAGTACAAGAAGCCTCCAAGGACTCTGACGGCCGATGATGCCCTCCAGCCCACTTCCATCAAAGGGTGCTTCAGGAATGGCAGAAGGAAACCGGAGGCCACCATGGTTTACTAATCACGGCTCCTTGAGTGAGCGCTCACCATGTGTGCATTCGCTCGGTTTGAGCGCTTTCCACAGATTATCTCATTTAATCCGCCTGGGAGGGTACCAAAAAACTTCAGTCCATGTCAGAGATCAGGCACATTCTCAGAGTTAAGCCAGCTGCTCAACGTCACACACCTAGTCAGTGTCAAGATTCGAGCCAACATGTGCCCAAGTTCAAGTCTCCTGCTCTTCACGCTCTATCTCCCATGGGTGAGGCTGAGAGAGCCCAGCCCTCAGGAGGGGAGTCTCCAGTAGTGGGAACTACCTTAGAGGAGCAGGATGGACTCAAAGCTAGGCCCTAGGTTGGGGGGAGAATCTGCATGGGTCTCCCCTTCTCCCCCAGCCCACTGGCTGCCGTCCATCTGTCCAGGCCGGGCAAACGGGTCCCTGTGAGAGTAGGGGGTGGGTTGTGAGGAGCCCCCTCCCACCGCTGGGCTATAGCTTCCACTCCCCACCCATCAGCAAAGCTCCCCCGAGCACCCCACCGCTCCCCCCCGAGGCCTACAGCTCAACTAGAGCACAGCAAAGCCTTGTGGTCATTCCAAGCTCTGCTGGACCCCTGTCCTCTCCAGGCTGGGAGCTGCTAGGCAGGGAGGGGCCAGGGCGAGGCGGGGGTGTGGCCTGAGTCCTTGCAGAGTCTCTGGACCACGCTGGGATCTCAGCCCGAATCAACTGCCTCTAAGTCCCATTTGACCTGGGATGGGTGGGTGCGGTGTTGGGGGGCAGGTGATAACCTGGTTGACCTCGTTTTTTCCCTCAGTCCTGTAGCACCAAAACCAAAGGAAGAGGTCTGTCTCTCAGGGTAGGAAACAGGACCAAGGAGGGGTATTAGGGAGGTGTTGAACAGCGAGCCTTGGGATGCACCAAGTACCACCCCCCTGGGGAGTGCAGGGGCTGAGGGGCACCCCTTCCCCGGAGAGCGCCATCATAATAAGCAGAGGCAACACGGGTCGAGAAGCTTTATCCTTCCTTAACTTCAAAAACCCGGAGGTGCTCCGAGCTTAGCTGAAGTCTTTGGGCATTGACTACAGGGAGACTTGACTGACAGTAACCAGCTGTGTAGATGAAAAGAGAGTTAGGCTCGAAGCAGAAGGCAGCATGAGATGGCCTTACACACAGTCACAGAAGTTCTAGACTGTTCTGCATTTAGGCTCTTGCTCGATGTCCTCCCAGATGAGACTCATTCCAAAATGGAATCTTGACCCCACATCAAAGACGAGAATGTTGGATCCTCATCCATCATCCCCATAACACATGTGCACAAACACACACATCGGGGAGCAGATGCAGTGCCTGCTTCCCACGTATGAGGCCCTGGGTTCGATCCTGAGCACCTCCTAAAAGACGCAAACCACAACAACGGCAAAAAAGCATGCTCACACACTCCCCACCACTGCCGTCCCCAACCCATTAACTGTGACTTGGGGACACACACTTCTGTGAATTACCCCACTCAGTGCCCGCCTCAATTAATGCAGCTAATGGAGAGCTGACTGGATACAACTTATTTCATCTTTCCCCACATTGTATTTGCAGGAGCCAAAGTAATGAGACGGAAATGGGTTAAACACCAAGATCCCTCTCCCCAAAGCTAGCAGGCTAAAAGATCAACACTTAAGGATAAATTTATGTCTTTGTTTTTTGCACCAATGCTCCAGTCCAACATGTGGTCCTGGGAAGCAGAGGATAAAGTTTTAATGAATGAATTTTCTAGCTCATCTTGAAAATAAATTTCCCATTTTTGTGAGTTCCTGATAGGCCTTCCAGGGTGGTTCTGTTAATAGAGGGTTAAAAATTAATAAGTCATTATATTACAAAATAACAAAAGGTTAATACCCGAGGTCACTGAAGCTCACCGCTGTTTACGGCACTGTGGCCTGCCCTCGCTCTCGGGAAGGCTCACGTTGGAGATGGTAATCCTGGGTGGAATTCACCCTGGCTTATGGATTGGGTTGATACTGGGATGGGAATGCCTCCCCCTCCTCTGTTTAAGAGCCCTGTGAAAGACCTTGGGACACTTCATTCTGTATACCCCTCCCCAAATCCTTGTGACTGACCCTCGTTTGCTGCCCCCCCCAGTCCGTCCTGTTCAGCCCCTTAATATTAATGAAGGAACCTGTGTCCAGCTCCACCCCAATTATTCACTAGCACCCCAATGTTATAAAATGCAAGAATTTCTGCCGATCAGGGAGGCAGTTTTGGGCCATGAGGCTACTGTGCTCCTTTGCTTGCACAACCAAGTAAATTCTCTCTTTGAAACCCTGGTGTCTCAGGAACTGGCTTCAAAGATGCACCAAGAGAAAAGAATCTGCTTTTGCTCAGTATCAGTTCCACGAATGTCTTTGCTTCGAAGCAAGGCTGCCACCCCTCACGACAGAGGAAGCAGAGACTGTTCTCCGCTGGCTCTGGGAAGCTGCCCACACCAGAGTTCCTGGGAGTTGCAAGGTCCTTCCCAGTGTCTAACCCCCATCTCTCCTGCTGCAAGACAGACATTTCCGTTCTCTTGCACGTAGGCAGAGATCAGCAAATCTCAGACCTCGGTGGAGGCAACAGTCCTGGGGTTCAGAATCAACAGCCTCAGGCCTGTTTCTTAGCTCCCCTGAACTGCAGCTGGAGGTTAACCATCCCCGCTCTGCTCACCTTAAGGGCGGATGCCATGATCAAAGGAGAAGGCGCCTGCGTAAGGCCCGTAAGACCCTGTAAACCCCGCGGCAATGCACACCTGCCAGGGATTCTTCCTCTCTGAACCTAGACTCCAGGTGTGCGTTTCTTAAATCACAGACAAATAAAATCCTGGACCGCGAGAGCTGCAGGAACCTTGCAGATAACGCAGTCCAAAGCCCTTGTTTGAAAAGTAAAGAAACCAAAGTCCCAGAGGAGACGTGATGGTTCAAGCTGCACAGATTAAATAGCTAACTGGTGGCAGAGCAGTGTGAGTTGTCACTGCCTCGACTCTCTCTCTTTGCCCCTCACCCACCCCCACCCCTTCCTGGCCCGGCTGTCCGGTTGCTGCCATTTTCCTTCTTGGCTAACTCCTGCAGCGTGCAAGGGGTGCAGAGGCGAGGGGGTGAGGACTGGTTAAGGAAAGACGGACACCCTGTCAGGCCAGGCCTGAAGATGAAGGAATTTCTGAGGCTGAGTCGCTTGGCACCCCACCATCTGGGCACCCGGGCCCAGTCACAACTTAAAAGAGCCCCATCACCCCAGTGGGGAGAGGAGCTGCAGTCCAGTCTCCCCGGAGAGAGTTAATGCCGCAGCGCACTGCATGCAGCGGGAGGAGAAGCTGCTGAGTCACAGCCCAGTGGCCCGGCCAGTCCGGGGCGGCTGCTTGGGGCTCCAGCTGCTGCCAGCCCAGGGGCCTCCCTCGAGCCACCCCCAGACCTGCTGCGCTCCCTCCTCCTCTGAGAACTGGCCTTGGTCCAGAGCCCCCACTCCCCAGCCTCTGCAGAGGCTGGGGCTCCCGCTGGCGGGGGCTCAGGATGCTTGGGAGGATCCTGAGTGGATGACCGAGGGAAGAGATGGCAGGTTGCTGGTTATGGGAAGAGTGGAGGGGGTGCACCAGTTGGGCCCCAGGGGGTCTGCCCCCCAAGTGTCCTAAAGCCCTGCAGATGCGGGTGTGTGCATGTTCTGAGAGGCAGGCCTGGGGGCTGGGACCCAGGGGGCTGGGGAGGCTCTGCAGTGGGCACTCCTGTCCAGTGCTCCAAAGAGGGGTCCTGGTTTCTTAGGGTGCAGGGGGTACCTCTGCTGGAGAAGAGCAGCTCTGTGGCTTAGCCATGATTAACTGTCACAAATCAATGGGGTTGTTGTGGTCCGTGTGTGCAGCTCTGCCACATGTGAAACGCCCGGCGCTCTGCAACACGGTCCCCTGCTAGCCTTCATACCAGATGCACATCTTCATTTTGAGCTAAAAACCATAAAAAATTGATGCATCTTCTTCCTGACTAAACGTTACAAGCTCTGAACACACTAGCTCTGCTAAGCACTGCCCCACTCAGGGACCGGGGTTTGGAGGTTTGGAATAAAAGTGAATGCCTTTTAATGTGCGTGTGGGTTTGCTGCGGTTGGTGGAAGAGGGAGGAAGTGGCAGGAGTTACGACAGGATGACGGGTGCCCTCAATCGCTTTGAGAAAGCAAGTTAGAGACGAGAAGCCTCGCACCCCAATTCCCGCGTCCTCCTGGGGGCCTGGCTAGGCAAGAGCTAGCGGCGCCCCCTGCCGTCGGCCTAGGTGACTGCAGCCTGCCCTCGGCGCCGTCTCTACCCGCAGCCGCCTGAGACCGCGCCCCCCAACCCCACCGCGCCCCTGGCCCCAACTCAATGCTCACAGCCCGAAGGGGAGGCGGCGGGCCACCGGTGCGGGGCTGGAGGCAGAGGGAGGCTCCATTGCCCAAGTAATGGAGCAGAGCGTCAGCGCCTCTGCCCCGCGGCGCTGGCAGCACCGAGGGGGGCCTCTCCCCACCTCAGGCCCTGCAGAGGCGCGGAAGTGCCTGCGTGTGGGGGGTGCAGGGTGCGAACATGTGTGTAAGCAAGTGTGTAAACACGTGCGTGAGCAGGTGTGAGATGGCCCTGTGCGGGACGTGAGAGGCCCTGGGGAAGGGAGAACTGGGGGTCTCGGGGCCCCGCCACTTGGCCAGGAAACCAGGGCCACATCTCAGTGCCCTGCGCGCAGACGGTCACCTTACAAAACCAGAGCCACCCTCTGTCCCTGCGCCACCCAGGTGGGGGGGTTCTCCACCTGCAAAGGCCGCTTGAGGTCTGGGGCCCACCTGGGTGTCAGGAGAGCTGGTTTCTCTCCCCGTCTTTCCATCCCTCAGAAAGTGGCTTTGCACCCCCAGGGGAGCCCCTCAGCCTTCCAGACGTGCTGTCCTGAGAGGCTGAAAGATGTTTACCTCTGAACACGGCAGCAAGGCATGGTGGGGAGAGACGAGAAGGTGGGCTTAGAGCAGCCTTCCTCCACTGCAGACAGAGGGCGATGCTGCCGGCCCCGCGCATTAAGCAGGCAACGCGCGCTGGCACCAGGGGCCCGCAACAAACAGTAGCTTTCTTCCCTTCGTCCTCCTGCAGGGGGGCAGGCTCCACCTGCCCACGTGACAAGGTCAGCCCTCGCACCCCCCAGGACGGGGGCCACGTTGCGAGCCGAGTGGGGGATTCTGACCACCAGCCCAGGCTCCATCCAGGAGGACGCGGGGAGGTGCAGACGGCGCGGCCCGGGAGTTGGAGGCCCAGAATTCTCCCCAGTCTCAGGACGTTCCTCTCCCAGGGGCTGCGTCACTGCTGCCTGGTGTCAGCCGCGCGTCTCCCTGTGCACGGTGAGGGCTACCAGGTGGGAGTGAGGCTTGTTTATCTCTGCATTTCCTGCCGGCCCTGGCCCAGCATCAGGAACCAAGGAGATGGTGGCATCTTACGGGGAGGTGCTGCCCTCCCTCCGGCAACCTGTCCCCCTGAGCTCTCTGTTTCTGAGAGGTGACCCCAAGCGCAGGGCTCACCTGTCAAAGTCAGACCCTCACACCCGGGGTCCTGATGGTCGTCGGTTGGTGGTGGCCAGGCCTGCTGTCAGGCCGTGCTCAACCAGACGCAGATAAATGGGCGGCCTCTGGGCGGGAGGGCGCTGGGCCCCTCGGGAAGGCGGTGGGGGTGGTGGGCCGGGCAGCGCAGACCCTCCAGGGAGTCACAGGCTGAGGAAGGGCGAGGGGAGGAAGGGCAGAGGTTGTCTTCCTTGACCAACCTTGAAAATAACCCCCGGCGTGTTTACTTTTTAAAAATCCACCCTTTCATCCGATCCTCACTGCCCTTTATTCCCCCAAGTCTTATGCCAGGCTCTGCGTTAAGTGCTGGGAATAGGAGATGAAAAAAAGTCCAACGGATCCTCAGCAATTCACTGGGGGATGCAGCCGGAGCTCAGATCACTTGCCCAAGGCCCCACTGCAAACTTCAACCCTGACTTCCTGGCACCCAGCCCAGGGCTCTTTCCTTCTGAACCAACAACCCAACACACTTCTCCAAAACGCTGGGAAAATAGGTCTATGGGGGGGGGGGCGATTTCACGAATGCCCTGGCCCCAGGGGTGGGGATATGTGCCAGGAGGAGAAAGGAAACACTACCAGATGTCCTACTAAGTGCCAGACCCTGCGTTTCATTTACGCCTCAGCCCGCTGAGGTGGGTACTGTTACACCCATTTTATAGAGGAGGAAACTGATGCTAAGCAGGTCTGAGAGAGGCTGCCCGCTCACATCATGTGCCGTTGCCCCTTCCGCATAGGATGGACGTTGCCCCTTCCGCATAGGATGGAAAGAGCTGCCCCTCCAGGCAGCAGAGTGCTTCTTTTCTGGGCCAAGCTAGAAGGGGTCAGAAGCCAGCAGGAGCCAGCAGCCAGGGAGGGCGTCAGCTGAGGAGGACACAGCCCGGCTGGCCATTTCCCTGAGCACCTCTTCCTCCCAGACTCGGGGCAGGCCCCGCGGGGCAAGCAGATGTGCCACTCGTTCCTCAGACTGCGATGCCCGTTACCGCGGACACCTCTGACAGCTCGTGGTCTCGGGAAGCTAAAGTGGGTCATGCAAGTCCCAGGGGCACAATTAGGTTCCCTTAAGAGGCCAACTTCAACTTCCTCTTGCCTGACCTGGGGGCAAGAGCAGAGATGAGAAATGGGGCCCGGAGATTATCCCACTCGGTGGCCTCAAAATGTCAACAGACCAGAAGAGGGGAGAGGTGGGGGGAAGTTCCTAATTGTTAAGTCCCAACTAGGAATTACTCAGGGATCTAGGAGACAGTGCCTGGAGAAGGCATTTGGCACCGGGCACCGGGCACTGTAGAAGCACCGGGCAGAGTAGCGTGGAGTGGACTGGGATGGACAGGCTGGGTTCAGGCCTCGGCGCCTCCTTTTATTAGCCCTGTGACCAGGCAGGTTGTGAACTCTCCCGGGGTCTCAGTTCTCCATCTGTAAAATGGGAATGCTCATAGGATCTGCCTCAGGCGGATTGAGGCTAAGGAACAACGTGTATGGCATTACGTTGTGTCCATAAATTTTGCTGAGCAGGGCTGGGAACGGACCTGCAAGGAGCACACAAGGAGGCAGGGTGGGGCTCTGCAAACCACCCTGCTATGGCCAGCTCAGGCTCAGCACCCTTTTTCCTACTTTCTAAGAGAACCCAGGCCCCTGCACCAGCAGCCTCTCTTAAACCGTCTTCCTCCCACCTACACCCTCGGCTCCAGCCAAACCAGCCCTTTTGAGACCCAACTGTGGGCCAAGTCCTCTCTTTCGGGCCATTAGGACCTCCTTGGCTTCTTTCCTGCCTCTGTATACAAATACTGCCCAAGCCTTACCCCCACCTCCAGGCTGTCCTCCCAGATACTCTTGCTGTCCATCTCTCAGCCTTTGCCTGCTTCTTGGATGGTGGCTACTGTACGTACCTCCACTTTGGTTCTCAGGTTTTCAGGTTCTTACGCATGGCTATCTGACTGTACCCCCTGCCCCTGTAGAAGTTACCAGAGTCTGGCTACCCTTCCCCTAGCAACCACTCCCATCCTACAGGTGACAAAACTGACATGCATAGAGATAAGGTTGGGTAGGCCAGATTCCTCAAGCTGAAACCTAGCCATGCCCACGGGGCACCCCAGTGGAGATGCCCAGGGCAGCTGGGTGGGCAGGTGAGTTGCTCAGGAGAGTGGGGCTGTGGTTCTGGAGTCGATAGCACAGGTGGCAGGAGGGAGGGGGGGACACACAAGTCACCTGGAGAGAGTGTAGGCATAAGAAGAGGGCCAAAGGTGGGCTTTGGTGAGCATTTAAAGGACTCATGGGGGAAAAGGAAATACAAGGGAGACCAAAGAATGGCCAGGAATGGGAGGGAAACCAGGAAGAGGAGAAAACCAACCTATGGTGACAGCGTTCAGAAGAGTGGCCATGTTTGTGGGGTGACAGTGACTGAGAGGGGGTGCAGGGAGCCTTCTGGGGAGCTTCTCTGGCGTTCAAGCAGGTGTATATACCAATACATTGTGCATTTCACTGAATGTTGTAAGTCGTAGGTTAATAATAATTTTACAAAGCCGTGTGCAGAGGAGAAAGAGCTGTGGGTTGATCAGGCAGCTCCAGCCCCAGCGCGTGGTTAGGTGCTGGAGGTCACACAGGGGGAGGGGGCCTGGGCCCTCCCAGGGCCTGTGCACAGTTGCCAACCTGCTTCCCCTGTGATGCACATGTCCTCCTGCAGAGGGACCAAAGAGCAAAGGAGCAAAGAGCCAGGGAGCGCCACTCCGGGGAGGCTTCCTGGAAGAGGAGCCCTGAGCCAAGGCTTTAGGGGAGACAAGAATGGGCTCCCAAGGGGCCTGGCCAGTTCCAGGGAAAAGACAGATCTATCAGGGATGGCCTGGTGAGGAATGCTGGGCCCACTCAGCCACCACGGCCTCCCTGGGACGCAGGGATAATGCTGACTTGGGAAAGTGAGGGCCTGGCTCGAGAGGCCCCCTGGCTTCTGGAACCTGCCCCCTGGAGCCTGACTGGGCCAGGAGAAGCCTCCCCAGTGCGGAGGCACCTTCTACACCCACCACTGCGCAGCACGCGCCGCAGAACGGGCACCTGCCCTGGCTCGAGTGAAACACACAGGGCTCCTGGCTCCCTGCTCTGGGCCAGAGGAGTGGCAGACAGGAGGGGGACAGAGGTGTGTCCCCACTACGTGGCTCCTGGTGACCTCCGCGCCAGCAGTACCTGCCCCCCCCCCCCCCCCCCCCCCGCCCCACATCAGTTCGGAAGGTCCACCTCGGCACAGCTGAGGAAACTAAGAGCTGGGGAAGTGCTCGCCCGGAGGGTCACAGAGCTAGAGGGCGGGGCCTGGCTCCCAGTCCAGTGCCCCTCCGAGCCAGCAAATCCTGAGGGCGGGCGCGGGCTGTGCACCCAGGGCTCGGGGCCAGGAGGTGTCGGCGTCCTGTCGCATGCTGCCTGCCTGAAGCTGCAGCTCTAACCAGTCTGGCTTGGATCAGACCCCACGGCCTGTGATTGACATCTCAGCAGCGTTTCTGATTTGCTGCCACACGGCCGAGCGCTGCGCACACTTGAGACAGGAAAGGCTCCCAGGGTTCACCTCAGCGCCCCCCATGGCCATCCTGGGTCTTCTTGGGGCTCCACCGCCCAGGCAAAGCCACTTCAGAGGAGAGAGTCACACCACGTCTCGGGGCCCAGCGGTGCCTCCGCCCGTGCCCAGGGCCCCGTGCCGTGCCGGCCACCTGCATCTCCTCTGCTTCCCCTCTCCTCCTCCAGCAGCAGGGAGGGTGGAAGGCACACCTGCTCCAGTGGGCCGGGAGGGTAGGCTTAGGCTCAAAATGCGGGAGACTTTTCACAGCCAGCAACCTCCTGTGGTAATGAGTGCCCTGTCACTGGAGGTATTCAAGCTGAGGTTAGAGCACTCCTGGAAGTGATGTCATAGACGGGACTCAGACGGAGGATGCAGTGAACCTCAAGGTCCCATTTCCACCCCCGAGGGCCTCTAAATCAATGACACCTCCATCCCACCCTCTGCTGCCACCTGGCCTGGCTCACCCATGCCCTGCCCGCCCTCCAGGCAGTTTGTCCTCAAGGCGCTCAGCCTTTGCAATATCACTGCGCTTGTAGGAATGGGGAGGGGGGAGGTAGGATGGGGGGAAATAAAGACCGAGGGGTGGCACGGGAGAAGCGGCCAGTTTCCAAGAGCCCGGAATCCAGTGTCGCCAGCACCAGGCAGGAGGGGGCACCTACGGCAGGTCTCAGTGAGCAGCAGGGGCTCCGGCCCCTGGCGGGGGGGCTGGGGGGAGCTGTCAAGTGGGAAGGGAGCCCAGCTAGCTCACTCCGAGGTTCATTAGAGAAAAGGTGAATGCTGAAGACGTGTCATAGCAGGCAGCTCATTAAGCCCACGGAGCTTAAAAATAGTGAGACTCGCAGGCATTGGGGAGGGGCGGGGGGAACGCCTGAAACTCCAGAGCATCATTCCGGAGGCAAGAACCGCAAACTCTGGGGAGAAGGACTCCATAGGCAGCGGAGGGAGGCAGCCGAGCCCCTGCCCGGCCTCCCAGCGTAACCCTGGAGCCCGGGCCTGCTGGGAAGGTCAGGCCCCTCACGGAGGAGACTGAGGCCCAAAGGAGGCTGTTCACGGGCATCACCGGACACGCACGCCTGAGCCCTGCTGGGCCCTGCACGCGGGGAAGAGGAGATAAGACAGCGCTGGGTCACAGCCTGTCCTGAGGGGGGCAGAGCCTGCCCCCCCAGCCCCTGCCTGGTTTGCCTGGGCTGGGAACGCCCCAGAAGCCCCTTTAGAGCCCTTTTCTATCAGTCTAGGGGTGCAGGCTTTGAGGCTAGAGAGCCTTTGCTCAAGTCCTCCCACTGCCACCTGCCAGCTGGGTGGCCTGGGGAGGTCCCTTCCCCGCCCTGAGCTTGTTTCCTCTTCCCTAAAATGGAACCACTCCTGACTCCACCACTCTCTTCCCAGGGTTCTTAGGAAGATTAATTGAGCTGTCCTGGATATTATGTGCTTAGCACAGTACCTAGGACATAGTAGGAGTTTTGGCTGGTAGGTTCCAAGAAGCAGCAGATATGGAGTAAAGGGGGGACCCAGGAAAAGGTTACCGGACACGGGGAGCAGGGCGGAAGATGCAGGGGGCTGTGGCTGCCTGCCTGGGTGTTGCCGATTGGGTTTGGAGAACGCGATTACTGCTGTCACGGGCAAAGGGTGGGGAAAAGCGATCTGGGGGGTCACAGGCTAAGGGGAATCACTGGCTCAACTACTGAACGAACCCATAAATGACCCAAGACCAGGAACCAGGCCAAGCACCCGAGGCAGATGGGGTAGCTAACTGGCATGAGGGCTGGAGTGGACTCCGAGGAAGCCGGACTCAGGTGTGGGGGTGAAGAAGGGAAACAGAAGGAGTGGAGGGATAAGAGGGTGCAAAGCTCTTTCCCAGCTTAGATGGCAGGAGCAGGTTGGTGCCCCTGCCTTCCCGCCCGCACCCCAGCCAGCCCCAACCTGGCCTGTGAGTACAAGCAGCGACCCGAGGCCTTGGACACCCACCCCGCATTTGGCCTCCTGGGGCCTCAGGCTGCTGGGGAGAAGGCAGAGAACCTAGAGAGGCTACCAGAGCTGGAAGGAACCTTAGGATTCAATTATTCCAGCCTCTTGTGAGGGACGGGAAACCAAGGCCCAGAGAAAAGGACTTTTCCAAGGGTACTTTCTAAGTCGGTAAGAGAGCCTGAGCTAGAATCCAGGGCTCTTTCTCCTACAGTGCACTCCTCCCCCCAAAATCCCCACCCCAACCCTGAGTCTAAGTTGTCTCCACCTAAGTGCCACGCTGGAAGCTTTATATACTTGGGAAACTCGAGAGGCTCAAGCCACGTATCATACTCCCTAAAGCCACAGAACCAGTCAGTAGGAGGAATGCAGGCTCGGGTCTTTTCTTTCTCTGCTTCCAGGAGTCAACGAACATTTACTGAGCATCTACTAGAGGACAGGAGTGGGCTGGGAGCACTCTCACACCTTACCCCATTTAAACCCCACATCTGGGAACGGGGTGGTAGAAGAGCTAAAAGCCAGACTCCCAGGGTTGCAATCCTAGCTCTCCTAGCCAAGGGTCAGTGGACAAGTTATTTGGAATCCCTGAGTCTCAGTTTCCTCATTCCATCCCATGAGGATAATAATAGTAGCTACCCCATAGAGCTGTGTGAAAATTAAACCAGGCAGCCCAGGTAAAATACTCAGAACCAGGTCTAATACAAACCCTTACAAAGGAAGTTGTATCAATCCCAATTTAGAGATGAGGAGATGGGGTTCAGAGGGACTCAGCAACTCCCCCCTTGGTCACATCACTAATAGGTTGCAGGGTCTGGTTTTGGACATTTTTTGCTGGACTCCCAAGTCGGAGGCTCTTTTCTGCAGCTTCTCCAAAAGACCTAGTGCAGCCCAGAATAGGTCTGCCCTGAAGTATCTTAGGAAAAGTCTCCATTCTCTTCAGGAAGTTCTCCCTGCTGCCGAATCTAAATCCTTCCAACTTCCAGTGGGGAGAAACTCAGAGGGATTTGACGTTAGGGCCAGGGTTAGAGGAGACAGGTAGCAGAGCTGAACGCCACACTTCTAAGTAATGCCCAACACCTTCTGGGGCAGATGCAGGGCAGTGGAGTTCACTGCCTGAGCTCATGGCTGGTTTTGGGGTTGCCCGCAGACAAGCAACCTCATCTCTGGAGCTCTTGGTAAAATGATATTTGGGAAGCAGCTCTGAGGAGGGCTCCAGAGGCAGATGTTTCCAAAGGCCAGAGTGACTCTGAATTAAATCCCTTCCCCTCTCCCTACTTGCCACTCACCCCAAGTGACCAGCCGGGAGGGTCATGGGGCCGTGGCCATCACTGGTTGCTGGCTTAAGCCTCTGCAGCCCGGTCATTCCTTGGTCTTTGGCAGGACCTTGGGGGGCTCTGGCTTAATCATCACCCCAAACTGTCAAGAAGTTGGATTGGCTCCACCTCCCACCCCAGGAAAGAAATAAGTAAAGGAGGAGGCCAAAGTGCTTTCAACAGGGATCCGTGACTTACCTGGCAGGAAAAGAGCTTAAAGTGACATTGAATCAAGGTTTCTGCTTCGGGGCAGCCCCCGTCCCTGCCTCCCCGCCCTGCAGGGAGCCTGGCCATGTGTGGCAAGGGGAAGGGGCTCCACTCCCACTTTCAGCAACCCAGGGATGGCATCGCCTCGGTGTGTCTAGGGGCCCCAGGCCGGGGGGTCCCAGTTTGCAGGGGAGTTCCTCCTGTCCTTCTCTCTGCTTGAACACGGACCTTGTCCAAAAACACTCCTGTTCCTCCTGCTAAGGAGCGTTCAAAGGCTCAAAGCCACCATCCTTTTTCCTGGCAAATGAGAAAGAGCAGACACTGAAAGGGCCAGGCGCAGCCCAGGGCCACAGAATCCAAGTGGCCCCAATGGGAGGGAAGCCCACTAGTTTTGCTGCCATTTAAAAGAAGCCCAGCCTGCCAGGGCCTCAGCCCCGAAGGTTGCATGTGTCACCAAGCTGAGGCAGCGAGGCCGACGTGCATCCCCTAGGCGGCCCTGTCTGTTCCATGTGATCCCCAGGACACCCCGGGGAAGTGAGCCAGACAGGCTTCCTTTTCTTCATTTTCAAATGGGGACAACTACAGTCCAGAGACGGGAAGAAATAGCTTGCCCCACGCCACATGGGGACATTAATGGTAGACTCGCTGGATTCTAGAGCTTTCTAATCAAATCCAGTCACTTCACTGCCTCACCCCACCCCCCGCTGCAGCACTATGCTGCTTCACCTGCAAAAGCCCCCCTTCAGTGTTTTAAGAAACACCAAAATATCACGTGCGCTACACTTACTGCGCCAGGAGCTGTACGTATGTTGACAGGTTAAAGCCTCGTCTCAACCCTTTGGCACATAAATTATTTTATTTCCATTTCACAGATGGAGAAACTGAGGTACTAAGTGCTTAAGTCACTGGACCCAAGTCCCACAGCTAGAAGTGTGGAGGAGTTGGGATTTGCACCCGGGAACCTGGCCCTAGCATCTGTGCCCTTGGCCATTGTGCATCACAGCCGAGCACCTTTGAAGTCAGGATCGGCACATTCCAAATCCCACCAGAGGTGGGCTGGGGTCCGTGGTGGGCTCAAGGAGCCAGGGCAAGATGGAGTGCGGGTGCAGGAAGTGCCCTTAAATCCGGGGGGGAGCGTGGGGACAGGCGGCAATCTGTCCCTGAGCAGCCGGCTGCCCTCAAGGCCCAGCCCCTGGCAAGCAGTGGGAGCAGGCTGAAGGCAGGCTCCGGAGCTGGCAGCCGTGGCCCGCCCGCTGGGAGCAGCAGCTGGAGAGTCTCCCCTGCCGGAGCGGCTGGTGGGTGCTGCAGTCTCCCTCCCAGCAGGAGGGTGGGCTGGGCTCAGCCGGGCCCAAGGGTCTTCCTTCTCCTTGCCCCGTCCGTCCTTCCCTCCCTCAGCCTCACAGCCCATGCTGGGGGGCAAAGCTGAGAGCTTGGAAGGTCACTCGGGCTAACTGGTCTCCAGGACAGCCAGCCCTGCTGATCAACCTGCGGGCTATGGGGCCAGGTTTAGCCTTAGATGTCGGACCTCTAGGGATGTCACTGTGGCGCCTTGGGCAGCAGGTGTCCAAGCCGGCTCGTTCCCAAAAGAGGAAGGAGCTCACTGGATCCACTCCATGGCTTCCCACCTGTCAGACTCAAGAACTGGTGATTTCCACCTTAGGAAGTCCTTCCTTGTACCACACAGGAGCCCTTCTTGCTGCAGTATCGCCTCATGATCTCATACAAGAAACACTCCTGCTTCCACACGCACCCTTTGTTCAACTGCTAAGCTGCGATTCCAGGACCAAGCAGCAGTCACCAAAAAAAAAAGCCTTAAAGCAGCCAGCAGCTGCCATGGGTTCAAGAATTTCATTTCAGTTGAAGAAAATCTGTGGCGTTTGTACCCCGCCCCCCGAATCCCTCCCGGACCTCAGAACACCCGAGAACAAGGTAACAGAACGCAGGTGAGAAAAACTGAAGGATGACAAAACAAAGGCGGGGGGGGGGGGGGGGGGGGGGGAATCATTTACAGCCTCTCTTGACCTGACAAGGACTTTTCCCCCATCTTTCCCTCAGCTCACCAGCCCAGATAAAGAATGAGCTTCTGCATGGCTTTGCCTGAGCCCCACTCGATGGGCCATCTGCTCCCAAGGCCTCTCTGCAGCAGCTTCAGAAGTCCCTTTCTCCAGGGAGCTGGAGGAGGGGAGGCTCCAAACAATCGGGGGAATTTATTAGGGATCGGGTTGCTGGGAGGAGGGTGGAAGCAAATGGGGCCGGAGGCACTGTGAGATACAAAGCATCATTTAATGCGGCAAAGGCCGAGGCTGCTTTAGAAGTCCCTAGCCACACCTGAGGCCCTAAGCTCTGCTCCCTTCTTTTCAGAATCACTCCCCCCTGCCCCCACCACCTCCCCCGAAGTCAGACTTATTTCCCGTCCTGTGCCACTGGGTAAATATTGACTTTCTTTCACTCAGCCCTGCCGATGGAACTGAGACCAATGGGGCGGCTATTGTGTCCTTCCTCTCAGAGGGCAGGCGGCTGTCAGCTCCCAGCTCAGAGCAGGGGCCAGCAGGGGAGGCAGCCGAGAAAGGAAAGCATGGTCGTAAAAGTAATATTTCTATCTTTCCATCTTTGATTTTGCCTTTCTGTCCCCACGCCCTCCCTCCCTCCCCTTCCCGAGCCCATCAGGGCTTGTGCCGTCACATTTCCGCGGTCGTGCTGCTGTGGCCTGCCTGACCCGAGCGCAGCGGCCGTGGCTGAGCGGGTGTAACTGGAAAGCACTGGCCTGGGAATTCAAGCCCCAGCTCTAAGATGGGGTAACCTTTTGCGAGTCCTTTAATTTTCTTGTACCTCAGTGTTCTAATCTGAAAAATGGGGATGTTGAGCCCATAATCTCAGTATCTAGGTCAGGAAGTTTCTTCCTGTCAGTGACCAATGTTCTTTCTGTGGCAATCACGGCATTTTAGCTTCTGCTTTGATTTTAGAAGAGATGAAAACTAACTGCTCAGTGCTTAAAGGGGAGGATGGGGGGAAGAGCACTGGGCTGAGAGGCCACAGGTGCGAGAACAACCTCATCTCTGCCGTCAACATGCTGTGGGACACCAAATGCAATGAATGTCTCATGATGATGGAGGAGAATGTTGCTATGGGGGGAGGAGTGGGGTGAGGGGGGTGGGGGGTATATGGGGACCTCATATTTTTTGAATGTAATATTTTAAAAATGAATAAAAACAAAAAAAAAGAAAGTTTCAATCTGGAAAAAAAAAGCATGTGGTGGGATACTGGGCAAGTTGCTTCCCCTCTTTAAGCCTCACTTTTCCAATAATTAAAACAGAAGACGTGATGAGATGGTCCCTAAGGCCCTTCCAGAGCTTGTTCTAGGGTTCCTTTCGCCTAATACTTCTGTGGGCAGTGATGCCCCAGCTCCTTCCTCCTTTTAAAGATTTCATTTTATGGCCCTTTTCTCATGACTAACCTTGAAAGGAAGGCTGTCACGCCTCACGCTTGCTTTCCCTCTTCACCAGGAAGGAGCCTTCGGGTAGCCTGGTCCAAGCTTCTCTCCGACAGACGCACACGCGGCCTGCAGCGCCCTGGGGCCAGAGATCCAGCTCTCCCCTCTGCAGCCCCGTGGTCAGGCCCGGAGCACCGCCAGCCACGGAGACGGGCGTTTCCCCGGGAAGCCTGCGCTCTGTGACACCTGCAGGGTTTTGAACTCTGCTCCTACCCTTCCTCCAGCCTGAGGCCCCCTCTGTGCTGACGGGGAGCTTCAGAAAGCCCATTCCTGGTGCACCACCAAATGGCACACGAGGAACTCCTCCTAGTCCAGGAGTTGTAGAGAAATGATTTCGATGTCCTCCTCATAAGCTCCTTTAGAGGTAAGTAATATTCTGGGGGCCTGCATGACTCCAAACCACCCACCCACCCCTCCCCAGGTTGACGAAGAGACCACCTGGCCACCGGTCAACAGGGGGAGAAGGACCCTCGATTCATCCAAACCAAACTTTCCTAAACAAATGAGGAAACTGAGGCCCAGAGGAGGGTGTGACTTGTCCAAGGTCACAAAGCGAGTCCTGGGTAAACCTGGGTCCTGGCCCTGCCCCTTCTCTGGCCTCCCCGCCAGCACACCCCATCTGGTCTGGCTCTGGGAGTCCCCCAGAGGCTCTACCACTACTTCCACCCTGGCCCCAGTGCAGACGGGCCTCAGGGCACCCACGGCAGGGACCTTCGGTCTCACCCCTGCCTGGACCTCAGCTGGCTTATTCCTGGAGGCCCACTAGTGGGACTCAGGGAGTGGAGTGAAAGGCCCACTTGGTCACAACCATAGAAGGAGCCAGAGGTTAGGCGGAGTGAGGAAGGGAGAACACCGGTAAAGTAGGGTGAGGAATTGCAGACGGTACACAGTCTCTTTTCCATGCATTTTGGTGCCTGCTGCTATTCCCATTCCCACTCGGGAAAGAAGCTTCGGAATGAAGTGGGAGGGGAAGATCACACTACAAGTCCACAAGGCCTTTGTTCCAGTCCTACAGGGCTTTCGTTGTCATTATTAACAATAACTCACACTTAATGAGCACCCCAGGAGGGCTCAGGCACTAGACTAAACATTTTGCTGGTGCTTCCCATTTAATCCCTCACAACAACCCTAAAATACCACCTTTATTATCATTCTCTTTTGACCACTGAGTAAATGAAGCTCAAAGGTGTAAAGTAACTTGTTCAAGGTCACACAGCTAATAACCAGTAGAGCCAGGGTCTCCCGAGGACTCACTCAGGCGAGGGCAGGACCTTGAAAGGCCCCATTTAAATGGAGTATTTGTCTCAGCTTGTCTCCACTGTGGAGGAGGCAGTGCACTGGGAATTCCTCTGCGGCCACCTGGAGACCACCTGCCCCATCTAAGCCCACGGCCCGGCTACTCAGACCCGGAATTGCAGTTACAGAACTGCAGGGTTGAAAGTGCCCTGCGAAGTTATCTAGTTCAACTCTCTCTATTTACAAGTGAGAAAAGCAAGAAATGGACTTTCCCAAGGTCACACAAGGTCACACATATTGGAGGCTGAGGCTGGAATTAGACTCGGGCTTCCAGTCTTAACCCAGGACTCTTTCCAGGACACAAAGAGGCCCAGTGCAGGACCATTAGCCCACCTCTCCCGAAGCTGAAGCAGAGCTCACCCCAGGAGTCAGAGCTCGAGCTAAGAGAGAACTTTCCGACGGCCGGGGCTGGCGTTGCACACGTGGTGCTCTCCACTGCTGTTGTGGAGACTTTTCCAAAGAGAGAATTCCTTCACATCACCTTGTGGGTGCAGCCCTGCCTGGAGACAGGGGGGTAGACAGCCTGACCTCGGGGGTGCTTATGTCCCCCTTTAACTTTTGGGCAGGCTCACCAGTGTCCTCTTTGTCACTGGGAACCCTTCCCCAGGGAAAGCTTTACCCCCTGCAAAGAGGATGTGCAGTGTTGGAAAGCTAACCATTTTCCCCACGGGGCTGGAGAGTCTGAGAGTGGGAGAGGAGGCGGATGAGCAGCCTGAGGGTCTTATCGCCCCCTGCCTTTTAGGGAGTGAGTGGGAGGGGAGCCTCTCTCCAGAGGCTGTCACAGAAGAAATGCCGCTGGGGAGGCTGCACCCCACCCCCATCCTTCCAGCCGGCCTCACCTGCAGCGCTGGGGCCAGCAGGTGTCGCAGCTGGGAGAGACTTCAGCTACCAGAAGCTCCAACCCCCATATTCTAAGTGAAGATACTGAGGCCCAGGGGGGTAGCGGTTTGCCCAAGGTCATAGGATGGGTCCGAATCCAAGCTTCCTGACTCCCCGTGGGGTGCTGTGTTCTTCGTGAGACATTGCCATCACCCTCCGCCGGAGGTGAGCTCGGAGCTCACAGCAGAGGCCAGGAGCCAGAGGCGACGGATTCCCAGGCGAAGCGCTCAGGGCAGGCGCGCCCGTGGCACTTCCCTTCCCCCTGCCCCGCCACCCTCGTCCGGATTCCTGTCTTGAGCACTGCGTGCCTCCATCATCCTAAGGTTCAGAGAGGTGTAGCAGCTTGTCCAAGGTCAACAGCGAATTGGGTAGAATATGTGCCCCTACTGCCCAGCTGCACCTTCCCCACTTCATCCCCACATCGGTGGCTCCAGGCTCCGCGGCTTGACAGGACTCCTGGGACCTTGGTTCCTCAACCGCGCTAAGCCGCGGCGCTTGCCGGAGTATGGAAAAGTTCCGGGAGAGGAAGGGGCGGAAGACGCGGCCGCGCAGCGCAGCCCAGCTCAGCCCCGCCCAGTGTACCCCAAGACTAGACTGCTGCGGCGGGGCGAGGGGCGCGGAAGCAGAGCGGGCCCGCGCGCCGCCAGCGCCCCCAATGCGCCCCACTCCGCGCCAGGGGGCTCCCAGGTCCGCGCTCGCGGGGCCTTGGGCACATCCTCACTGCGGCTGGGGCGAGTGGGGTCCCACGCGCTCCGCACCCACTTCTCCCCGCACACTCACTTCATCCACCGTCCCCCGCGCCCTTCCCTCGGTTTCTCCGCGGCGGGAGCCTCAGCTTCCCCGCGAGTTCCCGGGTCCCAGCGTGGAGGCACAGAAGCCGCTCTCGCCTTCTCCCCGCGCTGGCCCCAGGCGCCCACAGAGGAGAAAAGGGCGAGGGCGAGGGGTTCCCGACGCGATTCAGGACCTCTCCCGCAGGACTAACCGGGAACCCCAAGGCCAGCGGATTTCAGGAGCCCAGTGCCCCAGGGTGGGCGCAGTCCTTCTCTCGGTCTACCCGACTGTGAGCGCCGAGCCCGGAAAGTCCGATCGTCCCAGCTGGGGGACCCCGCAGCCACCCGCGCCCCTGGCCCTCGGGGTGGCCGCTGGCGCTCCCCGCGCGGCTTCGCCGGGGACTACGGGCTGCCCTCCCGGAGTGCCCCCGCCCGGGGCTCCCTCTTACCCGGGGCGCAGCTCAGCCTGAGCGCGTGGAGAGGGCGGCGCGCGGGGGCCGTCGGGGCCCGAAGTCTGGGGCCCTCTCCGCGCTCGCCGCCGCGGGGCCGCAGCGGCTCTCCCCGCGCCCGCCCGCTCCCTCCTCGCTGGCGCTCGCGCGCTCGCTCTCTGCAGTAGTAACAACCCGATCCCGCTTCCCCCGCCCGCCGCTTGAGATGCTCCTCACATCCGCCTGCACGCAGCGCGGGCCAGCCCCTCCGAGGGCGATCCCCGCAAACCGCGACGCAGGGCCCCCGCCCCAGGCAACCCGCGCTGCTGGGGGGCCGCCTTGCCGCCCCACTTTCCCCAGCAGGGGAGGGAGGGGCGATAGGAGAAGAGGAGGTGTGCCCGAGTGGGACGTGGGGTGGGGGAGAGGGGGTTCAACCCGGCGCAGCCTAGGAGAAGTTTGGGGTGGGCGGGGTCGGCCTCGCGGCCCGGAGCCCCGCGGGGCTCCCACGGCTCTGCGGAGGAGTCCCCGCCCGCTCCGCGCCCTCCTGCGACACTCCCACCCCACCGCCGCCGCCCACGAGCTTTACGGGCCTCTCTAGTGCGGGGATTGGCTGGGGAAGGGGACCGCGGGGAGGGGGACCTCTCCACTGTCGGGAACTGGCGAAGGGGTGGGAGGGAGCCGATTTGCTTCAGGAGATCCGGGGAAGGGTTTTCCGAGTCGAGGAAGAAAAGAAAAGGGGGAGAGAAGAGGAGTGATAGAGACAAAGGCCGCTCCTGGAGGAGAAAGAGGAGGGGGCTTAGGTCCAGAGAGCGCCCACGGCCTGCTGCCCCCAGGCGCCCGGGTCGGTGGGGTCGGAATGGTGCCCGGGACTCTACCAGGGTCACTTGGGGAGGGGAGGAAGAGGAGTGGAGGGGCCCCTGGGAAGAGAGGAGGAACGGTGTCCCCTGACACTGGACCTTGGGCCTGGCTCCTGGAGAGGAACCCCCCAAAGGCGCTGTGGGTGAAGACCCCAGGACTTCCCCACCAGCCCCAACCCCGCTTTCTCCCTCTTGGGGGAGGCAGGGCTTAGCGCCGCCCCCGCCGCAGGGAGGAGCGAGCATTTCCCGTACGAGGCCAGAGGGCGCGGGAGGGACTGGGAGCCTCAGGAGGCCTCCCCTCCTTCGGGGTCCATCCCCAATCCGCAACACCCATCTGCTAAGACGCTACGCCAGGTGGGATTCCTGCTGGTGTCAGGTCAGCAGCCATTCCCTGAGACCCCAGCCCCACCCATGCCTGCCCTCCTCCCCTCAGCGTCCCCTTCACCCTCAGCGGCAGCTCCTTCCACTTTGCCTCCTCTTCTGCAAACTCGGAATCATGAATCAAGTTTGGGGGTTGACCCAGAAAGGGCCACCCCCTGCTGGAAATCCCGTATGTGTGTGACATGCGATGCCAGGGAAGGGCGAGGGAAGGGGGGCTCTCTCAGGGCTTTCCAGGCCTCCTCATCCCCAGAGTCTGAGGAACCACGGGTGTTCCCAACACTGGCAGCAAATCCCCTCCTCGGCCCCTCCTCCCCTGCCCACGCCCCCCACCCAGTCGCCGTGGCTCCGGCAGCCGGGCCACTGCAGTGCCGCAGCCCCCGCTGCTCCCTGCTGGGCTGGAGCCTCCCCTTAGCGCGGCAGCAGCTGGCGAGTTGCTAGGACCCTGGTCTGCAGAAAAAGCTGAGGCGGGCATTTCCAAGCCTGCCGGTCCTGCGAGGAAGCATGTGCCGGGACGCCTGGCTGGGGCGGCGCATCTGTGCTGGGAAGGTGCGTGAATGTGTGCGGTTATGAATGAGCTGCCTGAGCGCCTCTGCTGGTCCTCAGATAAGAAACGGGGACCTGGGAGTCCAGGGCTCAAGGTCAGAAGCTCAGCGGAGGACACCAGGGATGCCCCCACCCCCTACCTCCGCTGCTGATCTCGGCGCACCAGGGCGGGGCGCTTGTCACCTGGGATGGATGGACAGGCCCGGGAGCAGCGTAAGAAATGCCTCTGTTGCCTCTTTCAGCTCTTTCCTCCCTCAGTCTGTGAAATACGGTCTAATCACAGAAAATATAGCATTTATGTAAGGTTGTATCTGCTCCTTCTGAAAACGATTTCCTCCCCATATATTATATCATGAAATTCTAATGGGGTATGGGGCGATCCGGTGACTTTTGCAAAAGCAGAAGGCTAGGTCAAAACGGGAGGGAGGTGAGGGCCATGTGGTCCTTGAGAAGAGGCAGCTGTGGTTCTCAGCACTGCCCCTGTCTCTGGGGGACCCTCTCCCCTCCCCGCTAAAGGTTGTACATGGCTGTAGCCGGGGTACCAGGTACAGAGGGTCTTACGGCCTTGATTTCACTTAGGAATCCTTACCAACAACCCAGGTGGCAGCAGGGCAAGGCAGAAACCATACTTCACCCCACTGAGGCGCAGAGGGTCGAGGTGACTTAGCTAAGGTCCCACCAGTCAAGGGGGGAGCTTGGTCTTGGGACTCAAGATGCTAAACCCTCCCCTGGTTTACATGGGTTGGGTGCATCTAGGGCTATGTCCTTCTTCCCAGGTGCCCCGGCTGCCCTGGTTGCCCCTACTGCCATGTCTTCTTCTTGCAGGTTTTCTGCACCAGCGCCTCTAGATGTCGCCCCTATCCACCCCTCCAGCCTTACCTGGCAATATCCACTTGCTCACCCTCTGTGCTCCAGCTGCACTAGCTCCCTGCTAGGTGCTGAGAGGGCTACATTCTCTCCTGCCACAGAGCCTTTGCACATGCTGTCCTGTCAATGCAGGATACTGTCCTCTCTGCCCCACTTCACCACACCCACTCCCCCTCATCCTGCTAGTCTCAGTTCCCTGAGCCCTGTTCCTTTTGCACCCTATGCATCTCCTCTTGCAGCAACTGTCACCCTGTCATTTCTTGCTTGCTATCTTTCCCCTGCTAGACTTAAGGCTCCCTGAGGGCAGGGACTCTGCCATCTAGCCCACTGGCACATAGCAGGTGCTCAATAAACAGCTTAGTGGTTAGGAGGCTCAGTCCTCAAACCCTGGCTCTGCCCCTTGTATGTGAATTTGGGGCAAATTATGTAATCTCTGTAAGTCTCAGCCTACTCACCAGCAACATGGGAGTTTTAACCGTAAAATAGGGTTACTGTAGATTAAAGGAATAATGTATGTAGAGACTAACACAGTGCCATTCTTGGCACATCAATGTTAGTTCCTGCTGATAAAGAAATAAGGGTCGAAGGAACGAACATATTCCTCTAATCTCAGCCTTTTCCTCCAGAGATTTATTTTCCCCCCAAATAAATCCATAGTCTAAGACAAATCCTCTCCCCTCCCCCCAACCCCGCCCTTCCAATGAGATCCTAACCCCTCCTATATAGAAATTCCAGAGCTGTCCCGGGGCTCTGGGCTCTAATTCAACCCTCCAGCATCTGGCTTGCTGCCCCATGTTTCCCAGGTCTGGAGTCTGAGAGCCCATGGGTGGAGGGGCCACGTGAGGAAGAGCCCCACGAAGAGGGCTTTGCGCGCTCCCTCACGCTCTCCCTGGGCAGGCTTCTTTCCAGCTGCGGGATCCTGACCTTCGCCTCCGTGGAGGCTGCCGCCTGGGAGGCGGACAGCCCCTCCTCCAGCCCCACCCCACAAGCACACCTGCCCCCTCCCGCAGGAGAAGTAGCTGAGATTGCCTGCCGCGTGAAGACAGCCCTGCAGGAAACACTCCCCCGCCCACCCACCCCAGCCCCCGCTGAGTGGGGGGAGAGCCGGAGAGAAGGAGAGAAGAGGAGGATCTTTGAAAGGCTCATCTAGCTCTTCACCTTGACCGAGTTCCCTCCTCACTTCAGACCTGTCCAGACAAAATAATGACTCTCAATTCTTCCCTTCCAGAAATGCAGCAGTTGGGTTTCAGCAACGAGCTTCTAAATCCTGCAGTCACCACCTTGACCGTCACTAGTGCTACTGGAGGCCTTCCCTTTCTCCTCTACCCCCTCCTCCACTTCCCCCTCCTCCTTCCCTCCCTCTCTCCTTGCTTCCCTGAACAATCAGAGCAGTGGCCCCTAGTGCTTTTATGGCATCATAGGAATCAAAATCACTGGATGTCACAGCAGTCCTGGGCAACAGCATGCATTGGAGTCTAAAAACATAGGCCCCAGTGCTGGGTTTGAATCCCAGCTCCGTCACTTAGCTGCTGAATGACCTTGGGCAAGTTACTTAACCTCTCTGTGGCTCATCTGTAAAATGGGAACAAAAGTAGTATCTGCCTCATAAAATTGTGAGCAATGTTCATGAATTAATGCATGTAAAGCTCTTGGAACAATGTCTGGGACATAATAAGTGTTTAGTAAATGTTAGCTGCTGATTTTATATTATCTGCATTTTGCTGATGAAGAAATTGATTTAAAAGATAGCTGCTGTTTATTGAATACCTTCTCTGTACCAGGCAGTTTTGTTTTGTTTTTTCTTCCCCTCCCCCCTCCAGCTCCCCTGCCGTGATGGTTTTTTTGCTGTGTCCATTTGCTGTGTGATCGTCTATATCTGTTTCTGTTTGTCTGTATTCTCTACTGGTCTTTCTCCTCTAGGATTCATCAGGATTCGATCCTGGGGACCTCTGATCTGGAGAGAGGTTCCCTGTCAATTGTCCTGGTCTCTGCTGTGCTTCACCTTGACTCTCTCCTTCATCTCTCTTTTGTTGTGTTATCATCCTGCTGCGGACTCATTTGCGCGGGCACTCAGCTCGCCACACAGGCACTGGCTCACGGCGCAGGCATGCTTTTTCTTATTTTTCTTTCTCACCAGGAGGCCCCAGGGATCGAACCTGGGTTCTCCCATACAGTAGGCTGGAGGCCCTATCACTTGAGCTACGTCTGTTTCCCCCAGGCAGTTTTTTTATGTAAAAAGTCTGAGAGGAATTGGACCTGAGGCTCAGGTGCATACACCAAACCCAGGGAGCCTGCTGCTAGACCTCTTTATTTAGTTATTTTTTTAGTTTTTTAAAATTAATAGATCACAAGGAATGTTACATTGAAAAACAGAAAAAAACAAAAAACATAAGAGGTTCCCATATAACTAGACCTCTTCTTGATTATTTATTTGTATCCACTGGTCTGCAAGGGGCTAAAGAGTAATATCCTGGGTAAAAACTTCAACTATGTCCACAGCTGGTCTCCAGACATATAAAAATATATCTGACAGTTCTCCAAGAGGGATTCCAGATAGAGAATTTGTCCAAAAGAAAGAATAAAGCTGGCAGAACAATCTAGACTCCACAGTGGGGCCTGGAGTTGAGAGGAAGGGAGCCTCCAGGTCCAGGAGAGAGGCAAGCACTTGACCTTGTCCTGACCCAGCTATTCCGGGAAGAAAAGGGGCTATGCGTAAACTGAAAGAGCTGTCTCAAGAGCTAGCTAAGTAAATCTAACACTTCAGGGCCCAAGCAACCTTGCTGTGAGACCCAGGCCCCTCAAATGAACATACCACTGAGGGGGAATGTTTTCATTCTCTCTTGGAAAGAGACCACTGAGCTACTGAGGCAGGGGAGGATTGACAGCTGTGATGCATGGGCAAATCAGCAGGAGGAGCGGGGCTTGGGCATCATAGACCATGCACAGGGGTGTGGACAGAGGTGGTGCCCGGGGAGCTACCAGAAAATGGCACCCCAGACCAGTATATGAGGGCACATAAGACAGCTTGAGGGCCTTCCAGAAGTCATGCTGGGAGAAGCAGCTTTGGGAGAGACTGGGTTTTCTGCAGGAGCAGATAGGTGCTCGGAGCTCACCAGCTTCAGGTGTTAGGATGCTGAGGATGACAATGACTACGACAGCAGTAATGACCATGAGCGAGATGGCGACAGGAAAAACAAATTGAGTGTTTACTACGGGGCAGGCACTAGTTTAAGTATTTAACATGGATTTACTTACTCTACCTCCTGAGAGTGGTGTGACTTGCCCAGCCACCCAGCTAAAAAGTGGCTCAGGCCATACTGCTTCCCTCTACCCCATCCCACCTAGAGGACACAGAGAAACAATCCCGGCCCATCTTTGTTTAAAAGAGATGCTTCGGGGAAGCGGACTTGGCCCAGTGGTTAGGGCGTCCGTCTACCACATGGGAGGTCCGCGGTTCAAACCCCGGACCTCCTTGACCCATGTGGAGCTGGCCCACGCGCAGTGCTGATGCGCGCAAGGAGTGCCCTGCCACGCAGGGGTGTCCCCCCCACGTAGGAGAGCCCCACGTGCAAGGAGTGCAGCCCAGCATGAAAAAAAGTGCAGCCTGCCCAAGAATGGCACCAAACACACAGAGAGTTGACGCAGCAAGATGACACAACAAAAAGACACACAGATTCCCGTGCCGCTGACAACAACAGACGCGGACAAAAAGAAGAACATGCAGCAAATAGACACAGAGAACAGACAACTAGGGGTGGGGCAGGGGGGAGATAAATAAATAAAATAAATCTTTAAAAAAAAGAGAGAGAGAGATGCTTTGGAGGTAGCTTCGCCCATTTCTCTCCTCTGCTGCTCCCTTCAAAAGAACCTTATCTCGGCAACCCCCAGGTTTGTCTGAGAGAAGGGCCGAGCTGACTTTGGGGAAGCTCTTGCTCACGCCTCACCCAGTCTCTTCCAGCCTGCTATAATTCCAGCTCCAGTTTTCCCTGCACAAAAGAACAGTCAGTCCTCATCTTCCCCTCCAGGATTTCCCTGGACATGGGGAGCAATTCCAAGTTTTCTCTAGACCTGGGCTGGACAGGTAGGCCATCTCAGAAGAACAGTTCTATGGCAGGGGGGTGGGACTTGAGGAGGAAAGGGGAATTGGGGCTGATTAGAGGATCCTCCCAGAGAATTCAAGGAGCCAAAATAGTTAACTAACTCCCCAAACATATGTGAGCCTCGTGTTTTCAGGTGAGCCTGCCCATCTGTGGGCTGGGTGTCCAGCCTGCAGGAGGTGACCCCCTGAAGGGGCCATGTGCTTGCACTGGGTGACATTTCTGTCACCACCTACCTTCTGGTCAGGGGCATATATAACAAAGTGTGTACTTTCCTTCTAGAGTAGTTGGATCTTTGGAATAAAAAAAAACCGGGAGCCCAGCAGGGATCCTTCTGTCAAACATCCATCTGACATGCATTTGTTGAGTATATACTATGTGCATGCTGCTAGGCTCTGGGCCCACAAAGTCCTCTGGGCACAATCCCTGCCCACAGGGACGTGGAAGTCTATTGGGGGAGCCAGGCACCTACACAGGCACACAAGTATACAGGCTTGCGACAGATGGTCCAGAGCCACTGCACGTGAAGAACCCTGGGATCAGAGCAGCCGGAGCCTCTCTGGGGGCCAGGTGGGAATATTTCCCCGAGGAGATCACTTTTGGCTGGGTCTTGAAGTATGCTTCCACTTTCATCCCAAGGAAAAAGGGGCAGGTATTCCAGGCAAAGGGCACATGGTGGGCTGAAGTGTTGAAGCAGGAGGGCTTGGGGCTGGAGGCCCATGTGGGCAGACCAGAGAGTGGTTGGAAGTAATAGGAGACCTGTAGACCCGCATAGGCAAGGAGGCGCCCTGGGCGGCTTGAAAGCAGGGAGCTGGCGGGAGCAGTGAGGGTGACAGGCCCGACAGAAAAGAGAGGCTATCGCACTAGGTTAAGTGAAGGAGGATCTGGGGACTAAGGAGTAGTGGTGGGAGTGGAGAGGAAGGGATGGATTTGCAGGTCTAGACGGAAGACTCCTCAGGCCGGGTGACTAGTTAACTAATGAGATGTGGGGAAAGAGGCTTGAGTGAAAGGAAGGATGTAGAAGCCCTTCCTCTAGAGACCGAGCACAAGGGAGCACCGAGTGGAGGGCGTGGGTCATGAGCTCAGTTTGGGGAATGCTGAGTAGGGGGAGCCTGTGCCATTTTCAGAAGGAATAGTAGATGATTAGAAACGTTGGCCTGGAGTGCAGGAGGGAGGCTTGAACCAGAGACATGCTTTTGAAAGTCATTGGTCTGTAAACTGGAGAGAATACCTTGCTCTAAAGATGTGAATATCCTGCTAAGTGGTAATGACAGGATTTGATCTCAGGCTGTTGGACTCTAAAGCTGCTTAGTTCTTTCTACCTCAGCACATTCCTGTATATCAGTTATTACCTTAAGTCTAAAAAGCTGCAAAATACTCCTAAACACTCTTTCCTTTTCCCTAAAGCTTCCAGATGTAAATTTCCATGCAGTTATTATTCTTCCCCTATTACAGAATTAGAAGTCGAGTGTGTGTGTGTGTGTGTGTGTGTGTGTGTGTGTGTGTGTGTGTGTGTGGTACGGGCCGGGGATTGAAGCTGGAAACTCGTATGTGGGAAGCCAGCACTCAACCCCCGAGCCACATCTGCTCCCCTGAGTTAATTTTTTTGTTTTTGTTTGTTTGTTTGTTTTGTGGGTTTTTTGAGGCACAGGGAACTGAACCTAGGACTGCCCATGTGGGAAGTGGTGCTCAACTGCTTGAGCCATGTCCACTCCCCAAGCTGATTTTTAGTCTGAAGTGGTGCCCATCATAGTCAGCCGTTCAACTGGAAACGTCAGTGGAATTGCTGTTCCCTCAGCAGAGAGTTGACGGTGGCTGACGGGGGGGGGGCCACCCTGTGTGCATCTGGAGAGATGACAACCCCTTGTCCCTTTGCCTTGAGTGAGTGGCAGCTCAGCTCAGCTCAGAAGGATGATGCAGAAGCCTGGCTTGCTGGGAAGAAACAGGCATGTGTCAAGGGTTGTGGTGATGGCAAAGGAGAAACTCTGGAGCCATACATGCGGGGGGGTGACAGGGACATGTCAGTGGTTCAGCCTCCATCGTCAGGTGATCCCAGGCTCCACCACACGGAGCCCCTAAGCTTTTCCTCCATGGCTCCCTTTCCATTGCTCCCACCCGCCTTTCTGCAGGATGCCTGTCCCAGAGCAACTTGAGCACATCACCTTGTCTTCCCTGCCTCTTGCCTCCTTGACAACAATGGATTTAGCGCATGGGGCCAGGAGTCCGTCCCCCTCTGATGGGATGGGGGGCCTGGGCAGCTGGCCTGAGTGTGGTGGGTCACAACTTCTCTAGTCCATCAGCATCACCTGAGGTGCTTAAAAGACGCTGCCTGGTCACACCCCCCGGCGATTCTGATCCAATTCACCGGGGGAAAAGCCCAGGCGTTAATCATTCTACCTGCAGCCAAGGCTGAGAATCACTGCTCGATGGAAAGATAGTGGCTTCTCGAGTGACGCCTGGAATCCTAGCTCTGCCTTGTCTTAACGGTGTGACTTGGATGAATGACTTCAACTCTCTGAGCTCCAGTTCCCTTTTCTTAAGAAACTGTCAGAGCCAATTCACCTAAGATAACCCATATAAAGCACAGTGCTAAAGTGAAGTTGACCTTTGATGCATATCATTTCTCTCCACCTCTCTTCGCATAGAGCCTGGGACTTCCTCCTAACACAGCCTTGCAAGTAAGGCCGCCAGCTTAGCAACCCATGAAAAATATGCCCTTCCGCACTGGAATAACTTCTCCCTATCTCTGTGTGTGTGACTTGACTCCTTACTGTCATTACCCTAAAAGAAAATCCTGAGCAACGCCCTTTTCCACCTGCACCCAGTCAATCTGGGTGGGCTGCTCTTTGCCCACAAAGGCCCTTCCTAAACCAGCCCCATCTGACCACTCCAACTCCCCTGCCTCTGCCCCCAAATGCCAACTCTCCTAAACTTTCCAGCCCTCCTGCACCCCGTGCTTCTTCCCCACTCATCGTGCCTACTTCCCTGCATTTACTCATGCTGGTTCCTGGAATGCCCTTAGCTCTTCCTCTAAGCCCCTACATGCCACCCCTTCCCTTATCACTCCACTCCTCACCTTCTCCCCTAGTCTCCATGGGTTCTCACTTATGCTTTAGCATTTCATTACATATGATCTTGTGCAGTTCTTCAGTTGTTTCACTCATACACCCATGTCTCCATCTTCAGACTATATAAACTGTGAGGCAGGGGTCGGTCCTACAACTTTTCAGTTACCACAGAGAAGCCAGTACCGTTCTGGGCAGAGGGCAGTGCTTCATCAATCTCGACTCTTGCCCTTGTATGGGAGTCGGAAAGAGATTGGAACCTATGTACCCAGAGACTGTGCCCAGAGATTAGAAACAGGGCATAGGGGTCTCTCCAAGCCTGTTTCAAGCAAACGCTGGCCTCATTTTTCAGATAGAGGAGCAGCCTGGATGCCTAAGCCCCAGCATGGCGTTGGGGCCCCGTCACACCTCCTTGGGCCTCTGAGGGTCCACCACAATGATCATTAACACCTCTTCTCCTGCTGAGGAAGAGGCTGCAAACCTGGGTTCTGGGTCTATCCTGGAACTAACTCATTGTGTGGCCTTGGCTAAGTCATCCTCTCTGGGGTGGCTTCTTGGGGCCTGGAAATCCCATGTCTTTATCTTAAGGGCAGCAAGGTCATAGATGGGAAGTCTTAGGGTAGCGACTTTTAGGAGCCCTGACAGCCTACTTTCCGCCAGCCCCCTCCACCCCTCTCCCACTCCAGGTCCCAAACAGGGGAAATTAATTGAGTGTTCAAGTCTCTTCCCTCACCTAGCCAAAGCCAAGCTTACTGGGGAAATTCGGGTGACATTGGTACAAATAATTGAGTGTCTTTCCCCAAACAGTATTCAAGCCCTATTGCTTTAGCTGCTGCTTAAATGGATGAGCTAATTAACTTAACTAATTGCTCCCAAGGACTAATATTTCCACAGTCACGTGACCCAAGAAGGCACATTCTCCATTGCTCTCCCGCTGCCCGCGCTCCCGGATGGGCCCGTTCCTGCAGAACTTGTGAGAGCTGCCCGCACGGTGCGTGCTCTGCTCTCAGGCCAACCTGATTTCTTTAGAAGTGACCAGAACTCCTTCCTTCACCTTCACTGTCCATGCGCAGACTTGCCTCTGCCAATTCATTCATTCATTCTACAACTTATGGTGGATTGTCTGGTTAATTGGTCAAATGCCGTTCTCAGCACTGATGAGTCAACATGAGAAAACCCTTCAAGGCTGTGCCCTAGGAGGGTGTTCCATCTACAGGAGCAAGCAGACGTCAGTCCCATGACCATGCACTTGTAAGATCTGTGCTACGAACAGTGCTGTGAAGGACTGTGGGATGGTGCTCAAAGACTCCTTAACAGAAGGACTCAGACTTGTAAGGGAGATGCAGGGCAGCTTCCTGGAAGAAGTGGCTGTTGAACTGAGGCTTGAAGGCTGGGCAGAAATTAGCCAGGCAGAGGCAAGGGACGTGCATTCAGGCAGAATGAACAGCTTCTGGAGGAGAAGGCAGACCCCAGGTAAGAGGAGATGGAGGCTGGACCGCGGTACTGGAGATGGAGAGAAGTAGAGGGTCTCGAGAGAGTAGAGGAAGAAGCGACTAGCTTTGGTATTAGATCAGGTATGAGGGGAGAGGGAGACCTCAAGAGTAACTCCGAAGCTCTTGGCTGGTGCTGCTGGATGGTGAAGCTGCTCACTGGGCAGGAAACCCTAAAGTCAGACCCAGTGCGGGCAGGTGGGTGAGAGCATGAGTTAGGCATTGAGGCACCTTTGAGGCATCAAGGTGGAGAGGTTGAACATACAGATGGATAAGTAAGCCAGACCGCAGGGGACAGATACCTGATTATGAGTCATCTATTTTGAGGAGGGGATTGAAGCTGTGGGAAGAGAAGAGGGCCTGGGGCAAGCCTGGGGAAACCCAGTATCAATTTCCCCAGACTACGTCCCTACTAGACTTGAACGCACATTCCATTCTTACCTTGACATCTTACTCTGATTTTCTATCTCAGAGTCATTCACTTTATCTACTGTTAACAGCTCGTCAAGTGCCCAGGCCCTCAGTGACCAGGGAATACTGCCACTCCTGCAGGCACAAGGGGACATGTCCCACTCAGCTCCGTCCTGTGTGGAGCCTTTGTGTCTAGCTCGCTTCACCCTGGTGAGATAAAAGTTGTTCCTTGTTTTCCAGAAAGGACAGTGGGCTCAGAGAGCCATATCCTCACTGTCAAACGGTAAGTGGCAAGATTTGAACTATTCTCTTTGACATGTTCTAACTTCCAGGTACTGCTCTGGAGGCAGGGAGAGAGCCTGAAAGACCCCAGGGGCGCCAGCCCCCTTCCTTCTGTGTCCCGGTTCCCGGCTGTGGCTGGCAACGACTATGGGAGCCACTGCGAACCAGAGACTGGAAGATGCAGGACTCGGATTTCCTCCCACGGGTACAAGGGTTGTTGGGTGCAGGCAGAGAGGCCTGGGGTAAGGGTGACAGCCAATGCAGTAACCCCCGGGACAGATCTCAACAGGGCAGGAAGTGCTGGGCCAGGTGGGAAAGGGGACTGGGAAAGCGGCTTCCTGGTTGGAGCAGCAAATAAGGATCAGGAAGTGGCTTAGTGCAGAGAAGGAGACTGCATTCCAGGCTGTGCCTGCCCCGAGGGGATGCTGCGCCAACACGGAGGCGAGGAGGGGAGAAGGATGGACGAGTGGGGGTGGGAGGTGGGGGGGGGGCGGTGTTAGCAGGGAACTGTGCAAAGGCCCTCCAGGCCTGGGGGCCCCACACACCCCCGAGGCCCTGGCTGACTGTTCTGGAAGGGCTGGGAGGCACCTTGGCAGGAGAGAGGCTGGGAAGCCCTCCCTGCTGCATCCCCCAAAAGGCAGAGGAGCAGGTGTTCTCCAGCAAGTGCCCTGCGGCTCCCAGCCTCATCAGTGAGCGTGAGGCACTGATGGGACAAGCAGGTCTTGGGACACACACACATACACACACACACAAGAACCAAAAGTCCTGGGAGAGTGGCCTAGCAGGGGATAACCCGGAGGCTGAATGCTGGGTCCCCTGGTGGTCATTGCCGTATCGTTCCAAGACAAGGTGAAGCCTCTTGGGCCTCCAGATCCTCAGCTGCCAGGGGCTTGTGCTCCCCCATCTCCTGGATCTTGCTGCTCTTTTTTCTACACCCAGGGCCAGGCAGCACAATCATCTGTGTGTGCATTTGGTACCCCCATCCCACCCCAGGGCTCTGTGAGCCTGAGATTCTAAGAACGGGGTTTGGGCCGGGCAGATGTAGGTTCAGACTGCTTTCTGAGTAACCTTGGGGCGGTGTCTTTAACTTCCTGAAGGCTCGTTTTGTCATCTGTAAAAGCAGGAAGCAGCACCTTTGTGGCAGGGATGGCGTGAGGTTTCAAGGCGATCTACCACATGTATGTGTTGGACACACCATGTATAGAGGGCCCAACCTGGTGCCATGGCCAGGATCAATGTGAGTTCCCTTTGCCTTCCCACTGAGCTGTCCCCAACCCAACCTCCTGCTCCAGGGGGTAATTCCCTGACAGTCCAGACTGTCTCTTGAACATTCAGCAGCAGGAAACCCTCTTAGGAGATAGTCCTTCCCACTGTTTGGACACCAGGTGCAATGGATGTGTCATGATGATGGGAGAGAGTGTTGCTGTGGGGGGAGTGGGGGGCGGGGGCGGTGGGGTTGAATGGGACCTCATATTTTTCATAATGTAATTAAAAAATAAAAAAAATTTAAAAAAAAAAAGAATTAGTATGGACTTCTCTATCTTAAAGTCTGCCTTCCAGCAACCCAAATGTCCATCAGCAGATAAATGGACAAACAAAATGTGGTATAAACATTCAATGGTTTTAACATATGCTACTACATGGAGGAAACGTGAGGACATCACATTGAGTGAAATAAATCAGACACGAAGAGACAGCTATTGTATGATTCCACTTATATGAAACACTTATAATATGCAATTTCATAGAGACAGAAAGGAGCGTACAGGTTACCAAGGACAGGGCAGGGACGGGGGTGGGCTGGGGTTATAGGGAGTTCACGCATAAGGGGTGGAGAGTTTCTGATTAGGATGATAGGAAAGTTCTGGTAATGGATGGTGGTGAAGGTAGCACAACATCATGATTAATCCCATTTCTTGCATATAGATTTCCACAATTCAAAAAAGAGAAAGAGACATTAAAGCAACAAAGATAATTAAATGCAATACATGGTCTTGGATTGGATCTAATAATGGAGAAGAAAAAGCCCAAAAGGATATTACTGGAACATATCAAAAATGGAATATAGACCACAAGCTTTATATCAATGTTAAATTTCTTGAAATTGGTAACTGTACTTAAAATGGTTACATAGTGAATATCCTTGTTCTTAGGAAAGTGGAGGTATTTAGGGTTCAAGGTGCATGATGTAGATCATCTCCTCTCAAATGTTTAGAAAATATATTTAAAAAGAGACAGACAGATACCAGATGAATAGATAGAAAGAATGACATGGTAAATGTGGCAAAATGTTAAAGGATGCTGGCTCTGGGTATTTGGAATACGTTGGCGTTCTCTGTTTGGGTTTTGTATTCTTTTTGCAACTGTACTTTAGTTTTGTAGGTATTTCAAAATAAAAAGTTAAAAAGTGCCTATCAGGCTGGAAAATCACTCTAAGGGTCAGGCATTTGATATTAACAAAGGTTCATCAGCAAACTGAAAACTGGTTTCACAACTCCAGCAGTGGTCCAGCTCTCTGAAAGCAGCCGTCACAGCCTTCCCCGGGCTCCTTTTCCTCGTCTGGCATGCTCCTTCCACTCTTGTTCCAGTGTTTTCCATTGCCTCTGCCATCCGGGCAAAGTTTTACTGGACCAGAACCAATTTGCCTGCATCCTTCTTGCCACGGGATGTCGAGGGAGACACAACACCCTCTAAATATGAGCCAGTTGGTCCAATTCCAGGGGTCAAAGTGAGACCGAGCCAACTGCCTCAGGTCAGCGGCACAGAGCCTGTTGCTCATGCCCCTGCCTCGGGCAGAGCTGGTCCGAACACTCCCACGCCGGGGCACGTCCACCCTGCCCTGTGCGGCAACCCTGAGAGGAGACCAGGAGCCGGGAGGGCTTCTCTCCTCCACACAGCCCTGGGGCCCACTTCCCCCGGGAGTCAGGGCCAGCACCCTGGACAGAGCTGCCCCTCGTTTCTCGGTGGGGACCCTGACACTGCGCAGTGGAAGGGCTGGGGCCAGGGTGGGCGACCACGAGGCCCTGGGGAGAAGTCAGGGGGGCAGATTCAGGCAGCTCTGTGAAGGGACCGCGCGGCGGGGCAGTTTTCCGCGCTCCCCCCTCGCACAGGACTGCCGCGAGCGTGGGTGTCCGGGCCCTGGGAGACGAACGCGGAGGCGCCTCCCTGCCTGACCTCCCTGCTGCGCTGAGGTCAGCTCTCACTCCAGAAGCGGAGCCTGCCCTGTGGCTCGCACAGACCGACTCCCGGGGGCCCTGGGTTGCCCCTGGCGAGCTCTGGAAGCCCCGGCTGCAGGAAGCACCTGGTGGAAAAGGGCGTCTGGAGGGAGCGGGCTGGGGGGCCCGCGGGCCAGCTCGGAGAGGAGCCCTGATCCTGCACCTGGCGCTGAGGCGCCCGAGCCTGGTGTCAGCGCGGCGCTCCTCCTCGGCTGCGGGGAACGCCCGCCCCTGAGCTCGCTAGTCAGCAGGACGTCCGGGGCTCCTAGCAGGATCCTCACACTTGGTTCCACTCGGCGAGTTCCCAGGCACTTCCTGCACCACCTCTGGGCCTGTGTTCTAGAACAGCGCTGGGAGTGACCTTGGGCAAGTCACCTAGCTCCTCTGGGTCTCCGGTTCCTTGTTTACAGAACAAAAGGATTGGCCTAGCTGGTTTCTTAAGCCCCTTCAGCTGTGATGCTGGCTGGTGCTGCGTCTAGGAGCAGGGAGCCTGGAGGTGGGCGGATGGTGGAGGGTGCCTGGTCTTTTTTGGAAAGAGGAGAAAGTGCTGAGGGCATCTCACACCAGACGGTGCCAAGGACCTGCAGGTTTCAGGAACAAGGCGCTCTGGATGAATGCTGCTAACCAGGACACTGGCAGAGGTGGCAGAGGCAGCCGAGGTCGGCACCCAGGGAGCCGGCCCCCTGGCCCTGACTCCCTGTCCCTCTGCCTCCCCCTCTCCCCTCCCCAGCTCTGCAATCCCCACCTTTGCCTCTACTGATGCCCCTCGGATCCTGCCCTGGGCCAGCGCGGAGTGGTGGGGCGGCAGGACAGCTGGTGTGCCCGTTACCCCTACCTCTGGCCCTCGGGGCTGGACAGCGCTGCCACAGGGGATGAGGAGGCTGTGGCCGGGGCGGAGGCTGGGCAGTGCGTGTGGCGCGTGTGCCTTAAACAGCAGCGAGCAGCCTGCACCAGTCTCAGAGGCACTGCAATGCAGTGGTCGGATTTTTTTTGTTGTTGTTAGTTTTTTTTTTTTCCCCGAAAAGTCCTCATTTCCCAGGGAAATGTACAGCCAAATGCTTCCAGGAAGGGGTGGCCAGGTTGCCTAGGGATGTGTCAAGCCCCCCCCCCCCCCGATTCAGGGGACTGGCCCCACCGCTCATCCTGGCAGGGTGCCGTCCCCTGGACCCTGCTCCTGGAGAAAGCAGGCACATCTCCGTGGAGGGAGCTTGAAGTGGTGGGCTGGTCTTCCCTTCCCTAGAGCTGGGACACAGACTGATGGAACTTAAATGTTCTTTTAATGAGAGCACTTCTCAGTTTGTTGATCTCCAGGGACTCTGGCTTGAGGCGTGTTCATAGAGGTAGAGATGCCTTCAGGGTCAGGGAAATTCTCTCTCCCTCTCTCCCTGTCTCTCTCTCTCTCTCTCTCTATTTTCTGGGGGTGGGGGGAAAACAGGGCCCCACCCCCTTTGGGGTGTCAAATACCAAAGCTGCTGCAGAGTCCTCAGGAGGGCATGGACTTGAACCACCCCTCTGGTTACTTGGGAGCAGGAAGCCTCCCCTCTTTCCCACTTCATATTATAATAATCTTGCACAGGCTCTACCCCTGCTTGTGTCCTTCTGTTCTTGGGTTTCGTTTTAAGGCGACTTTTCAGTCCCCCTCTGCCTTCCCAATTAAAAAGGTAATGAGAACAATCAGCTATGAAAATAAACTTTGGGTTTATTGGGTTTATTGGGTTTATTTATTGAGGAGCCTTAGGGAAGCAGGGGCAGACCTTTCCCTGCCAGCCCTGTCCCTCAACTTTCTCTCCCTTGCTGCAGGGTTTCCTGGGACTCCGATAGCCATGGGGCGACCAGGGAGGCTCTCTGCTGACAGAGAGAGAGCAGCAGAAGGAGACCGGCAGTATTTGGCCAAGGCCTTTGAAAGCCCTTTGCAGGGCCAGGGGCAGCTGCCCCCCCAGGCTGCCTGTTGGCTCTTGGGAGCCCTATGTGGGCGCAGCAGGCATTGGCACCACAAGGCCCTGTGCTCTTTCCCCACGACCCGGACAGGCTGTGAGGGCCCCGTCTGCCCTTCTCTGGTGCTGGGTCTCTCTCGGGCACAGATGGCTATAGCTAAGGTGCAGCCAGGGCACAGCCGAGCCAATCTGGGCACCGCCCAGGGAGAGGTGCTGCCAGTCTGCCCATCTGCCGAACAGGTGACAGTCGCTGACGTGTGGAAGTCGGGGGTGAGGGGCAGAGAGCCGAGGGCTGCTCGGGTCAGACCTGCAGCCTGGGACCTCGCTCCCCCCCACTCACTGCCACCTGACTCCCTGGGCCGCCTGCAGGAGGGCACAGCCCCAGCCCGCCGGGCTTGAGCTCCACATGTAGTTCTTCACATGAAAACAAACTGACCCCCACCTGAGCACTGCTGCCCCCCCCAACATACTCCTCATATTTCCATCAAAGCGCCAAAGCGCGAGGGCAGACGGCTCTCCTAAGAGGTCAGGACAAGGGGCCAGGCTCTAGGGGCAGTAAGGAGGATGGGGTTATCCACAAGAGGCATCCCCCCAGGAACACAGAGGGAACCCCATGGAGCAGTGGAGAGTTGACAAGCCCAGACTTTGATCCTGACTCTGCCCCTTCCGGCTGTGAGGCCTGTGGTAAATTCCTTAACTTGCCAGAGCCGCAGTTTCCTCATTTGGGAGGGGGAGAGTAATAGCCACACCTCACAGGGCTGTGGGAGAGTAGCATGAGGGCACGCCCTCCGTCAGGGGAGGCTACCACCAGTTTTACTACTGCTGCTCCAGGTAGCAGGTGAGAAAGGGGGGCAGCTCCCCCGACATCCTTCACCAGATGGCCCCCACTTGAGTGTGCATTAGAAATCTCCTGGGAGCTTCCACAAAGTGCAGATTCCCAGGCCCATCCCCACAGGCTCGGCTCAGCTACCCCAGCTGATTCTGACACGGGTGGTCCATGAACCACATTTGGAGGAGCCCTGGCCCAGACGGAGGGCGGGGGGCCAGCCCCAGTGCTCAAATGATGCGAGAGGAGGCCCGAGTGCTCACAGTTTATTGACCCCTGCCGCTTACTCGCCCTTCCCTCCGCCCAGCCTTCTTTTTCTCTCCTCTCAAGGACTCCAGGTACTTTGGTTTTTTCCTGCCACATTCTCATGTGCATTTGTATCCACTTTGCTCAAGTCATTTCCTCACTCCAGAGATACTTGCTGAGCACCTGCTCTATGCTAGCCACTCTTCCAGCTGCTGGAGTAATGAACAAAACAAAACTCCTTGCCCTCATCGACCATATAATTCACTTTTTCAATTATATATTCTCTCCTGTATTTGTTGACTTGTTCACTCATTCATTCATTCATTCCAAAAACATTCCTGAGTGCCAGGCACTGTGCTGGGTGCTGAGGATGACAAGAGCAAAGCCTCTTTCTGAGTAAAAGGACAAGGGCTTCCTGGCCCTTAGGGACTGCCTGGCCTTGGGGACCCTCGGCTCCAAGCCCCAGGGCAGAGAGCAGTGTCAGGCCGAGCCTCCCCTGATGGAGGCAGCCACAGGGACCAGCTGGCTGCACAGACCCCAGAGCCGTCTCGATGAACAGGGTCGTTAGGCAGGAGGAGCGTTTTGGAAGAGATGGATGGCTTGGCCTTCCTCCCCAGCTCACTCATCTTCACTGCCAGTTACAGAGTCTTTCTTTTTTCTTCGGATCCGATGCGGTCCCTCTGCATAGTCCTGTGCCTCATAATTACGTGTGAGACGGGCTAATTTCCCCAAACACGGTGTCAGGCCATCGATAACATTCCCTCACGGTCGCGCTGCGCCACTCGGCAGCCCTCGCGCCACCTGGCAGGAGGGGCTCAGCCCATGGCCTCGATTTTTCATGCCAGTCCTGCATCCATCACCGGCTGCCAGCTCCGGTCTCTGCTCCAAGGGGGCAGGTGTTCGGAAAGAACACTCCACAGGCGCTGGCCTCGGCCCTCCACCCCTGCTGCGGCGCTTACAAAGCACTGAGGGCCTTCAGAGTCCACCTAATCCCAATCCCCTTATTGTGCAGGTGGGGTACCTGGTGCAGAGTGGAACCCTAATTTGCTCAAGGTCGGTCACAAACCTCGTACATTTCATTCCTCATTATTCCTGTGCTCATTCATTAATTCATCTGATATCTTGAGGGCCTATTGGATATCGCGTGCTAGGATGACCAAGAGGTGGCCCCTGCCCGCAGGAGGCTCACACCGATGAGGAGACACACACCGTCATCACAATGCAACACAGCAAGGACAGTGACCGGGGTGGTGGGAACAGAGAGGAGGGGTGCCAACCCAGCTTGAGGGCCCGGGGCCCACACGAGCAGACTTTTAGAGGAAAAGGCATTACCCAAGCACGTGGTGGGGGAAGGGCGTCCCGGGCAGTCAAAGACCTGGAAGTGGTGAGCAGCTTGGCGTCAGGGAGTAGGTGGCAGAACTGGAACCATGCCCAGATCTTCAGGTTCCAGTGTTTTTCCCCTGCCTGTGCAGCCCTGCTGCTTGTTAGTGATGCAGGACTACACCCCTTGATCCCCCTACATGGGACTGGGCCTGCCGGGGTGGGGCGAGGGGACCTGTATGCACTGGGGCAAAAGAATCAACCCTCTAATTAGCAAGGAGTTCAGGGTAGCGTTTAGAAGGGAGCGTGTCAATTATTAGTACTGGTTAAGGCCAGGGGCCCCCCTACAGATAGAGGGAGTACAGGTATTAGCGGGGCCAAGCGCCACCTTTCATGTCGTTAACCAATAGGAGGCATGGGCAGAGCCAAGTGGGCTGGAGAGACCCCGGATGCCCCACCTTCCCTGAGTTGACTGCCCATGCCCCCACGTTCCCTGAGAGACAGTGTAGTAAAATGGTTACAAACGCAGGCTTTTGGCATCACACAAAACTTGGTTCTATTGTGAGTTCAGTCAAGTCACTTATTATCTGAGTAACCTTGGGCAAGTCAGGCAGATAACCTTCCTGAACCTTAGCATCTTCATCTGTAAAAGAGAATTAATAATATCCATTGAACATTGTAAATCCTCACAGGGCCCACTGGATGGAATGGGGAGAGTATGGGCCATGATGTGGACCATTGACCATGGGGTGCAGAGGTGCCCAAAGATGTACTTGCCAAATGCAATGGATGTGTCATGATGATGGGAAGGAGTGTTGCTGGGGCGGGGAGAGGTGGGGTGGGGGTGGTAGGGTTCAATGGGACCTCATATATATATATTTTTAATGTAATATTATTACAAAGTCAATAAAAAAAATAAAAAAAATAATATCCATTGAATAAAGTTGTTGTTGAGGATTAAAAATAGTGTATACAGAATGGTTAGCATACATGCCTGGCAAATAAGTAAGTAAGTAAATAAATAAATAAATAAAATGGATGATTAATGGAGATACAACTGGGATTTGGGAGAAGTGAGCTTGTTCTTTCCCAGAAGAGAGAAGCAGTAGCTGGCCAGGACGCTGAATCCTTGAACATACTTCCTATTGCCCAGACTTGACTGTGTGAACTTGTATAAGTTACATAACTTCTGTTGGCCTCATTTTTTTTTAATCTGTGAAATGAAAATAATAATACCTCTTAGGGTTATTATGGAAGTTAAGTCATACTTCTCATGGGAGACACCTGGGGGCGGTTATGGACATAGTAAACATTCCTCCTTCTTTCTGTAGGTCTAGGCTCCTGCCACACCCCTCTTGGCCTCCTCATGGGACCTCCTCCCTGGAAGCCTTCCTTCCTTAGCCTGGGATTACGAGGTCTCTGGGTTAACGTGTTTTATCACACTCATTCTAGCATGGACGCTGCACGTCACATCCGCAGTTCAGTTGTGCCCAAGCCCTCGCCTCCTCTCTCCAATTGTATGTTCACCGTGGTCTCCTGCATCCCAATCACAAAGCCTCTCTGGGCAAACTCATCATCTTTACTTCCTACCTGGTTCCTCCTCCTAAATTCTCTGTGTCTATTTATGGCACTACTGGATTTCTGTCCACTCAGCATCAAACCCTTGGGGTCTCCAGTTGCCCTGAAAAAAAGCTTGGCATTTACTCAAAAGGGTAAATGTAGAGCTACCATGCGATCTGGCAATCCCACTTCTAAAGATGTGAAAAGAATTGAAAGGAGGGACTCGAGCAGATGTTTGTACACCAGTGATCATAGCAGCATTACTCACAATAGCCTAATGGTAGAAGCAATCCAAGTGTCCATCAACAGATGAAGGGTAAACAAAGTGTGATCTATACATACGAAGGAATGTCAGTCTTAAAAAGGAATGACATTGAGATACATGCTATTACACATACTTGAAGACATCATGTTGAGAGATATAGGGAACACAAAGGAAGAGATATTATATGATCACTTATATGAAGTAGCTAGAACATGCAAATTCATAGAGACACAAAGTAGGGTACAATTTTCCAGGGGTGAGGGAATGGGTGCAGGGTCTCTCTTTGGAGTGATAGGGAAGTTCTGGCAATGGATAGTGGTGAGGGTAGGGCAACTGTGACTGTGATTAATATCACTGAACGGTATGCCTGGGAGAGGGTGAACTGGGAAAGTTTATGTTGTATATGTATTTCCACAATTTAAAAAAGAGAGAGAGAGAAAGGGACTAAAGTGATAGTTATGATTAAATTCATACATGACCATTGATTGGATCTAATGGAAGAGACAATGCCCCAAAGAACATTTTTGGGATATATGAAAATATTGGAATATGGACTATAAGGATTATATCAATGTCAAATTTCTTGAACTTGATAACTGTACTTAAGGAGGTTATATAAGTGAATATTTTGTTCTTAGGAAATATACATGGAAGTATTGTGTTCAAGAAACTTGATGTTGGGAAGCAGACTTGCCCCAGTGGTTAGGGCGTCCGTCTACCACATGGTAGGTCCATGGTTCAAACCCCGGGCCTCCTTGACCTGTGTGGAGCTGGCTCATGCGCAGTGCTGATGCACACAAGGAGTGCCGTGCCACGCAGGGGTGTCCCCCATGTAGGGGAGCCCCACGTGCAAGGAGTACGCCCCATAAGGAGAGCCACCCAGCACTAAAGAAAGTGCAGCCTGCCTAAGAATGGCGCCGCCCACACGGAGAGCTGACACAGCAAGATGATGCAACAAAAAGAAACACAGATTCCTGTGCCGCTGACGACAGAAAAGGACAAAGAAACAAGATGCAGCAAATAGACACAGAGAACAGATAACCACACAGAGAACAGACAACCGGGGTGGGGGGGGAGGGGAGAGAACTAAAATAAAAAATAAAAAAAAGAAACCTGATGTATATAATCTACTCTCAGATGGTTAGAAAATAGATAAATATATAGACAGACAAGATGATATAAAGATACATAAAAAGAGAGGAAGGAAGGAAAAGAAAAGTCGCAAAAGTATGGTCAAAGTTGTTGGATTTGGATATCTGGATGGGCGTATGTTGGAGTTTTCTGTACTGGTTTTCGATTATTTTTTGCAATAGTCCTGTAAATTGAAATTATTTCAGAATAAAAAGTTTTTTAAAAAACTTGGGGTCATCTTTTTTAAAAGACTTTTTATTATAGACATTTTCAAACTTAGAAAAAAGTAGAAACATACTTGTCACCCAACTTCAAAGTCTGTGAACATTTTGCAATCTCATTTTACCTATTATCTATCCCTTACACTTTTCCTTTCTGGAGTATTTTTAAGCAAATGTAGATATAATGTTATTTCTCCCTAAATACTTCATGTAGCTCTCCAAGGAGACCTTTTAAAATATATATCCTTATGACCACTATGCCATTATCCCACCTAATACAGTTAAGATTCTTTACTATTATGTAACACGCAATCCAAACTTACTTGATTGTCTCAAAACTGCCTTCTTAAAGTTGGTTTGTTTGAGTCCACACATCTGCATTTTGTTGCCATACCAGCTAAGTCCCTTTATTCTATAACAGTCCCTCTCACTTTTGCATGCCGTCAGTTTTTTTGACAAACTGGATCATTTGTCCTGTAGAAGGTCCTGCATTCTGGATTGGCTGATTGCATCCTCGTGGGGTCATTTAGCTTGTTCCTCTATTCCTTTAGGTACTGGGGCCGGAGATTGAACCTGGGACCTTGTATGCGGGAAGCCAGTGTTCAACCATTGAGCCACATCGGTTCCCCTGAGTTGATTTTTTGTATGTTTGTTTGTTTGCTTGTTTTTGTTTTCAGGAGGCACCAGGGACTGAACCCAGGGCCTCCCATATGGGAAGCAGGTGCTCAGCTGCTTGAGCCACATCCACTCCCCAATACTGAACGGTATGCTTGGGAGAGGGTGAACTGGGGAAGTACCCCCCATATATCTTGTAAACAGATGGTCAGCTCTAGAAGCTTACAACCTCTACACTGCAACTTGATGAGGCTACTTGTAATTCTTTAGGAGCAGGTTCTTTCTCTAATCTCTGGGCCTTTGCATCTGCTATTCCTTCTGCCCTGAACACTCTTCTTTCTGCTTCCCTTGGCTAAGTCCAACTTTTCTTTTAGGATCTGGCTTAGGCACCACCTCCTCCTAAGAGCCTTCATTCTAGGTTGATACATTTCCTCTGAGCATGCTCTGTACCTTGCTTACCCCAACCCAGCTCATACCCCCATATTGCATTTACCCATTTGATTACATTTGCTTCCTTCCCTTATAGACTGGGAGCTCCTGGAGGGCAGGCACTGACTTTCAGTCCTCTTCCTACACACACACACATACGCACACACACACACACACACAGGACCAGTGCCTGGCACATGTGAGCATTCAATCAACGTGTACCTAATGGATTCAACCCCCCCAGGGATGGCCTTGGACTTACAGGGCCATATGGCAGTGGCAGGATTTTAGGAAGATCCTCAAGGCAGGCACTAAGTTAACTATCAATACACAGAAGCAGCAGCAAGAGCCCAAGGAGTGAGGAGGGGTTTTGCAGGGGGTGGGAATTAAAATTCAGTCATGCCCTTCTCCCCTGGAGCTAAGCTCACAGGCCCTCCAGGGCTCCAGCTACCCAACTCCACCTCCCCTTTGCCCTGAAGGAACTGGAAATGGACACTCCCCCAGTGGGTTAAGGGACCTCTGCTCTGGCCGCAGGGCCTGCAGGCCTCAGGACAGGAAGCACTACCGGGTGGCTGGAACACGGCCACTGTGTCTGGGGCACATTGCTCAGGGTTCTTGGGAGAATAGAATCCTTTTTCTCTGCATTTATACCTACTTTCTGATGGTCTTGGGACCCAACAACTTCCTCCCCTAAATGCAGGGTCAGGCAAATTGTAGAACTCCAGGATTCCACGAGTATGGTAGTCTCTAAAGTTATGCAACCAGGAAGTATGGGGGTTGGTGTCTGACAGCTTGCCAAGAGCTCTTCTTGTCACTACCTTTAAGTACTTGTCTCCTCCCTCTGCAAGGCAGGTGGGGAGAGGCAGGTTCACCTATCAGCCTGAACCTGGGCTTCCCCAACCAGAGGGTGTGAAGGTCGGGGAGGGACTGGAGAGAAAGAAAGAGATTCTCTTGCTCACAGTCCAGGGGGCTCTTGTGAAGTCTAAGCTCCAGCCTCCCAACTGCTCACCTTTAACTAGAAGGAAAGCGGCTTATTTCCATCCCAATTGGCTTTCCCAAGTGCACATATCAGCAATGAGGCTCCAGTTTTCTTCATTGTCTCTATTTTTATGTTTTTCAACCAACTTTACTGAGGTATAATTACATACAAACAATAAAATAGTCATTTTAAGTGTACAGTTTGACAAATTGTGTCAAGTATATACCCACTTCACCACCAAAAAATACAGAAGGTTTCTTTCATCCCCCAAAGTTCACGCGTATCTTTTTGTCCTCAAGTCCCCACCATCCCGAGTCACAGGTAACCAATGATTTGTTTTTCTCACTACAGATTAGGTTTGCCTGTTCCAAAATTCCATATGAACTGAATCCTACAGTACCTGCACGAACCTATTCTTTTGCGCTGGTTTCTTTGCTCAGCTTAATTAGTTTGTGATTCGTTCGTGCTGTTGCATGTAACAGTAGCTCATTCCTTTTCATTGCCGACGTCTTCATTTCCCAGCTGCTAAAACAAGCACCACGTTAGAGGTTGGCTTAGCAACAGGAATTACTGGCTATTGGCTTCTGGTTCCAGAGGCTAGAAGGCTTGCTTCCTCCTGGGTGACTTCTGGCTGGCTGGCAGTCTCTGGGTTCCTTGGCTTTTCCATCACTTGGCAATGCACGTGGTGACATCTTCTTTCTCTTCCAGGGGCCACTGACTCCCAGCTTCTGGCTGTTTCCCGTGGCTTCTTTGTGCTCAATTTCCTTTGCTTACAAGGACTTCAGTCATGTTGATTGAAGACCCCCCTCCCCTTCAGCTTAACTAATAACATCTTCAAAGGTCCTCTTACAAATGAGTTCACACCCACCACAGGACCAGGGGTTGGGACTTGAACACACCTTTTACAGGGCACATGATTCAATTCCAAAGTATTGAAATTAGTATGCCATTATATGGAGAAACTATTTAAATTCACATTTTTAATTTAAAAATTTTAAATTATGTATGTATACTCTATGCTTATCCCTTCAAGACTTCTGTTCTAAGGAATTTTGCTGCTTTCTAAGAGGATAAGGACTTTATCCCTGGAATTAAAGTGGTTAAGTAAAGGTGATAATTGCAAAAAAGGATCTTGGTTCCCACCTCTTGCATAAAGTATGTAGTCAGGCGGTAGAGAGGTTCCTTCTTGTCTGGAGGTAATTTCTCACACTGATTTTCAGTTTCCTGATTCCATGTCTGTGACATTCACCAAAATAATATATATGAGTACCTACTACACCCTACGTCCTGGGCTCAGTAAAGATGACAAGGCGCCTGACCTCAAGACACTTGTCAGGGAGACAGGCAAACAAATAGGTGATGTCTTGTGTTCCTACACCAGATTAAAGTAACCACCAGAGAAATCTGTTTGGGGATCCCATGCCATGGGCCTTTAGATAGAGTGTATGCCTAGAGGTGGAAAAACAAAGCTATTTTAAATGTCTTTAGCCAGAACAACCCAAAAGGCCACAGGAGAGAAGCATTACTTCATGAATTATACATCTTTCTCTAGATTTCTCTTGTCTCTGTACATAAGGGTCTCTGAGAGGACCTCTGAGCCTGTCTCTCTCTCCTCCCCCTCTTCAGTCCATCTGTTTGTCACCCCCTTCTCTCTACCATCTTTCCACATTATTTGGCGATCAATCCAAAGTTCATATGTTTATTATCCACTGGGCTTATTAACTAGAATTTTGTGTTCACAATTACTAATTTAAGAAGCAGGTCAATAGGACACGGATTTTATTTTTTTAAAGAGCTAACTATAAAATAAGTGAGGTCTTTCTGTAGCTCTCAGTAGGAACAAAGGTTACCTGGTAGCTGGTCCTCATGATGGCAAATAACTAATTTAACTTAAATTTCTCCAGTGACTTGACAGCTTGACTGGCTATTTCAGCAGAATCTAGATCCAGTCTGTTTGTTGAAATGGTAAAATTCTCCTCATCCAGAGAAATTTCCCATCCAGGAAACTGGGACAGCCTGGTGCCCCATGGAGCAATCCCAGATGGCTTAGGGCCCCCGAGGATTCCACACTCTTCTTTCTGTCCTGCACGTAACAGGGACTGAGTATGCTGGGGGTGCCTGAGCAGCGCAGGAGAAGATAACTCTCTCTCCATGGTGTACACCTACAATTTCAAAGATATGTCACAGATACAGTCAAAAGAGAATGACGTCTTGGTCTGCCGAGGCTTGCTGGGAGCACTGGAGTACCCAGGTGCTGAATTTATTATCTTCTCTTGACTCACAACCGATTCCAACAGCACTTGCATTTCAGTTCACAGTGTTTAACATGGTGGGTAAGTGTGTGTGTGTGTTAGTCAGAGTCTAGTTGGGAAAACAAAGAGCACTTTGGGTCTTTCAAACCTAGAGAATTTAGTACAGGAGATTGATTTAAGAGATGATGAGAGAACTGAGATGCCAACAGGGAGCAAGGACTCAGTCCAGAGAAAAACAATAGCAGAAAACCACTACACTCCTAGAGTTAGAGGAAGACAGAAGAAGGTGGTGTTACCAGGGTCCATAAGCTGGGACCTTCCACCAGGAACTACAGCCATAGAGGAGACACATTCACTGTCAGAGATGCCTCTGGAGGCAAAGTGAGAAAGGGATTCCCCTGTCCTCCCATGCTGCAGTCTTCTGCCAGGACCTCCCTTCGGCTGAGCCTACCCAGAATCAAGTTGGCAAGAGAGCCTGGGAAATGTAGTTCCCTGCAGTCAGAGCCGAAGAGAGGAAGAGTGGGAAGTGGATCTAAGAGGAAACAGGCAAATGATCAGCACAATATGCGCATGTATGTCCATGTGAGTACTGTCAGAAAGGGGTACTAATACCTTAGGTTATGGTGGTTCTTCTAAATAAGCCCCAGGAGAGTATTTTGACAGAGCCCATAGCAGGCTTCACAGATAGTTTCTGGCCTTCCTGCCTCCCCACAACTGTCAAAGCCCATACACTAGGTCAATGGCATACAAATGAATAGAGATGGACGTTTGGGTGGAAACAGAATACAAGTAGGAGATCTGGAGCCCACCCAAGATATAAAGGTGTGGAATGTGTTGTAGGGTTCCACCTACACACTCGTATTGACAGACTTGCACGAATAAACATCCACCCCGTCATCTCTGTATTCCCGTACACCTCCATTTGTGCACTCACACACACACACATAAACTGTGGCTAAAACACAGAAGATCCACTTTAAATCTTATTTTCAAATGTGCTTCAAATCTCTCAGGATGATGTGGAAGATAGAATAATAAGTGAGAAAAGGCTTTATACAGTTCATAGCACATTACTCAAATAAATGTAAAAATAAATAAATAACCTGGACTGTGACTTCATTTTCCGTTTAGTCTGATGTGAATGAAGGCAGCTAGTGACGGCTACAGGTAAAATTATTATAGGATTTACAAAGTGTAAAGGCCGTGGTAAATAGAGAGAATCCCTTTACTAGGGGGGAAAGATTATGATGACAATACCCATTTATCAAGGGCTTACTACCTGCCAAGACCAGTGTGTGGGAGGCACTTCCTGTGCCTTATCCTGCTAGCCCTTAGGGTACTCTCCCCATTTTCCCGAGGAAAAAGATGGAAGAACTCAGGCTTCAGAGGAGCAAAGCTGGGATTGGGGTGTGGGTGTGTCTGACCCTAAGACCCAAGCACCGCAGAATAAGGCATCTCCTCAAAGAAAGGGAATTGAGAACACTGATGCGGGACAGCCAGGCAATTGTGATGGGCTTGCTTTTTTTTAGAGTAGTTGTATGTTTACAGAAAAATCATGCAGAAAGTACAGAGTTCCCATATAACCCTCTCTCATACATGCAGCTTTTCCTGCTATTAACATTTTGCATTCGTATGGTACTTTTGTTACAATATTGTTATGATCATCCTATTAACTTTAGCCCATTATTTACATTAGGGTTCACTCTGTCTATTTTGCAGTTCTGTGGGGTTGTTTGTGGTAACTTACATATAACCCAAATTTCCCTATTTATCTCTTTTCATATATACAATTCAGTGGTATTATTGACATTCACAACACTGTGCTACCATCACTACATTGCCAAAACTTTTTCCATCTCCCCAAACAGACAGACACTCTAGACCAATTAAATATTAACTCCCCATGTCCCTCTCCGACCTGGCCCCTGATAACCTGTATTCTAGTTTCTGAATTTATGAATTTGCATATTCTGCTATTTCATGTAAGTGAGCTCATACAGCATTTGTCCTTTTGGGTCTGGGTTATTTCACTCAGCATGTCTCCAAGGGTCATTCATATTGTCACATATATCAGGACTTCATTCTTTTTCCGTTTTTTTTTTTTAAGGAGTACCAGGGAATGAATCTAGGACCTCGTACCTGGGAGGCAGGTGCTCAGCCACCGAGTTATATCCACTCCCCAATGAGAGTTGGTCTTTCCATTTCGTTTTTAGAGGGTAACAGGGATCTAACTCGGAACCTCGTATGTGGGAAGAAGGCGCTCAGCCACTTGAGCTATATCTGCTCCCCTATTCCTTTTTAACAACTAAATAATATTCCATTGTATGTATCTACCATATTTTGTTTATCATCTATCGATGGATATTTGGGTTGCTTTCATCTTTTGGCAACTGTAAATAATGTCAATATGAACATCGATGTGCAACTGTCTGCTCAAGCCTCTGCTTTCAGTTCTTTGGGGTATATACCAAGAAGTGGGATTGCCAGGTAATTCTATACTTAACTTTCTGAGGAACCACCAAACTGTTTTCCAGAGCGGCTTCATCATTTACATCTGCACAAACAATGAATGAATGTTTCTATTTTTCCACAAACTCTCTAACACCTGTTATTTTCTGGGTTGTTTTTTTTTTTAATCGAAGTCATTCTACTGGGTGTGAGATGGGTTTGATTTTTCATTTGAAAATCATTTGATTTTCATGGTTAGTGATGTTACCATCTTTTTGTGTATTGACCAGTTGTATATCGTCTTTGGAGAAATGTCTCTTCAAGTCTTTTTCCCATTTTTAAATTGTTTATTTTTTTTTACTGTTGAGTTGTAGGAGTTTTTTTTAAAAATTAATTAATTAATTAATTTAATTCAAGCCCCCCCCCCCAGTTGTCTGTTCTCGGTGTCTATTTGCTGCGTCGTTTCTTTGCCCACTTCTGTTGTCGTAAGCAGCACGGTAAGTGTGGGCGGCGCCATTCCTGGGCAGGCTGCGCTTTCTTTCGTGCTGGGCGGCTCTCCTCACGGGCGCACTCCTTGCGCGTGGGGCTCCCCTACGCGGGGGGCACTCCTTACGCACATCAGCACTGCGCATGGGCCAGCTCCACACGGGTCAAGGAGGCCCAGGGTTTGAACCGCGGACCTCCCATGTGGTAGACGGACGCCCTAACCACTGGGCCAAGTCCGTTTCCCGAGTTGTAGGAGTTTTTTGTATATTCTGGACATTACACCCTTACCAGATAAATGATTTTCAAATATTTCTCTCATTCCATAGGCTGTCTTTTTTACTTTCTTGAGAAAATCCTTTGATGCACAAACATTTTTAAGTTTGATGAAGTCCCATTTATCATTTTTGTTGTTGTTGCTTGTGTTTTGGTACAGAGTCTAAAAAACCATTACCCAACAAAAGGTCCTGAAGATGCTTCCCTATGTTATTTTCTAAGAGTTTTATAGTTTTATCTTAGACTTATGTATTAGACCCATTTTGAGTTAATTTTTGTACATGGTGTGAGGTAGGGGTCCACTTTCATTCTTTTGCATATGGATATCTAGTTCTACCATTTGTTGAAGAGACTATTCTTTCTCCATCCAGTGGAATTGGCATCCTTGTCAAAGACAAAGTGACCAAAGGTGTTAAGATTTATTTCTGAACTCTCAACTCAATTCCATTGGTCTGTATGTCTGTCCCTGTGTCAGCTCCACACTGCTTTGATTATAGTAGCTTTGTAAAAAGTTTTAAAGTCAAGAAGTTTGATTCCACCAACTTTGTTCTTTTTCAAGAGGTTTTTTACTATTTAGGACCACATACCCTTTTATATGAATTTGATCTTTGGCTTTTCCATTTCTGTGAAGAAGTCTGTTATAATATTTCTTGGAATTGTGTTGAATCTGTATATTGCTTAGTGTATAATTAACATCTTAACAATAGTTAATCTTCCAATCCTTTACACAGAGTGTCCTTATTTAGATTTTCTTTAATTTCTTTCAGTGTCGTACAGTTTCCCATGTACAAGACCTTTACATCCTTGGCTAAATTTATCCCTAGATATGTGATTCTTTTAGTTGCTCTTGTAAATGGAATTTTTTTTTCTTGTTTTCCTCTATAGATTATTCATTGCTAGTGTATGGAAACACAGATTTTTGCATGTTGATCTTATACCCCATCACTTTGCAGAAATGATGTCCTCTTTGGAGACACATGTCTTTCTTGAGGAAGTCAAAAAGATGCTTGTTAAATCAGTAGGAAGGGTGTAAGAAATATTGGCTGAATTGGGGGAAAAACACATGGCAATCAGCTATCTATATCTCATTTTTGTCCAGGTTTCAGGAATTTTACTATCTGTTGATGTTTCTACAAGTTTTGGGTTCATTTAATAAATTCAGAGTGTATTAATTCCACACAATCTATGAAACCATCAGCTAGGTTAAGTAGTTACAAATAAAAAAGTAGATATCTTGAGTTATATAACTGGCCAAATCTTTGTGTGTCTTAAAATTTTGCATTAAATTGCACATCAAATTTTAAAATATCATTTAGAAATACTAATGTTTAATTCTTATTTTAAGAGATTTTTAAGACTATGGTTGAGTAGGAAAACATGAAACATACCACTGTCTCACTCAGTCAACCTCTCCTGCCCTGGGAACCTTGGCTTTTAAAATCATGAGGGTATAACAAAGGTCCTACCATCTGTCTGTTGACAGCTTATTTGAGTTGATATGGAAGGATAAGCTCTTATGAATACTAAGCTTGCAGGTTCAGACTCACTGAATGATGGCCTCATACACATACCACCCCAAGCATTCACCAGTACACATTGACTCAAGAACACACACACCAGACCTCATGAGTAAGAAGGGGTCAATATCAATCCAAGGGTAGCCCAGAGAACATACCTCATGTGATGGGAGAGGGGATATGAATGAGGTTTTTCCCGGTGGTTGGGGTGATGAGAGCATGTTAGAATTTAGCCCCTAGCAGCTATAAGGGTCTGATGGTCCCGTGGGTGACCCTACCCTATAGGAGACTGGATCAGATGGAGAAGGAAGTAAACATACACTGTTACTACTGAGCTCAGGCGCCTATCCCAAGAGAGGACAGAGTTGTAGGGCAATTGAAAAGTGGAAGAATCAATCACTTAACTCTTTAACCCTTACATTATCAAATTTCTTTGCACCCAGAAAGCTACCGGCGATAATTGGGGTGAGGCTCCTGAGGCTCCAAGTAGCTAAAGAACTGTAGAAGCCCCTCCCCCAGCTAGCTATCCCCAGGAATTACTATTCTTTCTTGAGTCATTTAATGTGTATAAAACTGAAGGGAAAGGGGGAAGGAGGATGCATATACACTGGGTACTAAATCAAGATTAATGAAGTTCCCGCCATGATTAATTACTGTACTCTTTGGAAGCTTGTGAGCATAACGTGGACATGCCATTTATAACAGCCAAGTCTAGTTTTGAGCAGCATGGTTGAGATGTGATGGGTGACTTCATTCTCTCCTCACCTAATGTTTGGAAGCAGCGGTAAAGGAAGCAGAGTGAAAGGAAGGAACCCCTGAAAGTCTTGGGTCACTGCTTTATAGTAAAATGTATCCTTTGTTTATCCCAGTTCTTTCATTTGTTTTTATCTGGATCTAATAATCCAGAATCATTTGATAGACCCTGGATAATTAGACAGCAATAGGTATCACCTATGAAACAAAAGAAATAACATCTTCAATGACCTGTAAGTGGATGACTGAATTTAAACATGAGCCTTCCCTTCAAAGTCTCTTCCTCCCCTTTCTGGATCTTAAATGTACACCGTGCCAAGGTCTCTCATGATTTGTGGGCCAGCTGACCCTGTATCTCTTCACATACTCAGTTTGGACACACGTGAGTCCAGGCAAAGAACCGACTGGTTGCATTAAGTTGCACATCAGTTCCATGGGATGACAGCCGGTCTAATGAAACAGATGGGTCAGGAAAATGTAAAGGCACAATTTACTCAACTCCAACAGCAACCCTCGTCATACGACTCCTCAACCAGTGGAATGCAGAGGACGCACAAGAGGAGCCCCTTCCTCCTGGAACCAGAGTCATGATCATCCTCTGTAGCAGTTTGACATGGTTATGAATTCCAAAAAAAAGATATTGGATTATGTTTGTAAACTGGTTGTACCTGGGCGTGATTAAATTATGATTAGGAGGATGTTGAGTCCCTGGCCCCTTGTTGAGCATTGACTCACAGATAAAACTACATGGCAGAGCAGAGGGGTTAGTTGGAGTTTCCATGCTGGAGTTTCGATGTAGGAGTTTTGATGCTGGAGTTTTAAGCTGGAGCCTGGGAAGTGAACACTCAGGAAAAGAACACAGAGGAATAGAGATGGCTCCATAGACAAGGCAGAAACCCTGAGGAGAAAGAGAGAGTCATTTGCCTGATAGTCTACAGCTGGCCTTGTGGAGAAAATAGAAGAGGTGAGCCTGGAGAGAAACGAACACCAGGAAGAGAGGAACCCAGGAAGCCTGAACCCTGGCAGACGTCAGCAGCCATCTTGCTCCAACATGCAACAAAAGACTTAGGTCTTTATGCTTTATGGCCTGGTAACTGTAAGCTTCTACCCCAAATAAATACCCTTTATAAAAACCAACCGATTTCTGGTATTTTGCATCAGCAACTGTTTGGCTGACTAAGGCATCCTCTCTCGTCCTTGAAACTAAAAGGGGTTTGGGGTAATGAATGAGGACCAGAGCCTGACCCATGACCCATGACCTTAGAATTGGAGCAGGAGAAAAGAGCTACTTTTGGCAGCCTCCTTGGGAAATAAAAGTCAATGTCCAGGGACCACTAAAGTAAGAACATTGGTAAACTACTTTTCATTTTAATCCAGGACCTCAAGGGGGTTCATCTTTCACATGAACTTCAGAATGAAACCGGGTTTCACATGGATTTCTAACTTGACTCTTCACTTTCTGGTTATGGACTCAGAAGCCTTGAATTTGAGTTGATGAATTAGGGATGCCTCCAGGCACCAGGCAGAAACAAAACAATCCTGTCTGTGTGAAGATAGCAAACAATTAGTTAAATATAGTGTTTTGCACACAATTGAAGAAAATCAAACACACAAAGGAATAATATGCCTTCAGTATGAAATGGCAGAAACAACGGATAATAGAAAAAGATCCATAAGGGCTCCAGATATTAGATTTAGCAGATACTGATTGTAAAACAACTATCTTTCCTATGTTCAAGTAAATAAAAGCCAAGCTTGAGGAACTGAGAGCTATAGAAAGTGTCATGTAAGATTTTTGAAATAATGAAATACAATTGAAAATAAGAAATCAATGAATAGATTTAACTGCACGTCTGAAGAGAAAATTAATGAATTAGAAGATAGATCAGAAGAAATGATCCAGAACACAGTGGCAAAAACTTGGCAAATACAGAAGAAAGGGTAAAAGACTTGGAGGATACAATGAGAAGAAAACATCCATTTAATTGAAATTAAAGTGAGGGGAAAAAAGATAGAGAAAGGGGCAGGGTTAATATTTAAAGACATAAAGACTGAAAAAGATATCCAGAGTTGATAAAACATATCAATCCACAGTTTCAAGAACCCCAACAAATCCTAAGCAGAAAAAGATAAAAAAGAAATTTGGTGGAGCGAGTGCAGCTCACTGGTTGAGCACCTGCTTTGCATGTACAATGTCCCAGGTTCAATCCCCAGTACCTCCTGAAAAACAAACAAGAAAGAAATTCACACCTCTACACCTCTATAAGTGATAGAGAAACTGAAGAAAACAATGGACAAAAGTCTTTAAAACAGAGTCAAAACAACCACACGAATACAGAAGAGAACAGTACAGGCTCCAGGGCCTCAAAACATCCAGATCTTGGCCAGTGTACAAACAAAGCCGAAGGTGTTTTTCACTCCTCACTTGGAAATCTGGGCCGATGGACTGGGGAAGAGAGGTTTAAAAAAAATCTTTGAGGTCAGAAACAAAAGGAAATGACAAATAAGCTGTCCAAAATGTGTTAGACGGTGGGTCTGAGGAGAGTGTCTGATATAGGTACCATTAAGCTTGCTTAGAAATTGAAATGACAAGTGTCTAGAATAAATAGAAGGATAATCTCAGAGTGCTGTGTGTGGCAGATGAGCTTCAGTGTTCAAACATGTAAGTGAAAAGTATGCCAAAATGGCCCAAATAGATCAAATAAAATCATGGGCCTGGGACATTTTATATTCCAGGAAAGGATCAGCACTCTGGGTCTAAATCAGGACCAAACAAACAAAAAACATATAGACATTTTGTCTACATACTCCAAAAACAGTTTGGGGTGAGTTTTGACTCAACTGGTGCTTTTCCTCCCAGAATGGACTGAAGGACCTGGATGTTTCTGTGTTGTGTGCATATCCTCGGGAGGAGGTGCAGGCGGCTCCGGCTGAAAAGGACGCATTCCCCAGAGACGGAGGCCAGTTCCTTGGCGAGAGCTCAGGAAGGAGGCTCACCCAGGCTCCCCTCGCTGCTCCCGGGGCAAGCGGAGAGCCCAGCGGCTGGCATGCCCCCTCGGAAGATTTACTCTCCTTCCCACCACCGTCTCCAGCCACCTCTAGTTTGTCAGGCTGTAATGCATTTTCTACATCTGTAGAAGATTTATTCGAGGCAGGGAGATTTATTTAGCACATTCATGCTCGACAGAGAGGACAATTCCTCCTAGAGTTGTGATCTCATTTGCCGTTAGAAGCCTAGATGAGATTGCTGGGATGACGCGCCGAGAGGCTCGGCTGGTGAGCGTGGCGTGTGCGTTCACGCAGCCGTGGGATTTGCGTGTAACGGGTGAAGTCCTGGCGGCAGGTGAGTTGGTGAGTATCCACGTGTGGATATGGCTGGGAATGTATTTCTGAATAATGGGGGCGCCCCAAGGGTTCTCAATCATGCACACGCCCAGGTATAAGCCTGGTATATTCCAGCGTGTGGACTGGGGTACGTGAGGACGTGAAAATCTGTGCGATATTGCGATCTGTGTACATGTATGTAAATATAGGACTGTGCGCTCTGATGAAGCAGAACGTGCAAATCGTGACTGTGTGTGCTCACTCACTCATCCACAGCTGTATACCCGATGGGAGTACGATTCGTTTTCAGCCAGCGGATTCTTTTAAACGAGTAAACCATGTTATGTCTCTCCAAAGCTTAACCTTCTCCAAGGGCTCCCGTCGCACTTAGAATGACGTTCCAACTCCTTGAGCAGCCCTCCGAGACCCTGCAGCGTCTGCCCCTGCCCTCGGCACTGACCCAGCCCCTGGCCCTCTCCCCGGACCACCCCCCGCCGGCCATGCTGGTTTCTGCCTCACCCTGCACTGGCTGAACCCTCCGCGGACACGCTCTGCCCCAGGCCCTTTGCTCGGCTGTGTCACTGGGACTCAGCTCAAGCGTCCCCTCTTCAGGTCACCCTGCCACAGTTTCTTCAGGGTGCTTACTGCCATCTGAAACGATCCCGTTCCTGTAGTTACCTTGTCATTGTCTGTTCCTACATCCTAGTAAAATGTGGGCTCCACAGAGATGGCCATTGCCACCTTGTTTGCCACTGTATCCCCAGAACCGGGCTTGGCACGTAGGGCACTCAGTCAGATCCATCAAATGAAGGGCTGTATGTGTGCCAACATAGGATATATACTGAGAGAGAATAAGATGCCGGGAATATCTGTGCATGTTGGGCACCCAGATTAGAATGAGTCCGTGTTCCCATATATTTAACATATATTCATTCAACAATTATTTCCTTAGCACCGATTATGTGGGGACACTCTAGCAGGCCCTGGGGACAGGAGAGTGTCCCTGCCTTCACTGAGTCTACAGCCTAGGGGTGGAGAAGTACACTAGTTAGCCATACATATACATACAAAATCAAGAGCTACAACAAGGCCTGGGACTGCAGAGCCCGCAGTGCTGTGAGGCTGTGTGACCGGGGGACGAAGTTGAGTTGGGGTCTCCACAAAGCCTCTCTTGAGGAGCTGGAGTCATGGTCAAGATGAGAGAAGTGGCCCTTGTGACAGCCACGCTTTGCGTTTTCCAACCCACATGCGTACACGTTTCCTCCCAAAGGTTGTTGCTGGAAGTCCTGAAGGAAGAACTCCCGGTCTTTTAGGATGAAATGTTTGCTGGTGTCAGGCTGGATTTCCCTCGTGGCCTCCTGGCCAGTCTCCCTCCACCTTCTCCCACTTTCTCTAACCAATCCAGCAGCCAGGTTAATAAACCCGAAACACCTGCAGGACCCAATTAACACTCTTCTCAGCATTCCAGGCCCTAGCCTGAATAATCAGCACTGCTAACCTCTTTTGAGTACTTACTATGTGTTAGATGCCTTGAACCATACTAGTTTGCTCACGTCCTCTCATTTCATCCTCACTGCCCATTGGAGGCAGGTAAGACCATGGCTATTTTACAAAGGGGAAACTGAGTAACTTGCCCCCAGCCAAGCCACCGGTAAGTAGCAGAGGCAGGTGCAATCCCAGCCCACCTGACTCCTAAAAGGCCCGTTGCTTGGCCACTGCCCTTTCACCCCTGCAGCCTCCCCAGCAGCCAGTCAGCGTGCACTGTCCCTCCAGCCAGGGGGGCTCAGGCAGTGGCCTCAGCTGGGGAATGCCCACTTCCCGCCTTGCCCACACAATTCAGAGTCAGCTCAAGTCCCACTTCCTGCATTCAAAACACATTTATTGAGCCAAGTGTCCTTCACGGTGCTGAGACCGGGAGGCTGGATAAAACCCCACCTGGCCGGGAGGAGCCCCCAGGCAGAGCACCCTCCATGAAGCCTGCTCCCAGCTCTCAGCCCCCAGTGCCCCCGCCCCTCTGAGCGCCTCCACTCAGATCACACAGTCCTCCCACTGGCCTCTTTTGCCTCTTACGAGTAGCACACAGACCCTTCCTCAATTCACATCGGCTGATTACATTTCTCTTTGCCTTTTCTTGCCGAGTCTAATGTTTAAACAAGTGGCAGGGGATGTAATTGCCATGAATATTTCACTTCGCATCAGACAACCAGGTAGCTTTTTAGATATAGCTGTGCTGATCAAAACAGCAGCTTCCCCCCAGGCCAGCATTTGGCCTTAATAATAGAAGGCTAAGCTGAAACCGAATTGATGATACTGCTCTTCCTCACTACCTGGGCCTGAACATTAGCCACGACATGCATAAAAAAAGCAAGTTCAAATCTAAACAGTAAAAACATGAAGAGTGGGGGGAAAAAAAGCAAGTAAAGAAGAACATAGAATACAAAATGCCATTTATGTATGAGTTGTAAACACATTATGGCAGGTTGTGTTTTCCGAAGATGCCCACACCATTGTCTCCCATCCCACATGATCTTCCCATGGGACTTGGATGCTCCTCTCAATGAGAGGCCCCTCCCCTAGAAATCAGGTGGATTTTGTGACTGCCTTGGCCAATAAATTGTGGCAGAAGTGATACCGAGCTAAGACCAGGTCATAAAAATACTAATGCATTTCCACCTTGTTCTCCCAGGATACTTATTCTCGGAGCCCCACCACCGTGCTGTGAGGAAGCTCAAGCAGCCTAAGGGATGGTCACATGGAGAGGAACAGAGGTTCCCAGCCCATGGCCCTGGCTGAACTGCCTCCTGATAGCTAGAACCAACCTGCGAGCCATGGGGACAACCCACCTTGCAAGTGGACCATCCAGCCTTGGACAAGGCTAATACCATGTGGGGCAGAGATGAGCCATCCCTGCTGAGCTCTGTGCAAATGGCAGGTAGCTGAGCGAAGTAAATGACTGTTGTTTTAAGCTGCTAACTGGGGCAGCTTGTTATCAGGGGTGTTATCATATGTTGTAGGGTGGATGTTTGTATCAGGTAACTGATACAAAACCCAAAACCCAAAACTATATGGGTTATCTATCCAGACACGTACAAGTGCACAGCAAAGGATGTGCAGGGTGAAGATGCACAGCAAAATCATGATGGGTCCCTTCAAGGCAGTGGGCAGCGAAGGAGATTGGAGGTAGTGCTGCCAAGGGGATTTTAGTTATCTGCAATGTGCAATATTAAAAGACAATATGTGCACATATTATTTGTGTTGTTTCAAAACATAAGAAAACACTGTAAAACTGGATTTTTTTTAGGTGATACTGGGAGTTGAACATAGGATCTCACCCATGGGAATCAGGCACTCAACCACTGAGCTAGATCCTCTCCCCAATGAGAGGTTTTTGTTTTTTGTTTTGTTTTGTTTTTAGGAGGTACTGGGGATCAAACCCAGGACCTCGTACATGGGAAGCAAGAGCTCAACCACTTGAGCTACATCCACTCCCCTAAAACTGGATGTTTGTTATACTTTTCTGCATTTTTAAACGTCCTAAAAAAATTTCTCAAATATATGGCAACATGTACAGACTCTGGTTCTATGACCGATGTGAATCCAGATTTCCAGTCTGTATGTGGAGACTAAGTCAGGCTCTTAACACATTTTCCAGTTATCTACCTCTTCTCTCTTTTCCTTTTTTCTTTTCATTCTAGGGCTGACCCCAATGCCCCTGCCTCCTCTGAGACCCTGCTCCTTCTTTACGGATCCCTTCCTTATTCTCTCGCTCTCTGGAATCCTTACTCCGCCTCTTTCTCCGGGGCCTCCTTTCCAGCTGTGGCCAGAGTCTCTGGGAGAGGGCTTGTCCCTTCTCCTGCAGGAGCCAGTCTCCCCTCTGCCTTCCCCTCCCACCTCCTCTGGAGCGATCCCCAGGCTTTCTTCTGTTCTCCTCGTCAGCGATCCCCTCGTCAGCGATCCCCAGTCTTTCTTCTGTTTCCCAATTTCCTTGCCCCTTTCTACAGAGAAGCTCAAGTTTATCCTCTTAATACCTGAAAACACACACACACACACACATCCACACAACCTCCGGCGACCCGCCTATGTCTCCTCCTCCCGACACAAACCACTGCCCCACGGTGCTGCCCTGAGAGCCTCCCCGCCCTCCCTAGTGCTGACCCAGTAGGCTGCCATCTGGCACGCTCGGACTCTGGCCCTTCCTGGCCATTGGAACAGCTTTCACAAAGGTGCCCCCGGCCCCGGAGGTGTCAGTTCTTGGGGACACTTTCCACTCTTGCCTTCCTCGACCACCCTGGCCTTTGACGAGGGCCGCTGCCCCCTCCTGCCTCTCCCGCCCGGCCTTGGGGCAGTGGCCACCTCCTGTTCTCCTGCCTCTGCCCCCAGCCCTCGAGCCCAGCTTCCTTCCTGTCACCTCGCCTGGCGCCCGGCCGCTGTTGTGTCCCCAGGGCCCCTCCCCGGCCCCTTCTCTGTCTTTGTCCTCTCCACTCACACACCTTGAGGCTGAAGGCCTCAGGTCTTCTCCCTGAGCGCCAGACCTGTGCTTTCAGTTGTTTACTGGCCATTTCTACACAAATTTCCCACGGGCACCTCAAACGCATCACATCCAAATTGAAAGTCATTCTCAGCCCGCAAGTTAAACCCACTCTTCCTCCTGTATTTCCCTCAGCACCGTCATTCTTTCGGCGTTGCCTGGTTCGGAGGCTTGGGGGGTCATCGTGAGCTTCCTTCTCCCGACCTCTCACTTATAATTGGTTACCGAGTTTGGCGCATTACTCTTCCTAATTAGCTCTTAAAGGCAGACTCCGTCTCCCAGAGGTCCAGGCCCTCATCATCTCTCACCTAGATTCCACAATTATCTCCTAACTGGTTTCCCTGCCTTCTGCAGCTCTCCTCGTCAAACCAAGACTCACACTTGTAAAGTGTACACTGGTCATATCCTCATCTCTCCCCACAGCCTTCAGGACAAAATCCACACTTCCCAGCTTGGCGTTCACGGCCCTTGGTGACCTGGCCTCTGCCTTCCTTTGTAGCTTCACCTCCTCCCAGCCCCTCCTCATAGTCCACGCGTCCTTAAGCCCCCAGGCCTGCTCCATGCCTCTCCACCCTGCCCACCTTGTTCTCTCTGCCAAGAGCCCCCCTACTCACCGAGTGCACTCTACTCATTCTTCAGAACATTGACTAAATGATGCAGCCCCCTTAGCATGACCCTGTGGCGAGAGCTCCCGCCTCCTGGACATCCCCGAATCCTCCTGGCTAGAAGCCTGCGTCTCACTGTATTGAATTAACGTTTTGGATGTCAGTGACCCCCCATGTATGAGTTCTCTGAAAGCAGGGGCCACGGCAAAGTCATCTCTGCACCTCGGCACCCAGCACAGAGCCCACAGTTAGTTGGGGATCCATACATTTTGGCTAAATATAGGGCTTCTTAAAAGCAAGCGTGAAGATTCAGAGGATTCAAATTAGTAGGTCATTGTTACTGAAAGAGACAACCAGAACCTACTAGTTTCTGCCCCTAGGAGTTCAACCAAATAGGATCCAAAGAAACTCTGATGGTGAATGATTCCACCTCTCGTGCCCAGAGCCAGTCAGTGATTCAATTCGCTGCTGTTACAACTGACGGGGCCTTGGGGAGCCCAGGGAATGGGAAGATGCCCAAGAGGAGAAAGGGAGATCAGCTCAGTTCTCCTAAAGCACGCAGCAGGCGTCACTCCCACACACGCCCAGCGTCCCCTGTCCCTCTCTGCTTTTCGCCATCTAAAAACAGTCCCAGAGACTTGAAGCCCACATCAGACACACTTAGTGCTGTCCAACAAGCAGGTCCCTGAAAACTGTCAAACAACCCAGGGCAGCGGCCGGAGGGATGAGCCCCCACCTCTTAGCAGGCACCTGCGTCTCTACCCCTTAGCGCCACTGCCGGCTTTACGCCCTGGTCAACTAGGACCGGGCCAAACTCTCAGGGGACTTGAGGAGCAAAAGAAGAGCCCTCGCCATGGCTAGGTCAAGCACCTCTCCTAGTACACGGAGCCCACCGTTCTGCCTCCAGCCTGGGTCTCTGTCCAGGCGCCTCACGCAGAGGCTAGAGCAGCAGCAGAGGCAGCACAGTGTAGCTAATGTGAGTCCCTCTCCACGGCTGGGTCCCGCCGTCCCCGCCCCATCTCCTGGCCACAGCCACCTCTACTCCCTCCCCACCCCCGCCTTCCCTTGCTGCCCATAACCCACAAATCCTTCTCAGCGTCTGCCCACTCGTTCCTCACTCCTAAAAGGCTCCCGGGTGTGTGTGGGGGGTGTAAGAGGATGTGTTAGAGGAAGAAGCCCTGGGGCTGGAGACCTGGCACGTGAAAACTGAGAGCCGGCCCCTGCAGGGAGTTCGCCACCACCACCCCGCAAGCTGGTGTCTCGTCTTATTTAACAGGAGAAATCCCCAGAGCAGGGTCCTTAACTCCTCCAGCCCAGGCCAGCAGACAGGGAGCACTCAGGAAATGTTAAGTGAAATCTCTAAGAGGCTCCCCGCTGAAAGCCCTTCAGGCTCCTAGGCTAAGAAAGGGCTTCGGAGCAGAGCAGCTGTGCGGGCAGGGCCTGGGCGCCCCAGCTCGGGGGAACGGGGGAATGGGTGTGACGCCCTCCAGAGTGAGGCAGCGCCCTTCCACGGGAGGCGACGCCATCCTCTGCCTAAGGGGCGGCAGGGCTCACAGTCACAGGTGGGGACGACAGGGCGCCGAGCCATCTCCCCCCCTAGGCTCCCCAGAACAGCAGCATCAGGAGGCAGGCTGAGCAGCCAGGGGTGCAGGGGCCGCATCTCCTAGCATCGCTCCCCAGTGAGGTGTGAGGTGGGGTGCGCGGAGCAGAGGTGAGCCCCGAGCCCCGATGGGGATCAGAACTGAGAAAGTGACTGACTCATTGGCTCCCCATCAACTATCCAGCCATGGCGCCTTCTTGTTAGAGATGAGGTTGGGGGTCCCAGCCTGGCAGGGACCCTGAGGGTGCCTACACCTGAAACCAGCCTCCCAGGCCACGCCGCCAGAGGTGCCCAAGCCCACCCTGGCTTTAGCGTCATGTGCGAGCTCCCAATGACCCGTCTTGTCAGTGAGGCTGGAGCCCTGGAGGGAGGGTCTGGTCACGGCTGCGTCCCCGGCCAGCCCCGGCCAGCTGCCAGCCGGGCCGCGGGCACAGGAGGGGCGTATTGGCTGACCAAGCGGCCTGACAGGTGGGCGGGCAGAGGTCCAAGGTGGCATGACAGGGGTGCCTTGGGCTTGACTTCTGACGGCGCCCTCCCCTTCCTGGCTCAAACAAGCACCCACGGCAGTGCCAGGCCATGGGGAAACTGAGGCACCACCTGCCTGGGAAAGTCGGGCATAAGCACACACCAGATTAAATGACAGGGTAAGATAGCCCTAGAAAAGAGGTCACAGGGCAGAAGAGAATGAACTGCTAAAGGAGGTGAACAGACAAGAAGGATGGGTGCGGCCAGGGAGGGAGGGACGGTGGTGAGCTGCTGGAGTCAGAAGGGGCTTCGAGACCGGTTTAACCTGAGCTTTGAAGAGGGGTGGATTCGAATAAGCAAAAAGGCCGCTAGGGAGCGTTCCAGGTGGAGAGAAGGGCCTGGGCAAAGGCACGGAGGGGGAAAGGCAGAGCGCAGATCTGGGGCCCGGGCGAGGTCCAGTCTGACTGAGGCATGGGGTGTCTAAGGGTGGGAGGGGTGAGAGCTAAGGCCGGAGAGCTAAAGAGGGGCTAACCGTGGACCAGCCTGCACCCCAGGCAAGTGGTGAACTGATGGGTGGGGAGACATTGGCGGGGAGTCGGGGAGACCCCGCGGGGGCGGGGCTGATGTGCTCATGAACGTAAGGCAGCAGTGGGTGTGGGTGGGTGGGGGCGTGAGCAGGTGTCCAGCCCTGCCAGGACACCAGCCTAAACTGGTGGTGGCAGCCGCCTGAAGAGGAGGCAACGACAGAGGCTAGGAAAGGAGAGCCGGGGGGCCGGTGACCACACAGTCGAAAGTGGGGTCCCCGGAGAGTCCCCGGGCCAGGAGTGGGGAGAGCGCCCTGGGTAGAACTGGGCTCTGGGAATTCAGCCCTCTCCCGGCATTCCTGCCTGCCGAGGAAGTAACTGCCTGAACAAATAATACTTCTACCTCCTAAGGAGTAAAATAAACTAAAATGGAGCCATTCCCCATTCACCCAGCAGCAGCAATCATCTCTGTCCATTTACAGGCTTTGAGAACAAGCGCGGGGCGGGAGGGGGGCTGCTGTCCGTGCCCCCACCCACCCCACCTCCGTCCCAGGCCCCTCCCCTAACACTGCTCACACCAACAGGAATTCCATCAGCAGTGCAGAGAATCGAAGGAGTTCAATTATTCAGGCCCAGGCATCCAGGGGCTTTAAACACATGCATTCTTTCCTTCGTATTTTTGAAATCGCCATTATTCTAGAAACAAAAGGTTTCAGGTTTGCGCCCACCCCTGGTATCTCTGGCCAGTGGGCACTTTGGAATCTGCCTGGACCGTCCACAGCTCCTTTTCTGGGTCTGTCACCCCCTCAGCCCATCTCACCCACATGAAGGGGTCCCTGGGTGGGGAGAGAAGGCAGTTTAGGGGGCAATGGTACCTGTGGAAGCTGGTGTTTGGCTGAGATGTCTGCATTCTTCCTTTTCAGTGCTCTTTTGCAAAGTACACAGAGGGTTTTATTTTCAGTCCACACCGAAGCATATTTCAGGGCAAATTTCCTATTGCCTGTCACAGCTCAGGGGTAAAATGAATACACATTTCCCCAGCTCCATTAACTAGGGAAACAGGCTCACATTGCTAGAAGGCATGTTCCCTGTGATCGAGGCAGGGAATGAGGCCGTCGGGAAATAGCTCCTGGGGTCCTGGAGAAGGGGGCACAGGTATGCAGGGTCCCAGCCCCTCACTCCTGGTCGTAAGTGCCAGGACACGCGGGGGTAGGGCAGGCACAGCGGCCGGAGAGGGGGCCAGCCCTGCCTGGGGCGTGCTTTGGTCCACGGGTCCCCCCCCCCCCCCCCCGTCACCTCCTGCCTCAGCCCACCTTCCTCTTGACACCCTCCCTCCAGTTCTAACCTTAGACAGACAGACAGACGGGATCTCAAGGCATAGAGTGAGGTCATGGCTCCCGTTTCCTTTTTGAAGGCCAGGCCCTGCTGCCCTGAGTCCCCACTGGCCTAGGAAAGCAGGAGGCCTGACCGGGGGCAGGGGGACTCCACACTCCAAGCAGCCAAGGACAAGTTATCCTGAAACCCATTCCCTAGACTCTGCGGGGTGAGGGCAGACAGAGCCACCTGCTCCCATCGGTTGTTGCCCCCCCCATCACCACCCGCACCATCGCCCCTAACGGGCTCCTGAGTCTAGCTCTCTGCCTCTTGCCACCATCCACCAGGCCATTTGCCGCCCCTGCCAGAATGACGACACGAAAGGACGCATCTCCAGAGCAACACTCCAATCTGCAGTGTGAACCCTGGTGAGCCACTATACTCTGAGTTGCACTTTCCCCATCTGTAAAATGGGCTAATATGATCTGCTATAGCCCCCCTCAACTCTTCTCCTCCACCCCTAGGGTCAGAAGAGTGAAATATGCTCATGTGGTGAAAGCTCACTGAGATTTTAAGTGATTCCTTAGCAGGAAAGACCCTGTCAGAATAGCGTTCTGGGCTGCCCCAGGGAGTGCGGTAGGTGGGCAGAGTAAAGAGCCTGGGACAGGGCAGGGAGCACTTGCACCAGGGACAACTGGCGGGTCCTCACTCTCTCTGGCAAGGATGTTCTGATTTGGTCTTCTGGACAGTGCCCAGGTACCCAGTGGAGAAACTGTCAAGTTGGAGATGAGAGATAGCTACAGAGGGATCTGGCTCTAATCCCAAAATCCTGAGTTGCATTTTCCTCTCTGTTAAGCAAGCATTACTCATCCATCTCCCACGCCCGTGATATTGCATGAGACCTTGGAGGGAGAGAACGGCAGACCCAAGAACAAGCAGGTATATTTGGTTGCAGCAGGAGGGCATGAGACTAGAAGGCAGGAAGAACTTCCTGATAAGGGAAGGAGCTTGTCAGACATGGAAATGAATGGCCCAGTCTCTTTCCACAGGGGTATTTCAGAACTGCTGAGAGTGGGCTGGGTTAAATTGTTCACACATAACCTAATGTCCTCAGGTAGCCACCTCACCCAGACTCTGACGGTGCAGGCAGATGTGGGAACAGTGTGGCAAAGAAGGAAGATCTAAGCAGGGCATCAGGACATCTGGGTTCTAGTTGTGGCTTGGAACTCTGCTGAAGGTGACAGTGCTCACAGGAGGTGCCAAGGTGTCCAGCCCCACATTGACAGCAGAGGGCATTGGGGGTCAGCAAGGGAAGGCATGCGCTTCATCCTTACTGTGGAACCCCCGCCCCAGAATCCTGGTCCAGTCTCCACCTTGAATTCTGGGGTCTGAATTCTTCTTTTGCTGAGCTGAGGAGGAAGGACAGTGACAAGTGTGGCTGGAAAGCTCTCAGTCACCCTACTCCCTAAGGAAGGGAAAAAGAAGGCCAGCGCACACCTCTAAGCACAGGTATTGAGCACGATACTTCACATAAGTAAGGATGAACCAGAAGACACTCTCCAAACACACACACAGAGCCAGTGACCAGTCAGCCCTCCCAAGCACATGGCTGCCTGTGGCTGTAAATCTATCCTGGGATCCCAATGACATCATTCCCACAGGAACAGCAGGGAAGGAGAGAAGAGGATGGGGGTAGGGTGGGAAGTAGAAGCCAAGAGAATGTCATTGCAGAGGCAGCTCTGTGGAAAGCCTTGGTGGGAGGACCAGTATTCAAGGTCCATCCTGGGTTTGGACCAGTCCAGCATTCCAGTTCCCACCTGGGGTTGGACCCCAGCTCCAAACTCACCAGCTATGTGACTTTAGGCAAATCGTATAACCCCTCTAAGGATCCTTCCTCATCTGTACAATAAGGCTATTCTACAGAGTTGTTTCAAGCACCCAGGGGGCAAGGAGAACCACGGGAAAAGAGGTTTTCTCCCTCATGTTCTTCCACCACTAACACTTCTTAGACAACCCAAGTGCCACAAGCTTCCCCTTTCCTTACCTCTGGAGATCCCTCCTAGTGGTTCACCAGCACCCCAAATGTTTGGGGCAGTGTCATCATCCCATAAAGAAGCAAGTCAAATCTCTAGAATTAAAGATGATGGGCCCCTGTTGTCTTCCCTACAAAGAACACGCTGGGCAGGCTGCCCCACAGGTGCCCTTGTGCAGAGCCCACTACCCCCTGGGGAAGGGCCACCCCCCACCATGGTCATGAGAGTAGGGAACCCCAGCAGTCCCACACCTACCAGGATGGTAACATGAAACACTGATTACACAAACCTGCCACAGTCCCCACTGAATATTTCATACAAGAGCAACGATCCATTAGTCAACATCAATTATTCATCTCTGTCAGGGCCAGAGCCAGGGATGCAGCATGAGAGCAGCTGGAGCTAGGACCCACACCCTCTCTACCTCCTCTCCCCCTTGAAGGCAACCGACAACCTCTCCCATCTCCCACCCTTGTAGGGTTGTACTGAGCGCCTACCTCTGAAAAGTGTGTGCAGGAGTCAGATGGATATCACCCCACTGAGCAGATGGCCAGCATGACACAGGTCAAGCTGGGGCAAGAGAGCTCACAGTAAAGATTTCCAAGAAAGATGGACTAGAAACACTTCCTTTTTCAAGCTCAGCAGCATGCTTGGAAGCAGGTTGATATAGCAGAGGTGGCTGGGCAAAAGGCTTGACTCCTATTCTCCGTGTGTCCCTGAGAAATACTCACGGCCAGTCCATCCCCAGCCCCGTTCTGAAGGTTTTCTGTCTTCAAAAGAGGTTATAGAATCACGGGTTCTCAGAGCTGAGGGGAAAGGCCCTCAAGCCCCAGGCCTCAGTGCTGCAGGAAGTCCTGCCACAACTGAGCATTCCACCGGTCCTCGGTCTCCACTGAAATATGCCCACTGACAAGGCACTCATGTCTCTTGAGGCAGGCCACTTAGTCTTTAGATAGTTCTAACTCATCAGTCATTCAACAAACGTTTACTGAGCATCTATCAAGAACCAGGTAAGGAAAGAAGCACTTTGTATATATTTATGAAACAGACCAAGTCCTTGCTCTATTAGACTAGTCTTCCCAAGTGGGGGTCAAATTAGTCTCCATGTATGCTGTATGTCCTGCCTGTAGTAGGAGAGGAGATGTAGAAACAATTCTCTTTAAGACCCAAAGCCATGTGCTCTCTGCAGTAAGACCGTGGGACCCAGCTTGCTGCTCCAGGCTGGCCTTGTGCCCTGAACTACCTGTTTTGGCCAAGGTTTTCAGGCCAGGACCCAAGCAATAAATATTCCTAAGTGCTAGAGGTTCAAGTCCCCAGGTCTCCCCATCCTCCCCCCAAGAATATTGTGTCCACACACACACACACGGAGTCTTCTCTGCCAAGCGGGAGTCTGCCTCCACCTCTCCGTGACCCCACTGCACCCCCAAGAACTGGTTTTGCCCATGGTGAGGTAGGCAGTGAACAACTGGTGCTATGAACGGCACAGGGAGGCACTGTCCAAATGTCTTCCCCAAAGCCTCCTCACGACTTGAATCCCGCCATATCTACCCAGTCATTTTGGGGGAGGCATTACTGCCTCTTAAACTTGGAGACGCCTTCTGGTTGGGAGGAGCACCTTGTTCAGCAGAGCAGCAGCCTGAATTTGTGCCTGAGGCTGCAGAGAAAGACGGGCTGGGAGTGTGCGCACAGCGGGGGAAGGGAGAAGAGCGGAGCAGACCTGGGGGAATATGGGACCGATTAGCAGAGGCCGGCAGGTCAGCCCTTGGCACCTCTGAGGAGAACTTAACGGGGAGCACCAAACGGGGGGGGGCAGGATGTCACCTAAATTTTACCTGGAATTTCCCCTTTAATGTTAGGAAAGTTGAGGAAGTTTCCGAGTGATCCCACACAGTTCGTTGAGCCTGGGATGCCCCTCAGGACTCAGGGGCTTACAGTTATGTCCTTGGACCAGACTAAGTGCCCTGGGCAGGGAAACAAGAGAGGCTTAGACTATTAGTTTAGAGGAGAGATGTAGAGGGGGTGGGGATGGGAAGAGGAGGGATGAGAAGATAGGGAGAGGAGCTTCCTCCTGTCTGCAGGGTTTCTTGGGGCCTGGAAGCAGAGGAAACCACCTTGCTCAGCTGACTCCGAGAGGCTGAGAATGTGGGGCAGCCCTGCTCCAGGTACAGGAGGACCCGGGGCGTCTCTGGCATGGATCCAGCACTCTGCCCTCTCTCCCACATCACAGGCTCCCCCAGACATCAGAGCTCTGGAAAGCTGCAGGTCTCTGCCCTCCCCAACCGCCAACACCTGGCCCCTTGCCGTTCCGTGCCTGCCTCCTCCTCCCACTGCGGCCAGCCCTCCTGCTAGGGCAGTGTCACTGCGACCAAGGGAGGGGGAAGGCTCAGCTCTAACAGCCTTCTCTGACCTGCCCACCGTGGAAAAGCCCAGGTTCTCCACACTGATCCTTACTGTTCCCCCTCCCCTCCAGCCTCTTTTCAGGGTTCTGTCTCCACTTAAGTTTCACATGAGCACCCACTACCACAGAAACCCACCCATCTGACCAATCCAGGATAAGTTTTGCCTATGAGTGGAATGGGTAATGATGTTTCTGGAATAATGAGTAGTACAGAGAAGTTGCCCGTGGTCTAAACATTTCAACAAGCTGGAGAAAGAGTCAAGTCCCTGACTCGGAGAGGCCATGCCCAGATTCCAGAACCTAAGGTCATGCATTCTTTTCATTTTTAATTCCTCCCTCCCCTTTCCCTCCCCCTCCCTCCCCATATCCCTGCTGTTTTTGCTGTCTGTGTCCATTCGCTGTGTGAACTTCCGTATCTATTTCTCTTTTTGTCTTCACTTCTCATTTTTTTCTCCTCTAGGATTCACCGGGATTCTATCCTGGGAATCTCTAATGTGGACAGAAGTTCTCTATTACCTGTACCACCTCAGTTCCTGATTTCTGCTCTGCTTCACCTTGGCTTTCCCCTTCGTCTCTCTGTTGTTGCATCATCATCTTGCTGCGTGACTCACTTGTGCAGGCACTGGCTCACCACGCAGGCACTCAGCTTGCCACCCGGGCACTTATGTGAGCACTTGGCTTGCCATGCGGGCACTCGGCTCACCACATGGGCACTGGCTCACCATGCAGACACACTTTCTCTTTTTCTTTTTTTACCAAGAGGCCCCGGGGATCAAATTTGGGTCCTCCATATGATAGATGGAAGCCCTCTCACTTGAGCCACATCCACTTCCCCGGTCAAGTCATGCCTTCTTAACATCTATGGGCTACATTGACACTACCCTATTCCAGGCAATGTAGGTCAAAAATCTACTTGTAAAGACTTATAGTTGAGCTTGGAGTTCATCTGGTCTTTCTCCTCATTTTACAGACATGAAATTGGGGACCAGGGAGAAGAGGGGGTTGGTCAAGATCACACAGTCAGCAATGCCATGTCCCCACTACTCCTGTTCCACCTCTGAAATTCAGAAGTTAGGACTCAACCTGTGACTCTCCAGTCTGTGGGAGGAGGAGCAGCACCAAGCTCTGTCCATGGTACTGAACCCTCCTGTTCCCAGTTGAATTTCTGCACACTGCTTAAACACCAGACAAAAGTCCAGCAGCACAAGGAAGGGGTCAGCACACTGTCCCAAACCCTCACTTCTTCTCATTATCTTGATCTAGGTGTGGGCATCTGGCCCTAGATACTGAGGTACAGGTCCTTTCAGGGAAGCTAAATATGAGAAAACAGCATGACTGACTGTGGTTACTGAAAGGGCAAACTCTTCAAGAGGGAAGCCACTAGAAAGGAAGGTCAAGAGAAACTTGATGGCATTTCCTCTTGTATTAGGTAAGGATAGGGGTATAACAGGAGATTCTTTAGGAGGATGTGGGGTGATTTTGAAAGGTCCTGCCAAGAGGCTAGAGGTCCAATATCAGGATCTTCAAAGGTCACCTTTTCGAAGTCCAGGATCATGACTGTGACCCTTCTGTGGGTCCTTGGAGTGAAGGATGGTGAAGAGGTTGATGCGTTTTCTAGCGTAAACCCTAAGATACCCCCGAAAATGCATGGAACGATACCAGGGTTGTATTAGGAAAGGAGTTGAGCCTATTCTGAGCCTTGGACTGCAAGTGCCTGCTGCAGGAACCTGGAACCTGTATTCTCCACAGGGTTCCTGGACCTTTACTCTCCCTTCAATATTTAGGCTGAATGATTGTAGCTTCTTGGCAGGACAAAGGTTCAGCACATGTGAATGAACCACATACAAAGGAGCCGTTTTAGCAGGAGAGGCCCAGCATCCTGATTTAAATGGGCAGCCCTGCCCACATGGTGAAGGCACCTGCACGTCCTACTGCAGTCTGACTCTCATACCTGAAGTTTCCTGGTACTGAATGCACACACACACACACACACAAACACACACACCTTGCCTGAGAGAGAACAGTGACACTGGTAAAGGAAGGGGTTCCTCCCTGCTAAGCATTTAAGCATTGCTGTCATGCCCAGTGTTCTCCTTTTCCTCCTCCTCCTTCTTCTCCTCCTTCCCCTTCTCCTCTCCCCACTCCCCAACATGACACACTAGTGACTACAAGGAAACTCTGGTTGACCACCAAGCACGCACTGAACTCTCTCCAGCCTGTCTACACACACTCTCACAAAATCCCTGGGATGGAGGGAATCTTTTTTTTATTGATACATATTAATAAACCATACAATTCATCCAAAGTGTACAATCAGTGGTACTTGGTATCATCACATAGTATGGAGGGAATCTTGGTGGTCAGTATGCCCTTTCCCTGTGTCTGTCCTCAGCCAGGCTTTTCTGCTCTTAGAAGGAGGTCCCACCATCTGCTTGGTCTTGTGTCACAATTTCTAACCACCCCCCACTGTTTGGAAATCCTCTTTATAACCTTCATGCTGTAGGTTAATTCCATTGCCTCTCTGGCATTGGGAATCATTTTTAAAGATGTATAGCATCTTCCTAAGTGAATGTGGCAAGCAGGGTCCTGTCCGGCCCCTCCTAATAAGGCAGACACAGGCACACACTCACCCATGCACCCACAGTCATACAGAACCTGTGATGACTAGTAACAATTTTTAAAAGGCCAAAGGACACAAAGAATCCTGATCCCTGTTCCTGTCCTTAGAGACAAAACTGCCCCAGGGCCCTCCACCCTGAGGGCCTCACAGGCTGCCCGTCCCACACCCTCGAGGAATTTATCAGCCCTTGTTTCTGGGTCTGAAACATGAAATTCTCTGGCCTCCTTGAGCCCCCAAAACCCAGCCTCCCAGTTCCCACACTGCCAGCAACTAATACACTTCTCAGAAGCCGTATTTATATCACAGCAGGATAAGGGGAGCAAAGGTGGAATTGGACTCAATTTGATTGAGTGCAACAACCACACAGTTAGCCACATGTGTCATCAAGAGATGCGAACTGGGGATAGTTTATGCTCAAAAACTCATTTCCAAGAGGACCTGACATCTTCCTCTCACAAACATCCAGACAGCGCTGACATCAGTGGCAATGCGAGGAGAAGAGATTCATGGACTTGTCTAAGGAAGAGACCTTGTAAGGTCATCCATCTGCCCCTGCCTCCAGGCAAAGCACCTCCCCCTGAAAAGCTCCTTCTCTGCTTTTCTGCAACATGTGTCTGACATTCTTCCTCATACCCCTTTGGTCACCTGCCAGATGTTTCAGTGTTACAAGAAAGTGCTGCCTTATACCTAACTTAAACCCTGCTTGCTGCCGTTTCCAACCATTGCTGTAGTCCTGCCCCAGTGCGATGACACAACCTTCTTCTGTCATGGCTCCATCCCTGATTCTGGCCACTTTGGGGGTACACCTGCCATGGCCACTCGTTGTCTGTGATATCAAAGGGTCATGGTCCCCTGACTCTGGGCTTGTTCTCCATCTCCCCACTTTCTGGACGGACTGGCCAAGGATCCTCCTCGTTCCTGTTCTTGGGTTTCTTTCTCAGACTCCTTGGGAAGATGTAGAGATTGGCCTTTGGAAATTTCTGGTGCCTTCCTGCGACTCTGGGAAGGGACTGCAGGAATTTTCTGGTCCCTCCCCCCTCATCATTTTACAGAGGAAGGAACTGACACAGAGAGGGGAAGTGACAAGCTCAAGTTCACCTGGGGAATTAGAGGCAGACCCAGGAACCCCAGTCCCCTTTCCAACCCAGATCCTGTCTCCCAGCCCAGACTTCTTCCCTGAACCCTGCCCTGCCAGGGTGTAGTATTATAGACATGTACCATCCACACACCCCTGTGGTGCCAGGGAGGGGAACTGCCAGTCCACGAGAGTCCCTCTAAGCCGTGGCTCACGCTGGCCAGGCACCCAACCTCGGAGCATTCGTGTGCCACCTAAGAGAACGTCTCCTTTGACCTGGAGGCAGAGCCTCAGGTTCAATTTCATTCTCAGTTCCCAAGGAATGTGAGAGGGAGGCACCACTCCCCACGGGCAGCCTGCCAAGACTGTGTGTGTTTGGAATGGCTATGTGCGTGTGTGCTTGTGGGAAGCTGTGGATCTTCTCTACTCTAAGCCAAATGTCCTGAGATGCCACAAACCCAAACAAGGAGGAAATGCTATATGAAAGGATAAGGTTAGAGCAGGGCAATGGGGTGGAGCTTGGGAGGGGACTGTTTGAGGAATCTGTCTAGTTAATTCGTGGGAGGGAAAGGGCCTGAGCCCCTGTGCCCTAGAGCTTAAGGTCCTGGGGGTACATCCCGCCTCTGAGTGCTTCCAAATTTGCTCTTGATTTCTCCCCTACCCATTAGCTGCCAGGCCGGGGTCTGCCTGCAGTGCAGCTCCTGGGTAGAGAAAGGAGGAGCTGAGGGAGAGAAATCACACCCAGAGGCCAGGGAGAGCGAAGGATCAGAGACCCAGGCCCTGCTTGAGCTGGATGACCCCAAGGGACAGAGGCCATGCTCTCCCTGCAGCCCCTCGTCCAGGTGAGCCCCCTCCCCTATCTTTGTGTCTCCGTCTTTCCCCATCCCTGGATGCAGCCTCTACAGAGAGGCATCCAGACAGCAGGGTGGCCCCGCCATGGTGTTGGGGAAGGAACCCTGTGCCAGGACAACCAATTAAACAGCCCCGTGACACGCGCTGCTCCCGTTAGGCCCGGCGTGGGTGGGCAGACAGCTGCCTGCATGGGAAGAAGGTTCTTCCGCAGTCCTCCAGGGAACCAACTGCATCCTCTCAGTGCCGCCGTGAAAGTCACAGGAGGGACGTGAAGCCTGCCTTCCTGCTGGAGGAGCAATCATCTCCCAGCCTTGGAGATCAGGGTGCTAAATCCTAATGACGACAGGCAGGTGTCCAGACAGACAGAGCCCATAACTCTGCATCTGCCTCTCATCTTTTCCAGGCTCCGTCAGGAGGCAGGGGGGGCAGAGGAAGGGAAAGGGGTGCTCAGTGAAGCGGGGGAGTGTGGTTAGACACAGGGGGCACTCCCTCACTGTGCGGGGCTACCAGCCATCAAGGCTGAGCTTACTCCTGGAGCAAGTCCCAGCAGAACACCCTTGGGGGGCCTGCCTCTAAGGGGGCTTTAGGTCCCCTGGAAAGGACAGGCAAGGTCGCCCGCCACCTGCAAGCCCTCGCATCTGGGGTTGGGGTGCCGGGGTGCCTCTGCATCCACGGAACTGTGTGGACACGACTGACAAGACCAGTCCCGGGTCTGGCCCCATGAGCCCCAAAGTCCTCCAGAAATGGACCAGCCTCTTCCCCTGCCCTGCAGTGTGAAGCGTGGCGGGGGCACGGCAGGTGGGGACAGACAGACCTGAACCTGGATACTGGTGCTGCCATCCACTAGCTGCGGGACCTTGAGAACATTTACTTTGTCTTTCTGAGACTTAATGCCCTCACCTGTAAATGGGATAGAATATCATAGACTCTAAAGATTTATTTTACTTATTTCTCTCTCCTTCTCCTGCATTGTCTGCTCTCTCTGTCCATTCGCTGTGTGTTCTTCTGTGTCCACTTGCGTTCTTCTCATGGAGCACCAGGGAACTGTGCCGCTTTTTTGTTGCGTCATCACTCTCCATGTGTGCGGTGCCACTCCTGGGCGGGCTGCGCTTTTTTTTTGCATGGAGCAGCTCTCCTTACGGGGCACACTCCTTGCGCGTGGCAGCACTGTGCATGGGCCAGCTCACCACACAGGCCAAGAGGCCCTGGGTATCGAACCCTGGACCCTCCATATTGTAGGCGGATGCTCTATCAGTTGAGCCACAACTGCCTCCCATCATAGACTCTAAAACTGGCCTGAACTACTGGTTGTGGAACATTGCAAATTTAATAAAAATCATTGAATTGTACTTTTGAAACAGGTAATTATTATGATATATGAATTATATCATAATAAATCTGCTTAAAAACATATGCTGCTTGGGCTTCTTGGAAGGGTAAAATGAGGTAATATATGAGGAAGTATCTGGATCCATTTTATGAACACTTGCTGAGTCCCCACTGCAGATTCTGGTCTCAATAGACTGAGACAAACTCTAGAAACATTAGACAGTTCACGAGTAGGTTTTGCCTTGATTGCTGTTGAATTGGTTACTTGCTCTGTATTCTTTTTAAAAAAAAAAAAAAAAAAATATATATATATATATATATATATATATATTTAACTTCTCTCCCCTTCCCTTCCCCGTTGTCTGCTCTCTGTGTCCATTCACTGTGTGTTCTTCTCTGTCTGTTTGCATTCTTGTCAGCAGCACTGGGAATCTGTGTCTCTTGTTGCATCATCTTGCTGCGTCAGCTCTCCGTGTGTGCAGTGCCACTCCTAGGCAGGCTGAGCTTTCTTTTTTGCACAGGGAAGCTCTCCTTGCAGGGTGCACTCCTTGCACTAGGGCTCCCCTACACGGGGGACACCCCTGCGTGGCACAACACTCCTTACGCGCATCAGCGCTGCGCATGGGCCAGCTCACCACAGGGTCAGGAAGCCCTGGATTTGAACCCTGGGCCTCCTATATGGTAGACAGACGCTTTATCAGTTGAGCCACAACTGCTTCCCTGCTCTGTTTTCTTTAAGAAGTCACTTTCCCCCTCTGAACCTTGGCCACTTCATCTGTAAAATAAAGCCTTGGGCTGCTCAGAGTTTTTAAACATTTGTTCACAGTCTCAAAACTCTTTCTTTAAACAGAAGCTGGAGTGGAAACTCAATAAGCAGACAGATAATGGCAGAGTCGCTTTGGTGAAGGCAGGGGTGGGGTGGGAGCTGAAGCCCCCCCGACACCTCTCTCTCCCAGGTCCAAGGAAAGCGCCCCTCCCCAGGCAGCTACGGAAGGGGGTAGGGGCCTCACCCGCAGAGGGTCCCTGGGTGCCAATGGGCCAGGTGCTCTCCGAGGCTCCCTTAACCCTGGCTGTGCATCTCTGGGCCAGTTTGTTCCATGCAGGCTGCCCAGGAAGGCTGCCAGGCAACCCTGGACCTCTGAAAATAATAGATGCTCCCAAGTTCTGCCCTCACCAGTCAAATCCCAGGGAAGCCGGGAATTCTGGGAGGAGCAAGCGATCCTCACCCAGCACTCACCCCATGTCCCACACCACGCCGGGCTCTACCTTAGATACGGGGTTCTCAGATTTTTTGGTTCCAAGACCCCTTTACTGAGGAACCTCCAAAAGTGTTTGCTCAGTGAGTTATATCTATCAATACTTAATGTTTTTGGAATTTAAAACTGAGATGTATTTATTTATTTATTCACTTAACACTAACACAATAAGCCAATTATGTGTTAACACAATCAGCATATTTTTATAAAAAGTAACTATTTGCCAAAAATATCTAGTAAGAATGGCACTGTTTTACATTCTTGCAAATCTCTTAAATGTCTGGTTTACTAGAAAGCTAGCTGGGTTCTTATGTCTGTTTCAGCATTCAATCTGCTGCAATGATTGTTTTGACTGAAGTATGAAAGAAAAATCCAGCCTCACTCAGATAAGCAGTTGGGAAAGGGAGGAGTATTTTAATAACCTTTTCAATCAGTCCATTGTGGATATTCTTCTTTGATAGAACACCAAAACTTGACAGGTGGTAGTTTCTCAAAGGTTAGTTGCAAGGTAGAATCTGAAACGTTGCACGGGGAAGGGTTCTTTTACCTCTGTGCATGATTTTGTAACATCATGCATTTATCAATTGGAAAAGATTGGTGCACTGAGTTGAGCAGGCCTTCCAAATATTGACAACTTTCATTATACAGTGTTTACTCTTAATATTCCCATTGCTTTCATCAGAAAAGCCTCACTGTATTAGACACGAGTTTCCCACGTTCTAATTTTTGTTTGAAAGCGCAAATCATATCGTTGGCCACAAATATTGTCGGTTGTTTTCCTTGAAGTGACAGGCGCACTTCATTCATATTTGCAAAAATGTCTGCCGAACACCTGAGTCTAATAACTGCAGTTGTCTGTCAGTCTTTCCAATAAAAATGGAGTTCCAGGAAAAACAGGGGCTGGACCAGCGTACAGCTCCCCCAGATGCACGGGTGCTTTTCCTTGAAAAGTGCGGTGCTTCAGGATGCAGCACCAGTCCTTGAGGTGCGCTTACTGAATCACACAGAATATGAAAAAGGTGTGCGCTTGAGTCGAGATTTAATAACACTTATCATCTCTGCTGCTTCATCACAGATACACAAGTGAAAATGGCATTGAGCTGGTTAGCTAGTTAGCTAGCTAGATAGCTAGTTAAGAGTACCCTGACTACTAGTACAACTTGGCGCTCTGCCTTGATTCCCTGCCAGGACACCATCAGTTTCACACATACCGTTTTAGTACTATCCCTTTCACCACAATGACAATGGCAAATCACCTCCTAGTATTATTATGAGAATAGTTTTGACTTCATGGATGTCCCTGTCACTGAAAAATTCTTGGGGACTCCCAGGGACCTGCAGACCTCACTTTGAGAGCTGTTGTCCTAGGACACCTTGAGCACTCTTCCCAAAGGCCATGCCTGCGGGTGGTGGTATCTGCATTTTCAGATGCGAACGTGGAAGCTCAGCAGGCTTAAGTAACTGGCCCAGCAACAGACCTACAGGCAGGAAGTGGCAGACACTAAGGCTCTCTCACGCGCATCTGTTTCAGCTCTGCCCTGTGGAACACGCAGCGTCTGGGCTGTGGACCCACTGGAGTGATGGACAACTGCCCTCCCCCGGGGTCCCAGGGGAGCCTGAGGACCCCTCCCAGCCTCCACAGAGCTGAGGACCCTGGCATCTGGTCGGCCCCCTGGACACCCCTGCTGCCCCTGCACTGCAGGACACCTGGTCCAGGTGGGGCCGGTCCGCTCTGGGAAGCCCCAGACCTCTGAGGCTGGGCTACCAACTGCAGGCTCCGTCCCCCCTTCTTGTCTGTCTCCCCTAGCAGTGGCGCAGCCAGCGCAGTTTCCAGCATCAAAGAGCTAATCCAATTTCTCGCTGCGCTCCCCCTTCGCCTCCTGCAATGCCAGGATTGATTTGGAACCAGGGCAGCCTTATTAAAGTGATGCCTTTTCCTCCTCGGGGGAGAGTCAAACTGAGACTGAGACGGAGCCCCTCCCCCTAACTAATTCCATGCTGCCTGCGAACACCAATCCCAGTCGCACTGCTCCCAGGCTTCCGGGGTTCACCAGTGGCTTTTCTGGGCTCCAGTGGCGAGGCTGGATGCCAGGCTCCAGGTCTTCTTCCTTTCAGGACCCCAGAACACTTCACCAGCACATTCTGGCTCAGCCTCCGTACACTTCTCCAGTGGGAAGGGCCCAGCCCTCCTCCTTCTTTGCAAGTCTCTATCCTCCCTCCAGGTGAGAACAAGGGAACCCCAGGGTCCTGGCATTGGGCCATCTGTGGTTGGCACAGGTGGGCATTCATGGCTGACAATGAAAATGGGGAGCCTGGCAGCCCCGAGGAGCATGGAGATCAGGGGCTGTGGGGGCTAAATATGCTTTTCTCCAAATAAACACAGGATGAAAGGCGAGGGAGGCCTCAGGAATCTCCACCACTCTTCGCCCAAACTCATTCTCCAGGATATCTTTCCATGCTGCCTGGCAAGCCCTCCAACCCCCCGTCCTCTCCAGGAAGGGGTCAGGGCACATGGAGTTAGGCTGTAGCAGACGATGGAAAAGTGAGGCATCAGAAAGAACTTCCTTTCTATAAACAGGGTGAGAGCTGCCTCCCCAATCCATTTTCAAAGCAAGAAGGACACTCAATTCTAGACAATTAGTTGAGACCAGAAGCGACGGTGAAGGAGAGCTGTGTGTTTCCAACCTTCCAGCCCCGGAGGAGCTGGGCTGTCTGGGGAGGGGCTGGGCGCCGGGCCCCGGCTGGCCTCGGGGAGTCATTTCTGCCCTGGAAGGGGGCAAACAGGCCCCACACATCCCCACCCAGCTTGCCCCTCACTAATCACACGTCCCACTTCTTCATTTGCCTTCAGAAGAGATTGAACCCAGGAGTGGGAGTGAGGAAGGGGAGGAGAGAGAAGGGAGAGGGAGAGGGGAAAGGGAGAGGAGGGTCCAGGATATTCTCTTCTCTCTCTCACACACACACACACACCACTGCAGTTGGTCACAACTCTCTTTTCTCTGTTTCTCCACAGCTGAGCAGGAAGCCAGGAGAAGGCCCTTCTCCCTCGGAGCCTCTCCCTCTTGGCCTCAGAACCCCCCTCCCCAAGGAACCTGGGTCTGGTCCCATGCGAGCGAAAGAGGCATGTAGAAGCCCTAGTGTGGCTGCTGTGACTTTGCCTAGACACCTCTTTCATCTGTGGTGGGCTGCTAGGCCTCACCCCACCTCGCACTGCCTCCAGGTCCTCCCCTCAGTCTACGCGGGTATGGAAAAGGGTTAAGCTCCTCCCAGCGCCAGCCCCCTGCTCAGTTCCTGACCCCCTCATCCCATCCCTCCATCCATTTCTGTTTCCCATCTCCCTGGTGCATGCCCCTAGTTACAACCACTTACACTTGCTATTAAGATGCAGGGACTAATGATGGGGGAATTCTGCCTCTAATTGCAATAGTCTCTAATTGCTAAATTCCAGGGCCATTGCATCCCTCCAATTATGGGCAGCCCTGCCAGGATTCTCCAGGGCCTGAGGACTCCCTGCTGTACTCAGAGCCACGTGGTCCTCACAAAAGTCTCACGGGACCCCCTGGAACCCCTGTCCAGCCACTTCCTCCCTTGGTCCCAGGCTGCCTAGTGACTCGGCCCTTGGCCTCCTGTTCCCTTGCAGGGGAGAGGGAGGATGTGAAGGAGGCTCCACCTCCTAAGGCAAACTTGGTCCTGGCAGGCAGCCGTCCTGGGGTAACCAGGGGTCCTGCCACCTGCGTCCTCGTGAATGCTCCCAGCTGGGGAGCTCTGCTGGGTACTGGGGGGCTCAGGAGAGAAGAAACCCACGCCCCGCCCTGGGGAGCTTCCAGCCTGATGGAGGTTTATTTTGACCTTCCCTTCACATCCCTGGTGCTTAGTCCACCCGAATGGAGAGTGGCAGGAAAAGGAAGAGGAACCTAGGAGATCAGGAAGGATTAGTGCACTTCACCTCAGACCCGAAATGCGAGGCTTGAGTCCTGGGCTGTGATTTCCACGGGGATCTGACTTCTCAAGCCTGGACTCAGAAGGGGAGAAGCAGACACCAGCTAGATTCCATTTCCCCCGCCTGGGCAGGAGGCCGCCCCTCCCCACCCACCCACGGCTCCAACACACACACGCACACACACACACAGAAATGCATGCATACCAATGCACACACCGCTAGGTCCTGCTGCCGCTGGGATCCAGAGAAACCATTTAATTACCAAAAACGGGGAGGTGCCGCGGCATTCCATTACACACGAGGCTGCCAGGCCCAGGGCAGATCCAGCCAGGTGCCCATCTTTGCTCTGGTCCACCTGGCATGCCTCCTCCTGCCCCCTCCAGAGCCGGGGGCTCCTCTAGAAGGCCCCAGCAGCTCTTATGGAAAGTCCAAGAAAACCCAGCTAGAGCTGATTCAATTTCCCTTGAGAACACTGCCTAATATTTTCAAAGTCTGCTGCCTGATTCCAACCACCCAGTCTCTTGCTTATACTCAAAGCATTCACGAGCTCATCCCCAGGGGCCCTGGACAGCATTTGCTGGCTCCATGCTTAGGTAGAGCTGGTGCGAAGGTATGAGGGGCAGGGGGTTTTGGGTGGAAAGGAAAAATACTGACCTATCAATAACAGTGCCATGGATCTGAGTGTGTGCACTCACTTGAGTGCTCTGGTGGTATGAGCTCTAGGACAAGCCACGTAACTTCTCTGGACCTTTCGGTGGGGGTGGGAGGTGTTGGGGAGGGGCTCGAGGAAAGGAGCAGATGCAGCGAGCAGTGATGACAACCGTGCTGCTTGGCCCCTAGATCTGGACCACAAAGGATTGCAGCTAGTCCTGCTTCTCACCACACACAATCCAGGCCAGCTACGCCTTTTCTTATGCCAACAGCAAAAGCTGAAATCCTGAGGCGCCCAGAGAAGGTGGTCAGAAAAAAAGGGCCTTTCCTGAGTTTACAACAGCAGAGTCACCCCCTCTTCCTTTCTTAACCCTGAACCCCAGATCTGGGGGTTGCTTAGTGGCACCAAACACTCGAACAGTTTCAATGGCCTGAGCAATTCATATTCTACTTTCCTGGGTGGCAAGACAGGAAGGGGTCTCCAGAAACCAACCCTCACCCCCCGCATTCAGCCAAACTGTCTCTTGATCAGATGGGTTGGGGAACCCTGCCCTAGTCTGGAAATGATCCAGGGAGGAAGCTTTTACAACATCTCTTGACTGCTCTATTTGGGAAGTCCTTCTTGATGTTTAAATCTGGGGCCTCCTGATGAAGTTCAAGCTCTTTAGGGGAGGGGTTTGGCAGCTGGGAGTGCACCTGCAGCCCAGACTCACACTGATTGGTCAGGCCCTCTGGGCCTGGATCCTCGTCTCTCCCTGGCTGCTTCTCTGAATGCTCAGTTCCAAGGAAAATGAAGGATAAACGGGGCAAATGCTTCCCAGAAATTAAGCTTTGGCAAGAGACAACTAGTTAGGCATAAAGAAGAACTTCCCAAAAAGTCAGAGGGTTGAAATTCTGGAATGGCCACCAGGAAAGTTACAGCAGTTCCTTCGAGTTTTTAAGAATAATAGAGGTGGAAAATGCTCCATCCAACTTGGACACCCAAGAAAGAGACTTGTCTGTGGGAAAACACTTACATAACCTGCACCATGTGCCAGGCACTGTTCTAAACACTTTACAGGCATTAACTCATTTCATCCTCACCAAAAAACACCTATGGCATAGATATGACTTTTAGCTCCAACTGAGCTCCAACTGAGGAACAGAGCATTGGACTCTTGTTTACAGTCAGAATAAGTGGTAGAACCAGGCAGTCTGGCTTCAGTCATTATACTGCCTCCTAGAAGAAAAACAAAACACAAGCAAGAAAAAAAACTACAACTTGATGGTTCTTCATTGAAACTATATTATTCATCGCAGGCTTCCTGACCCCTGAAAATCCAGAAGGAATGAATCCCAACTTCTCTGAGCAAGTGGAGGATGAATAATCAACTTGTAACCTGTATGTAGATTATTCATTTGGAGAAACTAGATTTGTATCGGTCCAGCGGGCCAAGGCTATTTTTCAGTAATTCTAACAGTTATAATTTATTGTGGGTAGGTAAGGTGTTTTATGGGTAAGGCTCTCCAGACCTGGTCAGTCTCTTGGAGCATCTTGCCTGTCTGCATAATACGTGCCACAGTTGCAGTTATTTGTGCAATTATTTGTTTAATCCTGTGTCATCCACTAGACTGCAAGTGCCATAAGGGCAGGAACTAGGTCTGCCTTGTTCCAAAAGGGAATCTCCACTGCCTAGCATAGCTCCTGGCACAGAGTCGGTTCTCAAAAACCAGTAGTTGAATGAATATGGAAACTGTTGCTCAGAGGAGCTGAGCTCCGTGTGGAGAGCCACTGGAATGCAGGTCCTGCAAGGGCAGGGATTTTTGTCTGTTGTGTCCACTGCCATATCCACAGTAACCAGAACAGTCCTGGCACATAGTAGGTGCTCGCTAATAAATACTTATTGCATGAATGAATGAATAAGGTCACACACTTTGTAATTAGTGGCCTGGGAACTTGAACCCATGCTGGGCTGCTGCTTATTTTAACTGCGAACTCCACCGAGCAAACACCCTCAGCCCCTTCCTCTTGCTCGCCATTCCAGGTCTCCTTAAAGAGTATCCCTATCACCCTAGACCTTCCGTACTCTCTGGCTCAAGAAAGCAAATCTAACTTTAGCTAGAACCTGCTTAGATCAGGAAAGCCCAAACATAAAACCCCGAAGCCAGGTGAAGCAGCCTCTCTACTCATCCACAGCCTTTGGTTATCCATGAGGATGCCCCTGCCCGGGCAAGGGAAGGATGAGCCGCTCTTCCAACCCACGGAGCCCACAACCTCCTCCCCCTCCATCCTCACTGTCCTTCCCACAACCCTGCTCCCAGGCCACATTTTCCCCTTGTCTACTCTTCCCTGGGAGGGCTGCCCCAGCTCCGTGGGAGAAAAAGAAGACCCAGCCTGGATACGGAGGAGCTGGGTAGAGGCAGAAGGGGTCCCTCAAGGACAGGCTTGCTTGGGGGCTGAGGAATGTTGGGGACAGACATCTTGTCCCCAGGGCTTTGAGAGGACAAGGTAGGGGGTTCTCCAACCATCTTCAAAGCCCACTCCCCCCAGGTCTCTGCAGCGCAGGAACAGCCCTGTAGACCTGCCTGGAAGCTGCCTGAGGGGACACAATGAGCTCCAGCTGCAGAGTGAGGTGAGGAGAGCCCAGCCCCACTCCAGACCGGGCCTCCCCATCCCTGCCAGGTCGTCCACGTGTCTGCCCATGGAGAAAACCAATTCCAAATAAAAACCATTGCAAGTTTTTCTGTGGGGGAGAAGGTAATGCTAACAAACACCAACTCCTTTCTTTCTCTTCCCCTGGTCAGTTCCATAGCGGGTGTCAAGCCCCAAAGCTGGGAGAGTAAGAACCAAGCTTGCCGGGGAAGGGTTTGCCAAGTCCCTTCCCACCCCCACCCCCACCCCACAAAAAAAAAAGGTGCCTGGAAAAAGCAACTGGGCTGCTGAACAAACAGACTCACAATCGAGTGGTCTGGTCTCTCTTGCTCCCAGGGCCAGTGGCCAGGAGATTTATGTGAGGGTGGGGTTTTCCCCTCCCTCAGCTCCCCAACTCCTCTTTGGGCAAGATGGTGAGGCTCAAGCTCAAGGTGTCCCCCAGGGAAGTCCTAGCGGATGAGTCTGGACAATCTGACCAGGAGACAAGCAGGACACAGGCAGGCCGGTGAGGGAGAGGAGCCCAGGAGAGGGAGGTCAACTAGCGTTGGTCATTCCCCAGGGACCAGGGAAGAGCAGGGTTGGAGCTCCCTGGCCTGGCTGCAGCATGCCTGGCATGGACCCCTGACGCTGACTCACCCCCAGGGCCCTGACACAGGCTGCAGCCTGCAGTGCCTGCCAGGCCACCGCTCACAGAACGCCAAGCACGTCCCACTGCATCAGAGCCACCCTGCCCCCGCCTACCTGCCCCCCTGGCCGGGGCTGAGGGGCACTGGGTAGGGCTGTTTTTGTCAGCACCTCTGCTGGTCGTAGAGATGTTTCTGGCTGCCCTGGACCCAAGCAGGGGAAGAGAACTGGAAGGTTTAAGGGCGACCTGCTCCTCGTTGCCCATCCCCACTGCTAAAGCGCCTGCTTCACCAAGAGCTGGATGGACAGGGGGTAAGGACAGTCTACTACACATGGGAGAGTCCCCAGCACGGAGGCAGCCGTGGAGGAGGAGAAGGGCACCCTTCCACTCTCTAGGTCAGACGACAGCCCACGTTCCTGGCTTTCTGGGTATCCCCAGCTCCTAAGTACTCCCTTGTCCTCATGCCCACCCCATCCAGCCAACGCCGCTCTCCCCCCACTGCTGGCGACAGCCCTGGCCTCTGCAGTGCCCCCCTCCCGGGCCAACCCCTCTGTCCTTGCGCTCCCCTTCTTTCTGCTGCCATGGGAGAAGGCAGTAGAGAGCACTTCTCAACCTTCCAGGGAAGGGGGGAAGGGTGCTGCAGAGGGGGAGAGGGGCCCCCGCGGCCCATCCGTGGGCTGGGGGGTGTTGTGGCAGCACCTGTGGAATGTGGCCTGGAAAAGAAGGAAGGAGAAAGGAAAACAGGGTGGGGAGAGAGGCCTAAGTTAATGAGATGGGGAAGGAGAAAGCTTTTGAGTTGGAGGGGGGGGAGGGAGGGAAACACCCTGTGCCCTGAGAGAGGGGGAGGGATGGGTGCTGGAGGATGGAGGACCCCAAATGAGAAAGATAAAGAAACTCGAGAAAGGGAATGTGAGTCGCCCGCACCTCCCAGGCCTAAGCGCCGGCCTGGGGACACGCAGGGACGGGACGTCCTAGGATGTGCTGAGTCATGAGATTTCGAGGGAGGCGAGGGACGTCTCTATCCCTCTCTCGCGTCCCGGTCCCAGCTTCTCCTGGTCCTCACTTCCAGATAGTCTTTGTCCACTGCCTCCCCACCCTCTCCCTGATGCAGGGACTCCGTCCCCGGAGCCCGCGGGCCCTCCCCTCCCACGACGGCGGGGCCTGGGGGTCCCCGAAGCCTGAGGTGGGGGGCAAGAGAAGCTCCGCTGGCGACCGCTCAGGCGGGCGGGAAGTGGGCCAGACGCGGGTGGGGTGACCTCGGGTATCCGGAAAGAGGGGTGGGGGCGCGGAGCCCGAGGGCGCAGGGGACGCCAGCCCGCCGCTCTCCCCTGCAGCACTTCACCGTGAGACCCGAGGAGGACACCTGCCCCCACTCCCAGCCCAGCCCAGCTGAGGACCCGACTCCGCGAAACGAACCTTCCATCCGCACCCGTCCAAACTCCCCCTAAGACGGGGCAAGCGCTCGCCTCCTTGGCCTCAAACTTACCGGGCCCCACCTACCTCTCAGGAGCCAGATCCCATCCCGCGACCCCTCGACTCAGGAGCAGAGCACCCGCCCAGGGAAGAGAAACTTTGGAGGGGGAGGTCGGTGCCCCCCAGGAGCTGGGGTACGGACTTACCGGGGAGCGACCCGGAGGAGGCAGGAGAGATCCCGGGTCCCCGATGTGAGGGGCGTCGGGCTGCAAGGGCGCGGCGCTCGCTGCTGTGGAAAAGGGGCGTCCGCTCCCCCCGGGGGCGCGGAGTCCCCGCTGCGCCTCTGCCCCAACTCGGCTCCGAAGTGTCTTTGCCGCAAGACTTGCTGAGCTTGGCAGTCTGCGCCGAGGCGGCGGAGGGAGGGGGCCGCTCTGTGGGCGCGCGGAGAGCGCTGCAGTGAGGGGAGGAGACCGCGCCGGCGGGCGCGGGAGGGCGGGCACCGGGAGAGGGGACGCAGGGCGGGGGCGGCGGCGCGGCCCGGCCCGCCCAGCACCGACCGGGGTTCCCGGGGCGCCTCCGCCTCCCGCTCAAGGTCACGGCTGCTGCTTCCAGGGCTGGAAGAGTCAGGGAAGGGGAAAGCGCCCCGTCGTCCCACCCGAGGTGGACTAGCTCTCTCGCACCAGCTGCTTCTCCCCAAGCCTCCTAACTCCCTGCAGCCCAAGGCTAAATTATGGGCCTCCTCCCTAGCCATTTTGGGATCCCTGAGTTCCTCTCTCACTGGCGCCCCCCCCCCCCCCCCCAATAAGGCCACCTCTACCTATAGTTGCCACCTGGATGGAAGGAGCTTAGGAATCTGCAGTGTGGTAAAAGGAAGCTCCTTGGGAGAAGATAAAGGTGTCTGGGGGCCTATGAGAATGCAGTGGGTGGGTAGGAGTGGCAAGACACTGGGCAAGGAGGAGGAGGAAGACTGGGAAGGTGGAAAGGAGGAAATGGCTATTTATTGACAGGGTCTTTTGCACATGCTAGTTTGCTTAATGCTTAGGACTTCCATTTAAGATGGGTATATGGGCAGTTTGCAGATAGGAAAACAATCCCTGTATGGTACACTGGGCCAAAGTTAAGTGGCTGCATTGAGGATGCGCCTGGGCAGGAAGAGAACGGCTGCAAGCTCGCAGTGATGAGCCCTTCCTGTTCTACCCAGGAGTTGCCAGAGCAGTGGGAGTAGAGGACACAGACAGTGAGTATGCTGAATAAAGACTTCCATATGTCACAACTTGAATATCCACTTGAACTCTTTTGGAGTCAACTTCTATAACAGGTCTGTAACAGTCTGCCTCTCTCTGCAATGCGTATTTGCTGAGTGAGATAGTAAGCAAGAGTGCAAAATGAGCAAGCAAGAGTGCAAAATGAGGGGATAAAAAGTGGGATTTCAGGGTTTGGGGGAGAAAAGTAGTAGTAGCAGGGGCCTTTTCAGATCATTTTGCAGATAACGCCAGGTAGACCTCAGAGATCATCCCTAGCCTGCTTGCCTCAAATCAAGGGGGCAAGTGGCTACCACCACATTGGCTGTCATGAAAGAGGAAAAGACCTCCACGGAGTCCTAAATGACATTGAAACTGTGCCCATTGCCTCTGAGGCATGAGGTCATCTCCACTCACCTGCACAACAGTGATAATCAGAGGCAGAGGGGGAAGTGGGCGTCTATGAGGAATGAAACTAGACCTGATGACAATTGTCACTCTGTCCTTCACCTTCAAAGAGGGGGCCCTGGGGCTCCTTGCTCCACCTATAGGGCTGGCGCACTACTCAGTTTGCTCCTTCCTACTCCCCTTCTACCATCTGCTGCTGGACAATGGGCCAGAGAGAGGGCTGTGGCCTTCAGGCACAGAACAGAGTCTGACTCACTGGCCTGACACACTTTAACTCTTCTACAGCACCTGGCCCAGCTGCCCATCAGTGCCATCAAAGGCTTGTGTCTATCTGGTGCCCCAGCTTCTCCTAAGCACGCCTGGGAACCCAAGGTTAGAGAAAGCCAGGCTGCCTTCTCAGAAACTCTCTAGAGAGTCAATGCTGCAATCAATTTTGTTAAATGAAAAATGTGGTGTCCCTGGTTACGGCCTTAATGTTCTTTTAATTCATCATGAGCAGCAGTGTCTGGATTATAAACCTAATTGGAAGCTCAGCATCCCTCATGCTTATTCCCCCCAGGCTTTTGGAGCTGGAAGGGGAAAGAATGGAAAAAGACATCCCGCCTCCACACCCAGCCAATTATTAGATACTTCACTTTCCAGTTGTTTGTCATTTTAAAAATATGAGTCCTTGGCAGTCTTAAACCATCATTACTGAATTTCATGCCTATCTCATGGCCATCAAAGCAATCCCTCTGCCTCCATACAAGACCATTTTGAACCCATTGAAGTCCGACAGGGCTGCCTATCTAATTCTGAGAGTTCTCCAGGGAGAAAGATTCTGCAACTCCCTTGATTACATTGTTTCCCCACTTTCTACTGGAGTGCTTCTTGTGCTCCAGTCCCTCCTCCCCCAGGCCCACCCCTCTTTCCCCCCAGGTTTTTAGGTAGAAGAGAGAAGAGTAGTGAACTGCAGCACCTTATTCCCATCCCATGCTTCCTTTGGACTGAAAACCACTACGTCCCTCCTCTGCCTGCCGCAGGTCTTCTGCTTAAATAATTCCATTTGTGTTCATCTCTTATAGGTCTAAGTTCCTAGCACTAGCACTTGCATTGTTTCCTTCTCTGTCCCAGAGATCTCTTTGTCCTCACAAAGCTTTTCAAAGCTCTGCTGTTATTAGAGCAAACAGAAAAAGTGGGGACAGGGAACACTCAGACTTCAACGCCGCAGGCCCTGGCCAGCCCCTGCTTTCTCTTGAGACACATATGAACACAAAGCTCATTCACAAAGCTGTAGTTCCCATCCTCCCACCCCTGCACCCATCCATAGCACTCTTATGGAGCAGTTAGTATTGTTTCTGACAATTAAGCAAACAAAGATTAAATTCTCCTTGGAAGCACACTTGCTTTACTGATTGTAACTGAGTAAATGGTTTTTAAAACTGTACATGTAATTCCTGTCACTAAATCCTGTCTTAGTATTCTTCTGATTGATTTAGCTGATATGACGAGCTTGAATATTTTTAAAATTTTACTTATATCAACATATTTCTTATTAGAATCTGCTGAACTTTTAGATATTCCATAAACAATACTTTTAACCTAGAAGAAATCAGAAGGGGCAAAAATGAAACATGGGTAATGTAGAGTTAAGTATTATACAATCCACATGCTTTCTTAGATTTTAATTTAAAATCCTGGTCTCCAAACAGCCTGTGAAGGCCAACTCCTCCAGGAAGCTGATTAATTACCTATGATTATTTAATCCCTGTGCAATGAACAAAACAATAACATTGAGCTCAACTAAAACTCTTGAACACAACAGAAAGTTAGAGGAGAAATGAGGACTACTTATCTCTAAGTTTACACTCTAAGATGGGAGGCACTTAAAGTTTGCAGGACCTTATCTGGCATATAGAAGAAATTCAGCAAATAGCAAATAGTAATCCAGAATTTTATCAGACCCCAGTAACTAGAAAATGTCAAGGAAACTTCATCTTTTCACATTCTTCGATCCCCTAACTTTTCTGATTATTTTTTCCTTCTTGGAGTTAAAGGGAATAATAACCTAAAATGTCAAAGCAGAGTATTCCCCCTTTCCCCAACCAAGTATCAGTGACACAGTTTTATGTCCCAGTTTAATTACTCTGAGCCTTAGTTTTCACCCCTCTAATAGAGAAGAGGGTTCTCCCAGATTATTCTGCTCAGTGTTCCCCTCCCCCAGCCACCCACCCTTTATACTCTTTCAGTGAATCCAAGAATGAAAAGATACTGTATGCTAGGAGGTGCTTGCCTTCTGAAGATGAAGAACAAGTGGCTAGGAACTAGCAATCATGCAAGGGCAGGATGTCTTTCTTTTCCAGAGGGCAACTGTAGGCTTTGAAGCTTCCCATCACTGAGGAGATGAAAAGCTAGTCCGTTGAAACACTTTCTAAATAATTAACCCTGGCCCTTTAATATCCCTGCAACCATTAAAAACCCTCCATAAACTGGAGAGTGTCAAAGAACTAGCCCTTGGGATGTGCCCTAGCCATGGGAAGTGAGCACCAGAAGCCACAGTGGAGGACATCTGGGGAAGCTCTAGGATTGATATACTCCTTTGGGGCCCAGATCCAACTGCACCCTTCTCTGGGCGTGAGGAACAAGTGCAAATCAAAATTTCTTACACTTCCAATTCATTCATGGACCCATTGTCTCTGCAGTCAACAAATTATTTACCACTATCTGGGATATTGTCTGTCAGACACCCTGCTAGGTAACAGGGACGTGAACAGTTAACACCCCTCGAGGAGTTCATCACCTAGTTGGGAAAGACAGACATGGAAACAAATAGTAACCATGCAGGGAGTGAATCATGTGAAGAGCATTGACGAGTAGAAGCTGTTGTGGGAAAGTGGAGAGCTACTAACTCAACCTGGTAGGAGGGCAGGAAACAAGCTTCCCTGATGAAATGCCCTTTCAGCTGCCTGGAGAGCTAGGGCTATTTTTCCAGATAGGCAATGAAGAGGAGAGCACTCAAGGCAGAGAGAATAGTCATAGAAGTATACGGTGCACTCATGGAAGAGCTTGAGTTCGGAGTCAGAGAGTTTACCGGAGCTTGGGCATGTTTCTTAACCTCTCCGAGCCTTAATTTCCTTATCTGTTCAATGGATTGTTTGTTGTGAAGATTAAGTAATGTGTTACAAACACTAAGCAGGGCCTAAACAACTATCATTATGCTTAGGGAATGAAACTAGCTCCACCAGCCTGGAGTGGAGGGTGGGTTTGAGGAGTAGTGAAAGAGGAGAGGCAGAGGCAAGATCATAATAGGATCTGTAGGCCTGTTTGGATTTTCCTCAAGAAGGCAGTGAAAACCACTGATGGAGTCTAAGCCCAGGTGGAACTTGGTCAGATCTACATTTTAGAAAACATACTGAGATCCGGAGCTGTGTTAAAGGCGCTGTAAAATACCCTCCTCCTGGCTTCTCAGAAGGCCACATAGAATAGTGCCCATCTGCTTGTGCCCTGGTACCAAACTGCCCAGGTTCAGACCTCAGCTCACCTCTCACCTCCTTTGAGTCTTTGGGCCAGTTAGATCACTTCATGGGAACATGGTGAGGATCAGCTGAAGTCATTGAAGCAGCTGACACAGTGCCTGACAATAAATTACAGTAATTCTTATTTCGAATTCCAGGAGGCCAGCAAATTGAATGATGATTCCCTGTATCACTCGCCCCAGAAGTTGAGTGATTATACCAAGGCAGCCCAGTGAGTCTAGATACTGCCAAACTCTTCACACTCAGCCTATGTCTTGGTTGGGGAAAGGTTTGACAAAGGAGGACTGAACAACCTGAGCCAGATCCCACCCTGCAATATTCCGTTATATCTGGCCTCCCTTTTGAACAGAAGATAGCTGTGTGTGTATGCAGCTAAGACCCACAAAGGACATAGGCATGGTGGGTCTTTCATCTGGGTGTGGAGGCTCTGCCCAGATAAGATTCAACTACAAGAGCATTTTACCTCAGCGGGTCAGGCTAATGCAGTGGTTACCCTTTTGCAGACAGGCCAGTCACCTCGAGATTTTCCACTTTTGCCTATACAATTCCCATCACTAAAAGTCTTCGTTTTCTTGTTCCAACCTGCTCTTGTTGCCAGGAACATAATAAATTTGCCTGGCCTCAATCCCAGTTGAGGTATCCATCACAAAGTGACTTTGCTAATGGTGGGTGTAAGGTGTGGGATGGGAGCTGAGTACCATGGCAGAAGTGCCACCCCCCAACCCCAGCAGGCCCCTGAAGCAGCAGACACCAGAACCTTAAGAAGGCAGCTAAAATCCATCTCTGACTTGAATTACTCAAATCAGTTTAGGAAAACAAAACATATTCACGCAGTTCTTAAAACATTTTTTTTTTTTTAAATTTTGAATCATCTATGAGCCTCACCCAACTGGTAGTAGCATCATGAGCTCCCTTTAGAAGTGTTTTGGAATGGTTTATTGCCTTGGGAAGCTACATATCCAGAGCCTAGCCTCAAGGGTATTCAGAGACCTTTCATTCTTGTTTTTTAAAGGCCCAGACTCTAGAATCAGACTGAGTTTGAACCTTGGCTCCATGTGTTCCACCTGGATCTTAACCTCTCTGAATCTGTTTCCTGGTCTGTAAAATGCGTGATAGTACTTACACCTCATTGGGATGTTGTGAAGTTTAGTGTTAATATATGCAAAACATTCAGAATAGTTCCTCACACATACTAAGTGTTGTGTTGGCTTTCATTATTTCTGTTATAGATGCTATTTCTTTGCTTGAAATGTCTTTTTCTTCAACTTGCCCTAGACGTACTTCTTGTTCTGGCTACACTGAGGGTTCCTGAATGGGTTGAACAGAGATTCCTGGCACCATTCCCCTGGCTCTTGTCTACCCAGTTAGGCAGAGAATTTGTACCTAGCCTCAATATTCAAGTACCCCACTCTGAGAGCAAAGTCTGTCCTTATGCAGAGGAACACCTTTACTGGAACAATTTGCAATCAATGCTTCTAATTCACTTAGGTGGTGCTTTTAGGGAGCTGCGGTCAAGTCAAACTTATTGCAGGGAGGAAGTTTTGAAGAGGAGCTAGGATAAGGACAAAATATCCCTAGGGATCTGGCAAACCGTTCTTATATTAAATGCTCTAGGGCCCCACTCTTAGCTAGGCCATAAGGCCTGTTTGGTGATAACCTAGCTCATGTCAACTCAAACATTCACCTTTCTCAAGTTTGACTCTGTTCTCCAGTTCCATCACAATTTACACATGCCCACTAGACCAAGAAACTGGAAAGATGTGTTCACATAGCTCCCTTCCACAGTAAACTTTGAGTTCTTTGGTTAGTGTCTGTTATCTATACATTCCTGAATCTATAAAACCTAGAGAACACAGGGGGCACGCAATACAATGGGCAGGTAATTGTTCTGTCTAAGGTAGAATAGAAACCAAAGCCTTATTTTTCAGTTTTAAGTCTATAACCCAAGCTGGGGCATGAGCTGAGGAATCTTACAAATCCCCCCTAAAAAGAACCGAAACACTTTGTGTGAGGGGTATAACATTGCAGAAGATATATCCTTAGGCCAGGACTGTACAGAGGCAAATGAATGGGGAGCGACGTTGGGTGTCTAAGTCTTTCTACCATTGCCTCTCCTCCAGTGAGCCCAGTTCCAGCTCTGGGAACTATGGAGGCGAGTAGCTCAAACCCTAGTCCTCCACTGCCCTCTTCTGTTGCTTATTGGAAGTTCCTGATGGCTTATCCTTAAAGGCCTGGAAAACACCCATTCCTCTCCTCCAACAACTCTATCACACCCCCTGGTTTCGGGGTACTAGGGGATTAATGTTAGAAGCAATACAACTGTGATTGACATTAGTTCAGACTAGGGAATGGGCTGCTATATTCCATGACAAAACAAACAGTAGAACTGGTCATAACCTTCCCTTAAGAACTCTGAAGTTCCTCCTCCAGGGATCTAGCAGGTATAGAGTAAAACACTGACATGCTTATTTCAAACTCTAACAACTAAGGGCACAATTTTGCCTCAAATCGCCAGTCCTCCACTCCAACCCACAGGGAAATATTAACTTCTAAGTGTTTGTAAGGATTAAATAATATACATGAAGCCCTTAGAATAAAGCCTGGCAGTTGGTGCTATAGAAATTACTTTTAAAAAAAATACTCGTGAGGTGGTAGAAACCAAGAGTGGAAAAAGCATGGCTAATGTATACTGGGACATGGGTTTTAACTCTGGCTCAACTATTGGCGATGAGCTTTATACAAGTACTCTCCATATCCCAGCTCAAACCCCACATTCTCCATGACTGCATCCTCAGTGCTCAGTCTACAAGTCATCTAAAGAGTTCCTCCTGTGTTTGCTTTTCCAAGGGCCTAGCCATTCTGGACTCAGAAGCCCTCCATAATGTGTTGATACTTCTTTATCCAGAGGGTGGCTCTGTGGGAAGAACTAACAGTGAGGTTTCCAATCAGCACACTTCAGTCCTTTGATTAAGGCCAGCCTCTCCCTGTGGTCATCATGTAGGTTGTGCTGCCTGCACCAAGAGGGGCACTGTGCCTTATCTCTACCCTACCCTTAATCCTTGAATCTATAAATTATAATCAGAGACACAACCTGGGGGCAGATGGTGTGACTCTACCCGAAGGATTTCTCTGTTAGAAGGGCTGGAGTTTTACAGCCCTTAATAGTATTAGTTCAGGTTGTCTAAGCTCACTAATTTAGCTCACTAATTTTCCCCACCTTCTGGCCAACAAACAGGATGGACCTACATTAAAATAAGATGCCTAGTACTTATGGGAACTGAATAGTGCCACCTGGTGACCAAGTCTGGAGTGGCAGCCAGAGTTATCTTAAATCTGATAGTGGCTCAGTAAACAGATGTCGAATGAACTCAGTGGAAAATAAGATTTGAGTTGAAAGCTTGCATTTTCAGGCAAACTTCTTCAAACTCTTCTCTGATCTGGTTTCTGAACACCATTTTCTCTTTATTCAGTAAGAAGGCCTACTCCAAGTTTGGTGAAGGCTGGAGGTTGGGTGTGTGTGTGGGGGGTGTATGAGATGGAAATGAAGTGTGAACACTCATGTCCACCATGACCCCTGCTAGACAATCTCCAGGGTATGACAGGCTCAGTCTGTGTCCAGGACCTGCCTCTTGTTGAACTTGCCTAATTGAAGATACACAGGATGACCCTCGACAGAAAACACAGCTACTACTCCACCAGCATAGTTATGGAACCAAGTACTAACCATGTGTTCTCAAATTTCCATGAGGAAAAAAGCGATCATTTCAGGACCAACTATGGCTGCTAGGTTTCGAGACCTCTCCAGAAAATAAAAGCACCTCACAACCAGGGCCACAAACTCAACTGTAAGCCACAATTCTCCAGTTTCCTTGCTGCCTAGGTGCAAGAGGAAGGTAGAAGCATGGATAATGGGATGAAGCAGGTTCACCAAACCCAGAGCCAAGCTGTAGACAACCCTAGAGGAGGTGCCAGGAAGCAAACAGAGCAATAAACTCTTCCTTAAAATAAGGTTAAGATGGGAGCAGATGCGGTTCAAGAGGTTTAGTGGCCTTTTTCCATACGGGAATTTCCTCAAAAAAAAAAGAAAAAGAAAAAAGAGGTTAAGGTCCAAAATCAGTTTCATTTCTCCTAGTGCCTGGCTTGGGCAAGTTACTTAATCTCTTAAGTTTCCACACTTATGAAACAGGAATACTTGATGTCTACCGTGAGGGGCCATTCTAAGGGAAAATGACCATAAAAGGTAGTCACTCAACATTAAAATAACATTCCCATGTGTGCCATAACTGGTCAGTGGGTGAGGACAGCTTCAGAGGCTATGGAATATCTTTAACAGCAGCCATCTCCTAGGAGCGCATAAAGTCTTATATTCAAGTGACTTCAAACCCTGTAGACACCCTCTTAAGCAACTCGAGTAACGTATTAAGAGTCTTTCTGTAAAATATACTGGTGGTCTTGACCTGCTTAACACTTGTGGCCAGCTCTCTCCTGCTCTCACCCATTGAGTGTTCCTCTAATTGGACAATAAACTTATAGTAATTACATTTTAATTATTAGAAAAACAATGAAATAAGTGGAGTTATTTTTATGAAAACCAGACTAAATTGCTTATAAAAACTGCTGTTAAATTAGGGTGAAACCCTTATAAAAGATTGGAGATAATAAATCCCTAAAATTCTAAAGTCACATTGCTTCACAACATCTACATTCTTTATCTACTTAAAGCAGCCCAACTGAAAATCATCAATAATGCATTTTAGTTGTTTTGAGAAGGCCCTTACCACCAAACTGTAATCATTGTTTTAAATTAGTTTAAGTGAATATATTTATTAGTTTAAAATCAAATATATCTTTTCCTGTTTTAACCGTCTTCTTAACTGTTTGACAACCTGTCCTAATCATAAACAAAAGGGTTTTTTTTTTGTTTTTTTAATCTATGCTCATACTAGAATTCTAGTCAGTGAAAAAATTTCAAAGGGCAGACAGGAGAGTCAGTGGTTGAAACTCTTCTCCAAGTTCCAGCTGGGTAAGTTTGCCAAGACCTAGATTTGCAAGGGGTGGAGGTGTGGTTTTGGGCACTTGTTTTAAAGAGAGCAATTGTTTCCTCAGAAAGACAACTTTTTAATTTTCCCATTTTCCCATCCAAGGGGAAGCAGAAAGAATAGTTCTTTGGCCTCCACTCACCTGGAACAGATCCAATCACCTCACAATCATTTGATTCCACAATCACAATGCAGGTTTATCCTGAAAATAATGCAGGTTTATCCTGAAAATAAAAACGTACCAGCCCTTCATCCTTATACAATTAACCCAGAACCAAAACAGGGAGCTGGACTTTCTGTTGTTAGTTGGCTTTAAATGTTCTATTTACACGAAGAAAAATGTAAAAGTGCATTCCTTTGTAAGCAATCATGAAAACATGAAAATTTGTTTACTTTAGATAAACTTGAAGGGAAATATGAAACATACAATTTACAATTCATTCTTTATACCTCGAGAGTGGATTTACAACAGTATTATTTTATACAAGTTCCTACTTTATACAATTTCTTGTTTAGGCAGCTTTTCAATAACATTTCTATTACATGTTACAACATGGAACCTCTCAGAGGAAGCTTTGAGGCTTAAAGGAGCTGCATACAAGGGAGCAGGACAAAAGAACAAGAGTGTAAAGCCATCATTCTGGTGCTTTGTTGTCACTAGGCGTTGAGCGAGGACTCCTGATCTTCACAGAGCTAAAGGCTCATAATGTGATCTTCATTGCTTTCCTTGGCTCTTCTTCCCAGCAGGCAATGTCTCCTCAAAAGGGAACTGTATTTTCTGCATCATTTTATCAAGGAAAGCCCATTTGAATTATGGAAATTAAAGGCTGATCCCCAGCATGGACTGGCAATATATAGTCAGTCTGCAGCTGAATGAATAACCAGCTCTGGCTTAATGCTTGGCAATGGGCAATGATTTTTAAAGGATTTTTTTGTCCAATTCTATCTCCTGTTACAGGTATTTATCACCTATTATCTATAATTCATTCCAGTCTGTGTTTAATGGCAGGAAACCTAGGCAGCAAAAGTCATGTACACCAATACCAGCCAATACCTGCTTTAAGCCAGAAGTAGGTCTTAAATAGACAGCTAATGTCCACCAAGATTATTAGTGAAAAAAAAGGAAGAGGCAGGAACCCATTATAAAAGTACCATGACAGAACAATGGCTGGCAAGAAAGAAAAGCCAGTATTTAACTCATTCCAGGTAGAAGTCCATTCTTCTTAGGCTTATCTTCACTAATATCCAAAGGGTCATGTTCATTTGTATGGTGAGATAATAATGGTCAGTTAGGTACATATCAGACCTTCTGGCAAAATACATGATCCAAAGCCTAAAGATTTCAATTTCTTAAGCTCTGCATGGCAGAATGAAGGAGGCAAATTCAAGTTTTGACCAACCTCCACCACCACAGGTGGCACTTCTGGCTTTAGGTTAACCTTGGAATAGAAAAATGAGTCCCCCCTCCCAGGATGCAGAAATGAAATTGCACCAGAGAGGTTAACCTCCTTTATAGCTAGTCCAAATTACAAATTTTCCAGGCTAGAGGCTATGATGTACAAGACGCCAAGACCTTTCTACAGAAGGTATCCCCCAGTCAAATCTGAAAGGAAAAAAATAAAACAAAACACAAGTCACTGAGTGAGGGCACTCTTCATCCACTCTTCGGTGCCAAGTTCATCAGATTTTTTACCCACTGACCCTCGTGGCTCGGGCACTAATCTAATACAGCTCTTCTTCTCTCCTATCTCATATACCTGCAAGACTACTGTGATGGAAAACTGAAGTTATCTGTTTCTCTGTGTGTTTATCTTCTTTCCCCCAAAGGTCAAAGTTTCTCCAAGGTATAAAACTAGCTTCGCAGCTAATACACAAGAAAGCATGGTTTTAGATAACACTGTAGTTATTTAGGGTACAAACAGAAGGCAAATGAATCTGTGTTTGACATGTGCGAGGAAGGAGGTATACTACAGGAAACTTGGAAGACAAAGCCCAGGTTTTGTATAATTTTGGACAACTGACACGTACTTTAACTTCGATATCATCACATGTAAAAATATCAGTGGCTCTCACCTGGGAAGGGAGTGGTTCAAATACACACATGCCTACCTTTCCCCTCTCACCCAGAGATGCAGCGATTCCTACCATACCAAGGTTGCTACTGTCAAGTATTATGTACAAACTGCAGATTAAAAAGGAAAATCTAGTATGAGGAGTGGAAAGTGCATATTAGAACGGCAAAAGTTCTAAAGGCAAAGATTTATTCTAGTAGCAGTGTGCCCTCTAAGGTTACTTTCTCAGTGGAAGATGAGGATTAGGACAGCTGGCATCCTGTCCCAATGTCAGGAGGCTCTAAGAACTTGGATTCTAAAAAGGCCAAACTATTATTATTCCAGATTGTATTCTGGAGACTATATTCTTCTCTCTTGGCTCCCAAACCCCAATCACACAAAGAGAAACATAACAACAACTGTGGGAAAACTGCAGACAACTAGGAGTCGTTCTTAAAGAGATTTAATTATTTGAATTGCATAAAGGGGGATAGTACATTTAAGTCTCTGCTACATCACAAACTGTGTTATTTTTGTTTTTGTTGTTTATTTTATTAATGATCCTCTAGTTCTCCCATCTTCAGGTTTATGGCTATAGAATGTAGGAAGAGAATTGAAAAAAGTAAGCAAGAGTCCATTCTGTTCACCAGAAAGCCTTCTCCACTGCAGAACACAGCCCTTTAAAAAGAAAAGGAAGGAAAAATAAATGGGCTATTCATGTCTAGTAAAAAAACTACAGTGAGGGAAAAAGATAGGAAAGGACAACAGAAAGGCATATCCTGGGCGTTGTGAGTTTCTACTCAACCCGTACATTCCCAGACTTCTGTGAGGATGTCTTTCTTAGATTTCCTTTTGCCATTTAACCTTAAAATATGTTTCCCTGCCAGTACAAACCCAAAAAAGGCATCCTGTCCACAGAGAACTGATTTGAGGATTGGAGTAATTTCCCAACTTCCCAAGAAAGCTTATTAAAAAACAGCATGGCTTTACTGTTTGATTCTTTCTGCTCTGCTGTAATATTTTCAATAAACCTGGGGACATTTAAAAACAAAAACAAAAACACCACCACACCAGCATGACTTTAAAACACAGGTTCTATTCTTTGAAGATTGAGTTATATTTTACTAGTGAGGGCTGGAGGCCTATGGCCCACCAAACAGAGCAAGATGCAACAGAAGAATCCCCTAATGTTGTTTGCAGACTGGTATCCACTGCTACTGCAGCATGGATGGGCAAGGGCAAAGTGAACAATCCCCTCTGGCTCTGAGAAGCCCAGAGGATAGATGGGCAGAAGAAACTGTAGTCTAATGGCTCTAAATAACCAGCATTTAATGTTATATTATGACCAAGGATTTATTCCACACTATAAACTGCACCATTTGATACAAACTACCAAAATTTTAAAAGAAAAAAAAAGAAAAATTAAAAAACAAAAAACGATAAGGTGAGGTGAGGGAAGAAAGGGGCAGGGAGAAAGCCAAAATACAGCTGTGGCAATTACTTACAGAGCAGTCGCTTTTCTACATCACTAGTTCATCAGTGACACTAGAAACTAGATATTTGCATTCTGTACATCAAACAAACGCTAAAGCACCAACACACTGTTCCAAGTTTTGTTTTGTTTTGTTTTTAATTCCAGCCACTGAAACCAGACATAGAAGTTATTGCTCAGATAAATAAACCTAGTCTACCAGGAAAAAAAAAAGTGGATAAAGAGAGAAACAAACAAAACCCCAAAAGTGAAAAACTTAAGTTCCCCAATGTGGTAACAGAGTAAACGAGAGAGATTCCTCAAATGAGGATTTACTGGAATTTCTGGTGCCTTTCTGGGCACTGAAACCGAGTTGGACTCTTAAGCCGGTAAATCCCAGACAGAGGTAAGGTTTTAATGCTGTACATGAAAAGGTGCAAGCTTCAATGCCTTCTAAATTGGTGGAAACCCCTGCAAAAAACAGTCAGTGTTTCAAACCTCAACAATCACAAACAGCTCTTAAGGAAAAAAATACAAAAGTGTCAAAAAATTTTTTAGTTGTTTTTTCTTTTTTTCAAAGAGTTCTGGAAAAATGATCCCTTAAGGAATAGAAATAGCACCGTTTACAGGCTGGTTTGAATACCAGTCCTGTAGCTTTGCTGAGAAATTAAAGAAATCTTCTTGGTTGGAGTCCTGAATTACATTAAGTGGGAGTATTTGTTTTTTACTTTCGGCTTGGTGTGTCCTTCACAGTACAGCGCACACAGATGTAGTCTTCTTTCTCTGCCATCTCTGGAGAAACACCAACACAGACCTGATGAAACCACTGATTGCAGCTGCCATCACACTGGACCCAGTCCACCTGGTTACAAAGAGCAGGGAGATGGGGTTTTCAGAGGAAAAAATGTGATTCAAAATTGGGCAGGCCAGCCTCAAAATATTCAGGCCATTTACCAGTAACGGTCACTGTCCCACCACTGGGACCTCTGGCAAAACAGCTAAGCCAAATGAGTGTAGCTGGTTCACCAGCCAAAGCAACCGAGTCAAAGCCATTCTTCAAGTCGTGACTGCTTTGGGGTTAAGACAGCGCCGCCCTGTGATAAGTAAGCAAAAGGGCATTACATCAGCATCCCTCCCACCTTCTTAGCGCCGGGACGGTGAAAGCTGTAGGAGCAAGAAAAGGAAAAAGGGAAGAACAAGAGTTTCTTCAAGAAAAGGAAGAAGACCCAGGAACGATGGTAAGAGCAGAGATATCAGTGGGGGAAGGGCTGAGCAATCCATTCAGATCAGCTCAAAGCAGATAAGCAGAAGAGAAAGACCCAGCGAGATGAGGTCTAGCTTACAGGGTTTCTGAGTTAAGGGAAAGCAAGTCCTCTATGGCCCAAACCTCACTGACCTCATCTCCTTCTGGCTGCAGGCAGCTCACAGCTGGGCAGATGGCATCTTCATCCTCAGAGTCTTCCTGTTCAGAATAGGATGTGTCTGAGGGCAGGGAATGAGTTTCAGTAGAACGGGCTAACTCATAGCTACTACGCTCTCTTTCTAACTTGAAATTGTTCATGTCCTTGGGATGGCTCAGTTTGATTTTCTTCTTTTTGGGGGTCCGCATTTTTTTAACTCGATCCCACCGTTCACTGGATAGGCCCTCTCTTTCCAGGCGTCTCTTCAGTTTTCTCTCAAGGCTGTTGATTCCATCTCGCTTCCCTCGGCAGCAGTCATTCTGGGTAGAAGATAGGAAAATTCAATTTTAGCCTACAGTTTGCCTACCACTAAAACTAGTGAATCTAAAGGGAACATATATACTAGAAACCAGATGATCCCCCTTCAATATTGAAAAAACATGGCATCCAAAGTATCTCTTATCCCCTTCATGCTCAGCCAAGACCTATAAGACAACTGGTTTAACTCACTGTGGGTGCTATTAATGGAACACAGGAAAAAGGAACACAGGAAAAAGGAAACGTTAAAGATTAGCCTTCATTAGCCAACCAGCACCCAGGAGATGGAGAGATGGCCACAAAGATTCTTCTTTCCACCAAATCCCTAAGTAAGTGACTGATTGCTATCAAGTTACTATCTAGGTGTTTATGGTTATCCTGTGAACTATAACCTTAAGGAACCACATTGCTGCCTTCCTTCTTTAAAGACATACACCCACCCCTTACAGGAGTAAGAGGCATTAATGGAAAACAATTAATAATGGCCCTATACTGCCATTGCTTCAGCAGCACATATACTAAAATTGGAATGATAAAGAGAAGATTAGTATGGCCTCTGCACAAGGATGACATGCAAATTCGTGAAGTGTTCCATATTTTTGAAGCTCTTACTAGCAACCAGAAGGGGTGATATAAGAGAGAAACACAACAGTTGAACAGCTCTTATCTTTGTTGAATAGCTCCCTGGGGTCTCCTACCCACAAACTCCTTGCTAAGAAGCTAACCTTTCCTGGATCAAAGATACCATCTCATTCACCCCACTATTTAAAAGAAATGGCAGTAAAAACCATATAGCCCCAGTCAGATTCTGCCTTCTAGTGATACCTACCTTCTCAATGTTGGATCTAACTGGTGAGCTTCGGTCAGTTTGCTGAGCAGGGCTTGGCTTTGCAAGTAAAGTCTGGTAAAGTTCCTGAATTTCAGGAAGGGATACCTGGAGCAACTGGGCTTCCATTAATAGTTCATTCACTTCTGGACTAATGCCTGTTAAAGATCATACCAAATCTTAATTATGACAGAAACACCACGTTTTAATGAACGCTGTTCACATTCACATTTAGACCTATAGGACGAGCTGGAAGAAGGCTTGTCCCTCATACCACTACCACCCTCTTCTTTTCAATTATGTCCAGTTGAAGCTAGATTCAGTTAACCTGCCTACAGCTGCAAAAAATAACAGAGCCTAAATGAGATTTCCTACCTCTTCTGATTACCAGTGAAATGCTAATTCTATACAGAATCCCCTCTTCACTTATTTATTGCTAATGCAGAAGGGATAGTACCTCTCTGCCTTGATGGCTTTTAATAGGAAGCACTGAAACAAGTTGATAGCTCAGGACAGAGAAAAGGTGAGCAAATCAAATAGCTGCAGTACTACTAGACGCACACTGTGATGGGGCGACTAAGGATCAGACCTCCAGTTGCAACAATAGGCAGAACTCACATGGCAGGACTTATAGGTTAAGTATAGGAAAAAAGGAGGTAGATTTCAAGTATGGATTATCTTTAAGATCCTCCACAAGTCTCCTAAGTACTGTAGCAACAAGGGAGCCCATGACTTAGCATCTGACCTGAATATTTGGTATGAAATGATCAGTTGGCAATGGGATTAATGCTTTCATCCCTGAAAAAAACAGACATAAACCCTTCGTATTTCCTTTGTACTTAGAAACCTTCAAAAAAGACCTATTCCCAACCTTGCCAATATATAGTAACCTATGTCTAAGGATTACAGAATAAAGTTGTTTTTTATAGTACCTGATCACCTATTAACAAAAACCTAGTACAAAATCCCTCGTTACTTTCCCAGCCTCCAAAATAATTAAAAAATACAAACCATGGAGAGGGATACAACTTCGTCCAGTAGAAAAGGGAGAGTGCAAATATGAGGTTCTGTTATCCCAGTCATCAGGCAAGGAAAAGGATGTTGTGCCAGTAGGTTGAGATACCTAATGGAAGGAAAACATTCTGTAGTAGTAAGGCTTTTCCAGGATTAAAATTATTCCCAGCGCTCTAATGAAAGTAGCCTGAGTTGTCAGATAGGCAACCAGGAAAGAGAAAAGACCTGACTTTCCTGAACTGAAAGGAGCCTCTTGTGTTTTAGATTTTTTTTTTTTTTTTTTTTTTTTAAGGTACTGGGGCCCAGGATTGAACCCTGGACCAAATGATGTCATTCATGTGTCTCTGTCCATATAGAAGAGGGCAGTGGTGAACGATAGCTCTGATAAAGAAATCTGTACTAGATTTGTAAGTTATCAGGTTAACTTTATATCAAGATTGAATACTGTCCCTTCCTGGTTGTACTTTTTGACATCTTCACCTTCTTTTCCTGCAGGTATCATATACAAAAGAGGACAGAAAATTCTCCCCATTTTAGTGATGGTCATAAGAATCTGGCTTTTGGTAGAAAGATTGTGGATAGCATGAAACTCATAGCTTCTCCTCTGAAGCAATATAGTGCTCAAACACTTCCAACTTTCCCTTTCTACTCAGTGACTTAAGCAAGAGAACAAGCAATAAAAGAATTTCTAATAAAACAAAAATTTTAAAAATATGCTCATGTATATGTACATATATATGTAAAATGCTAAATATCTGGATTAAAACAGAGAAAAATTATATGCATATATATGTAAAGATGACTATATGTTCTATAGAAACCAAGTACCTAATAAACAACTCCTGACTACAAGGATACAGGGTAGATAGACATTACCCTTGAAATAGGAAGCTATAGATAAAGTGAGTGCTGGAAACAGAAAAGTTATCACCAAGGAAACACTGACACCAGAGCTACAGATTAAAAAAAAAAGGTACAGAACTATGCAATTTCCAATACCAGCAAAGAAATGTTCAGACTCACCTTGTTTGTCTCTGGCACCTGTCCTGCTGAGACTTGCCATCTGCTAATTAACAGTCCTGATCCCACTCGATCTTGCATAAATTTTAGATTCCCTGATGAAAGCAGTTGCTGAGCTCTGTGCTGCCAGTTCACGGTTCTTTCAATCATATATCGAAGAGCATCTCCCTCAGGAAGGCGAACTCGGATACGCTGCAGGGAGGCCAGCAGGGGCAGAATTTTCTCTAAGGGAGGTTTCTCTGACCTCCGACAATGGGGACAAAGCCAGACTCGGGGACCTTGGGAAATACTCAGTACTGCCACACAGCTAGTGTGGAAAGCATCTCTGCAGAGTTCACATTGGATCATAGGAGCAGCTGGGGCCTTCTGACATAGGCAGACTTTCATCTCCACATCTTGGACAGGTGACAGCAATTTACCTTCATTGGCAAGTCTGAGAGACTGCAAGGCTTCCATTTCCTTTAGACGAGCTTCCCCAAGTGTTGCCATCTGAAAAGGAGTTACAAATCAAGGACAAGGACATAGAGAACTCAGTGGTCCCCCTAAAACTCAAGGTTCTAGGGTTTAAGAGGATGGGGTCCAGAGAGGATTACCTGCATTCAAATCCTGGACTGCCTCACATTAAACCATGTACCTTGGGCAGCATACTCTGACAAAATTTCATCATGTAAAAATGGAGATAATTACATTATGTGCCCCACAGGGCTGCAATGATATGAAATAATCAGTGAGATTAATCATATTCACTATGTTATGCTACCATTACCAATCATTAATAAAACCTTCCCATCACCCCAAGAAGAAACTCTGCACCCATTAAATATTAACTCCTTATTCCCTCCCTGCCTCTGGTAACCTATAGCTTATTTTCTGTCTCTACAAATTTGCATTTCTATATATTTCATGTAAGTAAAACCAACAATATCTATTCTTTGACTCAACATGATGTCTTCTAAAGTTCATATCCATATACTTGAATGTATCAGGATTTCACCTTTTTTAGGTTGAAATTATATTCGCCCAAATGTATATACCATATTTTATTCATTCATCTGCTGGTAGACATTTGGGTTGCTTCCACCTTTAGGCTATTGTAAATAGTGCTGTTATGAATGTCAGGGTATAAATATCTGTTCGACTCTCTACTTTCAGTTCCTTTGGGTATTTACCTAGAAGTGGAATTGATGGATCACATGGTTAATTCTACACTTAACTTTTTGAGGAACCACTAAACTGTTTTCCACAGCAGGGACAGCATTTTACATTAATATCAATAATATTCAAGGATTCCTACTTCTCTGCATCCTCACCAACATCTGTTAAGAGTACATTCTGTTTTTTTATTAACAGCCAATCCAGTGGATACGAAATGGTACCTCATTGTGGTTTTGAGTTTCATTTCCCTAATGGCTAAATGATGTTGGGAATCTTCTCACCTGCTTATTTCGCCATTTGTATATCTTCTTTGGAGAAATGTTTTTTCATGTCCTTGACCCATTTCTTTAATGGTGTGGTTTGTCCTTCTGTTGTTGAATTATGTAGGAGTTCCTTGTATATTCTGAATATTATGTCCTTGTCAATATGTGGTTTCTAAACATTTTCTCTTTCTGTAGACTGTCTTTACAATTTCTTAGTAATGTCCTTTGATGTACAAAATCTTTAAATCTTGATGAAGTCCAATTGATAAAGGAGTTTTATAGTACTATCTCTTATGTAGGTCATTAATTCATTTTGAACTAATTTTTGAGTATGGGATATGAGTTAGGGGTTCACTTTTATTCTTTTGCATGTAGATATCCAGTTTTCCCAGCACCCTTCCCTGAGACTATTCTTTATCGATTAAGTGGACTTTGTCAAAAATAACTAGCCAATAGGGTAAGTAAGGGCTTATTTCTCAATTCTATTACACTGGTCTAATGTCTGACCTTTGTGCCAATACCATAGTGTTTTGATTACTGTAGCTTTGTGGAACAATTTGAAATCAGAGTCTGTTAATTTTGTTCTTCTGACAGATAGTTTTGGCTATTCAGGGCTTCTTGCCCTTCCGTATGAATTTGATTGTTGGCTTTTCCATTTCTGCAGAGGCTACTGGAATTTTCATTGGGATTGTGTTAAAAATGTCAATCACTTTGAATAGGAAGTACTGACATCTTTATATTAAGTATTCTGAGCCATGAACATGGGAGCTTTCCATTTAAGTCTTAACTTTTTTTCCTTAATTTTTAATTGACTTCTCCTCACCCCCTCACTGTATGCATTTGCTGTGTCTCTTTGCTGTGTGCTAGTCTTCTTTTTATGAGGTACTAGGAACTGAACCTGGGAACTATGATGCAGTAGGGAGGCACCTAATTGCTTAAGCCACCTCCCCTACCTGCTTTGACTCTGATTATATTTTCCTCCTGTCTCTTATTGCATCAACTAGCTGTTTTGCTCGTCTTCTTTAGGAGACATCGGGAACTGAACCTGAGACCTCCCATGCGACAGGCAGGAGCTCAATCGCTTGAGCCACATCTGCTTCCCCTTTAATTTCTTTTGCAGGTTTCCATGTACAAATCCTTTACATCCTTTGACAAATTTATTTATATTTTATTCTTTTAGTTGCTATTGTAATTTTCTTGAGTTCCTTTTTGCTTTGCTCATTGCTGGTAAACAGAAACTTCAATGATTTTTGTGTGTTGATCTTGTAACCCTTGTCACTTTGCTGAATTCATTTATTAGCTCTAGTAGCTGTCTTGTAGATTCTTGGGGATTTTCTATTAATAGATCATGTCACCTGAGAAGCAAGGATAATTTTACTCCTTCCACGTGGAATGTCTTTTCTTTTTCATGCCTAATTGCTCTGGTTAGAACTTCTAATACAATGTTGATTATCAATAATGATAGTGGGCATCCTTGTCTTATTCCTGACCTTAGAGGGCAAGTTTTCAGTCTTTCACCATTGAATATATTAGTTGAGGGTTCTTCATATATGCCCCCTTTATCATGTCAAGAAAGTTTCTTTCTATTCCTAGTTTTCTAATTGTTTTTTATTAAGAAGGGGTGATGGATTTTGTCAAATGCATTTTCTTCATCAATTGAGATGATCATATATTTATTTTTTTTATTCTATAAATATGGTAATTATATTAACTCATTTTTTTATGTTGACCCAGACCCACTGTTTGCTATCTGGGATAAATCCCACTTGATCATGGTATATAATTCTTTTCATGTGCTGTTGGATTCAGTTTGCTAGTATTTTGGTGAGGATTTTTGCATCTATATTCAAACGGGATACTGGTCTGTAATTTTTTCTTTTTTTGGTAGTGTCCTTATCTGACTTTAGAATTAGGGTGACATTGACCTCATAGGATAAGTTAGGAAGTGCACTGTCCTGTAATTTTCTGGAAGAGTTTGAGCAGAACTGGTGTTAATTCTTCTTGGAATGTTGGTAAAATTCTTTTTTTTTTTTTTTTAAAGATTCCTTTATTTACTTATCTCCCCTCCCCCCCAGTTGTCTGCTCTCTGTGTCCACTGGCTGTGTTCTTATGTGACTGCTTCTATCCTTTTCAGTGGTACCGGGAATCTGTGTTTCTTTTTGTTGCATCATCTTGTTGTGTCAGCTCTCCGTGTGTGCAGTGCCATTTTTGGGCAGGCTGCACTTTCTTTCGCACTGGGAGGCTCTCCTTATGGGGTGCACTCCTTGCCCGTGGGGCTCCCCTACACAGGGGATACCCATGTGGCACAGCACTCCTTGCATGCATCAGCCCTGCGCATGGGCCAGCTCCACAGAGGTCAAGGAGGCCCAGGGTTTGAACCACGGACCTCCCATGTGGTGGGTGGACTCCCTATCCATTGGGCCAAGTCCGCTTCCCAAAATTCATTATTGAAGTCATCTAGTCTTGGGTTCTTCTCTGTGGGAGGTTTCTGATTACTGCTTTAATCTTTTTAACTAGCTGTTGGTCTGTTTCTTCTTGAGTCAGCATAGTTAGTGTGTTTCCAGGAATTTGTCTATTTCATCTACATTTATCTAATTTGCTGGTGTAACATTGTTCATAGTAACCACTTATAATCCTTTTTATTTCTGTGGGTGTTCAGTAGTAATGCCCCCTTTCATTTCTGATTTTAGTTATTTGCAGGACTCTTTATCAGTTTAGCTTAAGTTTTGTTAATTTTATCGATCTTTTCAAATAACTGATTTTTGTTTCATTATTGTTTTTCTATTCTGTATTTCATATATCTTCATATATCTTCATATATCTTCTCCACTCTAATCTTTATTATTTCCTTTCTTCTACTCATTTTGGGTTTAGTTTGCTGTCCTTTTTCTAGTGCTACCAGGTGTGAGGTTAGGTTACTCATTTGAGATATTTCTTCTTTTATAATGTAAGCATTTACAGCTATGCATTTCCCTCCCAAGCACTGCCTTTGTTACAGCACATGTTTTGGTATGTTGTTTTCGTTTTCAATCATCTCAAGATTCTTATTTCCTAACTTCCCTTGTGATTTCTTCTTTGACCCACAGACTGTTTAGGAGTGCATTGCCTGAGGACTCAAGAGACAAAGGACTCACTTCTTTCTCATAAAAATAACTAAGGGACAGGTAGAAATGGTCTGGAAAAAAGTTCTAGGGCTTAGAATACCAGGGGAGGGCTGGACACTACCCAGAAGAGAGAGGCGCAAAGGAAAAGAATCTCAATATGAAAACTCTGAGTAAAAGGTGCAGCTGCAGGTACCCATCCCTTCACCTTCAGAGTGAACAGCACTGAGCCACCTCCCCAGGAAAGGGGAGAGAGAGGGACACAGCCTAAAGCTGATTCAGCTTTCAGCCAACACATTTAGTCTGCCGGGTATCATGAGCTCTTCCAGGCTAGGTGGGGCTGTGCCACTGTTTCCCCTCGAAGCCGGAATGAGACTAAAGAGATGCAACTCTCTCAAACACCCTCCCTAATGAGCAGGTCTAATTGTTGAGGATGCAGAGGGGGGTGGAATTATTTCCTACCCAGGAAAAGGGAGAGGAATGCTAGCAAAGGTTAGAGAACAGCTTCTGAGAAAGTCTGATTTCCCAGGCTCTGAATAGCCCTGAGACAGGATCCTCCATCACATTGTTCCCACCAGAGTTGCAGTGAAAACATACCAGCCAGGGTTTGAACTGACAGGTCTGCCTAACAGCACCATCTGCTGGCAGACCATGGAAGTTCATGTGAGAAAACTAAAAGTAAATAAATAAGAGGCTTTTATGGCATTTACAACCACCCACCCAGGGACCTTGGAAGCAGGTGTGCAAGCCATTACTGGGTCCATGACGCAGATTTAAGCAGTTAAATATTAATAATCCTAACGAGCAAGAACAGGTTGAACCAGTAATCAAAGAACAGCAGTAACATGCAGCCTCCTACCATGAGTCCATATGCAAGAGAAAGAAATTGAGCATCAGCTTAAACTCGCCATCATAAACAGATGCCTAGACATCGGCAAAAAAGGAAAATACGGTTCAAGCAAAGGAATATATCTAAGCAGGATGAGATGCACAATTTAAGACAACTAATCAACAAGGTTAACACAAAATCTCCTAAATCAAATCAATGAGTTGAAACACAGTATGGCTAAAGAGATAAAGGACATCAAGAAAACCCTGGGTGAGAACAAAGAATTTGAAAACCTACACAAAAAAATAACAGCTTACTGGAATGAAAGACACAAGAGGTAGCTCAAAAACACATTAGAGGGAAGCAGACAGGGCTCAACTGATAGAGCATTGGTCTACCATATGGAGAGTCCAGGGTTCCATCCCCAGGGCCTCCAGACCTGTGTGGTAAGCTGGCCCATGCACAGTGCTGCCGCGTGCAAGGAGTGCTGTGCCACGTGGTGTCCCCACGTAGGGGTGCCCCACACACAAGGAGTGTACCCTCCAAGGAGAGATGCCCCATGTGAAAAAAGCACAGCCTGCCCAAGAGTGGTTCCACACACATGGAGAGCTGATGCAGCAAGATGACACAATGAAAAAGAGACGCAGCTACCCAGTGCTGCAGGATAATGCAAGTGGCTGCAGAGAAACACACAGCAAATGGACACAGCAGAAAACCCGGAGGGGGGTGGGGAGAGAAGGGGAGAGAAATAAATCTTAAAAAAAAAAAAAAATCACACATCAGAGTCATACAGCAGAAGACTCAAAATGATAGAAAAAAGAATAAGTGATACAGAAGACAGAACAGGTGAAATTGAAGAGAGGGAAAAAATGGAAAGAATTAAGCAGGAGCAAAGGAATTTGCATAACACAAAGCACGACAACATTGTGTCATGGGATTTCCAGAAGGAGAAGTAAAGCGCAATGGGGCAGATGGAGTATTTGAGGAAATAGCTGAAAATTTCCCAACTCTCACAAAAGAAATGAATTTACAAGCCCAAGTAGTAGTACAGGGTACTCAAATCAGAATAAATCTGAACAGACCTACTTCCAAACACATACTCCTCAGAATGTCAAATACCAATGATAAAGAGAAAATTCTGAAAGCAGCAAGGGAGAAGCAAACCATCACATTTAAGGGACTCCCAATAAGGCTTAGTGCAGATTTCTCATCAGAAACCACAGAGACAAGAAGATAATAGTAGGATACAATTAAGATACTGAAAGAGAAAAATTACCAATCAATAATTCTTTACCCAGCAAAATTGTCTTTCAAATGTGAAGGTTAGTTTAAATTATTCACAAATAAACAAAACCTAAGACAGTTCATAAAAAGGAATCTGGTTTTGCAGGAAGCACTAAAGGGAGCCCTACAGCCTGAAAGGAAGAGACAGTAGAAAGAGGCTTGATGGAGAGTGTAAAAGGGAAGACTATCAGAAAGGATAACTAAAAGAGTAAGAAAACAGATGAAAATAAGGTATGACTAAGAAAGCCAAAGAATAAAATGGTAGAAGTAAATTAATGCATTTACAGTAATATCATTGAACGTGAATGATTAAACTCCCCAATCAAAAGACATAGGCTGGGGAAGCACATGTGGCTTAAGCAACTGGGCTCCCATCTGTCATGTAGGAGGTGCAGGGTTCGATGCCCAGGACATCCTGGTGAAGGCAAGCCGGCCCGTGTGGCAAGGTTGCCCATGCAAAGTGCTGGCCTGTGCGGGGAGCTGGCACAGCAAGATGACACAACAAAAAGAGACAGAGGAGAAATAATGAGATGCAGCAGACCAAGGAGCTGGTGTAAGAGAATGATCACCTCTCTCCCACTCTGGAAGGTCCCAGGATTGGTTCCCAGAGCTGCCTAATGAGAATATAAGCAGACACAGAAGAACACACAGCGAATGGACACAGAAAGGTAGACAATGGAGGGAGGGGGGAGAAATAAATAAATCTTAAAAAAAGAAAAAAAGATATAGGCTGAAAAAAAGAAAAATACAGGCTGACAAAATGGATAAAAAACAAAAGCTATCCATATGCTCTCTAATGGGATACAAATTGGCTGAAATCAAAAGATTGGAAAAAGATATTCCATGAAAACAGTAACTCTCAAAAGGGAGCAGGAAGTTATACAAATATCAGACAAAATAGACTTTAAATGCCAAAGAGTTGTAAGAGATGCAGAAGACCCTTATATATAAATAAAAGGAACAATCCACCAAGAAGTAGTGAATTTCTGTCACCAAACCAGGATGCCCCAAAATATATGAGGCAAACTCTGAGTTCAACACAACACTCACCATCAGGAGATAGAACAAATGGACAGAAGATTAACAAGGAAACAGAGAACTTGAATATGATAAAATAGTTAGATCTAATAGACATATATAGAATTTTGCATCCTGAATCAGTGGGTTATATATTCTTCTCAAGTGTTCATAGATCTTTCTCCAGGATAGACCACATGTTGGGACCCCAGGTAAGTCTCAGTAAATATAAAAGGACTGAAATTATACAAAGCACCTTCTCATGTTGTAATGGAATGAAACTGGAAATCAACAGACAGGAAAGGTGAAATTTTGCAAATGTGTGGTGGCTCAACAATACACTCCTAAACAATCAGTGAATTAGTGAATAATAATATTGAGACAAATTAAAATGAGAACATAACTTATAAAAAAGTATGGGATACAATGAAGGCAGTGCTGAGGGTAAATTTTTACCTCTAAATGCCTGCATATAAAAAGAAGAGCTAAACAATTGACAGAATGCTAGAGAATAACCTAGGAACTGAAAAGCACAGTAAACTAAGAGATGGATGAGAATTGTGGTTGATGGTACAGATGCAAGAGTGTCCTTTGTGAGCTAGAGCAAATGTACATCTCTACTGCAGGGCGTTGGGAATGTGGAGATGCATGGGAAAAATACAGCTGGTGTGACCTATGGACTGTGGTTAGCAGTAATAATATTCTTGCATCTATACAAAAGATGTACTGTGTTGATAATGAGGCAGTATGGGAAATGTGAGCCAAATGTACACTATGGACATGGTAACAATCAGATGATATTATCTTATGTAGCAAATGTTCCACCAGTGTGGTGGGTTGATGGAGGCGTGTTGTTTGAGAACATGTGAATGCACATGTGAATGATTGTTTTATAAGTTTACAAGTTCTGTCATAAAAAATATATTTAAAAAATAATAATAGGGTGGGTTGGGGGAAAAACACATCAAATGTTAGATAAGGACTATGACTAGTAGTAAGATTTTGACAATATTCTTTCATAATTTGTTACAAATTATGTACAACATCTCACGACTATGCAAGGTGTTGGTGGAGGGGTGATATATGGGACCCCTGTATGATGTCATGCGTTTGCTTTGCAAGTTCACAACTTTACTACACACTTAATTGTTTATGTATGTTCATATATAAATGGTATAAAGACAATAATAGGGTTGATTGGGGGAAAATACTTTGGTTAGTAGTAATATTTTGACAATGCTCTTTAATCAGTACTTAAAAAGGCTTAACAACAACACAAGAAATTGGTGGTAGGGTTATGAGAGTCTTATATGATGTTATATATATTTGTTTTGTAAGTTCACAACTATTATTATATACTTACTGTTTATCTATGTTTATGTATGAGTGATAGACTTCAATAAATTAATTTAAAACAAAACACAACAAAAATGGGTGTATTGTGTGACAATAAAGTTGTAATCAGACATTGAACAGAACCCGAGTTAGTGAAATGTCCCTAACGCATAAACAAACGACATGTTAGAAGAACCCAAAGACGACTATGGTTGCATTCTCATAGGTGATGATGAAAAGTGGGAGAACAGTGGTGGCAAAATCATACAGAACAATTCAATATTTAAAAATTGCATTATATTTTATGATTATAATAAATTATAAATTTATCCACAAAAAAAGAAGAAGAAAAAGAGCTAAAATCAAAGATTTCACTGAATTGGAGAAACTACAAAAAGAACAGCAAACTAATCCTGAAGCAAGCAGAAAGAAATAAAGATTAGAACAGGGAAGCAGATGTAGCTCCAATGACCGGGCTCCCGTCTACCATATAGGAGGTCCAGGGTTCAACTCCCCAGGCCACCCAGTGAAGGCAAGCTGGCCGGGGGAAGAGAGCTGGCTCACATGAGTGCTGATCTACGCAGGAGTGCTGGCCCGAGCAGAGAGCTGGTGCAGCAAGATGATGCAACAAAAAGAGACACAGAGGAGAGGCAGTAAGAGACACAACAGACCAGGGAGCTAAGGTGGTGCATGAGAGCACCTCTCTCCCACTCTGGAAAGCCCCAGGATCAGTTCCCGGGTGTCACCTAAAAGAGAACAAGCAGACACAGGGAGCGGACAATGGCGGGGGGTGGGGGTGGGGGCATAAATAAATCTTAGAACAGAAATAAATGAAATTGAGAACAACAAAATAGGAAAATCAACAAAACCAAAAGCTCATTCTTTGAGAAGATCAACAAAATTGACAAACCTTTAGCTAGACTAACAAAGAAAAAAAGAGAGAAGATGCAAATAAATAAAATCAGAACTCAAAGGGGGGATGTTACAACTGACCCCACAGAGATAAAAAGATAAAAGGTTATTATAGTAAACCACATGCCAACAAATTAGACAACCTAGATGAAATGGACCAATTCCTAGAAACACACAACCTACATTGCCTGTACAAGAAACAAGAACTCAACAAACCAATCATATTTTAAGATTGAATGAGTCATCAAAAATCTCCCAAGAAAGAAAAGTCCAGGACCAGATGGCTTCACAGGTGAATTACACCAAGCATTGCATGAAGAATTAATACCAACCCTGTTTAAACTTTTCCAAAAAATTGAAAAGGAGGGCAAATTACCCAACACATTTTATGAAGCCAACTCACCCTAATACCAAAATCAGATAAGATACAAGAAAATAAAATTCCAGACCAATCTCTCAAACCAGAGCATATCAAAAGAATTATACACCATGACCAAGGGCATTTATTTCTGGTGTGCGAGGGTGGTTCAACACAAGAAAATCAAGTAATGTAATATAGCACTTTAATAAACTGAAGGGGAAAAAAAAACATATAATCATCTTTATCAATGCAGAAATGACATTCAACAAAATTTACCATCCTTCTTGACAAAAACACTTTTAAGATACGAGTAGAAGGAAAGTTCCTCAACATAATAAAGGGCATATATCAAAAAGCCAGAGCCAACATCATTATCAATGGGAAAAGGTTGAAAGCTTTCCCTCTAAGATCGAGAATAAGACAAAGATGTTCACTGTCACCAGTGTTAATAAACACTGTACTGAAGTTCTAGCTAGAGCAATTAGACAAGAAAAATAAACAAATAAATGGCATCCAAACAGGAAAAGATAAAGTAAAACTTCCACTATTTGCAGGCAATATGATCTTATATTTAGAAAATTCTGAAATGTCTACATCAAAGCTACCTGAGTTAAAGAGTTCAGGGAAGTGGCAGGATACAAGATCAACATGGGGAAGCGGATTTGGCTCAAATGACAGAGCGTCCGCCTACAACATGGGAGGTTCAGGATTCAAACCCAGGGCCTCCTGACCCATGTGGTGAGCTGGCCCACATGCAGTGCTGATGCCCACAAGGAGTGCTGTGCCAAGCAGGGGTGTCCCCCGCGTAGGGGAGCCCCACGCGCAAGGAGTGCACCCTGTAAGGAGAGCCACCACACACAAAAAAACCACAGCCCACCCAGGAGTGGCACCGCACACACAGAGAGATGATGCCAACAGAAAGAGACACAGATTCCTGGTGCTGCTGACAAGAAATGCAAGCAGACACAGAAGAACACATAGCAAATGGATACAGAGAGCAGACAGCTGGGGGGGTGGGGGGGGGAAGAGATAAATAAATAAATCTTTTTGAAAAAAGATCAACATGCAAAAATCAGTAGTGTTTTTTAAATTTGTCTTTATTTTTTTAAATGTTACATTAAAAAAATATGAGGACCTCATATACTCCCCACCCCCCTCACCCCACTCCTCCCATAACAACAACCTCCTCCATCATCATGGGACATTCACTGCACTTGGTGAATACATCTCTGAGCACCGCTGCACCACATGGTCAATGGTCCACATTATAGTTTACACTCTCCCCCAGTCCACCCAGTAGGACATGGGAGGACATCCAATGTCCAGTAACTGTCCCTGCAGTACCACACAGGACAACTCCAAGTCCTGAAAATGCCCCCACATTACATCTCTTCTTCCCACTCCCCACCCTCAGCAGCTACCATGGCCACTTTCTCCATCTCAATGCTACATTTACTTCCATTACTAATCACAATAATTCCAGAATAGAATATCATTAAGTCCGCTCTAATCCATACTCTATTCCTCCATCCTGTGGACCCCTGGGATGGTTATGTCCACTCCACCTCTGTATCGAGTCTGTGTATTAGTATTGAAAAATCAGGGGAAATCAGGGAAAAAATACCTACTCGTATTCATTGAATATGAGTAGGTATTCATTCCTACTCAAATACCTAGGAATGAATTTAATAAAAAAACCTGTATTCAGAAAACAATAAACATGGCTAAAAGAAAAAAAACGACCTAATTAAAAGGAAAGGCACTCCATGTTTATGGTTTGAAAGACTAAATATCATGACAATATCAATCCTATCCAAACTTATTTATAGATTCAATGCAATACTTGTATTAGTCTGCCAAAGGGGTGCTGATGCACAGTAACAGAAATCTGCTAGCTTTTATAATGGGTATTTATTGGGGGTAAAAGCTTACAGTTACAAGGCCCTAAAGAATCCAACTCAAGGTTGCTTTCTCACCAAAGTCAGCTGCCACATGCTGAAACAAGATGGTCACTGATTTCTGTGAGGGTGCACCCTTCCCCTCTGGGCTTTCTCTCTCTCAGCTGCAGGCTAACATAGGGCCTGTCTATTAGCACTTCCTCTCTCTCCTGGTATAGGGCTCGTTTCTTTCTAGGCTTTCTGTATCAGTCTCGGCTCTCTTCCCAAAGTCAGCTGTAAGGTATCAGGCAAATGGTTCATCTCTCTCTGGGGCCCCAGGGTCAAAAAACAACAGAGCTCTCTTTTCCCATGTTTTCTTGAATAAGTGTCCATTTATGTCGGCCCACCAATGGGGTGGGGACTCAATCTGAGTCATGCCTAACTGACATGGCCAAAGCCCTAATCTTAACAGGTAATTTAATCAACAACATCTCAGCTGAATCTAATGCAATCAAAGGTATCACTCACAGAGGAATAGATTAGTTTACAAACATAATCTTTCTCTTTTTGGGATTCATAAAATAATCTCAAACAGCCACAAATACCAATCAAAATTCCAAAAGTCAACTCTACAGAAAGAGAAAATTGCAAATTTATTTGAGAGGGAAAGGGTATCCAAAAAGCCAGAAACACCTAAAATGAAGAGCAATGTGGAAGGACTCTCACTGCCTGACCTTGAATCATACTACAAAGCTACAGCAGTCAAAAAATAGCATGATATTGTCATAAAGATAGACACACTGATCAGTGGAACAGAGTCCAGAAATAGATCCTCACCTCTACAACCAACTGGTTTCTGACAAACCTACCAATAGGACCAAACAATCTCTTCAACAAGTGGTGCTGGCAGAACTGGATATTCATAACCAAAAAAATGAAAAAGGACCCCTATCTCACTCCCAATACAAGAATGAACTCAAAATGGATCAATAAAACTACTAGAAAAAAATATAGGGAAACATCTTCAAGATCTTGTGGTAGGTAGTGGTTTCTTGGTACTTATATGCAAAGTGTGAGCAACAAACAAAAAAATAGATAAATAGGACCTACTCAAAATTAAACATTTTTGCACCTCAAAGGACTTTGTAAAAAGGGTGAAAAGGCAGCCGACTCATAAGAGAAAATACTTGGAAATCACATATCTGATAAGAGTTTAATATCCACGACACATAAAGAGATGCTACAACTTAACAATAAAAAGACAGACGACCCAATTAAAAAATGGACAAAAGACTTGAACAGACCATTTGTCCAAAGAAGAAAAAGAAAAAAAAAAAAAAAAAGAAATAGCCAAAAAAACACATGAAGAAATGCTCAACATCACTAATAATTAGGGAAATTCAAATTAAAACTACAATGAGATATCATTTCACACCTCTTAGAATGGCCACTGATTAAAAAGACATACATAAAAGATAACAGATCTTATGGTAATAAAAGGCACAATGCAAGAAATTTTTTGGCTTTGTTTTGGGAGAAGGATTACAGAAACGTTAGAACTATGGCAGGGGAGGATCACTGGTCCTGGGTGTCACTGGTGGGGGGATATGTGGGAAAGGATACTCCTGGGGCATGCCTCTATGGAATATGATTCCGTTCATTTGGTCATGGGGTGTTATCTCAGTGGGTGGAGACTCACACAATTACTAACAAAATATTAAATTCCCATCCTGGGGAGTCCTGTTACATTCTCTAACAGAGAGGCAAGAATCTCTAGAGTACAGAGACAGTGCCTAGTGAAAGAGGACACCAATATGCCAGGCCCTTGATATTGACTGTACACATGACCCTTATTCTTGTAAAATGGAAACTTAGCTTAGTAATACAAATTGCCTAAGAGTTACCTTCTGAAACCCCTGTTACTCAAATGTGGTCTCTCGCTAAGCCAAACTCAGCATATGGGCTTCCTGCCTTCCCCCTGCATGGGACATAACTACCAGGGATGGGCCTCCCAGAACCGAGGGATTATTACCAAGTGCCAACTAGTGATGCATTTGGAAAAAGACCTTAACTAAAAGAGGGAAATATTAAATACAAAAGAGTTTTTACAGCTAAGAGATTTCAAGGTTAATAGGGAAGTCACTCCAGAGGTTACACTTATGCACATCTTGGAAGGCTCTTGCTGCCACAGTAAGCAATGCCTCAAGCATTCCAGCGGTTACACTTATGCACATCTTGGAAGGCTCTGGCTGCCTGAGGGCTCTAGAGACATCTGGATCCTATAGGTAGGGCAGATAACCTCAAGAAATTGGCACCCCATTAGGGAGAGGTCTTACCTTGGAATATATTTTAACCTATCTCCCCAATGTAACAGAGTTACTCATTCATAATTTCTCTACACATGGTTCTTCTGCCCCTTTTATTTGAACCTATAATTAGCACTCCACCTATTAAACCTATGTCCCAGAGACTTAAATCTTTGGTCTGTTCATATGCTGGTTGAGACCTGTATTTCAGCAGAGATGCACACAATACCTACATTCCAGTTCATCAGACTCGGCCAGAACAACTAACAAAATGATAATAATGGATAACACCAATTCCAAAAAACAGTATCTACAAATGCAAGCAAGACAGTTCCATCCATCTGCCTCACGGGATCTAAATCCCCTCCCAATCAGGGGCAGAGTGGCCATCACCATCCAGAATTCCTCAAGACTGAGGAATGAACAAACCTAAGAGGAAATGCAACTATGGACCAAAGTAGACTTATTATTATTTTAGTAATGGAAGAACTTTTAACACTGATAAAAAGATAGTGGTCACCAAAAGTTATGAGGGAAGAGAGAAGAATAGGTACGAGGGGAGGGAGAAGAACTGCTGTAACATGGGGCATTTTGGGGACATTGAAATTGTTTTTGCATGGTATTGCAATGATGGGATACAGGCCATTGTACATTTTGTCAAAACCTATACAATTGTAAGGGCAAAGTAGAAATCATAATGTGAACTATAGATGATGGTTAGTAGCAATGCTACTGTTCTGTGTATCAATTATAACAAATGTACCATACTTATATAAGATGTTGACAGGGGAAAATGTGAGAGGACAAGTGGGTGGGGTATATGGGAATCCACTATAATTTCGATGTAACTTTTCTGTAACCTAAAACTTTAAAAATAAAGGTTAAAAAAAAAAAGATGGAAAACTCAAGTGTTGGAGAGGGTGTGGTGAGACAGGAATGTTTTATCACTGTTGGTAGGAATGTAGAATGGTATAGCCACTCTGGAAGGCTATTTGGCAGTTCCTAAGGAAGGTGAATATAGATTTACCATGTGACCTGGCAATACCACTACTAGATATATACCCAGAAGAACTTAAAGCAGTGCCATGAACAGACATCTGCACACAATGTTCATATCACATTATTTACAACTACCAAAAGATGGAAACAACCCAGGTGTCCATTAAGTAATGAATGGATAAATAAATTTTGGTGTTCATATATGATGGACTATTATGCAGAAGAAATGAAGTCATGAAGCATATGACAACATGGATGAACCTGGAGGACATTATGTTGAGTGAAAGAAGCCAGGCACAAAAAGACAAATACTGTATGATTGTGCTATTGTAAACTAAATAAAATTGTGCAAACTCATGGAGTTAATAATAATAGAACATAGGTCTACCAGAAAATAGAATGAGATTAGAGAATGGAAAGTTGAGGTTTAATCTGCGCAGAACTGGTAAAAACGGTGTTCGTAAATCTTTGAAAATGACAGAAATGGTGAAAGCAGTGCTAATATATGGGTATGACAGTGGTTCAAAGGGAAACTCTAACGACATGTTATGTTACTAGAAGGAAAGCTAAAAAATATAACATGGAACTGTATAGCACAGCAAAACCTTATATGAAATATGAGTTTGGGTAATATTACATATATGACTTTTTCTTTAAAACTGAACAAATACACATTAATGTTATAAGGTATTAATATCAGACAAAAGTACAACCAAAGTAAACTATGGACAGTAGCATATAGTAATATATTAATAATTTTCTATTAAGGGAAAAAAAGGAAATAGACTAAGTAAAAGAAACTAGATAAAAGGTCCTAAGTATTGTTTGACTCCATCAATACAAAATATAAATACAAACAAATTAGAGAGACGGAAATAGAATAGCAGCTATGTATGGCAGGGGATGGATAGAGATTGAGAGGTAATATATTAAGGGATAGAGTTTTTTGTTTGTTTTTTCATCTTTTATAATTATTAGTGGAATAATGAAAATGCTCTATTAATAACTGAAGTGATGAATGCACAACTATGTGATTATACTAAAAACACTGGTGGATAAACTGTATGCTTTATGACTATGTATCAATAAAATTGATTTAAAAAAGAACATTTTTAAAAAGGGCACTGCTTCATTTCCACCTAACTGAATTTTTCAGGTCTCCCTGTTCTTGATATCTAGCTTCATTTCACTGTGGTTGGAGAAGATACTTTGTATGATATCGATACTTAAAATTTATTGAGCTTGGGACCTAACATACAGTAATCAAGAGAACGATCTGTTTGTACTTGAGAAGAATGTACATTTTGCTGTTGCCGGATGAAATGTTCTATAATGTCCATCAGGTCCTGTAGGACATACCACTCTTAAAAGTCCAATTTCCTTGCACATTTATCTCCTAGAAAATTCACTTATCTTGAAACATACAGGCTTTTCACACCCTATGTATAGAAAGTTCTGAGGTTCTCTATTGGTTATTCAGCTCCCTTAGCTTTTGTGTGCTTCTAGAAAGGTACTTTAGGTAGATTAACAGGAGCCATTATGCAAAAGCAATCTATGTTTCTTACTATCTTTCAGCATTAAGTAGTGCTGGACACAGCAATGGAGAAAATAAAAACTGGATCCTTCATGAAAAATTTAAGTAGAAATCACTTTTTCAGACAAACTATTAAAAAAGACCATCAGGGCAAAGGTAAAGGCAAGTAATTTGCAAGGTTGCTTTTCTGCTGAAAGTTGTAATATATTCAAATTGTAAAGTCTCTCCTTGTAAAAAAAAAAAAAAAGCCAAGTTATATAGGAAAGTACTGAGTTAAGTATGTATGAATGACTTGAAAACACATAAACAGATGTAGAATCAACCTCACTGTAAAATGCTGATGTGATTCTGAATACATTTCTGAATATTACTTACAAACTAACTGTTCATAAATGGAACTTTTTTTTTACATGAATAGATTAAGCATTTACAGCACTCAAGGCATCCAATAGATAAACAAATCAAGGCATTACAAATTTACTCATTTATTTTACTCATTTTATTTCACCCAGGAAATAAAAATAGTATCCAAAGGGTGGCAAATATGAATCATTAGCCATGTCAGACTTAGCCATTACCACCTCAAATTTAATGTCCAGTTTCTTTGACCAGCTTCCCCAAGGAATGTAGGTCGGGCTCAAATAAGGATCCAATACACTTTAAAGTATATTTCTTATTGTAAATTGGTAAGTTGGCATTGCAGTTTCACCTATCTGTTACGTTTGATCTCTTAGTCAGCTTCCCTAGATCAACCCATGGGAACTGAAAAGACAAGAGTTCTTAAACCTCCAAGCCTCAGACTGAAAGGCTTTTCCCTAACTCTTCTGCACTTCTGTGCATCTTCTGTTCAAAACTTTTACATTTAGCAAACAATTTTCAAAAAGTTTATTTGGTAAAATTGGGCTAATTTTTAAAGCCTTTCTTATATCTGACTTCCCAATATTCCTACAAACAAGAGTAGGTAGAAATTAGCCCTCCTCCCCATCGCCTTGCCGCAACAACAGAGAAAGTAAAAAGCAGGGGGAAGGGGTGAGCCCACTACATACAGCTGAAGCAGTCTCTTTGCTCTCAGTTAAAGCTCTCTCCAGGTCACTCAGACTCTCTAATTTGGTGGTTCTCTTCTTCCCACTTGGGAAGGGCTCCTTTAACTTTCTCTGCTTCCTTTTCAATCCCAAAGCGCCAATATCACATCGAGGACATAGCACCTAAAGTGGGATGAAACACAACATCTGGTTAAATGGATTTCAGATAAAGCATTCAGAAGTTCCAAAATAAAAGCCTAAGTAGTGAGAAGGATATAAATTTCTTAATATATAACATTTTCTTAGGAAAATGCAGGCCTGAGGCCAGAAGATGCTCCTCTACTTTAAAAAAAAAAAAGGAAGAGAGCAGATGTAGCTCAAGTGGTTGAGTGTATACTTCCCATGTACAAGGTCTGGCGTTTAATCCCTGGTTAACTCCTTAAAAAAAAAAAAAGAAAGAAAGAAAAAGGCACATAAACAAAAAGCCCAACTCATGATGTGGCTCAGTAGTTGAATGCCTGATTTCCATGTGTGAGGTCCGGGGTACAATCCCAAGTACCCCCTAAAAAAGAAGAATAAAAATAAATAAGTTCTTACAAACGATTGACTTTGACTCCAGATTCAATTAAGCAATAAGTAAAAATGTGTTACGTACCTATTCTAGCCATGATGTGTGATCAATGTCAGTCCATCAGAAAATGCAAAGTGCAGCTAAGGTGCTTTATGTTGAATGGGTGAGATCATTTACCAGTTTGGTGGGAGAAGACCAGCCAAGGGTAAAAGTTCAATTTCAACAAAGATTGAGAATTTTCATAAATAGGAAAACATTCTTCCTTAGACACTGAATACTATCCTAAAGGTATCTAGAGAATATTTAAAAATTGCTTCACCATTAAGTTTTGAACTATCTCCTTGACTCTACTGGAAAAATTACTCACAGAACATAGATCACTGATGTCATCTTTGTATGTGCTGGACTACATGTTTTAACCAAGCTATGATATCTAAGATCTTGTAGATGTACTGGTTGCAAACTTACCTCTAAGAGAGAATATGGAGAATTCTCAGTCAAGAATGTATTAGCAGCACATTCTTTCCAAGCCTGAACCTCAGCTACTAGTGACTCCAATCTTGGTAAAGAATTCAGATGTACTGGGATAGATCGACCTCGTGCAACAAGTTCTATGAGTGTGTCTAACACTGGGACACGTCCTCCAGCCTAATAAAACAAGAAAAATTATTATAATTTAGACAGAAAAAATAATAACCATGTAAAAGTGAAAAAAAGCACAGAGCACATTCCCTGGTAACCTCTGTGTACCTGGGAACATGTATATCTGGCATAATCTGTCTGGTGGTGGCATATGGAGCTTGCCATCCCAACACTTGCCTTATGGGGTTCACAGAATACTGTGGAGAACAGTCAAGTTGTGTTGCATGGGGTAAGGGAACTGATGTTGTAGCACTAAGTGCAGTACTCAGGACTGAAGGAAACTGTTTCCTGGGGAAAAGGTGTATCTGTGTAAACGGGGGAATTCCTAGAGCCACAGGTACATGCCCAAGACAAGGCATATGAACAGGAAGGATCAGCAAGGCATCTATGCTTTGGCCTCAAACTATTCTTCAATCTCGTTTTATGGATAAGCTCTGAAGAACATTCTCATAGGTCAGTCTGCAAAGACTGGGAAAAGTGTTTCCTTTTTCCTTTTTTTTTTTAGTTCTTGGCATTCAAGGGAAGCTCAATCATAAACTAGCTGGATATAAGCTTAATGAATAGGCGCCTCAGAGTCTAACTACCAATGATAACACATTCAAATGTCAACATGTCCAGGTTTCAACACAAGACTGCAAACACCCAAGGCATTAGAAATCCGCAGTGAGAACGACCAGACCTGGAGCTTATCAGACAAAGATTAAAAAAAAAAAGGTTCCAAATATGCTCAAAGAGCTAAAGGATAAAATGGACAAAGAACTAAAGGCAGTCAGTAAAATAATAGATGAATTTAAAAAGAATATTAATCAAGAGATGGAAATTATGAAAAGGAGCCAAACAGATGTGCACACCACAGTAAAAGAAATTAAAATTTCCCTATAGGGGTTCAACACCAGATTGGAGCTGGCAGAAGAATGAGTGAACTTGAAGATAAGACAATGAAAATCAGCCAATCTGAGGAGCAAAGAAGAATGAAGAAAAGTGAAGGAGCAGATGTGGCTCAAGCAGTTGAGCACCCAATTCCCACACGGGAGTCCCAGGTTCCATTCCCAATGCCTCCTGAAAAAAAAACAAAGAAAACAACTCGGGGAAGCCAATGGCTCAGTGGTTGAGTGCCAGCTTCTCAAATAAGTCTCAGGTTCAATCCCTAATATCTAAAAAAAAAAAAGTGAACAGAGCCTGAGGAACTTATGGGACACCATCAAGTATATGAATATACTCATTGTGGGAGCCCCAGAAGGAAAAGGAAGGAGCTGAGAGAATACTCAAAGAAATAATGGCTGAAAACTCCCCATATTTTCGGAAAGGCATGAATATACACATTCAAGATGTTCAACAAACTCCAAATGGGATGAGTCAGTAATTTGGGACTCAGTGCATAAACAAGTATTTTGTGATAAGAACTACATAAAGATGGGAGAGTATAGGAACATAGTTTATATATACTATTGAAGTTAAGCTAGTATCAAAGCAAATGGAGTATTACAAATTTAGGATGTTAAATTTAAGCCCCATGGTAATGACAAAGAAAATATCAGAGGATATGCTAGTTAATAGAGGCAAATTATAATACAGGTTGCCATGAGTTAGAGGCAGGATAGGTTTCTGTTTAGAGAGATGGGGAAGTTTTAGCAAAGGGAGGGGATAAGGGTACTGAGGTGGTAAGGGTACTGCAAATTCATGAATGTGATTACTCCTATTGAATCGTATGCTTGGGAGTGGCTGAGATGGGAAAGTTCATGTTGTATCTATGATTCCACAACAGAAAAAAGAGCAACTAAAGAGACAATGACAATTAAATGCAAATCATGATTGTGGATGGGATCTAATAAGGCAGGACAAATGGCTCAAAAGGCCATTACTGGAAATGTAGAGACTTCCTATTTGGGATGATGTAAATGTTTTGGTAATGGTAGCACAATATTGTGATCACAATAAACAGCACTGAAATATATACTTGAATGTGGTTAAAGGAGAAAAGTTAGGTTTTAAATACGACAATAGAATAAAATTTTTTTTAAAAATCCATGGAGGGAAGTGGATGGGGCTCAAGTGATAGAGCTACTGCCTACCATACAGGAGGACTTGGGTTCAATCCCTGGGGCCTCCTGGTGAAAAAGAAGAGAAAGCATGCCCACGTGGTGAGCTAGTGCCCATGAGAGTGCCCACATGGTGAGCCAGTGCCCGTGCGAATGCCTATGTGGTGAGCCAGTGCCCCACACAAGTGAGTCACGCAGCAAGAGGATGACACATCAAAAGAGAAACAAGGGGAGAGTCAAGGTGAAGCATAGCAGAGACCAGGAACTGAGGTGGCACAATTGACAGGGAACCTCTCTCCCCATCAGACCTCTCCAGGCTTGAATCCTGGTGAATCCTAGAGGAGAGAAAACGAGAAGAGAAGACAACACAGACAGCAAAAACAGCAGGGTGGGAGGAGGGGAAAGGGGGAAAATAAATAAATCTTAAAAAAAAATCCATGTAACTACACTAAATGAACAACGAACTCTACGTTATAACCATTATACCACTGACTATAATAGTACAATTATAAAAATGTGCTTTCATCAATTTTAACAAATGTACCACACCAATGCAAGGTGTTAACAAGATGGCATATGGGAATTCTGTATTTTATGCATGATTGTTCTGTAAACCCACAACTTTATCTTAAAAATAAATAAATAAATAAAGAGGACATTACTGGAATATACGGAAAAAATTGGAATATGGATTACAAGCTTTATATCAATGTTAAAGTTCTGGAACTTGATAACTGCACTTAAGTAGGTTATAAAGTAAATATCCTGTTCTTAGGAAAAGAACATGGTAGCAGTAAGTGTTCAAAGTGCACTTATAATGTATACAACCTATGCTTAAGTATTCAGAAAATGCACTGATAAATACACGATGGATGGATGGGAGGGAGGAAGAGAGTGAGGGAGGGAGGAAAAGGGAATGGCATATACATTACAAAATATGAAGGGAGCAAACCTATCCAGAAGCACATCCTCTCTTTTTTATTTCACATTCTAGTTTCTCCTTATTGCAATGACTTCACCTGAACTACTACCAATCATCAAGTAAAAAGGGGGACCATGTTTCAGCAGTGGTTGACAAACACCTGAATCTAAAACTCCCATTAAGGAATTTTATGTGCATAGTAAATATCTTCGTTTTTCTTTGTAATCTCCTCAATGTATCTTCTCTTCCCTATAAATTAGAACAGGTGGCCAGATGGTTTGTTCCAAACATTTGTAGAATTGTCCTGTCTGGCACTTCTTGTTAGCAACTGGTCAATTAGCACCACTTAAAATGTCACAAATATTCAGAAATCCAAATATTCTTTCATTCCTAGAATCTGGTGTTCTCCAAAAAACCTATCTTGAGACTCAAGATTAGTATAAATTAAGAAATTTAGCTCATTAAATAACTCAAAGATCTTTTTTCCTCACTGGATCCACAAGACCTATTGGTTGTAAATGATTAAAGTGGTAAAGGAAGACCCCCACCACTACTTTCTTCTTTTAAACTTATAGGCAAGTCAGTGAGTTTAACATCTAGCACAGGGCCACAAATATTTGGTGATAATTCTCAGAATATTTTTTTGTTTAACAGGGTTGAAGGGGACACTTTTGTTTAAGTCACTACTGGTGAAAATTCTGCACCTTTGGATCTAAGTTTGGTAATCACAGAAATAGATTCACTGAATCTGCTACTCTGAATGATTGTCTACACTCCAATGTTGGTCACTAGCCAACAAATCTCCATGAGTCAGTCATACTTATCAAGGATCCAAAACTATACCTTTTCTCAAAACTTTTAGCTTTCTCTTTGATCCCCAACCATGGGTTTACTCAAGTTTGCATGGGAGGCTTACCAGCTCCCAGAAAAAGTTAGTTGAATTGTCTAAGCCTTAAGTATATCTAAATAAGGTTGAAGAAAATTAGTAAAACCCTACATATAATGACTATCTAAGGGCTGAGAGCCAATGCATATTATCCTTTATAGCTTTTCATGTATTAATAATTATAGATGTTCTTATGTATATTCAAGACATTAAAAAAAAACAAACACACCTGCAGGGCCTCTACATCCTGAAGCCAGTCTCTGGCTCTCTGCAGAGAGTCTTTCAAAACCACACCATTGGGCAGATACGCAGGGATCTCTTCAATTTCTTTCACTGCTGCAGCAAGGCTATTCAATGAATGCCGTGGTCTATAAAAATTAAATGTAAAAATTACTTAGCATTTTATATGATGGTTCAATTTTCTTATGGTTACTAGAGAGACCAAAAAATCATTTCAGAGGAAACACAGTATGTCTATTTTACTAGTTTCTTGGCTGCATAAAACTTAAAAGCATCTAAAACTAAAAAAAGCAAAGACTCAATGAAGCATCTAAGTTCCACTTATTCCTGATTTTATGATGGTATAACCACAAATTTCCATTTGTAGAAGGTAATTTGGTGATAGAAAAATCCCTATATGCTAAAGGCTCATACATTTTCACAACAAAAATTGTAATTGTCCAAAATATTAGCATGCTCAATGCACAGTACCTAATAACTTAGACCTCTATTTTAAGATTACAAAAGAACATCTATAACCTAGTTATTTTTTGTGCTTTATTATAAATGAACATCTATAACAAATATTTATTTGTTGCTTTATGTTGTCAATTGGATCAATTAAGGCCTGTTAAAGGGAAGCAGATGTGGCTCAACTGATAGAGCATCCGTCTACCATATGGAAGGTCCAGGGTGATCCCCAGGGTCTCCTGACCCGTGTGGTAAGCTGGCCCATGAGCAGTGCTGCCACACGCAAGGAGTGCCATGTCACACACGCATAAGGAGTGCACCCCACAAGGAGAGCCACCCATGAAAAAAGCGCAGCCCGCCCAGGAGTAGCATGGCACACATGAAGAGCTGTTGCAGCAGGATGACACAACAAAAAAGAGACGTGGGTAGTTTCCCAGTGCCGCTGGATAATGCAAGCAGACGCAGAAGAACACACAGCGAATGGACACAGAGAGCAGACAACGGGGTGGGAAAGGGGAGAGAAATTAAAAAAATAAAAATAAATTAAAAAAAAAAAAAAAGATCTGTTAGAAAGCCAGATTAGGGAGGGGCTTTGTTCCCTTCTTTCTCGAAAGGCTAGCCTAAGACCAATCAAATCTAGATAAGGTACCCTGAATTAAAAGCATAAGTAACAGCACAAATGTATAGCCCTCTCCCTGCTGAAAATTATCTGTACTGTCTTTCAGAACAGTGTATGTTAACTGTCATATATTTTTACCTTAAGACTCCTTAAGATATCATTTTTCACCTGTGGGTTTAAACAGTTCCACTTATTTTAAAAACTTTTCCTCTCTCAAAGATAGTATTTTCTGAGTCCAGGGAAATTTTACTAAACCAATTCTAGATGCAGTTCCATTTGCATTATTCATTTCATAATCAGTTTTAAGAAAAAAATTAGTATTCTTTTACTAAAGATCTAAAGCAGCCCCAAATATCTCAGCTATTTCTACAGGTATACAGTAAACATAAAACCGTAGCTAATGTTTCCTGAACACTTGCTATGTGCTAATTAACTGTGCTCTATGCTTTAAGATAGATAGATTATCCAACATTCCTCCAAGGGTGAGATACATGCTTGCTTTTTTACCTGGCTTTGAGGAGACTCTTTGCTTTGTCATCCCAGTGTTCTGACACAGTGAGCAGTTCTTGCAACCGGGCCATAGCCTTCTCCACTGCTGAATATGGGGCCAGCCCCACTCCTAAGTCTATGAGACGTCTCATATCATCTAAAGTAAGGGAGTTAGGGTCTAGGCAAGCTTGCTGCACCTCTTCCAGCCAACGGGCCTGTTCCAGGCGAATACGCATCTCAGCAAGCTGTGGAAGTTCAACATCAAATTCAAAGCTGATGTCTAGCAAGTCTTGCAGCTCAGCAGCACTGGGCATTTCCTCTGAAAGTAGTTTCTGGCTATGCTGTTGGAAATCCTCCACACGATTCAAGAGGTCCTAAAAATACATACAATGTTGCTTTGATCAAAACAGTAGTTTCAGTAATTGGCTTCTTTAATACTCAGAATCTTCACTGCATATTCAATGTGATCTCTCTCATCTCACCTTTTTTCCATTTTTTTTTAAATGAGAGAAGTTGTGAGCTTACAAAACAATCCTGCTTAATGTGCAGAATTCCCATACATCACCCCTCCACCAACATCTTAGAATGTTGTGGAACAATGGTCCATTCAGACTATTAACACTAACTATGGTCCATAGGGTACACTTGGTACATTTTTCCCATATCCCCATTATTAATACATATTACTATTATACATTTGTTATAACTCATGAGAGAACACTCATATTTGTACTGTTAACCAGTCTACCTTCACAGTTATCCAAAGTGTACACTCAGTGGCTCTTACTTTCACTGCGCAGTCATCACCCTAGTAAACCTCTGAACTTTTTCCTTAGTCCAAAAGGAAAAATCCCATACCCCCTCATTATATTGACCCTTAACATTGATATATCTTCTTTGACAATGATACAAGAATATTACAATATTGCTAACTATAGACCATAAATTACATTAATTGTATTTTCCCATGCATCACTATGTTCTTACCACCTTGTAATAGTTATATACATTTGCTCTAGTCCATAGAACATTCTTGTATTTGTATTATTAACCACAATCCTCACCCATGTCCACATTCACTGTTATTCAGTCCCTACATTATTCTCTAGCTTTCTTTCAACTGACACATCCCTAGACTACCCCTCTGCCACAATCCCATTCATAAAACATTTGTTAGTTATACTAATTTATAATGTATCACCATCAACTCTATCCATTTCCATACTTTTGCAGTCAAGCTAATTGAAAAATTCTACATACATTAAGCATCAGTACCCCTTCTCAGTCCTCATCATATCTCCTAGTAACCTATAGTCTAGGTTTTTACTCTATGTTGTTTATTATTCTGTGTATTTAGTTTGTACTTATGAGACCATATAATATTTGTCCTTTTGTGTCTGGCTTATTTCACTTAGCATAATGTCCTCAAGGTTCATCCATGTTATCATGTGTCCCAATTTCATTTCTTCATACAGCAGCATTGTATTCCATCATATCTATATACCACTTTGTTGGACACTTGAGTTGTTTCCATCTTTTGACAATTGTGAATAATGCCTCTATGAACATCAGTGTGCAAATGTCTGTTTGCATCACTGTTTTCAGTTCTTCTGGATATATTCCTAGTAGACGGATTGCTGGATCTTATGGAAGGTTCTATATTTAGCTTCCTGAGCAACCGCCGAACTGTCTTCCACAGCACTTGTCATTTTCTGTGTTTTTTAATAATGGCCATTCTATGAGGTGTGAGATGTCCTGTAGTTTTGATTTCTATCACACCTGATTTTAGTAATAACATATGGGTAAAATTAGGTAATATACGAATGTTCACTAAGAAAACTGACTAAAAAGATCTTATGCCAACTGTGAGTACTAGAGCTCCTGGTCATTTTCAATATAAAAATTTCCTATTTTATCTCTACTCTGTGGACCTGTTATAATCTCCTTACATACTGGTAAACCACTCAATTTATCATTAAAACATTTGTAAATAGGGAAGCAAATTTGGCTCAACTAATAGGAGCATCCACCTACCATATGGGAGGTCCAGGGTTCAAACCCAGGGCCTCCTGACCCATGTGATACACAGTGCTGATGCGCGCAAGGAGTGCCGTATCACGCAGGGGTGTCCTCCACGTAAAGGAGCCCCATGCGCAAGGAGTGTGGCCTGCAAGGAGAGCCACCCAGTGCAAAAAAAGCACAGCCTGCCCAGGAGTGGCGCTGCACACACGAAGAGCTGATGCAGCAAAATGACACAACAAAGAGAGACACGGATTCCTGGTGCCACTGACGAGTATGCAAGCAGACACAGAAGACTACACAGCGAATGAACACAAGAGAGCAGACAATCGGGGAAAGGGGGTGGGGAAGGGGGAGAAGGGGAGAAATAAAAAATAAATCTTTAAAAAAAAAATTGTTAATAAATGTACAATTAACCAAAGACTACTTAATCCTCTCATTTATAAAATTAACAATTCATCTAATTTATAAAATACGAGATTACCAAAGTACTTTCCACACATTCTTCTATGGTTACCTTTAGCAATGGTGTTTGACTGAGGACACATGGAAGAGCATACAGCTGTGTCACAAACTGCCGGAGCTCATTCACGGTCAACTGATTTTGGGATTTCCCTCCACCAGATCGGTATCTATAAAACAAAGGTTCAAAGAAGTCTTATGAGAATATATATATTCACCACTCCCAGGTTCCAACATCTTAGGGATCCAGAAGTAAAACCCGGTCATGATAGGTTTCCAAGTTTAGACATCAGAGTCCAAACTCAAATTGTCGGAAGTACATACCGAGTTTGCCTTTTGCCGTTGAGCAACTGCTGTGCGACAGAGGCACACTTCTCTGCATCCTGTGTCACTAAGCGCAGATGACGCAAAAGATCATTGTCTGGGAATTTCTTCATTTCAGATTCTTCAATTAAAGCCTTAAAGCTGAGAAGGCCTAGGAATTTTTAAAAAAGTCATCTTTCTTGTGATTATTATGCTTTATTACTACTGGTTGAAATACAAAGGATGTGTTTGTTTTTGTCAATTTTTATCCATAAATAAAAATTTTAAATACAATGTTTGAGATAATTAATAAATGTGTTCATTTGATTTTTCTTCTTGTGGGGAGAGGGTAGGGAGGGTAATAAGCATGTATGCCTAGAGCTGGCCCTCAATATAGTAATGTTAAAACCTGAAATTTCTATGATGTATAAAATAGAAAACAACTACTTGTAAAAACAAAGCAAATATAAATTCTTATTGTGGCTTTAACCATCACGTCCTCCTGCATTTTATTGTGCATTTGGCAGGTAACTCAGAAGTAGTCATAATGAAATGAAAGGGGGCAGAGTTATTCTGTTGGGCTACAGAAAGGAGGGTAAGTGAAAACCCTTTGAATGAAATGGGAAGAGAAGCAGTGATTGACTTTCAAAGGTAATGACAGGTCTGACTTTCAAAGGTAATGACAGGTAACAGAGACCTTAACTTTGATTAGAACTAGTAAGTGATATAACACCTAATTTAGCATCCATGCTGCCTCTGTCCCTAGATCTAGCTAGGAAAAATATATATATAAAAAGATCTAAGATTTCATATAAAATGTGAAATGCTTTAGTTTCTGAGACAAAAGGGTTTAAGAACATTTTTCTGTTTCCTAACAATATGTTTTCATTAAATAAACAATCTTGAACAATGCATATATTAAGACTTCATTCTAATGTAAGGGTAGGTACCTCATTTACCCTCTGTGCTAATGCTCTGAAATCTAGCTGGACAGGGGCTAACCAAAGAAAAAATCAAGTTGTTTCAAGTAATCACTTTGTTGATAAATCATTAAAATCAGCACAACTTGCCAATCATCAAGTCATATTTTTCTATATTACATACTTTTTTTCTTGTTGATCTTGGCCTCCAAAGCTTCATTCACATTCAAGGCCCATTCATTGTAAGATTCTGCTCGAAGCTTCAATGAATTCATCATGGGGTATAGATCATCCAGAGTATATCTATACCTAAAAACAGAATAGCAGACTTAGTTTGATGTATGCTTGGAGAAAAGTAGAAATTCCAGCCCTGAAACAGGAATATCTCTGAAGTTTTATTAAGGATTCATTTCAATTTCAGTTTTCCACAAAAAAAATAATTCTTCCTACTCACCGCAGTTTATATTTATAAGGAGGGCAGGAACACAATTCTTTTACATGATGCAGGCAAACAAGCAAGCCAGGTTTACAAGAACAGGATATGGCAGACATGAAGCATGTAGTTTTACATTTTATACACTGACGCTCATCATCTGGCAACAGCTCAAAATCCATTCTTTCCGAATCGATTACTCCCTATAAGAAAATGTACACTTTAGAGGTCCCCAAAGGATAATATAATCTATCAGCCCCTAAAACAAGCATGCAATAGCTGATTTTCCAAAAAAGGATATAACCAAAATAGGGAGTGAAGCACATAATTAAAAGTGCTGTGCAATACAAAGTAACAATAACATAGCAAGTATGGGAGAGTTCATCTATTTCACTAGTCTAGGGAGAAAGCCTTGTTGAAATTTTCTCAGGGAAGCAGATGTAGGTCAAGGGGTTGAGTGCCTGCTTCCTATGTACAAGGTCCCAGGTTTGATCCTTGGTAACTCCTAAAAACAAAAACAAACAAATGAAAAAATCAGCTCTCATTGAGGAACAGACGTAGCTGAGTGGTTGAGAACCTGCTTCCCACATACAAGGTCCTGAGATGCTGGGTTCATTCCCCAGTACCTTCTTAAAAAAAAAAAAAAAAATTCCTTTCTGGACAAGGGAGAGTCTTACATTTGGCCATTTTTATCTAAACATGAAAAGAATTATAATAGGACTGCAAAATTACTGAGAGGTTAGCTGCCTATTCTATTCCAAATTGGCATGGTAATATTTTAGATATAGATAAGGGCAAGGGAATATATATAATCTTTCTACTTCTCAGGAACCAATAAAGCCATTTATAGGGTCCAGGGTAAGACTGTTAAACGATCCATAAAAAGAACAAAAATAAATTAAAAAGGAATTAAGATAAGACAAGTGAAAAAGACTAACATACAGGGATGATTTGAGGTTGGGAAGATGCTGGGTGATCTCTTAGCCTTTTACATGAAAAGTGATATCAGTATCTGAAAAGGTAAGAAAGCTTGTACAATAAGGAGAGAGATGAAAGTCATAATAAAGCATTTACTAACTGAAAGAGTGTCAAGAAAAGTAGAGGAATTGGAAACCAAAATGGAGGAAGAAAAGTCGAGAAAAAATTTTCCTTAAGATCTTCAATTAGTAAATTTCAGTTACAATTTATAACGTCTGACATCTAGAGGCTCTTCTTGGTATATATCTTTAGTCATTTAGAGTTAGAATTTCTACCAACTTTTCTCCTTTTCTGGAACTGGGTCTAAATCCAACCTTGAGCCTGATTAGTCAGTTTATTAGCCATCAGGCTCCTCTGTTTTATACTTTTATCCTGTATTTTAATCTTTTGACCATTTCACTTCCTGTCAATTACAAGGACCAACAAAGACAAGGAAAGCAAGGAAAACACTAATGAATTAATTTTGGTTTTAATCTGGAATTGATAATTAAAAGGAACTTCATGATGGAGATAGCAGAAATTTTTGCTTAAAATGAGATTAAGGACCATTCCCATGAATTTTAGCTGAGAAGGAGTCATATAGTTCACCAATTTTAATCTGTAAATATCCACATCTGGAAAAAATATATATTTTCCTAACTTCCACAAATGAGCTACCATTACTGGTGTAAGACTTGGTAAGTTGCTTAAACCCTGTCAGAGGAAGGTGGGTAACGGACTGCTGCTGCTGCTGCTGCTGCTGAGATGATCCATAATGGACTCCAAAGAGCTAACATTCTAGGATTCTACCCAAAGAGGAATATTTAAAATAAATCAATGTTATTCTATTCACAGATTGTATGATTGTACTGAAAGAACTTACAAAAAAGTTACTATAGCTATTAAGTGAATTAAGCAAGACTGTAGAATACAAAGTCAATCATTTCTAAATACTAGCAACGGTCAGAAATTAAAATTTTAAAAGTACCATTTACAATAGTACCAAAAATCATGAAACACGTGGTTCTAAATCAATAAAATAGGTTCGAGAGTTGTATATTGAAATCTATAAAATATCAATGAAAGGATACAAGAAGACCTAAATAAATGGAGAGATATATCATGGTTTTTGTATTGGAAGACTCAATATTGTTCACATATGAATACACAGATTCAATGCAATCCCAACAGACTTTTTGGCTAGAAATCAATAAATCCATTCTAAAATTGATATAGAAAAGCAGAAGACCTAAAATAGCCAAAACACAATATTGAAAAAGAACAAAATTGGAGGACACATACTACCTGATTTCAAGACTTCCTACAGGGAAGCGGACTTGGCCCAGTGGATAGGGTGTCCCCCTACCACATGGGAGGTCTGCAGTTCAAACCCCAGGCCTCCTTGACCCATGTGTATCTGGCCTACACGTAGCGCTGATATGCGCAAGGAGCGCCCTGCCACGCAGGGGTGTCCCCGCGTAGGGGAGCCCCACAAGCAAGGAGTGTGCCCCTAAGAGAGCCACCCAGCACAAAAGAAAGTGCATCCTGTCCAAGAATGGCCCTGTACACACGGAGAGCTGACAAAGAAAGATGATGCAGCAAAAAGCAACACAGATTCCCAGTGCCGCTGATAAGGGCAGAAGTGGTCACAGAAGAACACACAGTGAATGGACACAGAGAGCAGACAACTTGGGGGGGGAGGGGGGAATAAATAAAAAATAAATCTTGGAAAAAAAAACTTCCTACACAACTACATTAATCAAGACCATATGGGGCGGCGGACTTGGTCCAGTGGTTAGGGCATCCGTCTACCGCATGGGAGGTCTGCAGTTCAGGCCCTGGGCCTCCTTGATATGTGTGGAGCTGGCCCATGCACAGTGCTGATACGCGCGGGAAGTGCCACACAGGGGTGTCCCCCGCGTAGGGAGAGCCGCCCAGCACAAAAGAGAGTGCAGCCTGCCCAAGAATGGTGCTGCGCACACAGAGGGCTGACGCAGCAAGATGATGCAGAGGAAGGAGGCACAGATTTCTGTGCCGCTGGTGGCTGCAGAGGCAGACAAGGATGACTCAGCCAGTGGACACAGAACAGACAGCCGGGGGGGGGGTAAGGGGAGAGAAATGAATAAATAAATAAACCTTAAAAAAAAAGACCACCCCCCAGGGCCCACTGGATGGAACGTGGGAGAGTGTGGGCTATGATGTGGACTATTGACTACGGGGTGCAGTGATGCTCAGAGATGTACTTACCAGGTGCAATGGGTATGTCATGATGATGGGAGAGAGTGTTGCTGTGGGGGGAGTGGGGGGTGGGGGCGGTGGGGTTGAATGGGACCTCATATTTTTTGAATGTAATATTTTAAAAATAATAATAAAATAAAATTTAAAAAATGAAAAAAAAAAGAGAATAAGTGGAGTGGCATGAGCATTTAGGAAAGAGCCATGCAATGAGCTTGAAAATTAGGTATAACTATATGTTGAAGGACTCTGTAGTCAGAATTTTATTCTCAGGCCAAGTGAAAGGCTTTAAAGGGTTTTAGTCAGGGAAGTAAGACATAATCTGATTTCTATTTTAAACCGATTACTTGGGTAACTGAGTAGAGAACAGTATGGAGATTGGCAAGAGAAAAACCTCGGTCAGGCAGCTGGAGCAGTAGTCCAGATCAAAGATTGTATAGCTATGACCAGACAGGGGAAAATAGATGGATTTGAAATGCAAATGGGGGTAGAAGTAACAGCCGGTGATGATAGGTGAAGAGAATAAGGAAAAGTGGGAAATAAGAATGCCCGAGAGTTTTGCTGTGAAATTTTTATTTGATTGGAAAAATTGATTTGATTACTGTCTGCCAAGATACGGGAGGAAAGAGGGGTACTTAAAAATACTTTCTCCAAAGAGTCCACCTTATCAAATACAATCTGATTTCTGAAAATATATATTCAATTATTTTCCTATGAAGGTGTAAACGATAAAAATTTTCTTCCAGTTTTAATTTTTATAACTATTCAAAATATTTTGTTTTTTTATTTTTAAGGAATCACGTGATTTTATGATTAAAACATTAAAGTGGTGGGTCAATAAAGATTGCTGATGAAATAAATAAACATCTTTTAAAAATTTAAAAAAAAAAAAAAAGAACATATGGTATTAACGATGGGATAGATGCACAGATTGAGAGAATAGAATGAGTCCAGAAATATATATGTGATGAAGTGATTTTCAACAAAGGTATCAAGGCAATTCAATGGAGAAAGGATAGACATTTTGAGAAATGGTGCAGGAACAAATGGACATCCAGATATTAAAAAAAATTAACCACAATGCTTATCTTGTACCATATACCAAAAAAAAAATTACTTAAATGGATCAAAAACCTAAATGTAAAACCCAAAACTATGAAATTCTAGAAGAATACACAGGCTAAATAGATATTTGTGCCTATGGATTAGGCAAAGATTTCTTAGAACACAAAAAATATATAACACATGAAAGAAAAAATGGCCTTCATCAAAATTCAAAACTTCTGCTCTTTCAAAGATATTGCTAAGAGAATGAAAAGATGAGATAGAGACTAGGAGAAAATATTTGTAGAACATTTATCTGATAAAGGACTGGTATTCAGAATACATAAAGAACTCTTATGACAATCCAATTTCAAGAAATGGGTACAATGTTTGAATGGACATTTCACCCAAAGATATATGGTTGGCAAATAAGAACACAATCAAGATGTTTAATATCATTAGGCATTATAGTTATTACTACAAATCTATTAGAATGGGCTTAAGGAAATAAAATAAACCAAGAAAAGATTTCTAAAAATGTTACTAAAATGAATAAAACTTTACTAAGTATTATCCAATGACATGCAACTGGGATTCCAAAAAACCTTACCAATTTACGGACAGTTTCCCTTAAAGCTTTCTCATCCTCAATCATAATGGCCATATCTTTCTGAACAGTTGAAGCCACTACGACATCTAATACATCAGCCTTGGAAGCCATCTTGCAAATCATCTCATCATGGGAAAACACACAATAACGGTGAAGCAAACGATAATGCTCTACACACTGTCGGCCTAATGGTAGCTGTGTCAAAAGACAGAAAAAAATATATGACATTTATCTTTCTCCTTTCTGTTTCCAAATACTTCTGACCTTTATCATCAAATTAGCAAATATCACATTCTGGGTCATACACATATGTATGAACCCTAAAGTCAGATTCTTAAGATTCCTAAGCCAGCTCCAGAATTTATCAAACATGTAGAATCTACCCCAAGTAAATTAATGCCTTCTAATTTATCTAATTGGAAATACGAATTTACATATTTCCTGAAACAACTCTGCAGAACTAGTATGGCCAATCTACTTGAAGGTATATTTTAAACGTAACAATACTACTACAAAAACTATATAAGAGAAAGTAAGTTTGGTACAGTCAGAAAAACACTGTTAAAAAGGTTACAATCTGTTAGATTTAACATCACACATACTTAAACTAAACATTCTTTTTAGATACATGAAAAGTATTAATACTTAAAATTAATTCAACTTTAAAACTAAAACCAAATGTAAAATTGAAACCGAATGTATTATTAATTATAAAATTGCTATGTGATGGCTAATTTAAGCCAGTCTGAACCAAGTATAATTTTCAGACTGAAACTGTTACCAGTTTGCAATGCCAGTATGTAAATCAAGACTCCTTTCTTCATCAAGACTTGTCAGCTAATCCAAACAATGTGCTTAGCACATGCTTGATTTACAATATGATCCAAATGCCTTACCTTTGAGCCCCCCTTTGAGCAAGCCCTGGTTTAAGAAACTATCCATGTCAGTTTTTAAAGCATTATATACCATTTCCTCAGGAAAAAACAATGAATTTGAAAAGGTTTGTAAAATTATAATTACATACCCAATCAACAGTGCAGAAGTTAACAGCCTCAGCAAAATTAAAACCTTGGTTAAAACCACTATGATAGGCTCGTGGAAATGTAATCACAAACTCCCCAGCACACTGATTAGTTCGGTAAACCTAAAGAGACAGAAATTGGAAATTAGATAAAATCCTTACTAAAGCAAATCTGGACATAAGACTATTAGATGATTCTTCAGAAAAGTCAGCTTTCTGCCAATTAAGGGGGCAGGGCCAGGGAGATGGGGAAGCTAAGTATCACCTAGAGTTACTCATTTCTGCCACAAGATGGAGCAGTACCTCATCCTACGGTTGATTAGTTGTCCCTTAGAAAAGGCTTACACTACAAAAATCTGCCCAATCCAGGATCTTCTAAACACCAATTAAAAGAATTCCACTCTATTTCAAGAATCTCATAACATATAGAGCTCTTCCTGATTTGGACCTCATATTTACCTCCCATCATTCCCTCTTCCCACCACCAATCCCACCCCAAATGCACCTTTATTGCTCTAGGCACATAAATGCTCACAACGTATGTACTATTATATACTACGCCTTTTCAAACCTCTATACCTCTACATCAGTGATTCCCCAAAGAGCGGACCCCAATTCTTGCAGCATCAAAATCAGCTGGGAACTTGTTGAAAATGCAAATTCTCAAGCTCAACAGAATCAGAAACTTGGGATGAGGCCCAGCCTTCCAGGAGTTCTGACACAGGCTAAAGTTTGAGGACCACTGCCCTCCACATGAGCACTATCCCTTTTATAAGGAATACTTCCTCCCTCGCTCATTCTTTGCCAAATATACTCTTTATCTAAGTCCAGATGTCATTTCATTTATGAGACCCTTTCTGACTCTCCAGTAGAATTAATTGATCATGCTCCTGTTGATACCATTATCAAATAGCACCCTTCCATTACCTGTATAAGCATGATCTGTTTTTCTCCCTTAAATTCTGAGCCACTGAATACACAGTTTCATCAGTCTCTGTAGATCCAGAATCTAGCCCCATATGGTTTGGTCAATATTAAAGAACCACAACCAAAAGTCCCATTTAGAGCAAGCTATTCTTTTTTCTTTTTTTTTTTTTTTAAGATTTATTTTATTTATTTCCCTCCCATTCCCCCCCCCCCAATTGTCTGTTCCCTGTGTCCATTCGCTGTGTGTTCTGTGTCCACTTGCATTATCCAGCGGCACTGAGAAACTGCATCTCTTTTTTGTTGTGTCATCTTGCTGCATCAGCATTCCATATGTGCGGCACCACTCCTGGGTGGGCTGCGCTTTTTTACATACGGGATAGCTCTCTTTACAGGACACACTCCTTGCACATGGGGCTCCCTTATGTGGAGGCGCCCCTGTATGGCACAGCACTCCTTGCGCGTGGCAGCACTGCATATGGGCCAGCTCACCACACAGGTCAGGAGGCCCTGGGGATCGAACCCTGGACCATCCATATGGTAGATGGATGCTCCATCAGTTGAGCTACAACCACTTCCCCAAAGCAAGCTATTCTTAACAAATGAGAAGGGACAAAGTAAAAAAAAAAGTAGAAAGTACCAAGGAGGTGAGGTTTTGATATTCATTGGCCATTATTTTCTTAACTATGACCCACACATAATTTAAGATCCCTCAAAGAAAAGTCCAGTCTGCTCCCATTTTACTAGCCCTATGAACTCCACAGTATAAAATTTAAGTCATGGCAAGATCAAGAATTCATACCTCATATATATGATTTAGCTAACTAAGGTGGACTCTTCAACGTCATACATCTTAACTGGACCTCCCAAAATATCTGCAATTTTTCCCAAACGTAAGTCAGTACACAAAGTGTCATTTCATATAGTAACCTCAGAAAAAAGATCACCAAGAGCACTTTTTACTCTAGAGTGGGTACACTGAAATCCAACCTCAAGACCTTAAAACAGATTTAAATTCAAAACAAGCTTAAAGCAGCCTCAGAGGAAAGATCACCAAGAGCACATTTCAGTCTAGAGTGGGAACCATGAAATACAACCTCAATGCCTCAAAACATATTTAACTTGCAAATCAAGCTAAAATCTACCAAGCATGTCAGTTTGGTTTATCATACAAAATAAAATGCATGCAGAGTCAATAAATAAAATTATTTTTTAAATGAGGGGCAGAGTATGCAGGATTCTAACACCAGAGTTTGGATTTGTTAACAGAATCTAGTCATTTTCACAGTAAACTAATTAATTACAATATAATATATTTAAGTTTTTATTTTGTTCTTTTGAGGGACTGAAACTGTAGGCAAAAACTATAGTTTAGAAAGCATTAGTAACAGTTATACAATCTTATGATTTTACTAAAAACTACTGAATTGCTCATTTTTTATTTAAAAAAAAAATAAGGCCTTACTTATCTTTTGCAAAGCAAGGCTGCTTAGTAAGCTAGCTTTATTAGCTACAACAAATTAGTTTTTATGGTGTCTAAGGATTAAGTCCCACCGGGTTGATGCAATATAAGTACAAAATTGCACCAAACAGCTGTCTCTGCTATCAAGTTATACTATGGGAAATGTATAACCAAATCAACGTCAAAGAAAAATGAATATCAGGGAAAAAGAGAAGTGATAAAATAACCATGAGTGGCAGGAGGATTAACCCAGAACCTACAGGCACTTCATGAGTCATTAAGGTATTGGGGTTCATGATGGTCACAAGCTGATGAAGGAGATCTGGCTGGGACACAAAGAGCTCTGGAGCCAGTTTTTTCATTACATTTTCTAGCTGCTCGGCTGCATACCCTGGGACTCCATACCAGGTTTTTGGTTCACCCCTGGAAATAGATGGTAAAAATAAATCAATCTGCAACACCAACAAAAACAAAAGGATTAATCAGTTCATATTTTTCAGATACTGTTTATAAAAATGTGCTACAAAGGCATGTTCAAACCGGAAGAAGTATTGTCAGAAATGTGATCTGAACATATATATTGCATTTTCTCCCTTCACTAAACATGAGACTTTCCATCTGAGTTCCCTCCCTCTTTCCTCTTTTAATCTGCAGAAATCTAGAACTTCTAAGAATATAAGGGAAATACATTAGCTACAGGATAAGTGGTTACCACAATTTCCTATAGAAATTGATGAGTGATGAGAACACTTATTTTCTTTTTGCCTTGCCCACTCTGACAGATGAGGTTAAATCAAACACTAATACAGCAATTAGCATTTCTAAAAAGCTTATTCTTCAAAGCATTTCACAGTGTCAACCAATTCATCTGTAACATCCCTGTGAGGTATTTTAAATATAATCTTCATTTTACAGCTGGGAGCAATTGCCTAGGGAAGCAGAACCAATGCTATACATATATATGCCAACTCCCTCTTGTGGTACATCCTCAAATTCCTTGTGTGGGAATCTGAGTGGATCACACAGATCTCTAAACATTTTTGCACTCAGAAAAGCAAGGAAACTGAAGGGGGGCAAACAGATGTGAAAGAAGAAATAGCTTTGATTGAAGAATTTAAAAAGTAAACAAGCCTAAATATCTGCTTTATACACACACACAAAATGATGGGGCTCACTTTAATATGCGAAGTGATGCCAAAATTCAGCCCTAACAAAAGAGAAGCTGGTAGTCACAAGGCTTGGGAGGAATACTACCATACCTATATTCCTCCCATCTCCCAAAGGGGTATCTCGACTACCATTACCATCAAAATGAGACTTTTTATATAAAAAGCAATACTTAGTCCTTTTAATCTTTCAATGAGTAAAAACTTCTTTATAACAATCTGGTGAAAGCTGTCTAAACTCTTCCCAGAAACATCTAATACTTGCAAAATAATGTGTGTGTGGGAAGGAGATGTGGCTTAACCGATCAGGCTCCCATCTTACCATATGGGAGGCCCTGGGTTTGCATCCCAGGGCCTCCTTGTGAAGGCAAAGCTGGCCGAGAGCTGATGGCCCTCGCCCGTGCAGAGCCAGCGCAACAAAATGACACAACAAAGGGAGACAAGCAGACACAGAAGAACACACAATGAATGGACAGAGAGAGCAGGCAGCAAGCAAGCCCCGGGGAGAGGGGCAGAGATAAATAAATCTTTAAAAAAATAATAATAATGTGTGAGTAATTTCAGAGACTTCATGGACTTTCTAGGAAGAGCTTAAGAACCACTGTTTTAACTTATTAGGATGCCTATTCCAACAGTAATAAGAAACCTTAAAGAAAAACTTGCTTATTACCCTGCAGACACTATATCTGAGATGAAAAGGAAAAGTTTCCTACCCAGCTTGCATACTATTCATAAATTCTATTTGAAATTGCTCACCAGTGCAGATAGTTAATTGAATAGCTCCAATGGTCTTCAATATGCCAACAAAATGAAGAAAAGCACATTCCCACATATAACCATGGAAGTTTCATCCCACATATATCAGCAGTTATGTGAGCAAGGACAGACTGCTCCATCACTGGCATATTATTCAAATTCCAGCCACTATCAAGGTATTCCTAAAAATGAGACAAAAAAAGTATGTATGTTAACATTTTAGAGCAATGCTGTAAAAGGTTGGCTAAATATAGTCTCTTTCAAAATAAAAAGATGAGAGGTAAGGGGAGGCAAGGACCACATTGCTCACTTCTGTGACAGCACAGATTGTCCTGCCTAGTTTTGAGCTTTATAAACTCTTGTGTCTGCCCTTTTTTGGATATAAAAGAGTATACACTTTTGAGTTCATTCATATAAAGTTCAAAAGTAAGCAAACTGATTCATGGTGTTGAAAGTCAGGATAATAGTTATCCTGAGGGAGGGAGGGTAGTGAAGGAAAAAGGGCAAAGGGGGGGCTTCTGGGGTGCTGGTAATGTTCTATTTCTTGGTCTAACACTGGTTACATGAGTGTGTTCAATCTGTGAAAATTCATCAATATAATTATGTATCTTCTGTAGGTATGTTAACTTTCCCAAAACAAAAATCTGCTAAAGGGAAGAGATGTGGCTTAGGCAGCTGAGCTCCTGTTTCCCACATGGGAGTCCCAGGTTCAGTTCCCAGTGCCACCCGAAAAAAAAAAAAAAAAAAAAAAAGACAAACAACAACCAAAACAAATAAAAAACCAAGCCAAACCAAAAACTCAGGGAAGCTGATGGGGCTCAGTGGTTGAGAGCCAGCTTCCCTCATACGAGATCACCAGTACCTCAAAAAAAAAAAAAAAAGTCTGTTAAAAATATCAGGATAAGAACAGAAATCTAGGAGTTTGTTAGTAGGGAAATAGATTCAAACATTAAATTTCAAGAATAAATAGGTCTGGTCCAATCTGTCAGGGTTTTTTTGTTTTTGTTTTTATTTCAGAAGACAAGAAATAGAATCTGAAGGCAAAGGGAGGTTAAGTTATTTTCTGACCTCACAACAATGAAGTGGCAGAGCTGAGACTAGAACCTTTTTCTGTGGACTCTTTCTACTTTCTAAAATCATTAAAAATATGGTAATTAAAGATGTGCTAAAAGTAATCACAAATTACTTCAAGCCAACCCAATAGAATTTCATTAGTAACTCAATTTCCAAGGTAAATACATGGGCTTTTATATATTTTTTTGCAGTAAGGCTGCTATTAATCTAGAATTTCATCCTTTAAATCAAGGATGTGCTTTAAAATATTGAGCTCTCCCTCAATATTAAACTGTCCGTATAGTTTGAGCCTACCTCTTCCTCAGGTGAAAGTTTGATCTTCCCATCTCTGACAGGAAAGCCACTGCCAAATTCTTTTGAGGCAATATCAGCTCCATATTCCACTGTGACATCCTCTTCAATAGTGCTTACCAGTCGCCAAAATTCTTTCTCAACAAGCTCTGTGGGAACCATCTAGTAACAAAACAAAGGTAAGAAATTAATTCTCTCTGACACAAACTGCCTGTAAACAATTCAACTAGAGGCGCTAAGGTGACAGGAAACACAGAATAGCACCCTAAGGAAAAACTGTATCCATAATGTTCCACAATTAATCTCAGTCAATTCTATAAATAAGCGTAAGAAAACTTCACAAAATTTATTGAATGACTACAGTGTATGATGCATTGGAACACATTTATTATATACGGTCATTATAAAAATAGGTTAGTATTATAAACTTCAGGATAGAGTCCATTTTTCATTGATTAAGAAATTCATGTTCCCCTATCATCAATCTGGGCACTATTGTAAAAGGAAGTTAAGGAACGCAAAGTATCAATACTTACAAACAGGAGATGTTTTTGTGTTTTGAGAAATGAAGTACACAATTGGCTATTGTATGGCAGTAATCTGAATGATGCTTTATACTTTAAGATGCTTTCAAACACACTGCCTGAGTTCATCCTTTCAGTCTTTTCACTAGATCTTGCTGAGAGCAATGTAGGTAACCATTATGACAAAGAAAGGGTACAGAATAAAAGCAATTCCTTTGCAAGGACATTCCCTACTAAAAAGAGTCACCAAACTGATTATCAAGGATTTCTTGTTAATCTGAGTCCAGGGACAGGTAACTTAAGTGCCTATCCCCTAAAGCCGTCATCTAAGTAAGATAAAAAGCCAAACACAGATAGACAAGGGATATGAAAAAAGAAGTCATATACAAGTAACCAGACTCGGTCTGCAAACATATAGGGAAATATAATGCATGAGGGGTCAAAAGAAGAGCAAATTCAAATGGAGTATAAATTTAAGTCCATTAAATAAGCAAACATTCTAAGTAACATTAACAGGTAATGGTAGTGATGTTATGGAAAACCCAGTTCCTTAATACATTGCTGGAATCCCATAATTGATAAAATTATTAGGGTGGGAGAATAATGGATAAATACTCTCATCTGACCTCACTAATCATCCCAACAACATAATCCAACTACAGATATCTACCTACATGCACAAAGTGACTGCTGTAGTACTTTATTGGCAGAGAGAAAAACCACAGCTTAAACATTCTTTAGTATGGAAACCATTTAATTTTGGTATACTCATTTTACAGAATATTAAATACTGAATTAAACATGCCTATGCTTCTGTGAATAAAGGAGAATTAAAAATGGGCTCTATCCTGAAGTTTACAATACTAACCTATGCTTACATAAAAATATATAACAAATGTACTCCTAATGCATCATCATACAATGCAGTCTTCAATAAATTTGAATTTTGTGAAGTTTTCTTTAAATTAGATTTGTTGAACTAAAAGGATTGATGGTGGTTTTCTTTATTGGTATTCTACTCCTGTACCATTTATGTGAAAAAGCCTATCTTTAGAGAAGTCCTTTGATGAAAATTGAGAATGCATTTTAAAATATTGTACAATATTAATACCACAAGGTTTCATTGTACATAATGACTTTATCAAAGATAGAAATCAACTCAAATTTGTTTTCAAATACACTTCTCTTCAAAAGTTATTAAAATCCTAAATCAAGCAGTACATAAATACATACATGGACTGGCATGTTGAAGTAATCAGATTTGAACGCATCTGCCATTTCCCCAAAAGTACGAAGGGTATAGTCTCTGGCTGCTTGTTCAAAGCCAAAAGCTTCTTGAGGCTTACTACACTCCTGAAAAAAAAATTTTTTTTTAATTTATTCCAGGTGACAATTAAAAATGGTTAAATATAGCTGGGCAACTGCCAAACCAGCAGATTAAAAAAACAGGTTTTATTTATCTATTTTACTTCTATGCTATGTCTTCATTAGAAAAATTAAACTGCCTGCAGAATGGGGTTGCCCTATGTAGCAAATGAAAAATTAGTCTATTTTAACAACTACAACTTGGAATAATTTAAATATTTGTAAAGAGTCAGCCTAAAGATTCTACTTCCTACCAGGATCAAATATGGCTTTTAATACTGCAAATGATGGAAACAATGTCCTCTAAGAGTTAAAATTGTAAAATCAACACATGAAGGATTAGAACAGAAATAAATTACTTGATGGAAACAGAATAGGTCTCAGACCAGCAATATTTGATTATAACTTAGTATCGCCATCGAAAACAAAAGGTACACAGGCAGTACAACCTGCACTACCTCCAGTGGAACTATGGATTTGATGATTTTCAACACATCCCTCTTATGAGAAATTAAATATTTACTTCTTCCAACATCCACACACCTGCCCAAGGCCTAATACCTTCCCTTGAAAGGAACACCTACCTACCCTTATGTTGCAACATGGCTGCACAGAGAAGAACTAAATTCTTTATATCCAAGCTATACAATGTAAACATCTTTGCTATATATATTCCAAAACCTAACACATAGGTAATAGACCAACTGACTGCTTCGTAATACTCATAAAGTTATGGCAAAGTCTTCTTTAGATTTTATCTATGATACCACAGTATTAAAAATATTGATAGTGTTTCATGAAAATGTCTATATTATATTTATAAATGAAGAAAGAGTACTGAAAATTTCATATGTAATACAATTCCATTTGTTTTAAAAGGCCTATTACAAACAGAAAAGGTCTGGATGAATTAAACATCAAAATATTGATAACGGTCATCTATGTATATTGAAATCATATATATCCATTTTTCAACGTAAGTGTTTTTTTTACCATTTTTTGCAAAGAGCAATGGGAAAAAATGAAAAACAAAACAATGTAGCCATTACAATTTTCCACTGCCTTTTACCTGATCATACAGCTGTGAAATTCACAATACCTCCTTCCTATTCTGGTCCAAACCAGTTTTTGCCATTGGCCTCATTATTATCCACTGCCAAATCTAAAACCCAAAAGCAAAGAACAAATGCTCTGAAATTATCTAATGCTACCTCTGCCATCCAATTCTAACCTGCGCCAAACACTTAGGACACCTCCAGTCTCCCTTGGGAACATCGTGGAGAGGTGGGATCAAGCAAAAGGTATGGTAACTGTCATCACAGCCATCACACAAGAGAAGCCGGTCCTCATCGTTGCCACTGCCACATAAGAGGCAAACATATAGATCTACCTGTAGCAATAACAATAAGAACAGAACAAGGGCACATGAGCTACTATTTGATTTTGTGAAATTCTGAGAATAAGATGGATTTGAGGCATAATCTAGTCTCTCTACCCTGCTTCAAATCAAAAGGTTTCAACTTCTTCAAGGGACATTTCAAATGAAATTACCACTTTAAATTCTAATAAAAGGGGCGATGGTTAAGGAGTTTCCCAAATGCCCAGTGATAATGCATAATTATTACCTAATAATAGAAAGCTGAACATTCAACTAAACAGAGAGTCTCACTTTTCCAGTCTATTTATTGTACCAAATAAAAGTAAGGGTTTTCTGATTGGATTTTTTTCCTTGGTGGGTAAGGGGGGGGGGTGATATCTGTGAAGAGAACATTGAATTCTTGATTACTAATTTCAAATTCCAGGATAAAAGATCACTGTTGTCAGGCTACAACACTAGGCTTTCAGAAGGGGCAGAAGAGAAAAGCACGCAGATCCTCTGTAACACTCGCTTACTTTTATGTTCTGAAAAACACATAAAAGCCCTTCGGCTCTGTTATATCCTCCCTCTACTACACTCATTTCTTTTTCCTTCTTTCCCCTTACTGGCTGGAAACTTAAAAATCCTATGCTTGATTTTTTATTTAGTCTCAGCTCATTTGGAAGTGGATTAGTGATCTAAGAATAATTCTGTATACTAATCCAGCTCATCATTATTCAGTGCTAAACTGAATGTACTCCAGAAAAATGGCTGTCAATCTCTCTCAGATGTTACTACTGTTCTCATAATGGATTCATTTATTTTCTTGCTTATAAACTGATACTACAAACTAACTTGGAAAGGACTCTTCATTGTCAGGCACTAAGCTAGTCAATAATCTAAAGCAGGGATTCTTAACCTTTTTTGTTCCATGGACCCCTTACTAAGTCCACAGTATACTGTGTATTATTTAATATATCACCCCTGCACCAGCATGTCTCCACAAGAATGATGGGTTGTTGTTTTTTTTAAAATTTCAATTCAAGTTCACAGACTCCTGATTAAAAACCCCTGATCTAAAATATTCACTTGGGAGTAAAGGAGTTTATAGGACATAAGGAAATAAAGAAAAAGCCTAATAAAGGAAGATGTCAACTCACAGCATTGGTGGTTTTTTTAGATCGACTCTTGGGCTTTTCCTTCTCACTTTCTACAATATACTCTTTCTTCTCAATGGGCTCTTGCTTGATGGTACTCTTCATTTCTTTCTCTGTAGGAGGCAATCCAAATTTAGTTCCTTCTATACAGTGCTTTTCTCTGCCTCCTCCTTCCCAAAGTACAGAGTGAACACAAACATAATTTCATGCTGCTCCTCATTTTAGCCACAGTAGCACCAAGTGTTACTATGTTCAAGGAATTAGTGCTGATTACTTCATGATAAAATGCAAACTTTAGCACCATTTAAGTTCCAAGTTGTGGCAGAGAGAAGTTCCCTCTGGAGATCCTGCTCAGGTTTGTCTTGCTTTGTAAACAGGAGCTGATATAGCCTTCTTTTATAAGACCAAGTATACTGAGAAAAGCAAGTTCCTCTTAATCATGACTGTGAGACTGAGAGCTCACCGACTGCACCTCCTCCACATTATGTTACACTTCCATGATCTAAGAGTCTAAAGACTGAAAATTTTGACTAAAACACAGTACCTAAGACCTAATTTATACTAACTCATAAAAGAATAGTAAACATTGGTTATCAATTATCAGTGTGATAGGCCTTGTGCTAAATGTTTTGCATAGTATTTAATCCTTCACAACAAACCCATTTCAAAGATAAGAAAATTGCTATTAAAAGAAATCAAGAAACATGTCTATTAGTCATACAATAGTAGTTGAGCCAGAATTCATATTCAGGTATTTTTAAGACTCTACTATCTACTACATTGTGTGCTACCTTTCCACTATATCTCACCAGTCCCTAAGAGCCAGTTTTAACTATGTCTTCATTTTTATGTGCCTGCCCATATAGTATATAGGATTTCTCTTAAGACAGTCCCAAGCCTACCTCTCGGTGGTGACTTAAATTAACAGACAGCCAGGCAAGCAACTATCAACTAAAATTCAGACTTAGAAAACATGTCTGCCTGCCTTGACTGAAATAAATCTATGGCATTCAAAGATACCTATGCTTTTAGTAAATCACTTCTTTTCAATGTTATTAAACCAAATTACAAAGTTTCAACCAGCTGCAGTTGGGAAACTAAATCACATTCCTACTACACATTTATTCATGTGTTTTTCTCCCCTAATGGCCAGTTAATTATGAGGACAAGACAATGATATACTAATGTCTTAAAACCCAATCCAGTATCAGGGGAAGAATAGAGGGATTGAGAGGTGACTGCTCAGGCACAGGAGTTTTCTTTTTGGAGTAATGAAAATACTCTAAAATTGATTGTGGTGATGAATGCATAGCTCTGTTATTATACCAAAAGCCACTGTACACTTTGGATGAATATATCTCCGCCAAATTATCAAAAATTGCTTTAAAAAACAAACAAAACCCAGTCATTGCAGTGTGTAATAGTTTCCCTAAGTTGACTTAATTAATGTATAATTATTTTTACTTGTTTATTTTTTACTTCTTTCTTATTCATGTATAACTTTCTTACCATTTTCACATTTTGGAGTTGGACAACCCATTCGACGCCTCAGATTATGAGTTCTGGCTTCTGGTGTCTCTTCTGGTTCTATTTTAATATTCATGGCCTAAAAAATATTTTTCACACATTAATATTTCCCTTAAAAAATAAATCTTTAAAAACCTTAAGGTGACTAACAATCTTACAAGTGGTCCCTATTAATAGAATATTCAAAACATAATCTTGGGAAGCAGATGTGGCTCAACCACAGTTAGGTGCCTGCCTACCACATGGGAGGTCCTGGGTTCAGGTCCCAATGCCTCCTAAAAAAGATAAGCAGACACCCACACCCGCTGAAACATGCTGGACGCCTGCACCTCACCGCAATGAGCAGATGCCTAAATGAGCAGATGCCACAAGCCAGGAGAGCCTGCAGGGGAGCAGATGTGGTTGGACACTATCCTCCCAAATGGGAGGTCCCAGGTTTGGTTCCCAGTGCCTCCTGGAGAAGGCAAGCAAACAATGAGCAGATGGACAAGAGAACCATCTGGGGGAGGGAGGGGATAAGTTTAAAAATAAAGTAAATAAATCTTTTTAAAAAATACCCTTAAAGGGATCTCACCCTTAATGTTATTTAATGGGCAGCAGCTGTGACTCAAATGACTGAGCTCCTGCCTACCACACAGGAGGTCCCTGGTTCAGTTCCCAGTGCCTCCTAAAGAAAACAGCAAGCTGGCACAATGGGCAGGCACAGCAAGCTGACTCAACAAGAAACACAAGAAGAAAAACACAATGAGAGACACAAGAAAGCAGGGAACGGAGGTGGCTCAAGCACTTGTTAGGCACCTCCCCCCATACAAGAGTTCCTAGTTTAGGTTCCCAGGTCCTCCTAGAGACAAGGAAGATGAACAGACACAGCAAGTACAAACAATGAGGGGGTGGGGATAAATAAATAAATAAAATAATCTTTTAAAATATATATATATTGTTTTGGGGTGTTTTTTATTTTTGTATGTACAAAAGTCTTTATTTATCATTACCTTTTTTTCCTTTTTTTAAATAAAGTTAATAGATCACAAAGAATATTACATTAAAAAATGTAAGAAGCTCCCATATAAGCCACTCCCCACCCCACCCCGTCATTTTTGTAAACTGTATTTTTTTGGAGATATATATATCACAAAAAATATATATATCATTATTTAAGGAATGGATGAAAAAATCTTAGAAGTTACAAAAATATTCTCCACATCAAGAGGTCAAATAACAGGGAAAAGCCAAAAGATCAAAATAAATTATGAGGAAAAGTATTACTACCCAAATAAGAAACAACTCATTTTCCTCACCATATGCTTTATTCAAATCATCATTAAACCAGATCCTAAATAGATAAATATCGTAATTTCATTAGCCTACAAGTGTTTGCCGGCCTCTTCCAAGGACTACCAACATTTATGGAAAAAATTCATCTTCCACAATGATTTTCTAGTAATCGTTTTAGTAAATCCTAATTGTAAACTCTCTAATAATGCAGAAATAATTGTTAAGATTCCCTCCTTGGGAAGTGGATTTGGCTCAACTGATAAAGTGTGTGCCTACGACATGGGAGGGCCAGGGTTCAAACCCAGGGCCTACTGACCCATGTGATGAGCTGGCCCACAGACAGTGCTATGCCACGCAGGGGTGTGTCCCCCGCATAGGTGAGCCCCATGCACAAGGAGTGTGCCCTGTAAGGAGAGCTGCCCTGCGTGAAAAAAGCGCAGCGTGCCCACGGAGTGGTGCTGCACACACAGAGAGCTGACACAGCAAGATGATGCAACAAAGTGACACAGATTCCAGGTGCCTCCTGATGAGAATACAAGTGACACAGAAGAACACATAGCGAATGGACACAGAGAGCAGACAATGGGGGGAAGAAATAGAAGATAAATCTTTAAAAAAAAAAGAAAAAAATAAGATTCCCTCCTCAATCAGTCTGTTTACTTTCTTTCTCAAAGTGCTGTTACTTATTCAAAAATTGTAAACAATTTTGTGGTCTGTAACAATGAAGTGTTTGTGGAACTAAACCATCAATTTTTCCCACGTTTATTCATACATATTGAGAATGTCCACTGCTGACAGAATTTCTCCCATGGGCAGTATCACCACCACATGTCATTAAGGCAGATATTAACGTGGCACTAGGGCATGTCTCACAGCTACTTAAAAGATCAAGAATATGCTCAAACAAAAACTGATTCTTAGATTAATGAACTTTTTTTTTTTTTAAAGATTTATTTATTTAATTTCCCCCCCTCCCCTGGTTGTCTGTTCTTGGTGTCTATTTGCTGCGTCTTGTTTCTTTGTCCGCTTCTGTTGTCGTCAGTGGCACGGGAAGTGTGGGCGGCGCCATTCCTGGGCAGGCTGGGCGGCTTTCCTCACGGGCGCACTCCTTGTGCGTGGGGCTCCCCCACACGGGGGACACCCTTGCGTGGCGCGGCACTCCTAGCGCGCATCAGCACTGCGCATGGCCAGCTCCACACGGGTCAAGGAGGCCCCGGGTTTGAACCGCGGACCTCCCATATGGTAGACGGACGCCCTAACCACTGGGCCAAAGTCCGTTTCCCAGATTAATGAACTTTTAAGCATGCTTAAAGACTTTAACTCTTCCTATTCAAGGGTAGTCTCCTTCATTCAGGAAAATAATGTCACCAAATTTTTTTCCAGTTTCCAACTTACCTAAGTAAAAAACAATTTTCTTAACTATCCTTTCCTGAGAAAATAAAATGGCTAGTTTTTTTTCATCTTTATCAATAACTATTAAATAGCCAGAGATTAATTGAGAAGCCCAATTAATGTCATATAAGGTTCCCAAGCCTTATTTGTCTCCTATAAATTATCTGAGGCCTAAAACTTACATGCCCATCAGGCTATGCAGAAATCCAAAACTATTGCATTTCTGTATGGGAACATGGCAATTGGTCAAATATTCTTCCCTTTCCCAGGGGAAACTTCTAAGGCTAAAAAGTCTTAAAGCAAACTATCTTTCTTATCAGTTTTTCACCCCTCCTTTTTTCCCTCATGTTGCACTCTCATTTCATCTTATTTTTCAGTGTTCCCCCATGCTGCCCAATTCCCCCATCTTAACATAAATATCTGCCACAGACTACAAAATCCTTTTCAGAAAGCCTGAAAAAAAAAATAGCTTTCACTATCTTCCAACCTATCTTTTAAAAAAGTTTTTTCAGCAAATATCTTCCCATCTTCATATCTCTTAACCTTAAACTCCAATAAACACTGCAAAACTTCATCAGAATAACCAGGCAATCCAAATGTGATCACAAAGAACTCCAATTCTTTCAAAGGCTCTGACCATTAAAATTAAGCGAATGACTGTCCATTCAGGGAGAATAAACTTAAGAGTTCTTCAATTCCTTATCTCTTTGAAGGCACAATTTCCCCAGTATAAAAGCCAGAATACATACAGCATCCCTTTGTGAGATTAAGAAGGTCCGAAACTACAAAAAGCATATGCATGAAAGAAGTCCAGTATCAGAAAGACATTGGTACTAGGACTCAAGATAATCTGATCAAACTCATGAGGTTCTCACCTCTGCTCTCATGCGTTTTGCTCGTCGGGCAGGAGGACACGTTTCCAAGAGCTGCACAGACTGCCTCTGGGGAATATCATGGGGTTTATATTCCTTGTCCTTTGTATCCGTGGTCAGGTTTGGCTTCTGTAGACACTAGAAATAAAACAAACTGTACTGATGAATTTCTACCTTTACTCTTAGAGAATTTTATTATATTTTTGCAAGGTACTTTTGACAATTATTTACATAGATAACATGTCTGCAATTTAAAAAATCTAAATACAAAGACAAGTCTGCAGTTACCAAGCAAATATACATATCTATAGGTACAACAACTTTAAAAAGTTTTTTTTTAATAGATTAGTGATTTTGATTTGATCTACTTAATCATGGATGTCATTAGGTTGGAACAGGCCACAGCAGGCTCAAGGCACTCCAAATGCTTTAATTACCCATGCTTACAAATGTCAATTAATTGAAGGTCCAAATTGTTAGAATAGCTCCCTAAAAGATTCACCCTAATGATAGTCCATATTAGGAATATTTTTCATTGGGATAAAAAAACCCACATTTAGAGTAAAAAAATAGGGAATTCAACAGGTTTTCTAGATTGTACAACTCTAAAGTTTTACATACTTAGCAATGTTCTTTTTCTCACCATCTCACAATGAAATTACACTGCTTCTCAAGTGTATAAACGAGGTATTTCTAAAATGTTGCAATTCATAAAGCGGATATATCTCTCTGGTATACCTCTCTGTGCCCTTATTCATTGTAACTTCCATACTGAGATGTGAAGAATTCATAAAGAAAAAATTAATCCTTTGAAAACAACGCTATCTAGATCTGACTATAAACAAAGACATAAAGGTTCCACATACAATGTTCTGAACAATTTCATCCATGTACCCATCCCCACTAAACACTCCTACAATGTACATATTAAAAAAACCTTTCTGAATATCAAATTGTCCACTTTTTTCGTGTGCTAAAATGAATGCTTTCCTGGAAGAAAAACTCAATGCTATGGTTTAAGCATTATAGGTATATCTACAATATTAGGAGGGAGTTTTGATCAGTGGTTTACCCTCTGAAACCATGTTATTATCTTCCCACAGTAACCATTCTTAAAACTATAGGGCTCAATGCTGTAATCTTAAGAGACACTCAAAGGGTGTAAATGGATTATGACATTCCTCCTTCTACCAGGACCTTAGAATAAGTGCAGAATTTTTTTTATAATTTTATTTTATTTCAATCAGAATGAAAGTTTTTATCTGAATAAGGTGACAAACACAATTTTTTTAAAGAAACATAGTTACTATTGGAAAAGGGAACCATTAGCTATACAGTGTTTATTAAGTCTCCCAAGCTTAACGAATATCAACATTCTATCTGAAAATCTCCTTGGATATCTCAGCTGGTAAAAGAAAACAGGTTGGCAAGTTATTTCACAGGCTGTATCTTAATGTGAACAAACAGAAATAAACTTTAAACAGGAATTGAATGCAAAATCATAAGCCATAACAAGTAGACAATAATCCATTCTTTCTCACTGAAAAGAAGAAATGCCTGTGGTGAAGTTGATATAGATTTCAGCTTTCAACAACAGAAAGATATTTCCTCTACAATCTTACTAATTCCCCCCAAAGCTCCCAAGTATGACTGCTCCCAAACCAGAATAAAACACTGGAAGAAAAATCCACAAAACATCTTCTAAAACAACATCTTTCAAGCATTAACAAGGCCTTTTTATTCCCCCTAGAAGACAATGTAAAGTAATAAAATTAAACAGGTTAAGACTAGCCCCAGTACTCACCCTCAAACTATCTCCAGACAGAAATAAGTTGTAGGGGTTGAGGATTCTCTCATAATGCCCTCTGATGTGTGAGCCTACAGCTTTGCCAGGAGCAAATCCCATCTTGGTGGCAATTTTGGTCCATTTTCTATCCTTGCAAACAATTGCAAATCCACCTTCTTCTGCAACTAACTGTTAAATAAAATAGCAAAAGAAATCAGAAACACCTATGTGGAAATTACTTCTAAATTCCCTCATGCCTAGATATGACTTCAAGAACAAAATGTTCATGCCCATGGCTATCCAAAGGTGAAAATCTTTTAAAAATACCTTTCCCAAGTCAAAAGAAAAAAGTGCTATATATACACTATTAATTTTAAGTTAGAAAATTTTAAAATATCTTTTACAACATAGTCTCTAAACCTTTTGCCCTCCAAAAGGCTTCTTCTCACTTCTCCAAAGCAGTCAAGATTTTCTGGAAGAACTAGGTAACAAATCTCTAATATAAAGAATGGGCTCCCAGGAGCAGATATGGCTAAAGCCACTGAGTGCCTGCCTCCCACATGGTAGGTCCCAAGTTCGGTCCCTGGTGCCTCCTAAAAACAACCAACCAACCAACCAACCAACAAACAAAAACAATTCAGGGGAACCAATAAGGTTCAGTGGTTGAGGTTCTGGGTTCAATCCCTGGCCCCAGTTCTGTTAAAAAAAAAAAAAGGCTCTAGTACATGGTCCTACTCCATAACCCTTAAGGTATCCATAAACTAAGAAGTAGGAAGCATAGTAGCATGCTTTGGTGTAAAGTGTACCTGAGACTGAGTTATGACTCAGCCTTGCTTGCTAAATCTCCCTGAGTCTCAGTTTCCTTACCTGTAATAAAATGGAAGGAAACAGTGTACAGGATTATTGTGAAGTTTAAAAATGACTAAAAGCAAGAGCAATCAAGATGTTCTTTAAGATAAGCCTTCAACATCTGACAAGGAGATCCTGGTCCTCCTATCATTCAATGAAAGGAGAATTTCATCTCACATGTTTAAGACAGTAAGTTACATTTCGTCAGGAAAATGGTCATTAATCCTTTACCTTATTAAGCTGAAACAAGTCCAAGATCTTCCTCTCCACATGTGGAATTTTCAGAGTACTTCCCTGTAATTCCCAATACTTTGCAATCTGGTCCAAAAAATTCAATTTTACACGAGTTTGTGCCTAAATGACAAAAATATTGACTTTTAACCTCACTGAGCTTATTTTATAGCTTCTGCCTATTACTTTTCCATGTGGTATTTTCATCCTTAAGAATATTTAAAGTCAATACCTACTTCTCAATTCAATCCACAAAATCACCAAAACTATCTAAGATAAAGCTGGCTAACTAGCCATTTATACATTAACGCAACCAAACTTTAATTCAGCCCTATCCTGCCAGACAATGAGTTACATACTTGGTAAACCCTCCTATTAACATAATTAGGCACTTTGAAAGGCCCCTCTTTGAAAAGAAGTGCTAGAAGAGCACATTTCAAGTTATTGGTTAAGACTGTATGAGAAGTAAGCTTCTATATGCCCACCTTGTTCCTTCTACAACTGGATATCTTAATGGTCTGTACTCGAAAAGTACAAATTTTCTTATTTGCTCAAATACGAAAATGAATACAGTATATAAAAGTTATTCTCTTATCAATTTTAATAAGTCTTGATAATCTAAAGAACACAGGAAACTTTCTTAAGTGTTATTTCATTAACAGTGTTATTTCATTAACAGATTATTACTGTCTTTCTCAACACATTTTAGAAATTGTCCTTTTTCTCTCCCCTCCTTGTAACATACATATCTGACAGTCTTGCAAGTTTTGGTTTGTAGCAGACCAAAACTAAGAACGATGTTCAGACATTCCTAAACACATCCCAAGACCTCAAGTTAGCACCCATCTCTTCTTTCAAGCTTAACTACCAACAATTTTTTTCCCCATTTTTAACCTGATTAAAGCCTATATCCATTAGATGCTACCATAAAGGTCCAGAGAAATCAACGGACCATACATCCAATTTAAATTAGAAATGTTTGGTTTAGTATAGAAAAACAAAATAAAATACAGTTCAATACTAAAATCAGATTAGTAAAAGATTAATGTAAGCAACCTACTTCTATCAATATCCCAAGCCTTATCCACCTGTACTTTAAGACTTTCAGTGGCTTAGGGGCTTAACAAACTACATGTTCTTTAAAGAATCTCCTCCTTGGGATATTCCTTGCAGCTCTCAGGGAAACTAAAGCTTATTACTAAATCTAAGTGAAGACATATATTTGGAAGGAAAAAAGAGCAGGGAAATTGTTCTCCGGTGAATCATTTTGAAAGTAGATTCCTTTTAAGACTGAGGTCTAGCAGTTGCTACCTAAATTCTAAAGGGTTTAAATTAATAAGTCAAAATACAACTGACCAAAAAATCAGATTTTTAATGAAATTTGGTTTGCTGCAATGGCCTTACTGTCATTTGTTTTACCATGAACATCAATTATTGGCCACGGTTCTACGTCGACTTTGCTAAAACCATGAGATTGAAGAGAGATCCTCTGCAAAAAGGGTCCCTCTGGAATACACACACTATAACAGTAACTAGGACATTACCTCCAATTCATTCAGCCTCTGAATACGTGGGGTAAAGTGAAGTTTATCAACATCACATGCAAATGGTGGCTGCCAATCCTAGGGGAGAAGCAAAGGCTTATATTAGAAGAATTTGTAATTCTTAGACATTTTAAAAATTACTTTAAAATTAAAACCCAGGGAAATGGATATGGTTCAACTAGTTGGGCACCTGCCTACCATATAGGAGGTCCTGGTCCCTCTTAAAGACAAGCAGCTCAGCTGCCTAAATGAGCAGATGATACGAGCCAGGAGATCTGATAGCCTGTGGGGAGCGGATGTGGCTCAGGTCATTGGGCACTCGCCTCCCATGTGGGAGGTACCAGGTTTGGTTCCCAAAGCCTCATAGAGAAGGCGAGCACACAATGAGCAGGCAAAAGAGAGAACCATGGGCGGGTGTGGGGGGGATAGGGGGAGTGAGGGGGGGGGCTAAAACCCAGGGAAAGTAAAGGCATGTTTATCTCTAACCAGTCAAAACAAAATAGAACATAGGGTTGTAGTTCTTCAACCTTTTTTCTGCACATACTGCATAATACATATGACCATCTTTCACAAATGGAAGACACAATCCACTTACACACATCCCATCCTGATAACCTTGCCGCTAACCCATGTCACTGAGCCTCAACTTGTTGAAAAATCACTTAGGTGAAAAAGACTTTGACTTCCTTATTCCCATAAAAGTTATCTCTCTCTTAATAAAACAGCCAAAGTCATGTCAAATTATCTACAAAATATATTTTCATATACTTAACCTTCTAGTTGAATTAACTTTTATTATAAAATTGAGGCTAAGTTCTCCTGCGGAAGGAAAGGGAAAAAGTGACACAGATTTTTTTTTTTTTTTTTAAAGATTTATTTATTTATTTAATTTCCCCCCCTCCCCTGGTTGTCTGTTCTTGGTGTCTATTTGCTGCGTCTTGCTTCTTTGTCCGCTTCTGTTGTCGTCAGCGGCACGGGAAGTGTGGGCAGCGCCATTCCTGGGCAGGCTGCACTTTCTTTTCACGCTGGGCGGCTTTCCTCACGGGTGCACTCCTTGCGCGTGGGGCTCCCCCACGCGGGGGACACCCTTGCGTGGCACGGCATTCCTTGCGCGCATCAGCACTGCGCATGGCCAGTTCCACACGGGTCAAGGAGGCCCGGGGTTTGAACCGCGGACCTCCCATATGGTAGACGGACGCCCTAACCACTGGGCCAAAGTCCGTTTCCCGATTTTTTTTTTTTAAGATTTATTTTTTATTTATTTCTCTCCCCTACCCTCACCCGCTCCCCCCACAGTTGTCTGCTTTCTGTGTCCATTCGCTGTGTGTTCTTCAGTGACCGCTTCTATCCTTATCAGCGGCACCGGGAATCTGTTTCTTTTTGTTGCATCATCTTGTGTGTCAGCTCTCCGTGTGTGCGGCGCCATTCTTGGGCAGGCTGCACTTTCTTTCATGCTGGGTGGCTCTCCTTACGGAGCACACTCCTGGCACATGGGGCTCCCCTATGTGGGGGACACCCCTGCGTGGCAGGGCACTCCTTGCGTGCATCAGCACTGCGTGTGTGAGCCAGCTCCACACGGGTCAAGGAGGCCCGAAGTTTGAACCGCGGACCTCCCATGTGGTAGGCGGACTCCCTATCCATTGGGCCAAGTCCGATTCCCAGTGACACAGATTTTTGAAATCATTCTTAGCTGACACAGGTTCAAAAACTTCAGATAATAATTAAAAGGACTATAGTAACAGAGTAAGTGCCAAATGAAGGAAAGGGCAACTTAAAAATGGTAGGAGGGAACAGGTGTAACTCAGCTGATTGAGTGCCTGCTTCCCATGTAGTACAAGATAAATTCCTGAAGCCTCAAAAAAAAAAAAAGGAAAAAGGTAGGATCTCAGGGCTCTCTTGGCATCCTAGTTGGCCACAACCCCCATTTCCTAACTGGCTGAGCCTGGAGCCAGCCCACACATCCAGTGCAGGTCCCTGGTTCAAGAGGGAGAAGAAGAATCCTCATGCATATACTGGGAGCATTTATTATTAGCCCACTATATCTGGTGGCAGTGTAAAGGACTGAACTAGGACATTTGTCACAGACTGCCATCTTAGAACTTGCCCTATATGCAGAAGCCAGTTCACAAAGCTCTGCCTCACAACATTGTGATAAGGCAGCGGTCTCCACTGTCTAGGGCAAGAGATTGCTGGCTGTAGAACATACAGTGCAGTATCCAGTATTATGAGGAAACTGTTTCCTAGGGAAGAAGGACAATTCTGATCAGCATACATGGGGGAATTTCTCGGGCCACACACAAACATGCCTAAGATAAAACCCACAAACTAGATGAATGAGGAAGTCCCTGTCTCTTGGCCTCAAGCTATTCTCTAAATTCAATTTATTCATAAACTCTGAAGGAGAGAACACTCCAATGGATCAAACTGCAAAGAGTGGGAAAGATGTTTTCTTTTCTTTTTTGGTTAGTTCCTGGTGTTCAAGGAAAGTTCAGTTACAACAATAGCTGGATATAAGTTTAAGGAACAGGCACCTCAGTGTCTAAATTCCAATGGTAACACTATTCAATTATCAACATGTCCAGGTTTCAATACAAGATTACAAATGTACAACAAAACAAAGCAAAAACCAGGAAGCAATGGCATAAGCAAAGAAGATGAAAGCATTAGAAATCATCAGTGAGGAGGACCAGACCTAGGACATACCAGACAAAGACTTTAAAAATAGGGACCTAAATAAACTCAAAGAGCTAAAGGAAAACATGGACAGAGAACTAAAGGTATCAGGAAAAAAGACATGAACACAAAGAAAGTATCAACAGAGAGTTGGAAATTACAGAAATGGAACACAGCTAGAGACCACAGAAACAAATTTTTAAAATTCCCCACAGGGGTTCAACAGCAGACTGGAGCTGGCAAAAGTAAGTATCAGTGACCTTGAACTTGAAGACAATTGAAATTATCCAATCTAAGGAGCAGAAAGAAGAAATAAAAGTGAACAGCACATCTTAACAGGATCTCAGAGACAACCAAAGTAGATACAACCCCAGATAGGGGTGCTCCTGAGAGCTACAGAGACACCCAGGTCCTAGGGTCATGACAGATGGCTCTGGAAGTTAGTGCCTTGTCAGTGGGCCCTACTTTGGAATTTGTGCTCCTGAGAGTGATGGAATTGGACTCAGATGTGACCTCTCTATGCATGTTTCTTCTGTCACTGTTACTGTACGTGTGGTTGGCAAGGGGGTTGGTGTATGCTCAGGAGACTTGATTCTCTGGACTATGTGCCAGCTGGGCCCTGAGCCCTAGCAGAGTTGCAACACCTACTCTTGGGTTCGTTGGACTTACCCAGGTCAGCTACAGGGAGGTAAGGATGGTCAACCACTACACCAGGAAACCAAGAGTCTACAGCTGCAAGCTAGAGAATCCCATCCATCAGCCATGTGGGATCTAAGACCCCTTTCAATTTAGAGGTAGAATGGGCATCGCCATCCCAGGATCCTCAGCATGGAGGAATAAAATATGGATTACAGTGGACTTACTGGTATTCTACAATAGAATTATTGTGACTCTAGCAATGGAAGAAATATCGATATGGAACAGTGGCCACAGGCATTATTAAAGGCAGGGAGAGGGAAAAAGAAGTGTGATATTGGGGCATTTTTGGGATTTGGAGTTTCTTCAATGGTATTGGAGGGACAGGTGCAGGACATTATATATCCTGCCATAACCCACCAAATGGACTGGGAGAGAATATAAACCACAATATAAACTATAATCCATGCTGTGTAGCAATGTTCCAAAATGTACTCATCAAATGCAACAAATGTACCACACTAATGAAAGAAGTTGTTGATGTGGGAGGAGTGGGGGGTGTGGGGAGTGGGGTATATGGGAACCTCATATATATACAGACACACACACACACACACATTTTTTAAAAAGATTTATTTATCCCCCTTCTCCCCTCAGTTGTCTGCTCTCTGTGTCCATTTGCTGTGTGTTCTTCTGTGACTGCTTCTATCCTTATCAGCGGCACCAGGAATCTGTGTTTCTTTTTGCTGTGCCATTTTGCTGCACCAGATCCCCGTGTGTGTGGCGCCATTCTTAGGCAGGCTGCACTTTCTTTCACGCTGGGTGGCTCTCCTTACAGGGCGCACTCCTTGCGCGTGGGACACCCCTGCGTGGCACAGCATTCCTTGTGCGCGTCAGCACTGCGCATAGGCCAGTGTTTGAACCGCGGACCTCCCATGTGGTAGGTGGACGCCCCATCCACTGGGTCAAGTCTGCTTCCCATCTCATATTTTTTAATGTAACATTTTGTGTGGTCTATGTATCTTTAAAAAAAAAAAAGATAATTTAAAAAAAGTGAATAGAGCCTGAGGAACCTGTGGGGCACTATCAAGTGTACCAATACACATTGTGGGAGTCCCAAAAGAAAGAAAGGGGTAAAGAGAATAATCAAAGAAATAATGGCTGATAATTTTCCCTAATTTAACAAAATACATAAATATATCCAACAAATATGCTCACCAAATGCCAAACACAACCAGTTACCTATCGTCTAACTGTCAAATAACAAAGATAAAGAGAATTCTGGAAGTCCAAAGAGAGAAGCAACATGTCACATAGAAGAAAATATCAATAAAATTACAGGCTGATTTTTCATCTGAAACCATGGAGGTAAGAAGTCAATGGGATGATATAGTTAAAGTACTGAAAGCAAAAAACTGCAAACCAAGAAATCTATATCCAGCAAAACTCTTAAAAATTAGAGAGAGATTAAATCATGCCCAGATAAACAAACACTTTGACTTTGTAACGACTAGACTGGCCTTACAAGAGATGCTAAAGGGAGTTCAGCAGGTTCAAAAGAAAGGACAACAGACAAACAGATGGAAGCCACAGGAAGAAATAAAGATCTCCAGTAAGTACTGTGGCAAGTTAGAAATTATTTTAAGAATCCCTAAGAGAGAAAGATGATGTTTTTAAACTAATCTATTCCTGTGGGTGTGAAAACATACGATTGCATTAAATTCATATGAGGGTCCTTGGATTAGATTACTTGATAGGATCGATTTAGGGCTTTTTATTGGACTAAGTAAGGCATGACTGAGATTGAGTTTTTACCCCCTTGCTGGGTGTCTCATATAAACCCAGAGATAAGAGAAAGACAGAGGAAAAGGGAGCTGCCATATTTGATCCTGCCATGTAAGAGAAGACTAGAGGATCGTTTAAGCATGAAGCCCCCAAGAGGCTGGGCCCATGAAGCAGTTCAAGAGGAGAGAAGCCCACGAGAGGCTCAAAGAGCTGAAACCCAGAAACAGACAAGCCCTGTGGCCTGGCTGACCTCAGCTGAGATCAAACCTTGGCAGAGATCAGAAGCCATCTTGCTTCAACATGTGGCAGCTGACTTTGGTGAGAAAGCACCTCTTATGGTACCTTGGTTTGGACTTTTCACAGCCTTGGAGCTGTAAGCTTTTATCCAAAGTAAGTGCGATTTATAAAAGCCAACCCCTTTCTGGTACTTTACATCAGTAGCCCTTTGGCAAACTAAAACAGGTACCAACATGGGAAAAGATAAACACCAATACTATTGTATTTTTTATTGTAACTCCACTTTTTACTTGCTAAGGATCTAAAATGCAAATGCAGAAAATGTAATGAAAAATCATTGGTTTGGGACTCATAATGTATAAACATTTAATTTGTGACAAGAACTATATAAAGTGGGGGGACGAACTACATAAAGTGGGGGGACAGAACAGTATAGGAACATAGTTTGTATATACTATTGAAGTTAAGTTGGCAATAAAGCTAACAAGAGTATTACAGATTAGCCTGTTAAACTTAAGCCCCATGGTAACTACAAAAAAAAAGTATTACAGAATACACAAGCTCACAGAGAAGAAAGGAGAGTTCAGGCTGCCAGAGGTGGGAGGCAGGGAAAATAAGTTAATAACTGTGGGTGTACGGTTTCTGTTTGAGAAGACAGGAAAGTTTTAGTAATGGATGGTGGTGATGGTATGGCAGTATTGTGAATGTGATTAATCCCACTGAATTGTATGCTTAAGAATGGCTGGGATAGGAAAGGTTATGTTATACATATGTTTCCACAATTTTTAAAAAAATGTAGTATCAACTAAAGAGTCAGTGACAATTAAATGCAAATACGTGGGAAGCAGATTTGGCTCAACTGATAAACTGATAGAGCATTCGCCTACCACGTGGGAGGTCCAGGGTTCATATCCAGGGCCTCCTGATCCATGTGGTGAGCTGCCCCACACGCAGTACTGATGCACACAAGGAGTGCCGTGCCATGCAGTGGTGTCCCCCGTGTAGGGGAGCTCCACGTCCAAAGAGTACGACCCTCAAGGAGAGTTGCCCCGAGCAAAAAAAGCACAGCAGGCTGCCCAGGAGTGGTGCCGCACAAAGAGACACAGATTCCCACTGTCACTGGCAAGAATACAAGTGGACACAGAAGAACACACAGTGAATGGACACAGAGAGCAGATAACTGGGGGGGGCGGGGGGGAAATAAATTTTAAAAAAATTTTTAAATAAATAAAGAAACGCAAATACATGATCCTGGAAGGGATCTAATAAGGCAGAAGAATAGACTGAAAAGGACATTATTGGGACATATGAAAAAATTGGAATATGGACTGTAAGCTTTCTATCAATGTTAAATTTCTTGAGCTTAATAACTGAACATAAGATGGTTATGTAAGTGAAATTCTTGTTATTAAGAAATGAGCATGGCAGTGAAGTGTTCAAGGAGCATGATGTATATAAACTACACTCAAATGTTGGTAATTACAGATAAGGCCTTTAAGTGTTTCTCTAAAGTTGTCATACTGCCTTTTAAGACTATAGCTAATGTTTAAAACCTCAATGACACAGTATGCTTTCTGGATAAAAAAACACTACTTACTCGAACCAAGGTCAAAAAGATGAAAGTTGGTAATTTTTGCAAGGCTTAATAGAGAAAGAAAGAAGCTTAATTGTACAAAATACATTGTAATAGTGGGAATTTGCTTTGCTTCTTAATATACTATAACGTGGCTTAGAGATTTGCACTCTAATACTTTATAACAGCTTCTGCCCTTCTGAAATGAATTGATCTGGATGTGAAAGACCAAAAACATAAATGGTCAAACATTTGGTCTTACTATTATCCAAATAGTCTGAAAATCTTGTGAGCTAAGACTAACAGGTTAAAAACTATGTTATCCTCTGATTCATTAGATAATATGCCCTCTAATCCCAAAACTCAATGATATAGAAAATAATTTCATGATATCAAAAGTCGATATAGGCGGCAGACTTGGCCCAGTGGTTAGGGCGTCCATCTACAACATGGGAAGTCCACGGTTCAAATCCCGGGCCTCCTTGACCCACGTGGAGCTGGCCCACACGCAGTGCTGATGCACGCAAGGAGTGCTGTGCCATGCAGGGGTGTCCCCGCGTAGGGGAGTCCCACAAGCAAGGAGTGCGCCCCGTATGGAGAGCCACCCAGCACAAAAGAAAGTGCAGCCTGCCCAGGAATGGCGCCGCACACACAGAGAGCTGACACATTGACATGACACAACAAAAAGAAACACAGATTTCCTTGCCGCTGACAACAACAGAAGCGGACAAAGACGACGCAGCAAATAGAGAAAACAGACAACTGGGGGTGGGGGGTAGAGGGGAGATAAATAAATGAGGGAAACGGACTTTGGCCCAGTGGTTAGGGCGTCCGTCTACCATATGGGAGGTCTGCGGTTCAAACCCCGGGCCTCCTTGACCCGTGTGGAGCTGGCCATGTGCAGTGCTAATGCGCGCAAGGAGTGCCGTGCCACGCAAGGGTGTCCCCCGCGTGGGGGAGCCCCACGCGCAAGGAGTGCGCCCGTGAGGAAAGCCGCCCAGCGTGAAAAAGAGAGAGCAGCCTGCCCAGGAATGGCGCCGCCCACACTTCCCGTGCCGCTGACGACAACAGAAGCGGACAAAGAAACAAGACGCAGCAAACAGACACCAAGAACAGACAACCAGGGGAGGGGGGAAAATTAAATAAATAAATCTTTTAAAAAATAAAAAAATAAAAAAATAAATGAATAATTTTTTTTTAAAATAGTCTATATAGTAGGGAAGTGGGTGTGGCTCAGCCGATTGGGCTCCTGTCTACCATATGGGAGGCCCTGGGTTTGCATCCCAGGGCCTCCTTGTGAAGGCAAGCTGGCCCATGCCCGTGGAGAGCTGGCGCAGCAAGATTACGCAACAAAGGGAGACAAGCAGACAAAGAACACACAGCAAATGGACAAAGAAAGCAGACAAGAAGCAAGCAGCAAGGGGGGTGGGGGATAAATTTTAATAATAGACCTTAAAAGAAAAAGTCTATATAGTAAAGCTTTGGAGAATGAGATGAGTATAATTTTATGTATTTAAATAACATATGTGCATTTTGTTTTTCATAGCATGAAACATCTTCAAATAAAATGAATCCTAAAAAGAAAACATCAAAAGGAAAACAGTAAAAGCACCTGGCAGGAGGCTGTTGACTGAGGGGGTAGCAGGTGCCCTCTTCCCACTGCTAATGAAGACTTTAACAAATGTAAGGACATTCCATGTTCATGGACTGGAAGACTAAACATTGTGAAGATGTCAATTACAAACCAAGCTGATTTATAGATTAAATGCAATATCAAATATAATTCTAACAGGTTACTTTACAGAAATAGAAAAAAATTATGAAATTTAATTGGAAGGGAAAGGAGTCCCAAAGAGCCAAACACATCCTAAATAAGAAGAGCAAAGTTAGAGGACTCACACTTCCTACTTAAAGTGTAGTATAAAGTTACAGTAGTCAAAAAAGCATCGTACTTGAACTTACAATTAACACTATACTTAATAAATATATGTCCCGGAGACTTAAATCTTTGGTCCGTCCACATACCAGTTCAACCCTGAATCTCAGCAGAGTTGCAACACCTACTCTCCAGTTCACTGGACTGACCAAGGACAACTAACAAAGAGATCATGAGGAACAACGCCCATCCCAAGGAACAGTGTCTTCAACTGCAAGCAAAACAGTTCCATCCATCTGCCCCATGGGATCTAAGCCCCCTCTCTCAGTTAGAAGCGGAGCGAGCATCACCATCCCCAAATCCTCAGGATTGGGGAACGAACAGTGGACTAAAATAGACCTATTACTATTGTACTATAGACATTATTATTTTAACAATGGAAGAAATTTTATCACTGATATAAAGGCAGTGGCCACCAGAAGTTCTGAGGGAAGGGAGAAGGAAGAATGGTGTAATAGGTAATATGGAGGCATTTTTGGGATATTGGAATTGTCCTGCATGACACTGCAATGATGGATACAGGCCATTATACATTTTGTCATAACCTACAAAATTATGCAGGACAGTGTGTAAACTACAATGTAAACTACAGCCCACTGTTTGTAGCAATGCTTCAATATGTGTTCGTCAATTGTAGCAAATGTACCACACTAATGAAGAATGTCATTAATGTGGGAAAGTGTGGGAGGGGGAGAGAGGTGGGCATATGAGAAATCCCTGTATTTTTTAGGTAAAATTTATGTAATCTAAAGCTTCTTTAAAAATAAAAATAAATTATTCTTAAAAATATAAACACTTTTAAAAAAAAAAAAACAGCATGGTTTTGACATAAAAGTAGACACACTGATCAATAGAATCAAATTCTGAGTTCAGAAATAAATCCTCACCTTTATGGCCAACTGGTTTTTGACAAGCCTACAAAGTCCATGTTTATTTTTTTAAAAAGATTTTTTATCTATCTCTCCCCCCAACTCCCACTGTCTGCTCTCGTGCCCATTTGCTGTGTGTTCTTCTGTGTCTGCTTGCATTCTCATCAGGCAGCATGGGAACCTGTGTCTCTTTTTGTTGCATCATCTTGCTGTGTCAGCTCTCTGTGTGCAGTGCCACTCCTGGGCACACTGTGCTCTTTTTTTTTTTTTTGCACAGGCTGGCTCTCCTTGTGGGGCGCACTCCTTGCATGTGGGGTTCCCATACACGGGGGACACCCCTACATGGCATGACACTCCTTGCACAGGGCAGCACTGTGTGTGGGCCAGCTCACCACACGGGTCCAGAGGCCCTGGGTTCGAACCCTGGACCTCCTATACGGTAGGTGGACACTCTATCAGTTGAGCCACATCTGCTTCCCCCAAGTCCATGTTAATGGAACAAAACAATCACTTTAACAAATGTTGCTGGGAGAACTGGATATCCATAACAAAAAGATTCAAGATACAATATTCAACTCAAAATGGATCAAAGACGAGGAGTTCTGACAAAATGGCATCAGCTTAGGTGGGCACTCTCCAGATCTGAGAAGGGTCAAAATCCTACCCGAGTGAGCTGTTTTGGGAACTCACAGAACAGGAGGCTTCAGAGCATCAATCTGGGGGGGAACTGGACAAAGAGATATAGAGCCCAAGGGAAAACACCAAGAGTTTCTTGCCCCTTTGGCTGCAAAGGGCTAACCCCCATCTTCGAGGCAAAAAGCCTCCGCCCAGCCACCAGGTAGGAGGAAGCATACCCTGGGAGGAAAAGGGTCCTGGTGAAGAGTGGAGAGGCGTTTCCTTTCTGTGGGTTTGGTTACCTGGGTCCCCTCTGAAACTTCAGGGAATAAACTAGCTCGCACCAAGGCAACCCTGGGAAGAGGCGAAAGGGGAATCTGCTCAGGCAGCCTGACACATCCAACTGCCCTGGGAGAGAGGAACTTGGGTAGGGAAAAGGCAGAGACAGGCAAGTGATAGTCTGGGACTGAAAACTATCAAAATTTCAGCTCCCCTAAGGGAGGCGGGCAGTGGGAAGCCTCAATAAGCTTTCAAGGGCCTATTTAGTGTCCCCTGGGATGAAAGGGGATCTGGAAGAGGGTTGAGAGTGGTTTCTTGGTGGTGAGTTCAGTCACCAAAGTCCCCTTTGAATTTCAGAAAGGACCTCGACCTGACCAGGAGAGGGGAGGGGATGTCCACTCACACACACTATCACGCCCAGCTGTCCTTGGAGAGAAAGCAATAAGAATAAAAAGGGGACAGGGACAGACAAGCGCCTAATCAGCAGGACTCTGGCAAACTGCAAAGATTCTAACTTCCCCGAGGGAAAGTGGGCAGATAGCTTTCTCAAAGACTAACTGACCCAAGGAGAAGTTTAGCTCAGTGGAGGAATTCCTGCCTCAAATTTACGAGGTACCTGATTCAATTCCCAGTTCCTCTTAAAGAAGTAATCCACCAGGTTATAAGACATCCAACTGATACTTTAGGAAAAGGAACATATAGACGTAAATCTTTTTGTATTAGTTTTTCTTGGATCTCTTATTTTTCTTTAAAAAGGTTACTTTTTAAATTTAACTTAGTTTACTTGCTAAAACCTTCTTCATCTTTCTATCTTCTGCCTTTGTTGTTGTTTTTACACTCCACCTCTTTTTGTTTGGTCTTCAATTTTTCTTGTCTTTCTCTACTTTTTTCTCTGTTTTCTTTGTTTTTTAACTTTTTTTTCTATTTGTCTTTTCTCTTTCCCTCTCTTCTCATCATCTGGCCTTTTAATTCCTCCTATATATTTTTCTCTATTTAATTTCTCACCCCATTGTTTGTACTCAACTTTTTTACTCTTATTCCTTGCACATCTTACTCGAATGTATTATTCATTTTCCTAGGGCTCATACAGTTCCTCTCTACCTTCTACTACTACTATTACTATTACCCCTTTTTCTCTTCTTACATCTTTCCTTTTCTCTGGCCCTAATTTTTTAACTCAAGGGAACATCAACAGGAAGGAAATAGAATTAGAGAAACCAACTGTCAAAAAGTAACCTTACAAAAGCAAAGAAACAACAATATAAAACACAAGATTAGAAAGAGAAGCTAATCAACTGAACAAACCCATCAAGACAAAACTAATGCCTAGACACCAACAAAAAATTACAACCCATACTAAGAAACACGAAGACATGACCCAGTACAGGGAAAACAACTAAAAAACAGTAGGAGATGCAGAACATGGAACAACTAATCAGAGATGTCCAAACAAATATCATGAATGAACTTAATGAAGTGAAGGAAGAGATTTAGGATATTAAGAAGACACTAGGAGAACACACTGAAGAAACTGTAAACATACATAAAAAGGTAACAGAGGGAAGCAGACTTGGCCCAGTGGATAGGGCGTCCATCTACCATATGGGAGGTCCACGGTTCAAACCCCGGGCCTCCTTGACCCATGTGGAGCTGGCCCACACGCAGTGCTGATGCACGCAAGGAGTGTCCTGCCACGTAGGGGAACCCCACGCGCAAGGAGTGCACCCTGTAAGGAGAGCCGCCCAGTGCGAAAGAAAGTTCAGCCTGCCCAGGAATGGCGCCGCACACACGGAGAGCTGACGCAGCAAGATGACGCAACAAGAAGAGACACAGATTCCCATGCCGCTGACAACAGAAGAGGACAAAAGAAGAATACATAGCAAATGGACACAGAGAACAGACAACTGGGGCGGGGGGAAGGAGAGAGAAATACATTTTTAAAAAATAAATCTTAAAAAAAAAAAGATAACAGATATGATGGTGATGAATGGCACAATACAAGAAATTAAAAATACACTGGAAGCATAAAACAGCAGATTTGGACATGCAGAGAAAGACTCAGCAATATGGAACATAGTACAGCTGAAATCAGACAGTAGAACAAATAGATAAAAAGACAGAAAAAATCCAACAGGGACTCAGGGATTTTAATGACAACATGAAACACACAAACATACACATTATAGGCATCCCAGAGAGAGAAAAGAAGGGAAAAGGGACAGAGGTGTGTTAGAGGAAACAATGGCTGAAAACTTCCCAACCCTATTGAAGGACACAGACATCCATATCCAGGAAGTACAGTGTATCCCAAACAGTATAAATCCTAACAAGCCTACTCCAAGACATATACTTGTCAATCTGCACAATGCTCAAGACAAAAAGAGAATACTGAAAAACAGGAAGAAAAAAGAGAACCATCACATAAAAGGGAAGTGCAATAAGATTAAGTGCTGATTTCGCATATGAAACCATGGACGTAAGAAGGCAATGGTACGACATTTTCAAGGTGCTAAAAGAAAAAAACTTCCAACCAAAATTCTCTATCCAGCAAAACTGGCATTCAGAAACAAGGGAGACTTCAAAATATTCACAAATAAACAGTAATTAAGAGAGTATGCCAACAAGAAATCTGCACTTCAAGAAATACTAAAGGGGGAAGCAGATTTGGCTCAAGGGACACCTACCACCTACCACATGGGAGAGACAGAGTTCAAACCCAGGGCCTCCAGACCTGTGTGATGAGCTGGCCCACACACAATGCTAATGCATGCAAGGAGTGCTATACCACGTAGGGGTGTCCCCTACATAGGGGAGCCCCACGCGCAAGGAGTGCACCCTGCAAGGAGAGCTGTCTCATTCAAAAAAAAAACGCAGCCCACCCAGGAGTGGCGCTGCACACACAGAGAGCTGACACAGCAAGATGATGCAACAATAAAAGATACAACACAGATTCCCAGTGCTGCTGACAAGAATGCAAGTGGACACAGAAGAACATACAGTGAATGGACACAAGAGAGCAGAATGGAGGGAGAGGGGGAAGGGGAAAGAAACAAATAAAAAATAAATCTTAAAAAAAAAAATAGGGGATGGGGGAAAAGAGAGAGGATGTTGGATATATGGGAATCTATAGTCTGTATGTGACTTTGCTGTGACCTAAAACTTGTTTGAGAGGGAATAAATGGAAGATAATGTCACTGTACATACAGGACAACAGACCTCACAGTAATGAAAGGCAAAATGTCAAAGGGAAATTTTTAATATTTTTTATTATCCCCAATTTTTAAATTTTTAAATTGCTTTGTTTTTCTTATTTTTAAAACTACCATTATTTCATTTTCTTATTAAGTGTATTTAGCTATTTTATGGGCTTCATTTTTGAAATTCTGAATCACAGAAAAATTACAACTGTGGCAGGGGAGGACCATTTGTGTGGAGCATCAGTAATGGGGGATACATAGGATGAGGTTCACCGAGACGCACATATAAGGCACATAAATGTATCCAAGTATTCATGGGGCATTGTTCCGGTGGATGGAGATTCACACAAAAACAAAAAGAATATTGAATTTCCACCCTGGGGAGCTCTGCAACATTCTCTAATAGGATACCAAGCATCTGCCAAATACAGAGGCAAGAGCTAGTGAAGGAGGATGGTCCATTGATGGGCTCTTGGTATTGATCACTATGCTTATGAACCTTACTCTTGAAACAGAAACTTAGCCTAGAATTACAGGGTGCCTAAGCATTACCTCCTGAGAACCTCCTTGTTGCTCAAATATGGCCTCTCTCGAACTCAGCATTTAAATGCAATAATTTCCTCCCAGCGTGGGCCATGACTCCCAGGGATGAGCCTCCCTGGCACCAAGGGATTACTACCAAGCACCAACTTACAATGCTACTGGAAAAAGACCTTTCCTTTCCCAAAGGAAGAAAAAGTAATGACAAATGAGTTTATATGGCTAAGAGGCTTCAAAGTGAGTCAGGATGTCATTCCAGAGCTTATGCTTATACACATCTCAGCAGGATCTCATTGACTGCCAAATTAGATACTACCCCAAATAGTGGGGCTCCTGAGGGTTCTGGGGACACCCAGGCACTACGGTCAGGGCAGATAGCTCATGAGTTTGGTACCTTGCCAATGGGCCCTACTTTGGGGTTTGTGCTCCCCAGTGTGACAGAATTGGACTCAGCTGTCATTTCCCTATACATGGCTCTTCTGTCCCTTCTATTTGAATCTATAGTTGGTGCTGGAGTTGGTAGGTGTATGTCTTTAGGCTGTCCATGTGACAGCTGGGCCCTAAGCCTCAACGGAGTTGCAACACCTACTCTCCAGTTCATTGGACTCACCAGAACTAACAAGGAGGTGATGACGGAAAACTACCATACCAAGGAACAGAGAGTCTCTACAACTGCAAGAAAGAGAGTCCCATCCCTTGGTCATAATGGACTAAGTCCTGTCTCAATCAGAGGTGGTGTGGGCATTACCATCCCAGAATCCTCAGGATTGGGGAATGAACTATGGACTAGAGTAGACTTACTGGTATGCTACTATAAACTTATTGTGATTCTAGCAATGGAAGAACTTATATCATTAATGTAGACACAGTGGCCACTGGAGGTGAGGTCAGGGAGAGGGAAAACCTGTGTAATACAGGGCATTTTTGGGACTTGGGAATGGTCCTGAATGACAAGTGCAACAACAGGTACAGGCCATTACACATCTTGTCATAACCTATAGAATTGTGTGGGAAAGAGTGTAAACTACAATGTAAACTATAGTCCATGCTTAGTGGCAATGCTCCAAATGTGTTCATCACCTGCAATGAAAGTACCACACTAATGAAGGATGTTGTTAATATGGGTAAATGTGGGTAGTATGGGGAGCAGGGCATATGGGAATTCCCTATCTTTTCTACGTAACATTTATGTCATCTAAATATCTTTTTTAAAAAAATAAAAATAAACAATTATCAAAGATTGCACAAAAAAAGGATCAAAGACCTAAAGATAAAAGCCTGGACCTTAGGGAAACGGTGTAGGTCAATTGTTGAGCACCTGCTTCACATGTACAAGGTCCAGGGTTCAACCCATTACCACCTAAAAATAAATAAATAAATAAATAAATAAATAAATAAATAAATAAATAAATAAATAAATTTTTTTGAAGCCTGGACCATAAAACTCCTCAAAGATAATGTAGGGGAAGCATCTACAAGGCCTTGTAGTAGAGGTAGTGGTCTCTTAAACCTTACAGCCAAAAGCATAAGCAACAAAAGAAAAAATATAAATGGGACCTCCTCAAAACTAATATTTCTGCAACTCGAAGGACTCTGTGAAGAGGGTAAAAGGCAGCCTACTCAGTGGGAGGAAATATTTGGAAATTACACACCCAACAAGGGTATAATATTCATGATATATAAAGCTATTCAAAACTCAACAGTAAAAAGACAAATGACCCAACTGAAAAATGGGCAAAAGATCTGAACAGACACTTCTCTAAAGAAGAGATACAAATGGCAGGGAAAAAAAACACATGAAAAAATATTCAATATCATTGGCTATTAGGGAAAAGCAAATCAAAATTACAATGAGACATCATTTCATAACTACTAGAATGGCCACTATTAACAAAACAGGAAACTACAAAGTGTTGGAGCAGTGAAGAGATAGGAATGCTTATACATTTTCAGTGGGAATGCAGAACAGTACAGTCACTGTGGAAGTCTGTTTGGTGGTTCCTAAGGAAGTTGGATATAGACCTGCCATATGATCTGGCAATAACACTACTAGGTATATACCAAGAACTGAGAGCACTGACACAAACAGACATCTGCACATTGATGTTCATAGAGACATTATTCACAATTGGCCAAAAGATGGAAACGCAGTGTCCAGCAACTGAAAAATGGACAAACTGTGGTATACACACACAATGGAATATCATTCAGCTGTAAGAAGAAATGAAGTCGTGAAGCATATGACATGAATGAACCTGGAAGACATGCTGAGTGAAGCAAGCCAGGCACAACAGGACAAATATTGTATGATTTCACTATTATGAGCTAAATATAATACACAAACTCTTTGAGTAAATAGCTGGAATATAAATCACCAGGGAATAAAATGTGGTTAGAGAATGGAAAACCAAGGTTAAATGTGTGCAGAGTTGGGGAAAAAAATGTTTGGAAATGAATAGAAATGATGAAAGCACCTCATAGGATTTGTAATTAGTAGCACTAACATATGGGTAAGCCAGTGGTTTGTTTTGTGCTGTTCTTCTTTTCCTTGTGGTTTTTTTTTTTTTTTTTGAGTAAATAAAAATGCTCTAATACTGATGGAGGTGATGAATGCACAACTCTGTGATTGTACCATATGCCACTGACTGCACAGTTTTGATAAATTTTATAGTTTATGAACAAAAAGAATAATAGGGTGGGTTGGAGAAAAAATATACCAAATATAAGAAATGACTATAGTTAGTAATAATACCTTGACTATGCTCTTTCATAATTCGTTTGAAATATTTCACAACAATGTAAGGTATTGGTGGTGGGGAGAGGTATGGGAGCTCTGTATGATGCTATGAATATTTGTTTTTTTAACCTCACAACTTTTACTATACACACATTCATGTATGAATGATATCTTTAACTTCAATAAAAAATATATTTTAAAAAAAACTAATCACTGCAGACTTTGTTTCCTGGTTAACAAAGAATGAAAAGAAAAAGAGATAATAAATGTCATTCAGCTTTGAGAACTTCACTGTCAGCTGCAAAGCTCTACTCTAATAAAAGAATTACATATTATTTGGAAGAGTCACTGTCATATTAAAACTAAGGTATCCTTGGCAAAGTCTGGTCTCATTGGGCCAGACTTCGCCAAGAGAAAAGAAATGAGACTTTAAATGAGAAAAGAAAAAAAAAAAACAAAAACATTAAGAAGGGAAGGCAAGAGACCATAATAAAGCCTGTAAGTGAAAATTTTAAAATAGAAAAATAATCCTGAAGTAGCCAAATAAACTATCAAAAAATCCCCACTTAGAAATACTGCTATAATCTTTGATACTTAAGTATTTGATACTTAAAGGGCTACTGGACCTTATTAACTATCATGTAAATTAACCAAAAAATAAAACTTTACCCCATCAATAAAGCTGATCATAAATCATTTTTCTAACATAAAATCAGTATTTCCATAACAACTAAGGTATCTGAAAGTTAGTATATTGTAAGCAGTCCCATATATATTCTCTACTGAGTTTTTTCCTTTACTTTTAAAATCTTAAAAATGGTAGTATTTTAACCCCTTCAAAATAAAAAGTCCAACAACTTTATTATTAAAAATCTCAATTACTTTCCTCAGCATTAAAAAATGTATTCCTTAGGAAAGCAATTAAAGAAGTTGAGGCTTCAAAATCCTCAGGAGAGGTGTGAAAAACATCAGGTAAACATTTTTCTTAGTCCCAGCACTAATGTAGCAACAACTTAAAGCACACATAACTAAAAGGATTGTTTCAAAGATAAGTCATTGTGATAATAATTTTCAAAGGATGCTATAAGATTTTTCAAAGTACTCTATGAAAATTCACTCTTTAAATGATCGATCATTAGCATCCATATACTTAGTAAATCAGAATAGTGTTTTAATCTTTCTAATTATAACGGAGCTGTTATCACTTTGAGATCCGATTATTAGCAAACAAGAAAAGTATACTCTCTATGGAGGTTATGGAAGTTGGTTCTGACTCCCTGCAGACAAAAACAATAAAAAATCATTGTCAAAAGCACATTCTTGTTAATCTACAAAGAATAACATTAACCAAGGAACAGAACATTAAAAGCTTATATTCTATCAAACCTAGCCATCAGAACTAAGTCCAGTTTTCAAAAAACATATTTTTACTGTTTCTAGGTTATCAACATTTAAACAAAAAACTTTAGTGCAAAATCTTGAGGATCCAAAAAACTGAAATTTCTCTTAGTATTGAGCAAGTTAGCAAACCTTTCAAGCAGGGTATATGACAAGACTTAACTTTAATAAAGATCTGACTAACATACATAAGGAACACAACTTAAACACTACTTTCCCTTCAACTTAATGGTTTCATGTCAGTTAACACGCCGTTAAAAACTGCACAAACGCAAAAGGTACAACCAGGCACATCACAACCACTAAAAAGTCCCTCTTAAAAAGACAAGGGGGTGCTTCCAGGACATCCAATTGCCACTCACTGTAGGCGTTTATCAGGAAAACTTTGGAATACAAAGGACTGCATTTAGCGTCTTCCAAACAGAAACAAAATACCTTAGGATCAGGGTTTCTTAACCTTTTTTGTTCCACGGACCCTTTTCCCAGTCAGGTGAAAACCATGGACCCCTTATTAAGTCCACACTATACCACGTAGTATTTAATAAATATAACATACCAACACATCCCCAAAAGAATAATGTTCTTTCTGAATTTCAAGACAAGTTCATGGAACCCTGGTTAAGAAACCCTGCCTTAGATAATGTTGCCACTACATTCCCTTTCCTACTTATTTCTCTCAGGGTGGCTTTGGCACCAACCTCGTTAAGCCTTAATTAGCCACCAATGTGCTCAAAGGTTTTCTAAGACTTCCCACCCTTACAAAGCCAACTGTCCAAAAACGAAACAGAACAAAACCTTTATTTGGAAGATGTTCTTCTTAGACTATGGAAGGAATCACTTTTACATCTTAAATTGGGGACCCATAAATTTTTTAATTCCTAAAATACAGAATTGAGTGTATTTGGACTTTTGACACTAGAATGTCAAAAGGGGACTATGATCTTTTAAAAATTGGTACTAAATATCTTTAAATTCCCAGATTTTCCTTAGGGTATGCCTGGGGGAAATTGTTAGCAACTTTTTAAGTTATTTCAGTACCCCAAACTGCTTTCTTTCAACAGCTTCTCCCTGTTCTTCACAAAGACTTGATAACAGATCAGACACACATTCTTAACAATGTTAGTAAGAGGCTAAACAATATAGGACAAAAAGAGCAATACATCCACTAAATGGACTAGGAGAGAGTGTAAACTACAATGTAAACTATAATCCATGCTGTGTAGCAGTGCTCCAAAATGTATTCATTCAATGCAATGTACCACACTAATGAAAGAAGTTGTTGATGTGGGAAAAGTGGGGGTGGGGGTGGGGTGGGGGGATTGGGAGTGAGGTATATGGGAACTTCCTATATATTTTTTAAAATATTTAACATAACATTTTGTACAATCTATGTATCTTTTAAAAATAAATTAAAAATACATTAAAAAAACAAAGAGTAATACAATGAAAGTCAGAAGACCTGAATTTGAGTTTGGGTCCTTTCCTTCACCATCACTTAAGGGACCCCAACTTCTGCATTTGAAAAGTACAAATATAGGACTATGGTGAAAACTGAGATTAATTTTAATTGCAATTATAAAGCAAAAATAGGGATTAAGTTCTATCCATTCAGATATAATTTTACTCTAGCAAAAATAAAATCACTGCAACCTCAATTTTTAAGGTGAATCCGAACTCTAAATTCTACCTTTAAAGACTTTTTCCAACCTAAGTCTAGTTGGCATCCAGTTGCCAACTAGCACCTTTCATCGGAGCAACTTCAACACAGGTTAAAGGGCTCTCCTTATTTACCTGCTTCCTTATTTTTCTAATGCTCATTTTTAAAGCATATTAACACCATTTACTTTTTCCTTGTGCAATATAACAGAGGTTAAAGAAGACAGGCTACAGGTCACACTGCCTGAGTTCATATTCTGGCCCTACTGTGTGATCTGTACTATTTAATATCTCCCTGTACCTTAAATACATGTAAAAAGGAATAACTGTGAGGCTTAAATAAAATAATAGAGGTAAAGTCCTTAGAAAGGTGCCTAGCACTTACAAAATAAATGGTAAAAAATGTTAGTTTTTATTTAATGTTGATTTTGCAAAGTTTCAGCTTCCAGGAAACTTAATGCAACCTTGCTTTTTAAAAGAAGTAAAATGTACTGTCAGATTTCCATGCTTAAAAAGCTTCTTCACGGGAGCAGATGTAGCTCAAGACGTTAAGTGCCTGCTTTCCACACATGAGGTCCCAGGTTTGATTCCTGGTACCACCTAAAAACAAACACAAACAAATGAAAAAACCCACTCCCACTGGGGAGTGGATATAGCTCAATGGTTGAGCACTGCATCCCATGTACAAGGTCCTGGGTAATCTCCATTATCTCCTCCCAAAAAAAGCTAAGCAGTAGAACAGGTTTAAAATATATTTCCTACATAAAAGTAATGCTTATTATTGAATGTTTAGAAAATACACAAAAAGAAAACATTTTATGCTGAACACATGTAGAATTTTATTTATTTATTTTTAGGCGGTACCAGGGGTTGAATCCAAAACCTCATACATGGGAAGTAGGCACTCAACCACTTGAGTTACATTTATTCCTCTATGGAGAATGTTTGATAAGGTCAATTCTAAACATACGGTAATGGATAGAGTTGATGGTAGCACATTATAAATGAGTGTTAAACACTCAATTTATGGATGTGATTGTGGCTGAAATGGGTAGTCTAGGGAGGTTAATGTTAGTTGGAGAACAGCTGGAGGATAATATAGGGAATGTATAACTGTGATTGTAGTGGTATATGAGGATTGTGGTCAATATAAATACAGGAGTGTCCTACAAGATGTTAAGAAAATGGTGATACATGGGGAAAATATAACTAATGTAACTAACAGTCTATCATTAACAATAATATTCTAATATTTTTATAGCAAAAGGTATTATATCGATGCTAAAGATCAAAAAAAGAATATGAGGTTTAGTTTTATGAAATATGGATATGATTAAGCTTTTTTTTTCTGTTCATTTTCTTCATTAACAAGGAGACTTTGATCTTGCTATTTAACTAATCTGTGCTTATCTGTGTACCTTTCTGAACACTGAAGGAACAAGAGTTAGTTTGTAGGATTAGATGAGTTAAAAGTGTCTGAACAGAAACTTTTTTGGAGTAATCCTTCCATACTTGTTAAGCTGCCTTTTGTCATTTCTTTTTTTGAATTAATGAAATTAAGTTTGAATTTTTTAAAAAAGAAGAAAAAATTAGCCACAGTCCCAGAGAAAACCTATTATATTTTAGTACATCTCTTCCAGGGTTGTTTTTCTTTAATGTTTATCTTCATAATTTTAAATATCAAAAAAATTTTGGGAAGCAGATGTGGCTTCACACCACTGAGCTCCCACCTCCTACACCTCCTACATGGGAGGTCCCGGGTTCGGTTCCAGGTGCCTCCTAAAAAAAAAACAAAAATGAACAACAAAAAAACTAACTCAGGGAAACCAATGTGGCTCAGTGGTTGAGCACCAGCTTCCCACATACAAGGTCCCAGGTTCAATCCCTGGCTCCTGGTACCTCAAAAAAAAAAATTTTTTTTTAATATTGCCTTTTACTTCCTATACTGTGAAAAAAATCGCACTGCATGACACTTTTTAAATTTCTTATTGTTGAACATTTAGGTTATTACTCTCCAATATTATTCAATATTAAAAACAAAACACTTAGATACTTATGAGAAACAGATTTTTGTTTTGGCCTCAATCAATTATAATTTATATAATCCAGTTCCAGAAATGTAGAAATCAACTTTATCACAGCAGTTGGGAAATCTAAGAATTATTCTGGCTCTACAAACAGACAGCTGCATGTAAGTGTAGAAATGGATTTTAAGAATGAATCTCTTCATAGAACAATGTGCCATGGATGTTATTGACTGAGTAAAACGTCTAATTAGAAAAGTTAATTATAATAAAAACTATAAAATTGAAAGTTCTGACTGCTAAAACCTTACCCATGAAGAAAAATTCCAACTAAACTTCATAAAGATAACAAGAATAGTAAAATGCAGCATATGCTCCTTTATTTAGGAAATGGGTATATTAAGTCAATTAAGCTTCATATTGCAGCACAAGGTTTACCTTAGAAAAGGTGATACAAAATTCTAGCAGCTTTACTGTTTCAATCTTTCTATAAAAATTCCTCAATCTGGTAAGAGGCATATATGAAAAACTCACAGCCAACATCAGACTCAATGGGGAAAGGTTGAAAGCTTTACCACTAAGATCAGGAACAAGACAAGGATGCCCACTGTCACCATCGTAACTCAATATTATACTAGAAGTTCTAGCTAGGGCAATTAGACAAGGAAAAAAAAAAAAAATTAAAGCCATCCAAACAGGAAAAGAGGAACTAACACTACAGTTTGCAGATGACATACTCCTGTACTCAGAAAATTCTAAAGTATCCATGACAAAGCTACTTGAGCTAATGAGTTCGGCAAAGTGGCAGGATTCAAGATCAACATGCAGAAATCAGTAATATTTTTATACGTTAGTACTGAAGAATCTGGGGAAGAAATCAGGGTGCAAATTCAATTTACAATAGCAACAAAAAGACTCGAATACCTAGGAATTAATTTAACCAAAGAATTACAGGACCTATATGCAGAAAACTACAAAACAATGGTAAAAGAAAATTTAAAAAGACCTAAACAAATGGAAAGACATTCTGTGTTCATGGACTGGAAGAATAAATATTGTGAAGATGTAGATGTCAATCTTACCCAAACTGATTTATAGATTCAATGCAATCAAAATTCCAATCAAAATTCCAACAGCCTACTTTACAGAATTAGAAAGGGTAACTACCAATTCATTTGGAAGGGAAAGTGTACCGGAATAGCCAAAAGCATTCTAAAAAAGAAGAGCAATGTGGGAAGAATTTCACTGCCTTACCTTGAAACATATTACAAAGCTACAGTGGTCAAAACAGCATAGTATTGGCATAAAAATAAACACATCGATCAGTGGAAAGAACTGAGAATCCAGAAACAAGCCTTCACCTATATAGTCAAATGGTTTTGGACAAACCTACCAAGTTAATTTAACAGGACAAAACAATCTCTTCAACAAATGGCATTGGGAAAACTGGGTATCTATAACCGAAAGAATAAAGAGGACCCATATCTCAATCCCTACACAAGAATCAACTCAAAATGAATCAAAGACCTACATATAAAAGCCAGACACATAAAACTACTAAAAGAAAATGTAGGGAACATCTTCAAGACCTTCTGGTAGGTGGTAGTTTCTTGGACCTCAAACCCAAGGCATGCGCAACAGAAGAAAAAAATAGATAAATGGGACCTCCTCAAAATTAAACATTTGCACCTCCCAGGACTTTGTCAAAAGGGTAAAAAAGGCAGCCAACTCAATGGAAGAAATATTTGGAAATCACATATTTGATAAGAGATTAATATCCAGGATATATAAAAAGATACTACAACTCAACAATAAAAAGACAAACAACCCAATTAAAAAATGGGCAAAAGACATGAATAGGCATTTGTCCGAAGAAATACAAATGGCAAAAAAACACATGAAGAAATGCTCAACATGACTAATCATTAGGGAAATACAAATCAAAACTATAGTGAGATATCACTTCACATCTATCAGAATGACCACTATTAAAAAGACAGAGAACTACAAGTGTTGGAGAGGATGTGGAGAGACAGGAATACTTATTTACTGTTGGTGGGAATGTAGAATGGTACAGTCATTGTGGAGGACTGTTTGGCAGTTCCTTATAAAGCTTCATATAGATTTGTCACGTGACCCTGCAATACAACTACTAGGTATACCCAGAAGAACTGAGAGCAGTGATACAAACAGACATCTGCACACCTATGCTCACAGTGGCATTATTCACGATTGCCAAAAATTGGAAACAACCCAGGTGTTGACCAACCGATGAATGGATAAACAAATGGTGTTGTAATTCACAGGATGGACTATTATGCAGCTGTAAGAAGAAATGAAGTTATAAAGTATAAGACAACGTAGATGAACCTGGAGGACATTGTTAAGTGAAGCAAGCCAGATACAAAAGGACAAATACTGTATGACTGTGTTACTATGAACCAATATATAGTGTAACATATTATATGAATAAAAAAAAAAAATTTATATGTATCCAGTACATTTAACTAAGAAATGGGTGTTTTTATTCAACTGTTTTCTTTTTAGTTTATATTTTCAATTGTTAAATGTACAAAATAAAGTTAAAAAATAACAAAATATAAATAAATATTCATATTAAACATGTTAAAAATAAATAAATCTTTTCATAGACAACTGGAAGCTCTCTATAAGAATAAATGTCAGAGTTACTGGACATTGTATGTCCCTCCATGGCCCAATGAGCAGACTGGGGAGAGTGTAAACTATAATGTGGACCGTTGACCATGTGGTGCAGCAGTGCTCAGAGATGTACTCACCAAGCACAATGAATGCCCCATGATGATGGAGGAGGTTGTTGTTATGGGAGGACTGGGGTGAGGGGGGTGAGGGGTATATGGGGCCCTCATATTTTTTTAATGTAACATTTAAAAAAAATGAAGACAAAAAATAAATAAATGTCAGGGAGCAGATGTAGCTCAAGTGGTTGAGTTCCTGCTTCCCATGTACAAGGTCCCAGGTTTGAATCCCCAGTATTTCCTAAAAACAAATACCGACAGGGAAGCAGATGTGGCTCAAGTAACTGGGTTTCTGTCTACCATATGGGATGAGCCCATATGGGCTCAATCTCCGACCTCCTGGTAAAGAGGTGCCTGCCCAGCAAAGCAGGCCAGTGTGGGGAACAACGTAGCAGGATGATGATGCAACAAAAGAAAGACAAGGAAGAATCAAGGCAAGATACAACAGAAACCAGGAACGGAGGTGTCACAAGTGACAGGGAACTTCTCTCCCACATCAGAGATCTCTAGAATCAAATCCTGGTGAAGCCTAGAGTAGAAAAACAAGAAGACAAAAAATGAAAAACCGACACAGAAGACCACTCAGCAAATGGACACAGCAAAACAGCAGGGTGTGGAGTGAGGGAAAGAAAAGAAAAAAAAAAAAGACAAGCATACACTACACCTGCTGCAACAAGTTAGACTCAGCACCTGCCACAAGAAGCAGACGACTAAATGAGCAGATGCCACAAGCCAACAGAAGCTGCTCAGGCCACTGGGCACTTGCCCCACCCCCAGCCATGTGGGAGGTCCCAGGTTCGGTTTCTGATGCCTCCTGGAGAAGCCAAGCAATGAGCAGAAAGACAAGAGACTATTGTCTCTTGGGGGGGGGGGCAGGGAATAATTTTTTTAAAGGAAATAAATCTTTATTAAAAAACAACAGCAGGGAAGCAGCTGTGGCTCAATCAGTTGGGCTCCCGTCTACCATATGGGAGAGCCTGGGTTCGAGCTGAAGGCCCATGCGCCACAGAGAGTTGATGGTCCATGTGCCATGGAGAGCTGGCAAGAAGACACAACAAAGGGAGACAAGCAGATACAGAAAAAGCGTGCAGTGAATGGACACAGACAAGAGACAGCAAAGAATGGAACAAGCCGCAAGGGGGCGAATAAATAACTAAATGAATCTTAAAAAAAAAAAAAAAAAAAACAGCAGCAGCAATATGCAGGTAGCCGATGAGGCTTGAGCAGTTGGGCGCCCAACTCCCACATAGGAGGTCCTGGGTTGGGTTCCTGGTGTCTCCTACTAATGAAGACAAGCTGATGCAACAAGCTGACACAACAAGCAGATGCAATGAGCAAGGTACCGATGTGGCTCAAGTTGTTGAGCACCTGCCTCCCACGGGGGTTGCTAGGTTTAGTTTCTGGTGCCTCCTAAAGATGATGAGCAGATGCAACGAGCAGATAATGAGCATACAACAAGCAGACACACGAGGGAGCCATCATGGGGGGGGGCGGGGATTTTTTTAAAGCAATATGCACCCCTATCTGATGACCATAAAAATTTAAATACCAAAAGTAAACTCAACACTAAAACTAAATAAAATGACCAAATGAGAGCAAAAAAGGCCCACTTCAACATTTCAATTATTTTGGGTTTTATGGAAAAATGTATTTGTCCTTTAAACACTTAATTTTCATTTAATAGAAACAAAAGGTAAAGGAATAACCAAAGTTTTTACTGAATTCTCTGGTTTTGTAACATCTTTAAAAGATAAGCATGTAAATGCAATTAAAGAATCTTCCTACTCACAGATCCTAGAGTTATTCCTACTGAGTCAAGCTTTTGCAGTTTTTCTTTTTACTACTGAAACAATTTTGACCTTAAGATATTCTTTAAGCTCTTAAAAACTGAAGGCCTAAAGGAATGTAAGTTAATCTATTGACTTTTATCATATTAGAAATAAAAACTGAGACATTTTGAAACTATTACTTGGGAGCAGATGTAGCTCAAGTGGTTGAGCCCCTGCCTCCCATGTACGAGGTCTAGGGTTCGATCCCTGGTACCTCCTAAAAAAATAAAACAAACGAAAAAACCAACTCTCTTTGGGAAATGGATGTAACACTGTGGTTGAATACCTGCTTTCCATGCACAAGATCCTGGGCTCACTCCCTAGTACCTCCTAAAATTAATTAATTTAATTAAAAATTCTCTTTACAAAAGTGAGGCTTGCACTGTTTTATTTTGCAAATGTTTTGCAAATCTCTAATCCTTACTTAATAAAATCAGCCCATTTTCTGCCACCTTCTGCAATCAGATGGCCTATGCTGTTCTAGTTAAAGTATACAAAGAAAATCTGTCCTTATACAGATACTTAGTTGAAAAGATGAAGTTGCTATGTACCTGTTAAAAGAATCCTAGTAACTCTCCAAGGGTCCCTGGCCCAAACTGCTGAAACAACTGACCTACTGGGCCCCTCTAAAGGTCTCTGCATTCACTAACATTCGCTGCTTTCTCTTTTACAGTATAGAAATTCATGCATCAGGAGGAAAAAAAACTCAGTCCATATGTATGGCTAAGCACACAGCTGGCAGGCACTCCCAGGGCAAGTCCGTGGATCTCTGCTTCTGAAAGGAACAGAGTAACCCTTGTGAGCATCCACACATGCTCGGCCCAGTCTCTCTAGTGGTAGCCTGAGAGACTGAACCAAGACACATCTCGCAGACTGCAGTCCCAGAACTTGCCCTGAATGTAGAAAGCAGTTCCCAGAGATATGCCATAGAACACTGCAGGAAAGCAGTCAAGTTTTAGCTGCCTGTGAAGCAGGGAAAGAGGTAAGAAGAGACAGAACTGGCAAGAGAGGAGGAAAAATTACCATCAGAGAATACCTAACCTCAGTAGAGAATCACCTGCCTAAGCTACTAAATGACAAAAGGCCCACCCATCACCGCCCATCACAAGCCACACTGGACAGTTCCCACTCTGGAAGGCAGGAATAAGGAGGGAGGGAAGCAGTAAAAAGTTGTAGTTTTCAATTCCTCTTTTGCATAAAAGGGAAACAACTTTCAAGTCCTCTTTTACATAAAGTAGGGAGAAGAAAAAAGCTCTTAAGCTTTTTATAAGACAACTCTATGAACCACCACATAAAAGGACAACTCATGTGCCCACACCCTAGCTTGAGGGTCTTTCTTGGAAGACCTCCCAGGGCTTCACAGACCTCAGAATTTGGCAACAGCTATGAGAAAAGAAAAATATCGACCCAGTCAGCCTTTTCTACCTGTCCCTGGTCTTTCCAACCTACTCCTTTGCCCTCTGTTCCTTTCAGTCACAGAACATAATCTCAACCCTCCTGACCACGGTTCCCCTCCCTGGAAGAAGGTGGAGGACTTATTCCTTATACTGTGCAGATTCATGGGCCACGTAGGTTGACGGCTGACATCATCCACGGGGGTCTGCCTGGGAAATTACCCGAGTCAAGAAGGAGTTTAACAGATGCTTTTCCTGTCTCGCTGCCAGGGAAGAACATCTCTTTGCTGTTTCTCTTTTTACAATTTGCTACCTTACTTTTCTCACAGCTTAGATCTGTCCTTAGGTTCTGAGATGGCAAGATTCTCCCTCCACATAGTAGGTCCCCATTGCTCAATCCACCATTCAGGAGAATCTGCTGTTTCTGCGGCAATCCTCGGTCCAACTGAGCCCATGGATCTCTCCTGTTAACACTAGTTAGCTTTTTTCTATCTGCTTCTTTGTCATCATGATTCCCAACCTCACCATTTCACTGGGGAAAGCCAGATGTGGGGTTGGTCATGAGACATGACCTCAACTCCTTCCAAGGCACATTCTCTCCAACTCTTGTGTACCACCCTAAAGACTGCTCAGATACCTTCAGAAACACCCTCCAGGGACACGTCCTCTTCTTCATGTTAGAAACCCTTCTGACCCATATTCTTTCTCCATCTGAGGCGACTGGACAGTCATTTTAATGCCTGCCAGTTCCGCCTCAAACCTTCCTGTCCTCTCAAACTTCGGATATGCTTGAACAATCATCAGGCCCAAGGATGCCTGGAGACTCCCCGGCTAGTAAGACCTAGGACACTAGGTCTCAAACTGGAACCCAGGAAATGAAGGGGGAGCCCTTGTAGGGAACCCTACACTTATTCTGGAGCCCTCCATGAGGACCCAATATCTCCTTTCTTTCTCTTTCAAAAGTCAGACATAGATAACAAACCCTCCCCTCTGTACCCACAGACACCCCCCTCAGGTGCCTCTTAAAACACTGGAGCACTTTTCAGCTGAACAGCCTAAAATGGAAAAAGTTATACTTTTTCTGTAATAATGCATGGCCCTAATATAAATTGGAGGAGAGAGAAACATAACCCAAAAATGGAACACTTAATTATAACACCATACTCCAATTACACCTACCATTCGCCATTTATGTTATGCTCATACCCCTCTAGAAAAGTCAAGCAGGATGAAAAGGTCATAAAGAAATGTGAATGAATATAAAAACTATTGGGGGAGGCAGATGTGACTCAAACAACTGAGCTCCCACCTACCAAATGGGAAGTCCCGGGTTTGGTTCCTGGTGCCTCCTAAAGAAGACGAGCAAAACAGCAAGCTGATGAAATAGGCTGGCATGGCAAGCTGATGAAACAAGAGGATGCAACAAGAGACACAAGGAGGAAAACATAATGAGAAACACAAAAAAGGGGGCTGAGGTGGCTCAAGCGATTAGATGCCTCCCTCCCACATGGGAGGCCCCAGGTTCGGTTTCTGAGCACACAACAAGCACACGATGAACCAAACGAGCACACAATGAACAGACAGCAAGCACAATACAATGAGGGGTAGGGAGAAATAAATGAAGTAAATCTTTAAAAACAAAAACTTATTGGAAGAAAAAAAAGACTTGAATAAATATTCCTCCAAAGAGGAAATACAAATGGCTAAAAAGAACAAGAAAAGATGTTCAACATCACTAGCTATTAGGGAAATGCCAATCAAAAACATAATGAAATATCATTTCATTTCACATCTACTAGAATGGCTGCTATTAAAAAAAAAACAGACAACTACATATATTGAAGAGGATGTGGAGAAATAGGAAAACTCATGCATTACTGGTGGGAATATAAAATGGTACAGCTGCTGTGGAAGACAGTCTGGCAGTTCCTTGGAAGCTAAGTATAGAATTAACATATGATCCAGCAATCCCACTACTAGGTCATATACCCAGAAGAACTGAAAACAGGGACTTGAACAGATTTTGGAAACCGACATTCACAGTGGCATTATTCACAATTGCCAAAGACAGAAGCAACCCAAGTGCCCATTAACAGATGAATTATAAACAAAACGTGTTATAGACTGGGGTTAGGGAATGGGGAGTTGATGCTTACTTGTACAGATTTTCTGTATAGGCTGATGTAAAATATGGAAACAGATAGTGGTGACAGTAGCACATAATTTTGCGTGTAGTAAACAGCTCTGAACTATATAGGTGAATATGGTTAAAAGGAAAAACTTTATGTCGTAATTTTACTAGAATAAAAATTTGAAGATAAAACATAGGACTGTATAACACAATGAATCCTATTACAGATAATGGACTATTGTTAATAGTACAAGAATGTTCTTTTATGAACTATAATAAATGTACAACATTAATAGAAAGTGTTACTAATTGGAAAAAATATATACCTAATATAAACGGATGGTAGTTAATAGTACTATTTTAGTGATCTTTCATCAATTGTAACAAATATTCCACAACAATACGAGGTGTTGGTGGCAGGGCAATATATGGGAATCCTGTACTTTATGCCTGATAGTTCTGTAAACCCACTTCTCTAATAGAATTTAAAATTAACAACAAAAACAAAAAACACTATAAGCTATCTAGAAATAAATCTATACATTTATGGTCAGTTGAATTTTGACAAGGGTGCCAAACAATTCAGTGGGAAAATAATAGTCTTTTTGATAAATGAAGCTGGGTAAATTGGATCCACATGCAAAAGAATGAAGTTGGACCTTTACCTCATACCATATACAAAATTCAGTTCAAACTGGTTTAAACACCTAAATGTAAGAGCTGAACTATAAAACTCTTAGAAGGAAACACAAGCATAAATCTTCATGACCTTGGATTAGGCAGTGATTTCTTAGACAAAACACCAAACACAAGGCAACCGAAGAAAAAGAAAAAGATAATCTAGATGTCATCAAATTTTAAAATTTTAAGTTTCAAAGGATATAATAAAAAAACTGAGAAGATAACCCACAGAATGAGATCTGAAAATCACATTTGATAAGGATCTAGTATTCAGAACACATAAAGAACTCTTACAACTGAATAATAAAAAGCCAGATTAATTCAACTAAAAAAAGGCAAAGGATTTAAACAAACATTTCTCCAATAATATACAAATGACCAACAAACCCCAAAATAACTAGATCATTAGTCATTAGACAAGCACAAAGCAAAACCACAATGAAATTCCACTTCATACCCACTAGGATGGCAATAATAAAAAAGGCAAATAAGTATTACTGAGAATGTGGAGAAAATATAATGGTAAAAGAGAGACATGCCATTGTAGTTACTTTTTAAGCATTAAGTTTCTTGTTTTTGGGTTTTTTTTTGGTGCCTGGGACCGAACCCAGGACTTCATACATGGGAAGCAGGTGCTCAAACACTTGAGCTAGTTTTTTTGTCCTTTTTTCAGATATTTATTTTATTTATTTATCCCTCCACCACCACTGTTTGCACTTGCTGTCTGTTCATTGTGTGCTCATCTTCTTTTTTGGGAGGCACTGGGAACCGAATCTGGATCCTCCCATGTGAGAGGGAGGCGTCCAATGGCTTGAGGCACCTCTGCTCCCTGCTCAGTGTGTCTCTCATTCATTGTATTTCCTTATTGTGTCTTGTTGTATCATCTTATTGAGTCAGCTCATTGCATCAGCTTGCTGTCTTGCTTGTCTTCTTTAGGAGGCATGGGGAACCAAATCTGGGACCTGCAATGTGATAGGCAGGCACTCAACTGCTTGAGACACATCTGCTTCCCCTAAGCATTAGTTTTTAATAAAACTTGACAATAATGATCCACATTTGTAGAGCCCTTAAATTACTTAAATGTATTACTGTCAAAACTGTGAAAAATATTAAATGGCTTTCTCATGGATCCTGCTTCCCAACCCACCTGAATGGACACTTTATACGCACTAGCTAAATATCTTGTTTATAAACAATAGATTCCATCACAAGGAGCTTAATTTCCCCCAAAAATTTCCGTAATAAATTTCTACCAGTCACTTACAGGAGAGATTCACATAAGTTTTTGGTACATCCCCAAAGTCTTATCAGGCCTGTAATGGAAACATCCTTTTAATATTCCCCAAGAAGGATTCTAAAAAGATGAACTTAATTCTGCAAATAAATCATCTTCCATTCAAATGGACTGACATCTCGGTATGAAGCCAGTCATAAAAAGTTAAAAGGAAAGTATTATTTCTTTCAGATCATTCATAGACATCTTATGGTACCAAAGTCATTGAATGGAACCAGAAGAAATTTCAAATCCTTCTCTCCACAATAATTATAATTGGTACAATAATTACTTCAGTATGCCTATACCAAAGCATGTTAAGATCAACTAGCTATACTTTTTTCTCAAGGAACTTATTTAATAAACAATTTTGACTCTTTTTTTTTTCATACCTAGAATCATAGTAAGGAGAATTTCTAGCAGAAAACTGATGCTACCAAGGTTAAGAAATGAAGATTACATACTCACTTCAGAGAGATTCCAACAATGATATGTTCTGTGTGTGAAGGGGCGGAGACCAGAGAAAAGAGGTTGGACTCTGCCCCTTCAACATTCCCCCAGCAACACCTAAACCTACTTGGCCACCAAGAGCTAGGGAAGTTAAACATCTCACACTGTAACTTCAATGCAACTCTAAGGCCTCATTAGGGCTATAAACACATGCTTTTTACCTTTAGTCCTCTACAAACTGGTCATTCCTGGAGATTCAAAATCAGAGTCAGGAAAGGGACAGTGGTGAGACTAAACAGTCTATAACTCAGAGGAAATACTGAAAAGATTACCAAATCTTTGTTGTGCTTAATATTCCATCTAAAGACACATTGGTATACGGAAAAAAGTAAACAGCAAGCCATATACATTTTACTTCATGTAAATATTTAAGAAATATTTAGCTCTGCTACAATTAAGATACATTAACTATAAGCCTAATGTTAAAAGCCGATATAATTTTAGAGTATGTATGATTCCTAATAGTCATTATTTGAAGTAAAAGACTGATGCTTGAACCTGAACTGGAACTGCTATGATCGTTTAGTATTTACACAAGGTCAACCTGCCAGTCTATTCAATATACTATAATTCTAACCAAACTTCAAGTTTAGCTCTCCTGTTTGAAAAAGAAAAATGTACTAATACACAGCCATGCTCCATTCAGGATGTCAGATAAATAGGTTTACTCTCCAAAGATCTTAAAATAAAATTATCCTATGATGGAGAGTTCAGGCTATGATGTGTGCTATTATAATATAGTACCCTTGACCAATTTATTATTTAATGTTTATATGCCACATTCCAAAATAAATTTAAATAGAAAATTAACCCACTTTATGCTAAAATATGAGAAAGTTGCAGCCTGATGAAACCAGTCCTCATTTGAATGGCTGCCTGACCACTGGGATATACTCTATAAAAACTGTGTAAGTATCTGCTTTTCCAGGTTTTAAATAATTAGTTTTGCAGCTGGGTCTAGAGTTGAGACTATGTCATGAAGACACATATAAGTCTGAAATACTCTCAGCAAACTGGCTTTAATCCCCCTTGGCTTCCCAACACCATATTTCCTGGTGCCTCCAACTAGATTCTCTTCCTTCCTTAAATGTTAGTGTTTCTGGGGGTTGTGTCATACCCCCATTATCATTTTCCCATCCCTGCCCTGATCCTGGTAAGGTTAAAGCCTTTCAAGACATCCCAGGCAGCCTTCTCTCCCCAAATTCTACCCACCTCCATACCCTAAAACCTAGTATTTCCAACCACTCTACGCACAACTTCTATTCCTTGTACACATCATACTATATAATCTACTTGCAGATCTTTTCTCCCATTAGACTATGAATTCCTTTAAGCAGAGGCTAATTCATTTCTGAAAAACTCTAGAAGCTTAACAAAATGCTTGACACTTTGACATTTCAGTAAATGTGATGAATTAAATGCACAACCAGCTCCACGGACCCAACTCATTCATTCACGAGTTGATAAAAAGGATTCCAGTTTCCTGAAATAAAGTCCTTCAACTAATAATTTCAGATCAATTTGAAGTCAACAGGTAGGAAAATTCCTTATAAGAACAGCTGCCAAAATCTTGTCAAGGAATTACCTGAACAAGCAAACCTAAAGCGGAACATTAGAATTACCGGAGGAGTTTCTTAAAATTCAAACACTTAGGCTCCACATGATATTCTGATTCATTTCTGAGGTGAAGCCTAGAATGACTTTGATGGGAGGAAGGGGAAATCCTAAATACTTTTCCAATGTGAAGCTCAGTGGTCACTGAAATTGATGAGCCAAGAGTTTCCATACAAAAATGCCTATCAACCAAAAGTACATGAAAGTGCTAAATCCGACCTACTGATAAACTAAAAGAATGAGGGCATATGAATTATTCAGAAATTATTTATATAAACACAGACAAAACTAAATGGTACCTTAATAAACTTAAAAAAAAAAAACTAAATGTTTTTTAATATCATGTATGTGTAGCTTACACATATTTGTATTGATTTCCCTATAGTTACTAGTATTAAGAACACCTTCCCACCACTTACCCTCTTCCCAAAAAGCATTTGTGTTTGAGGGGAGAAGGTAAAGAAAGAGGGAAAACCTAATTCTCCTTCCCAAAAAGCCTGTGAAGATAAGAGAGGCAGCCTAAGTTTCTGGGATCTATGAAGGGAGCCACTATATACTAGAAGGAAGCTGAACTTTGGAGTAAAAAGGTACCAGGAATCTGTGTCTCTCTTTGTTGTGTCATCTTGCTGCATCAGCTCTCCATGTGTGTGGCGCCACTTCTGGGCAGGTACGCTTTTTTCGCATGGGCAGTTCTCCTTGAGGGGCTCACTCCTTGCGTGTGGGGCTCCCCTACGCAGGTGACACCCCTGCATGGCACAGCACTCCTTGGGCACACCAGCACTGCACATGGGCAAGCTTACCAAATGGGTCAGGAGGCCCTGGTTTGAACCCTGGTCCTCCTATGTGGTAGATGGATGCTCTATCAGTTCAGCCAAATCCACTCCCCGCCTGTTTTTTTCACTTGCTGTTGTCTGTTCATCTTGTTTCTTTAGGAGGCACCGAGAGCCCAACCTGGGACCTCTGATATGGGAGGGAGGTGCCTAATTGTTTGAGTCACCTCCACTCCCTGCTCTGTTGTGATTCTCATTATGTTCTTCCTCCCCATGTCTCTTACTGCATCATCTTGTTGAGTCAGCTCACTGTCTTCTTTAGGAGGCACCAGTATCCAAACCAGCAACCTCCCATATGGTAGGTGGGAGCCCAGTCCCCTGAGTCACATCCACTTCACTGAATAGGATCTTAAGATGTGACCCAACTCTTTCAGTGTAGGTCTTAATCCTCTTATTGGAGTCCTTTATAAGGGAATGAAATTCAGATAAAGAGAAAGCCATAGGGAAGCAAGAAATTGAAGGCAACAAAACCCAGAAAAGAAGGGAGAGACCAGCAGACACCACCATGTGCCTTGCCAAGTGTCAGAGGAATCCAGGAAGACCATGTGATAAGAATCCAATGAAGAAGACAAACTGCTGGTCTTCATAGAAAACACTGTTTAATGATGCTTTAACTTGGCCGTTTTTCTCAGCCTCAAGATTGTAAGCTTCTAAGTTAATAAATCCCCACTGTAAAAGCTAACCCATTTCTGGTATATTGCTTTTGGCAGCCTAGCTAGCTAGAACATTTTGATCTCTATTGTCTTAAAGTTTTCATTTCCTAGCTAGCTAGTATCACACCAAAAAAAAAAAAAAATATCATGGAATCCTTAATCAAATTCTAAATCCTCTTCTCTCTTTCAATGAGCAACTATCTTATGTAGTAAAGGCAGATATATTTTACAAATGGTAGCTAGGAAAAGCAACAAGGTTAGCAGTGAAAAAAGCAGTTACAAAGTAACCTAGAAGAATGGGCTGCAATTAAGCACAATTTTACAAAACCTCAAAATCCTCACCCTACACCAATTCCTCCAGCCAGTCTCCCACCAGAAATCTGGTGGCTGGTTATTCTCAATTTGTACAAAATCATCATAATATTGGATAGGAGCCTCTCTGAAAGAGGGAAAAGATTAGAATACCTGGAAGTTTACAAAGTGGGAACTATACTCCAGAAATCCTCTCATTATTGACTCTCCTACTAACCAAAAAGACATTCCCATACTTTCATCTCCATCCCCCTCAACCCCTGAGCCACAAATAAAGACACCAGAGCACAAATTTAGAGATCCTACCCCTTCCCATCTAGTCCTTCCAAGTCAAAGCCTGGCAAGGATGAGATGCTACCATCTGATTTAAATATAGCCAAATGACAAGTTGGTATAACCACAAAGAAAACTGGTAGAACCTTGCCTTATGGACATCCATCCGCAAGGCTTCCACAGTATCACAGTTATCCCATACTAGAAGAAATTAAAACAATTTTTAAACAATTCTTAACACAAAGCTCACAAACTCTTGCAAATGTACACGTACTATACAAGACACACATACACATAAATCCTTGCAAATTTTCTTTAAGATCCAGATACAGAAAAGCTTCATCTAAACCAGAGGTTCCTAACAAGGGGTCTGTGAGTTCGAACTGAAATTCAAAGAAAACATTATTCTTGTGGGGATGTGTTGGTGCGGGTGTGGTATATTTATTAAATAATACACAATGTAGTGTGGACTTAGTAAGGGGTCTGTGGTTTTCACCTGACTGGAAAAGGGGTCCATGGAACAAAAAAGGTTAAGAACCTCCGATCTAAGCCAATACAAAGATTACTTTCTTTCTGTATATTCTAGTTTTGATGCTGGCCTTTTGCCTTTTCAAGTTTTACTTTCTAAAAATCCTTTCACTGCAGAAGAAAATGAGGAATATGCATTTGGCACTAACCCTTGTCTCTCTAAATCTCTCCCCAGACTCTTCTTAGCAATGCGCAAATAAAGCTTTGGGATTTAAGCTCTTTGCAATCCATCAATTAATTAATCTGGACAGCAGCCCTAGGTCAGTGTCAGATCCCCTTAGAGCAGATAAGAAGGCACACATCAGAGTAAAATGACTTTGTCCAAGGTCATGATGGGATTAGATTCAAGACTACCCACCTATTTTTTAAAATCGAGAACATCCCCCTCCTGTCCTCTTTTACGTAATAGAGGAACTGGTTTTTCAAAATAACAAATTAAAATATATACTCATGTTTAAGTGGTTATAATGGGAAATTTTAGGTTATATGTTACCAGAATAAAAATTTTAAACCATAGCACGCTACAACACAAACAGTGAAACCTAATGTAAACTAGGGACTATAGTTAATAATATAATTATAATAATATGTTTCATATTTTTAACAAAAGTACCACACTAAAGCAAAGTGTTAGTAATAGGGAAAACTGTGACTGAGGGTTGGGTATATGGGAACTCTGTACTTTCTGCATGATTTTTCTGTAAACTTATAACTTCTTTAATAAAATATAAAAGGAAAAAAACACATACATGCCCTACCCTTTGATAAACCTCATTTTTACCCCTACAAAATACCCTTTAAATTTGACAGCATTTTACAACAGACTGCCAAGTGAAATTTGAGTTTTCAGTTCTAAAAAGCTATTCGTTATGTAATCTTCTGCCTGATCTTAACCACTCTCCTATCTGAGAAATGGAGTCCTCATTTCTAGGAGGAGAATGGTAAGTCCTTAGATTTTATGGGGTTAATGATAGAAAACATTTTTAAATTACTTAATTTTTAAATTGCCCCGTTTTGAAGAAAACATTTGATACCACATAACTCCGATCAGCAATTCTGCTGAAACAGAAACCACAACACCAATGTTGTTCGTCAAATTGTAACATTCTTCACAGAAATGTGAACCTAATGACCTAACCAACAATTCATTAAGACCCTTCCAATTCCCACTTACTGAAAACTTTTTTTCCAGGAAGGGAATGCCTACTATTTAGGTTACTCCTGATTACCAGCTTTGTTCTTATCTGACCAAGGCCCCCTTCTTCCAAGAGAGAAAAGTTGAGAGAAAGTCTGGGGGGAAAAAAGGATAGAAAGCAAACACTGGACCAATGCGGGCAGAGAATGCCCTCTACCTACCACCCACTACCACCATCGTGTACCATAAGTTGGCCTGAAGATAGGAAAACTTCCTCACAGGTTCCAACATATGTATAACAATGTAACAAAGCTACTGATTAAAACTGAGAAATACAGTCCCCACCCTTGTTGGGCAAACTGACCATCACTCACCCAAGGCTAGCATTCTTAATTGTCCAAATCTCTCATTCATACCCTGAATAAGACAAAAGCTAAGCAAAGCTGAACTCTACAGTGAAGGACACTGATCTGCTCTCTACACTTTTGTGTATGTTTGAAATTTTTCATAATAAAAAAAATTTTAATTTACACGTTGGAAGTGATGGCTCTGACAGAAGTAATTAGTCTTTAGGTCCAAAAAGAAAGCATTAATTGATAAAAAGTAGAAAAATGGATGATATGACTCTGGGCTATATCTAAAGGTGGCAATGGTGCTTTAATAAGAGTGTTCTACAATTAAAGATCTGAATGTTTAAATGACAGTAGGAAAAAAAAACTTAAGAATACTTTTAGTTAAATTCCACATTCTTTGTTCCGAATATTTTACAATCACAGAACAGAAATATCTCACTGCCCTAGAGGAAGCTTTTTCTCATTAGTCTGGTTCATAGAACTGGTTGTGAAAAGTAAATTCAGAGAAGCAGCTGTGGCTCAAGCAATTGAGCTCCTGTTTACCATATGGAAGACTCGGGTTCAATCCCAAGGACCTCCTGGTGAAAAAAGAAAAAAGGCAACCCAGACCTGCATGGAGAGGCGCAGGCCCTCACGCAGCAAAGCGACACAGCAAAAAGATGACGACACAACCAGGGAGAGGGGGGGAAAAAAAGTAGATTCACCACTGAACTCATCTAATAGTCAATGACAGAAAAAGAAATGTTTCTGGAAAAATTTCTGGAGGTATACAATGGCACTATCTCGTTTAATTGTTTTCTTTAATTCTGTGCTAGGACATAGCAGTTTTTACATGTTTAAGAAATCCATTAGGTTGCATACAATTCTCATGCCTAAAACAAATTTATCACAACTCAGATATTTAAAACCCAGTTATTAAGTTTCTCAAACTTTAAATCATCAAAAGTTAAGGGGGCAAGAAGCGGATGTGATCTTCGCCTACCGTATGGGAGGAGCCAGGTTCGATCCCTGGGGCCTCCTGATGAAAAAGAAGAAGAGAAAGTTGTGTCTGAGCAGCAAGCCAGTGCCTGCGTGGTGAGCTAAGTGCTCATGTGGGTGCCTGTGCGGTGAGCCAAGTGGCCACGTGTGTGCTCATGCAGTGAGCCGACGGCCCACATGGTGAGGCACGTGCCTGCATGGCAAGCCAGTGCCCGCGCGACAAGTCCATAGCCTGCACAGTGAGCCAGTGCCTGCTCAAGTGAGTCACACAGCAAGATGATGTCTCAACGAAAGAGAGACGAAGGGGAGAGCCAAGGTGAAGTGCGGCAGAGACCAGGAACTGAGGTGGTGCAATTGACAGGGAACCTCTCTCCACATCAGAGGTCCCTGGGATCAAATCCCAGTGAATCCTAGAGGAGACAGATGAGAAGACAAAAAGAGAATAGATACAGAAGATCACACAGCGAATGGACACAGACAGCAAAAATTAGGGAGGGGGAATGGGAGGGGGAAAATACAGTAAAGCTGTAATCTAAACTTAAAAAAAAAAAAAGTTAAGGGGGAAGGAAGCAGATGTGGCTCAGGAGTCTGGGATACTGCCCTTGGGCTACCACCTACTACACTGGGAGGTCCCTGTTCTGATCCAGTGCCTCCTAAAGGAGACAGGCATAGCAAGCTGATTCAACAAGATGACACGAGAGACAGGGAGAAAAAACATAATGAGAGATACAACAAAGCAGGGAGCAAAGGTGGCTCAAGCAATTAGGCACCTCCCTCCTACATCAGAGGTCCCAGTTCCACTCCCAGTGCCTCCTAAAGAAACAAGGAAGATGAACAGACACAGCAAGTGCAAACAACTAGGGGGTGGGGAGAAATAAACTAAAAATAATAATTTAAAAGAATTTTTAAATAAAAAGTTAAAGGGGACCCACTGTGGCCCAAGCACCTGAGTGCCTGATTCCCACTTGGAAGGTCATGGGGTACCAGGGCCTCTTAAGGAAAAAAAAGAAAGAAAAACAAACAAAAAAAAAACAACTGAGGAGAGCCAATGTAACTTGGTGGTTCAGTGTCAGCTTCCCACATACAAGGTCCCAAGTTCAATCTTGGCCCCATTACCTCAAAAAAAAAAAAAAAAAAAATGGTTAAAGGGACTAGACAAGGGATACAGCTTTCCCAAGGTATCACCTCACCGGCTCATCTAACCCAAAGGAACTTGTCAGTAGAACTCTGGTTATTCTTCAAGTGACCCAAACTTAACAAAAATTTCAGAAAGGGCAGTAGAGCTCCCTCAGTTCCCAACATTTATTCCACCCAATTTTAATTTTTTTGAGGTTGATTAATTACTTTCTGCACTTACAATATCTAATTCTCTTAGAAAAAGAAAAATCAAGAACTACCGCAACACAAACCAAGCAGAAAGGTTGCACAAGGAAAAAAGCAGTATCTTCCTAGGTTAGGTGTTTTTCAAACCTATAGATGGCATTTGGAAAGAAGTATACAGTAGGTTTCTGCACCCACGATATGAGGAATTGAATTAACACTTTTATTTCTATGGCATGGGCTCTCTCTCATCCTTTTCTATAGCCAACCTTAACATGGTCCAAATTAAAATAAGAGGTTATATAAAGGTCTGCAAAAGATCCCATTACAGCACATAAACCAGGTTTCTTTTTTTTATTATTTATTTATTTTAATTTATTTCTCTCCCCTTTTCCCCCTATCCCCCCTCCCCCGTTTGTCTGCTCTCTGTGTCCATTCACTGTGTGTTCTTCTGTGACCACTTCTATCCTTATCAGTGGCACAGGTTTCATTTTTTAAAATCAAATAGTTTACAACAATATTTTTTGCCCTCTGAAAGAACATTCTCTGACAGATTCCTGCCTGGCGATATTCAAGCATCCTGAACATCCTGAACTTGTACCCCAAATTAAACACAGAAGTTTATCACTAATCAATCAACCATAAATTTTAAGTCTAGGCCAACAGGTCATGAAGAAAATTAAGTACCTTCAACACAGAAAAAGAACGAAACTGAGTTAATAATTTTCTCTAATTTATTATCAGTGGTTTTCTTCAAGGAAAGAATTTAGAACCCTGCTTTAATGTATAACTAACTTTTCAAAGGCAATTCTCTAGTCTTCTTTGCTCTATAAAATGGTTTAGAATGCATTTTAAAATTGATAATAATAGGAGGGGAATTTAACTTTCCAGTGGGGGTATAGGTACAAATCTTTAGCTATTCATATATGCACAAAACCACTCAGATCCCATCCTAAAAATGTGTTTTATTAGCTCACTAAGAGTCCTAACTGGGTATGTTTATGACTCCTGGTGTGACCAATTCACCACTGGCAAACCAAAATTTAGCTAAACACCCATTCACAGACCGCAACAAATGAAATTTTTGTTTTGTTTAGGTAGACAACTGCAAACTACAACTGTAGGACTTAATCCAGCCTCCTACCAAATGAGAAAAAAAAAAAGATGATGATTTTCTCCTGGATGCTAAATTTATCTTAAAAAGAAGCCACAAATGGGCACAGGTTTCTTTTGGAGTGATGAAAATGCTCTAAAATTCATTGTGGTGATGGTTTCAAATTTTTTAAATACCAGTGAATTGTATATTTAAATGAAGAACTGTATAGAACATGAAATATATCTCAATGAAACTTATATTAAAAAAATAGTTATAGGGAAGAAGACATGACTCAACTGATAGAGCATCTGCCTGCCATATAGGAGGTCCAGGGTTCAAACCCAGGGCCTCCAGACCCATGTGGTGAGCTGGCCCATGCATAATGCTGCTGCGCACAAGGAGTGCTGTGCCACACAGGGGTGTCCCCCGCGTAGGGGAGCCCCACACGCAAGGAGTGTGCCCCGCAAGAAGAGCCTCTGCTCGAAAAAAGCATAGCCCGCCCAGGAGTAGCGCCACACACACTGAGAACTGATGCAGCAAGATGACGCAACAAAAAGAGACACAGATTCTCAGTGCCAGAGATTCTCAGTGCCACCATTGAGAATGCAAGCGGACACAGAAGAATACAGAGCGAATGGACACAGAGCAGACAACTGGGGGGAAGGGGAGAGAAATAAAAAATAAATCTTAACAACAACGAAAACAGTTCTAAGTTCCTCCTTCAATAAAAGATGTTTCTATTGATAAGACTTCTCCAAATGGCAAAGAATCACAACTAGAGAAAGATTCTGTACAACCAAAGAAATTGGGAAAACAAAAGAAAGAGGGTTAGGTCAAAGTTGAACCCCAAAATTAGACAATGACAGGCTGGAATGGGAGTAAATGATATCACTTACATCTTTTCCATACAAAGAAAGCTTAAAATGCATATTTAAGCTCCTCCCTGTTCCATAAGGGTGGAACCAACAGGTTCATACAAAGATGTTGGATGATGACTCTACTGAAACACTTAAAGGCAGTTTTACACTTTGAGTATAAAAATGCAAGGATCAAAGTACCCACTACAGATAGTTAAAAAAAAAAAAAGTTGTGTCTACTGTGCCATATGGGGTTTGATTTAAATATGACTTTCGGACACTGCCAAAGAAGAAATTTGTAGAATCTGCCTATGTCCAAAAGTCAGATGTTTGAGGGCAAGAAAGTTATTAAAGCCATAAAATATATTCCAATCAAACTTGGAAGACTCAAAAAGTATTCACTGGGCAGCCAACTCTTTCCACCTAATAGTTACACTCCAAAAATTAATCATCTCCCAAATAGTACAAAGTGACATAATTTGTTCTTAAACAGACATAAGTATATTGAGGAAATGAAAAATTTGTATTTTAAAAGTAACAAAACCAGAAGCCAAATTAATTATAGATTAAAATAAGGTCTCAGCCCAGAAAACAAGCCTGGTTATCCTAAATATTTGATGTAATTAAAATAAAAGTTTATTTTTCTATTTAAACTTTTAACTCAGGATTTGAGTACAGTCCTCTTGATTTATTACCTTTGATCACATTTCTCTTATTTTCACAAATTTCTAACTCCCCAGTCCTCATATGCAAAATTAATTTAAACACCCATTAAAGAAGCCAAGCAGTTTAGGAACCTCATTGAGACAGCAGCTATAAACTGAAGCTACGTAAGTAGCATTAAAGATACAAAAATAAGAACAAACAGAAATAATTCTTCCCCTCTCCTCATAACAAGTAAAATACCTATAGCCTCAACCCCTGTAATGTAGCCACTTGTGTGTTCCAAAAACTCAGTAAACAAAAATCATATAGAAACACAGGCATTATACAGCTACCCCATGGAAAATATTTCATACCTCTGGGTTTTTTGGTAGCTTTCTTTCAACTACACGAAACCACTTGTTCACAGCTTTCCTAAAACGAAACAGTTTCTAAAACAAAGACTGTTTACATCTCTCCATATGCCTTTGTTCCAACAAAACCCCTCTTCAAGAGGTACAACTTCTGGAGAAATTTCCCTTTTTGTTGTTATATTAACAACAAATATTCCCCAAACTCTTTCCATTTGGCAAAGGAGTTTCCTAACAAAGGAACAAGCACCCTGCACACAAAGGCAGTCTCCAAACAGAACACCGGTTATATTTGGAGATTATTTGTGCCTCTTTAACTCCCTGCTTCAGGCTGTAGTGTATTCTCAATACAAAATGGTGGCCATCATGCCTGACATTCAGAGTGGGAAAAGGCAATTCAATCAAACATTTTGCAAAGCTTACTAATGAATATGCTAGCCAAGATGGAAAAAAAGGTAGCCAAACCTAACCAAAGCAGCACTATCTTTTCCAGGAAAGGACCCTATAAAAGGAATACAATAAGAAAGCAAGATAAAGGATTTACCCCAGCCCTAGTATACCACAAAACCAACATGGAGGACAACTTCCAGGAACCTGACTTCACATTTTGGTTACCAAAAACTTATTCAAGTTGCCTAATTTCTGAATAAAATCCCATCTGTGCAAATAAAACTAAATTGCTAAATATCTGAAAAACATATCCTATTCTTCAAGAATTAAAACCCTGGCTCAAAGCACTCCTAGTTGGCTTACTTTTCTGCAGGCCTCTTTGCCCTCTGAACGAAATTTACTTTCTCTAAGTAAGAAGAGATTCAACCTTGTCCACTTGAGAAATAGATCTATTTTCAAACATTTCCCCCATACTAGTTAGCTAATTATTTTCGGAGGCATATAGTTCATCTCCATTTTCAAACTAAAGTATAGTGTGTCTGTTTTAATTTGGGGGTGGGGAGATGGAAGTAACAGGGACGACTTATTCAAGGATCTCTCTCAAAACAGTCTCCCGTAACAGATTAAGATTATATACAGAATCCCCGCAACTCAAAATGTCATTACAAAGAGCAAGGTTAAGGGAGAATGGGATTGGAATGGGAGGGGGCTCTTCCTTCACTTTTTTTCTGGGGAGGGGAGGGGAGGGGAAGAAGAGCAGGGAGAAGATTCTCAAACAGCAGGAAAGGCAGTTAAACCTCCTTCCCAACGGTCCTAGCCGGTTCAACCGTCGTTTAGGCCAGCTCGGATTTAGACCATCCCAAAAGGTGGACAAAAACAGGGGTGGAGACGGGCACCCAGTCCGGGCTTGGCGAGGGGGTGGGAGGGATGGGGGTGTCGGGGAGGGGGTTGGCCGGGCTGGCCTCCGCGAACCTTGGAGCCGTTAGGGATGATCTCAGAAACATCCCACCCCTCTCACAGAACTCCCAGGTCTGAGGCACTTTAGACACGGCCTGGAGAGCTGAGGCGGGTGGCTGCAGTTCAGCTCCCCGTAGATTGCGGGAGAGAGAAAATGAACATTAAATCTTCGGGGGTCTTCTCGTCTGACACCTAGCCCCACAGACGCAGCCTCACCCCCACGGCATCCACCCCACAACGACACGGCCCAGGCCTCCCCCAGGGAGCCGAGCGGTTGGGCCAGAGTCGGGTGTGAGAGCCCACGGGAGCGCGGGCGGGCATCTGAGCCCACCGTGCCCAGGCCGCCTGCCCTGCCCTCCGCTGCCCCGAAAGTGCCCCCCAGACACTTACGCCCCCCACAACATATCCGCTCCCGGGCCGGCCCCGCGGCTCCTCCCCCGCCCTCGGGCAGCGCCGGATACCCCGTCCTCGACCCCGACCCAGGGGGCAGCACGAGACCCGGGGACGAGGGGTAGAGGGTGCCCTGGTCTGGAGGGTGGGGCGCCCAGGTGAGGGCCGCTCCGGGCCGACGCCGCCACCACACAAAGGACCAGGGGCTCCCGCCGCCATATTGAAAACTTTCCTCCTCGCACGACAACTCGCAACTCCCCCACCCCCACCCCATCACACACCCCCGCACCCCGGGGGCGGAGGCCAGGACCAGCCTGCGGAGCCGAGCCGGAGCCGAGCCCTTCCTCCCCGCCCGCGCCTCCGCCCGGCTCCGGGAAGAAACGACCCCGCGACCATCCTCCTTCTCCTGCCACACCACTCCATCCGGATCCGAACCCGAACCCCCGGGCCGGGCCGCACACCCGCCTGCCGGAGCCCCGCGCCGACCGGGCCCTCCGGGTCGCACCACCAAGCGCCCCGCTCTCCCACTCTCCCTGTCTCCCACCCTGAAGAAGTCCCCGTCCTCCTGCCCTCCTCAACCCCAACCCTCTGGGCCGCCCCAAACTTGACGCGGCCTCCGGGGCGACCCTGCTCCCCGCCCCCCGCGCCTCGGGCCTCCCGGGCCCCGTGCGTCCTCGCTCCCTCCCCCAGCCGCGAGCAGGATCCGGGGTGCTGGCGTGACTCACCGGCGGCGGCCGCACCTTACAAATCCCCGTCTGCTCGGCTATGGGCCGGATCTTGTGGATGAAAGCGAAGGGGTCCGCGAACTCTTCCCAGCTGGGCTCGAAGACCGGGCACTCGGGGGGAGGTAGAAACTCGCCCAGCGGCCCCGGGCCCCCAAGGGGTAGCGCTGGGCGCGGGGGCATCGCGGTGGCCTGTTCCATCACCGCGGGTCCGGTAAGGACGAGGAGTGGGTGGGCTCCTGGACCGCGGCTGCGAGCTCCACTCGGTCCGAGACCTCCGCAGACGCGACTCAGGCGACAGCAAGTCCGACTTCTACTAGCAACGGCACACCTTGGGCTTTTTCAGCCTTCCTCCGACGACGTCTTGCCGCTAACCCACGCCGTGCGCCTCCGCCGCCACGGCGAGGAAAAAGAGTCCCACCCCCACCCCCACCCCCACCCCGGGCCGCGCTCCCCGCCACGCCCCCAAACCGGGCGGGGCCGGGACCTTCTGCCGGGAGAAGGAGTTTATTCTTACGGTTCAGCGGAGCCAATGTTTGTTGACCCTTTACTATGTACCGGGGTCCCTGCCCTCGAGGAGTTAATAATCTGGTGGAGAGGATCAGACACATAAATCAATCGTTTTAATCATGTCAATAAACGGCTGTAGGTGCCGTGATAGAAGTAGACACTTAAAAAAAATCCGGGGAGGGGCAGAAAGAGTACTAGGAAAGGAGGAGGATTTTCTAGGTAGAGGGAACCGCTTGAACAAAACAGCACGGAAGTGAGAAAATAATAGTAATGGTAACAATAAGAGCCAACGCTTTTAAGCGCTTGCATACTTAAGACTGTCCTAAATACTTTGCATTAGTCATGTTGCATAGCCACCTTAGGAGGTAGGTGCTCTTATTTCCATTGCACAGAGAAGGAATGAGAGGCACAGGTAGATTAAGTAATCTGCCCGAATTCACACAGCTAACGAGTGAGGAGGATTTATGTATTGGGAGGTGGGAATGTTGCAGGGAAAAAGAATGGTCCGCAAGCAATGACAAGATTGACTTTGAGAGAAGCAAAAGAATTTTGCAATAATCCAGATGAGAAATAATGGGTCCTAAATTAAGGCAGGGGTGCTAGTGACGGGAGAAAAGGTTGCAAATGTAAGAGATAAAATTAGTATATAGCGATAGATCAGAGAGGGGTAGTGAATAGATGCCGGCATTGACCTTGCTAGATAACACAAACAATGAGAAGTCAGTTTATGGAAAGGAAGATACATCTGGATATGCTGAGTTTGAGGTGTCTCTGGTTCATACAACTGGAGATGTCCCACAAGCTGGAGGATATAAATCTGAAGAGAAGAGATCGGAACTGGAGATATAAATCCGGGAGTCAATGGTATGAGTGATAATAAGAGCTATTTATCTAGCTCACTGGTCTTCACAACAATCCTATGGGGTAGGTACTGCTATTGTCCCCACTTCACAGGCAGGCAGTGGAGGCACAAAGAGATTAAGTAACTTTAAGAGGTATGAACACTTTTGATGCACTTTATTTGGAGTGATGGACTTCAACACTGAAAAGACCCCTTTTATCTAGAAAGCAGCCGAAACCTTGGAATGACTGTTTGCCAGGGCTTCCTTAGAAGGAATAACAGTCCTAGGCCCGCATTCGGATTCACTTAGAGGAAAGTGGTCTCATATCTTTAAGGATCTTGAATTAAAAAAAAAAAATTCTCCTCTTCAAAAGAGTTCAGAAAGTTACTCTGAGAAGGGAGTCCTTTTCTTAGCTCTAGGAGCTTAAGGCCTGAGTAAGGCTTTCTCTGCTCCCCACTGCAAAAGCCACTCAAGCCAAACGGAAGCTGGCATCCTATTAGAGAAAAAACAATCATCAGTGTAAGAGCAATAGCAAATTAGAGCAAAATGTTAATAGAATAGGTAGTATATATACAGAAATTTACTGCAAAATTCTAACTTTCCTAATTGTTTTAAACTTTTTCATAATAAAACGTCAGGGAGAAAAATCATCATTCTTACTTTTTACATCATCATTCTTACTTTTTACCGTAAAGAAACGGTCTGAGGGTCTTGGAGTTGATTTCCTGTCATGTGTTCCCTCTTGGGAAAGCGTTAGAACTATAAATTACTTTCACCCTTAACGTTTGCATTCTACAAGCCAGGCAGGTATAACTTTGCGAAAAGTCCTAGACATATTTGAACTGTGACTATTTAATTGAGGTGGCACAGGAAGAACAAGCCTAAGCAAATCTTCCCAATTCTCAACTGTGTCCCAGGACACAGGTTCCCAACTCCAAAGGTCTTCAAGTCCCGCTTCCTCCATTTCCGGTAGTGACCCTAGTGATGAGATTCTGTTGCTCCTAGATCAAGCAGCAGCTGTTGGCTCCCCACGGGCATGAAGTGACGTTGAGGAAGGGGGGCGGTTGCCAGGGTAGTGGGGGGAACCTCGGGACCGAGCGAGCCCTCCCGCGGGGCAGAAGACGCTTCCCCTTGCCCTTTATGATGTGTGTTTACATGGGCGGAGGGATCCCTCCCCAGCTGACAGCCACCCCGCGGCCGGCTCTTCTTTTTTTAAAGAGCCTAGCCACAGGCGGCGATTGGCCGCGGCCCGGGCCGCACCAGCCTCCGGGGGCGGGGCCCCGGCCGCATTGTCTCGTCTGGGGCCGGCTGGAAACCCCAGAGGCCGGACCTGGGCAACCCTGGCTTGGCGGTGCCCGGCCCGTGCTCCCGGAGGCCCGGGAGCGAGGCCTGGGCGGGGCCAGGTTCGGGTTCCCGGGGGAAAGCGGGGCTAGAACCCGGGCGGCCCAAGCGGAACCAACCCCGCTCCGAGTGCCACGTCTCCAGGAACCCCCTCCTTACTCTTGGGCTACACTCCGCCCCCAACCCGGGCCTCCGTCTCGCAAACCACCCCCATTTTGGCAGCCGCAGATACTTCGGGCTCATACTTAGGGGTCTCCGTTCTCATCTGGCCCACTCAGCCCCGAGGTCTCCTTCCTCAAACCCGCCCGCCCCAGCTCGGGGCCGGCGCTCCCAGATGGGCGCCCTTGGACCCTAGATCCCCCCGCCCGGTGATGCGGCGCTTCCCGCGCGCTTTCCGGCCGCGGCGAGGGGAAGACCGCACTCCCGCATTCCAAACTGGGGGAGCGACTTCCGTCCCCTGCGCAGTGCTGGGGACTGGGCCCCCGGAGGAGGGAGGCAGGCCCGGGTCCCCGGCCGCGGCGGAGGGGGCGGCGGCCCGCGCAGCACGTAGCGCACGTGTAGGGCCGGCTCCCCACCCCCTCCGTCGCCGCCGCGGATAACTTTCCAGCGCCCGGGGGTGGGCGGTGCGCCTCCGTTCCGCCTTGACCTCCGGCCTCTGCGCCTTCCCAGACTGCGCCCCTTCTAACATCACCCTTCCCCTCCGAGCCCAGTTGCCCGGCCCTGCCCCCGGTTTCCCCCGTGCAAGGCTTTCCTCTTCATCTCTGTTCCTTATCTCTAAAACTCAGTGGCATTTCTCTCGAACTCCTCTGCTGCACTGAAGTTTGGTGTCAGATGTCCCTTGTGGGAACCCATAAACCTTTGGAATCCCATGATAAGCCGCAGCTTTTTTGGCCTCCTTTTTATTTATTTTGTGCACTCCCATTACGTCTGGTTACTACCCTCATTACTGCACTTAGAACTCAGCTTTTACCTTATTTCCTCTGGTGTTCCTTCTCTCTCCCTCTACCCACGCCCTCTCCCCCCAGAATGTAAACCCGGGAGGGAAACAATAATGTCTCTAGCCCTGGTACCAGGCACGGTAGACTCTCCAAAAATATTTGTTGAAGGGGAGGAGAAATGGCCTTGAGTTTCTGTGGCTCCGACTGGCTGAGAATTAAGCTTTGGGCAACAAAAGAAGAATCAGCTGCCCAGGTGAAGCAGGAAGGGATCTCACCACAGATCAGACATGAGGTGTTGAGGGATTCCACAGCTGAGATAAACCTCTGTCCTACCTCATTATTTTCTTTTTTTTTTTTTTAAGATTTATTTTATTTTCCCCCTGCCCCGCCCCCACTCCTGCCCCTGCCCCCCTGTTTTTGCTGTGTTCACGTGTCCACTCACTGTGTGACCTTCTGTATCTATTTCTCTTTTGTCTTCTCATTGTTTCTGCTCTAGGTTTCACCAGTATTCAATTTTGGGGACCTCTGATGTGGAGAGAGATTCCCTGTCAATTGTACCACCTCAGTTCCTGGTTTCTGCTATGCTTCATCTTGACTCTTGCCTTTATGTCTCTTTTGTTGTGTCATCATCTTGTTGCATGACTCACTTGCGTGGGCACTGGCTCACCGCATGGCCAGTCGGCTCACTGCGTGGGCACTGGCTCACCACGCAAGCATGCTTTCTCTTCTTTTTCACCAGGAGGCCCCAGGGATCAAACCCGGGTCCTCTATATGGTAGGCAGAAGCCCAATCACTCGAGTCACAGCCACTTGCCCCTACTCGTTTCTTTGCAACCAACAACTTCTTTTCCTTTGCGTTCATACTCTGCTGAACTGGTCTCCTGTGGGAGTTCCCGTGCTTTCTGTTGTCCCACTCCCAGCTGTGGGGCTGACCTTGGGGATCAGCCCACACTGTATCAAGGGTCTCATCCCTGAGCTTCTGTCCCTGGGAAGCTGGGTCTGTCACTGAGGAGGTGCCTGTAACTAAGTACCTCTTCTTTCTCCCCATCTCCTCTTCCTGTCCAGCCCCAGAATTCCTTCCCCACTGATAGAGCCCAAGGGGATCCCAGCTAACTTCAACCTCAATCCTGGGCTTTGGTCTTACTTGGGTGTGGAGTCCAGAGGACTCAAACCTGGTTTGGAGCTCCTCCCCATGGAGCCTCCAACAGGCACTGGCAAGTGGGACATTCCCATGGCACTGCCAACCCTGTTCATGGGGGTGGGAAAGAGCAGAGTTACCCACACCAGGGCTTCAGGGTGTGTTTCCTCCCATTCCGGTTGAGCCACTTTAGAAGCCTTAGACTCCCAAGGAGCAATCTTGTGCTGCCGAGAAGCTGAGAGATGAGACGGGGAATTCCAGGTTACCTCTTCATTCCACAGCAGCAGCCACCACCTGTAAGTCGTGTCCCAGGGCTGGGGGCCCCTCTCAGCACGTTCTAAGGCTTTGGATAGCTGAAATGTTTGGAATTTTCTGTATCTGAGATGAAAGTCTTCTAAGAGGATGAAAACAGCTGGAACACTGTGTCAGAACTTTACAGGCCACCACCGCATTCACTAAACGCGACTGAAATTCAGTGTTCAACCAAATCATGTTGAGTGTTCAGCACAGGATCTAAAAACCAATTGCTAAATGCCAGTTCCCTTTCTTCTCACCCCTGGCCATGTGTGGAAGTGGGGCAGGTATGTGAACGACTAGAAATACAATGGTACACGAATAAGATGGTATATTAGCCAGAGGGGTGCTGAGGCAAAATACCAGAAATTGGTTGGTTTTTATAAAGGGTATTTATTTAGGGTAGGAGCTTACAGATACCAGGCCATAAAGCATAAGTTACTTCCCTCACCAAAAGTCTATTTTCACATGTTGGAATAAGATGGCTGCTGACGTCTGCAAGGGTTCAGGCATGCTCAGTTCCTCTGGGCTCAGCTCCTCTGTTTTCTCCACAAGGCTCTCTAGGCTTTGCCCCTCCACAAGGTCAGCTGTGGACTATCAGGCAAAGGGCTCTGTCTCTTCCCCCAGGGCACCAGTTTAAGGCTTCAGCATCAAACTCCAACATTAAGAACCCTCAGCTCTGTCCTTTGCCATGTCTTTTATCTGTGAGTCCCCACCCGCCAAGGGGCGGGGACTCAATGCCCTAATGACTGGCCCAATCAAAACCCTAATCATAACTCAGTCATGCCCAGTACCAGATTACAAACATAATCCAATATCTATTTTTGGAATTCATAACCATATCAAACTGCTACAGATGGTGTCACTGGCTGGCAGTAATTCAGAGTCCACTGGACACATCAACCTTGTGAAGTAGATACGATCATAACTTTTTCAGATTGAGAAATTGAGGTTCAGAAACTAATTAGCCACAGATATTAACAGAGCCAGGACTGGACTCTTGATTCTAATACTTTTGTTCATCTCCAAACAAGCTGACTTGTTCATCTCCAAACAAGCTGAGGAAAGGGACACAGAAGCCTCATCTCAACTCTTACCACCAGCTGCCCCTAAACCTGCCAAAATCACCCCCTTTTCTTCCTTCTAAGTCACAGAGGCTTCAGACTTTTTCAACTGATCTACAGTACTTTTAATGCATGCCAACAAAAGTAGTTTCACAAAATACTTGCTTTTACACAATGATGCTCTTATATGCTGGTTGAGATGAGACTTATCTGGGTTTTCTTACTAGTAATGACCCTCAGTTTGAAAAATACTACTTGGAAGGTAATTTTTCTTGCTGTTTGGGTGGCTTTCCACCAGATAAAATAGTTGAGTTTTCCCTACCCATCTACTCTGCCCCTTCCTCCCCAGGCATCCTCTAAATTCCCCCAGAATACTGCCTTACAAAATCAGTAAAAATCTCATCTCTTCAGTTTGGTTTTCAACACTACTTGCTTATCATATCTACTTCCTTGCCCACAGCTCCTTGCCCACAGCCCTGCAACCCCAGGGATCCCTTTGTGCCCCATCTTTTTGGCACTTTAGCCCATACTGGTGTAACATCGTAAGAACAGCATCTCACAAGGAGTCTTCAAGTCTCCCCAGACCTGACTTAGAGCAGGGGTCAAAAACTCAAATGCCTACAGAGGTCAGGTAGGTAAACGAGTGAAGTCAGCCAGGAGTCTGTGGAGAAGTGCTGAGGCTTGCCCAGCTCCTGGAAGTGATCACTCACTACTTAGACCAGGTTTGCAAGATGTTCCAAGTTTTCAAGAGAAGCCAAAAACATCTACAGGTTTTGTTGTTGTTTTTCAATGCAAGCTTCCCCAATTTTTAAATGTTCCATATTGAATTTTTAAGAAACACTGTGGGCCAACCCAAAATGCTTGTGGTCAGACCTGTGTTGTCCGTGGAGCCACCGGGAAAGCCTAGTGAAATGAAGTTTTCGGCCTTTCAGAAGAAACAATGGTTGCCAAGGGAGCTCCAGCTGGGAGGGGCCCTGAGAGAAATGCTAGAGGGGAGGTGAACTCCTGCCCCATCACCAGCCTGTGGGTCTAGTTCATGTTCCTGGGCTTATAGGAGAACTCTGCCTTCCAGCAAAGTCCAAGGCCCACACCCAGGACATACAGAGGCCACAGGCAGTGTCACACATGGCCTGTTGGTGAGGGTACTGGGGGTGTCAGGGCTTTTTTTTTTTTTTTTTTTTTTTTTTTTAAAGATTTATTTTTATTTATTTAATTCCCCTCCCCTCCCCCGGTTGTCTGTTTTCTCTGTCTTTTTGCTGCGTCTTGTTTCTTTGTCCGCTTCTGTTGTCGTCAGTGGCACGGGAAGTGTGGGCGGCGCCATTCCTGGGCAGGCTGCTCCCTCCTTCGCGCTGGGCGGCTCTCCTTACGGGTGCACTCCTTGTGCGTGGGGCTCCCCTACGCGGGGGACACCCCTGTGTGGCAGGGCACTCCTTGCGCGCATCAGCACTGCGCATGGGCCAGCTCCACACGTCAAGGAGGCCCGGGGCTTGAACCACGGACCTCCCATGTGGTAGACGGACGCCCTAACCACTGGGCCAAAGTCCGTTTCCTGTCAGGGCTTTTTATTATCTATTTTCCCCTTTTCCTCTATCTTTTGCCACTTCTAGAACCCTCAGAGAAGAGGAATCAGACGCCAAAATGCAGAAAGGTTCTCAGAGTGCTATGCATCTGTGTAAGAATCAAAAAGATAAAAATTCGGGTCAGGAATTAGAAATAAGGTGAGAGGAGCCCTTCTCAAGTCTGAGGAAAGAGGAGGCAGTGCTCATCTCTGTGGTTGAAAATGGCAGTTGTTCCTTACAATAAATGAGCTAGCTTTTACTGATTTACTGAGGACTTTCTCAGTGCCAGGCATTTTTATGTGAATTATCTCTTTTAATCCTCATGAGAATTCTAGATAGTAGCCATCCTTATTACTTTCATTTTATAGTGGAGGAACTGAGTTTCAGAAAGGTTAAGTCATTCGCTAAAGGTCACATGGCCAGTAAGTTTAGCAGAACCAGATTCTGGCCCCGGCTGTCTGAATCCAGGATCACCACCCATATGTTGCCCTTCTCTGGTGTGCTGCCTAGTCCTCCTGGCACTGCTGTGTCCCCACAGTGTGTGATAATCAGCAAATTAATACTTGTTGAGCACTGTCTTGCATCAGGTACTATGCAGAGTACTCTAGATACAGCATTGAAGAAAAAGTCCCTGACCCCCAAGTTTATATTCTAGTATCGTAGCAAGAGACAGACAATAAAAACATAAACAAATGAGAAGATAGTTGAGGGCAGTAATAAACGCTGTGGAAAATAAAACAGTAATGGGAGGGGTAGTGAGGCTACTTTAAGCCATGATGATCTGAAGCGGGAATGAGAACATTTGAGCTCAGACTTGAATGTTGGGAAGGAGGTGGCGATGGGAAAATCTAGAGAGAATTCTAAGCGGAACATCATGTGCAAAGACCCTGAGTCAAGAAGCAGGTTAGTATGTTCAAGGGACCCCCCCAAAAAGCCCCTGAAGCTGGAATCTGAAGAATGAGGGAGTGGGGGGAGGGAGTCAGAGGCAAGCAAAGGACTAGATCAGGCAGGACCTTGCAGGCCATGATGAGGAGTCTGGATTTCATCTTACTGGCAGTGGGAAGCCACTGAGAGTTGTAGGCAGGGAAGGGATGTCATTTGATTTACAATTTTAACTTCCATTTGGAGAATAGACTGCAGAAGAAAAAGATGGCCCAAGAGACCAATTAGATGGTTCCAGCAGTCCAGGAAGGAAATGGTGGTGACTTGTACTTAAAAGTAGAGATGTGAGAAGGGGTCATATTCTGGATAAGTTTTAGAGGAAAAGGTAACAGGACTTAATAAATTGAATGTGGAGTGATGACTCCTAGATTTTTCCCCCAATTAATTGGGCAAACAGTGGTCCTATTTACTGAGATGGGGAAAACTTGAGGAGGAAAAGATTTGGGAGGTAGGGGGAAATCTGTATTTTTATTTCAGCAGTGTTAAAGTTGAGATATCTCTAATTCATTCAAAAAGAGATTTTGAAAGTAAGGGAATCTGGAGCCCAGGATAGGGGTCAGGTTTGGAAATAAGATTTGGAAGTCAGTGTATGTGTGTGTATTACCAAGAACTCCCAGGGAAAGCATAAAGAAAGGGAAGAGAGAGCTAAGGACAGAGTCTAGGACACTCCTCATTTACAGGCTGTAAAGAGTATGAACCAGGAGAGGAAACTGAGAAGGAATGGTCAGCAAGGCCAGATTAATGTCAGCAAAGGAAGTGTTTCAAGGGGGAGGCAGCAGTCAACCATGTCAAAAGCTGCAGAGAGGTTGAAGAAGATGAGCAGAATATGAAATAAAGAAGTGGAGATCATGAAGACAAAACTTTCAAGGAGTTTTGCTGTGGAGGAATAAGGCAGAAATTGGAGAGAACATGAATTCGGGGAGGGATTTTGGCGCTTTTTTTCCCCCTACTGGGAGATAATAGAGCACCAGGTCACAGTGGTAGGGATGGTTCAGCAGAGAAGGAGAAATGGACAATGTCGTAGAGAATGAGAGTAATTAGGGGTGAAGAACTTGAGAAGGTGAGAGGAATAGGAGTCAGTGAGTGAGTGTCAGGAAGCCAGAGAGCAGAAAACCTGACAGATGCACAGAAGTGGAGGGCATTGTGGGGGGTGGGGCGTTTCGGTTGTTCTGAGTATCTGTTTTCACTGTTAAAAGATACTGATACTGGTCTTTAGGATGAATGACAATGACTAGCTACCAAGGATTAAGCACTTACATATCACTTGAAAGCCCCAAACATATGTATCTCCAATGATAAGTGAGTAGGTAGGTAGGACACAAGAGTAACATCACAGAGGGAGCTTAGCTCAAGGGTAGAGAACTGGGGAGACCTCAGTTTACTTGTCCTGGCCTCACCCTCCTTGTTCATTTCTCCTAGAATGACTACTCCTCATCACCTCAACTCCTCTTATTCTTTGTCTCTCTCCTACCTCCTCCAGAACCTTCAGAACTCAGTTAGCTGAATGAGGGCAGTCCCCTCAAATGCGACTGGCAAACTACACAGGACATATAGAAGAGAACAGAGCTATGCCTGTGGTGTTGAAATCCTTTAAACTGCAATTGTAAAGCCTTTTTTTTTTTTTTCCCAGTATATGTATCTGTGTATTTATGTTCTAGAGAAAAGACTATTTCATTGTTCGTTGTATCTAAACCACCTATGTGACTAAAAGTCTTTGCTTAAGGAAACCAGGTAAGAAAAGTTTAATCTGTAAAGACTTTACTACCATATACAAATTTTATTTTCATAACTCTTTTCAAAATGCTAAGTGGGAAAGAGAGGGATACCTATTAACCTCTACTAAAACCTCTAGCAGGCAAAGAATCCATGAATATTGGGGAGATTAGAGAATATTATGGTCTCAGGAGCATAAAAATGACCAACTACAATCTCCTGTCTTTTGTATACTGAATATGTATACATACAGAAAGTAGAATCTTCAGAAAGAAATCTATAAAGTGAAGACAGCAAAGGTCACCATAGCATATCTTTAGGCAGAGAGTAAGTCTATATTCCATCAGTTTCCCAGTTCAGAAAAAAAGAGAAAAATGGCAGGACTGAGAAATAAGTTAACGATGCTGAGGAATGGTGAGAATATTGGGGCCCAGGGGAAGCCTTCCAGAGGACAAAAAGGAAGTTCTAGACATGGGTGGGACAGAGAAAGTTATCCAGCTGTACATGTTGGCTTTTTGCTATAGGAACCACATCCCAGCGTGGACACCATGCAGTGTTCCATCAGGCGCTGCTTCATAATCTCCGTGGGCATCGTATTCCTGTGGATTTTCATCACTTTGAGAGCTCCAGGGGAAATTGAAGATGACAAAAAAGTGATGGTTATCAAAGGCCAAGTAACAACTCTTGCTGTCAATTTGGGAATTGGGGGATGCAGGGTAGAAGGGTGTGGATTGGTAGATTCTCAAAAACATCTGGGCTTTCCTTCTTCCTGCACCTCTCCACTTGAGAGTGGAAAACTCCAAAGGGAGTGGGGGCATGGACCTGAGCCCAGTGGTCCATAAAGCAGCTACTTTTTTTTCTTCCAAATTTGTTAAGGTAGGCAAGTGAGCAAATACCGTGTGAGCCCTGGATACTGTGGCCAATGGCCAGGCCTCCTGAGAATGTGCTGGGCTTAAGGAGAATGATGCATTCCATGTCTTTTCCTGTAAAAATTTATGGGAAGCCACTGGGGGCCAAATTCTGTTCTTTTTCTAAAAAGAGGTTCATGTTTTGCCTTTGCCAATGCCCCAGGAAACTAGTTACAGCAGCAGAAAGGAGCTGAGCTCACTAGAAGACTGGCAGAAACTCACCTTCGAATATACGAAAAAAAAACAGCAGAGAAGAAAAAGTGAGTGCCAAGGAGGGGAATGGGGTATCTCAGAGAAAGCAGAGATGTCTAGAGAGGTAAGACAAGTAGGAAGGAAAGAAGAAAGGGGAAGGAAAAAAGGCAGGCAATGCCCAGGAATACTTGAATCTGGCAGACCATTTTCTTCCCACCAGGACATTTATATATCAGGGATATGAAGAAGGAGGGAAAAGATAAAGTTTGTTGTTATAGAAAGGGGAATCAATGGATTAGAGAATTTTAGATTAGGAGGGGCCTTGGAGTCTTGCAGTTCAACTCCCTTGTTTTTATGAATCAGGAATAAGCTCAGGGGTGAAAGGATTTGCTCAAGGTCAGACAATCAGTGGCAGAACTGAAACAAGAACCTTGGGCTCCTGACTTCCAGGAAAAATGTTTTTGCTACTCTACATTCTTCAAAGGAGAGTTTTGGGAAGATGAGCCATGTAAAACCAACAAAATTATAACCGTAATAGTTAATTATTTGTTGAGCACTTATTAATTGTGCCACACAGATCTAGGTTCTAGATTCAAAGAAGACTTGGAGGGACTCCCAGGCACTCTGACTCGGGTTAGTACCTTGCAAACTTTAACACGCATACAAATCACCTTGTGATATTGTTAAAAATGCAGATTCTGATTTAGTGGGTCTGATGTAGGTCCTAAGACTCTGCATTTCTAATAAGCTTCCAGATGAAGCTGATGTTGCTAGACTAAGGACCACCTAAATATCCCCTTTGCCAAAGGAGACAATAGATGGAAAATAGGAGAGGACAGAAAGGAAGAGAGAAGGTCCCAAATAGCATCTCAATACCTAACCTTGGTGACAACTGTCCCCACCACCATACACTGACAATTATTCCCATTTTGCTTCTCCCTAGCATGGCTGACGGTAGGGATCACCTCGGTACAACAATCCAAGGGAAGCAACCTCTTGAACACATTGATCTCCCTGTTTCATGCTTCCTCTAAAGCCGAGCAGAAACTCTTCACGGTGCTGGTCCACCTGGCAGGTTCTGACATCACTTGGCTCAGAGAAACCTCTGCCCATATTTCAAGCCTCTTCAGCCAACAGATCTTGGCAGGGCAGTTGTTACTGATCCATGCTCCACCTGACGCCTACCCCACTATGGATGGCATCAGGGACGATCCCAATCGTAGCGTATTCTACTCAAAACAGAATGTGGATCACGCCTTCCTTATGAGCTTTGCCACAAACCTCTCTGATTACTTCCTGTTAATAGGGGACAATGTCTTTTGTGCCCCCAACTTTGTCACCCACATTCGTTGGAAAGTGACCACCATGAGGTCCAACCCATGGGTGCTACTGGAATTCTCTAATATCGGCTTCCTTGGCAAACTCTTCCACAGCAGGGATCTCTCACTCCTGGCCCATTTCCTCCTCCTTTTCCATAAGGAGAAACCCCTGGAGAGGCTGATCCCTCATTTTCGTACCCTCCTGGTCCAGGAAAAAACAATCCTTTGCAGACCTTTTCTCTTCTACTACAGGGCCTCCTACTCCACCTTTGATGACAAACAGAACACCCAAGCTGTTAAGGAAAAGGACTCTTACAGTCCTGACAACCCACCTGGAGCCATTTTCACTGATATGAAGGTTTTAGATGCTCACTTCCCTTGGGAAGCCTACTCTTTGAATGAGTCATTTTTTTGGACACACAATGTTAGTGCAGGGAACCACCTGACAGTGATTTTGAACTATCCAGTGAACCTGAGACGAGTGCAAGTGATGACAGGCTCCATCATGGAGGGAGAATATGCCCTTGAGAAGGGGCAAGTGGAGTTGGGTTATGACCCCATGGGGATGTCCCAGTACTGTACCAGCTTCATTATTCTGGACCATCTCTTAGAAGGGCAACTGGATCAGGAGGTACTTCCAAAAGATATGGGGTCCAGTGTGAGCTGTGTGAGGCTGGTGGTGAAAGCTAGACAGGTTGGTGGTCTCATGATCAGGCATATCTTCCTATGGGAAGAAAAAGATGAAATAGAAGAAAACAGCCCAGAGTTGAAGATAAACCAATAATAATATGAAAAAAGTTAAAATCTTGAAGCCTTTTCATTATAGCATATATGCGTTCCTGAAAGTGGAGATGCAATGGAATGAAGGGCAGAGAGAAAAGACTTTTCATTGTTCTTTTGGTGTCTATCAAGATGTTAGGATAACTGTTCCTTCTTTTCTCTACCAAACAAGCTCCTGTGCTAGGATATCATTGCTGGAGAAAACATAGCTTAGCCCAATTTGGGGAAAGACTTTGGCCACTTTCTGAATCTTTCTATTACTGGGATTCTGGAATTTACACAAATACAGGATGTTTGTATGTATATGTTTTTATGCATGCACACTTATATATTCACACATAATCAGGGGTGGGGTGAGGTATAATGTATTAGGGTGAAGACATTTTACTTCTATCTATATCCCAAGTTTATGTCTAGGCATAGGAAAATCATGGGAATGCCTAGAATTAGCACCAAAAAAGCCAAGGACCAGACTCCCCTTAGTTTCGCTGTGTGTTCTTCTGTGCCCGTTTGTATTCTTGTCAGCGGCACCTGAAATCTGTGTCTCATTTTGTTGCGTCATCTTGTTGTGTCAGCTCTCCGTGTGTGCAGCACCATTCCTGGGCAGGCTGCACTTTTTTCGTGCTGGGCAGCTCTCCTTACAGGGCGCACTCCTTGCACGCGGGGCTCCCTTACGCGGGGGACACCCCTGCGTGGCAGGACACTCCTTGCATGCAGGCCAGCTCATCATACGGGTCAGGAGGCCCTGGGTGTGAACCTTGGACCTCCCATGTGGTAGGCAGACACCCTATCCGTTGGGCCAAGTCCGCTTCCTGGACCCCCTTGTTGAGCACTTTGAAGTTTAGGAAAGTAGCAGATAGACTGATGGCAATAAAACTAATCCCTTAACTTTCCTACCCTTTAAAATTCTTTTATATTGCCGATCTAACTCCCTCATTTCCTCACCAACAATTGTGGGCATAAAGTTTGTAACTAAAGCTGTACTTTCTAATCAGCAACTTACTCCTTAATTCCCCCATGAGCTTCTATATCCACAATACTAAAACTCTTTTCCCTATGTGTAATGACAAAAATACTCAAAATCCACTGGACTATATATATTTTAAATAGTGACTTTTTTTCAGATCTCATTCTCCTTAAATTTGCAGCAATATACAATATTAACAAGTCTTCATCTTGAAAATATGCTCTTCCTTGACTACTGGTATTCATTCATTTATTAGATACTTTTTAAAAAGATTAATTAATTAATTTAATTAATAAGTACATTTTATTTATTTATTCCCTGCCTCCGCCTTGTTGTCTGTTCTCTCTATCCACTATGCTGTTCGTTCTTCTATGTCTGCTTGTCTTCTCTTTAGGTGTCACCAGGAACCAAATCCTCGGTCCTTCCAGAGTGGGAGAGAGGTGCTCAATCTCCTGCACCACCTCAGCTCCCTGATCTGTTGTGTCTTTTATTGTCTCTCCTTTGTGTCTCTTTTTGTTGTCATCTTGCTGTGCCAGGTCTCTGCTCAGGCCCGTGTGCTGTGTGGGCCAGCACTCCACTCCAGCCAGCTTGCCACATAGGCCAGCTCACCTTCACCAGGAGGCCCCAGGAATTGAACACTGGACCTCCCATATGGTACATGGGAGTCCAACTGCTTGAGCCACATCTGCTTCCCCATTAGATACTTTTTAAAAATATTTTTTTTATAAGAAGGTATAGGTTTACAGAAAAGGTATATAGAAAGGAAAGAGTTCCCATATGCTCACCCTGTTATTAACACTTTGCATTACTATACCTTTGTCATAGTTGATAATAAAGTATATTATTATAATTGTACTGTTAAGGATAGGCCATAATTTACACTAGGGTTCATTATGTTGTACAGTCCTATGCTGTGGTTAAAATTTCCACTTTAACAATATACATATAATTCAAACATATAATTCAAAGATGCTAATTACATTTACCATGTTGGGCTACCATCACTGATGTCCATTATCTAAATTTTTCCACAACCCTAAACAGAAACACTACCAATAAGCATGAACTCCCCATTCCCTACCCCCACCCCAGTCCCTGGTAACCTGTATTCTAGTTACTCTATTAAATAATTTGCTTATTCTAATTATTTCATGTTAATGATATCAACAATATTTGTCCTTTGCATCTGGCTTATTTCACCCAACATAATGTCTTCAATGTTCATCCATACTGTCACTTGTATCAGAACTTCATTCCTTCTTAAGGCTGAATAATATTTCATTGTATGTATACACCACATTTTATTTATTCACTCATCTGCTGATGGACATTTTTGTTGATGGACCTTTTTGTTGCATCCCTTTTGGCAAATGTGAATAATGCTCCTGTGAATATTAGTGTGTAAATATCTGTTCGAAGCCCTGCTTTCAATTATTTTGGGATTACACATAGAAGTGGGATTGCTGGGTCATACGGTAGTTGTATACATAACTTTCTTAGAAACTGTCAAATGGTTTTCCATGGCAGATGCACCATTTTAGTCTCACCAACAATGAGCAGGTGTTCCTATTTCTCACATCCACACCATCACTTGTTATTTAGCTTTTTTTAATATGTAAGAGTAGCCATTCTAGTAGGAATAAAATATCTCATTGTGGTTTTGATTTGCATTTCCCTAATAGCTAATGATGTTGAGCATTATTTGTGTGATTTTTGGCCATTTGTGTATCTTCTTTGGAGAAATGTCTATTCAAATCTTTTCCCCATTTTTAATTGTGTTGATTTCTCTTTTACTGTTGATTTGAAGGACTTATGTTTTTATATGTTTGAGATATTAAGCTCTTTTGGTTTCCAAATATTTTCTCCCATTCTTTAGATTCTCCTTTTACTTTTCATGTTAAGTTCTTTGATGCACAGAAGTTTTTTAAAGATTTATTTATTTATTTCTCTTCCCCCCGCACCAGTTGTCTGTTCTCTGTCTATTTGCTGTGTGTTCTTCTTTGTCCGCTTCTGTTGTTGTCAGCAGCTTGGGAATCTGTATTTCTTTTTGTTGTGTCATCTTGTTGTGTCAGCTCTCCATGTGTGCAGCACCATTCCTGGGCAGGCTGCACTTTCTTTCATGCTGGGTGGCTCTTCTTACGGGGTGCACTCCTTGTGCGTGGGGCTCCCCTACGTGGGGGACACCCCTGTGTGGCACAGCACTCCTTGTGTGCATCAGCACTGCACATGGGCCAGCTCCACACAGGTCAAGGAGGCCCAGGGTTTGAACTGCGGACCTCCCACGTGGTAGACAGACGCCCTAATCACTGGGCCAAGTCTGCTTCCCTAAAAGTTTTTTATTTTGATGAAGTCATTTTTATCTATTTTTTCTTTTGTTGCTCATACATTTGGTATAAGAAAACATTGCCTAACACAAGGTTCTGAAGAAGGTTCCATATATTTTATTCTACTTTGAGAGTCCTGGTTCTTATATTTAGGTCTTTGATACATATGGAGTTAATTCTTGTATATGGTGTGAGGTAGGGGTCCATCTTCATTCTTTTGCATGTGGATACCTAGTTTTCCCAGCACCAGTTGCTGAAGAGTGTGTTCTTTCCCCATTAAGTGGACTTGTGGCATATTATATAATATTGTACATATTAACTCTATGTATATAAACCATTGTTTGATTTTTTGAGTAAGGAATGTATTCTATTACTTGTAAGAAATGATGTGAAATAAAACCTATTACTTGGTTAAAAAAAAAAAGTGCTTCAGCTCCTACACTTTGATTTATTGGACTTACTCCACTCAGCTAACATGGAGTTGAAGAAGGTCAACCACCACAACATGGAGCCTAGAGTGTCTACAACTGGAAGTGGGAGGAGTGCATCCAGTACCCATATGGAATCTAAGCCCTCACTTGACATAGATGTGCAATGGACACAACCAATCCAATGTCCACAGAGAAAATGTGGAATGGGTGTGGGAACGGTAGCCATGGTGGCTGCTGGATGTGGGGAACGGGAGGAAGAGATGAGATGTGGAGGCGTTTTCGGGACGTGGAGTTGTCCTGGATAGTGCTTCACGGACAATTACGGGACACTGTAGATCCCCCCAGGGCCCACTGGATGGAACGTGAGAGAGTCTGGGCTATGATGTGGACCATTGACTATGGGGTGCAGTGATGCTCAGAGATGAACTTACCAGGTGCAATGGATGTGTCATGATGATGGGAGAGAGTGTTGCTGTGGGGGGAGTGGGGGGCGGGGGCAGTGGGGTTGAATGGGACCTCATATTTTTCATAAGGTAATTAAAAAAATAATAATTAAAAAAAAAAGTGGACTTGTACTTACTTTTGTCACAATTGGCTGTAGATACGAGAATTTATTTCTGAACTCTCAATTCAAATTCCTTTGGTCTATTTGTCTGTCCTTGTGCCAGTACCACCCTGTTTTGGTTACTGTTGCTTTGTAACATACTTTAAAATGGGGAAGTGAGGGTCCTCCAATTTTATTCATCTTTTTCAAGATCAATCTGGCTATTCAGTACACTTACCCTTCTATTTTAATTTGACGATTGGCTTTTCAATTTCTGCAAAGAAGGTTGTTGGAATTTTGATTGGGATTGCTTTTAATATGTAAATAGTGGATGAGGCTCAAGTGATAGAGCTTCTCCCTACCATATGGGAGGACCTGGATTCAATCCCTGGGGCCTCCTGGTGAAAAAAAAAGAAACAAAAGAATGTCTGCATGGCGAGCCAGTGCCTGCGTGAGTGCCTGCATGGTGAGCCAGTGCCCTGCACAAGTGAGTCAAGCAGCAGGATGACACATCAAAAGAGAGACAAGGGGAGAGTCAAGGTGAAGTACAGCAGAGACCAGGAACTGAGGTGGCACAATTGACAGGGAACCTCTTTCCATATCAGGGGTCCCCAAGATTGAATCCCAATGAATCCTAGAGGAGAGAAAATGAGAAGAGAAGACAACACAGACAGCAAAAAACATCATGATGGGAGGAGGGGAAGTGGGTGAAATAAACAAATAAAAATATGCAAATAGTTTTGGGTAGAACTGACATCTTAATACTAGTTTTCCAATTCATAAACAAGGAAAGGTCTTCCTTTAAATTAGGTCTGCTTTGGTTTCTTTTTAGCAATATTTTGTAGTTTTCATGTGTGCAAGTCCTTTTCATCCTTGGTTAAATTTTTTCCTAGATATGTGATTCTCAGAGTTGCTGTTGTAAATGGAATTTTTTTCTTGAATTCCTCTTCAGATTGTTAATTACTACTGTACAAGAAAACTACTGATTTGGGAGTGTTGGTCTTGTACCCCACAACTTTGTTAACTTTTTTAGCACTAGTGGCTTTGTTATAGATTTTTCAGGATTTTCTATATATAGGTGTGGTAGTTAGAAGCTTTATGTATCCCAGAAAAAACATGTTCTTAAGTTTAATCCATTCCTATGGGTTTAAATCCTTTGTAAGTAGGATCTTTTTTTTTTTTAAGGTTTATTTTTTTATTTCTCTCCCCTCCCCACCATTGTCTGCTCTTTGTCCATTTGCTGTGTGTTCTTCTATGTCTGCTTGTATTCTTACCAGCAGCACCAGGAATCTGTAATCTGTCTCTTTTTTGGCGCATCTTCTTGCTGTGTTAGCTCTCCATGTGTGTGGCATCACTCCTGGGCAGGCTGCACTTTTTTTTGCATGGGGCAGCTCTCTTTGTAGGGTGCACTCCTTGCATGTGGGGATCCCCTATGTGGGGGACACCCCTGCGTGGCACAGCACTCCTTGCATGCATCAGCACTGTGCATGGACCACCTCACCACATGGGTCAGGAGGCCCTGGGTTTGAACCCTGGCCCTCCTATATGGTAGATGGATGCTCTCTCAGTTGAGCCAAATCTGCTTCCCTATGTAAGTAGGATCTTTTGATGAGGCTAGTTCAGTTAAGGTGTAACCGACCTCATTCAGGATGGGATTTAATCCTATTACTGGAGTCCTTTATAAATGGAATGAAGAGGGGACACAGAGAGAGAGAAGAGAGGAAAGAGAAGAGAAAAGGGAGAATGAGCCACAAAAGCAAGATGCTAAAATCAACAAAAGAAGATCAGCAAGATCAAGTGCCAGTTTCTCATCAAAAACCATGGACGAAGGGAGTGGATGTTGCTCAAGTGGTTGAGTACTTACTTCCTATGTATGAGGTCCCAGTTTGATCCCCAGTATCTCCTAAAAACAAAATAAAACAAAACAAAACCAATTCAAGGGAGTCGCTGTAGCTCAGTGTTGAACACAGGCTTCCCACATGAGGTCCGGGTTCAATTCCCTGGCCCCGGTACCTCAGGAAAAAAAAAAAAAGGAAACGAGCCAGTGGGATGAAATACCTGAAGTGCTGGAAGAAAACAGTTGTCAACCAAGAACTTTATATCTGTCAAGATTGTTTTTCAAAAATGAGGGAGAGTAGACATTTTCAAAGAACAAAAGCCTCTGAAAGAGTTCATCACTACTAAACCTGCCCTGTAAGCAATGCCAAAGGGATTTCTTTCAGACTGAAAGGAAAGGACACCAGACAGTAACAGTGAATTAAAGTGGCATAAAGAAATAAAGATCCACAATAAAGGGAACCATATACGTAATTATAAATGCCAGTACTCCTGTATTATATTTTAAAATATGTAACACCACTTTTTACTTATTCAAGTTCTAAAATGCAAATGCATAAAAGTAATGGTAAATCTATGGTTTTGAATACGCACTGTATAAATATTTGACTTCTGAAAAATACAACAAAAAGGTTGGTTGATGGAAAGGTTTAGAAATAGTGTATGTATATGCTATTGAAATTAAGCTGGTATCAAATCAAGCATAATTGTTATAGATTTAGGATTTTAAATTTAAGCCTCATGGTAACCACAAAGAAAGAATATGAAAGATATAAACAGAAAGAAATAAGAAGGGACTCAAAATGGTACCACATAAAAAATGTAATAAATACAACAGTAGGTATTAATGGAAGAATTGTGGGACAAAAAGGTGTAAGATTTACAAAGACCAAATAGCAAAATGGCAGAAAAAAGTCCTGAATTAGCAGTAGTGACTTTAAATGTGAATGTATTAAACTCTCCAGTTAAAAGGCAGAGATTGGCAGAATGGATAAACTATATGTGTTGTATACAAGAGACTCACCTTCAATCTAAAGACACAAGTCGGCTGGTAATAAAGAATGGAAAAATATGTACCACGCAAATAGTAACCAAAAGAGAGCTGGGGTAGCTATACTAACATTGGACAAAATAAACTATAAGTCAAAATCTGTTAAAAGAGGGAGAGGTTAAAACACTCCCAGATAAACAAAAGCGAGGAAGTTCATCACCACTAGACAGGCCATATAAGAAATGCTAACTTAGAGAGGTGAAAGGAAAGGACACTAGACAATTGACAAGCCACATGAATTAAGATCTCCATTAAAGATAATGACATGGGTAAATATAAATGCCAGTACTATTATATTTTTGCTTTGTCAATCTACTTTCTACTTCCTAAAAGATCAAAAAGGTTAATGCATAAAATGTAACAAGAAGTTAATGGTTTGAGATTCATAATGCATAAATATGTTAGTTGTGACAAGAGCTACATAAAGGTGGGGGGATGGAGGGGTAATGGAACATAGTTTATGTATACTATTAAAGTTAAGTTGGTACCAAAGCAAACAAGATTAACATTAGATTTAGCTGGTTAACTTTAAGCCCTATGATAACCATAGGGAAAATATCAGACTCTGTGCAAACTAACAGAGACAGAAAGTAGAGTACAGGTTACCAAGTAGAGTACCAAGTTTGCAAAGCAGGCACAGTGGAAAGTTAATGCAAAATGAGTATAGCATTTCTGTTTGGGGTGAAGGAAAAATTCTAATAATGGATGGCTGGGAAACGGACTTTGGCCCAGTGGTTAGGGCGTCCGTCTACCATATGGGAGGTCCGCGGTTCAAACCCCGGGCCTCCTTGACCCGTGTGGAGCTGGCCATGCGCAGCGCTGATGCGTGCAAGGAGTGCCGTGCCACGCAAGGGTGTCCCCCGCGTGGGGGAGCCCCAAGCGCAAGGAGTGCGCCCGTGAGAAAAGCCGCCCAGCGTGAAAAGAGAGAGCAGCCTGCCCAGGAATGGCGCCGCCCACACTTCCCGAGCCGCTGACGACAACAGAAGCGGACAAAGAAACAAGACGCAGCAAATAAACACCAAGAACAGACAACCAGGGGAGGGGGGGAAATTAAATAAATAAATAAATCTTTAAAAAAAAAAAAATAATGGATGGTGGTGAGGGTCCTGCAATACTGTAAACGTGATTAATCCCATTGAATGGTGTACTTGGGAGGGGTTGGGATGGGAAGATTTATGTTGTATATATTTCCACAATTAAAAAAAATAGAAAGTAAAGAGATAATGACAATTAAATGCAATACATGATACTGGATAGGATCTAAGAATGGAGGAGAAAAGGCTCAAAAAGGCATTATTTAGGAAGTGGACTTGGCTCAATGGATAGAGCATCCACCTACCACATGGGAGGTCCAGGGTTCAAACCCAGGGCCTCCTGACCCATGTGGTGAGCTGGCCCACGCACAGTGCTGATGCGCGCAAAGAGTGCCATGCCATGCAGGGGTTTCCCCTGCGTAGGGGAGCCCCATGTGCAAGGAGTGCGCCCCATAAGGAGAGCTGTCCCATGCGAAACAAAGTTCAGCCTGCCCAGGAGTGGTGCCGCAAACGGAGAGTTTGCAGCAAGATGATGCAACAAAAAGAGACACAGATTCCCAGTGCTGCTGATAAGAATACAAGCGGACACAGAAAAACACACAGCAAATGGACACAGAGAGCAGACAACTGGGGAGGAGGGGAGCAGACAATTGGGGAGGATATGTTGGTGTATTCTGCAGGGGATCTGTATTATTTTTATTTCAAAATAAAAAGTTAAAGAAAAAAAAAGGCAATGAGAAGTGTTGGTGAGAATGTGAAGAAATTGGAACTCGCCTATATTGCTGGTGGGAATATAGAATGGTACAGTAATTTTTGGAAAATAGTCTGGCAAAACTCAAAATATTAAATACAGAGTTACTTTATGACCTTAAAATTTCACTTCTAGGTATATACCCAAGTGAATTGAAAGCATATGTCCATACAAAAACCTGTATATGAATGATCATAGCATTATTCATAATACCAAAAGGTAGAAATAGGGAAGCGGTTATGGCTCAACTGATAGTGTATCCGCCTACTATATAGAGGATCCAGGGTTCGATACTCAGGGCCTCCTGACCCATGTGGTGAGCTGGCCCATGCGCAGTGCTGATGCGCGCAAGGAGTGTCATGCCACACAGGGGTGTCCCCCACATAGGGATGCCCCACGCACAAGGAGTGCGCCCCGCAAGGAGAGCCACCCTGTGTGAAAAAAGCGCAGCCCGCCCAGGAGTGGTGCTACATGCACGGAGAGCTGACGCAGCAAGATGATGCAACAACAACAACAAAATGACAGTTTCCTGGTACGGCATGACAAGAATGCAAGCAGACACAGAAGAACACACAGCGAATGGACACAAAGAGCAGACAATGGGGGAAGGGGAGAGAAATAAATAAAATAATTCTTAAAAAAAATAAAAGTGGAAATAATCCACATGTTCACCAACTGATATGATTCATTGTGGTAGATGGAATTATTCACCCCAATTTTTGCATATTTTTAATCGTAATCCACATCCCTATACACAGGATCTTTTGAAGATGTTATTTTTATTTTAAGGTGTAGCCAATTGAATCAGAATGGGTCTTAGTCCTATTACTGGAGGACTTATTAAAAAAACAGTTAGGAGCAGAAGTCAGAGAAAGCAATGGGGAGGAGCTGGAAGCCAACAAAATCATGAAGACAAAGATCACCAAGTTACAGAAAAGCTAAATGTTTTAGTTTGCCAAAGGGCTACCAATGCAAACTCATGATCCCTACGTGTTGCCACGTGGTGAAGCAAGATGGCCTCCAATCTCTGCCAAGGTTTCAGCCTTCCCCACTGGGCTTACCTTCTTCCTCGAGCTTCTCTGTGGGCCCAGCCTCTTGGGGCTTTGTGCTTAAGTGGTCTTCTCTCTTACATTGCAGGATTAAACATGGCGGCTTCCTTTTCCTATGTCTGTCTGAGTCTTTCTGTGTTTCTGTTTATATCAGACCCAGCAAGGGGGCGGAGACTAAATCTGAGACATACCTCCCCAATGCTGACATAGTCCAATCAAAAGCTGAAAATCAATCTTATCAAGTAATCTAATCAAAGGCCTCTCAACTGAATTTAATGCAACGGAAGGGGATCACACTCAGAGGAATAGATTAGTTTACAAACATAATACATCTCTTTTTGGGATTCATAAAATAATTTCAAACAGCCACACTAAGAAACCCAAGGATTGCCGGCCAGCCAGAATGCTACCAACCCTAGAAGGAAGCATGCTTTTTAGCCTCTGAAACCATTAGCCAATAAGTTCCTGTTAAGTCAACCCAGTGTGTGTTTTTGTCTTAGCAGTCTGGCAAACTGAGACATTCAGCAATTAAAAAGTAATGAAGTATTGATATATACTACAACATGGGTGAGCCTTGCAAACAAGCTAAGTGAAAGAAACCAGGCATAAAAGGTCACATATTGTATGATTCCATTTATATGAAATGCCCAGAATAAGCAAATCCATAGAAACAAAAGCCATAGATTAGTGCCCAGGGACTGGGAAAGGGGGATGGGACATGGCTGCTAATGGGTATGGCATTTTTTTTTGGAATGATGAAAATGTTCTAAAATAGACTGTGGAGATAGTTACACAAGTCTGTGAATATATTAAAAACCTTTGAATTATATACTTTAAGAGTGAATTTTATGGTCAGTGGTTTATATATTAATAAAGTGATTATTTTAAAAAAGAGCAGGGTGAGTGTAAAGGCAAGTTCCTGAATTAAAACCCTCCTGAAGGCAATAGAGAATCACTGAACAGTTTTAAGCAGGAAGATGAAATAGCCCATGTTGTGTTTTGCAAAGAATCAAATACGAATAACAGGACAGGAAAACCAGTTAGAATTAAGATAATGTGTGTAACATGCCTATTAGGGTGCAGAAAAATAAATACGTAATAATAAATGACCCTTCCTGCTTCCCTTTTCTTTCTACTTTCTTTCCCGTATCCCTCTTTCCTTCCTTTCCTTTGTCTTCCCTTTTCTTTTCTTCCATAAATCATTATTCATGTTATTTCCACACACCCCTAATTATTATCTCGATTATTGACATGACTTCCTCACCTGTTCCTAAATATTGGAATATCCTAAGGCCTTTTGCTCTAATTTATCTATACTTTCTCATTTTGACTTTTCAACCACTTATGACCTTTCACCTGAATAAATTTTCAAGTCTTACCTAAGGCAACACCATCCTGATTTCTCTAACTTGAGTCTCAGTTTCTCATCTCCAATCGATGATAAATTCTTTCAACTTGGCCATTTACTATCATCTCAAGCTCAACGTGGGTAAAACCAAACTCTTCAACTTGTTCCAAAAAGCCAATACCCCCTCCAGACATGTATATTTCTGGCAATGATTCTATTACATAAATTCAAACTCTTAAAGCATTTAAAAAATGGTCTGTGAACCATGACATTAGAATCACCCGGAATTGCTGGTTTAAAAAGCTTTTACAAAATCTTGCTCATTCTCTAATCAAAGAGCTTGTATCACTTGTATCACTGCAAATTTCTTTTTTTTTTTTAAGGCTTATTTATTTATTTAATCCCGCCCCCCCCCCCCCCCCCCCCCCCGTTGTCTGTTCTCTGTGTCTATTTGCTGTGTCTTGTTTCTTTGTCCGCTTCTGTTGTTGTCAGCGGCAGGGAAAGTGTGGCCGGCGCCATTCCTGGGCAGGCTGCACTTTCTTTAGCACTGGGCGGCTCTCCTTACAGGGCGCACTCCTTGCGCGTGGGGCTCCCCTATGCAGGGGACACCCCTGCGGGGCGCGGCACTCCTTGCGCGCATCAGCACTGCGCATGGGCCAGTTCCATACGGGTCAAGGAGGCCCGGGGTTTGAACCGCGGACCTCCCATGTGGTAGACGGATGCCCTAACCGCTGGGCCAAGTCTGTTTCCCCACTGCAAATTTCTATCTTCATATTCACTCCAGTCTAGGCCTATTTCTCAGGCTCATGTTTAACCATTTCCACAGAGTGACCCCTAATAGCCAAAGAGCGCAGTAAGTCACATCCAGGGCACCAGGGACACAAAGAGGGCTATAGACTCTGGCCTTGAAGAACTCCTAGTCTAGAGAGACAACTGAGACACAGAATTAAAGGAGCACAGAGAAGGGAGGGAGTGGTAATGCTTGGAGCCATAGAGGAGGTGACAGTCAAACAGACATGTTCTTGAAGGAAGAGTAGGTATTTGTCAGGTAGAGAAATGTAGAGAACAGTATTCCAGGCAGAAAAGTGTGAATGAGTAGTGTGAGCATGGGAACTGGTGTCATATCAGGGCACCCTCTACACTTGACAGTGGCTGAGGCCGAGGCCTTGTTCACGCGTCTCCAGAGGCCCTGAGGTAACACAGATGGGTAAAGCAGGCCTAGTATAAGAACCTGGTAGCAAAAGTGTCATCATAAGTGGCAATGGATCCTCAGCCTCCGTGTCTAGGAGATGGTGGCAGTATGATGCCTATGACACTTGAGTCTGCACTCTCCATCTGAACTCCTGCTCAGTTTTATGGGATTGGTGCCATGTGGAAATGAGGACCCAGTGCTGACAAGATTCAATTATTTTTCAAGTGAAGCTGGAAATACCCATTTTTATGTTGGACCTAATTTTTTTAAGGTTGGCAATTAATTCAAAATGTGTAAAATACCGTTAAAAACATCTTTGCAAATCTTGTACCTGATGAGCTGCTACTCTCCTCCACTCTGGAAAGGCCTTCCCAGATTAAGTTTCATCTCAGGTTATATCATCCTCAATTACATTACAACTTTCCCAGATACTCTCTGATGGCCATTTTTAGTCTCAGAAGCCAACTGGTCACATGGATTCCTGGGACATATCCTTATCTGTATCAGTAACACAAGTCATCTCAGCACGGATTACTCTGCAGATGGCTGAACTGATCTGTTGTTGGTTCCATCAGCTCCTCTTTGAGAAGCTGGCATCTACCTGATATTGACCCACCTACCCTCTTTGGGGTCTAGCTTCCTCCTAATGAACCACAACATTTAGGATAAGCCATCAAATGACTTACAAGGAATGCTATAATTAAAAAGAAAGCCCTGTCACTGTGGATTGGGGTATGACACCAAAGGTTGAGGGGCCTGAAAGATCTATGAGGTTTACGGTTTAGGGTAGAGCTCAGACTAGGGCCTGGCTGGCTGTGACTCTCAACTCGTAGCTGAAGAGGACAATATGAGTCAAAGTTAGACAAGTGGGCATGCCATGCTGCCAAGACCGCTGCCTTCCCATGTGCTGGGTTGGGGGTTTTTACCTTGAAGAAGCGGAATGGTGAAGGTTGACAATGAGGTGATTCATTACAGGGTGAACAGAGGAAATGCATACAGTGAGGAAAGAAGGGACCAATGTACTAAAGGATGGGTACAGGGCCTCTGGGGATGGGTAATTGAGAATGTCATGCTTCTTAAAGAGAAGCCCAGGCAACAGGGGACTCATGGCTACAGGTCTAGATTAGTTTACTTTACCTTGAGCCCGAATGAGCCCTACTAGCCCACCTTCTCCACAACCTCCATCTCTGGGATATCTTTTGTCCCTAAGGATGCCCAACCTTCTGTTCCAGATGATTAGGGCAGCAGGAGCCAAGAAAATCACTGAGAAAAAGTTGCCTTATTATTCCTTGGGGTAAGTGGAGCCTACAAGATCAGCCTTGGCTACCAGCAAGCAAGATGCTTCTCTCTACTCATATTCTCCTGTTGTGCTTCTCCAACTCTTTCTTTGCCCAGGCTTTTTGGGATTGGTGAGATTCAGGTAAGGGGTCTCTGGTGTGCGTCTGACTTCTGGTTCCCTCTTCTCATGGTCCCTTCACAAGCACTTCCCTTCAGTATCTTTCAGTAACCTGCTCACCTTTCTGTGGCCCATCACAAGTCAGACACCTGCTTCTAGAAAGCTGAAGGAATTGGGATTTGCTTGAGAGAAAGATGTGACACTCCCAAGGAGAGGAAGTGGGTGTTTCTGGAGAGTTGTATAAAAGCCGGCTGTTTTAAAAGGAAGACTGATAAAGAGTAAGTGGTTACGACCTTGGCTTTTAGAATCAGACTGTTAGGGTTCAAAGCTCAGCTGTCATTTACTGGCTGAGTGACTTTGGGAAGTTACTTTAACCTCTGGACCTCATTTTTCTTATCAGGTAAAATGGGGATAATAGTGCCAAATTGTTGTGAGAATTAATTAATTTAGTACAAGTCATTGACTACACACTGTGAATAAATTATATGGTATTTGAATATATCTCAATAAAACTGCTTAATAAATAACTATGCAAGAGTGGCCAGAAATAGCAGCTATGTACAGCAAAGGAAACAGAGATTGAGAGGTGGAGAATTTTCTTGTCTTTTTTATTATTATTGAAATAATGAAAATGCTCTAATAATGATTGATGAATGTACAACTATGTGATTATACCAAATTCCACTGATTATACACTTTGGATGAATTGTACGTTTTAATATGTATCAGTAAAGTTGGTTTGTTTAAAAAAAAAAAGTATGCTGAACAAATAGAACATTGTTTGGTACTTTGGTACTTAGTAAGCCCTGACTCAATGTTAACTTCACTAATTTACCAAAATTAAAAAAAGAGAAAAGGTTAAGAAGCTCCCATCAAGTGGGCCATGGCTTCCTGAGACCCATGTGTACCGCCACACATACTCGGCCCTGCCTCAAACCTCCTCACTCTTCTATGTGACTAATCCTTGCCTCTTCTGCAAAAGCCAGTTCGGCAGCCTCTCCTGAGCTCCCAGGAAAGGATAAATTGGATTTGTCTGGAGAGAGTCCCATTTTATCTCCAAATGCATTGCCAAGGTTCAGTGGATGTCTGTTGAACAAGTAAATAAATCCTTTTTAATTTCTCTTTGGTTCATAAAGTTCACAGGCATTCATTATCTGATTTAATCTTCAGAAGCACACTGCAAAGGAAACCCCTGTTTTACTGATCTAGAAAGAAAGAAGTCAGAGAGGGTGCACCGTCACACAGGAGTGCTACAACCCAGATGCTGCCTTACGCCAGACCCCCGGACTACCTACCTCGTGCAGCCAAATGTGGGTGAAGCGGGGAGGTCCTCGCCACCAGCTGAGGTAGCTTCTGATTGCTGAGAAACCCAAGTTACACGAAGCTGCCAGCCGCACCCACACTCCCGTCTCTTGTCCATCCCAGCCTTCTCAGCTTACTGAACTAGAGACCCTCTAACCTGGCTGGGCCCCAGACCTGCCCTTCCAAGGATGTGGCTTCCTCAGGTCTCGGGCTGGGGTGGGGGCTGTCTTCCTTCCTGGGAGACGGCTTTTTGACCTTGCTCACTCAGTGGAGCCACAGTTGGGAGTGCAGTGAGGGGAAGCAGTGGGCGAAGTAGGTGCAGCAGGAGCACATTCCCCGTTCCTCATCCCCTTTGCAGCCGGAGGGTGTCGCACCAGGTCTGTCCAGGCCGTTGTCTTCCTCGCCGACCTCCTTTCCTCACCCTATACCCGCCACATCAATCCTGTATCAAAAGCAGCAGCTTCCTGTTCTCCTGCACTACCTTTTGGTGGGAGTGTCATTTGTGTCTCTTGGTAGCTGGGTTCCTGCCAAGGATGACATTGGCCAGGTGGGACAGGCTCTGGCTGCCCAGATGAGGCCTGTCTCTCCTGGGGAGCTGAGGGGAAGCCACAGTGCTGATAAGGATTACAATTAAGATGCACATGCCCCGTGCGCCCCCCACCCCCTCCAAACTATGACCAGGCACCAAGAACTGCACTGCAGCAATCTTTTCTCTTCCAGGCTTTTCATTCATTCAGACCTTTATTGAGCTTCTGCTGAGTGCTAAGAGCTGTGACATTAGGGTCTCAGTGCAAATGTCACCTCCTTCATGAAGCCTCTGAGGCTCTCCCCAGGTGCAAGTGACCCTACATTCCACCAGGCTAGCATTCTGTTCCTGGATTTGAATCTCAGGGCTACTATTTACTAGGCTGATAAGACCTTGAAATGGTATCCCACCTCTCTGAGCCAGTTTCCCCATCTGTACGACAGGGATTACGTTTACCACATAGAACTGGCATGAGTTAACTCATCCATGTAAGGCAGATGGTAGAGCGCATCAGCTCACTCCTCCCCTTCTCTCCAGGGACAGGTGCCTAGCATTCGGTTTTTGTCTAGCATAGTACCCCTCCCATCCCCAACCCAGATCAGCCCTGGGCTGCCCCAGGAACCCTATCCAGAGCCTGAGCCTCTCCCCTCTTTCCTAGGGCGCTTCAGGCAGGCCCAGGCAGGTAGGACATTTCCAGTGTTGCCAGCCCTGCCCTAGGTGGGTGGCGAGGGGCAGATTTTTCCACCCCTAGGCCTCAGGGTAGGATTCTCCCATTTCAGGTTGGGTTACTTTAGGAGCCCTAGACATCCAAGGAGTGATACTGTCATCAAGAAGGCTAAGAGACAGGGGGCCGAGGTGGCTCAGGGTTTGGGTGCCAGCTTCCCACATACAAAGTCCAGGGTGTAATCCCTGGCCCTGGTGCCTTAGGAAAAAAAAAAAAAAAGGGAAGGCTAAGAGAGAGGTCAGAGAAAGTGAGGCTCACTGCCTCTCCCAGAGGCATCATCCTTACCTCTCTCCCTTTACCTGGGCATGGGTGGCTGCTCAGTTGCAGGGGAGGAGCAAGGGGTGGGAAGAGGTATGGGTTAGACATGTAAATTCAGACAAGCGACCTCAGTGATTCCAAGTGTTCTCATCTCTAAAATGAGGATAACGTCTTCACAGCATTGCTGTAGGAATCAAGTGAAATCAGTGTCTGAAGGCTCAAAACAGGAAGGCAAAAAACACACCCAGTCAGATCATGTCATTACCTAGCTCAAAGTCCTCCAGTGGCTTTCTATAGCTCTTGGGTCAACATTTTGAAAACTACCCCATTTTAGCCACATGGTTCGTGTGGTTCTGCCAGTGGACCTGGGGTCATCCTTAACCTGGGGCCATTGAACGTGCTGTTTCCTGGCCTGAGCCGCTCTCTGCTCCTGTCCTCCTCCATCAGCTAACTTGACCCCTCTGTCAAGGAAACTTCCCTGACTACCCACACAGTCTCTTGTTACTTGCTCTTTCTGCACCCTCTTCTCTTCCTCTGCATAACTCTAGCCAGAGTTGCCCAACTGTAACCCCCACTGGAATGTACCCTTCCTGGGGACAGGAACCATGCACATCTATTTTGTCAGTAGAGCCCCATGGCCCAGCAGAGTACACGAGGAATTTTATTATTTGGTGAAAGAAAAAACAATGGAGTCAGAGGGAGCCTCGCTCCTAGTCTCATCAACTCTCCCTGAGCCTCAAGTCTGTGACAAGCACAATGATCCCCACATACACCTACAACATCAGTTCAGCTCTAGTCTGGAGCAGTCTACCAGAACAGGAGGGCTTACTCCTCCCAGTCAAAACCTGAAATTCCAGACACTTGCACCTTCCTTCCATCCTCCCTTTTATGATACCCAAACGCAACCTGTTTCCCACGTCACCTCACTTTCAGGCTTGCGGCTCTTCTGCAGGTTATTCAGCTGTCCGAAGGCTTCCAGGTGACTGCTCCCTTCCTTCCCTAGGGCCTGTCACATCGAACAGGCTCCAGCATAGGGCCACCTGTGCCCTGTCCTAGTTGTTACACCTTGGACAAATCAATTTCTGCACCAGCTTCATCTGTAAAATAAAGCTACTGCTTCACAAAATGGTTGAAATCATGAGGTACACAAAGTGTGGGACACTGTGCCAAGCACTTTACCTGCCTTAATCCATACAGCCCAATGAGGCAGAATCTACTCACCACGTTTTACATTTGAGATAATTGAAGTCCAGCGGGATCAAGCACATGGCTGTCCACACCACTATTACGGTGTCTGAACTCAGAGCCCCAAGCACAGATTTCAGTGCTTGCCCTGCTAACTTAACGTCAGGTGCAGAAGGGCGCTCAGTAACTGCAGGTTATTTAGATTCAAACTTCAGTTACTGATGACAGCTGTGAAGGTTTGTCTCCTAACACCCACTTAGAACTTGTTCATGATGTTTAAGACAGGGACATAAAAACACCAGGGATTCCCATTCTCCCTCCTTTTCAAGAATGAACTCTTACTTTTCTTGGTCAGGGTGTATGTTTGTTGGAAGCAATAGGGATGGTGGGGGAGGATAGCAATTACAAAGTATTCAAGAGGTTCCAGGAACTTAGAAGAGTCAGTCAACTCTATTTCAAATTCCTAAACTCCAGGAAGTCACGGAACATGTTCGTGTTTGTTTGAAGCTCTCTTGTGTGCAGGCCATGAGTGTCTCAGGTTGAGGAATAAACTTTTTTTTTTTAAAAGTATGCACCAACATAACCTTATTTCACTCTTTCCTCAAATAGCTGGGGCCCCTAGAGAGATCAACCCCCAGGGAGATTTTTTTAAAAAGACCAGGAGTTGGGCTCCCACCCTAAGCCCGACTTTAAAGCAGCTCTGGGGTAGACCCCCAGGCATCAACATCTGTTAAAAGTTCCTCATGTGACTCTGACGTGCTGGCAGCCTAGAACAGTGTGGTCTCAGAACAGCAGCTCCAGCATTCCCAGGGAACTGGTTAGAAGTGCAAATTCTTGGGCTTTGCCCCAGACCTACTGAATCAAACTCTGGGGTTGAGACCAGCATTCCATGTTTATGAGCCCTCTAGGTGACTCTGATGCAGGCTAAAGATTGAGAACTCTCATAGAGGCACTATGTTTTAAAGCAGAAAACAATCCAAGAGCAGAAAACAATCCAAAAGGACATCTCAGTCTGTTATTCTGTACCTTAGGAAATAGAGGGAGAGTTAAACAGTTTCCCCAACGTCACCCATCAATTTCCTGGCAGACGCAGACTTAGAACCTGGGTTTTGTCTTCTCAAGTTCTCTCCGTTGCCCTGACACTTTTGGGCAACTTTGCGGACTGTGCTCAAAGACGGCCACCGACAATTCCTCCTATCCCTATACATATATGCCACCCTTTCCATTAATCGGTGGACTTGACTTCCCCTACCAAGGAGCCTGGGCCTTCAGACCTAGCACTTGTGATACTTTGCAGCCCCAGTGTACTACTGGAAAGAAAGGCCCTGGAGGATGAGACACTAAGGAGAAAGGGAGGCCCAGCCCACTCCCAGCCATCTCCATCCCCCAGCCTCAGATGTATGAGAGAAGCCGTCTCATATTTTCCAGCCCTAGCCAACTCCACGGAGAGATGAGCTGTCCCCACCAAGTTCTGCCCAAAGGACAGAATCATGAGTGAACAAATGCCTGCTGTTTTAGGTAAGTTTTGGGGTGGTTTGTTAAACAGCGATAACTGAGACGAGCCCCAAACACAGGCCCTTCATAATTAATGCATGTTTCTTTCTGCTGGAAAGATTTCTGCCAGAGCCCAATGTCTGTCTATCCCTCAGATAAAATATTTGGGTCTCACGGCTGGCTGAGTGGCTGGGAATTAGGACAAAGTTCTGCTTTGTATATAATGAATGGCACCCTCTGACCTACCTAAAAGCTTCCGAGAGAGCGGGTGAGAAGCGGAGGCTCTCGCTGTGAGCAGGCGCGAGGAGAGGGGTATGAGGGGTGCTTTGTGTGGGTGGGCTTACGGCCAGCGCTTGGACGCACAGAGCTGATTGTGTGGGCTCCAGAACACGGGGACCCAGGGGGTGAGAGGAGGAATACAAGCAGTGAGAGGCCATGGCTGAGGGGAAAACTGGAATAATTAACTGCTGAGAACGAGTATCTTCAAAAGAGATTAATTTTGGGAAAAGAAGTGCTACAAGGAAGCATAAAGAAGCGATTACTTAGAATAAGAACAGAGGACTCTTATGTGGGGGAACAGTGATGGAGAACAAAGTGCTCAGACCAATACACAAAGCCCCCCCCCATGGCGTGTTATAGTAACACACCATTATGGTAATAGAGTAACACACCAATGTAATAATATTGGTAACATGGTACAATACGGTAAAAATATAAGGTAACAACGATATGGACCATAGCTAATACTTAGTGAACACGTCACTGTGTGCCAGGTGCTGTTCTAAACAATATATATTTAATCCTAACAACTAACCCTGTGAAGTGCATGCTATCGTTTTATTCTCATTTTAGAGAGCAGCCCAGTGACATGAGGAGGCCACACAGTTACAAAGTAGCAAAGCTGGGGTTCAAATCCAGGCAGTCTGGCTTCAGAACTTGTGCCCTTAATCACTAGCAGTGCTGCCAAGCCCTTTTTAAGGTCAGCCAAATGGGTTTCCACGTTGTCCCTCACGTCGAGGCAGAGCAGTTAGACATACTTATGCCTGGGACTGACAGAATCCACTCAAGGGGCCAGGCCGGGGGGGTTGGGGTTGGTGCAAAACCTTGAATGGGACTTGCCCACTGTGTTTCTGGATGCCTGAAAGCAGCCCGTCCCAGAAGAGGCAAGCTCCAACTCCAAGGAGCCTATCCCGGGCAGGGAGTCTGTGCAGACTTGATGGGGAAGATCCAGTCTCCAGATCAGCAAGGAGTGGGGAGGGTGTGAGAGGATGTGCCTACACACACAACTTGGCTTCTTCCACTGGGTTCTGTGTCCTTGGCCAAAGAATCACGAGTGGATTCCTAACTGGAGATCGAGTCCCAGTCCCTCAATTTATAGGGAAGAGTCCAGAGAAGAGAATTACTTGACAACGTCTCCACCCTTCTCTCAAGTGAAAGAGGTGGGCCATCTCTTTTCCCATGGGCTGCTACATTACATTTTCTTTCTTCCGGTGGGGTGGTGACTGAAAGAAGGGGACTGCGAGGGAAGGGTGGAAGGGGAAGGAAGCACATGCTCACTGCCAGCCTCCTCATTCTTTCCATCAACGAGGGAATCCTATACTGCCACCTCAGCCAAGAGTCCTTCCTGCTGGATCCTTCTGAGCAGGCACCAATAGCCCCCTGGTCTGCTTCTCAGGTCAGAGTGCCCAGGATCATCCCTTGTCACCAGTTTTGTTTCCAACTTTGTTCCTTCTCTCCCTGAGCAATAAGAATGAGCCAACCTTAAAAAAAAAAAAAAAAAAAAAAAAAAAGGACACTGGGGAACATGGGAGGTCCTGGGTTTGGTCCCCAGTGCCTTCTAAGAACAAGGAAATACAATAAGAAGCCATCTCAGGGGAGCTGATGTGGGCCAGTGGTTGAGTGCCTGCTTCCCCCTTACAAGGTCCTGGGTTCAAACTCCTGCTCAGTACTGCAAAAGGACAAAAAAAAAAAAAAAGAACCAGTCTCACTGTGAAGTAGGGAAGTGGGAAGGTGCCAGGGACATGGGAAATCACCTACTTTACAACTTTCCCTTGGACCTTAATTCCCAGAGTGGTTAGACAGCTGAGGTCTCAGATGGTCACCATCTTCCTAACCATAACCCAGCACTCCAGCTCTTATCCTCCTGCCTCACACCCCGTCTTGCAGCCCAGCTCAATACGCGACTATGCACTGGGGGGCCAGCACTGTTAGATGAGATCAAAACAGAGACCCTGCCTTCAAAGGGCTCCTGTACGAGGGGAGTTCTTTCTTCTCATTCCTGATTGTGAACCTTTGGCTTGGATCAGGACATAACCTGACCTGACGTCATTGAAATTTCACCTGTTTCCCCATCACTCTGCCTTGTACCTTAGGCCCCAGAATGAGAAAGCCAGTTTTAATTTTGAGATGTTATGCTATTCCCACTGCCTTGTTCCTTCCTGGTCTGCCTGTCAACTCCTATTCACACTTCAAAATCCACTCAGTCTCATCCCCCACTTAGACTGTCTGCCTAGCTTTTGGATCTTATTTACATTTCTAGTCATATTTGTCACATTATATTGTGATTTGTTTACACCTCTTCCTCCTCCTGACTTTAATTCTTGCCTTCTAAGCCTAGACTCAGAATGGCAGGTAGATTTTTTTACCCCATATTACAAGAACCCTTGGAAGTGGCCATGTTGAGAATTCTAGGGCCCACCGAGGATCAGGAGGTGGGGCAAGGTATACTGTTTGACGGAACTATTTTCTAGCCTTCCTTCTCATTTAGGCGAATTCCCCTCAACCTTCTATCCCGGAGCACCAGTAGAATAACTACTCCAGTTCCCTTTCCCTCCAACACACTAATACTGTGTTCAGTGGGTACAGGCTGTAACCAAGGCATGGAGCCAACTTCCTGGGTCAGTTACAAACGGCAGGCAGATGGTACCTGCTGGAAGTCATCTAGGTTTAGACTTTGCTATGGCCAGGATGAGTCTTTCTGCTGCTAGTGGCTGTACAATCATCTGTAAGATCCCAGCTCAGTCAGGACAATGCTTACTCTGTTTATGCTTAGTAAACTGTGTAAAGACTCTAAGTGCCTCTTATTTAAGACCAGAACCCCCAAGGCAAGAGTTTCTCTTCTCCATCACTACCTTCCTTCAAGGGCTCCACAGTGTGAAAGGAGCACGGGTAAGGCTCTCCCAGGGGACCCAGGAACTTGGCTCCATCTGGGCCTTGGGAGTGGGAAGTAGGGTTTGAGAACAAGCACAGATGTCATAAAGGTCCTTTCTGCTTGTTTTGAAAGTACAAAGTGGGGGACAGAGGGGACAGAGAAGAGAAAGGGGCTTACATTCCATTCTAGTCTACCCCTGCTCCATGAGAGGAGGTAATAGTGGCTGCTAGTCTGTCCAAGCTAACTATCTTACTTCCCTGCTTGTAACTGGCCCACTCTAGTGTCCAGTCATAGGAGGGGGCTCTGGGAGGAAGGTCAGGTGTGAACCCTCATTGCCTAGAGCACCTGTGCAGGGGGAGGGGTGGTCCCTCTACATAGTGGGTGAACTAACAGAGGAGGAAATGCTAACAGGTGTGAGTCTAGTGCCCAGCAAGAGAAAAAGCAGGGGAAGGAGAGGAAAGACAATTTCAGCTCAATGGTTTCTGGACAAAAGTACCAGCAGGGCAAATAGACAAACTTGCTGAGCAGAGAGAGATCCAGATCCTTTAATAAGTACTGTGCAGGTTCTCTAGCCTCTTTCCCTTCTTTCTCTTTCCCCAACTCCACCTGTAATTCCAGCCCTTTGAGTACTAGAGGAACCAGGAGGTTAAGAGTCTACCAGGAGCAGCTTTGGGGAAAAAAACTCTGAAGCAGAGGCAACAGAAGTCTCCAGCTAGAGCATGGTAGACATGTGTTGCTATAATGGAAGAAGAGGCATGCAGGTAAGGAAGACACATACCAATGTCAAAGCTGGGCCATTAGGAAATTAAGACAACTGGACAGAGCCCTAAATTGTAAAATGGCGGCTCCAGATTGGCCAGTGAATTCAACCTCTAGTGCCTTCTCTTGGCCATGTGGAGGGATGATGGGTAGAAGGCTTGATTCTTTCCAAACTGAAAAATTGAGACAGACTTCCTGCCCCAGGAGCTAGGTGCATTTAAGCTTCAGCAGCTTTAACTAGAACCTCGAGAAGGTTTAACTCTTCCTTGCGGTGGGCTGTGGATAAGTGGGTATACAGGAAACCACATGAACTCAAAGCAGTAAAGCCCAGGTCCTGAGCCTGTGAATATTTATCAGGACGGCCTGCTGCTCACACACCAGGCTTAGAAGCCACCCTGCCCCTGAACTTGAAGGATTAGAAGTAGTTGGGAAGGCTAGAACATACCCACTGCCAGGCAGAATGGTACACACAGGTCCATATCACTTGAGACATCAACTGTATTTGTAGGTGAGTGCGGAAACAGTGGAATGAGAGATACAAAACGGGGGAGACAGATGGGGTGCTGCAGGTGCCAGGACCCCCTAGAACTCCTCACTCTCATCCTCGCCATCCACAGACTCTGTGCCCACTTCTTCATAATCTTTCTCCAGGGCAGCCAGGTCCTCTCGGGCCTCAGAGAACTCCCCTTCTTCCATGCCCTCGCCCACATACCAGTGAACAAAGGCCCTCTTGGCATACATCAGGTCAAATTTGTGGTCGAGGCGGGCCCAGGCCTCAGCAATGGCTGTGGTGTTACTTAGCATGCAGACTGCCCGTTGCACCTTGGCCAGGTCTCCCCCAGGTACCACTGTGGGGGGCTGGTAGTTGATGCCAACCTAAGAAGAAACAGAAGTAGCGTTAGTGCGAGGTTCCATGTTCCCCAGAAGGGGTCTGTATATGGATCCCCACGACTGGGGAAGGGAAGTCATCTTGCATTTGGCATTAGCTAATCTCTAAGAAACATGGGGCTAGAGGAACAAGTTAACTGCCTGTTGGGGACTAAATCATACCCCCCACAAAAGGCAAGTTCAGGCCCAAACTCCTGGTCCTGTGGATGTGAACCCATTTGTAAAATAGGGCTTTTGAAGATGTTATCAGTTAAGGTGCATCCAAACTGAATTAGGTGGGCCTTAATCCAATGCAATGGAAATCCTTATAAGCAGACAAAATTGGACACAAAAGGCGAAGTCACAGGGAACAGCCAGAAGCTAGAAGTCAATGGAACCCAGAAGAGAAAGAAGACGCACCGCTGCCGTGTACTTGCCACGTGATGGAAAAGCACCAACGATTGCCAGCCAGCCACAAGATACTGACCCTGGGAGGAAGCAAGCCTTCTAGGCTCTGAAACTGTGAGCTAAAAAATTCCTGTTACGCCAACCCATTGCATGGTATTTGTTTGAGCAACAGGGAAACTAAAATACCCCTTAGGGAAACAGACAAATCCAGAATGTGGACATTCTACAGGGCAACAAGACTCGTCCCTTCAAAAAGTCTTGGCCAGATCTACTTGGAAATATGTCTCTGAAGATGTGATTAGTTAAGATGAAGCCAAACTGGATTAGGGTGGGCCCTACCTAACACAACTTGACTGGTGTTCTTACAAGGGGGAAATCTGGACATAGGAAAGACAGACGAGAAGAACGCCACATGATGAGGGGGCACGAGAATGAAGTGCTGCATCCACAAGTCCTTGTTGGTCACCACCAGAAGCTGTGAAGAGGCAAGGGGAGGGTTCTTCCCTACAGGATTCAGAGGAAGCATGGCCCTGCTGTCCTTCAGAACTATGGAACTATAAATTTGTTAAAAAACAACACTGGAGGGACTGTTATACATGAAAAACCTTAAGAGATGAAATGCCTGGTCCTTTAGTAGATCCTGATTTTGAAGAACTGACTATATTAAAAAAATCTGGAAACGGCTGTGGCTCAATCAACTGGGCTCCTGTCTACCATATGGGAGGCCCTGGGTTTGCGTGCTGGAGCGTGCTGGAGCCTCCTGGCGAAGGCAAGCTGGCCCGCGCCTGCAGACAGCTGACAGCCTGCGCCGCAAGATGACACAACAAAGGGAGACAAGCAGTCACAGAAGAATACGCAGTGAATGGAGACAGAGAGCAGACAGCAAGCAAGCTGCAAGGGGACGGGGGAAGAAATAAAATAAATCTTAAAAAAAAATTGTAGCAACTGGGAAAGTTTGAACGTATTTTTATTTGAGAATTATTAATTTTGGTAGGCATAAGAATGTATTTGTATATTATATAAGAGATGTTTTGTAGTGCATATTGACACATGTCAGAAATGTGATAGAGCTCTAAGTGTGTTTAAATGGAGTAATAAGACAAAAATAAGTAAACATAGTAGAGACATGTTGAGTCTAGGTAGTGTGGATATGGGCATTAACTGTATAGGAGTTTAGATAATAGTTTAAAAATATGAAACTTTTTGTGAAAATCTCCAATTGGATCTAAACTTCACTGACTTTAAACACTGGTCTATCTAGCATATATAAAGGCCATTCAGCTCCCTGTTAAATTCCTCTAGGGACAGCAAACTGACTGCTTCTTAAAGGCGGCCTAGGTGGCTTATCTTCATGTGAGTAGCTAAAGGTCTCCCTAGCATGGAGATGGAAACGAAGCCTGCCTCCCTGATATAGTACTCCTCTCAACTCTTCAAGATTAGCAAGGAGCTGTTCTTGTTTGACCAGAGGAGTTCCTGCCTCTTCTCTCCTTGGTCACTCATCCACAGAGTGTAACAGAACAGGAAAGCTCAATATGTTTTCTAAATGCCACGGTTGCCACCCTTAATCTTTCTAGATTCTTAACCTGAAACAAAACCTATAAAACTAGGTCATACGCCCAGCGCCCTCTGGGGAAAGTGAGCTGATCAAAGGGTGGAGTATAAGTTCTTCTTCATTTGAGGAAGCAGATGCCTTCACAGAGGCAGATCACAGGAAGCCTTCTGACCCAAATGTCTTCCTATTATCTGAAAGGTAGGCCTTTCCGTGTTTCCAAAAGCATTCCTTTCTCAGCAAGAACCATATTACGTGGCTGTGTCCTGGACACGCGTCAACAAGCTACGTAGATCCGATCTTTCCCCCAACATGATTGGCAACCCAGGGAATGACTATTTGTCCAGCTAAGTAACACAAAATTGACACTTCTTTTCATAAAGACAAGCTTTCATGAAGAATTGACCCTGGCTTAGCGTTAAAAGCCTGGGACCTAGACAGGTTGAGATCTATCAAGTAAAAAACAGCCTCTAAAGCTGTTCCTTGCCCCTATTCTCCCCATCCCTAGCCCATTTATTCTTCACGCCTTCAGCTCTACAGGTATCTCCCTTCTCAGCAGGTACACAGGCTACACACTAATCCCCTCCTTTACTCCCAACTTGCCTTGAAACCCGTTGGACACCAGTCCACGAACTGGATAGTGCGCTTGGTCTTGATGGTGGCGATGGCAGCGTTCACATCCTTGGGCACCACGTCTCCACGGTAGAGCATGCAGCAGGCCATGTACTTGCCGTGGCGAGGGTCACACTTGACCATCTGGTTGGAGGGTTCAAAGCAGGCATTGGTGATCTCTGCCACCAAGAGCTGCTCATGGTAGGCCTTCTCGGCTGAGACAATGGGGGAATAGGTCACCAGGGGAAAGTGGATGCGGGGGTAGGGCACCAGGTTGGTCTGGAACTCGGTGAGATCCACGTTGAGAGCCCCATCAAAGCGTAGGGAGGCGGTGATGGAGGACACAATCTGGCTGATGAGCCGGTTGAGGTTGGTGTAGGTAGGGCGCTCGATATCCAGGTTACGGCGACAGATGTCATAGATGGCCTCGTTGTCTACCATGAAGGCACAATCCGAGTGCTCCAGAGTGGTGTGGGTGGTCAATATTGAGTTGTAGGGTTCTACCACTGCCGTGGACACTTGCGGGGCTGGGTAGATGGCAAACTCCAGCTTGGACTTCTTGCCATAGTCAACAGAAAGCCGCTCCATCAGCAGGGAGGTAAAGCCTGAGCCAGTGCCACCCCCAAAGCTATGGAAGATGAGGAAGCCCTGAAGGCCGGTGCACTGGTCTGTCTAGAATAGAAGACAACCACTGTTAAGGATGCAGAGGGCACATCGCCTGCCCACATCTCTTCTGTCAAAATCCTTTTCTGTCTAGAAAGCTGTAACCTACTACAATTATTTTCACTTCTGTATGAAAACAAAAAACCTTTTAAGTATGGTTTATACTTAAACATATGAATTTTTTTAATGTATAGCTTGATTTTTGACAAGTTGTAATTCTTTATAACCCCCAAACCAATCAAGATACAGATATTTTCATTACCCCTAGAAATTTCCCTCATGCCCCTTTGCTTCATCTCTGAAGAGGGGGAGAAAAGAATATCAACAAGGAGCTGGGAGAGAGATGACCTAGAAAGGCAGCTGGTATGTATAAAGTGGTGGGGAGAAGGGGATAAAGGTAAGATGGGGCATAGGATTTATAGCCAGAGAGCTGGGTCCTCAGCTTTGTTCCTTTTGCCATCTGGTTTGGGGGTGGGTGGTATCTTGTTAAACATGCAGATTCCCAGGCCACACCTCAACTAGAGCCCAGGAACCCATAGAGTTAACATATACCTTATGTGATTCTGATGTAGCTATTCCTTGGATCAGAAAAGTACCAATCTATACCAAATACATGGGTGAAAGCAAAATAAAATGTCTTTTTTAAGTAAGGTCTAATGCAGGAGGTACTTTATTTTCATTCTTGAAGTGGGGAGCATAGAACCCCATTCCTCCTGTCATTCCGAGGTCCTCAGAGCAGAGAAACTGTAGAGATGACAGTGACAAAATCCTGGCTTTTAGTGGCCTCACTCCAGGCTCTCAATGACTCAAACAAGGGATGGGGTAAACTGGAGAAGTGGTTAAAAGCTAAGCAGGAGCCGCTCCTGCTGGGAAGTTCTGCTTGGGAGTCTAAAAACAGCCCTCTGGGCTGCTGAGGTAGCTTCCTCCTACACGCTGGGCCTAGAGATGGACCAAAGTTCAAAGATGACCTGGCAAAGTGAGGAAACAAGCAGGACAGAAGCCTCAGCTTGAGCTGGCACACTCAGGACTGGGTGGCGGTTCAGGTTTCTGACCCTAGATCCACACCCAGGGTACACAGCTCCCCCTAGGGGTGGCAGAGTTGACAGACAGGCTAGAGGAAAGTATGTGGCACAGGGGCACCTGGTTCTGCTCACCAGCTTTCGGATCCGCTCCAGCACCAGATCGATGATCTCCTTCCCCACAGTGTAGTGGCCACGGGCATAGTTGTTGGCAGCATCTTCCTTGCCAGATATCAGCTGCTCAGGGTGGAAGAGCTGCCTATAAATGCCAGTTCTTACCCCATCTTGAGGGGAAGAAAGAGGGCAAAGGTAAGAGAGGCTCGACGCGCTCCCCAAGAGAACACAGAACCTTTGCTGGGAGCTCCCCGGGGTGGAGCGACAACAGAGTAACGGGCACACAGCATTCTGGAAATCCACTTCCTACCTGGGCCCCTGAGGGAGAAAGTCAGGAGGTGCCCGCAGCAGTCCCTCCCTCCCATCTTAGCCACTTCATTCTGCTTGGTAGAAGAATTCAGAGAAGAGCTCAAGGGACTCTCACCTGACTTTTTTTAAAGGAGGTACCATGGATTGAACCAGGGACCTCATACATGGGAAGCAGGCACTCAACTGCTGAGCCACACCTGCTCTCCTCACTTGACTTTTGGTTGAAAATCCAGCCCACAGATAACATCCACAGCATCTTTAGAAAGATGGGAGAGGGTAGGATTTTCAGGAGCAGGAAACTGAGGTGCTCTAAGAGAAGGGAGCCAGCAGCAGCTGCCCAAGTCTACCCAGGCCCACATCCGATTAGGGTCTACTTCAGCTAAGGCTGAGCAGGTCGTTACGAACGTTCCAGTTCCCAGTCCTTAGGGAACGTTATCCTCAGAGTCTGGGGGAAGGGAAAAACATTTAAAGTTTCTGTTTTTGTATCTACTCCCTTTCTGCAGTCTTTATTCCCAATCTGACCCTGACTCAAACATCTGGCAGTTTCTGGACAAAGTTGTTTGACTAATCTCCCTCCCTGAGCACAGAAAACCCCCAGGACCCCTCCTGAAGACAGAATCTAGACAAAAGCAGCAGACTTCAGTGTGGTTGTTGGCAGGAAGTCGACTGCATTCCAAGTGTCTTTCTCTAAGCAGAATTCTCCCCTGACTTTGAGAGGCTGGAAAAAAACAAACAAACTTGGGCTGGAGGAGGGGAACCCCCCAAAACCCCCCTCACCTACGACAGCAGGCTCCAGGTCCACAAAGACAGCCCGGGGCACATGCTTGCCAGCCCCCGTCTCACTGAAGAAGGTGTTGAAGGAGTTATCGCCGCTCCCCAGGATCTTGTCGCTGGGCATGGTGCCGTTGGGCTGGATGCCATGCTCCAGGCAGTAGAGCTCCCAGCAGGCATTGCCCATCTGCACCCCAGCCTGGCCCACATGGATGGAGATGCACTCTCGCTGGTAGGGGGAGCAGAGCAGAGGGACATGCTGTGAGGTGTGGGGAGGAAGGTGGGGCTTGAAAAGCCCTCCCTGGGAGCACCCTTTACCTTTTCTCCCCAGAGGATGAAGCCTAAGAATTGTGTGTTATCTAGCCTGAAACCCTGAAAAAACTGGGTTCTCTTTCCAAGCCTTCCCACACTTTAAACCAAACCACCTCTAGGCCCCCATTTTCACTTACTCAAGGCTTAAGTAAAATGACAACTAAGCCTAGGTCTTCCCGTAAAGGAACTAGAGAAAACCATAAGCCAAGCAGCACCCCCCCCTCCCAACATTGCACAGTTCCACCTCCCCCTCCAGCTGGAGCACCTTGGGAAAACTCAGAGTCAGGCCCACCAAGACCTCCTAGGCTCCAGCACTGGGGGCTAGAAGAGGTCTTCCCGGACAGGCTCTGTCTTCTACACGTCCTGAAGGGGCAGCAGACTCCTAGCTCAGGTCCTTGGATTAACTGAGGCAGTGGCTCTGCAGTGAGAGCCATCTTGAAAGCTCACCCACTGTCCCTTCCTGGGAGACATGCACCTACTCTAACTACTGTCCCAGGCTACTGCAGTACAGACAGGCTGATCCAAGCAAGTGCCACTCAAGGGTCAGAGCAGAGGCCAGAAGGCCTACCCCACCTTCCCACTCTGCCCACAGGAGTAATTTCTATGGAGGATCAGTTTGAAAGGGCTGCACACCTCCAGGTGCAGAGGGGATCTTCTAGGAGGACAGCTGGCAATGCCCAGCAGTCTCAGGAACTATGCTCCAAGATAACCTCAGATCTTTTAGAGGGGCTCAGAGGAGATACAGGGACCAAGACATTCCTGCGGGGCATGGGGGCACATCCCAAGTTCTCAGTTTTAACTGAGGGATCTCAAATCCTTAGGCACCCAAAGAGGAGAGAACTGGAGCAAAGGACGTTCTTTCCCAGTCACCAGGAGCTTACTGGTACGAGGCCAAAGGTCGTGGGCCTCTCACCTCTGGCCGGAGCCCGGCCCCCAGATGAACGCGTTCTCAACTGGAGAAACCTGTTGGAGCTTCCTGACCACCCAGGTCCGGCCTCCAGCGCGGGAGTGTGATCTCAGAGGGAGGCGGGACTCCGGCTGGAGGCGAGGGCCTCTTTGTCCCGGACCGCAGCGGAAGAAAGATGGGGCGGGTCCCGGGTCCGCTCCACGGCCGGGCCGAGACTGCGGGCGCGAGCTTGCGCGCAGCGCCGACGGGACCCCGCCACGTTCTCGCCGGGCCCACGCCCCCAGCTGCACCTCGCGCCAGGCTCGGCGGTCCCGCGGCGCTCCTGAAGCGCTCAGAGTTTTCCACCCCGCACCCCGCCGCCCGTAGGAAAGTAGGGCTGGACTCCCCGGGGATCCCCAGCCCTTCTCACAGCCCACGCTCACCATGAACTCCCCAAACACCCCCGAGCGTCCCCGCGCAGCCCACCCACGCCCTGACCAAGCAGCACCCCCCTCGCGCTCCCCGCCTAGCCCGCCCTTGCCTTGGGCTCCCCGGGCACCCTCCCCCGCGCAGTGTCCCCTCACCATTGACTCGGGGGACCCCAGCTCCCACTCACCATGGTGACTCCGATAGGTGAAGCTTCCGGAGGGGTCGTTGACTGCAGACGCGCTACGAGTCTCCAGTAACACCACGAATCCCGGCGGCGGCCCGCTGGCGCGGCTTTTATATCCCCGCCGAGCTGCCGGCCGGGCCTCGCAGCCGGACTCCCATTGGGTCGCGGCCCGAGAGGAGCCTCCCCTTGCGCGCGTCTCCCGGGGCAGGGCCCGGCCGAGGCGCTCCCCTCGCTCTGCTATTGGGCGACCACTTAAGAAATGTCCCCGCCGTAGCCGGTCATTGGACAGTTTGTAAAGCCAAAGGGAGGGAGAGTCTCAGGGTCCCGCGTCCTCTTCTCCGCCTGTTGCACTTGTGCGGGGTCTGAGGAGGTTCACGCTTTGGGAAACTACCTTCATTTCGTTTTGGTTTTAGGTCTTTACACCGGTAAAACCATGGGCCTGGTTGGAAAAGCGCCTAAGCCTCGGAGAGTGGAGCTGCTGAGCTCTTGGAGAAGGAAAGATGCAGGGATTATCATCAGGTGCTGGGGACTTCAGAAGCCGGACAAAATGCACCTGAGTGAGGTGGGCACACAGGTGTGGGAGAGAGCCTTGCAGGTGCGGGTAATAGCGCAGATTCCTGAACCCAGAAGGCAAGAGGTCCAGGCTTGCCAAAGTAGTTCCAAGGGAATTTGTGGGGCTAAAGGGAACAAACGGGTGTGTGTGTGGGGGGGGTTAATGCTAGACTGAAGAGTCTGCGCCCAGTTCCATTGGCTATAGGGTGCATTGAGAGTTTTTTGAGCAGACTGAAGTGATTAATTAGAACAGCATTTTAGGCAATACATAGCTGTTACTTGTGTATTATTTTTTCCAGTGGTGCCTTCATATTATTCCATGCTAAAGGGCATACACACATTTTCCCTCTCAAGCTGTTTGTTAGCAGTCTGAGAGATTTTACTACTAAATACCTAAGAGTAACAAAGTAGCCCTTTCCTAGTTTGGCAGGGTTAGTTGGGGTTTGATTTTATGAAAGGACTAGAAGCCCCATCCCACAATGGTTACCCTTCATATTTGTGAAGCACATTCCAGAGGAATCCAAAACATCCATGATCTTCCATCATTCTTACATCCTAGTGGAAAGGTGACTACACCCAATTTATGTAGTCAGGCTTGGAGTCATGAATTCTGGCCCCAGGAAAATCAACAACTGTAAAGACGTTTTGCTGATAGAGCCCTGGAAGACTCAGAATAACTGTATCACTGGCCAACCTGACATCCACCAGCCGCCCCCTGGATTCCTGCACCAATTTGTCCACAAGACTCCAGCCATTTCATTCTAAACTGTCCTGAAATATTTTGAAAGTAAATGCTTGTTCAGGTGACTCAGCGAGATTTAAGCCCAGGGCACAAAGGTTAACTTAAAACTCTGAAAAGAGTTCTTTTGTCTTAATCTTTGGAACTGGATTTTATGAGCCTGCCAGCTCTAAAGTGGATGCCTCTGGTCAAGGGATGGGGTGAGAGTGTGTCTCCGTGAACAATCAAATACGTGTTTTGAAAACCCATGAATATACAAAGCTAAGGCATGTTTGGTTTTTCATAACCTGTCACTACCCCTAGCAAAACTACTTAAATGTAGCATCCTACTGAAGGATGGCCTTATCAGTGGTTAAAATAAAGCTACCTAGTTATTACTCAAAAAATCCTAAGTTCAATATCATCACCTGTCTCTTCCTTGCCTTATCTTATTAGGCATTCATTCTACCTGCTGATAGAGTCCACCAGTTAAAAATGTTCTACCATTCCTTTACTGAATAGAGTTTACTTTAACTCAGGAATTCTATGTTTATTTGAAATAGTGACATCCTCAGTGTTATTTGTGGAAATTAAGCAAACCCCTCTTGACAATGTTGCTTTATATCACACCAGTTAAAACTAGCCTTTTATAAAGTATTTGGATTTATGATCTATTACCTAAACTGCTTCCAAATATAGATCTTTATTTCTAGTTTTTCTCCCCCTTTTCTCCATATTACCTCCTGATCTCAATCTCAGTATCATTGCAGACAAAGCATTTCACACATCTCTTCAGGAATTTAAAATATTCCAACATTCAGAGGGAAAGGTCAGCTCCAATTTCCAAGCAATCTAAAGAATCCTGAGCCTGCATCCTTTCCCTAGGTATACTCACTCCTATCCTCCCCCACCACATAGCAATGAAATGACACTGTGAATTGAAATGACAGCCACAGTATGAACAAGGGAGAGTCAAAAGTAGATGAAGAGGCTTCGTGAAAACAAGAACATTCTGCTCATCAAGTGGTGAAGAATCAAGGTAAACAGTGAGATACCAGGCCATGCCTCGGTATGTATGCTTTATTTATTTATTTAGAGGTACCAGGGCCTGGGGATTAAACCTGGGACCTCTTTTGTGGCATGCCAGCACTCAACCACTGAGCCACATCAGCTCCCCTGAGTTAGTTTTTTCCCTTTGTTTGCGTGTTTGGGTTTTTGTTTGTTTATTTTAGGGGAACTGGGGGCCAAACCTAGGATCTCCAATGTGGGAAGCATGCACTCAACTGCCTGAGCCACATCTGTTCCAAATACTTATTCTTGAACCAGTGCTAAAACTGTATAGGCAGCACCTGGCTTTCAACTAACTGAATTACTTACAAATGATGGTCACCTTAGTATAGTTGCCCAAACTGGTTGCCTACCTGAGCTCACTTTCCCTATTGTCTTAGCTTGAGATTTCCTTCTCTTTGAATGGGGTAACTGCTCCTTGGGATGGAACCCCCAGTTTCTACCCAATCCTGATTTCACATCTCATACCAGAGCCCATTCAGAGCTAAGGGTGGAGAAGATACTATATCAGTCCATGGGAGTTGCTTGCTCTCTTCTCCCCTCCCTGGTGTCGTAAGTGTCCTAGTCCAAATTCTATCTTCTTACTTGTTCCCCCACTGTTTTCAGGTCATAGTTCATCCTGGTTCCCTACCTGGAGTAAACTCTGCCTGGAATCAAAGGGCTTGGATTTTGGAAGGCCTCTACTCTAATTGCAGCAGAGGACTTGTTCCTAGAATCCAAAACTAGAAACATTAGTTATATAACTATGCTTCTGGTACACATATAGTTTGGTGTCATAGGCTACAAACTAGTCATCATGTATAACATTCTTTCTATATGAGGCAAAATACATTCCAAGTTTCAAACAATGGACTTCAAGTGAATTTGGTTGATACTTCTGTGACTTAACCCTGAATTCTTTTAGATCCATAGTCCAGGAATTTAATTCTCCAGACAGAAGAAAACTTTGGTCAAATGGAAAGGCACTGCTGAAGTTAACACCTTTATTTTCTTGTAGCTCCACAGACAGTCATGGCCATGGCCACAATGATCTGCACAATCCAGGATCACATCTGTTTTCATTGTCTTTTGCCAAATGACATTGGAAAAAGTGTGGTACTGATTCTAATTTTTAACTCACTATCCCTGCATCAGAAATATAATTCATTCTAATCCCTAATCCCATTTTCAAAAATCTACACGAACTACTGTAAATTAGTCCGATTGAAATATATAGCATTTAGTTGAGCTTGTTTTTAAATTCCCTTAATATTTATCACACTATTAAAGTTCCAGACATGGAGACTATAATAGAAATAGGATATTCTTGATCCTTAAACTCATGGAATTTATCTTTCTTAGGGAGTGAAGAAGTAGTCAAGGGTTTAGTTTTGAAATATATTTGGGTTTAAGAGGTAATAGAATGAAGCAGATTTTGCCCAACAGATAGGGTGTCTGCCTACACATGGGAGGTCCAAGGTTCACACCCAGGGCCTCCTTGACCCGTGTGGAGCTGGCCCATGTGCAGTGCTGATGCGTGCAAGGAGTGCCGTGCTACGCAGGGGTGTCCCCCGAGTAGGGGAGCCCCACGCACAAGGAGTGCGCCCCATAAGGAGAGCCGCCCAGCGTGGAAAAAGTGCAGCCTGTCCAGGAATGGCGCTGCACACACGGAGAGCTGATGCAGCAAGATGATGCAACAGGAAGAGACACAGCTTCCGGGTGCCGCTGACAGGAATACAAGCTGGCACAGAAGAACGTACAGTGAATGGACACAAGAGAGCAGACAACTGGAGGCGGGAAAGGGGAGAGAAATAAAATAAATAAATACATAAATAAATCTTTAAAAAAAAGGTAATAGAAATGAAAAGCCATCTAATTTTGAAGGGAATCACTGAGGTTTAAGTTACTGGGCTTTGCACAGGAACATTAGTCTTTTAAAAACCTTTTTTTATTGTGAAAATAACATACTTTTAAAAAAGTGCACACACAAAGTTCAACAATTATGTAACAGCAACCAAGATAAATAACCAAAACAAACAAAAAAAAACATGATCAGCATTGCAGAAGCCCTCCACTGCCCCCTCCAAATCATTATCCCTTCCTTTGTCATAAATTAAGTGCTCATATGTATAAGTCTGTTTCTGAGCTATTTTATTCTATTAGTCAATTTGTTCTCGGGACTAGTTACACTATTCAATAGAGAAACTCTCTCACCTTATTCTTCTCCAAGTCTGTCTTGGCTATTCTTGGTCCTCTGCATTTTCATATAACTTTTTGAATAAGTTTGTTGAAAACTGTTAGGATTTTGGTTGGGATATTACTGAATCTAAACATCAGTTTGGGGAAAACTGACATCTTTATAATATTGATCAGGGGTTGATACATTTTTTCTTTTTTCTTTTTTTTCTTCCTATATTCTGTTTTTCTAGACACACTTTTTCTTAAAGGAACAGATAGTTTTTTTAGGGTCTGTAGGCTAAGAGGCAAAATTGAGGATATTAGGTCCTATATTAGGAAGGTACTTAAATAATCATTAAAAAATGTGAAAAAAAAAAAGCCCCCAACATTCTTAGCTTCCTAAACCAGGAGACTTGTTGAATGGATTTAGCTTGTGGGCTATGTGTAGTTTACTGAACCCATGAACTTATTTTAATTTCTCTCAATAATAATATATAATGTTTTTTAAAAAAAATTTATTGAAGCATATCACTCATACATAAACATACATAAACAATAAGTGTATAGTAATAGTTGTGAACTTACAAAACACACATACATAATATCATCAGGGCTCTCATGCCTCACTCTACCTCCAATAACTTGCATTGTTGTGAAACATTTTAATTTTAATTTTATTTTTTTTAAGATTAATTTTTTAAAAATTTCTCTCCCCTTACCCTCCCCCCCCCAGTTGTCTGCTCTGTGTGTCCATTCGCTGTGTGTTCTTCTGTGACCACTTCTATCCTCATCAGTGGCAGCAGGAATCTGTTTCTTTTTGTTGCATCATCTTGTTGTGTCAGCTCTTCGTGTGTGTGGCGCCATTCCTGGGCAGGCTGTACTTTCTTTTGCACTGGGCAGCTCTCCTTACGGGGTGCACTCCTTGTGCGTTGGGCTCCCTTACGCGGGGGACACCCCTGGGTGGCATGGCATTCCTTGCGCGCATCAGCACTGCGCATGGGCCAGCTCCACACGGGTCAAGGAGGCCCGGGGTTTGAACCGCGAACCTCCCATGTGGTAGACGGACGCCCTATCCATTGGGCCAAGTCTGCTTCCCCTGAAACATTTTTAACTAATGACTAACGAGCATCTGCAGGGGACAGGGGCGGGGGGGGGGGGGGGGGGGGGAATAAATAAATAAATAAATCTTAAAAAAATAAAAATAAAAAGCATCTGCAAAATACTACTACTAACCAAAGTATCTTACATTTGATGTATTTTCCCCCAACTCACCCTATTATTACTATACCATTTATACATGAACATACATAAACAATAAGTGTATAGTAAAAGTTGTGAACTTACAAAGCAAACATGCATAATATCATACAGGGGTCCCATACATTAACCCACCATGAACATCTTGTGCTGTTGTGAGACATTTGTTACAAATTATGAAAGAATATCATCAAAAAGCTTACTGCTGACTATAGTCCATGTCTTACATTTGATGTATTTTCTCCCCAAACCACCATGCTATTATTTTAAAAACATATATATTTTTACTATAGATGTTGTGAACCTGTGCAGAACTCCCATACAATGCCCCTCTATCAACATACCACACCATGGTGGAACATCTGTTACAGATTATGAGATAATATCATCAGACTCTTACCACTAACCATGGTCCATAGTGTATATTTGGCACACTTTTTCCATACTCCCTCATTATCAACACAGTACATCTTTGGCATAGATGCATGAATATTACAATATTGCTGCTAGCCACAGTCCACTGGTCACTCCATTTGCATTTATCTCATGCTTCTCCACATTCCCACCACCCTGCAATAGTGATATACATCTGCTCTAACTTACAAAGGACATTCTTGTGTCTGTATCATCAACCACAATTCTCATCCACCTGGATTTACTGTGCTCTTTAGTACTTAGATTATTTTCTAGCTCTTTTTTAGTTGAATTGACATTTACATCCCTAGACTACCTTTATCAGCCACATTCCCATTTATAAACCAGCTGTTGCTCACTATTATGTGTTACCATCAACTCTATACATTTCCACACTTTTATAGTAAAGCTAATTAAGACATCTACATACATTAAGCATCAGTAGTCCTTCTCAATTCTTCTCTTATCTCCTTTAAGAATCCACCACCTACCACTAGGTCTTGAAGATGTTTTTCTATATTTTATTCAAATAGTTTTATGGTTCTTGCTTTTCTATTTAGGTTTTTTATCCATTTTGAATTAATTTTTGTATATCATGTGAGATAAGCGTCCTCTTTTCTTCTTCTGACTATGGATATCCAGTTCTCCCAGTACCATTTGTTGAATGGACTGCTCTGCCCAAGCTGGGTGGCTTTGACAGGCTAGTCAAGAATCCTTGACCATAGATATGAGAATCTGTTTCTGAACTATCAATTCGGTTCCATTGATCTATGTCTGTCTTTATGTCAGTACCATGTTGTTTTCACCACTGTAGCTAGGTAATATGATTTAAAGTCCAGAAGTGAGAATCCTCCAGGATTTGCTTTTCCTTTTAAAGATGTTTCTGTCTGTGTGGGACCCCTTACCCTTCCAAATAAAAAAATTTTTTAAAGAGATCTTTATTTTGTTTTTTCTTTTGTTTGTTTGTTTTTATTTTTTTCTCTCCTCTTCCCCCCACCCTCCACCCCGGTTGTCTGCTCTCTGTGTCTATTTGCTGCGTCTTCTTTGTCGGCTTCTGTTGTTGTCAGCGGCATAGGAATCTGTATTTCTTTTGGTTGCGTCATCTTGTTGTGTCAGCTCCCCGTGTGTGCGGCACCATTCCTGGGCAGGCTGCACTTTCTTTTGCGCTGGGCAGCTCTCCTTACGGGGCGCGCTCCTTGCGCATGGGGCTCCCCTGCGTGGGGACACCCCTGCATGGCACAGCACTCCTTGCACACATCAGCACTGCACATGGGCCAGCTCCACACGGGTCAGGGAGGCCCAGAGTTTGAACCGCGGACCTCGCATGTGGTAGACGGATGCCCTAACCACTGGACCAAGCCGCCTCCAAATAAATTTGATAATCATATTTTCCATTTATTTTTTTAAATGCTGGTGAATTTATTTTTATTGGGATTGCATTGGATCTGTATATCAATTTGGGTAGAATTGACATCTTAATGATATTTAGTCTTCCAATTCGTCCATGAGTATGGAATGTTCTTCCTATTATTTAGGCTTTTTATGATTTAATAATGCATTGTAGTTTTCTGAACACAAGTGCTTTATATCCTTAGTTAAGTTTATTCCTAAATATTTTATTCTTTTAGTCGCTATTGTAACTAAATTTTTTTCCTGACTTCCTCCTCAGATTGTACATTACAAGTGTCTAAATTTTAAAGTCTATTTCATCTGATATAAGTATAGCTACTTTGTTTTTTTTTTTTTGTTTTTTTTTGGTCACTGCATTTGTAAAATATCTTTTTCCAGTCTTTCACCTTCAATCTATTGGTAACCCTGGGTCTAAGGTGAGTCTCTGGCAGACAGCATGTAGATGGCTCATATTTTTTTAATCCATTCCGCCAGTCTGTGTCTTTTGTTTGGGGAGTTTAATTTCTTAACATTCAATGCTATTAGTGTAAAGGCAGTTTGTATTTCAACCATTGTGACCTTTGGGATTTATCTGTCATATTTTATTTTCACCACTCTTTTGAGACTTTTTAGTTACTTTTACTGATATATTCTTCATTTCTAGACTCTCTTCCAAGCCTCTCGCTCCTGTCTTTTCTTTTTAGATTGTAGCCCTCCCTTTAGTATTTCCTACAAAGCCTTTCTCTTGGTTTCAAACTCTCGGTTGTTTATCTGTGAATATTTTAAACTCACCCTCATTTTTGAAAGGGAATCTTCCTGGATATAGATTCTTGGCTGGAAGTTTTTCTCTTGCAGTATATTAAATATATCATACCACTGTCTTCTTGCCTCCATAGTTTCTGATGAGAAATCGGCATTTAATCTTATTGGGTATCCCTTATATGTTATGCATTGCTTTTCTCTTGCTGCTCTCAGAAGTTTATCTTTGGCATTTGACATTCTGATTAGTATGTGTCTCGAAGTTGGTCTATTCAGACTTATTTGGATGGGAATATGTTGTGCTTCTTGGATATGGATATCTATGTCTTTCAATAGGTTTGGGAAATTTTCTAATATTACTTCTTCAAATATTTCTTCTGCCCCTTTTCCCTTCTCTTCTCCTTCTGGGACACCCAGGACACATATGTTTGCACATCTCTTGTTGTCTTTTAGTTCCCTGAGAACTTGTTCAAGTTTCCAGTCTTTCCTTCATCTGTTCTTTTGTGTGTTCACTTTCAGAGGCCATGTCTTCAAGCTTACCAATCCTTTCTTCTGCCTCCTCAAATCTGCTATTATATATATAAAAAAACCAGTGTGGTTTAAAAAAATTTTAAATTTATTTCTTTCCCCTCCCCCCTCCCCCAAGCTGTCTGCTCTCTGTGTCCATTTGCTGTGTGTCCTTCTGTGACTGCTTCTATCCTTACCAGCGGCACGGGAATCTGTGTTTCTTTTTGTTGCATCATCTGGTTGTGTCAGCTCTCCGTGTGTGCAGTGCCATTCCTGGGCAGGCTGCACTTTCTTTTGTGCTAGGCGCCTCTCCTTACAGGGTGCACTCCTTGTGCAGGGGACACCCCTGCGTGGCACGGCACTCCTTGGGCACATCAGCACTGTGCGTGGGCCAGCTCCACACTGGTCAAGGAGGCCCGGGGTTTGAACCGCAGACCTCCCATGTGGTAGGCGGATGCCCTATTCATTGGGCCAAGTCTGCTTTCAAATTCTTTTTTGTGCTCATCCAATGCCTTTTAATTCCCCCCTGCCTTGTTGTTTGCACTTGCTATGTCTGTTCATTGTGTCCCAATGTCTTCTTAATATCCTTAATCTCTTTAGCTGTATCATTGCATTTATTAATCTATAATAAACATCTATGATTAGTTGTCTCAAGTCCTTTATGTCATCTGGAGGCTTAACTTGTTCCTTTGGCCATGTCTTCCTGTTTCTTGATATGGATTGTAGTTTTTTGTTGGTGTCTTGGCATATATATGGCTTACTAGATGAATTATTCTGGGTGCAGTTTCTCTTTTTAGTTTAGGGTTTTCTTGCCCTTTCTCCCTTGCTGGTTGTGTAGTAGGAGCTGAGGATGTAGTTGGTGCTGAAAGCTGTGGAGGCTCAAGCTGCCTGCATTGCCCCAGAGCCCAGTGAAGCTTCTCCCACCTTTCCTTTGCTAGGGGTAGGGACAGAGCCAAAACCTTGTGTAATAATCCAAGTTGTGCAGGCCTAGACTGTAGTTGCCCAGAGAGACTGATGAAACTTCACGCCCCTTCCTTCCCTGACTGGGGGAGGAATGGAACTGCAGGCGTGGGCAGCAATCTATGCCATGTGGATCCAACATGATTGCAGTTGCCCCGGTAGATTTCCAACTCTTCAGTCTGTGCCAGCTGAATGTACCTGGAGAGGCTGGTGCAGGTCCCACCAGCTCCTCCCTGCCAGAGGTGGGCCCAAAGCCTCGGCTAGGGCTGCTGTTCAATATGGGTGGAAAGAAGCATGTCCCTGCCATCACTGTGATTTTCAATCAGCCCGGCTTCCCCTTATGCTGGTGGTGGAGCAAAAAGGACAGCTACTGGCCTCTTTCTGACTTGGACAGATTCTAAGTTTAACTGTTCTAAGGGTTATACTTTAGCAAGCTGAGGTTTCTAGTCAGTAGCTGAAGTCAGTGGCCAACCATCTTTTTCCTTCCATTTTTTGGAAATGGAGCTTCCAACTTCAGTCGCAGGACAGCTCCTGAGGTGGGTTGTGCCACCAGTGGAGCACAGGCAATTGCCTCCATGGCGTGGAATGCTCTACTCATAAATCTTCTCTGCAGGTGGGCAGTCTCCTCCTTCCATTCTCTCAAGGATGTTGCAGGATGCTCTTCTGGTCTCTTGGAACCCCAAACAGGTGCTTTAGAGAGCTCTGGGTGATTACTAACTGCCCCGTAGCAGGAGCTGACTCTAGAAGCTTCTTGATCTTCTGCCATCCTGCTGGTTGTCTATATATATAAAATGTTTTGTCTTGAGGTCTTACACATTGGCTGTTAGATTTATTCCTAGCTCCCAATTTTCTAGTTCTCTAGTGTCTAGTCTGCTGTTAAGGCCTCTCTCTGAATTCTTACTGTTGGTTATTGGATTTTTAAGATTCTAGAATTCACTTTTTTTTTTTAGTGCCCAGCTGTGTGCTGAATTTCCCAGTCTTGTATATCTTCTTGAACAGCTTGAGAAATTATTGTCTGTGTCTGTTAGCTCCAATATCTCCAGTCACTATGGACCTCTCTCTGTTGCCTATTGTTTTGCTGGGTTTTTCTCATGTCACCTCATGTGCCAAGTTACATTTTATTGTATTCAGGATATTACATTAGCAAAATTGTTTGTAGAAATAATTCAAGGCCTAGGAGAAAGACATCTTCCTCTAGAGAGGGCTTTTTTTTTTTGCTTATGGCTAGAGTTTGGGTGGGAGGAACTGCCAGTCTGGAATCACTGTATTTAATTTCAAGGATTGAGGTAATTGGAAGCTGAGCTACAATCCCGAGACAACCTGTATATTTCCCATTTCTGGTTTATCCTTATTCCTAGAGTGCAGCCCTTTGGGACCTCAACCCAAAGTCAGGAGGTTCACCAGGCTAACCACCTTTGGAAGGCCCTGTCATCCTGCTTCTGGAAGGCTCTCAGAATTGCTGATTGATCAGCCTCTGAACTGCCTTCGGAAAGTTTGGCAAATGCCCACAGGGGAACAGTAGTCCATAACAGTAAACTTACTTCCCAGGAACTCCATTTTTCCAGTAGTCTTGATCTAGTAATTCTTCAAAGTCATGTTAGCTCTCATGCCTTCAAAAGGATTTTTAAAATATTTTGTCCAGCTTTTTCAGTTGTCTTCAGTAGAAGGGTCAGTCCCAATGGCCTACCCACCATGACCAAGAGCTGATGTCTTCTATTAATATGTTAAAATCACCCAGGAAGCCTCACATGTGATGTGGTGGCAACATGTGAAATGGCAATACAGCAGAGTCCACCTTTGATTCTGTTAAGACAGTTTTGTAGAAACAACCAAGCCTTGGTAAAATCAATTGCTTTCCCTCAAAGGAATGCAGTGTTCTATACTCACAGTAGCAAGCATAGGTTACCTTCATCTACTGAGGGCAAATAGCAGTTAACTGACTTACAGAGCAGCTTATCATGTGTAAAGGGAATGAAGAGATGCCTTTATTTTATACTGGACACTAAGTTATTTGTTAAATAGTTGACAGACCTCAAGATAAACCTTAAAGGTCACATTTCAGCTTTCTTCTGATTTTTCAAATTATATATTCTTCTCAAGGACATACAGGAATCTTAATGTCCACTGTTTGAATGCCTTTATTTCTTTCAAATCAAACTGAAAAGGCAGAATAGCAACTCAATGTTTTTGGCTTCTGGAGCAACAATGTTTGGCAATTCCCTCCAAAGGAAATACAAATGACCAATAATTATATAAAAATTTCCTTAGTAATAAAATAAATGCAAATTAAAACAATGAGATTTTAAATTTTCTCCTATTAAACTGATAAAATAATTTTTAATAATAAATACCCAGTGTTAGTAAGGGTTCAGAAACGAGTGCTGCTTTATACTGCTAGAGGAGGCTTAATGTGCACAGCCCTTCTGCGGAAATAGGCGTCAATTCAACAAAGACTTGAAAATGTACATACCCTACAATTTACTTCTAATAATGAATGCCAAGGAAATAATTAAGAATGTGCATACAGATTTAACTACATGGTTTCACATTATGTCATTGTTTATAAGAGTAAGAAATTAGAGGCAACCTAATAGTGGACTGGTTAAAGAAATTACAGTACAGACTACAGTGGAATACTCAAAACAATGGTGTAAGTAGATGGATATCCACTGTTAAAGGAAGATGTTCACCCTATTTTGTTAAATGAATAAAAGGTCACAAAAGAGTACATACAGTAAGATGTCATGTTTGTTTTCTCTTTTAAAAACATACATGCTTATATATATATACATAGAAAAACATCAAGAAGAATACACACCACATTACCTTTGGCAATCTCTGGGTGATAAAAGTATGAATGGCTTTCAAAATTTTTATACTCACTTTGTCTGTATTGAACGTGTATTACTTCTGTGATTAAAAAAATAAAGAAAAAGTTGGAGCCTAACTTAAAAAAATGCTGAGATTTGACTTGCGATGTGCGGGGCCTTATACCCCCTAGAGGCATCTACTTGGTTTTGTTCCTTCTGACCTGAGTGGTTGATTCTGACAGTTGTTTTTCAGCAAGTCCCATAATAATGGACATTTGATCATTTGTCTGGAAAACTCAGTTCTCTGATTTTCTATTAGAGATCATTCAGGCTTCCTGACTGGGGAAGGAAGCCACTTTTCTAGGGGAGATGGATGGTTACAGAACTGTGCCCAAAGTCCTCACTTTACTGGGGAAGCCCTCAGAATGTTTTGGGGTGAAGGGAGGAATCAACCAAAAAAACATATTCAAAGGAATGACTATGGATGGCAAGGTGTCTATTTAGTCCTTATTTCAATTGTAGGCTTCCTGAATCTTAGAGGTAGAGATGACAGGAGGATACTTGAAACCTGGTTGTACAGATTATAAGATGGTGACATTTCAGAATAGAAGGGCTAAACAAGAAATTAATAACATTAAACTGTCAGATCAATCTCATAGCTACAGAAATAGAGGCATGTGAATGGAAAGTTTGTATTCTAGATTGGTGTAGAGATTCTAACTGAACCAAAACTCTCTGGAGACATGCCCCGTAGGTTCAGTATAGGATAGTATCCATTCAGGAAGTCTTTCCTAAGAACCAAGAATGTCACTTGTCCAGATGAGAGAAACCTACAAATGTGCATATAATTTGGCAAAGGCCCATCCCTCAAATATCCAGTACCCTTCACTCTGATTCTAAGAGATCCTGGGAAAACATGGCTGAGTATTCCTTAGAGTGGCTGTCAGGGTTGAAAAGGCTGCTGCAGTGAGGTGCTAAAATAAGAGAAACCACAGCAGGATTTGAAGGGAAGAGGGCTGAGTTCATCGTTACAATAAAATGTCTCTAATGACCTAGAGCAAAGGCTCTCAAACATGGCATTAGAGGTGTGGCCGAAATAATGTGTTTCTGATTAGCTATTTAAATACCAATGTTTATAAGCACTATACCCTTTAAAAGAACAAATTACTAGAGATACAAAGTTAGCCATACAACAAAGTCACTCTCAGACACTTGTATTCACATAAACTTTTTTGAATGAGAGAGGAAAGGGTGGAGTTTCAACAGCACATGAGCATTATCTGTCATGTGTCACTGTGGCTAAAAGGTTGAACACAGCTCTTCTAGAACAAGAAACAAGGGAATCCCTGGGTAACATGGAACCCAGGCAGAACACCAGGGATAAGAACAGATTTGTCCAGTGTTCCAGAACTGGAAGAAAGGGAGATGAGAAAATGTAATGAAGGGCTAAGAGGCATGCGCTGGAGGCTTTAAGGAAGCAGGGTTAACCCTTTGCATGTTTTAGTGGTCATGTCGGTACTCATACTTTTACATTAGTACTGTACTGAGAAGGCAGCAAAACAGTTATACCAGGTTAAATGCCAGTTTTTATGGGGAGTAGCTTTTATAGCTGGAGGTAGAGTTGAAGCCCCCTCCCCTCAGTCACTCATGGGAAACCCGTTCCAAGGCCACGTAGAAACTGTTCTTGTCATCTAGGCAATGCCAGCCAATCGGTCCAATTTCACAGTCTGCGCAGACCAGAAACTTGATGTTGCCCACGTCCTTGGTGAAGCCCACGTTCTCAAAGATGAACATGTCGTCGACCAGCCAGTGTTCTTGGAGGAGATCGCCATCAGGACTGCCGCCATCGGCCAGCGCTGGCTTCTTCCTCATGGAGGGAAGGAACAGCTACAGTGGAAGAGAACATAAAGAGGAGACATCAAAGCTGAGCTGGCCCAGTCACATCATCACATCCCATCTGCTTAGAGTTTACGCTGCTTCCAGCAGCTTCCTGGAATGAAAAAAAGGGGAAAGAACCCTATCATGAAGTTACAGACTAGGATGCTGGGTGGCTCCTCTGTTGTATCTAGTCCATGCCTTGATTCTTAAGAGATGAAGAAAGAGGAGCTGCCTGGTTGCTGTGGTGACTTGGCGTCACTGCTATCCTGACCATGGCCGCCAAGACCCTACATGGCCCTACTCTTCTCCAAGCTCATTATATTCTAGCAACACTGGCCGTCCCGCTCTTCATCAAACAGGATAAGTCTGCTCTCTCTTTGGAGCCTGCACGACTGGCTCCTTGGCATTCAGGTCAATGTAAGCTCATGACGTCTTTTCTAACCAAACAATCTGAATTATCTTCCCATACTTTAAATGTTTCAAATGCAACTTTATTGAGATACAATATAACTGTACACATTTAGAGTGTAAAATCTGATGTATTTTGACATGTATACACTGGTGTATATACCACAATGAAGATAATGAACATATCCATCACCCCCAAAAGTATCCTCGTGGCCCTCCTACTTTATTTTTTAACTATCACGTCACTCTCTGAAATTACCTTATTGATTTATTGACTTACATATTGTATTAGTCAGCCAAGGGCGTGCTGATGCTAAGTACCAGAACTCTGTTGGCTTTTATAAAAGGTATATATTTGAGGTAGAAGATTACAGTCATAAGGCCATAAAGCCTAAGTTACTTCCCTCATCAAAGTCTGTTGCCATGTGTTGGAGCAAGATGACTGCTGGTTAGCATAAGGCTTGCGACTCTCCCAGGGGCTCATTTCTCTCCGGGCTCAGCCATTCTGCTCTCTCCACAAGGTCAGCTGTAGACTATCAGGCTCTCTGGGCTTTGTTTCTCTCTCCAGGGCTTGATTCTTTCAGGGCTCAGCTGTAGACTATCAGGCTCTCTCTCTTCTTAGGACCTCTGCCGTGTCTATGAAGCTGTCTCTATTCTGTGTTCTTCTCCTGTGTGTTTAATTCCTGGCGTTCCAGCATCAAAACTCCAACTCTCTCCTCTGCCACACTGTTTCCTATTGATGTGGCCGAATCAAAGCCTTAATCATAATTTAATCAAGTAGAAGGGAAACTTCTGAATCTAATACTATCTATTATGCCCAAAGGAACAGACCAGTTTATAAACATTATCCAGTATCTATTTTTGGAATCCATAAGAAATAACAAATTGCTCCACATATGTATCATGTTTCTGTCTCCCTCCACTAGAATGTAATCTACTGGAGAGCAGAGAGCATGCCTTTCTCATTCATTACTATATCCCTAGTGCCTAGAACAGAACCTGGTAAAGAGCAAGAACTTAAATATTTTAAAAGAATGAGTATAGGATATTTGGCTTTGGTCTATTCCATCAGTGTTATGAATATACTAAATTTATCATATAAAAAGAACATTAGAAAGGAAAATCTAGTTCTTGAATTTAAACAGTATGCCTAGGATGCTTGTACCCTTCAATTTACACAACTTTCAGATCAAAAGAAAGCTTCTAGCATACACACTGACAACCTCTTTAATTTCTTTTGCATGCCTGGCCTAATCAGTTTTACCTGCCCCAGACTCATGAAAACTACAATGCTAGAAGAGCTTGTTACCTCTCTGCTCCTTATCGTTATGGCTACTGTGAACATACTTATTTCCCAATCCATGATACACTGGTTTTTGCTTTTTTTTTTTTTTGAGGTATGAGGGGCTGAACCTGGAACCTCGTACATGCCAAGCAGGTACTCAACCACTGAGCTACACCCGCTCCCCACAATACACTTCTAATGCACCTCCAAACTCTAATAAAAGAGGCTGGCCTCAGTGTGCTAATTTGGCACTGGCAATCAGAATAAAAATGGGGTGAGGGTGAGGAGGGACATTAGTTCAAGAAAAGATAAATGCTTGGTAGGGATGAGATAAGTCTCTCCCTAAATTGCAGTTAGAAGCCCCCACAGCTGCTAGTGTGCATTAAATACCCTGGAAATTGCACTTCTGAAACCTGAGCCATACTGCAGTCAGGAAGGTATCCCCAATAGGAAGGGGGGGAACATTGATCCAGACCATTTCGACTCCCCATCCTCTAAGAACCTGGCTTATTAGAACAGTTGTCGGGCTATTACCCTTTGCTTTGTCACTTGAGAATTCATCTGAGAACTTCATGAAATATGATAGTCCCTCCTCCTGTTAAGAGTTATATTGTTATACCCTTTTGCCTCATTTGATGTTTATATGTATCCCCAGTGCTTTGTTTCACCCTAAATAAAAATGGAAACAGGCAGAAGCAAAAAGAGGAATCAAAACCCAAGAACCAGGAAACCTGGATTTCAGTCCTAACTGTAATTTTCTGTGTCTCAATTTCCTGAAAAATATTACTGACCTGTCCCTTATATTGTAGGTATGAATAAAGTCATGAAAGGGGAGTAAACTTTAGTGAACTAGTGAAGATACCCAACTGATATTTCAGTGTGCCAAAACAAAGAGAAAGTCAAAGACTACTGTGGCAGTTTGACATTATTGATGGATTCCAAAAGGAAATACTGATTATGTTTGTAAACTGGTCTGCTCCTCTGGGCTAGTGGTACATTAGATTCTATTGGATTCAGAGGTTTCACTCTTAGTCAATTAAATTATGATTAAGACTTTGATTGGGCCACGTCAGTAGGCTGTTGACACAGAGAAAACGGCAAGGCAAAGGATTTAATTCGAGTTTGAATGCTGGAGCCCCGAGTTTGAATGCTGATGTAAACACACAGAGAAGCAGATACTTGACAAAGGACAGAAGGCTCCACTAGACACGGCAGAGGCCCAGGAAGAGGGATGAGCTGTTCACCTGATAGTGTACAGCTGGCCTTGTGGAGAGACCAGAGCAACTGAGCCCTGAGAGGAAGGAACCCCAGGAGAGAGAGGAGACTTATCCTAGCCTAGGGCTGATACTGGAAGATGCTGGGACCATGGAGATTTAAAAGGAAGAAGGAAGCCTGAACCCTTGCAGACGTCAGCAACCATCTTGTTCTACACGTGGTAACAGACTTTGGTGAGGGAAGTAACTTACACTTTATGGCCTGTAACTGTTATGCTTCTACCCCAAATAAATACCCTTTATAAAACCCAACAGAGTTCTGGTACTTTGCATCAGCACCCCTTTGGCTGACTAATACAACTACTATAAGCATTAACCTTCAGGAGTTGCCCAACAAATAGAACCTGCTTTCCTCCCACTGTTCCCATTTGTAGTGTAAAACACCATCTCTGTAGAGTTCTCATTTGATTAGAGATTTAAGGGTATTACTATTGACCATTCAAGGTGTCATAATGGGCTCTGCTCCTCTATTCCTCAACATTCCTGTTTTAAAATTTAGGTCCTGTAAGTCAGAGCCACAAAACTATGTATCTGTTCATGAATCTCAACTTATACATTGCATTGTCAAGGGCAATTACTGGGTCAGGGAACATATGGAATACAATAAGCCTTTCTGGGTAGAATATTAGGGTGGAAATAAAAAACTTAACATCTAATTTGAAGCAGCTAACATAGTTGGTTGGGGGCCAAAGTTGTGGGTTAAATCTCTGCCCAAGTGGGTTACCTCTGCTCGGTTTGGGACCCCAGGTAGTACCATTAATTCTAGACAGCCTTTCTCAGAAATCTATATAACATCACAACTGACTGAGATTCTGTTGATGGCTCAGTGGAATCCCATTTGCTTTTTCAAGAACTGTTAAGGGTATTCTTTTAAAGAGAAAACATTTCCTTATTTTTTTTTTTAAGGAATCACAAACTTTATTTTTTTAACATTTTCTTTTTCATTGTAAAAATATATTTTCATTATAGAAAACTTGGTAAGCATGACCTAATACAGATAAGAATAAAAACTGTTACAGAAAACGTCTGTTAATTTTTTCGTACTTTTCTCCCTTCTGTTGAATACATGTGGTTGTTTAAAAACACATCCACAAATTCTTTGACGATCCTTCCATTAGGGGGTGGAGTCCATGTCCCTCCCCTTGAGCACAGGCAGGCAACTGTGATTGTCTTGATAACTGTAATGGGGTAGAAGTAGAGAAGGCCGTGCAACATTTGCAGGTTGCTCAGGACACTTGCTCTAGGAGCCTTCAGCCACCATGTAAGAAGTGCTGCTACCCTGAGGCCACCATGCAGAGAGACCATGTAAAGGAACCCACTGAAAGACAGAGATACCCCCAAAGTCTGTTCAAGTCCTCAGTGTTTGAATATTCCCAGGCGTTAGACACAGTAAAGAACCTTTCGAGGAGTGGGTGTAGCTCAGTGGTTGAGTGCCTGCTTCCTGGGTTAATCTCTGGTACCTCCTAAAAAAAAAGCAGCTTTCGACATGGCCCTTTGGACTGCCATCACATGAAAGGCCCTGAAGGAGAACTGCTGAATGAAGCCCCAGTCTTCAAATTTGTGAGCCAAACAAAAAACTTATTAAGTCACTGTTTTGGTGTGATTTCCTATGCAGCAAAGGTAACTAGAACAGTACTGCCTTACATGCAGAGATGCATGTTCTGTTCTGATTCCTGGTTTTTAAAATGTAAAGCTGTACTGAGATAATTTTTGGTTCACAATTATGATAAAATATACACAGGGATCCCACCTACCCTTTATCCAGCTTTCCTCCAACGGCAACATTTTGTAAAACTATAGTGTAAAATTACAACCAGGATACTGACATTGATACAATCCACTGTTCCTATTCAGATTCCCCCAGTTTACCCGTACTCACTTGTCTGTGTATTTCTCTATACAATTTTCTCACCTTACATTGTGCATCCACCAACACAGTCAAGCTAGTCAAGATACTGACTTGTAGTTCTGTCATCACAAAATCACTCATGTTATCCTTTTAAAATCTCACTCGCAACTCCCACCCAGCCCTCCCCAGCTGATCCCTATCCTCTGGTACACACTAATGTCTCCATTTCTAAAATTTTATCAGTTCAAAAATGTTATATGTAAGTGGATTCATACAGTATTTAACCTTTTGGGATTGGCTTTTTTCACTCAGCATAATTCCCTGGAGATTTATCCAAGTTTTTGTGTAGCCTAATAGTGCATTCCTTTTTATTGCTGAGTTTTCCACAGTACAGAGGTGTACCATAGTGTGTTTAATCACTCAGCTACTGAAGGACATCTGGGCTGTTTCCAGTTTGGGGCTATTACAAATAAAGCTGTAATGAGCATTCTTGTACAGGTTTTTGTGCGAACCTAAGTTTTCATTTCTCTGGGATAAATGCCTCAGAGTGTAAATGTTGGGTCAAGTGGTAGTTGCAGGCTTAGGTTTTGTAAGAAACTGCCCTTGGTTACTGCCCTCACTCAGGTCCTCTGCTCTCATCTTATCCAAACAGTGCTCTATATTTTCTCTCCCACGACCCAATCTTTCACTGCCCACTCCTGCCACAACCCTGCAAAAGAAAAAAAAAAAACCAAAAAACCCAAACAACTACCTTCCATGACATCATTTCCCTTTTCCTACAGTCTCAAACATTTGGTTGAAAGTTTCCTTTTTCCTTTGGTCTTCACATAAGACACCAAAACAGCCTCCTCAGTGGCTGCTGCCCACTCACTCACACTCAGCACAGGATCTGGAGATGGGAACCAGCATCTTCCTAGCTCCCCAGTGTAGCTCCTAGATTACTTCTACATCCTCCTGTGAACACCTCTGCTCCTTTAAGGTTCATGCTACCAGGAGACTGACCCCACACAGTCACCTGAGATGGCTATAGTCACTCTTCCCTGTCCATGGCTGACTAGCATGTGGCTCAGTCTTTCTTCTTCTTTTTTTTTAGGATGCACCAGGAATTGAACCTGGGACCTCAAGGAAGCAGGTGCTCAACCACTGAGCTACACCCCCCCACCCCCAGTCTTTCTTTTTTCTCTCCCTCAGTCTTTCTTTTGATTCTATATCCCACCCCCATTGTGTTTAGTGTCTACACCCGGGGGATGACCCATCTGCATAGCTCCTCACCTCCTCTATCCTGATCACCTTAACTCCACCCCAGCCTCATTTTTTTGCCACTTTTATCATGCTCCTGTCTCTTGTCATTTTTTATCATATTCTGTGTTCTGGCAAATCGAACCTTTCGGTTCTTTGAACATACCATACTTTAGCTCAGAACTATGAAACATCACACTACTGTTTGCCCTGCCTCTGGCTCACTTAATAATAATTTTCTCTGCCACAAACTTTAGGTAAGACTTTGAGATGTAGATTTACTGAGTTGGAAGGGATGAGCATTTTATATGTGAAACTATTTAAATGAATTCAAAAGAACACAAAACATACGCTGTACAAAAAGTGGAGTAATGGTATCCACTAAACATTCTAGTCCATTCCACCCATGCTAACCCATTATTTACACTAGATTGATAGCTTTTATTCATTAATTTATTTAAATCCAAATATTAATGACAATCCCTTTTAGTGCAGGATGAAAGTGGATAAGACACAGGAGCACACAATCTAGTAGCACAAATAATAAAGAAGAAATTCTGTAAGGTCAACTGAGATTATTGATGGAGAGTGCTTTAAGATTTATTTTATTCACTTTATTCCCCCCCCACCCAGTGTTTGCTCATCTGTCTGTTCATTGTTTGCTCCTGTCTGTTCATTATTTGCTTGGCTTCTCCAGGAGGCACCGGACAGAACCTGGGACCTCCCATGAGAGGGGAGTGTCCAACAGCCTGAGCCACATCCACTCCCCGCAGGCTGTGGTGTCTGCTAGCTTGTGGCCTCTGCTTGTTGCTGCAGGGGCAGAGTCTAGTTCACTGGGGCAGGAGGCAGCAGGAGGAGGTGTCTAGCTTGTTGGTGCATGAGGCGGTGTGTAGCTCCTTGCAGTAGTCTTTAGGCAGTACTGACATTTTGGGCTGGAAAAGTCTTTGTTGTGGGGGACCACATTGCGCATTACAGGATGCTTCACAGCATCTCTGGCTTTACTTACTAGATGCCAGTAGCAACCCACCAATTGGGGCAACCAAAAATATCTCCAGACATTGCCAAAATGTCTTCTGGGGGGCACAGCTGCCTGCTATTGAGAAACACTGCACTGGACTCAAGAACTGTGGACTATAAGATTCAGGGGAGTGGATGTGGCTCAAGCGGTTGAGTGCCTGCTTTCCACATGGAAGGTCCCCAGTTTGGTCCCTGGGGCATCCTAAAAACAAACAAACAGTAAGCAAACAAACAAAAAAACCAACTCAGGGGAGCGGATGTGGCTCAGTGGTTGAGCACTGGCTTCCTACATACAAGGTTCAGGGTTCAATGCCTGGCCCTGGTACCTACACAAAACAAAGCAAATGATTCCGTAAGCACTAGGTCCTAGATCATCTCATGGTACTAAAAAAAAGACTCGTTCTCCAGTTGTTACTGTCTGGAGAAATACTAGGTAATTCCACTGGGTGGAATGAAAGAGAATGCTATGGCCACCTGTGACCTGCGCCTCCTTACACACCCTACATTTCTCCAGCTTTCTCTAATGGCTGGGGGCACACCTTCAGAAACCAGTAATTGTCCTGCTGCAATTGCCTTCATCGTGGTTTCTCTGCAACATTTTGGGTTTATAACAAAAAACAGCTACCCCCACAGCTTGAGAGTTTCACGAAAGGTGTTGGTACCTCTGAAATTTTGAACTGTTGGCTCTGTAAGTACAAGGAGGTGTATTTCCCCCCTGCTTTTCTCTTGAAATATGTGCTAGGGAGCAGGAAGGAGTTGTTACTAGTTCAATCTTCTTGGGTTTTTAATAAAATATCCTATAAACATCATGTCTTCCAAGTTATATTTTTGCTGAAACTATTATTTGTGGAAAGGAAGTAGAAAAAAAAAATTACAACTGAAATCTGGGAGAACGGGGGTTGGATTGAGATGTGCTAGATTCCAGGGAAAGGGGTAGGATTCTTCCTGATACTGAGCAAAAGTGGGTTCTCTTCTCCTGAAGTCTCTTTAAAGCCAATTCCTGAGACACTGGAGTGCTCCTTTTGTTTTATAAAAAAAAAGTGTGAGAGAGTAGAGGGATGGGCTGTGGAGGGTGAGAGAAAAAGAGGGCAGGATTGACTGGCGATGGGCAAATGACATATCATTTGGCCAGAATGTAAGCATAGCCCTTAGGGTTGGTGCGTGCCGGTGCTAGACGAAATATCTAACATGATGTTGCGCACGCTTTTTTGGGGTGGATAGCGCTGTGGCTAGCTTAACTGCGAAGAATTCTCAGACGTATAGCAATAAAGGGGGACGGAGGGTGCACCCAAGCCCTTTACGCCGAGGGAAGCGAACCCGTACCGACGGCTAAAGTCAGAGAGCTTCACAGCAAGCAGCTTCATAGGCGGGATGTACAGTGGGAAGGGGGGTGAGGACGTGGTCGAGATTGAGGAATGGAATCAGAGGTAGCAAGACGTTGGTAATGGATTTGAACAAATGAGGAAAATACACTGTCAGCATAATCTTTGGCAAGGCGGATGATTCGTCGAATGGCCCAAGGACCAACGGTGAGACCTAGGATGATGCGCAGAACTGGGGTTAGTAACGGGAGGAGATAGGGGAGGAGGGGCTGCAGAAAGCCCCAGGAACCAGCAGTTTGGGCTCGTTCAAGTCGGCGTTGGTTGAGACCTTTTTCAAGTTCTTTTAAGCTGGAGTCTACTAAACCGGTATAGTTGGCATAGACACAGCATTCTTCTCCCAGAGCTGCACATAGGCCACCTTCTTTGAGGAGGAGGAGGTCAAGGCCTCGGCGGTTTTGCAGGACAACTTCTGAAAGGGAATTGAGGGAGTCTCTAAGATATTTGACTGCATCTCGGAGGTAGATGATATCAGAGTCTACTGCTTGTCTGAGGTTTTGGAGGGCGGAGGCTTGTGTGGCTAGGGCTGCAACACCAGTGGCAGCTCCAGCTGTAGCTAGGAGGGAAGTGACAGTGAGTACAGCAGTAATAGGTTCGCGTTTGTGGAGGTAAATAGCTTCTTGAGTGTGATCAAAGGCTTCAAAGAAATGTAGAGGAGTGTGATAGACGACTCGAGGCGTGAGGAGGATGAGAGCACACGTTTCTTTGGTCTTGTTAAGTGTGGCAACAGATAAGCATGGGGTAAGTCCGGTGGAAGAGCAAAGCCATTGGGTGGTGTTTAGAGGAACTAAGTATTTGGCAGAGATGTTTGGGGAGGCATAGTTGGCACAGGCAGTAAGGCTAGGAGTGTGGGAAGAACGGGGGTGAATGCATAAACCTTTGGAAGAGATGTGCGTAAAAGTGAGTGGGACATGAGTAGATTGATTCCAATTGCAGGAAGAGGGGGAATCGTCGGTGGAGGAAGTAAAGAGTGGTGAAGGGATAGCAAGTGGATCATAGAGGGGGAGGCTGGGGGAAAGACACAACCAGCAAGAGTGAGTGAGGTTGGGGTGGGAGGCATTGAGAGAGGAATAGGAGGCGTTTAGGAGTTTGAAGTAGGGACTAGAGGGGATGAGAGGATGTGGTTGTATACCTGAAGCGGGGGGGGAAGTGGGGCTTGTAGAAGGGACGACGGCGGCCGAGGTGGAAGAGATTTTGAGGGGAGTAGATGAGGACGGAAGAAGGTGAACAGTGGGTGAGGGAGGAGGGTTAAGGATGTGGTTGGGACCAATAGCAGAGGGTGGGGCGGAGACAACACGCTTTTGGATTTCAAACAAAGCGCCACGATCATAGTTGCTCATATACAACCGGAGTCCATAGGGGCGAGCGGCCAGCCATGTATCGTCGTTTGGGTTTTTTACTGTCAGCGAAATGAAGTCCCAACGGGAATTGTTGGCTACTTGGAGAGAGAGATACGGGTCTCTGTTGGGGGCGCCGGACCATCCATGGGCCATGGTCACACATCCCCAAGAGGGACAGTAGAAGTGTGATGGGTCATGACAACCTCGAGCACTAGCAGGACAGATGTAAAAACCAGACACAGGGTTAAATTGAGGGCCAAGGAGACGATTGTTTCGAGAAAGCAGGCATGCTGTATTCCCGCCTCGACAGGATGAGGAATGGTGGAAGCCTACTTTTGCTTTTTTGATGTTACTCACTTGGCATTCGGGACGGAAGGAAATTCCAGCAAGAGGGCAGACGTGCGTGAAAAAGGAGGGAGCGACACTAGTAACATTATAAGCGAGAACACGTTTTTCTGGAAATGTCTGCAGGGTCCAGTTGAATGGCTGATGGGAGGAGGAGCTTTGGGCAGAGGAGGCTAGAGACAACATGAGAATGAGGAGATGGATGAGGTAGGGGAGGGTAGGGGAACAGGAGGCGGGGGTATGAACAGAGCGGGCTCGTCGGAGGAGTTGGAGAACTTGGCGTTCGATGGGGTCATCATCTTCAAGGGAAAGACGGCTTAGGCGGCGGGCAAAGAAACGTTGTCGACGTCGTTCGCGGCGAGAAAGAGCTGGTGTGGTTCCCATGGACGACAGTGTCGGAGAGGTAGACTCGGGTGAATTTACCTGGGGGCGTATAGTGGTCATGGGAGAAGGACGACGAGAGAGGTGAAAATGCCAATTAAAAGTAGAAAGGCGACAGCGAGGAGGAGGCGTTGACGGAGGTTCCAATCTGTTGGGGCTGTAGCTGCGAGGCAAACAGCTGAGAAGATTGTTAAGAAAATGAAAATTACAAGAAAGAAGCAGAGTAAGAGTGGGTGCGAGGGGAGCTTGAGGAGCATCTGCACTGAGAGTTCTTTTCTGATGAACTATAAAGCACGTTTTGGTGAAGGTCAGGCACTTGTCAACGGCGGGTTGCGGAGGTAGCAAAGGCTTTTCTTGTGGAGTATGCAGAGTTGGGTCCTTTGAGAGATCTGTAATGACAAAAGAAGGAGAAGAGAGCCCTCATAGAGGAGGGGCAATCAGCAGAAAGAAACTCGGAGAGAGCACTTATTTAAATATAAGCATTTCAGGGAGGGGCTGGTTGGTGCTGAATTTGAGCGAATGGGGCGACATCTGGGCTTCTGCTGTCAATGTTGTCTCTCACGGAGGGCATAGGGTACTTATCATTAAGGGGAACCTTGGGGTCGGTGGCAGGCCTGATATAGCGCCCAGGAACCCAGAGTGGTTGTGGCTCAGAGTCTGGGAAGATACAAGCAAAACCTCTCCCCTGTGCTAGCAAGGGAGCCGGGTCCTGCCAAAGATTTGTGGCAGGGTCTTTCTAGTGAACAAGAGGGACTTGCGAGGGTTGCCACATGGGTCCCCAATATTTGTGGGTTGGGGAAAGTCCCTTGTCATCAAAGGTCAGGAGATTGTGATGAATAAGGCAGGCAGTGATGACGTCAGCAGGGGCTTTATGGGGGGAGGAAGCTCTTTCTTTTTGAATGAGTAGCTTGAGCTGTTGGTGAGTGCGCTCAACAATTCCTTGCCCTTGTGGATTGTAGGGGATGCCAAAATGGTGTGTGATGTGGTACATTTGTACGAAGCTGGCAAAGGTGGCACTGCGATAGGCTGGTCCATTGTCGGTTTTGAGATCCCAGGGAATTCCCATGAATAGAATGGCTTGTCGGAGTGCTTTGATGCAATGTTTAGCGCTCTCTCCTGTGAGGGGCACGGCGTAGCACAGGTGCGAGAAAGTATCAACTGCAACATGAAGATACTTAAGGCGTCCAAAGGCGCTAACGTGTGTGACGTCAAGTTGCCAGCGGGAGTTAGGCCGTAGGCCGCAGGGATTAGCTCCGCGAGGCTGCAAGGGTCCAAGAGGCAGCAAAGGTGCACATGTTTGGCAGGAGCGCACAAGATGTTTACATGTTTCAATGGGGAGGTCTGGGAAGAGCTTTTGAATGGATCGCGCTGAGAAGTGGAATTGAGAGTGTAGGAGCTTAGCTTGGTTGACAAAGTCTCCCAGTCTTGTTTTGTCAGTGAGGTTTTCTTGAATGGCAACTGGGCATACATGGCGGCCGGATGCTAAAGCGTCGGCGAGGGCATTTCCTTGAGCTAGCGGTCCTGGCAGGCCAGAGTGACTTCTGATATGAGCAATGAACCAGGGTTGTTGCCTTTCTTCAAGCAGTCGCTGTACAAAAGCGAGTGCTTGGTCAATAGTTAAGTCACTGGGTAGGAAAGTAGCAAGCGGGAGGCTGCGACACACTTGTAAAGTGTATAAGCTGTCTGTGAAGATGTTAAGAGGCTGGTCCGGGTAGAGATTGAGGACTGCGGTGACAGCTAAAAGTTCACCTGTTTGGACAGAAAAGTCATTAGCAAACACCAATTGTCGTGGCTTAGGTTCTCTTGGCGTATATATGACAGCAGCGAATGTCTTTTTTGAAGCATCGGTGAAAGCAGTGATGGCAAAAGGAATTGGCTTTCTTGCGGGCAGCGGATGGAACGGGTTGGAAAATGCTAATTGAGATACCCCTTGTAGTAGTGGATGATGCGGATAGTGATTGTCAAAAGAGCCACGAAAGAATTTTATTAGGCCTTGCATTTGGGCATTATTCATGATGAGAGAGGTAACTTCTTTTGCATCAAAGGGCCAAACGATGGTGTGTGGCGGGACGCCGTACGTTTGTATGGAGAGAAGTACTAAGTCAGTGGCTAATGTGATCCAAGCCCTTGTAAATGGGCAGATTTTTGGGAGTTTACTTTTTGACGTGTGTAGAAAAAGAAGAGGACCATCTTGCCATAGGAGACTCGTTGGGGTGACTGGTGTTGGCAAAACTAAGGCAAGGATTGGGAGATCGGGAGAGAATCGCTCTAGGCGGCATTGCTGGAGTGCAGCATTTACTTGTTGGATGGCTTCTTTGGCAGCTGGGGTGATGGTGATGGGGCGAACGACTGCAGCGGATGGACTGCACTTAGTCTGCAGGAGCTCGAAAAGGGGTTGCATCTGCGCTGTTGTGATGGGGAGTGCTGATCGAAGCCAACTGATTTGTCCGCAAAGCCGTTGGAGCTCAGTCAGCGTCATGTGATCAGAAACATGGATTTGCGGGCTGGTGGGCCGAATATATTGATGAAAATGAAAGCCTAAGAACTGGAAAGGTGGCTGGGGGTTGACTTTGTCAGGTTGCACTATTAATCCAAGACTTGAAAGGTTTGTCGTAACTGCAGAGAGTAAATCATTGAGAAGTGTGTTAGAACTTGCTGCTAAAAGGAGGTCATCCATATAGTGGATGATGTATGTGTGCTCTGGATGGAACTTAGAGCGTAGCGGCTCAATGGCATGATTGACATAGAGCTGACATATAGTTGGACTGTTCCGCATGCCTTGTGGTAGTACTCGCCATTGGAATCGGAGTGCTGCTCCTTGATTGTTGGTACACGGGACTGTAAACGCAAATCGTGGACAGTCTCGCGGGTGAAGAGGAATGGAGAAAAAGCAGTCTTTGATGTCAATGGTGGCTGCATAAAAATGCTGAGGGACTGCAGTGGGATGCGGGCAACCAGGCTGAGGTGATCCCATTGGCTTAATATGTTTGTTAATTTCTCGAAGGTCATGAAGGAGGCGGAACTTGCTCGTGTTCTTTTTACTGATGACGAAGACTGGCGAATTGTAGGGACTGGTAGATGGCTCAATATGCCCTGCTTGTAGCTGTTCTTCGACGAGGGCAGAGAGAGCTTGCAGTTTATGAGTTGGCAAGGGCCACTGCTCGACCCAGATGGGCTCCTCTGTGTCCCATTCCAGAGGGATAGGGTCAGGTCTTGAGATGGGAGCAGTGGCCCCTATAAGGGGGGGGGCGGCGCAGCTATGAAGGCTTCTGTGGTGATTCGAGCTTTTAGCTGGCTGAGTACATCTCTTCCCCACAGGATGGTTTGGACTGAAGAAAGGACGAGTGGAAGAATCTGGCCTTCGTGACCTTCTCGGTCGCTCCAATGCAGAGGCTGGGAGGTTTTCCAGGAGGTAGCAGCTCCCGTGGCGCCGATGACTTGAGGGCCGGTTTCGAGGGGCCAATGATTGAAGGCGGCGATTTCAAAGGGAATACAAGAGATTTCAGCACCAGAGTCTAAGAGCCCTTCGAGCCATTGTCCGTTTATTTTAAGCTCTAAGGAAGGTTTTTGGTGATGTTTGATAGGCATTGTCCACATTAAGGTTTTGGAGCTCTCTGGAGGGACTCTTGGGGGAGGGGCTGAGGCCTGCCCCGCTGGAAGTTTAAAGGCTGGGAGATACGTTGCGATGAGCGGCAATCGCGGGCCCAGTGATACCCCTTGCCACAGCGCGGGCATGGTGTGGGGGGGCCTCTTGGTCTGTGCAGTGCTACGGCAGGGCGGGGAGCTGCCTGTTGAGGGCACTCGCGGACAAAATGACCGGGCTGACCGCATCGAAAGCAGGCAGAAGTGGAGGCAGATGACACAGCCATGGCGGAAGCGAAGGCAGCAGTAAGTGCTTTAGTCTGTGGGTCAATATCTCGACAAGCCAATACCCATTCATGTATTGGCTTATCACGGATAGGAAGAATAACGGCCTGGAAGGGTGCAAGGCACCCATCGAGAATGAGTTCTTTTGCTAACACAAACTGAGCATCTTCGTTAGTAATTTTCCGCTGGCATGCTTCTAAAACGCGTGCGACAAATGCTGGAAAGGTTTCTTGCGAGTCTTGAAGCATTTGCGTAAATTTGGTGGACTGCTTGGTAGAAACTAAAGAGAACGATCGCTGGACAAGAGCTTTTACTCGGTGCCAAAACCCTGGATCTATGTTTATATAAGAACGAGGGTCAGCATAGTTGTTAATTCCTGTGTAGGCGTCAGCTGGATCTTGGATACCCGCCTGGACATTTTCTACCACTTGCTTATCAACAGCTACTTGATAGTAAGCACGCCATTCAAGGAACTGGCCTGGCGGAAGGATGGAACGGGCTAGAGAAATCCAGTCATAAGGAAGAGCAAGTTGAACCCCTAACTCTTCTATTAATTGTTGGACATATGGGCTACCTATGCCGTCTTCTTTAACAGCTTTGCGAAGAGTTTTAACTTCTTCGGCTGTGAAGGGAAGCCAAGTCTGAGGGCGTTGCTGCGTGGGCAGAGGGTTGAGCGGGTATAGCTGGGGGGTGGGAGAATGTGCTTCGCTAGAAGCAGGTGGGGAGCTGCTGCCATACGGTGGTGGCGAGGGATGAACGGTAGCGGAAAACAGATGAGAGAATGATGGCTTAGCAGCGTCAAGGCGGCAACAAACTGGCGGCGGGATATTTTTGGGCGCTGGACAAGATGGCGGAGCGGCGACGTCACTTTTAGGCGCCTGCCAAGATGGCGATGTAGTTACGTCATTTTTGGGCGCCGGCCAAGATGGCGGCGAAGTCACGTCATTTCCGGGGGCCGGCCAAGATGGCGGCGAAGTCACGTCATTTCCGGGGGCCGGCCAAGATGGCGGCGACATTATGTCCGGGGCAGGGCCGGAAGATGACGAGACAGGGAGGGGCGGGTAAAGGTGAGAGGAGGCGCCTTTGTTCCCGCCGGCGGGCTCGGACATAGGTGAAGAAGAAGCCGGAAGTGCGCCATTTTGGGCAGAGGTGGAAGAAAAAGGAGAAAGTCCGCTATTTTGAGGAGCTACTGAAGCGGCTTCTGCGGGCCGTGGGGAGCGCGGGCGGGGAGGTTCGTGCTCGAGAGCGGCGGCGAGCTGGTCAGACAGAGAATTTGGGTCGCCAGGATCATCGGGCTCATAGTCATTGGGTTGCTTAACTGATTTGTCTCGGATGGCTTCTGACGGTGCACCAAGGAGACAGGCGCGTATGGCTACTAGAGCAGGCAGCAGGCCGTGCGGAAAAGACCGCTTTTCATGCTCTATGGCGGAGGTGACTCGATCTATGAGTCGAGAGTATGTGTCTGGGCTCCAGAGCTGGCAGGTGGCGAGCCACGGATTAAGAGGGAGTATCAGGTCCCAATATTTTTGGAGCTGTTTTAGGGAAACGCGGACTCCATTGGAATCAAGAAGGGCGGCTAAAAGCCAAACCTGAGGGGTATGGTGTGAGGAGAGAGAGGTGCCCATAGTGGGAGAAGAAAAGACGGCGATGGGGTCCCTACCTGGAGAGCTGAAATGGTCGCCAGTAGACAGCAGCAGCAGCAGCAGAGAGGGGCCGGAGGGCGGTGGAAGGAAAGGATCCCGGACGAGCCCCCTGCTGAGAGTTGCTATTCCAAGTTAGCAACCCCTGCTGTGGGCTGCTACTCTAAGTTAGCAACCTACGAGGACCGGGCGGGCTTCCACGGCTCGGCGGTGAGCCCCTAGGCCAACGCGTAGGACTAGGTTCTCCAGGCGTGGGGGACACGCGGTAAAAACCACGGAGACAGCCTGTGAGAATGAGCTAGTCTAATTTATTGCGGAAATACACTTGATTATATAAGGTCGGGTCAAGGGAGGGGTAAGAATTGGGGCGGGTAAACTACGGGGCGGTAGTGGATAGGCGGAACTGTGCAGGCAGCTATGAAGTAGGCGGTGATTAAGAAAGGGGGCAGATTATGAGTTGGCTAAGTGGACGGGACTGGCGGGAAGGATAGCAACGGCTGGAAAAGGGAGATAACAAAGGCTAGGAGGAGGGGTGAAGGGAGGCAGCAACACTGGAGTTTCAGAGAGAGTTTATTTGGTTGCGGAAGCAACAGAGCACACTGGCCTCATGGTCCCAAACTGCCTCTCTGATCTGCAGAAATTCTAATGTTAATACCACCAGGGTGCCAGCGAATAACAGGCGGAGCCCAACACAGAATGCTTCATTACTAAACACTCATGGGCTTAACAGGACGGGGGGACCAGGAAGAGGCACAGAAATAACAGTCGTTACCAGAGATCAAGGTTCTGGGAAAAGGGGTGTATAGAACAAAGGTCTTTTACAAGGTTTTTCATACGGATAGTAAGCAGAATGGGGTGGAGTGGTTACCATCCTAATAGTAAAGCATACACAAAGGTGAGTTCAATTAAAAATTACCATCACAATAATAAGCATAAACCAGGGTAAGCCTAATCCATAAACAAGGGTAAAATCAATCTAGACTTACCATCACAAAGGTAAACATACACAAGGGTGAGATCATTCTCGTTATTTCAGTAATTTCAGATATTAACCTTTTGCTATTTTACAATATAAAGACATCCATATAATGATTTTGTAATAATTATTTGTTAATTCTGAACCCTTGGCAACAGTCCTTCCCACAGTCCTTTCTCAAGAAATATGAAATTTCCAGAAATACTGAAGCCACAGTGAGGCAGGTTAGTATAGTGAAAGGGGAAAGGTGGCTGGCATGGCAGACCACATGGCCGTGAGACCTGTGCCCAGAAACCTCCTGAGAAGGCTGCCAGAAAGACATGGGAGATGCTGGCCATGAGAACCTCATCTGGAATGAGAGAGAATGCCCTGGATAGCCTCAAAAGGCCTCACTCTTGGACTCTGAGAACTGACAGGTGGGACAACCAATCAGAACAGAAAACAGCTGGGGCCCCGTCCCCCAAATCATGAAGGGGTAGGAAGAAAGACTTTAAAAAACCCTGACCTAGGAAGCGGATGTGGCTCAAGTGATTGGACTACAGTCTGCCATATGGGAGGTCCAGGGTTTGATTCCCAGGGCCTCCTGGTGAGGGCGAGCTGGCCCAGAGGCTGGTGCAGCAAGATGATGCGACAAAAAGAGACAAGGAGGAGAGACAGCAGACCAGGGAGCTGAGGTGGCACAAGAGATTGAGTACCTTTCTCCCACTCCAGAAAGTCTCAGGATGGGTTCCTGGTGTCGCGAAAACATATGACAATCAGACTTTTCTTGTTTTCTTGTTTCTTAATAAACTCTTTACTCCCTTGCCAACCCTAGGCATATCCTTAAGTTCTTTCATGTGACATAAACCAAGAACCCAGAAGCCCAGAAACCAGAGCCATCCTGTAACAATGGTATAAACAAATAAAGCCTTTATCTTTTTAAAAAAGAAGAAAAAAATAAAACATATAAAAATAATTTCTGGGACCTTTCTAGATGAGAGGTCATTTTGTTAGTTGAGAAATTAATTTTGGCATGATTGGCTTATAATAAAATATACCAAATAAGAATTAAAATTAAAAAAATAAACTCTAAACTTCTTTAAGGAGTCTCAATTTCTGCCTGTTTAGAAAAGCAGAGAAAGGAAAGGGGGATAGGAACTAAAATATATTATTTACTGTATGCAATGCACAGTGCTGAGTGCACAGAAATACTTTCCTAAATGAGGAAACTGAAGCTCATGGAAATTAGGTACTCTCCCAATATTAATGGATGATAGGCCAGAATTCAATTTCATGTATGTTTTAGTTGCAAGATCCATGCTAATTTTGCCACACCAAAATGCCATTAACTTAGTAAAACAAATCGAAAACTCTACTCCCAATCTTAAAACAAACTGAAAACTCTACTTCCAATTCTTGGAGCCTAATCAAGAGGACAGGGGCAGCTCCACCAAACTCTAGACTAAGAGTCATCAAAATCTGGACAAAACAATGAAGACACTGATACCTTCTTCTTCCATTGATTAAAAAAGGCTTTGCTTTTGGAGGCAAGGGGTGCTTCTTGCTCCCATATTGGACATTACACTTTATCTGTTCAATCACTAAATAACAGAATGATCTGCCATAGTTTTAGTAATCTTGAGTGATAGAATACGCATATCGAGGCAGGTTAACATAGGGAAAAGGGAAGGAAACACAGCTGGGACCAGGCAGAGAACATGAGACTCTGCCTGGAACCCCCCTGAGGGAAGGCTGCTACTTAAAACAAAGCAGGAAAGACACTGGCTGAGACCCGGGTACTACGTCCCTTTCGGACCCAGGAAATAACTCTAAACAGGCTCCACTGTCGGTTCCAGATAACTCCAAGCCAGAGGCCTCATCGTTCGTCCTTGAGAGCTAACAATGGGGCTCAAAAGGCAAGCACTCAGAACAGCAAATAACTGGGGCTCTCCTCACATTAGGAAAAAGGAGGAGGAAAAGCTTTTAAAAAGGTCCGGGGGGGGGGGTAGGGGTTAGGGGGGTGCATGCAATCTCTCACCCTATAGCATGCCCAAGCCTGGGGCTGTTTACATTTTTTCTTATTTCTTAATTCTTTACTCCCTAGCCTACCCTATGGCATGCCCTTAAATTCCTTTCTGCAACATGGCCAAGAACCTAGACGCCCAGAACCAGAGAATTCTGCTAACAGTATGATTGATATGTAATTATTCTTTGCGCTTACCTGAGGAGATGTTACTTTAATAAAAAACTCCCCCACCCTCCCCCCCCAAATGCCAACTTTCTCACTGGGGTAGTGGTGGTAAGAAAGGTATTAAAAATCCTAACTTGGAGTGAGTCTCCCTTCAAATTTTATTGCAAGGACTTCAGATTTCTATTTCACCTGAAATATGGTCCATGCAGCAAATCTTGCATTCCAGAACACTGGTAATGTATTTAGGTTATAGGAGTTACTTTGTCATATTCCCTACAACAAATTTGTTTCTAGAGCTCCGGTGTGGAGCAGATACGCGCCTGTCGGAAATGAGACGGTGAATTAAGGACTGATGGGTGAGGTCTGATGTGGGATACAAATCAAATTATACTCAAGCGCCATTCTGGCAATTCGATGTACGGAGCTGAAGGATATAGGAAACCGCTGGCTCAGGACCATTCCTTCCACTTTCATGCAGGGAAACTGAGCCTTAAAGTGTGGCAAGGGGCCCGCAGGACCCGTTCTCCGGACCGGCGTTCCTTGGCCCTGGGGGGCGGTACCGAGAAGTGGGAAGTCGAAAGCCAGGTAGATGTGCACAGAGAAAGGTTCTCCGCTGCAAAAGGCTTCTGGGGTCCACCAGCCTGGAACCGGCGACCAGGAAGAGGCGCCCAGCACTCGCCGCGCCAAGCTGGAGCGGATCCCCGCAGTTCACAGCCTGAAGGGGCGGAGCCTAGAGCCGCGAGGGGCGTGGCTTAGGAGCCGCGTAAATTGGGGTGCGGCTCTGGAAACTGAGGAACGGGAAGTAAGACCCTGCCTCGGCGCCTCGGGGATAGACGGTGCGGAAGGTAAAGGCCTCTAATCTGCCTTCCTACCTGTCGGCGAGAGAAGAGAGCAGTTCCTGGTTGCAGCACCCGGGAGCCACAACGTTGGCACAGCACCGCCTTCCGGTTTCGGCCCTCCGCTGACACTAATTCGTTCAGCTGCTCCCCTGGTTCCATTGCCGCGACCGCCACAGCTTTCTCGGCCACTACTGCGCAGGCGCTGTCTTCTGCTCGCTCTTTCTTAACTGCGCTGGCGCGGCTGGCCAGAGGCGGGGCGGGGAGAGGACGATCACTCCCACTCTGCGCAGGCGCCCACCGCGCGTGACTAATGCGCAAGCGCTCTCGCCCATTGCCTGACTAGAGTGGCTTTGTGACAGTATCACCCCCTGGGACCCTTGGCAAATCCTTTCTCCCTTGCCCATCTGGCCTCTGGGCTACCTTAATATCAAGACCTGGCTAAATAAGTCACTAAAAATGACCTTAGCTCTTTCGTTATTTGGCTGAAAAATTTAATCTCATTAATGAATGGCGACAATATCATGTGCAATGTGACTGACGCGAATCTAGGGCAGATCAAAATCAAGTTTTGGCTATGTCACATTCTTCTGAGACTACAAAGGAGGACATGTCCCTTTTAAGTGTTGGAAAAGGATACCTGGAAGCATTGTTGGTTTCAGGACTGATCATCATAACTGAATTCTCAAAGCATCATCATATTGAAGCACTTTTTAAAAAAAGATTTACACCCCTCTCCCCCCTATGTTTGCACTTGCTGTATGCTCTCTGTGTCTGTTCGTTGTGTGCTTGTCTTTTTAGGAGGCATTGGGAACTGAACCTGGGATCTCCTGTTTGGGAGGGAGGCACCTAATTGCTTGAGCCACCTCTGTTTCCGGCTTGTTGTGTCTCTCATTGTGTTTTCCTCCTTGTGTCTCTTCATTGTATCTTTTTGTTGCATTAGCTTCCTGCACCAGCCCATCATGCCAGCTTGCCACCTTTATTTATTAACTCCCCCTCCCCATTGTCTGCTCTCTGTGTCCATTCACTGTGTTCTTCTGTGTCTGCTTGTATTCTCATTAGGCAGCTCTGGGAACCGATCCTGGGACCTTCTGGAATGGGGGAGAGGGATCATTCTCTTGCACCACCTCAGCTCCCTGATTTGCTGCATCTCTTATTGTCTCTCCTGTGTCTCTTTGTTGCGTCATCTTGCTGCATCAGCTCTCTGCGTGGGCCAGCACTTGTGTGCAGGGCAGTAGCCTGTACAGGCCAGCACTCCCCATGGGCCAGCTTGCCTTCACCAGGAGGCCCTGGGCATTGAACCCTGGACCTCCTATATGGTAGACAGGAGCCAACTGCTTAAGTATCTACTTCGCAGCTCACTGTCTTGCTCATCTTCTTTAGGAGGCACTGGGAACTGAACCGGGACCGCCCATGTGGTAGGTGGGCATCCAACTGCTTGAGTCACATTCGCTTCCCTTGAAGCACTTTAGAAGCTCACTTAGTAAGTCACAATTACCTTATGGGGTTGGCAATCTTATCCCCCAGTGAACAATAAAGAAGGTAAAGATCAGAAAGTTTACTTTCCAAGGTCCAAAGATTCCGGCCCTACTTTTTTTTTTTAAGAAAAGATTTGCCCTCCCTTGTGGCTTGTTTTGCTATCTTTTCTCTATGTCCATTCACTGTGCATTTTTCTGTGTCTGCTTGTCTCCCTTTGTTGCATCATCTTGCTGTGTCAGCTCACCACAGCATGTGGGCCAGCTTGCCTTCACAAGGAGGCCCTGGGACGTGAACCCACGGTCTCCCATATGGTAGATGGAAGCTCAACTGATAGAGCCACAGCCACTTTCCCCAGCCCTACTCTTAAGCCACTGCTCTTAATCATTACACTATACTTCCATTTGATTAGACTTCTTTAGATCTCCAGCTTATTAGTTCTATTTTAACATGTCTTGGGTTTCCTGAAATGGGCAGGTGAAGGAGAATGAGAAAAAGAACTAAGCGATCTAAGTAATCCCTAATCTCCCCACTTCCCCCCTCTACAGTTATTCTTCCTCTTTGTCCTTCATTACATTTAATAACTATATGCCAGACATTATGCTAAGACCTGAGAAGTCTAAACATGCATACAGACCTAAACCCAATGACACTGTGATTAAACAAATGGAAAAGTGGATTACAGAATTAGAAAAGATTGTACCCAGTGATATTTGAATTAGGCATTAAAAGGTGACTAGGATTTTTATCAGGAAAGCAAGGGTATTTCAGACAGAATAGAATAATATGTGAACAAGGGTGAGAACAAATTTAGGAATGGTTAGTAGACCTTGTGGTTGGAGCACATTATGCCTGGGGGTGGAGTGAGGTAAGATCAGAAAGGGAGATTGGGCCCAATCACCATATGCCTTGTGTCATGCTAAGTAATTTGAATTTTATAATATGGTCAATGGGGTCTTTGGATTTTTAGGCCAGAAACAACTGTTCAACATTAACTGAAATCATCTGTATGCTTGGTACTGTAATGATCCCACCTGTGCTTTGGAAAGATAATATGACAAAATGGAGAGGCTAGATTGAAGAAAGGAAAAAAACTAGAGGTAAAGATATCAGGAGGCTATCACTCCATGAGTCCAGTCAAGAGACAAAGGCCTCAACTATCTAGTAGCATATGCAAGAAGGTAAGACTGGGGAAAGAGTGGAAAGGAAGCAATGAGTTTCAATATGCTGATTCTTCTGCAGAATTTTCAGTTGTGGCTGTCATATAATGTTTAGGGATTATGGTCTAAACTAAGAAGGGAAGTCGACAATATAGACAACCTAGGAGTCATCATTTCTTGACCCAACCATTTCTCTGCCTCCCATTCAAACTTCCCTGGATCACTTCCTGAGATATGATGAACCACATGTTCCATACGCTGTCGTTTAACCAGCAGGCACAATCTATCTGCTAAAGAACATGGATCAAAGTGTTAACAATCTTCTTCAGTGAAAATAACTTCCCCTTTTGGTTTTCCCTTTCCTTTGCTCTGGCAATACCAGGATTTTTGCAGTTTTGCAGGCCTTCTGCATCTCACCAACCATAAACTGAAGCAAACAGAAAAAGGACTGTGAGTGACCAAAATCCTAAAATTTAAATGGGTACTAAATTAGTTCAATATTGCCCCTTTCTTCCTGTTGATTTTCAGGTAAACTCCAAGTTTGAGAGGGACCAATGAAAATGGCAAGTTCAGGTAAACATCTTACTGATGAGGATCTCCATGGTGGTAAAGTGTTCTCCTCTTACCCTGTGTCTAACAGAGAAAGACAGCAGAGCTAGTTGACAGTGAAACAGATGAAGAGATGGGATGTACATTTGATCCCTATCCCCTTTCCCCCAAGATGTCTGGTGATGGCAGTGCTGGTTAGCCACAAACTCCCCTAAAGGCATTTGAGACAGGTGATTTTTAATATTTTCTTAAAAAAATACAAAGGAAATTAACTCTGTAGATGAATACAACTTGGGGAAAGGGGAAAAATGGAATTTCAGAGCAAATGGAAAGTGCATCCTTATTTAGATCATCACATTCCCACACTTCCAGTACCCATAAAGCAAAAATTTCACTCCATAACACAGAGGAGCCTTGGATGATAGCTCAGAAATGGCGATAGCAGAGGTACTGCAACTAACAAAAGAGATTTGGTTGTCTTTGATTGGTCTATACTGGGAAGAATAAAGTCCACTGACAGGACAGGTAAGGGAAACTTATAGGAGGAAAAGGACTAAATGTACCAAACAACAGCAGTAAAAACCACTCCTTAGCAGAGATATGCCCTTAAAAGAACGGGGTAGTAATCAGGTAGCTGAAATACTAGGCTGCTGTTACCTCACCCCACCCCAAAATAAATAGTGTGGGAGTGTAATAGTGTAGTAGTAGTTGATTCAACAAAGTCTCTCACCCACTCAAGGCAAACCTTGCCATGGCTATATGAGGCCTGGTAGGGGAAAAGACGATAGTAAAATCAGAGGTACTTCTAGTTTATCCCCAGGCATACTGAACCCCTAAATTTTTGCAAATTTCTTTCATCCCAATATTTGTTCACTCTGTTATTCTTTTGGACAGTGTCCAGTGACAAGAGATGCAACATTCTACTTTAGAAAGACCTTGAGGAAATAAAGATCCTTCAAAAATATACTTTTCTCAGTCTTCCAGGCTATACTTCAGTGGTTTCTAGGGTCACTCAAATTCCATCAAATTAAATTTACTTACTGTATCCTCTGTGCTGATATACCAACCCAGTCCCCTTCAAGGGAGTGTCAGATGAATCTCTCTCCAATGACCTCCCAAGGCTCTGACAGGGCTCTATTTTTCCCTCCAGAATGGAACTGCATTGTCCCTAACTATCTGTAGAAAAGACATTTATTTGTTCCTGGGGAAAAAAAATGCTTGGGTTTTTTCCAAGCGTACTCAAGTTGGTATCCTTCCAATTATCTAAGCTGAATACTGCACACATCTAGTAGTTCTCTGCAATATATGAGGCACACTATATATATAGATATATATATATCCCAAACACATGGTAAGTGTCAATGACAAGACGAAGTACTCCCCATGCAGGAGGGATGATCATGGTCTCTCATATCCATTCAGTGTGCATCCTCTTTCCTTGAGTGTCAGTTACCCACCCTTCTCAGGGACAATTATCAGCGCGGGGAGAGTGTCAAATAAGTACAATCATCACTGCACCGGTGCTTGTAATCACCCTGTGCACACAGTAAGACATAGACATTCTGGAAAGGATCCTTGATTCTCTCAAAAACTGTCCCTTGAAATGGTCACTAGCTTTGGATGGCATTCCAACAACAGTCACTTCTCTCGGAGAACACATACACCGGCATCACAGCGCTGAGTTCCCATGGATGTCACTACTTCCCAGCTGTCGATGATGGGGTCATAGCATTCAATGCTACTCAGCAGAGAATTCCCATCATATCTGCGTGGGAAAGAAGCAAAAGAAGGAATTGAGTTTTCTCTTCTTTTCCATACAAGTCCTTCATCAGGTTGCCACTGGGGATTGTTCCTCCCACCACCCAAACCCTGTCTCCATTCAAATAATGAGGATTGGACCACATAGACTCTTGTCCTGAAAGCATGATGACTCTATAGTTTCTAACTTACCCTGCAATTGCATAGAGTCTCCCCCGAAGCACTGTAGCCCCTACATAGCATCGTGGGGTGGTCATACTAGTGACAGTTGTCCAGGAGTCTGTACGAATGTTATATGCTTCAACAGAAGAAAGGTGGGCTGTACCATCAAATCCCCCCACCACATAAATATGGTCATTTAGCAGGGCTACTCCTGCACCTGGGGGAAGAGAGGGTATAGCAAATAAATACTAAGCCTAGGATCTGAATTCTAGAAACAAAACATGGTCACTGATGCCTAGCTGCACTCTAGAAGAAGAATGCAGACCGGGGCCAGAAAGGCCTAGAATATCTAGTCCAGCACTGGTAAGCACAGCTGTAAGCCCTCTGGCTAACATGAAATGAGGAAACAAAAATTGAAATGGTTGTCTTCTTCATCTTCATTGATTTGGAGCCTAACCCTCTTCAATTAGAAGAAAAGAAGGATGTGAGAAAAAGAAGGCAATAAAGGCAGAAAGAAAGCAAGAGTTGTGAACATGGTTTTATACAAATTTTACCCAGAGGAAGTAAGCTGAAACAGCACAGTGTTTTCTCTTTTCATATATTTCAAGCTACTCTACTGTGAAGGTAAGTAACTATTCTTCTGTTCCCAAAAAAATGAATTAAAGACATTACTCAACATTTATTTAACATGTACTACATGTATAAATTGTACTAGATATTATGGAACGTAGGGAAGGAATAAGGATGTAAAAAATTAATAAAATCAGAAGGCTTTTGCCCTCAAATTTATAATCTAGTTGAAAGTTTAAATTGTCTTTATCCTCAATATTACTCAGAGAAAACAGAAGCAAAGAGGAAGATAGAATCTGACTTTTTACATTAAGCCTACAGTGAAGGAGGAAATATAACTCAGATTTATTGATACTGTTGTCCTGTGTTTATTACTATATATGTAAAGATTTGACAGCACTGTCTACTGTTCCCCACCATCAGATCGGACTGGTCTTACCAGAGCGCTTGGTGGCCATTGGCGTAACATTAGTCCAGTGTCCTGTATGTGGATCATACTTCTCAACTGAATTTAATATATTTAAGCCATCATATCCTCCTGAAAGACAGAAAGAATGTTAAGTCCCCATGCCCATTCCCAGAGTGCTTTCCCTGAATGCTTCCATTAATTCTTTTGATTTTAGTTCTTCCACAAAAATTCCAATAAAGAGAAATATGAGTGCTCTATTTTCTGTCTATAAAAAAGATAATCCCAGTTAATAGAAAACGTATTGGCCTAGACCAGGGTTTTAGTTGAAGAAAGTCTATGGACTTAATTCTGATACAAAGATGAAAGGTCTGTTACTCATAGTTTTCTTCCATCCCTGTCTCCCAGGCTGAATACCAAGACAGTAGATCACTCCACTGGCCACCACAAGGCCGGCACCTTCCCGGGCTGTCTGCATATCTCCCAGCATGCTCCACTGGTCAATGTTTGGGTCATATCGCTCCATACTGGTGTGACGCCTGCTTCCATCAAAGCCTCCAGATACATAGATCATATCTGTCCAGGATGAACAAATCACAGACTATTAGAGAATGAGAGATTTCTAATAACTCTCTTCTCTACAAATTCCTCTCAGGTTCTTCAAGTGTCTGGGAGCAAAAACAAAGTGTTTTTATGTGGTAAGTCAATTAAATTTTATAAATAAGAAAGATGGCACAGTTAAGACATTTAAAAAGAATGGGATAAGAAGGACTTCTTATCTGAATAATCTGAAGACTAGAGTTTGCAAAAATACAACTAGTGCCATTTTCCCACCTATTGCATGGGAACTTGATTTACCAACTTTATATAGTGAGCACTGAAAAACCCATGAATACTGAATAACTTTGTTAACACTATATTTCTGAAAGCAAAAAGTAATAGTTGACCATATGTGTTATCTTCCACATTTTCTGCTTTTGCCAGACAGCAGGAGAAGTATGAACCTTGACCCAGTCAGAGCAAAATGGAAACAGTGCCCTGTACAAACAAGCCTACCTCCCAGGGTGGTAGCTCCAGCTAGGCCTCGTCGAACATTCATAGGGGCCACAGAATACCAGACTCCATCCTCATCTGCTGTGTAGTCTAGACATTCCACTGAACTAAGGCGAGAACGGCCATCATAGCCACCAATTACGTAGATCCGGTCATGTAGGGACACTGAGGCTACATATCGTCTCTTTCGAGTGATGCTCTGTGAATTTTAGAAAGAAGAGGTAAAGAGCATTTAAGTCAGATAAGCTTTGGGCCTAATCTTTTTCTCTCCTTTCTGTTTTTATCCACAGACCTCTCTGCTGCTTTGTCACCACGAACCATCCTATAGGTATCTCAAGTGGCCTTTGGCTATCTACCTACTGAACGAATACCGTCTTACTTGTTGTGGTACTCTTAGAGATGCAAGTCTTCTGCACATTTGCCTCTTTCCAAGGCTTCCAAGGATTTATTGTTTTTCCATTATCAATTATCTGGCTCTTTTCTATTCTATATGTTACTGGACTAAGAGACTGACACCCTTCCATAATGTATAAAAGTATTCCTACATTTCTAATCAAAGGGTCAGAATTCTGAAGACTCTAAAAGGCAGAGGGATTGATTAAAATATTTCTGTATTTCTCAAAATAATTATTATTCATTCAGCATTGAAACAGATGTACTCAGGAAGAAAGTTCCAAACTTCTGAGTTCAACTGAACAGTAGTTGAATTTAACACAAAATACTGAGTTCAATTTAATACAGCATGACCAATGGAGCATGCTGGAAGTTATACAGACTAGCTAGGAAGGTGCCAAAATACTGGTGACTAGCTGAGTTTAATCTAACACAGTGCCATTCACAAATCTGAAGTCAAATCTGTTTATTGGGTACCTACTGTGTGCAAGGCACTGTTATAAGGAACACTGTGCTGTTACCAGGCTTTCTACTGTTAGGGGTGGAATAACTATGACCTAGAAGCAGGGAGTGACGACATTTAAGCTGGCTGCCTACAAATGGTTCCACCATTACTTACTGGCAAAAAGCTCCACTCCTGAGTTTTGGGATCATATTTCTCTACCACATCAATGGGAGACTGCTGACTTCCAAAGCCCCCAACTACCAGAAGCACTTCATTGGCTCCTGTGGACAAAGGGAGGAAAAGATAAGTTACTACATCATCCCTGACTGAATAACCCCTCACAAGGAGACAGCTCTAGGATATCTTATTTTATGTGGCCAGAGAAGCAATCTGAAATAGGAGATATATTGTAAGGCTACATAACAGAAAAATATTTCTTCTTGATGCTCTTGCTCTTGAGAATATGAATATCTGAAATTTAAATTTCTGGGCATGAAAGCTCCAGAAGACAAAGTGAACATACCACTATACCATTTCAACCCATCTAGATGACTCTAGCTGACATAACTGAGGTCCTATGTGCAGGTGGGAGGCAAACAGTTTTCTGCCCTTCTCAAATTGTGAAAATCAAATTGGGAGTGGTTTTGCAATGGAGAAAGAACATTCTTTTACACTTTTCTCTAAAGTTGAGGGTTGAAGACTTAGGAATCAAGAATCAAGTGATAAGTATGTTCTTCCATTGGCAGTATAGTAAAAAGAATACATAAATAAAAGACAAGATCAAATTGGGCTGCAATTTGACCTTGGATTTTAAATATCTTGCATGTTGTTCTCACCCCATAAGGTCCGTACCCACTATAAAAATTGTATGGAAGAGTAAGTATATAAAATGTTATGCAAATGTAAACATTATTATACAAATAAAAATTTACAAGTGCTGATTGGGAAAAAAAAAGAATCAAGCGATAGATTTTTTTTTTTCTTTTTAGGAGGTAGTGGAGATTGAACCCAGGACCTCATACTTGTGAAACACATGCTTAAGCACTGAGCTACACCCATTTCACATCGAGTTATAGATTTTCAAAATCTCTTCTTTGCGAACTTTAATTTTCCAATTTAGCCAACTTCATGACCATGTTCCTTGCCAATTCATCAAAACTGCCAAGTAAACACAGACTAGGCTATGCAAGAGAAAGTCTTTTTGCTACCATTTTCCCAAAGAAGCTTTTTTGACAGTTTTTTATATCCTCCTCTTCACACAGATAACAATCTTATTCTAATAAAATGTCCCCTACTTTGTCTCTTTCCAAAGAGCAAATTCCCTCTGAGGAAACCTCTTTGGCATTTGCTCTATTAGAACTTATGAAGACAATTGTTAGCTGGAGCATTTTAGACAATTAAATCTCTAGGAGAGTATTTAGGAGACTAAGGTGATTTTTTTTACACACTTTTTTAATTCCCCCCCACTCCCTGCCTCCCTGAGATAGCGCCCTCATTTGTTTGCTCATTTTTTTTTTTGCTCATTATTTACGCTTGTCTGTCTGTTGTTGTTGTTTTTTTTCCCATTTTTTCTTTTTTTAGGAGGCACTGAGAACTGAATCCAGGACCTCCCATGTGGGAGGTGGGTACTCAACTGCTCGAGCCACATCAGCTCCCTGCTCATTTTTCGTTTTTCCTCCTTGTCTGCTTGTTTTTTTCTTCTTGTTTTGCTAGCTGTCTGCTCATTGTTTGTTTGTGTTCTTTAGGAGGCACCAGGAAATGAACCCGGGACCTCCCATGTGGGAGGAGGGCACTCAATTGCTTGAGCCACATCTGCTCCCTAAAATGATCTTAAATGTAAACAGGACTTAAAAGAGCAAATGTAACACCCTGAAGCTTCTAAGAAACACAGATCCCCTAATGAAGTAATGGATCTGACAATTATAACATAAATAAAAAAGATAAACATACTACTTTATAATGGATAGGTAACCAGATATTGTATACTTCCTTTTTTTAAAAAAAAAGATTTATTTATTTATTTCTCTCCCCTTCCCCCCCAACCCCGGTTGCCTCTTCTCTGTGTCTATTTGCCACGTCTTCTTTGTCCGCTTTTGTTGTTGTCAGCGGCATGGGAATCTGTGTTTCTTTTTGTTGCGTCATCTTGTGTCATTTCTCCGTGTGGGCAGTGCCATTCTTAGGCAGGCTGTACTTTCTTTGGCGCTGGGCGGCTCTCCTTATGGGGCGCACTCCTTGCACGTGGGGCTCCCCTACACGGGGACACCCCTGCGTGGCACGGCACTCCTTGTGCGCATCCGCACTGCGCATGGGCCAGCTCCACACGGGTCAAGGAGGCCCGGGGTTTGAACCGCGGACCTCCCATGTGGTAGATGGACGCCCTAACCACTGGGCCAAGTCCGCCCCCCTGTACTTCCTGATGTAATGGAATAGGTAATATAAATCCACCACCACCAAAGTAGTATTCTTTCCAAAAAGTTAACCTGATTCTTATTAAGCCTCTAATCTAACCACCAGTTTACAGGAAATTCAGGGGTTAGAGGAAATGTTAAATGTTACTGCTGTGATGAAATAGCAAAATCCAAAATATGGAAATTCTATAGGTCACACAACATGGTTTCTTCAACAAATAAACTACAAGGAAAAAGCCAAAGCAGGAGGCGGAACCTGTGGATTGAAAGGCTTAGAAATGGGTGGCAGACTTGGCCCAGTGGTTAGGGCATCCGTCTACCACATGGGAGGTCCGCGGTTCAAACCCCAGGCCTCCTTGACCAGTGTGGAGCTGGCCCATGCGCAGTGCTGATGCGCACAAGGAGTGCCGTGCCACGTAGGGGTGTCCCCCACATAGGGGAGCCCCACGCACAAGGAGTGCGCCCCGTAAGGAGAGTGGCCCAGTGCCAAAGAAAGAGCAGCCTGCCCAGAAATGGCACCTCCCACACGGAGAGCTGACACAAGATGATGCAACAAAAAGAAACACAGATTCCTGTGCCGCTGACAACAACAGAAGCGGACAAAGAAGACACAGCAAACAGACACAGAGAACAGACAACTGGGGTGGGTGGGAGGGGAAGAGAAATAAATAAATAAATCTTTAAAAAAAATTGGGATTAGAGTTCCTTTAAAAAGATGGATAATGGTATTTTGGAGATGTTAGAAAAGGTTCCTTATCTTATAGAGATACATTCTGAAGTATACATAGATGAAATTAAAATCTGTCAGGGATTTGCTTTAGAACAGATCAAACAAGTCAGGCCATGTGTTGATAATTGCTGAAAGTGGGTGATGGGTATTACATTATCCTGTTTTTATATATATTTGAAATATATATAATTTAAAATTTCAAATATGTGAATTTTCTAAATAATATATATATCCAACACATAAAAAATGTTTAACCTCACCTTTTAAGAGGGTATCTGTCTCCTACACTTGCCAAATAAAGTAAATGGATTTTTCTCCAAGGTGGGACAGGAAGTAAGTCTCAGCAGTCAGCTCCTTCTAAAGAAAGCAAAGCCTTTGGCCAAGGGTCTTTTCCTATTACATTGACTTCATGTATCCATAAAAGTCCTTCAAGCTGGGAGAGGTCACATGTGACTTGTTTTTTCCTTTGCAGAACTGTTCCCCTATTTTTGTTTTTTAAAGATTTATGTTTTTAACATTTATTTCTCTCCACACACACCCCCCCAGTTGCCTGCTCTGTGTGTCCATTCGCTGTGTGTTCTTCAGTGTCCACTTGTATTCTTGTCAGCAGCACCCAGAATCTGTGTCTCTTTTTGTTGCGTTATCTCGCTGTGTCAGCTGTCTGTGTGTGTGGAGCTGCACTTTTTTCGTGCTGGGTGGCTCTCTTTATGGGGTGCACTCCATGCGTGTGGGGCTCCCCTATACGGGGGACACCCCTGCATGGCAGGGCACTCCTTGCATGCATGAGCATTGCACGTGGGCCAGCTCCATGTGGGTCAGGAGGCCCTGGGTTTGAACCTTGGACCTCCCATGTGGTAGGCAGACGCCTATCCATAGGCAGATGCCCTATCCTCCCCTACTTATTTACCTCTTCTTACCTGACCTGTTCTCTTCCTCTGACTTGAACAGAGAGGATAAGAGTAATCCTATCCAAATACATTTCTTCTTGTGGATGAATATGATGCTAGTAGATGTTATTAATATGGATAAGAGAATGAAAATACTCTGTAGCAACTGAGTTATTGTCTATGCTTGCACATTTTAAAATTTTCCTTGATTTCGGCTGCAATTTTGTTGCTTTATGTAATTCCCAGAAAATAAACTGGGGAAGGGGGATGGGGTGGACTTCTTTCTTTATTATAGGGTTCCATTTAGGCAGCTTTTGAAGGATAGGGGTATAGAAGCAGATAGTAAGTTTTTAAATCATGCAGTGAAATTGAGAACTGACAGTACTCACGGTTGGCTAAAAATTATTCAGCAAACATTCTGGTAACTGATATATCCATAAGAGAACATGGACAGAGATGTACGTATGAGCCTCTTGTGGACTTTATGACTCTAAGTGTGGTTTGAGACCACTGGGTTCCCAATTTTTTTTTTTTTTGCCATGAATGACTCCTTTCATTATTTTCCCCAGTTCTCTCCAGTTACCCAGACCCACCAATTTTAACATTTTGCTACCTTTGCCAAATGTTCTTTCTTCTGAACATTTGAGAACAGGCTGTATTAACTCCTTGAACATGTACATCTCCTACAAACAAGGATATATACACTTAGACAATCACTTTAAGTGTAGTTACCAAGTTCAAGAAACTTAACATTGATATAAAGCTTACCTTCTATATTCCAATTTTTTCTTATGTACCAATAATGTCCTTTTGAGCCTTTTCTCTTCCATTTTTAGATCCTATCCAGCATCATATATTGCATTTAATTGTCATTATCTCTTTAGTTTAGCTTTTTCTTTTAACCATGGAAACATATATATCTCTCCCAAGCATACCTTTTAGTGGGGTTAATCAGACTTACAATGTTATAGTACTTTCACCCCCACCCACTACTGGAACTTTCCCTTCATCCCAAACAGAAATCCTACATTCATTTTGCTTTAACTCCCCACTGCCCCTGCTCCCTAACCCTGGTAACCAGTATTCTACTTTCTGCCTCTACTAATTTGCACATTCTCTAATATTTTCTTTATAGTTACCACAGGCCTTAAATTTAACATTCAAACTCTGTAACAATCTCATTTGCTTTGATACCAACTTAACTTCAATAGCATAATAAATTATGTTCTTTTACCCTTCAGTCCCCCCACCTTTATGTAGTTCTTGTCACAGACTACAAATTTATACATTATAAGTCCAAAACCACTGATTTATCATAACATTTTATGCTTTTGCCTTTTTAAGATCCTGTAGGAAGTAAAAAGTGGAAATACAAATCAAAAGTACAATAGTATTTGTATTTACCCATGTCATTGTCTTTACTAGAGATCTTTCTTCACGGGGTTCAGTCAGTTGTCTTTCACTTCCTTTCAACATCCTGAACTCCCTTTATCATCTCCACTGATGTAGTGGTGAAAAAGACCCTCAGCTTTTGTATATCCAGGAATGTCTTAATTCCCCCCTCATTCTTGAAAGATAGTTTTGTCAGATATAAAATTCTTGGTTGGCAATTTTTTGCTTTCAGCACTTTAAATATCTTCCTACAGCCTTCTTACCTCCATGGTTTCCAATGAGAAATCAGCACTTAATCTTACTGAGATTCCCTTGTACGCAGCATGTTCCTTCTTTCTAGTGGCTTTTATAATTTTTATCTTTGGCATCCAAGAGTTTCATTATAACATGGCATGGTGAGGGTCTATTTGAGTATATCCTATTTGGAGTTTGCTGAACATCTTAGATATGTATATTCATGTCTAGTTAAATTTGGGAAATTTTCAACTGCTGTTTCTTTGAATATGCTTTCAGTCCTTTCCTCTTTTTCTTCTGGGATTCCCACAATGCATATATTGCTATGTGTGCTGGTGTCCCACAAGTTCCTCAGGCTCTGTTCACTTTTCTTCATTCTTTCTTCTTTCTGCTCCTTAGACTGGATGATTTCAGTTGTCTTATCTTCAAATTCACTGATTCTTCTGCCAGCTCAATATGCTGTTGAAACCCTCCAAGGAAAATTTTTTTTTAAGGTACTGGGGCTGGGGATTGAACCCAGGACCTTCTATGTGGGAAGCTGGCGCTCAATCATTGAACCACATCGGCTTCCCTTTTTACATTTGTTTTACTTATTGTCTTTTTTTTTTTTTTTTTACAAGGCACTGGGAGCCAAACCCAGTACCTTCCAGGTGGGAAGTGGGTGCTCAACCACTTGAGCCATATCCACTCACTCCAAGGAATTTTTAATTTCTGTTACTATGGTCTTTAGCTCTGTTTGGTTCCTTCTCATAATTTCCATCTCTCTATTGATATTCTCTTTGTGTTCCTATTTCATTTTTCTTACTTCCTTTAATTATTTGCCCATATTTAAGACCAAGTCTTTGGAATGTTTCAGGTCTGATACTTCTCACCGATGGTTTCTAATGATTTCACCTTCTTCTTTGCCTGGGCCAGGGCTTCCTGTTTCTTTGTATGTTTTGTAACCTTTTGTTGAACCCTGGATATTCTGATATTTTAATGTGTTATTGCTGGAATTTAGGCTCTGAGGCATATACTCCTTAAAGATTTTTTTCCCCTAAAGCTTTTATCCAGCTACTGTTATGACCAAACTCAAGCGTTCCTTGAATGCCAGGAGCTAACTAAGACAAAAACAAAACAAAACATACTCCTTATCCAATTTTTGTAGATTGATCTGTTATCTGTATGAGTGCTCTCCTTCAGAGCTTATCTGTCTGAAGAATAGCCCAGGCCCAAGCATAGGGGCCTCCCTGGTCCTTTCTGTGCATGTGTCTTCCCTTGGACATGTGCATGCAGCCTTAGCAATTTCTCCATTTACATGGATACAAATATTTCTGTTTCCTAGGTAGCTGTTTCCTTATGGTCCTGCCACTAAACTTTATGTCCAATAGTCAGCAATGCCTTGCCTCAGGCAGCACAATTTGTCTGCTCTCCTGTAGCGTTCTGTATGAGAGTTCTGAGAACTGCCTTTCATAGGCAGGCCAAGTTCTGGGATGGTGAGTCCCTTAGGCCACCACTAGATGGACTGAGTCAGAAATACATGCTCCGAGTCTATGCAAAATTGTTACTATGGTTCCTTTGGAGCTAAGACCAGAAATCCATGTGAGTGGTGGTGGTGGTGAGGGTGGTGGCAGTGGTGGTGAAGGCAGTGAAGGATGGGGGAGGGTCCAGCCAGGAGAGTAAGAGATTCTACTGCTTTTAAGCGGCATTTTTCTTGAATTGGCAGTTCACCATTACTACAATCATTTAACTGTTGTTAAAGGTACATTTAATTGTTGTTAAATATTACTGGGAAGCGGATGTGGCTCAAAGAGTTGGGCACCTGCCTATCATGGGAGGTCCCACATTCGGTTCCTGGTGCCGCCTAAAAAAGACCAGCACGACAGTGAGCTAACATGACATGATGGCATAGCAAGCTGATGCAACAAGATGATGCAATGAGATGATGTAACAAAGAGACACAACAAGGAAACACAATGAAAGGCACAACAAGCAGGGAGTGGAGGTGACTCCAACTATTGGGTACCTCCCTCCCACATGGGAGTTCCTGGGTTCGGTTCTCTGTTCCTCCTAAAAAAGAAAATGAGCACACAATGAACAGACACAGAAAACAGACAGTGTACCAACACCGGGGGGAAGGAAAGGGAGCTGAATAAATAAAATAGATCTTAAAAAAGTGCAGTAAGCCATCTTGGCAGTGCCATGGTCATTACTTTTTTCAGGGGGAGGAATGTGTGTGCGCTATGGCGTGCTGTTAGGGCATTAGAGCAGAGAGACTGCAGGACTGCAACTAACAGGGTTCAGAGGGCTACACTGGCATTTGCATTGATGTCTAGTTCAGGAAAGGGAACTACAAATTAGGAATAGCAATTTCCATTATATCCTCTGGGAGAGAACAGAGGGTAAGATTACCAACTAAAAACAAAATCCTCAAACTTTACTTGGCATGCTATTTTTACTTGGTTTTTAATTATTATTTTTTTCATTTAAAAATACTTTGCTAAAAAATGCTAACCATCATCTGGGCCTTTCAGCGGATTGTAATCTTTTTGCTGGTGGAGGGTCTTGCCTTGATGTTGATTGCTGCAGGCTGGGGTGGCTGTGGCAATTTCTTAAAATAAGACAACAATGAGGTCTGCCACATCGATTGACTCTTCCTTTCATGAGAGATTTCTCTGTTGCACGTGACGCTGTTTGATAAAGTTTTACCCACAGTGGAACTTCTTTCAAGACTGGAATTGATCCTCTCAAACTGCTTTGTCAACTAAGTTTATGTAATATTCTAAATCCTTTATTTTCATAATTTATATTTTATTATGTATTATTTTTATTTTTGGAGGTACTGGGGATTGAACCAGGACCTTGTAACATGGCAAATAGGCAGTCAACCACTTGAGCTACATCTGTTCCCCAAAACCAAGATTTACTTTTCTTATGCTGTATACGAAGAGTCATTATCCTGGTAGCTGATTTAGTAACATCTATGAATAGTGATGGGTAGAGGACATAATGGTAGGAACAATCTAATTCTTAAGACACTGACAAAGTGATGCTAAGTCTTATCTCTTTAGTGCCAGGTTCATATGATGTTTATATATACATTTTAAAAATGAAATATAAAATTATATGTAATATTTTAAACAAAAGTAATCCCATGCTTATGATAATAGAGGTATATAACTTAAACATTAATAATTAACCTTGCTGAAGATTTAGTATGGATCCTTGAATACCTTTGTTATGCTCTTAGAAACAAATGCACATAAATAGTTTTTTGCCTCTTTTCTAAAAAATGACTCCCTCCCCGCCCCTAAGTATATCTGAGTCAATCAGTCTGTCTACCAAGCTATGTATATGTGACTTGAGGCTTGTTTTTTTTTTTAAGTAAAATTCATTTAATAAGTATGTTCGATATAAACAATTTGTCACAAATGTTTCATTTTAAGGGTCTACATGAAAAATCACAGTATGCATAGACTGGAAGAAAATTATGAGACAAAAACAGCCCAGAGATGTTCATGTGTCAAAACATGAACCTTTCCAAGTCTTTTTTTTTTCTCCAAATCTTCTTAAGGTTTGGGGAAAAAAACTGGTTCATTTTTTATTAAAAACACATACTCTATCTATGTGTGTTTTTTTTTTTAAGATTTATTTCTCTCCCTTTTTCACCTGATGTCTGCTGTGTCCTTTCGCTGTGTCCACTTACATACTTGTCATGTGGTGCTGGGAAACTGTGTTGCTTTTTTTATTGCATCATCTTGCTGCGTCAGCTCTCCATGTGTGCAGCACCACTCCTGGGCGGGGCTGCACTTTTTTTGTGCGGGTGGCTCTCCTTGTGGGGTGTACTCCTTGTGCGTGGGGCACCCCTACATGGGGGACACCCTTGCATGGCACAGCACTCCTTGCGCTCAGCAGCACTGCGTGTGGGCCAGCTAACCACATGGGTCAGGAGGTCCTGGGTATCGAACCCTGGACCCTCCATATAGTAGGCGGACGCTCTATCAGTTGATCCATATTGCTTCCCCCATGTGATTTTTTTTTTAAGATTTATTTATTTATTTATTCCCACCCCTCACCCTGCCCCAGTTGTCTGTTCTCTGTGTCTATTTGCTGCGTGTTCTTCTTTGTCTGCTTCTGTTGTTGTCAGCGGCATGGGAATCTGTGTTTCTTTTTGTTGCGTCATCTTACTGTGTCAGCTCTCCGTGTGTGGGGTGCCATTCCTGGGCAGGCTGCACTTTCTTTCGCGCTGGGCGGCTCTCCTTATGAGGCGCACTCCTTGTGCGTGGCGCTCCCCTTAACAGGGACACCCCTGCGTGGCAGGGCACTCCTTATGCACATCAGCACTGCGCGTGGGCCAGCTCCACACAGGTCAAGGAGGCCCGGGGTTTGAACCGTGGACCTCCCATGTGGTAGACGGACGCCCTAACCACCGGGCAAAATCCACTTCCCTGATTTTTTTCTTAATGCATGTGATTCTTTACTATTCTTCTCACCATATACCTAATTTCCTATAAATTCCAATAAATTTCTAAATTAATGGTGTTTGATTTAAACTTCCCAAGAAATGGTTTACCTACTGCCATAAGAATGGAATTAAAAATACCTATGGATCATATTTAATCCTAAAGAGAACAATGGATTTGGTTGGGTTTCAAGACAATGATTTGTATTGAAGTGATCATACATTCTTTACCTTTTTCTTGGGTGCAATTTGGAAGTAACCTGCCTTTTAATAGCCTACAATGGACATAATGGTGGTAATTCAAGTGAGTAGTAACATCACTAACAAAATCATCTAACACACACATTGCTACAATGTTACCACAGTTACTACCAGATCAAAAGTTTCAGGAAAACAGAACCACTAAGCCTTTTGACTTGCACAAATTCAGCACTTGATAGGATATAAGCCTTTATTTTCTTCCTTTTTGGGGTTTTCAGATTGGTCTTGTGTTGTTCCTTCCACTTGCTCTTTTACATCTTCCTTCATGCTTAGGGCCTGCAGTTTAAGGGGTGTTTCTGAGATTCCACTTGGAGTAACTTAACTCTGGATGTCTGGGACAGCATTCCAGCTCCCAGCTGTTGCTGAGGATGCAAAGGTGGTGACCACAGCCTCCACTTCAGTCATTTATGATGAATGTCCTCATAGCAACATACTGTTCATATGTGCTGGGTGAAGGACTATCCGACACCATTTCAAGAATGGGAGTTTCTCCCTAAAGATTAATTTTTCACATACTTTCAGCAACAAACCATGGTTAAGTGTCCTCTTTGATAGTTAAAATGGGATTGAAATTCTCAGTAATTTCTTCATGATGTGTATCTCCTGATTAAGACCTGCTATTATTTCTAAGGCAGGTTTAGGAAGAAATGCTGATCGACTTTCTTTCCTTTATTGTTTTGGTCCCTTTTACATGGTCTCTATAACTTGATGGTTTCAAGCTTCCCTCTGATTTCTCTTGTTCGGGTGCCTTTTCAGTATACCATGTCCTCAGCCACGTGCTGACCTGCCCATCGAGCCTGGGCCAGGTCCCCGCACTCTGGCTTGCCCAGCCCTTCTGTGGCCCGAAGCTGTGATGCGGGCTCTAGACTGCTGCCGCTTCTCCTGTCCACTAGGATGCAGCCGTGTCTGAGCTGCCTGACTGGGGTGCAGCCACAAGGCTCTTAATACCTACATAATAATATTCTATAAAATGGAATATACTATAATCCAGTCAACCATTCATTCCTCTTCAAAAGGAATTCAGGTTGTATCCTTTTTTCTTCTGCTATCACTAACAATTTACAGTAAATACTCTTACATATATATCCTTAAATAACAGTGTTCATTTTTATAGTATGGATTCCAAGAAGTGGGAGACAAAGGGTATACACATTTTAATCTTTAATAAATATCTTTTAAAATCTTCATCTCTGACATGCTAAATGAAGCAAATTTTTAAATGTTTATGGGTCACTTACCTTACACCTTTTCTGTGTGCTACCTATACATCTCTTTTCCCAATCTTCTATTCGGTTGTCTTTTTCTTATTGATTTACATGTTCATTTCATATTAGTAATGTTAACCTTTGTCATACATATTGAATATATTTTCTCAGTCCATGTCTTTTGCCATCAATTTAAAAAATTGATGTAGTCAATTAATCTTGTAAATTTCTGGATTTTCTTAGTTTAAAAAGAAGTTATACAAGTATTTCCCCATGTTTTCTTCTAAAATTTACATAATTTTCCATAGGTAGTTTTTCTATAGTGTGAGTCAGGGATCACATTTTGTCATCATGCAGAAACTAACAGAATAGTACTATCTACTATGCCTTCTCTAAGAGCTCCCTTAAAAAAAATACAGATATTTTTGGGTATAGGATTATGGGTGACTTTCATTTATTTATTTTTTGCTTATTTGTATTTCTAAATTTTCTATATTGAACATATAGTACTTAAACCATTAAAAACTGAAGGGGGAAAAAACTGAAGGGGATAAATTATGATTTCACTTAAATCTATTAGTGAACAGCCTTATTATCAATTAACACATTAGCATGCATGACTCTCCAGTCAGAAAAGAGAAAGAATAGGAAATAGTAAAAACAAAATACCATCCCACAGGAAGAGGACTTGGCCCAGTGGATAGGGTGTCCATCTACCACATGGGAGGTCCGCAGTTCAAACCCTGGACCTCCTTGACCCATGTGGAGCTGGCCCATGTGCAGTGCTGATGCGTGCAAGGAGTGCCGCCCCATGCAGGGGTGCCCCCCGCATAGGGGAGCCCCACGCGCAAGGAATATGCCCCATAAGGAGAGCTGCCCAGCACAAAAGAAAGTGCAGCCTGTCCAGGAATGGCGCTGCACACAAGGAGAGCTGACACAGCAAGATGACGCAACAAAAAGAAACACAGATTCCCGCGCTGCGGACAGAAAGAAGAACACGCAGCAAATGGACACAGAGAACAGACAACTGGGATGGGAAGGGGGAAGGGGAGACAAAAAAAAATACCATCCCATACATACAGAGTGATTTATAAACTACAAAATGCTTTTTTAAAAACTTTTTAATTTTTATTTTATATTTTTCAATTAAAAATTTTTATTTATACAAAATGCTTTTACACATTATATCTAGCCTCTTGGGATAATGAAACAAGGAGGATAGGAAATGGGAAGGGAATTAACATCTGAGTACTTATTATGTGCCAGCTATAACGTTAGGCTTCTTATATATATATATTATCTCATTTAATCCCCTCAACAATCCAGTGAGATAAGACCTAAGTGGCATTATTTTAAAGGTAGACGCATAGGCTCAGATATGCTGCTATCCTGCCCAAGGTCATACAATCAGTCACTGATGGAGCTGTGATTTTAATCTCTGTCTGTTTACTAAAATAACAGTTAACACATACAGCACTTATTATGTGCCAAGAACTGTTCTAAGCCTTTTATATAAATTACTCAATTTAATCCTTATAACAACATTGGAGGAAGGTGCTATTATGATTCTGGTTTTACAGATGAGAAAACTGAAGCACACAGAGTGTCTCGTCCAAGTAAATATACTTAGTAAGTAGTAAACTGGGATCTGTACCCATGTGGTCTGGGCTCCAGAGTTCATGTTCCTTAAAACCACATATCACTACAAGATTCCCTGTACTTTCTATTATACTGGACTGTCACTCCCTCCTTTTTTCATTCCAGCATTCAAAAAACACACAAAAAGGAGTCAATCAAGATGGTGGCATAAGATGCTCCAGGGTATTGTTACTCCACAGAATCTTAGAACAACTAGCAAAAACTGGCAGAGCCGCCTTTCTCAGAACTCTGGCCCTGAGGAGAGAACAGAGTAACCCCTATATGTCTACTGTGGTACCTGGACGCCCATGCCAATGTATTAGGTGGCAGCCTGAAAGACTGAACTGGGAATCTCAACTATGCCCTCCCAGAATATCCCCTGCAGGCTAAAGCAGTATAAGAAGCAATTAAGTCAAAGTGGTGTAAGGCAAATGATTACCTGTTCTAAGTAATAGAGCACCCAGGAGAGGGAGAAAGTCTTTTTCATAGGGAGTAGAGGGGACACTGAAATTATTCTAAATGTGGAAATTTCTAAGGCCATGAACAATCACAAGCCAAAGTTGCAAAGACTATCAAAGGTGTTTTTTGTATTGCTTTGCTTGTTAGTTCCAGGCAATCAGGGAAGCCTTTATCATATCACTAGCTATATACAAACTTAAGGAACAGGCAGCTCAAGGACTAAATCCCAGAGTTAACACTTTTTTTCAAAAAAAATTATTTATTTATTTATTTTTTAAAATTACATTATGAAAAATATGAGGTCCCATTCAACCCCACCGCCCCCGCCCCCCACTCCCCCCACAGCAACACTCTCTCCCATCATAATGACACATCCATTGCACCTGGTAAGTTCATCTCTGAGCATCACTGCACCCCATAGTCAATGGTCCACATCATAGCCCAGACTCTCTCACGTTCCATCCAGTGGGCCCTGGGGGGATCTATAATGTCCCGTAATTGTCCGTGAAGCACTATCCAGGACAACTCCACGTCCCGAAAACGCCTCCACATCTCATCTCTTCCTCCCGTTCCCCACACCCAGCAGCCACCATGGCTACCGTTCCCACACCCATTCCACATTTTCTCTGTGGACATTGGATTGGTTGTGTCCATTGCACATCTATGTCAAGTGAGGGCTTAGATTCCATATGGGTACTACACTTTTAAATATTAAAATGTTCAGTGTACAACAAAAGATTAGGAAAAAAGAAAAAAAGAAACAGGAGTGATGGTGCTTTCAAAGGAAAAGATAAAAATCTAGAAACCATCAATAAAAACACCAGACTTTAGGCATATCAGAAAAAGACTTAAAAAAACAAAAACCAAAAACACAACCCTTCAATATATTCAAGGAAATATAGGAAAACAGAGAAAAAACTAAAGGGAACCAGGAAAATGATGAACGAACAATATGAGAGTCTCAATAAATAGATAAATTTTAAAATGTAAACAAACAGAAATACTAGGGTTACAAACCACACTACAGAAATGAAAAATTCCCAGGGTTTTAATAGCATAATGTAGCTGGCAGAAGAAAGAATCAATGAACTCAAAGATAAGGCAACTGAAATTTTTCAGGCTAAGGAGCAAAAATTAAAAAATTTTATAAAAGTGAATGAGCCTAAGAGACCTGTGGGACATCAGCAAACACATCGATATATGTAGGATGGGAGTCCCAGATGGAGAGGAAAGAAGGACTATTCAAAGAAATACTGGCAAAAGAATCCCCTAACTAAGGAAAGACATGAATATCCACATTCAAGAACCCAATGAATGCCAAACAGAATAAACTTGAAAAGAACCATGCCCAGACACATAGTAGTCAAACTGTCAAATGCCAAGGACAAGAAGAGTTCTGAAAGCTGTGAGAAGCAAAATGTCATGTACAAGGGAGTCTCAATAAGATTAGATGCTGATTTAGCATCAGAAACCATGGAAGCAAGGAGGCAGTGGGAAAATATTTGAAGTGCCAGAAGAAAACAACTGCCAACCATGAATTTTATATCCAGCTAGACTGTCTTTCAAAAATGAGGGTGAGATTAAGACATTCCCAGATAAACAAAAGTAGAGGGAGTTTGTCAACCCTAAACCTGACCTACAAACAATGCTAAAGGGAGTTCTTCAGACTAAAAGGAAAGGACATTAGACACTGGATCAAAGCAGGATAAAGGAATAAACACCTCTGGTTAGGTAACCATATGGGTAATTATAAATGCCAGTATCATCGTATTTTTTTGGTATGTAACTCCACTTTTTGCTTCTTACTGGTTTTAAAATGAAAATGCATAAAAAGTAATGGTAAATCTATAGTTTCAGACATACAATGTATGAATAAATAATTTGTAACAAATACAACAAAAAGGTGGGGTGATGGAGGGGTAGAAACTTAGTGTATGCTATTCAAATTAAGTTGGTATCAAATCAAAGGTGACTGTTACAGATTTAGGATATTCAATTTTAGGCTCATGGTAACCACAAAGAAAATATATGAAAAGCATAAACAGAAAGAAATGAGAAGGGACTCAAAATGGTACACTACAAAAACTAAATAAATATGAAAGTAGGCATTAACAAAAGAATTGGGGGATTAAAAAAGGAATAAGATTAATAAAGACCAAAGAGCAAAATGGCAGAAGAAATTCCGGTATTATCAATAGTTACTTCAAATATAAATGAATTAAACTTTCCAAAAAGGGTAGAGATTGGTAGAATGGATAAAAAAGCATGACTCAACTATGGTATTTGGAAGACAACTTCAATTGAAAAACTTAAGTAGGTTATAAGTAAAAGGATGGAAAAAAATATACCAAGCAAACAGTAACCAACGGAGAGTTGGGGTAGCTATACAAATATCAGATAAAAAAGTTATGCCAAAAACTGTTATGAGGAACAAAGAAGGTCACAATATACTCATAAGGGGTAATTCAACAAGAAGATGCAACAGTTATAAATATATATGTACTTAAAGGCAGAGCCCTCAAAATATATGAAGCAAATACTAACAGATTTGAAGGAAGAAATAGATGGATCTATTTTAATAGTAGGAGATTTGCAAAAACCACTTTTAACAATGGATAGAACATCTAGACAGAAGAATAATTACTCTACTGTAAACCAAATAGATCTAACAAACATATATAGAACACTTTACCCAACAACAGAATACACATTCTTCTTGAGTGCACAAGAATTGTTCTCTAGGATAGATAATATCTTAGGTCATAAAACAAGTCTTAATGAATTAAAAAATATTGAAATCATATAATGTATCTTCTCTGACTGCAATTGAAAGAAGCTAGATATCAGTAACACAGGGAGAATTGGAAAAATCACAAATATGTGCAATTAAACAATACACTCTTAGGACCTGGGAACAGTCCCAAATGACAGTGCAATGACAGATACAGGCAATTACTTATCTTGCCATAATCTAAAGAATTGGGTGGAGAGAGTGTAAACTACAATGTAAACTATAATCCATGCTTAGTGGCAATGCTCCAAAATGTGTTCATCAATTGCAATAATGTACCACACTAATGATGGATGTTGTTAATGTGGGAAAGTGTGGGAGATGTAGGGTCAGGGCATGTGGGAATCCTCTATATTTTTTATGTAACATTTACGTAATCTAAGTATCTTAAAAAAGAAAAACAACTAAAATTAAAAAAAAAAAGAAACAACCAATGGGCCAAAGAAGACATCACAAGGGAAATTAGGAAATTTCTCGAGGCAAATGAAAATGAAAACACAACATACCAAAACTTATAGGATGCAGTAAAGGCAGTGCTGAGAAGAAAATTTATAGCTCTAAATGCTTATATTAAACAATTAAAGAGATCTCAAATCAGAGACCTAACCTCCAAACTGGAAGATCTCGAAAAAAGAAAGCAAATAAACACAAAGCAAGCAGAAGGAAGGAAATAACAAAGATTAGAATGGAGTTAAATAAAATAAAGAAAAATATAATTAAAAAATCAAGAATTGTTTATTTGAAAAGTGACACCCTTTAGTCAAACTACGAGCAACTGTATGCTAAAATATCAAATAACCTAGATAAATTCTGAGAAACACACAAAGTACCTACACTGACTCAAGAAGAAATGGAAGATCTCAACAGACCAATAAAAAGTAGAGATTGAACCAATTATTTAAAAAACTCCAAACAAAGAAAAGTGCTGAACCATAAGGCTTTACTGGTAAATTTTACCAAATATTCCAAGAATTAAACTCTAATCCTGCTCAAACTCTTCCAAAAAACTGAAAAGATAGCCTGTTTATGAGGCCAGTAGCACCATCCTAATACCAAAACCAGATAAACATACAACAAGAAAACTACAGACCAATATACCTTATGAATATAGTCTAAAGTCCTCAACAAAACACTAAGGAAACCAAATCCAACAGTACATTAAAAGAATTATACATCATGATCGAGTGGGATTTAGCCCAGTTACGCAAGAGTGGTTCAATGTAAGAAAACCAGTTAGTATTAGTATGCCATATTAACAGAATGGGGAAACCCCACACAATCACCTCAACTGACACAGGAAAAACATTTGATCAGAAACAGGAGAAGGATGCCTATTCTCACCACAGTTTCTCAACACTATTGAAAGTTCTAGAGTAATTAGGCAAGAAAAAGAAGTAAAGACATCTAAATCGGAAAGGGACAAATAAAATTTTCTCTCTTTGCAGATGACACGATCCTATATATGGAAAATCCTGCAAAATCCACAACAAAGCTTCCAGAGCTAATAAATGAATTCAGTAAAGTGGCAGAGTAAAAAATCAACATCCCAAAATCAGTATTAAACAATCTGAAGAGGAATTCAAGGAAAAAAAATTCCATTTACAAGTGCAACTAAAAGAATCAAATATCTAGGAATAAATCTAATCAAGGTTGTATAGGACTCATACACAGAAAACTACAAGACATTCCTAAAAGAAATCAAAGACTGAAATAAAGGGAAGAACCTTCTGTGTCCATGAATTGGAAGACTAAATATTGTTCTGATATCAGTCAACCCCAAACAATTTACAGATTCAACATAATCACAATAAAAATTTCAACATCCTTCTTTGCAGAAATGGAAAATCCAATTATCAAATGTATATGGAAGAGTAAGGGGCTCCAAATAGCCAAAGCCATCTTGAAAAAGAAAACAAAACTGAAGGGCTCACACTTCCCAATTGTAAAAGTTACTACAAAGCCACAGTAATCAAAACAGATGGTACCAGCACAAGGACAGACATATAGCTCAATGCAATCGAATGGAGAGTTCAGAAAAAAAAACCTCACATCTATGGCCAACTGATTTTCAACAAGTATGCTAAGTCCACTCAATTAGAAAAGCATAGTCTCTTCAACAATTAATTGGTCCTGGGAAAAGTGACTATCTATATGCAAAAGAAAAAAAAAATAACTCAAGTGTATCAAAAACCTAACTATAGGTAGCAGACTTGGCCCAGTGGTTAGGGCGTCCGTCTACCACATGGGAGGTCCGTGGTTCAAACCCCGGGCCTCCTTGACCCATGTGGAGCTGGCCCACGTGCAGTGCTGATGTGTGCAAGGAGTACACGCAGGGTGTCCCCCGTGTAGGGGAGCCCCACGCGCAAGGAGTGGGCCCTGTAAGGAGAGCCGCCCAGCGTGAAAGAAAGTGCAGCCTGCCCAGGAATGGTGCTGCCCACACGGAGAGCTGACACAACAAGATGACGCAACAAAAAACACAGATTCCCATGCTGCTGACAACAACAGAAGCGGACAAAGAACACACAGCAAATAGACACAGAGAACAGACAACCGGGGTGGGGGAGGGGAAGGGGAGAGAAATCAATCAATCTTAAAAAAATAACCAACCCCCCCCCAAAAAAAAACACCTAACTATAAGAATTAGGACTATAAAACTCCTAGGAAGAAAACATAGGTAATTACTTCCAGGATCTTGTTTTTAGGCAATAGTTTCTTAGACTTTATACCACAAACACATGCAATAAAAGAAAAAATGGATAAATGGGGCCTCATCAAAATTATAAACTTTTGTGCATCAAAGGACTTCATCATGAAAGTAAAAAAGACAACCCTATGGGGGGGTGAGGGGTATATGGGGACCTCATATTTTTTGAATGTAACATTAAAAAAAAAAAAAGAAAATTAAAAAAAAAAAAAAGACAACCCTACAAAATGGGAGAAAATATTTGGAAACCACACATTTGCTAAGGGTTTAATATTCAGAATTTATAAAGAAACCCTACAACTCAACAAGACAACCTAATCAATAAATGGGTCTAAACACTTGAATGGACATTTCTTCAAAGATATACAAATGGTTAAAAAACACATGAAAAGATACTCAACATTATTAGCCATCAGGGAAATGCAAACCAAAATCATACTGACATACCATTTCATACCCACTAGAATATCTATTAAAAAAAATACAAAAAATAACCAGTATTGGAGAGGGTGTAGAGAAATAGGAACATTCATTTATTGCTGGTGGGAATGTGAAAAGATGCGGCTGTGTGAAACTATTTGGCAGTTCCTCAGAAAGTTAAGTATAGAATTACCATATGATCAGGCAATCTTACTTCTAGGTACATAACCAAAAGAAGTGAAAGCAGGGATTCCAACAGATAGTTGCTCACCAATGTTCATAGTGTCATTACTCACAGTTGCCAAAAGGTGACACATCCAAGTGTCCACCAACAGATGAATGGATAAACAAAATATCTAGCCATAAAGAGAATAAAGTTCTGATACAACGGATAATACGGCTGAACCTTGAAGACATCATGCTGAGTGAAATAAGCCAAATACAAAATGAAAAACATATGTTGTCACTGACCTGAAATAATTAGAATAAGCGAATTCATAGTCAGAAACTAGAATACTTGTTACCAGGGGCTGCAGTGGGGTTAGGGATTGGGGATAATGCTTAGTTGGTACTGAGTTTCTGTTCAGGTGGATGAAAAAGTTTTGGTAATGGATGGTGGTGATGGCAGTATAACATTGTCAATGTATTTATACCACTGAGTATATATTTGAATGTGGTATAACGGGAAATTTAAGGTTGTACCATATTACCAAAATCAAAGCAAAACCACACAAAACCAAACGACAGTGCTGTATAATAACAAACAGTGAACCCTAATATAAACTATGGAGTATAGTTAATAGTAGAATCTTAACAAAATTGTTTCATCAATTTAAAAAAGTTAGCACATTAATGTAAAGTTAGCACACTTTAATGTAATGTAAAGTGTATAGTAGAATCATAATATTGTTTCATCAATTGTAACAAAGTTAGCACACTAATGTAAAGGCAAAACTGTGCATGTGAGTGGGGGTATATGGGAACACTTCATTTTCTGCATACTTTTCTGTAAATCTACACTGTCTTATAAAACAACAACAATACACACAAGGGGAAGGAGAGACGTGGGTGGGAGCATACCACTTATTACATGGCATTCAAAATAATCTATAATGAGCAAACTCCTTTACATTGCATAATACTTCACAATCTATAAAGTGACTTCATGCTATCTCATTTAACCCTCCAAACAGTTATGTGAAATGGGCAGGTGAGATATCCTTAGTTTATAGGAAAGAAGGCTCAGAAGTAAAGTGACTTGCCCAGGATGACACCATTAATAAGGATTAAGTCCAAAACAAGGTCTTTTCACTTCTTACACAGTGCTCTTTTCAACTATATTATGCTACCTTCAAGGGGGAGGTGAAAAATACCCCCACTGCCATGATGCCAGCTTACCTAGACGAGCCCTTGTCCTGGGTCCCTGCATCTGACTCCGCAGTTCAGGTCTCAGATGAAACTTCTTTGCTTCATCAACTAGGTCCCTGCATTGTAAACTACAGCGGATGAAAGGCTGAAAGACAGCAGATATGAAAGTGAGCCACAGGGGCCTCTTCCAATGTTAATAAATATAAATGGCACAGATAAAAAATGAACTTTTTAATATAGGAAACCAGTTTCCAAAGTCCTGTGGTTTTAGGAGGTAATAACTATGCTGGTTTTAACTATGCTTTGGATTAATATTAAATATTAAAGTATTAATATTAAAATTAATATTTTTTAACAGATAATATACTATCTGATTCAAAAATCAAATGATATAAAAAGAGATTTATTGAGAAGTTTTGCTCCTAGCCCTATCTCATCTACCTTGGCACTTACATTAGTTTGTTTGTATATCTTTTTAATGATTATGCAGATACAAGGATATAATAACTAATTAAACTTTTATGGGGAAACTGAAAGCCTTCTGTTATTTCCTGGGATGACAGGGAGGAGTACATCTTGTCTGAAATAATTTCCCCAATGTTCACAGCATTGTCATAATATCCATATCTGTTTCTACTAGAGCTCTGTTCTGGCTATCTTCTTCCACTTGTCTCTTCAGATTCACTCTACAGCCTTCTCCACTCTGCTTTCTGGCTTAGAAGATATAAACCATGTCCATAGGACATCCATGCCCTCTGGTTTCTGTTTGGGCTCAAAGGAAAGAAGAAGAGTGAAGTCATGGTCTTTATTTTCCTGGCTCCTCCACTGTAAGGCTGGCTGTATCCCTCAACCAAAGGTCACGGTTCTTCTCAATGAGCAACTCTACATGACTTACTTTCCTTCCAGGTTCTGGTAACCATGCCTCAGCTTTGTCCTTTCAGGCCTAGGGGTGGTGAAGAGCTTGACTGTACTAGTTCCAGGTTAACTTCACTGTCATTTGTTTTTTCCTTATACTTGCTCTTTTTTTTTTAAGACTTATTTTTATTTATTTCTTTCCCCTCCCCCCCATTGTCTGCTCTCTGTGTCCATTCACTGTGTGTTCTTCTGTGTCTGCTTGTGTTATCAGGTGGCACTGGGAAACTGTGTCTCTTTTTTGTTGGTTATCTTGCTGCATCAGCTCTCTGTGTGTGGGGCACCCTCCTGGGTGGGATGGGCTTTTTTCACTGGGGCACCCCTACGTGGGGGCGCCCCTGTGTGGCATGGCACTCCTTGTGCGCGGCAGCACTGCGCATGGGCCAGTTTACCACACAGGTCAGGAGGCCCTGGGTATAGAACCCTGGACCCTCCATATGGTGAGCGGACACTCTATCAATTGAGCCACATCTGCTTCCTAAACTTGCTCTTTATACAAGCTCCTTTATAAACAAACCCTCCTCAAATAATCTTTTCCTTTTGAGACCCTGATGGATACATGCTCTAATTACAGAGCACCTATTTACCTGAACCAAGAAAATTTCAGTATGGATGGGAAAGGAAAATAAACAATAGTAGCAGCAAATAGTTATAGAAGCAATTTTTAAGAAAGAACACAAAAAGAAAAAAAAATAAAGAAAATTAAAAAAAAAAAGCAGTTTTAAAGGCTTTTCAATATTAACCTATTTAATACTGACAACAACAGCCTATGAAATAGGTGCTATTATTATCTTCATTTTACAGATACGAAAGTTGAGGCACAAGTAAAGGAAGCAACTTACCTAAGGTTCATGTGGAAAGTGAACCACTAACCACTATGTAAAGAATTGGACACATGAATAAGTGGACAGATTGTAAGGAAATTACAAATAAGTGAAAAAGAGTTTGAGATGTGACACTAACCAGTCTGCAACTTCTCTAATGTCAAACTGAAAAACTGAACTTGCAGTTAACTCCAGAGACCTAGGCCTGGACTAGCAGAAGGAACTCATTCATTCACATGGACCTTACCTACATCTTATAACCAATCTTGTCCAAAGTATGGTCCAGGTAATATAGGTGGTTTATAAGGTAAGAATGATGAAAATGTACCACCAACAACTTAAACAGGAGAAACACTTTTATAAGGTGACACGATTAAAGTTATATATCATATGACCAAAGTCAAAATTAAATGCATCAAAATGCTTTCATGTTGACTTCACCATAGGTCAAAAATAAAGAGGTTTGCTAGGCAAAACATTTTTGCCATATTTTTCAAGGCAATTTGGAACAACTGACATTTAATGGAAAGGGGACAGTTTATCACCTGATACTGGTTATGTAAAACATTGAGGGGCATGTAAAAAAAAGTACTTAAATCATAGTTTTTCATCTGTGTCAGAAGCCTGGCTTGCCAATTAACCTCTCCTAGGAATATCCCTGGGGACTGTCAAGTACCATTCTCCCTGGTATCCCTGGAAAGACTAAGCAGGAAACTCTGTGCCTCAATTTTGAACACACAATACTAAGTTACAAGAGTTTTTCAAGGTGTTGGATATTTTGTGTCTTATATGTCTTACCTCAGCATCTATTACATCTGTGATATACCTAGGGGTCAGCAAGGGCATTCGGACATACTGTAGTAGGTCAGGCAAAGATTCTTCTCGCTCCTTCTTGGCATGTTTCACCCAATTGATGACAGCCTCAAAGACCGGCTCTTCAGAATCCACCTGTAAATTTATATTCATACATCATCGATCTAAGCTTTTGAAATTACCTCACATTCTCAAAAAGTAACCAAGCTTACTTTCTCCTTCTCACGCTTCAATCTCCACCACCTTTATTTGCCATCTTCCAGAAAAAGCTAGGCTCTAGGGAAGATGATCTTTTCAGACACAGCTAACTTAGCCCAGGAAAAGAATTACAGTCAACTTGGGTAAAAAGGTTTCCTAAGATAGACCATCAGTGACAGGTTGGACTTCACTTTAGAATTTTTTCCATTCTGGAATTCTTTTCTGGTCATTTCTGAAGATTTAGGGGAGGATTCTGTAGTCCTATTCAAATTTGGCTCTTGAAATTTTGTTTATTCGTAAGTATGGTCTAATCATCCCCAACCTTGATTTCCAACCCCTCCACTCATGCCTGTGAAGCAAGAGTTTTTTCAAAGCATTGTCAATTACTGTTTGAACAACAAAAAGGCACTGTTTTATTTGAGATGATAAATATAATTAATCATTTGGGATACTCAGTTTTCATAGGAAAACTAGATAGGTGAGAAACACCCCAAAAAGCATCATACCACCAGGAAGACTTAGGACCTCCCGGAGACAGATACCTAAGTATAGGTCTTATGTTCCTTCCACCAGACCCCTAGAGCTTATGTATCTGTCTGAGAGATCCCTTTTAGAGTGTGACTGTGATAGAGAAAGAAAACACCCATGAACTGTTTTTAAAAAAACTGGTAACTCTGGAAATAGAGAAAATATTTCAGAAAGTTCATTCATTAGACAGATATACTAAACAACTGCTATGTGCCAGGCAATGGGTTATGTAATAGTGAACAAATCATATATGATCTCTGCTCTTAATGGCCAAATGGGGAGATAACTGTTAAACTGGAAAAATAAACGGCTCACTTTGTCATTACATATTATAAGAATGGTTCAAGGGTTATGAGACAGAAAACCCAAGATTTCTATTTTAGATTGATGGGTCAGGGAAGAGCCTCCCTGAAGAAGCAATAAACTTATTTGTTTTTTGTTTTGTTTTGTTTTGTTTTTTGAGGTACTGGGGGCTGGGGAATGAAACTGGGACCTCATCTGTGGGAAGCCGGATCTCAACCAGTGAGCCACATTGGCTTTCCTGAAGTGGTTTTTTCATTTTGTTTTCGCTTGTTGTTTTTGTTTTTTCAGGAGGCACTGGGAACTGAACCCAGGACTACCATGTGGAAGGTGGGCACTCAACAGCTTGAGCCACATGTGCTCCCAGAAGCAATAAATTTAGCAATTAGCCATGGTAAATTAGAGAATACTCCAAGGCAGACTGAAGAGCACAAGCTGGAGCTGTAGTGTCCTCCACAGTAGCCACCAGCCATATATGGCTATTTACATTTAAATTAAAAATTAGAAAACTAGAGAGAAGGAAACAGAATAGCAGCTATATTTGGAAGGGGAAGTGTAGAGAGATTGAGAGGTGATGGGTTTTGTTTGGTTGCTTGTTTGGTTTTGTTTTTTTAGTATTATTACTGGAATAATGAAAATGCTTTAAAAATGACTGAAATGATGAATGCACAACTATGTGATTATACTGAATACCACTGATTGTACACTTTGGATGGATTTATGCTTTACTAATATGTATCAATAAAACTGATTTGTTTAAAAAAATTAAAATCTAAAATTCCATTTCTCAGGGGAGTGGTGTAGATCAGTGTTGAGGTCCCAGGTTCAATCCCTAGTACCTCCTAAAAAAAAATCTCTGTTCTCAGTTGTGCTAACCACATTTCAAGTACTCAGTAGCCATATGTGGCTAGTGGTAACCAAATTGGGCAACACAAATATAGATCATTTCCACCTTTACAGAATGTTCTATTGGACAGCACTGTCCTACAGCAAGAGAGAAGTTGCAACTTAAGGAAATGATGGAAGGCTAGTGTAGTAGAATGAAGGAGGATAAAAAAGACAATGCTGGAGAGATAAGCAAGGTCCAATTCATAGAGGGCATTAGAAGACTGGAGTTTACTCTAAGAGCAATTAGAAATGTTAAGAGGTTTCAAGCAGGGCAGTGACATGATTTTACTTAAATTTTGTAAAGATACACTGGCTGCCATGGGTAGAATAGTTTGGAAGGGCCAAGAGCTGGGAGGCCAGTTAGGAGGTTGCTCTGGTACACCAGGCAAAGATGATGGTGCTTAGACTACAGCTATGGCAGTGATAGTAAAGAAAAGTAGATGCATTGGAGAAATAGTTGGGAGATCAAACTAATCCAGCCCTATTGATGGATTTGATGCAAGGAAGGACACATAGGGTGCCCAAGATTTTCTTTCATTTTTTTCCCCCTTCCCCCTCCCCTGCCCTGCTATTTTTGCTGTCTGTGTCCATTCGCTGTGTGAGCTTCTCTATTTCTCTTTTTTGTTTTCTCGTCTTTCTCCTCTAGGATTCACCAGGATTCGATCCCAGAGACCTCTGATGTGGACAGAGGTTCCCTGTCAATTGTACCACCTCAGTTTCTGGTCTCTGCTGTGCTTCACCTTGACTCTCCCCTTCATCTTTCTTTTGTTGCATCATCACCTTAATGTGTGACTCACTTGTGTAGACACTGGCTCACTGCACAGGCACTCAGCTTGCTGCGTAGGCACTGGCTCGCTGTGAGGACACTCAGCTTGCCATGTAGGCACTGGCTCTCCAAGTGGGCACTGGCTTGCCATGTAGGCTCACCACATGGGCACTCATGTGGGCACTCAGCTTGCTACGTGGGCACTCAGTTCACCATATGGCACTCGGCTCGCCACATGGGTAATCAGCTCACTGCATGGGCACTCAGCTTGCCACATGGGCACTGGTTTGCCATGCAGGCATGCTTTCTCTTCTTCTTTTTCACCAGGAGTCCCCAGGGATTGAACCCGGGTCCTCTCAAAGGGTTCCGCCTTATCACTTGAGTCACATCTGCTTCCCGTTCTTTCATCTTTGTTAAAGAATGTTAGCCTGAGGGAAGCAGATATGGCTCAAGGAATTGGGCTCCTGTCTACTATACAGAAGGTGCAGGGTTTGATACCCAGGGCCTCCTGGTGAAGACAAGCTGGCCTGTGTGGTGGGTGAGCTGACGCATGTGGAGTGCTGCTCTGCTCAGGAGTGCTGGCCCATGTGGAGAGCTGATGCAGCAAAATGATGAAAAAAAAAGACACACAGAGGAGAGACGATAAGAGACACAGCAGAACAGGGAGCTGAGGTGGCACAAGAGAATAATTGCCTCTCTCACACTCTGGAAGGTCCCAGGATCAGTTCCTGGCGCTGCCTAATGAGAATACAAGAAGACACAGAAGAACACACAGCAAATGGACACAGAGAGCAGATAATTGAGGGAGGGAGGAGAATTAAATAAGTCTTTAAGAAAAAAGAATGTTAGCCTGATAGTTCTAAGCAGCTGCATGTTAGATTCTGACACTCTCTAGGTTTAAATTAGATATGTCAATTAAAAGATTTCTCAATCATGAATAAAGATACTGATCTTACTGAAGCCAGAAAAAACTGAAATTGCAGAGAAACAGCTGAACTGGGAGAAAAAAAACGTTAATTCCTCACTATGGAGAAAAAAGAAATTTTCTCCATAATAAATTTTCATGGAGTATGCTCAATACTCAAAACAACCTTATGTACTAAGTACAAATATTATCTGTATTTTATAGAAGAGAAAACTGAAGATTAGTAGTTAGGTAACTTATTCACTATCATACAGCCAAGATTCAAACTCCAGACTAACTCTAAAACCCATGTTGTTTTTTAACCAATCTAATATACCACTTTTCCTTGTTTTAAATAAGCAGCAGCTTTAGTTTGCAATGCAATGTCAGACATCTGGTTACTATTTTTGGTTGGAATAGGGAACAAAAAAAATGTGTCACTTGCTGTCTTCAGGAAAAAAGGCAAAGGGAGTCTTAATAGACACTTAAGGAAGACTATACAAGAGTTCTCAAACTGTGTTTTTCATCTTAGCTTCTGAATAAGGTGAGTTATTTGCTTTCTCTGTTCCATCTAGGTTTATTCCAGAGTCTATATAGTTCTAAAATAAGTTACTTCTGTGACTGCTTTCTCATTTGGCCAATCAGAACTATGAGCTATGACTAGCTCATAGTTTAGCAATTAAGAGGACAGGCTCTGGAACCAGATTGCCTAGATTTGAATCCTGGCTCCACTAAATACCAGTAGTACAGTGATAACCTCTAAGTCTTAGTTTCCTCCACTGAAAAATAGAGCCAACTGTGGGAATTAAATAAGACAACTTCCGTAAAATACCAAGAATTGTGACAATAGTATGTAAGCTCCAGGGGATAGGGATTTTGATCTGTTTTGTTCATAATTGTATCCCTAACACCCAGAACAGTCTGGACATATAATAAGTGCTCAATAAATATTTGATAAATGAACCAATAGTAAATGCTGAATAAATATTAGCTATTCTTACATGCAGTGAACTTCAAGATTGTAGTTCAACATACTTTCCAATATATGGGTAAGTCAAGAAAAATTCAGATATTTTAGTGAATTACATTTCCAGGTGAAAAATGTGTATTTTGGCTATGCCTGGCATTTCAGTGCAAGGATATAATATCCCCTATGAGGGTAAAAACAAAGATTTTAGCAAATACTTGGCTTGGGAGCATTTGTAACAGTAGAGAAGAGAGAAAAAAATTCAATTCTTTGTACAGAATTGAATTTCTTCTAACTAGGGGAAATAAAACCCAACAGGTAGACTTATCCTACTGCTTGGCTCTGCTAGGTATTTTCAAGAAGATACAAACTAAATAAAAAATTGGGCCACTAGAGATTAATACAGAGGTTTCAAAAATAATCTAATAGTCCTATATTGAACTTCTCACTCCAATTCCTAGCCTAACTACAAATCTATATGCAATCAAAACTCTGCTAAACTACTGATATTACGATTTAGAATTAGGAATATTTAAGATTCTTCTTGCTGGGTTAAGTTGCTAAAGGAGTGCCTAGGCACAGGAAGTTTCCCCCCGCTAGGTAAAGTATTACACCTTTAAAATCCAGTTCACATGTCTTTTCCTTCTACCCCTCCAGCCCCTCACAAGACACTTACTATCTGGCATTTGTTTGTGGCAGATCCTTACCTTCAACCACTTGTCCCTTTTCGCCTCTGGAGCAAAAGTTTTTTATTCTTTCTTCTGTGTAATATCCTTACTTTGCATAGGCTCCCATTACTCTCATTATACTTTATTATAATAAATTTAAAAATTTATATGTCTGTCTCTACTACTATACATAGATTTCTCTGATACCAGGAACTGTGCCGTTTTTTTTAATCCCCCCACCCCCTGTGGTTTTTGCTTGCTGTCTGCTCTCTGTGTCCATTCACTGTGCATTCTTCTGTGTGTCTGTATTTATTTTTATTTTTTCCCTCTTCCCCCTTGCGGCTTGCTTGTTGGTTTTGCTCTGTTTTCATTCGCTACGTGCTCTTCTGTGTTTTTATTTATCCCCCTTTTTGTTGCGTCACCTTGCTGAGCTGGCTCTCCGTGGCGCTTGTGGGTTAGGTAGCACTCGGTGGCGCTTGAGGGCCGGCAACTTTCCACAGTGCGCAGGCGAGCCTGCCTTCACAAGGAGGCCCCGGGACGTGAACCCAGGGCCTCCTATATGGCAGATGGGAGCCCAACTGATTGAGCCACAGCCACTTCCCCTGTGTCATGCTTTTTGATCCCTAGTACATAGCACTATATAGCAGATATTATCAATAAATGTTTGTGAAATGAGTGAACAATGGATAAGTGTTCTATGGAAATCTACTCCCACTTCCAAACTCAGCTTATGCCCACACTGATGAACAGTGATCTTCAACCACTGGGATCACATTTTTCATTGAGTAAAGCAGAAAACTCCCTCCTTGTAAATATGCAATTAAATTTGGCATAATTTTGTGGAGTTCATGAAAACTTTGAAGCCACCTGAATACTTGATATGAGGGGCCCTTCTGAGAAGCAGATGTGGCTCAAGTGATTGAGCTCCCACCTACCACTTGGGAGGTCTGTGGTTTGGTTCCCAGAGCCTCCTAAAGAAGACAGCAAGCTGGTGCAATGGTCAGGAGCAAGTTGACACAACAAGATGATGCAACAAGAGACACAAGAAGAAAAACATGAGAGACACAACAAAGCAGGGAGCAGGGGTTCCCAGTGCCTCCTAGAGAGAATGAGCTAGACAATGAGCTGGTGTGATGGGCAGGTGTGGTGAGCTGATGCAGCAGGATAACGCAACGATACAAGAAGAAAAAACATAATAAGCAGCACAACAAAGCAGGGAACAGAGGTGGCTCAAGTGATTAAGTGCTTCCCTCACACATCAGAGGTCCCAAGTTCAGTTCCCGGTGCCTCCAAAAGAAACAAGGAAGATGAACACATACAATGAGGGGGGTGGGGAGAAATAAATTAGTAAAATGAATCTTTAAAAAAAAAGCCCTGCTACAGAAACATAGTAACTCCACTCTACTTTGCAAATTTTGTAATGGTCGAGTCTTGAAGAAACCATACCACCAAGCCAAATCTGTACCTGAATTTCATCACACTTGATTAGCTTTTCCACCTCTCCTTGACTTAGAAGAATGAATTCTTCATGCTGTACAACTTCAGGAAAATGCTTCTGGCTAAAAACCTCAGCTGCTTGCATCAGGTCAACACAATTGTGAGTTTCAGCAAAATCCCTGATACCCAGGCAATTAGAAGGGTCCAACTGACTTTCTAAGAACTCACAGCAGGCTTGCTTCACACCTAGGACAAATGCAGACAATGAATACTTCAGTATAGTGAGACCAACTGCTTTAAGAGACACTGGATCAATTAAACAAAAATGCCTAGAAAACTTTTGGGAATCATGCTATAAAATTAATTACTAATTCAGCATAATGTACCTAATTTCTACTGTATATTAAAGCTTACCAAAAGACTCTGTGAGGGAAAATAGGAGATGTTAATGACAATCTCATATTTTTCTAACTGAAAAGTACAGAAAATAAACTTAATTTCACAACTGTGCACTAAAGCAAGAGCTTCACACTGTTTCAATCATGTATTAAAAACTGAAAATGTTTCAATCATGTGTATATAAAAACTGAAACTAAGAGAAATAAAACTAGAAATTATCAAAGATAGACACTGAGAACTGGAAAGGGGAGACCATTGCTACTCCTGTGAAAACTTCAAACTCATTTTTATGCATCACTTTTAATTTTATTTTTGAATAATTTACATAGTTTAGAATTTAAAAGATACAAAGGATTTACCATGAAAAAGTCCCCTTAGCCTCCTTATCCCACTGACTACCTAGTTCTCTTTCCTTTAGGCAGTGAATAGTATCAATTTCTTGTCTTTCCTTCTAGGATTACATATATGTCAGGGAATCCATATATTATCTCCCCCTTCCAGTTTTTAGAAAATACTAAAATTGTAAATATTTTCTTGCATAGTCAAATTCTCATATTTGGAGATTTCCCTACATATCTAATGACAACTTATCTTTTGTTGCTCAAAGAGATAAAAGGGCAGGAAATATGAGTGCCTGCAGTCTATCATAATTTTCATGATTAGTTTACATCATTAATTTTAAACATTTGCAGAGCTACATTGGCATGAAGAACCACAATTTCTATGGTCTATACCTTTCAGCTGAAGCAGACAGGCTGCAGGCAGCAGTTCTTGTACATTCTCCACTGTCACATGTACTGTTTCTGTGTACACAAAGTCCAACAGGATTTCCATGGTAGAGGCAGTTAAACCTTGGATATCAACATAAGGTTTCCCCTTTTCTGAAAGCTGATAATTCAGAGAGTATTAAATAATAGTGGTTAGAATTTCAAAATATAAAGGCAAAATCTCATCTCTAAGAGTTGGAGGTGATGTCAATAATATTTATTCACTGAATACATACTTTAGAAAAAATTACAGTATCTTTTAATTTATATGAAGAAAATATGGCACATATTTGTAGCTTTTCAAATGAAAAGGTGGTTAACTGCATCCCAGGACTTACACAGTGGGGCGATGGCTTCCTGGAATATCAATTTTAATAGTAATTTAAAACACTGCTTTCATATATTTTTTTTCTGCTAAGGATATTTATTTTTAAATGTTAGATTCAAAAAATATAAGAGGTCCCCACATACCCCCCACCCCCCTCACCCTACTCCTCCCACATGAACAACCTCTTTCATCATTGTGGGATATTAATTGCACTTGGTGAATACATTTTAGAGCACTGCTGTACCACATGGCTAATGGTTTACACTGTAGTTTACACTCTCCCCCAGTCCACCCAGTGGGCCATGGCAGGACATACATTGTCCAGTATCTGTCCCTGCAGTACCACCCAGGACAACTCCAAGTTCTGAAAATGCCCCCACATCATATTTCTTCTTCCCTCTCCCTACCCTCAGCAGCTACTGTGGCCACTTTCTCCTGCTTTCATATTAAAACAAAGGTGTATGTATATAGAATAAAAGGCAAAGTTTCATGAACATACACTAGGGTCCACGAAATTTTATTTTTCATTTCCTACAAATAAAAGCTTTATTAGGCGATGATACAATCTCTTTAAAGGAAGTTGGCTCTTTGGTGCTCACCATTTCTTTCTTCAAACTTTATTTTCCAGTTCCCTTTCATTTATCACAGAATTATAAATTAATTTGCTATTATACATCAAGCATCTTTCACTTTACATGTCCCGCCCTTGTTTAAAAATATATTTCTGTTCAATCGCATACATTAAAACCACATTACACTGTCAAAACTCTAGACATCATTTTATTCTTCTCTGCTGTTTGAGACCACAATTCTGCCTTTTATGAGTTATTTTAATCCAATGCTTTTTAAAAAAAATTTATTTCTCTCCCCTCCCCCCCCACCCTGGTTGTCTGTTCTCTATGTCTATTTGCTGTGTCTTCTTTGTCCGCTTCTGTTGTTGTCAGCGGCATGGGAATCTGCGTTTTCTGTTGTGTCATCTTGTTGTGTCAGCTCTCCGTGTGTGCGGCACCATTCTTGGGCAGGCTGCACTTTCTTTCGTGCTGGGTGGCTTTCCTTACGGAGTGCACTCCTTGCATGTGGGGCTCCCTTACACGAGGGACACCCCTGCGTGGCACGGCACTCCCTGTGCGCATCAGCACTGTGCATGGACCAGCTCCACATAGGTCAAGGAGGCCCGGGGTTTGAACTGCGGACCTCCCATGTGGTAGACGGATGCCCTAACCACTGGGCCAAGTCCACCGCCTCTAATGCTTTTTGTGTGTGTGTGGGGGGGAATTGACTTGGGACCTCCTATGTGGAAAGTCAGTGATCAACCACTGAGCCACACTGGCTCCCTGAGTTGGTTTTTTTGTTTGTTTTGCCTGTTGCTTGTTTTCAAGGAGCCGAACCCAGGACCTCCCATCTGGGAAGTAGTCACTCAACTGCTTGGACCACAACCTGCCCCCCCACTACATTTATTTATTTATTAAAGATTTATTTTCTTTTTTTTCTCCCCACCCCCTCATTGTTTGCACTTGTTGTATCTGTTTGTCTTCCATGTTTCTTTAGGACACAATGGGAATAGAACCTGGGACTTCTGATGTGGGAGGGAGGTGCCTAATTGCTTGAGCCACCTCTGTCCCCTGCTTTGTTGTATCTCTCAATATATTTTCCTTCTTCTGTCTCTTGTTGCATCATCTTGTTGCATCAGCTTGCCACACCTGTGATGCCAGTCTGCTGTCTTCTTAAGGAGGCACTAGGAACCGAACCAGGGACCTCCCATGTGGTGGACATGAGCTCAATCTCTGGAGCCACATCTGCTCCCCCCAAATGCATTTAAAATGTTTTTTAATAATCAATGGCTTTTAGTATAATTACAAGGTTGTGCATTCATCACCACAATCCATTTTAGAACATTTTCATTTGAACTTTTAAAATAGAATTAAAATCTCAAAGAAATTTCATGCTTGTAGAAGACTCCTGTAGGTTATACCTCAGACTTTTCAGGAGTAGCCAGACCCTCTCACCTGTCCTGTCACTACATTTAGTGATAACAATACAGTGGAACATGGAGGTCATTCTAAGGGGCCTTCTGCTGTAACATGGAATACAACTGCAAAGTTGGATATTTTTTCAAAATATTGGGTTGACTATTTTGGGAGTACTAAATTGTTGGGGATATATTTCATCTAGAATATATTTTGTGATCTAAAACTAATTACCCTATGAAAATTTTACTAGAACTTAACCTTAATTTAGAAACCCATATCACTCACAAAACTCCAGTGTACTTCCATTATGAACTAAATGGTCATATCAACTTTGATTGCTGAATCAGCCCAGAGTAATAATCAAAAAGCATTCTCGGGAAGCGGATTTGGCTCAACTGATAAAGCGTCCACCTGCCACATGGGAGGTCCAGGGTTCAACCCAGGCCTTCTGACCTGTGTAGTGAGCTGGCCCACGCACAGTGCTGAGGGTGCAAGGAGTGCCATGCCACGCAGGGGTGTCCCCTGTGTAGGGGAGCCCGTGTAAGGAGTGCGCCCCATAAGGAGAGCCGCTCCACGTGAGAAAAGTGCAGCCTGCCCAGGAGTGGCACTGCATTCACGGAGAGCTGATGCAGCAAGATGATGCAACAAAGAGACACAGATTCCTGGTGCTGCTGACAAGAATACAAGTGGACACAGAAGAACACACAGCAGGTGGACAAGGAGCAGACAACTGGGGGGGCAGGGCAGTGGAGAGAAATAAATCTTAAAGAAAAAAAAAGGCATTCTCTACCAAAATCAAGAACAAAATTAATCCCTAGCATTGAAAAACATCACTAGCGTCGAGTACCCAGAATATAAAAAGAAGAACACTTAATCTTGGCAACAAAAAGACAAACCATCAATTTAAAAGTGGGCAAAGGATTTGAATTGACATTTTTACAAAGAAGACATATAAATGGCCAACTAGACCATGTAAAGATGCCCACCATCATCAGTCAATAGGCAAATGCAAATCAAAACCATAATGAGGTACCACTTCACACCCCTTGAATGGCTATAATTAAAAAAATGGAAAATAAGTATTGGCAAGGATGTGGAGAAACAGGAACTCATATATTGCTGGTGGGAATGAAAAATGGTTCAGCTGCTATGGAAAAGTTTGGTGGTTCCTCAAAAAAGTTAAACAGAATTAGGACATGACCCAGCAACTCTACTCCTAGGTATATAAAAGAACTGAAAACAGGAGTTTAAGCAAATACGTATACACATATGTTCATAGCAGCACTCTTTTCAAAAGGTGAAACAACTCAAATGTCCATCAGTGGCTGAAAGGATAAACAAATTGTGGTATATGCATACAACGAAATAGTATTCAGTCATAAAAAAGAATTAAGTACTTGATACATGCTATGACATGGATGAACCTTGAAGATATTATATTAAGTGAAAGAAGCCAGACACAGAAGGACAAACGTTGTATGATCTCATTTATAGGAGATAATTAGAACATGCAAATTTATATAGTTAGAATATATGTTACCAGGGGTAGGGTAAAGGTGGGGAATGGGGAGTTAATTCTTAATTGATAAGAGTTTTTGTTTGAAGTGATAGAAAAGTTTTAGAAGGAAGCAGATGTGGCTGAAGCAATTGGGCATCTGCCCACCGCATGGGAGGTCCTGGGTTTGGTTCCCAGTACCTCTTAAAGAAGATGAGCAAGAGAGTGAACTGGCATGGCAAGCTGGCATGGCGAGCTGACTCAACAGGATGACGCAGTGAGATGACATAGCGAGATGATGCAACAAGGAAACACAATGAGAGGCACAACAAGCAGGGAGCAGCTCAAGCAATTGGGCCCCTCCTCCCATATGGGAGGTCCTGGGTTCGGTTCCCGATGCCTCCTAAAAAATGAAGATGAGCAGACACAGAGAGCACATAATGAACAGACACAGAGAACAGACAGTGAGTGCAAAGCAATGAGGAGTGGGGAAGAAATAAAATAAATAAAATAAAATTAAAAAAAGAGAAAAGTTTTGGAGATAGAGGTAGTGGTTGTACAACTCTGTGAATGTACTAAATGCCACTGACTTGGTCACTTTAAAATGGTTCACTTTACGTAATATAAATTTCAGATCAATTAAAAAGTTACTAGCACATTATTTTGGAAAAATATATTACATTTTATTAACATTTTAACACAGTACAAGTATTTATAAACAATGCCTTAACATTCATTACTAATGATACTAGAATATATAAATATATTTTTCATAGATGTTTCTCATTCAATAAATAAGTTTATTAAACAGCTAAATGTTTAAATATGGAAATGGCTATACTACATGATAAATTAGAGCAATTATAATATAATTTTACATTTATACTTTCCTTTGCAATTTTTTAAAGTACTTCTCAAATACTATTATTTTATTTGATTTTTGCAGCAACCTGGTATGGTAGCTTGGTCTGATATTACTGCCATTTAAAAGACCTAAGGGCTCATTCTTTTTACCATTCTATGGTTCAGGCACACGTCTGAGTGGCAAAGAACTATCTGCTGGTTGGAATGTTCACCTCAAAAAAGCTTACTGGTATGAGGACGGGGACAAGACCCTTCTACAAACTGTGGGTGGCATTAGGCCCTGGAAGAGTTGGTCATACTACACTTAGAAAGCACCCTTTGATGTTATTCAACATATTCAGATTACAGTGATGCTCCAGTTTATCACCAGTCCTGAGGAATTCAGGTTCCCCTGGGGCAATTTCAGGTTCTCCTGATGCTTTATTCATCTGTCTTCTATAAACTGCTTCTGATACTATGGTAAATGAACATATACAAGACTGGTATGATGCATCATGGATGTGAACCCATTATCCAATGAACTGATTTCACCCTCAAGGTACCCACAAATATACCAAAGGTCCAGGTGCGGGAAGGAGCTGAAAGTGAAGCGGCTTTTTTCCAAATGACAAATGAAGACTCCAGCCTTAAGAGGTGCTGTCAGTAAGCAGCTTGTTCACTGAAAAAGCCCAGCACCTTGCTGGAGCCCAAGCAATGATTTGAGGGAAATTCTTGAGGTATATTTCTGCTGGACTCCAGTCTGCCATTAAAGGAACTCAAATCTTGGAGAACATTTCAAGGCAATCCAGTCTAGCTGTTCAAATTAGAATACAATTCAGCCTTTATACTGTCTCCAAATAAAGTATTTTTAATCTTAAAAAAAAAAATCTAAGATTCAAAGAAATTATATGGCTTGACCAAGGTCACTTAACTAGGAAGAAAAAAATAAAACCCAAGTTCTTTTACTTTGGTCCTGTGATCTTTCATTGGACCAGATTTGGGGAGTATTTCAGGATTAGACAAGAACTCTGAAACCATCTATTTCAATACTTTTATTTTATAGATCAACCAAAATGAGGTTATATGGTTGTCAGGGTTCACTCAGAACTGCTAAGAAAGCTAGGCCTGGAATCCAGGTCTCTGGACACTCTCCTTTAAACCAGTCACTCTTAAAAAAATAAAGACAAAACCATCTGGCATTTTCTAGCCTCATCTCATTTTTTAAAGAGTTACTATAGTCAACCACCACACCAGGGAGCCAAGAGTGTCTTCAACTGAAAGCAGGAGAATTGCATCCAGCATCCATGTGGAATCTAAGCCTCCTCTTGATATAGATGAGGAGTGGATACAACCATTCTAAGGTCCACAGGATGGAGGAATACAGTATGGATTAGAGTGGACTTATTGATATTCTATTCATGAATTATTGTGATTAGTAATCGAAGAAAATGTGGCATTGGTGTGGAGAAAGTGGTCATGGTGGCTGCTGGGGGTAGGGAGCAGGAGGAAGAGATGTGATGTGGGGGCATTTTCGGGGGTTGGAGTTGTCCTGGGTGGTGCTGCAGGGACAGTTACCGGACATTGTATGTCCTCCCATGGCCCACTGGGTGGACTGTGGGACAAGTGTGGGCTATGGTGTGGACCACTGCCCATGAGGTGCAGCAGTGCTCAGAGATGTATTCACCAAGTGCAATGAATGTCTCATGATGATGGAGGAGGTTGTGGTGATGGGGGGAGGAGTGGAATGAGGGGGGTGGGGGGTATATGGGGACCTCATATTTTTTTAATGTAACATTAAAAAGATAAAGAAAAAAAAAAGTTATTATAATATGGTCACTGATGAGAAAAAAAGAACAGAACCCCATGCTAATTTCTACATGTGTAGCAAGAAGGTGAAAATGGACTAATTTTCTTCAAGCTGTCAAAGAACAGTATGCACAATATATAATTAGCTGTAAGCAATCCTAGTCCATTAGTATTTCATTCTCAGCAGCTGCTGGGTGATATATTCCTAACCCAGTCAAATGCCAACTGCTTCTAATGCTCCTTGGCAGATACTGTGGAGGATGGTATAGGATATGGATCTGTAATATCATATTACACAAGATCCTTTTAAAATTAGCCTGGTTTAGCTGGAATGACCTGCCAGGTTTCTGCTTCTCCTAAAAGCCATGTGACTGAGCAATGGCTCACAGCATCATAAGAAAACTATTTTAGCTTTCAAATCAGATGATAGAACATAAAAATCTGTATTTCAAAAGCTGAGGAGGCACAGTAGTTAAAAACTGTTTGGGCTTCAGAATCAGAAACTTGAGAATTAAATCCTACCTTTACAAGCCATGTGACTTTGAGCAAATCATTTAATATATGAAACTGTTCTTTCATTGGTAAAATGGGATGTTAACACCCACATCTAGGATGAGTGCGATATGCATAACAATCATATAGCATAATATATGGCTAGTAATACCTTTCCTATTCAGATCCAGCAGCAATATCTAAGGTGATGGGATCAACTAAAGAAAATACTGACGGCGAATAAGATTTTTAAAAATGTGTTTTTATGATGAAGTATTTCAGATATATAAATAAATATGGATAAATGATATAATAAACACTGGTGTACCCACCACTCAGCTTAAGAAACCAAGATAATTTATTTAAATCTCTTTGTAAAACCAGACTTGGATCTTGGAAAAAAAAATTGAGGTCTTTTCCTCTATTCTTTCTGAATACCTCATAATATATTCAGCAGCCTTATCCTATATTTTGTGTTTTGCCAGGCAATGATAAAAGAGTTTTTCCTAATGCTTTGTGAGCATTTACCTGTCAAGCCTAATTTTTCCTAGTTCCTTTGTTAACTGCTTAAGCAGTATCTTTTCCAATTTATAACCTAAATACCTATAAGTATTAGTCCTCTTCTTTCCTAATTAAAATTTCCCTAAAAGCTACAATGGTAGGATGGATACTGATTCTCTGTACCTATTGTCAGGACTCAGGAAATAAAGACTGAATTCAACTCCTTCTCCCTCCCATCCCCCCACCCCTTGGTATCCCTTTTAAAATATGAAACATTAGAAGGAGAAAAATAGCAAAATAAAATTTAAAAACACTAAGTAAAATCCAATAGCTAATATTTAAGTATTTACTACATGCTGGACATTGTTCTAAGTACATTACATATAATTTCTCAAATTATCTTTGCAATAACCCTGCATTATTATACATTACTATTATCATAATTTTAGGGAGGAGGAAACTAAGGCATGGTCAGGTTAAGCAGTAGATCTTACTCAGAGCTTGTCTAACCCCCACACTACTGAAATTTATATTATATCAAACTTCTATTTTATTCAGTGAAAAGAGACAACTGTAAGGTTACATGCACGAATTTCATTTGTGGGGAGATAAGTTACTTACCTCACTAGTGAACATGGCGCAGAAGTAGTCGCTACAGGCAGCCAGCACAATCCGGTGGGCGGGGAAGTCTTTCTGCTCCACTCTCAATGTCACATCACAGAGGGTATTGCTCTTCCTGAGGGAGTTCATTGAATTAAGGATGGATTTAGCATGAGTATTTGTCATTATGTCTTTGGGGGCCATAATGCCTCCCATCAAGCAATATGGAGAAAGAGGAAAGGGAATCCTTGGGTCCTGCAACTAAAAGAGAAAAAAACCAGTGAGCATTTTTGAAGGACTGGAGGAAATGGAACATACTCTATTAGCTTTAAAAACCCAGGAACTTAAGAGGAGGCATCCTCAGACCTAAACATCCACTAGAGTACGCCTTCACTTGGAATCACTGCCACAAACTAGCCACCAGCGATCCCAAGTAAAAATGATCTCTTCTTCCTTTGAAGTCCTATGTTGAGTGTCTCTACCACTTGACATTTTTATTATTATCAATACTAAACTGTATTGTCAGCAGAAACTGAACATCCCTTGCATATTTTCACAAGATTGTCTCAAATGAGGAAATGATAAATTCTTTAAAAGGTAGGATTTCACTACTAACTTATACCCATCAATAGATAAGTACTTAGAGGGATCCTGTCTTGTATCTTTCTATTGTAGCAGGTGCACAATAAATGTTCAATTGAATGTTAAGAAAAAAAAATTGTGCATTCAACTTAGAGCAAGAAAGGTCAGTCAATGAAAATGATCTTTCTCCAAAGAGGTATGCAAAGACTTATTTATGATGACCCCCAAATATATCAGGACTTCTTAAAATGAAACATGAAATGAGGACCCAGAGCCTCTATGAACAAAGGAAACTACACAAGCTAACGATGGACGTTCACATGATTAAGCTATTGAAGCTCTTCAAGAGAAGGGTTTTCCTTCAAACTCTGTTATTTGTAATATCCATCAACATCAACAAAACAAATATTTGTAATTTTTCTATATTCAAACAAAAAGTCTTATTAGGATTACAAACCTATCAAAACACTACTAACTTTACTGCCATAGCTTGTCACTTTCAAAGTTCACTTTATGTGTGAATTAAATGAACTCATTAATAAATTACACATAAAAACCAGCTTAAGTACTTTCTTGATTGTTGACAAGGTTTAGTCACACTTAAAAAAGCCCTCATTACTATCCCAAATTCTCATCTACTTCTGTTTTACAGTCAGCATATTTTTCTGTAAGCATTGTGGATAATCCCTCTAACAATTCTCTGCAAGATCCACTGTACCGAAAAGGAGGTGATTTGTTGAGGCATATGATGTTTTTCAAAAGGATTTTCCTTAAGCCAACTTAGTTTCAAATCTGGGATGTAAGAAAGACCTGAACTAATATGGCCCACCTTATTACTAGATTCAGAGTTTCAGCGTCAAAACTGACAGAAACCGTAAGGCAGAGCGGTCTACCTCCTTGATCTTCAAGCTGTCATCAGACAAAGTCTCAGTCGCATCCCTCACGCTCATCTTTGAGTGACCTATTCTAGAACTTCCGTTAAGATCTGAATAGAGGGGTTCAACCACGGAAGAATTCGGGAATGGGGGCAAATTCCGGAAAGGCTAAAATTCGAGATGGAAGAAAAAAAGAAGGGGAAGAGCTCTCTTCCTCTTACAGATATTGGAGGGGCGGTGGGGCGCAGGAGAGAGTACGGAGCTAGGTGACAGATGTTCCCTAGCCTTCCTACTCTCCCAGGCGTCCCTTCCATTTCGCCTAGGAAGGAGACGACGAAGGGGGTTAGGGCCACTACCGGGAATTAAAAGGTAGGAAGGAAAGTGCTGACTGCCTCCACCTCCGTGCAACTCACCTCGGCTCCCGGGCCCACCCAGCCGCGCCGGGCCCGTCCCCCGCCCGTGAGGGTGGGGTGGGGCGCGGGGCTAGCAGGCGGCCCACGATGAGCCGAACCGCCGCCGCCGCCGCTGCCCCAACCCGTAGGCTCCGGAGCCGTCACCGTGGTTGTCGCCTTTCTCGTCTCTGCGACCGCGCGAAGTGATGACGTAACGCAGCTGGAGGCTCGCCCTCTTCCCTCCTCCGGGTATATGTCACGTGAGCAGGCTGGTTCACGTGACCTGAATCTACCCAGGTGCCCAGCTTTGGTGCGCTTGGTGAAAGCCGCAGGGAAAAAGGCAGCGCAGAGTCGGGTGGAGCGGGGAGGGCGATGTACAGCTCGCCAGCTCGGTGTTTGGCTGAGGCTGAGCCCCTTTTCCCCACGGCTCACGAGGCAGACTAGATTGAGAGGATTCCAAGGATTTGTAAGCTAAGGTTCTGATCGCAGAGTATGTTTTACCTGCCAGGTATTCAGGAACCCTCTCACATCGAGAAAACCCACGGAGGATTCAAGTTTCTTCAGGTCCATTGTCCACAACGGCCTTTTCGGGCCGTCCTCCGCTCTGGCGAGACACCTCTGATTCCTGCGATTCACCGACCCTAGCATTCTCTGCATCATAATGGACCCAGTCATCACCCCTGAAGTGATTCTGCTTTCTCTCCACCCCAAGACAATTGGAAGGAATTTGCTGCCACTCAAAGTTGGACACTGTTTCAACTCCCTTCATTTAAATACTAGATAGAGTGAGGTGGTCAATAAATATTGGTTTTCTCTCAGATCCACCTTCTCTGGTCGTCTATACTGAAAAATAAGCACGCAGCCATCAGCAAGGGACTTACATTATTTTCCTCATCTAGAAAATGGACGGAGTTGGATCAGATGTGTTTCTTATTTCCTTCCATTTCTATACTAGTTGGTTGCAAACTCATATGCTCCCAGAGACCAGGTAGGTGACTCCTATGAGTGAAGCAGGCTAAGTAGGGACAATAATTGTGTAACACAGCTTTCTCTAGAAAGACATAGCTGCTATTTAGCTCCAGTTGAGTGTTCCCACTGTACAGGCCAAGCAAAACATGTTTATGGACATTCATGGCCTGCAGGTCACCAGTTTGTGACTTTTGCTAAGAGTGCCTTATGTTTTATTATTTTAAAATTTTTAAATGGTTTGCACTCAATAGCAAATATAAATAAAATAATACATAATATGGAAGAAAAAGAATCATAGTACAACACGCAGATACTATTATCTAGTTGGAGCAAAAGAATATAAACTTTACCATTGATACATGCTACATGATCTCCCCCTCACACTGTTCCTTACCACTTCAGATATAACCATTATTCTGAATTAACAGAACTTTCATGTTTTACCATTTGCTTGTATACTTAAACTATCTTCGTAGTTTTGCAAATTCCTAAATGCAATCATACAATATGTATTCTTTAAGTTGCTTTCCTCCCCACACTTATTTCTGAGATTCAACTGTTGTCATTGTAATTCATTTTCACTGTTAGTATATCATTATATGAATAAACCAAGATTTATTTTTCCATTTAACAGTTTGGACATGGGTTGTTTGCAGTACTTTGCTATCTCAAACATCTGCTATGCACCTTTTGGTACAAGCACAAGTTTCTCAAGGGCAGTGTTTTTCAAAGTGTGAAGTGTGACCCAATAATGAGTTATGAAACCATTTTAGTCAGAACTGGCATTTTAAAAAATTAAGTAATCCAGAACAGCTATGCAATCCATTGCATCTCATAATGTGTTGCTGCATGGAATGTTTGGGTCTTATAACGTGTATATACTATATGAACATCTGCATGAAGTGGTGATACCAATGGACACCTTCACCAGCAGCATCTGATCTGCTCCATATCTGTGCCAACAATTAATATTATTAGACTTTTAATTTGTGCCAATTTGTTTGGAGTGAAATGGTATGTAATTGTGGTAAATTACATTTCCCTATCACCACCTGAGGTGGAGACACTTTTCCTGTTTGTTGGCTGAGTTGGATTACTTAAAAAAAAAAAAATCTGCTTTTCCAGCTGTACAAATTTGAAGTGAATCCAATTTTATTACCCAAGAAGACTCTCCAACTGCTTATATTAGCTGAGAAGTGATTGCTGCTGGGCTTTACATTATCCACTGGGCAGAACTCATGTCAGGTTGAGTACAATTCCCAAAGACACAAAAAAGGCATTGGATGACCCCTTATGAGACAACATAAGCAAGGCAGTGTTAACAGAACTAAACTCTAAAAATATATACTTTTGATAGTCATAAGAGATATATCCCAACATCTTTGAGAATCTTCTAATTATTGGATACCATTATAGCATACTAATTTTCCTAATGTCTGTGCAATGGGTAGAGAAAAATAAGCTGTATTGAGGAGCAGATGCTAGGAATTCAGGTATGCTCATTTATTGGCCCACACATACCACTCTGTCAGAGCTTATGATTCAAATATATGTCTCAGCAGAATCAGAAACTATTACAGATCTTAGACCTTTGGGGTATGCAAATAGTTGAGACCACGAATGTTAAATCTTTGAATGCCAAGTATCTTCTTTACTTTATTATCATCATACTCTTTGCATCAAGATACACAGCAATGATAGCAGGTTTCTTTTTAAAGCTTAGTATTAAATATTAAATATCTTTTCCCATTTTAATTTTACATTACTCTGCCAAGGAAAAAAAAATTAAAACTCAAGTTATTTGAGGCCTGGACATACTTCCATGATTAGCCGGGCTATGTAAAAGTTGGTGGCTTTGTTCTTGCTGCTTTGTATGTAGATCCAGGCCCTAGAAAGATGTGACCAGGTTATAATTGTTTCTGAAAAGTGTGCTACAAAAATGGATGGCCTGTTATAAGCCAGGTTACAAAGTAAGGATGGGGATAAGGGAGGGACATTTTCTTTCAGAAACGATTTCTGAAGAGTCCCAGTCCATTATTCTTCCCCAAAATGGTTTGAGGAGGGGCTAAAATCTCAACATGAGCTTCAAAGTACTGTCTCTTTAAGGGAACCATAGTTGCCTTACCAAGGAAGGAGAAGGTCAAGTTAGATGATCACCTCCCACCCCAACTAGGGAACTGCAAATGGAAAGTTTATAGCCCAGAGGGTGTGAAAGTGGGCTGAAGCTTAGTTGATACTGAATTCTCTAAGAGGTTTCTTCTAGAAACAGACAACTCAGACTCTTCCTCTCACTTCAGCAAAGAAGTTATTTTTAAAAGCACTTGGGAAGTTCCTCCGCCACCCCTCTGGTGGGAAGGCTCAGAGAAGGGAATCATCAGTACAGCCACCTTCTAGGCCATAACGGAATTCCTGAAGATTGGAGACCCCATAGAAGTGTACAAAGGCGGCTGCCACCACCAGCACATGGAAAATCTGATGAGACTGGAACTACAGGAACAAAAAAAGAGAAGAGACTTTAGTATAATGGCAAGGAGGGAGCAGAAATAAGAGAGAGAAAGCATTTGACTCTTTTCTTTTGGTTTCTCCTAAAAAAATTTTTTTTACACCAAAAAGGTGATATGTTTGTTACAGACAAGTGATACACCAAAACGTTAATTTTGGTTATTTTTTCAATTTTTTTTTTCTATATATATATGGAACTCCCCAATATTACAAGATTCCTATGTTTCTTAATCCCTTTTTACTTAACTTTTAACTTTGTTTTGGTCAGTCACCATCACAGGCCCTACTGGAAGAGTCATTTCTTACCCATATGTCAAACTTTCCAGGGAAGAAGCGCTCAGGAATTCGAGCAGCATAAAGGCCAGCTCCAGTGATGTACATCACAGCCATGAGGAAGAACCAGCCCATCTGGCCCACTGTGGTGGCCTTGACAAAGCCCTCAGCAATAGTAAAGTGCATGGTGGGCACAACACCACTCAAGCCAAGTCCCAGGAACACTCCTGATCAAAGCAAACATAAGATCTTCAAACAAGGAAATATGTGGAAGTCACTGTTGTAGTACTCTAGACTCTAAATGTTTATGATATTTAGCTATTTTTAGATGAACTATAAATATTTAGGAAATTTAGCCACAAATGGGTAACAGCAGATAATTATTCCAAATCCAAAATGGGAAGAGGCTGTGTGCTTATATAGCTATTACCTTTTAAGGAACATCAAGAATGAACATCTTAAATCCTTCATTATCTGTTAAAGAGCCTATGCAAGAATGGTATGTAAAACCCTCTCATGGCTGACTTAGGTACAGAGTCTAGATTTTAAGGCTTCAGTTGGCTAAACAGATCACCTGGCTCCCAAGCCAGAGAATAAGAAGACAGGTTTTCCATTGAGACCATAAGAAGCTTAGCCAGGACTCTGACTTGAGTAGATAGATATACCCAGCTTATAAGTTATCCACTGGGGAGCAGATGTGTCTCAAGAAGTTCAGCACCTGCTTCCCACATGGGAGGTCCCGAGTTTGGTTCCCAGTGCCTCCTGAAAAAGCAAAAACAACAAGCAAAACAAATGTAAAAACCAACTCAAGAAAGCCGATGTGGCTCAGTGGTTGACTGCCGGCTTCCCACATACGAGGTCTTGGGTTTAATTCCCGGCACAACTCAAAAAAAAAAAAAAAATTGTTCATTGCTGCTGGGACACACAAATAAAGCTATACAAGGGAACAATGGGTACTGTATCAACACCACTGCACTAGACATAACTTGAAAGCAGGAACTACTGTCTCCATCTCCCTATTGAAGACAGTTGGCATTTGATAAATATTTAATTCTTTATAACTGAAGGTTAAAACATAGCAGATATTAAGTCTAAAGGGAACGAAGACTAGTGGTAATTGGTGGCTGCTGCAAGTAATAAAAACTTAAAAAGTCGAAACATGTTTGTGATTTTAAATATATCAGTTGTTACCTATGTTTATGGTCAAGTTATTTTACTCATCAAACCAAATCTTCCCAACAACTCTGGGTGTTTTAATTTTAACCCCTTTGTTTGAGTACTTGAGATCAAGGTCACTAAAATAATGGTGGCAGCTACTTTTTTTTTTTTTTTAAGGAAGTACCAGGGCTTGAACCCAGGACCTTGTGCATGGGAAGCAGGTGCTCAACCACTGAGCTATACCTGCTCCCCAATAAGAGTTGGTTTTTTCATTTGTTTTGTTTTTAGGAGGTCCTGGGGATTGAACCCAGGACCTCATTCATGGGAAGCAGGGCTCAACCACTTGAGCTACACCTGCTTCCCGACATTTAAAAAAAATAAATTTATTTATTTATCCACTCCCCACCCCAGTTGTTTGACCTCACTGTCTGCTCGTCTTCTTTTTTAAGAGGCACCAGGAACTGAACCCAACATCTCCTATGTGGGAGGGAAGTGCCCAATCACCTGAGCCACATCTACTCCCTGCTTGTTAGGTCTCCTGTTGTATCTCCTTGTTGAGTTAGCTCACCGTGCCAGCCCATTGCTTCAGTTCACTGTCTTGCTTGTCTTCGTTAGGAGGCACAGGGAACCAAACCTGGGACTTCTCATGTGATAGGGAGGCGCACCACTGCTTGAGCCACATCTGCTCCTTACATTTTTTTAAAACTACCTTTTTTTTTTTAAGATTTAAAAAAAAAAATTTCTCTCCCCTTCACCACCCTGTTGTCTGCGCTCTCTGTCCATCCACTGTGTGTTCTTCTGTGACCACTTCTATCCTTATCGGTGGCACTGGGGATCTGTGTTTCTTTTTGTTGTGTCATCTTGTTGTGTCAGCTCTCCGTGTATGCAGGGCCATTCTTGGGCAGGCTGAACTTACTTTCATTCTGGGCGGCTCTCCTTACGGGCTGCACTCCTTGTGTGAAGGGCTCCCCTACGCGGGGGACACCCCTGCGTGGCACGGCACTCCTTGAGCGCATCAGCACTGTGCATGCGCCAGCTCCACATGGGTCAAGGAGGCCCAGGGTTTGAACCACAGGCCTCCCAGGTGGTAGGCGGATGCCCTATCCATTGGGCCAAGTCCACTTCCCTTAAAACCATCTTTAACCAAGTATAAAAGCAGTCATATCCATGATTGCAGTTAATTGACCCATTGGGTAATTATCTATTAACATTCTACTAAAATAGTATGAAACTTAGGAGAGAATTGAGCTTTGAGAATCCATGCTATTTTGAGAGCTCTAAACACAAATCAAGATTTGAATGGGGTTCCCAAACTATAAACCTTAGGGTCCAGGTGGAGCCTTTCAGGACCAAGCCCCAAAGATACTTAGGAGGTTCGACCTATGTGTATTCACCCACCTGCTCTTGTCTGTCGGTGTTTAGGAGTGGCAAACCGGTCCCACTGTGCCACAATGATGGCAGAAATCCCCAGAACACAGACGATGGAGAGGTAGATGAGCCGTGGCTGTGGGGAGCAGTAGAAGGAGTAATAGAGCCAGGGGACAAAGCTCCCCATAATCAGCAGAGCGATCCCTGAATAGTCCAGTCTAAAGAAAGAGCCACAAAGATGAAACAAATCAGTGGGAAAAACAAATTCCTATGGTTCATTTAACAGGCTCATTCTTTTCTCCACCTGCTCCCGGGCTTGACCATTCCCAGTCTTCCTTTAATTCCCATAAAATCTACATTGTATCCTGGATCAAAATTCCACAATGTCAAGCACTTCTATTTTACAGTGGAAACGTTTCTAAAGAATCCTTGATCAAAGAACTTTATCCCTTTTCCTTAGTTGTGAATAGCTGTGTCCTCACAGTTGATATTTATATTTAGGAGTTCTGTCACAATTTAGCTAGTTTCCCAGCACTGTACTCAAAAAGAGCTCTGAATATTCCCCAATTCAGATAAGCTGGGTTTTAAAAACAAAACCTTCAGATTGGGAGTATTATTAGGGGTTACTTTAGCTTTCTGTTTTAGCGTGACTTTTAAAAATGATAAGAATGTGTTCTTGTTACTGTTGTTATTGGGGGGAAAAAATTAACCCACCATTTTTACCACCAAACTATCATCACTACCAATAACAAAAATCCAAGCAAACAAACAAACAGAACCCTATGCTCAGTGTGGGGGAAGCATTAGATGGTGGACATCTGGGACTTCCAGCACTGCATGGGCAGCAAAGATAAGCTTCCCTTGACTGGTGCATAGGAGCATAAGCAGAAGGAAGCACAGGGTGCTTTACCACACCCTGCTCTGGCTTGGGCCAACAGGAAGGTAAGCTAGTACTGGGTACAAAGTCTTGGAACAGAAACTTGGCAACTTGTATTCCAAGTTTCACAAAGGATGAGTCATACACCTTTACATGTGCAGGTAGAAAAAAGCTTCCTCATCCACAAAACAAAAAGCCTCTCCTCTGGCATATCTGAGAATATTTAGGACTTATTGGAGTATCCAGCACCCAATCAGTACAGGGTTCGCAAGGTGTGACAAAAGTGCATGGTCTTTTCCTACTGATGTTCTTTTGACTCACTTGGAAAAAGTCCGAGAGACTTTCTCTGAATGACAATAGACGGTGTGAAAGAGCCAGGAGAAACTGAGGCAGAGCACTGCACCCAAAAAAAACATCCCAAAAACCACCTTCTCCTGTAGAGGGGCCATGAAGTACATATTTGGTCTGAGCATGGTCAAGATTCCCAAAAAGAGAAACAGCACGAAACCTACAAGAGGAAAGAAAAAAAGAAAAAAGCCTGTGAAGAAAAAGGGTATGTGTGTGCTTTGACAGTGTCACATAATTAATGGTATTAAATCAGTGCGCTATAAGGGAAATACAGTCTAACATTTCAGGAGAAAACAGCACCAGCACCAGTCGTATTTCTATATTCAGAAAGAAAGACCATTTTGTTGAAATGCTGGCATTTCTTTACAACAGGAAATCATGAAGTAGAATTAATTGCCTCCATCCAGAACAGTTCTGCAAGGGATCATAAGAGAACATCTAGTTCCAATTCCCCAAGTCTTAAAGATCAGTGATCAAAGGTCAACCAAGGGAAGCGGACTTGGCCCAATGGACAGGGCATCCGCCTACCACATGGGAGGTCCTCAGTTCAAACCCTGGGCCTCACTGACCTGTGTGGAGCTGGCCCATGCACAGTGCTGATGCGTGCAAGGAGTGCCATGCCACACAGGGGTGTCCCCGCGTAGGGGGGTCCCATGCGCAAGGAGTGCGCCTCGCAAGGAGAGCCACCCAGCATGAAAGAAAGTGCAGCCTGCCCAGGAATGGCGCCGCACACAAGGAGAGCTGACACAGCAAGATGATGCAACAAAAAGAAAACACAGATTCCCAGTGTCGCTGATAAGGACAGAAGCAGTCACAGAAGAACACACAGTGAATGGACACAGAGCGCAGACAACTGGGGTGGGGGAAGGGAAGAGAAATACATAAAAAAAAAATCTTAAAAAAAAAAAAAGGTCAACCAAGGATACAGGTACTCTAAAGACACAATTCCAGCTATCAATCCATCAGAACAACCTTGTTTTTCCTTCCCATGGACAAGGCTATATGATCCCTTCGCATTTAAAGAGATAAGAAGTTGGAATTTCCCCCCATCTCAATCACTTACCAAGCAGATGGGTCCAGATGTTGCCAGTTTCAGTATGGATGCGGAAGATGCTCTTGAAGCAAGCCCGAAAGGAGGGCATGGGTGGTCTGTGGCCATGTAGCAGGTAGTCATTGTCCTTTAGCCAGTCAGGGAGCACATCATATGGGATGACCCTCCAACGTCCTTCCCAGACCTAGAATATATACCCTTTCTATGCAGTGCCTTAGAGAATACTAGCTTCTCCAAGGACAAGGGATAACGGAGAAGCTTTGGATGGTCCCAGGTAATAGAGGGATACCCAAGGCAAAGCATGAGTGAAACTCACACAGTACTGACCCATATTTTGACCATTTTAGTGAATGAAAGCAAAGAAATGGGAATGAAAAATAAGGCTTTTAAAAATCTACAGATCCTTCTTTTGCCTCTTTCCACCAAGAGATTTTGTTTGTCCCCTGCTCCATCCTTTCCCTCAATTAGATTCCAAGTTCTTTCTCGTCTGTGATTATGTCTTTTTAGAGCAGGGCTTCTGAACTGAGCATCTTGGACAACAGACAGAATCTGGGGAGGGGATGGAAACTTGCATGGAAAAAATATTATCTTCATTTCCATTCACCTCTAATTAAAATTTAGCATTTTCTTCAATTATAAATGTAGGCAACAAATCATGTATTCTTAGTAGAATTTGTGATTTTTCACTAACAGAAATCATAGATAGTCTCATACCACATTAGTCTTGAAGACATTTCTTGCAGAAAAGACTTTCTATTCACCACTTTAAAGTTTGTCACTAACATGTATTTAATGAAGTAATAAAGGAATCCATATTACTCTATCACATTTAAATATGCAAAAACCAAATCCACCCACAGGAGTAAAAGCTTTTCAACCCAATGCATACTCTGAACCTGGAAGCCTTGCCTGCTGGGAATTTCACTGCAAGCTGGCTACCCTTCCCATTCCAGGGCAGAAGATTTTAGGCTGCACCTTATATACAAACTCCTCCATCTTCTCCATGGCATGGTGGGCTTGCAGAGGAAGTGTCAGTACCCGCACTTCCTCCTCTTCTTCTTGGGGCACTGGGCATGTTTGCTCTTCTTCAGCCTATAGGGGAAAAAACCAACCAACCAACCAACCTTAGGAGTTATCTCACAAACTGTATTACTTCAAACCAGAGGGATCCAGACAACTAAACTCAATGATTTCTGCCCAATCTTTCTCTTCTCTATTGGACAATGTGGCCTACCTCTAAAAGCATAATACTTGCTGGGCTGACAACATCATGGAAGTTTATTAATACTTTATAAATGCTGAAGAGAAAGCTCTTTCAGCACACAGGAGACAGACTCTGACTGAAACTGGCATCTGAGGGGCACAGGATGAGCACATGAGTCCTAAGTGTACTTTAATCTGAATGATCCTAGTACTCAACTTTCCCCTAATTTCCCACTGCCAGGTCACTAAATTCTCAAAGCAATGAAAAAGACAGTCTCAAGATTCCCTTAGCAATTTAATTCTGTTCACAGTTTTCTAGAAGCTGACTCTGGGGAAGCTACAGTGACTGAACCTTTGTATCCACAGCAGCTCCCACTGGTATCAGGGCCCTAGAACTGTTTCCATGGAAAGCAGCAGCACTGACTCCATTGCCCAAAGGAGCCTTGAAACTAAAAGTGCACACTGGAGAGCACATGCCAGTTCAACTCCTTCTCTGGGTTATTTTCTCTCCCTCCTCTCTTGATGGTCCATGGCAAACAAATGGTCCCTCTTAGATTTTGTGATAGAGATTCCTATTTGCCTACCCTAATATCCTTTCTTTCTCTCTTCCTCAGTAACAAAGCCCTTGGATTTATTCAGGGTGGCAATGTGCCCATGAAAAAACTATATTTTCTCATCCCTATTTCAGCTCAATATGGTTAACTAGTTATCTTTTGGCTTATGAGATATAAATGGAAGTGCTGAAAGGTACTTCCAGAAAGTTTCTTTAAAAAGGGAAAGAATGAGCCCTTTTTCTCTTTCTCCATTCCTCCTTCATGGTAGCTAAAATAGGGACATAATGGGCAGCATATTAAGAATAATGGAGGAGCAAGACAGAAAGAACCTCAGTCCCTGATGGTAAAAATCCAAATCACCCTTGGATTGATTACTTCCAAGCAGATTTCTTTTATGTGAGAGACTTCTATATTAACCTATTGGATTTTAGGCCTTGTGCTAAGCACTGGGGTTACAAAGATGAGTGAACTTGAAAAAGCTTACCATGGGAAACAGACAGATATGCATAATACAGTCTAATAAGAACTGGAAAGAGAGATTCCCAGGGTGCGATAGTTCCTTCTTTTGGGAGAAAGGTGAGATCTTAAAAAATGGAGACAGAGGCTCAAGGGAATGACTTCTGGGAAGACAACTTACTTTGGTTGGATTGGCGATTACCCGTTTGCCCTTCTCTTCTAGCAGGGGTCCCAGTTCGGCCAGTTCCACTGTGTCAGCTTCCCTGTTACTGGCAGGAGCCCCATTGCCCTGTGCCACCACAGATCCTTTGTGGGAAGACATCTGGCTGGTACTTCAATACCCTGCTGCTTCAGCTTGGGGAAAGGTTGGGGTCTCTCCGCCCCAGGGGGCAGAGATCTCCCTGTGATGGTGGACACTAAAAGCAAACACAGACATGAAGGCTGTTGACAATTTATCCCTCTTATAATTTCATTCCTATCGTTTAATATTAAATAAAATAAGAAACAGCCAAGCAACCCACACGCTGTCCCCAACTCTAAAGACTAATAAATTGCTTAAATTAAACATATTCCTGTCTTCCCTCTTCAATATTATCCTTTTAACCCAGGACCTCACTAATCTGACAGATAAGGTTGAAAATGTAACACTTGTTTGCTTCCAAAAGATCTATGGCTATTTGCCAAACTGTCACCACAAAAAAACAGCAACCCATCTTCCACTTCCTCTCACATGCTTGGATCCCAGTTAGTGAGAAAGGTCTTCCTACCATTCCTAAAACTCATTCTGCCCAAGAAAATCTGGCTCTAAGATTGAGGAACAAAACTATGAAGCCAATACCTGACAGCAATTACTATAAGACTATCCAGGCTTAGAAATGAATTAAATGCCACTGAACTCAATTGGGCTTTATCTGCAAATGTTCTGCTAAATGCCTACGAAAGGAACTTGGTTGTGGGCTGGATGCCCAGTGGCTAATTTCTATGCAAACTCTACTAATTCACTATTGTAAGATTATAGCCTGGGTTCAACACTTGCATAATAAGTTTTCATCACAGACTCTCTTTAAAGCAAGCAATAACTTATCCGGAAGCAGAAAACTGAAGACAAGGAGGCAGCCACTTGCCTTGCCCTTTGCCATACACACACATGCCACCCAACCAGTTATGCAAGAGCATGACCCAGTCACCATAGCCCATAATCCAAGTCCCATTCAGATTACTTTTTCAGAAACCAGAAATAGGCACAAGATCCTTTAGGAAAACCAGAGGAACCCAAAACTCAGTTTTCTAGGAAAAAGTCTCAGAAATACTTTAGGTTTTCCTGGGTTGGACTTTAGGGCACAATTGAAAGCAATAGGCAAATTAGTCCAAGAGAGACAAAAAACGGTAACTCACTGTACAGCAGACCTTTACGTGGTATCAACACATACAGAGTTCCTCTTCCTTTAAATGTGCAAAACACTGACAAGACAGATGCCAGCACAGTCATAGTCAACAACTGAGCTCAAGGAGAACAGGAAGCTGGAGGCCCCTGAAAACCTCAGGAGCCAGGCAACTCACAGAGAATAGACATTAGGAAATCTTTCTCAGTATGTTGACCACAAAAGAAATTTTCTCAGTGTGAAACACTACTGAATAAACAGCTTTAGGAAATAATTTATACCATGAGCAAAAAATATGGCCGTGGGCATCTTGGAGAAGTCAGAAAAGGCGGATATACTAAGCTCATAGTACTGGCTGCCAATAATTTAGAAGGCTACAAGGGCTGGAAAAAAAAACTGTCCTCAGATTTGAGGACGCAATATTACATGGATCATAAATTCATAAATATCCCTAATTTCAAAATAGGTGAATGAATGATGAATGAATGAATTAATACATGGATGGGGCAGTATTCCAGCAGCAGTATTCTTGCCAATAGCTAAGGATTTGTGAACTTTTTTCTTGTGATTGTGGCACTCTTTCCTATGCCCTTTCCCACAATAAGTCAACACATCCATTAAATTTAGCATATGTTTTTAGTATTAGCACCCTAGGGCATTCTAAGATACTGTGCAAAACATGAAGTTGAGTAAGTTATTCATTATCTTTTATTACTTTCCTAGGCTGCTATAAGAAACTACCACCAACTGGGTGGCTTAAAACGACAGAAATGTATTCTCTCACAGTTCTGGAGGATAGAAGCCCAAAATCTAGGCTCTAGAGAGGGGGATCCTTCTTTTTCTCTTCCAGCTTCGGCAGCCACAGTTGTTCCTTGGCCTGTGGCAGTGTAATTCCAATCTGTCTCTATCTTCACATGCCCGTGTTCCCTGTCTGTATCCAAATTTCTGTCTTCCTATAAGGACACCAGTTATTGGATTTAGGACCCACTCGAATCCACTATAATCTTATCTTAACTAATTACATCTGCAAAGACGTTATTTCCAAATAAGGTCATGTTCACAGGTTCTGGGTGGACATGAAATTTTGGGGAGACACTATTCAACCTAGTATAATCCTTAAACAGTCTACAATCAGAGAGCATAAGGCAGTTTGTGATAACATAAAAAATGAGTGATTCAATTTCATTGCTACAGGAAGGCCATGGAGGGACAGAACACTTTAACTAGAATGATCACGCAGTTATTTTGAGTGCTATTAACTATTTTGTAGCAGCAATAAGAAAAATATAGATAAACATTAAGCTAGGCAATTATGAACCTGGCAATTAGCTGCAGAATCCAGTTTGGCATTCTTACTAATTTCCTCATTTGATTTGAAGTTTTTCTAATGCCTTCAATTCTACAATTCTCTTAGGATGACCTTAGTCCCTTGGCAATCAAAGTCTTCTTCCCTTTTCAGTCCAAACCTTTTTTTTTTTCCCCAAACCTTTTTTTGTGTGTGTTAATTCTCCTGATTCCCTGCAGCTTCATTATCACTAGCTTGTATATGGCAACCCCATTCTGTGCACACACATTGTTTTTTTTCAGACCCAGAGTCACCAAATCTAACAAACACCCCAGTTAACTCACAAACCAGCCATCAGCTGCAACCCGTCATACAAGAGCTGTCATCGTGTATTAAAGTACATACAATGGAGGTCAATGGAGATCATGTCATCATAGTGAGCAAAGTCCACTGTCCAGTTTGGTCTTCTAAACTGTAGCAACACAGAGACAGGAAAGGGAGAGAGGGATCGGATGCTGGCAAGAAAGAAGAGCAAATAGTCTGGGAGCCTGAAAATACCACTTCTGATAGAGTGGACCATTCACAAACAACTGGGAATTTTAAGTAAGTGCTTTAGTCTCCACTATATAAAATCAGCACAAATTCCTAAGGTGTTGGACTGATTCTGGGATTACTCAGGAGAGCCAAAATCTACTTCTTTAACTTTCTGCCAGCTTTCCATGTCTTATGTATTTTGAAGGAAACACATTTCCCCTCAAACTTCCAACACCCAACACCATACATTATTATTGAGCCAACTCCACTGAGTACATTTTTGATGGAATTTATTCTACTCAAGCTAATAAATCTTTACTACTAAGCTTTCTAAGTGGATAAACCTAAGATATTAGAGAATAAAGCTGAAGAGGCAGAGAAGTGTTTCCCCTTACAGATAAGAAAATCCTGTACCAAACTTGGGAAAAGATAGATACTAGTAAGCTGGAGAGTTTATTTCCTTTTTTAGTTCTTTGTTTTTGTTTTTATTTTTTCAGTTCTGTAACTCCGCTTTTACTTCATACAGGATCTATTATACCACCTGTTCATTGCCCGAATTCTTTTGAAATTCTCCTTTCTAGTTTTTTGGGACATTTATTCCGTAAGCCAGGGCCGAAGTTTTCCAGGCTATAGCACATCGCTTCCCTGGAGTCAAAGGCATAAAACTACTTTGCAGTTTTTAATCTGGGGTGTTTGGAGTCTATAAGTAGGCTCTATCTGTGCTACCTCAATTCTTGTTGTTCTAAAGCACTATTAGTCTTGCAGTAAAGACAAAAAACACAGCCATTTTCTCCATCAATTCCCTTCTTCAGGAAAGGTGGCTTCATATCACTGTTGGGGTAAACTGAGTCAAGGTAAAGCAGACCATGTTTGAAAATTATCAAAATGCAGTAATGGGGCTTTAGCTCTCCCACCTCATGTCAAGTATCATTGAATAGTCTGAAGTAGAAAATCACAATCCAATTTCCTTTGTAGTTCTTCCCCAGTTAAAGCTTTCCCAATAGAAGGAGAGGTCTTTTTGTTCCCTAACAGATGCAGGAAAGCTTTCTGAATGCCTGTCAAAAAACAAAAATGTGAATAATATATAGGCATATGAGGGAGTTTCTTGCCAGTGTCTGTTTTACAGTTGTGCTCAATTTATTCTGTGTACCTCAGAAACAAAAGTAAACTAGGTCAGGGAACAGATGTAGCTTAGTGGTTGAGTGCCTGCTTCCCATGTAGAGGTCTTGGGTTCAATCCCTGGTGCCTCCTAAAAAAAACCAAACTAGGTGCATGCCTAAAAATCAATCACTTAGAACCGGTTTGGCTGGAGGACACTTTCAACTGTCTTTTCAAGCTAAGATAGCTCAAGCTACAAACTTTATAAATATTAATCACGCCCCCACACATTTCTGAGCAAGATAAGGGAATCAACTTTGAGTATGATGAGGGGAACAAAGTAAGGTGGGTGACACTAGGAACAATGAACAGTAAGGACAAAATGTAATGACTCTGATGAGTACCAGCACCAGAAGAAAAAAACACAATAATTCAACAAGACTTGTAGATTTGAAGATGATAAATTTCTAAAGGTAGATGGGTCAGGTTCTATCATAACTATTTGACTTTTTTGGGTTGACCAAATTGTTTAGCTCATCAGCAAATCACATACAGATGGGGAAACATCACTACAAAGCTAAGTAGCACTAAGCGCTATATGAAATCAGAAGAAAAGCTCACTTTTAGTTGAAGTGATTAGGGAAGGTTTTGTGGAAGATTTAAGCAAGGATCCTCATAAGTAAATATGGGAGAACGACATTCCAGAAGGGTACCGTAGCATGAACAAAGGCATGAAAGATCATAGCTCCTAGGGCAGTGAATAACACACTTTTTCATAAGGCAGTCCTGCACAGGTACAGTGAGGCCAGACTGAAGAAACCTACGACAGCCTAAAAGCCTACCTGTGGTGTACTTTATCCATAAGTAATGGGGAGCAAAGGGGATTAATGTTGCTTCCCGATACTTATCTGAGATTTTTTGCAAGCAAAGTAGTCACTTTTTTTAAACCCTTGGGAATCATGTAGTTTCTTGGCCACTGAGAATAGAAAGAACAAATACTTTCAGATTCTACTCTGTAACTAGGTAGTTTTGTGGAGTCTACTCTTAAAATGGACCTTTACAGATAACACCCATTTATTTATGTATGTGGCTTTTTTTTTTTTTGGTTGTTGTTTCTTTTTAAGCTTGATTCCCCTAGTATCAATGACTCTATGGGTACACTGAAGTTACTACTAGAATAAAGAAATTTAGTGGCCACCAGTGGGGGTAGTGGTGGTAGTGGGAACAGCACTGTTACTATGACTTTCCAATCCGTTTTGTTTGTGAGGTATTGTCCAATGAGCCCCACTCATTCTAAACTCCTGCACTCTACTGATAATATAAAACCTCAGGAACAGCAGTGGCTCCACCACAAGCTACCCAGCCACCACCAAGACAGAAAGTAGTGAACTATCCTACTATTACTTCATTTCAGAAAAAAATATAGTCACTGCTGTGTCTTTTTGTAAGTACGTGGGCAAATACCATGATTAATTTAATAAAGTACATGATCTCTTACTGCTCCTCTAACAGCTGAAACTTTGTAAACTGAAATTTGCCTTGGCAGTTTCCCACCCTATGAAGCACCAGAAACTGACCGAAAACATTCATCTATTGTAGTCTTAAAAAAAAATCGAAGGCTTGAAGACCAAAAACTCACACAGAAGATAGCATACATCAACCCTAGATTTCTGAGGAAAAGAAATGTCGTCTTTGCCAAATTTGTTTATATTTTGCTCACATTGCAGCTTCTAGGATTGCCTAAACCCGGTAAAGTTTGTCCACCAACCTCCCCTCCTCCATCACGGTGTGGGTACTGTCACGGACTGACCTGCCAAAGGCTGCTGTTGGTAGAGGAACCTTAGCGCTTCCCAGCCTCCAAAGGCCGGTGTTCCGGGCTGGGGGCGGCTCTTCCGCGACCCAGACCCATTCCCCTACTCCCCACTTGCCCGCGCGGCCGCTTGGGACCGGGCTGACCGGGGCCGGAACGACACTGTACTCAACAGGACTGTTGGGAGTCGGGGTTAAAGTTGGGGAACGAGCTGCCCACCTAACGCTTCAAACGCTTTTTAGGTGCCTCTGAGGCGGCGCGCAGTGGGAGGGGCCGGAAATGTTTACAACCCCGACCGCAGACCAGGGGGAGGCCCCGGCGGCCCCAGGGCCGAGGCCCGGGCCGCGGGGGCCGCCGGGGCCGCGGGACTCTCGGTACGTCTGGGCTGGGCTACCCTACCTTGTTCCCTTCTCAGGCCTGGGCTGAGGCTCCGGGGAGCCCCGGCGCTCGCCCCGTCAGCCCCGGAGAAACTTACCGCCGGGCGGGCGGGCTCTGCTGGGGGCCGGGGTCCCCAGCGCTACATCCCGCGGGACTGGAGGCGGCCTGCGGCCGAGCGGCCCCGGATCTTCAGCGCCCTCCCCACGCCGGAAGGGACGCGCGACGACTCGGCGTCACCTCCGCAGTCGCGTCACCTCCTCTCGTGCTCTACCTCTCCCGCTCCAATTCCTGGCATTCCTGCTTGAGCCCCAATCACAAGGCCGCTCCTGCGGGTCACAGCTCGCGCCCGGGCCCCGCCCCGCGGCCCGCGCCCGGCCCCGCCCCCTCCTTGCCGGGGGCGGTGGCACCCACCAGTCCCGCCTTACCCACCGCAGGCCCCGCCTCCGCGCTCCGCCCCAGTGGTATATTTAGATTCTCAAAGGCTTTGGCCTCACGGTCCAATTCCAAACTTCACCCCGCCAAAGACCTCCCTCCCGCGCTAGGACGCAGCTCCCTGAGCCACAAACTGGAACACGTGATGAAGGAATTTTAGGGAATTAGACTGAACCCTGGGAAGGAATGCTGAATTTCCAATCTTGTCACCTGAGCTAAAAAGTTCTTTACATCTTATCAATGCCAGTCGTTTTAACTCCGACATATTTCTCAATCAGTCCTTTCTTCTTCAACCTCATGACCCCTCCATCCCTCAGATATTTATGGAGAGTCGATTATGTGCCAGGCTAGGTTTTCGTTTTGGTTCCTGTTCTGCACATCTGGGAAACAATATAGAGTGGTGCAGCCCTCACCTGAACCATTCAACACAGAAAATAATTTGAGGGACAGTTTACTTAGTTCTTCTAAGGATGAATATTAACTAGTATCATTCTAGGTACGGAAGTTAATTCCTTACTTACAATGGATCCCTTAGGGCTTAATTCTCTTTGGTGGGTAAAAACATGGGCTCTGGTGTCATGCACACCTAGGTTGTCCCCGGCCAGCCTGTAATCTTGAGAACCTTACTCAACTCCAAGTGATAATTACCTTACCTCATCTGAAAAGTGGGAATAGTAGTGCTATTTCACAGGATTTTTGTCAGGATTAAATGAGATAATCTATGCAGGCTCTTAGTATGCCACTGGCACATAATAAATGCTTCATAAGCATTAGCTATTGTTGTATTGACCCACTATTAAATCCTCAGAAACTTCCCATTGTCCACAGGATTGAGTTCAAGCTTATTTCACATGGCATTACAAGGTCCTTTACAAATTGGTTCTAACCTATTCTAAGGCTCATCTTTCTCTACATTCCCTCTTGCATCTTGTCCACAAGAACTTCTAGCTCGCAAATATGAACCTATCTTTCATTACTCCAGGGTTTTGCACATACTGGTCCTTCTGTTGGACTGTCTTTTCTCCCATTCTCTGTCTGAAGATCCGAGCAACTTAAAATGTCCATTACTGTTTGATTTTTTACTTTAACAATGCTAGGTTCACATTCACTGACCACTGCTCAACCACTGACCAGCTGTATGACCTTCACAAATCCGTAATCCTTGGATCAACTTGTGGAGTTCTTAGCATAGTATGTGACACATGGCTGTTACTCAAAAATGTTAAGTCCCTTTCTCCTCTTCTTCCAGCTCTGAATCCTTCCCAACCTCCTCCTAAATCCCCATCTGTACCTTGTATTTATTATTCATCAGGTTGTGCTGTAATTATTTTTTACTTGTCTATCTTACTCTGAATTCTTTGGGGGCCTATGACCAGTCTTGGTCATGATTTACCTTCAGGGCCTAGCACAAGACTTCGCACATAAGTCTTTAATAAATGTTTGTATGAACATTGTGGATGAGTCAGAAACCCATGTAAGACAAGAAATGGTGAGCTTCTATGTGAGAAATTCTTTTCCCTAAGCTTTCCACTATACACATCAAACAGTCCTAAGCAAAACTTTCCTTCTGTAGGTGAGGTAGCCAGGACTGTCTTGCAGAGTGTGTTGTGATGCATGTAGAAGCTAATTAAGAAATATTTGATGAAATATCATCAACACCATTTATGGAAGACCTGTGGTTGGATTTCCCTGGGCTCCTGTGGAGGGGTGAATTTTCAGTCCACATGCCTTTCTCTCAGGGGACCCAGGAAAAGTAATACTAAGTTGCATGCAGAAAAACAATATATGCCTTTCTCCTGCGCCCTAGGCATTGTTTTGTCCCAATGGGCCTAACAAAGAAGAATCTGAAGGGGCTGCTCTAGTCCTACCCTGGGATAAGGGAGTGGACTGTGTCATGTTGTTACAGCAGAGAAGGACACTCAGGACAGATGGGTCTGGGAGAGGCCAACTCTATTCAGGCACCAATAAATCTGGTTGGGACTGGTGAGGTCAGGTTACTTTTTAAAGGTGAAGGCTTCTTTTCCAAACAGAAAGCTAATATTAAATTTATTTTCCAGGCACCCTGAAGAATAAATATGGTGAAGGAAGGGCCAAGAAAAGGAAGAATGGGAAGAGCTGCCAAACCAAGGCCCACTGCAAGAGGTATGTGGGCTCAGAAATCGTCCCCTCTAACATATGTCATCCTCACTCCACCTCAAAACCCTCCAGGGAGAAGATGAGCCTCTGGCTCTGCTGAGACAGCTGCTGAGATGATTACTGAGTTTGGTGACAGCTCACATTTCAGCACATAATACAGTTGCTCAAAGGCTCTTTGGAAGACATGGGAGAAATTCTGTGCTAGAAAACCCTTCCTCCCAAGGTTTTCAAGCAAGAAAAGCCTTGGAAACAGACTCCAGACACAACAATGCTTTACATATCACACAGGGGCCTCTGCCCCATTTATTTGCATAGCCAGTGGTTCCTGACACAGAGCAGCCTTAGACTGTGGGTAGCCACTTTCCTCTATCCTGGGCAGGGGCAGAGAGAGGGAGACAGAGACACAAATACCTATCTCAGACTCCTTTCTCTGAGGACTGGAGGTCAGAAGAAACTATTTCTTCCTTTCCTGCAATCTCACTACCTTTGTGGTCTGCTCAACTTGCACTCACACAAAGAATTTGCCCATGGGTTAAGCCCTGAACATTAAGTAAAACCCACTGCACAGGCTGTTCCTTTCATCATAGACACAGAGAAGGTGAGGATGTGATGCTATAAAGGAACTATAGTCCTGGAACATATATACATGCTCCCTTCTTTCTGACCCCATGGAAGAGATTGACTGCTTCAAGGGCCTGACCTGTACCTACTATGTGTTGATTTGGGAGGCTTTCTAGGAAAGACTCAGCCTTGGCTCTCTTCCATGGGCTAAAGGGAAGTGTTCCTGAAGGTACCATCCATATTTCAGCTCCAGAGTAAGACACAAAAGGCTGATGCCATCAGGAAAGGAAATAAGGGCTTATAGTGTTTCGTAATGACTAGGGACAATTGCAGAGAACAGGACCAGGAAAGCTTGCATATACTCAATAGGTGAATCGCATCTTTTGCGAGTAGCCCAGTTTGTCCAAGTTGGGATGGCAGGCCAGCTGCACCATCGGGGGTGGCCCACAGAGCAGTAGCAGCACATCATCCCCTGGGGCAGGCAGATGCTCCTGGATCATGTTGGCAGTCACAAAGCCCTTGCTGTAGGCCCAATCTGAAGTATAAGGGAGAGGAGAGAACTGACGTCCCAGACCCAAACTGGTAAGGGGGTATGACACAAGGAGGACAGGCCATTGAGAAGAATCCAGAAAGACTCCTGAGGAGGTATCAAGCTGGGGGAGGAGCTGGATGGGTAAACTCAGCCTGCCTCAGCAGATGATGAATATATTCAGCCTGCCTCAGGCCTCGGCTCAGCAGCACCGCCATCCCTGTTATCTACCCAGTAAACTGGAACTGGGAGGAAAGGGCCCAGGAGACTATTGTGTTTGTACACTCCAACTGGGGACTGTGGCAGTGTTGGCAAGGGTTGATTTAACTGAAAAGAGAACTCACAGAGGGGCGAGGCCTTGATTTTGGTGATAAGAGGAAATTGGGATGTCCAGAAATGGGGAGGGTACCTTGTGGGGGCTGATCCAGAGTGTACCAGAGCTTAAAGCGATTAGGATATTGAACCTGCAGTTCTTCCAAGTCCTCCCGCAAGATTATGTCTTTTTCAGTCTGAAATGAAAAGGGAACGGGAAGTCTCTATGAACCTTCTCGGGCCCACATAAAACAAATCCTCTTCTATAATAACTTTCCTATGAGGACAGAAAAGGAATGCTAAAGTTCTAGGGAATAGGAAGACCTTAGAGAGCTCTTAGGGAGTTAGGATAAGGGGAAGAAGAAGGGAACAGCCTGCATCTACATAGTATGAAATAAAGAGGGAATATTTAACCAAGATGACCCAAGTTTCCATGCTCAGAACTAGATTCTTTAAATGTTTTCTTTTCTCTTTTCCTTGGAGACCTTGGAAGGAATTTGGTACAATGTCTTGTCCTATTTCCTCCTTACTGTAGAGGGAACAATGGGCAGGGGCTAGAACAGGAATGGACCAGTTCTGCCATTTGTCCCATACCTCTCCGCCCTACCTACAGAAGTCCCAGGACTGAGAAAAGCAAACCAACCTGGTTGGCAAAAAGCAGAAAGCACTGGGTTGGATCTTCAGGGTCTTTCAGGATGGCACGGATCAGCTGAAGCATTGGGGTGATCCCTGTATAATGATACCCCTCAGTGAGATGAGGCAGCCACACCCTCTCCCTTCCCCAGCTCCTTAGTGACAGACCTTTCTACTTAATACTACTCGTTCACCACCCTGCTCCATTTTCCTTTAGTGTCCTAATTCTCTAATCTATTCCTGGTTACTCTCTAGTATCTATATTTCTGGACAGAAATACCATTTACCCCAAACTTGCTGCAATTCATATCTAGTAGGTGAACTGTAGACACCCTCAATATTCACATACATTCATACTGTTGAAATCCTTCTAAGGAACCAATCTAAGATTATTCCTCTAAAATTCCCTTGGAGGCTAGGTCTCATAAATGTCACAGATGACTAAATGTACCTCCTGATGCAATGACAAGGGTTCTGGAATACTGGACTAGCAGTAGTTAAGTGCATGTGCTTTGGAATCAGGCAGACATGGATATTAACCTTGCCTCTGCCTATTACTAATTATATAACCCTATGGAAATCTCATAACCTCCATTTTCTCATCTGTTAATTGGGAAGGCTAATACCTACTTCATAGATGCATATATAATGTATTAGAACAATACCAAATACATAGTAGCACCCAATAAATGTTCATTTTCTTTCTTCCAGACAAATCAGTCCCAGCTGCTTCTCTCTACTCACCTAACAGTGATTAGATCCATTCAATTTGAGATCTTAATAGAGCCCATCTGATTTATTTCTCTCATTCTCTCAGTTAAAACTTTTTTTGTCGTTGTTGATTTCTACCTGATTATGATTTTGTTTTTGGGTAGTAGGCATTGCTGAGCAACTCCCTGATTAAAAGCTTGGCAAAGAACACCAAACCATCTAAGGGTCACCTGGAAGTTTTCATAGCAACAATCAACAGTGTGGGAGAGAATGGCCCCTCAAATGAAATGCACCTGTTCCGCCAGCAATCATTCCAAGTTTCTTTGCCATTCGGGGTTCTGGAGGAGATTTCTTGCTAGGCTGAATGTTAAAATTCCCTGAGAAGTCAAGTGAAGAGAGGATGAAAGAACAAAGTCAATACATAGAACTAAGGCCAATTTAGCAGCTGCTATGAAATCTGATCTTGGAATCAACCCTGACAATAATAAACTTGAGGGACAATGGGGGAGGGCTATCTGTCCTTATTATCAACTACTAGTCGACTCAGGGTCACCTGGTATGTTAGTATGTCATTGGCTGTCTCTGGCAGAGGGTCACTCCCTGGTGAGGGTGTCAGGCATGGGGCCAGGTATGAATCTACTTTCCCAAGAGGTACAGAGCAGCTCCAAAGGCTTGCTAATGCACCCAGCAGTTCCCACGGGAAGGGGTGAAAGCTATCTCTGGCTTTTTCCAAGCTCAGTCTGAGGGGCGAATCTTTGATGGAGGGGAAGACAGGCATATATTTGCTTTAGTAAGCTCCACAGCTTCCTAAATTCAAATGGATAGAGAACTGCTCCCTGTGGCAAATGGGGCTGAGTAATATGCCTTTCTATAGTATCAGTGCTATGCTCAGAAAGGATAGTTTTGGTTTTTACAAACACATACACACACACACACACACACAGTTTTACTGTGCCAATAGGACTGCGGGAATTGGAGAAATGGGAGACAGGCTCAAGAAGAGAGGTCATTACCTTTCCCAGTATAAGTGAGCAACCCGCTTGGCCCCCGAAACTCTACCACATCCCCAATCTTCAGGCTATTCAGGTACTGAGACATCTTCCCTCCATCAGGAAATTTGGGGTGCACACCCTTCAGGTAGACCTGGTAAGACAGAATGGAAAAAACCTTATTTGGAATGTCACTGGTTTTTGAGCCCCCAGTTAAGCTGAGGCTAGGACAGGATCATACACATGCTATTTTTTCCAGTCCACACATTTTCCTTATATCTGCAAAGGACATACCAACTCTTGCTATCAAACAGATCTTGGAAGTTTCTACTAATCCCAGAAAGACTGAAGTAAGACGCTCCTGGGGTTCCTTCCTACCCCCTTACCTTGATGACAAGATCCACGTAGCCTTGGTCCTCATCACTGGTGACAGGAGTATATGGCCTGATGACCAGGCTGCCATCAATTCGGGCAGACAGGTAGACATGTTTGCCTAGAGACCACACAGGGAGCTACATAAAGGTTGCTTGTGGATATGCTGCATTCCTTTTATCTTTCAAAATACTAAGGGAGATTTCAGAGAACACAAGCTTCCTGCTTGTGCTCAAGCAAGGGCCAGTGAGCTACCTCCTAGAAGGAAGGAGTCATGCCTTTGAGTCCCCAGATGGATCCTTCATAAACCCCGCATTGGAAAAACTGTCATTTTAGCAGCTGCAGAGGAGTTGAGGATCTGGGCAATAGGAATAATTAGTGTGTGCTCAGGGCAGAAGTATACGCAAATCCTGCAGGAGGGAAGACTGTTCATGGCTAAGGCACAGAAACCACACTGTACAGAGATTCAGTGGCACCTCACAGAACAGGATCAAGAGCCAGATGGGAGAAGTAGACCGATGCATGGAGGAAAGAGATAGAAGCAGTGTGTTTCAGGAGACCCCAGAAGGGCAATCACCCCCTTAGTATACCAGGGAAGGGAGCCCAGTCCACACTCTCCTTACCCACAGGCAGCCCCAGAATGTGGTGGGCAGTGGGGAGGGCAAAGCGGAACCTCTTGGTGTTGTGGCTCACCGTCTGGAAAACAGATGACATGGGTGTTTCACCAAGCGGGTCTAGCGCTGCCAAGTCCCAATCACCACGGTGCTGTCCCATTCACATTAGGAGGAAAACTCTGCTCCCCTACTCTTCGACCCACCCCTTACTTCCCAACTTACCGTCTTGTCTATTAGTCGCAGGAGGTACTTCTCATTGGGGTCTACGAGAGTGACCCTAGGCCGGCGGGACCTCCGAATCAGGTAAGAGCCCAGAGCTATGCCGAGTAGAGTCAGCAGCCCCACCCCCAGGGAGGCCAACAGGACTGGGCTCTGTGGGTAGAGGAGGCAGCGTGATGGCCACGCGGGGGAGAGCCCAGGGCATGGGTGGTGGCCGTCCCGTGAGACCAGCTGCCCCTGGAATGCCGATCCCGAGCTTCCTGGTGGGTCCCTGCCGGGGCCAGAGGGGTAACCTGGGCGGGGTCCCGAGCAAAGATGTGCGGTACCGGGACCCCGGCATCCAGGACAGGTCCACAGACCTAAGGGGCGGGACCGACAGTGAGAACCCCTGGGTCCGGGACTGGGTGCCCAGAACCGGATGGAACGGGGTCCCGTGGTGCAGGTTACGGAGCGAGGGTCTCACCGGCTGAATCCCCATGACCGGTCCACACGACCTCCACCGCCCGGCCCGCGGACAGATCCCACAATGCGCCGCGGGGCGGGCAGGAGGCGGGGCCTGTGGACGGAGCCGCTCTGGGCCCCACCCCTTCCTCTGCTGCTCGGTGGCGTCGCGGCTCGGGAGCCCGCGTTCTTTCCCGAGACCAGTTCAAGCCGCAGGTCGGGCCGCTGCTCCCCAGCTCTTGCCCCTCCCCTGATCCCCTCCTCCATCCAGACCGACTTTTTCTTGAACAAGGTAGGGATCTGGCAAACGGAGAAGTCTTGACTTTGAGCCAGGGGTAGACTTAGTAGACCAAGAAGGAATGAAGTGATTATGTAGTCACCTTGGTTTTTCACTGGCTGAATTGCAAGAAGAGACTTGAACTGCCTGATGGTGTCTCTCAGGAATGAACAGTGGAAAAGCAACTTCGTTTCCCTGTTTTCCCTGACAAAATGCTGGTTTTGTTCATAGAACTAGGCCACCAGGGCACCAGGATCACTCGGGAGCTTCCCTTCCCTTCGGGTCCAGGTTAAGCTACCTGTCCTAATCTGGTGCCTTGTGCCCTCAGGCTCAAAGGCCTGGGTTTTGGAGTCTGACTGTACTGAATAGGAGTCTCGGCTCCACTACAGGCATACCTCGGAGATATTGCGGCCTCTGTTCCCCACCACTGCAATAAAGCGAGTATCACCATAAAGTGATTCACACAAGGCTTTTTGTTTTCTAGTGCATATAAAAGTTACGTTTACACTATACTGTAGTCTATTAAGTGTGCAAATAGCATGTCTAAAAACACAAAGTACATACCTCAGTTAAAAAATACTTATTGCTAAAAAGAATGCTAACCAACATCTGCACCTTCCGTGTGTTGTAATCTTTTTGCTGGTGGAGGGTCTTGCACTGCTGTCAAAGGTTGGTGACTGATCAGGGTGGTGGTTGAATGAAAGTGGGATTGGCTGTGGCAATTTCTTAAAATAAGACAACAATGAAATTTGCTGCATAGATTTTTTTTTAAGATCTATTTTTTACTTTATTTTAATTTGTCCCCCACTTCATGTCTGTCTGCTCTTTGTTTCCTCACCTTCTGCTCTTTGCTCACCTGGGACGTCCCATGCCTGAGCCACATTTGTTCCCCTCTGTGGGGTCTGATGACTTTGTAACATCTGTGTGTTTAGGTGTCTGCTCACTGCTGCAGGGTGCTGCATCCAGCTCTCCTTGCAGCAGGGTTCAGGAGGCTAGCTCTCATTGCTGGGGGTTGCAGCATCTGCTTGTCTTCTTTAGGAGGCACCTGGACTGAACCGCAGACCTCCCATGTGGTAGGCGGGTGCCCAACTGTTTGAGTCACATCCACTTCCTGATCGACTTTTTTATCAGGAAAGATTTCTCTGTAGCATTTGATGCTGTCTGACAGCATTTTTTTTCTCATTTAAGTATATCACTCATACATAAACAAAAATAAAAAATAAGTATAATAATAGTTGTGAACTTACAAAACAAACACATAACATCATACAGGGCTCTCATACCTCACCCTACCACCAATACCTTGCATTGTTGTGAAACATTTTTAACTAATGATTTAAAAAGCATCCTCAAAATATTACTACTAACCAAAGTATCTTACATTTGGTGTATTTTTCCCCGAACCCACCCTAATATTATTAATATTATTATTATTTAGTGTGATATACATGAACATACATGAACAGTATGTATATAGTAGTGAACTTAACAAAGCAAACATTCATAACATCATACAGGGGTCACATACATCAACCCACTACCAACACCTTGCATTATTATGAGGCATTTGTTACAAATTATGAAAGAATATTGTAAAAATCTAACTACTAAGTATAGTCCTTATCTTACATTTCGTGTATTTCCCCCCAGCCTACCTATTATTAGTTTTAAAATACATTTTTATGACTTACAAACTTACAAAACAATCATGCACATGTGCAGAATTCCCATACAGCACCCCTTTATCAACACACCACATGGTGGTGGCACATTTGTTACAGATTATGAGATAATATCATCAGAATATTACTAGGTCCATAGCATACATTTGGCACACTTTTTCCTTACTCTTCTATTATCAACACAGTACATCTTTGTCATAGATGCATGAATATTACATTATTACTGTTAACCATTGTTACTATTAATAGTAATATTATTATAGTTGTATTTTCCCCATGCTTCTCCATATTCCCACCACCCTGCAATAGTGATGTATATCTGCTCTAGCTCACAAAGGCCACTCTTACATCTGTACCATCAACCACAATACTCATTCACCTCTGGGTTCACTGTGTTATTCAGTCCCTAGATTATTCTCTAGCTTTATGTCAATTGGCATTTACATCTCTAGACTACCCTTTTCAGCCACATTCCCATTCATGAACTGGCTGTTACTCAATATAATGTTACCATCAACTCTATACATTTCCACATTTTTACCGTAAAGTTAATTAAAACTTCTACATACATTAAACATCAGTTGGGAAGCGGACATGGCTCAAGTGAAAGAGTGTCCATCTACCATATGAAGGGTTCAGGGTTTGATCCCCAGGGCCTCCCGATCCATGTGGTAAGCTGGTCCATGTGCAGTGCTGCCACACACAAGGAGTGCCATGCCATGCAGGGGTGCCCCCGCATAGGGGTCCCTCACTCCCAAGGAGTGTGCCCTGCAAGGAGAGTTGCCCTGTGTGAAAAAAGCACAGCCCATCCAGGAGTGGCACTGCACACATGGAGAGCTGACACAGCAAGGTGATGCAACAAAAAAGAGACGCAGGGAAGAGACTGAGGCTCAACTGACAGAGTGTCCGCCTACCATATGGAGGTTCCAGGATTTGATACCTGGGTCCTCCTGGCCTGTGTGATGAGCTGGCTCACATGCAGTGCTGCCGCATGCAAGGAGTGCCATGCCATGCAGGGGTGTCCCCTATGTAGGGGTGCCCCACGCTCAAGGAGTGTGCCCCACAAGGAGAGCTGCCCTGTGTGAAAAAAGCGCAGCCTGCCCAGGAGTGGCACTGTACACACGGAGAGCTGATGCAGCAAGATGACGCAACAAAAAAAGCGACAGTTTCCTGGTGCTGCATGACTAGGATGCAAGTGGACATGGAAGAACATGCAGCAAATGGACACAGAGAGCAGACAATGGGGGGAAGGGGAGAGAAATAAATAAAATAAATCTTAAAAAAAACAAAAACCAAAAACAAACATCAGTAATCCATCTCAGTCCTCCTCTTATCTCCTTTAAGAATCCACTGCCTACCACCAGGCACTAGAAGTTTTATGATTCTTGCTTTTATATTTAGGTTTTTGATCTATTTTGAGTTAATTTTTGTATAAGGTATAAGATAAGGGCCCTCTTTCCTTCTTTTGGCTATGGATAGCCAGTTTTCCCAGCACCATTTGTTGAACAGACTGTTCTGCTTGAGCTGGGTGGGTTTGAAAGGCTTGTCAAAAATCTCTTGATCCTAGATGTAAAGGTCTGTTTCTTAACCATCAGTTTGATTCCATTGGTCTATGCATCTGTCTTTATGCCAGTACCATGCTGCTTTTAACCACTTTAGCTAGGTAATATGATTTAAAGTCTGGAAGTGAGAGTCCTTAAACTTTGTTTTTACTTTTTAAGATGTTTCTGGCTATTCAGGACCCCTTACTTTTCCAAATAAATTTGATAATTGTTTCCATTTATTTAAAAAATGCTGGGAAGCAGACTTGACCCAATGGATAGGGCGTCCATCTACCACATGGGAGGTCCGCAATTCAAACCCTGGGCCTCCTTGACCTGTGTGGAGCTGGCCCATGTGCAGTGCTAATACACGCAAGGAGTGCTGTGCCATGAACGGGTTTCCCCCACATAGGGGAGCCCCAAGTGCAAGGAGTGCGCCCCATAAGGAGGACCACCCAGTGTGAAAAAAGTGCAGCCTGCCCAAGAATGGCACTGCACACATGGAGAGCTGACACAACAAGATGACACAACAAAAAAGAAACACAGATTCCTGGTGCCGCTGGTAAGAATAGAAGTGGTCACAGAAGAACACATAGCAAATGGATACAGAGAGCAGACAACTGGGGGTAGGAGGTGGGGGAAGGGGAGAGAAATAAAAAAAAATGCTAGTGAAATTTTTGTCAGGATTGTTCTCAATCAGTATATCAGTTTCAGTAGAATTGACTTCTTAATGATATTTAGTCCTCCAGTCTGTGAGCATAGAATGTTCTTCCAATTATTTAGGTCTTCTAAAATTTCTTTTAACAATGAGTTGTAGTTTTCTGAATACAAGTGCTTTACATTGTTGGTTAAGTTTATTCCTAAATATTTGGGTTTTATCTGTCATATTTTATTTTCACCACTCTTTTGAGACTTTTAGTTAGTTTTACTGATATAATCTTCATTTCTAGACTCTTTTCCAAAGGTCTAGTCTCTCATTTTTTCTTTTCAGGCTGTAGCCTTCCCTTTAGTATTTCCTGCAAAGCTGGGCTCTTGGTTTCAAACTCTCTTAGTTTCTGTTTATCTGTGAATATTCTAAACTCACCCTCATTTTTGAAAGACAGTCTTGCCAGATATAAGATTCTTGGCTGAAAGTTTTTCTCTTGTAGTATTTTAAATATATCAGACCACTGTCTTCCTGCCTCTATGGTTTCTGGTGAGAAATGAGCACTTAATCTTATTGGATATCCTTTATATGATATGTATTGCTTTTCTCTTGCTGCTCTCAGAATTCTGTCTTTGTCCTTGGCATTTGGCATTCTGATTAGTATGTGTCTCAGAGTTGGTCTATTCAGATTTACTTGGGATAGGAGAATGTTGTGCTTCTTGGACATGGATATACATGTCCTTCAATAGGGTTGGGAAATTTTCTATCATTATTTCTTCAAATATTCCTTCTGCCCCTTTTCCCTTCTCTTTTCCTTCTGGGACACCCATAACACATATGTTTGCACATCTCTTGCTCTCATTTAGTTCCCTGAGATTTTAAGTTTTTTCTATCTTTTCTCCATTGTTTCTTTTGCATGTTTACTTTCTGAGGCCATTTCTTCAAGCTCACCAATCCTTTCTTCTGCCTCCTCAAATCTCCTATTATATGATTCCAGTGTATTTTTAATTTCATTTATTGCACCTTTCATTCCCATAAGATCTATTATTTTCCTATGTATGCTTTCAAATTCTTCATTGTGCTCATCCAATATCTTTCTCATATCCTTACTCTCTTTAGCCATTTCATTGAATTTGTTAAGTAGATTTGTTTGAACATCTATGATTACTTATCTCAACTCCTTTATGTCATCTGGAGGCTTATCTTGTTCCTTTAATTGGACCATATCTTCCTGTTTGTTGGTGTGGATTGTAAGTTTTTGTTGGTGTCTTGGTATCTGGCTTACCAGATGTATTTATTCTGGAGGCAGTTTCTCTCTTTAGTTTTGGGCTTTCTTGCTCTTTCTCCCTTGCTGGTTATGTAGTAGGAGCCAAGGGTGTAGTTGATGCTATAAGCTGTGGAGGCTCAATCTGCCCTCATTTCCCCAGGGACTGATGAAGCTTCTCCCAACTTTCTCCTTTGCCAGGGGTAGGGACAGAGCCATAGCTGTGTGTGATATTCCAAGTTGTGCAGGCCTAGATTGTAGTTGCCCAAAGAGACTGATGAATTTCAAGCCCCTTTCTCCCTTGTGTAAGGTGGGGATGGAGCTGCAGGTGTGGGCAGCAATCTAAGCCATGCGGGTCCAAAATGACTGCAGTTGCCCCAGTAGAGTTCCCACTATTCAGCCTGCCTCCCGAATGTACCCGCAGTTTCCCAGAGAGGCTGCTGCAGGACCCACCATCTTCCTCCCTGATAGAGTGGAATTGAAGCCTAGGCTAGGGCTGCAGGCCGATCTGGGTGAGAGAAGCTGTTCCCTAGCAGCACTGTTATTATCAGTCAGCCCGGCTTCCCCTTGTGCTGGGGGCAGAGGCAAAATGGTGTCTCCTGGCCTCTTTCTGACTTGGACAGGTTCAAACTTTAGTTGTTCTTAGGTTTATACTTAAGCCAGCCGAATTTACTAATCAGTAGCTGAAATTGGTGGCCAACTCTTTCTTTCTCCCCAGTTTTTGGGAAATGGAGGTTCCAATTGCAGCCACAGAATTGCTCCTGAGGCATCTTGCACCACCAGAGTAGGACAATCACCGGCCTGTGTGATGTGCCTGTATTTTCCCGGAGAGACTGGTTCAGGTCCCCCCAGCTTCCTCCCTGCCTGAAGTGGGGCTGGGGTTTTTGCTAGAGCTGCAATCTGATCTGGATGGAAAGAAGCCGGTCCCTATGAGCCCTATAATTTTCAGTCCGTCTGCTTCCCCTCGTGCCAGGAATGGAGTTAAAATGGCAGCTATTGGCCTATTTTCAACTTGGAAAGTTTCAAACTTTAGCTGTTCTTAGGGTTATACTTTAGCCAGCTGAATTTACTGATCAGTGGCTGAAGTTTGTGCCCAATCATCTCTTCCTCCCCAGTTTTTGGGATGTGGAGCTTCCAATTCCAGCCGCAGAATAGCTCCCTAGGTGGCTTGCGCTGCCAGTGGAGGATGGGCACTTACCTCCGAGGCATGGAGTGCTCTACTTACAGACCTTCTTTGCAGATGGGCAGCCTCCTCTTTTCATTTTTTCAAGGATGTTGCAGGATGCTCTTCTGGTCTCCTGGAGCCCCCAAACAGGTGCTTTAGATAGCTCTGGGTGATTACTAACTGCCCTGTAGCACACACTGACTCTAAGGGCTCCTTACTCTGCCACCACCTTACTGGTTGTCTCTAAGTTCTGTTTGATAGCATTTTACCCACAGCAGAACTTCTTTCCAAATTGGAGTCAATCTTCTCAAACCCTGCCACTGCTTTACAAAGTAGATGCAATATTCTAAAGTCTTTGTTACCATTTCGACAATGTTCACAGCATCTTCACCAGAAAATTTTATCTCAAGAAACCAAAACTCCTGTTAATGTTGATAATTTGACCTTCTCCTATGAATCACAAATATTCTTTTTTTTCTTCTTCTTCTTCCGCTCCCCCCACATCCCACCCTGCTGTCTGTGCTATCTGTGTCCATTTTCTGTGTAATCTTCTGTATCTATTTCTCTTTTTTGTCTTCTCATCTTTCTCCTCTAGGATTCACTGGGATTTGATCCCAGGGACCTCTGATGTGGAGAGAGGTTCCCTGTCAATTGCACCACCTCAGTTCCTGGTCTCTGCTGTGCTTCACCTTGGCTCTCCCCATCATCTCTCTTCTGTTGCATCATCATCTTGCTGTGTTACTCATTTGTGCAGGCACTGGCTTACTGCAAGGGCACTCGGCTTGCTGCGTGGGCACTGGCTCACCACACGAGCACTCAGCTCACCATGCAGAAACTTGGCTCACTGTGCAGGCACTCGTATGGGCTCTCAGCTCACCACGTGGGCACTTAGCTTGCTGCTCAGGCACCATGAGGGTACTTGGTTCACTGCATGCGCACTGGCTCACTATGCAAGCAGTGGTTCACTGTGTAGGCACTGGCTTGCTGCGCAGGCATGTTTTCTTTTCTTCTTTTTCACCAGGAGGCCCCAGGGATTGAACCTGGGTCCTCCCATATAGCAGGTGGAGGCCTTATTACTTGAGCCACATCTGCTTCCCACAAATGTTCTTTTTTTCTTTTTTAAAGATTTATTTATTTATTTCTCTCCCCTCCCCTCCCACCCCAGTTGTCTGTTCTCTGTGTCTACTTGCTGCGTCTTCTTTGTCCGCTTCTGTTGAAATCTGTGGCATGGGAATCTGTATTTCTTTGGGTTGCATCAGCTGGTTGTGTCAACTCTCCTTGTGTGTGGTGCCATTCCTGGGCAGGCTGCACTTTCTTTCACGCTGGGCGGCTCTCCTTATGGGGCACACTCCTTGCGTGTGGGGCTCCCCTATGCAGGGACACCCCTGCGTAGCAGGGCACTCCTTGCGCGCATCAGTACTGCGCATGGGCCAGCTGCACACGGGTCAAGGAGGCCCGGGGTTTGAACCACAGACCTCCCATGTGGTAGACGGACGCTCTAACCACTGGGCCAAGTCCGCTGTCAAGAGTTTTTTATATATTGTGGATGCAAGATCCTTGTAGTGTATGTGATTTGCAAATATTTTCTTCCAGTCTGTAGCTTGTCTCTTCTCTGTCTCAAACTGTCCTTTGCTATTGGAGCATTTTAAATTTTCTTGAGGAGGCACTGGAAACCGAATCCATGATCTCTGCTGTGGGAGGGAGGCGCCTAATCACTTAAGCCACCTCCATTCCCTGCTTTGTGTTTTTCCTCTTCCATCTCTTGTTGCATCATCTTGTTGCATCAGCTCGCCAAGCCTGCCTCTCATGCCAGCTCGCTGTCCTGCTTGTCCTCTTTAGGAGGCACCAGGAACCTCTGCTCCCTGCTTCGTTGTGTCTCTCATTAAATTTTTCTTCTTGTGTCTCTTGTTGCATCAACTTGTTGTGTCAGCTTGCTGTGCCTGCCCATTGTGCCAGCTCACTGTCTTCTTTAGGAGGCACCAGAAACTGAACCACAGACATCCCATGTGGTAGGCAGGAGCCCAACTGCTTGAGCCACATCCCTTTCCAATAGTGCAATTTTAATGTTCCTTCATCAGTTGCAACAAAGGAACCACTCTAGTGCAATGTCAGTAATGTGGAGGTATATAAGAATGATATATTTTTTACATGATTTTTCTGTAAACCTACAACTTCTCTAGTTAAAATAATAATAATAATAAAAATAGGACATATTTCATAGGCTTGTAGATTGGATGTTTTAAATGAGGTAATCCATGTAATTTGTTTCACACAGTGCTTAGAACACAGAATCTCTCAATAAATGCTGCTTACTACTGTAGTGTAAGCAAGGTGGTGGTGGGATGGTGTACAAGAATCCTATATTTTATGCATGATTGTTCTGTAAACCCACAATTTCTCTAATACAATTTTTAAAAAATTCATTGGTCTATTTTTGTGGGGTCTGTTCCTGGGTTCTCTCTTCTGGTCCAAGATCTATGTGTCTCCTCACCAGTACAATACTGTCTTTATGTGTCTTTAAATTGGGTAGTGTGAGTCCTCCTTTATTCTATTTTTCAGCACTGTTTTAGCTATTCTAGTTCCTTGGCCTTTCCACATAAATTTTAGACCAGCTTGTCCATAACAATTAAAAAATCCTGCTGGGATTTTATTTGGAATTGCATTAAATCTATAGATTATTTTGGTGAGAAATGATGTCTATTACATGAACACGGTATGTCTTTCCTTTTCTTTAGGTTTCCTTTGATTTCTTTCATCAGTATTTTGTAATTTTTAGCATACAGATCCTGTATGTGTTTTGTTAGACTTATACCTAAATATTTCATTTTGGATTGTGTTTGTTATTTTAAAGCTGTTTTTAAAATTTTTGATTTCCAATTGTCCATTGCTAGTATAGAAATATACTTGATTTTCGTATGTTGACCCTATATTCTTCAATCTCAATAAATCCAATCATTAGTTCTAGGAGATTTTTTGGTAGATTCCTAGGAATTTTTATGTAGACAGTAATGTTTGTGAATAGAGACAGTTTTATTTTTTCTTTTCCAATCCCTATGCCTTTTATTTATTTTTCTGACCTTATTGCACTAGTTAGGACTTCCAGTATAATGATGAATATGAGTGGTGAGAATGGATATTCTTGCCTTGTTCTTATCTTAGGGAGAAAGTATTCACTGTTTCATTAAGTATGATGTTAGCTGTAGAATTTTTTTATTGATGTCCCTTATCAGGCTGAGGAAGTTCCCTTCTATTCCTAGTATTCTGGAGTTTTTATCTTGAACAGATGCTGAACTTTGTTAAATGCTGTATTTTGTATCAATTGATATTTCATCTTCACTCTATTAATATGATTAATTACTTTGCTTTTTTTTTTGGAGGTGTTGGAATTGAATCCAGGACCTTGTACGTGGGAAGCAGGTGCTCAACCATTGAGCTTCACCCATTCCGTGTACTTTGATTTTCTGTTCAGGATTTCAAATTGTTCTTTGTGCTTGCTCAATGTCTTCTTGATGTAATTTGTCTCTTTAGGCATATTGCGTTTCCAATCATTAATTTGATTTTGGAAATTTGCGTGCATCTTGCTAATTATTTCTCTCAAATTCTGCATCTCTTCTGTGGCTTTGATATATTCCTTTTTTTGGGGCATGTCTTCTACTTTCTTAGTATGGCTCATAACTTTTTCCTGATATCTAGGCTTCTGATTAGGATGCAGTTTACTCAGATGCTCAGTTTCTTTCTCTTTTGTAGGGATTTAGTGATAGGAGGCTGTGTGTTACCACTGCTCTTTGATTCTTGGCTTGACCTGAATTGTTAGGATTGTCCTGCTGGTTGCTCAAAACTGAGCATTCGACCCAGTAATTGATTGTAGAATCGCTTTTTAGGGCCTTGGAGAGGGAGGCTATAGAGGCCGGAAAAAGCCTCTCCTACTTATTTTTAATTTTCTTGGGTGTACTTCCTTAGTCTGCCTGCAGATGGCATGCTTTGGCAGCTCTTGGTTCAATGCCTGGTGGGAGTGTATTTATTGTAATACGGACTGGATCAATGTGAGACCTTCCTGTCTGGAGGCTGTGAGCCTTGTAATTCAAACTTTCTCTGAGACGGTTCTGCAGCCTTCTCTGGCGGCCCCCTCCCTATTTCCTGGTCAGAAATATTTCCACTCCCCTCTGAGTCCTCAACAATCAGTCCCTGTTAGTAGAGGAGGAGATTGGGAGGGTTGTATATCTTTAGCCCCTTGTGGGCTCCCACTTCAAACAATGGCACAGCCACACCCTGCCTGGAAGGGCTTGTGGGACACAGCAGATCCAATTTGTGGGTCAGAAGCTGAGTCAGCCTTAGGCTGTGCCCCATTCCCTCCCCTTTCCTGGGGTGTTAGATCCCTGGAGTCCCCTTTATCTGTAGTCTCAGGCCCAGAGGCCCGAGAATTCTAAAGTGTCTTTTTTTTTTTAAAGACTTATTTATTTCCCCCCTTCCCCTCCTCCCACCCTGCTGTTTTTGCTGTCTGTGTTTTCTTCTCATTTTCTCTCCTCTAGGATTCTCCAGGATTTAATCCTGGAGACCTCTGATGTGGAGAGGGGTTCCCTGTCAATTGCACCCCTCAGTTCCTGGTTTTTGCTGCACTTCACCTTGACTCTCCTCTTGTCTCTCTTTTGATACATCATCATCTTGCTGCGTGACTCACTTGCGTGGGGCACTGGCTCACCATGTGGGCACTCACGCGGGCACTCTGCAGGCACTGGCTCATCATGCAGGCACTTGTGTGGGCACTGGCTTGCTGTGCAGGCACACTTTCTCTTCTTTTTCACCAGGGATTGAACCTAGTGCTCCTATATGATAGGTGGAAGCTCTATCACTTGAGCCACATCTTCTTCCCTAAAGTGTCTTTAGTGTGGGGGATGGTGCCAGCAGCAGCTGCCACTTGTTTCAACTCACAGTTCTGTCATCGCCATGTCCCTTCTTTGTCCCTCTCTCCTCTGGGCAGTGTCCAGCCTTTGCCTGGTGTCCTAAACCCTAAAAGATCTTTTTCTAGGCTGTTTCAGCCTATTCTCTAGCTATTTTTTCTGGAGGAGAAGAGAGTCCTGTGTCTTTCTAGTACACCATCTCCCCAGAAGTCACACAGACTTTGATTTTAAAAATATTGAGTCAGCATTGCATTCTTGGGACCAACATCATTTGGGCGTGGAATATTCTTTTGTTATATTACTGGATTTGATTTGCTAATATTTTGTTGATGATTTTTGTGCCTCTTCATGAGAGATATTGATCTGTAGTTTTCTATTCTTGTACTGCCTTTGTTTGGTTTTCATTTTTTAAATGTTTGAATTAGGGTCCAAGTCAGGTCCACACAATGAGATTTGTTGATATGTCTCTTAGTCTTTTTAAAGCTGTAGGCTCATTATCCATCTTTCTCTTTTCATTTCCTTACAGATTTATTTGTTGAAGAAACAGATGCCTGTTCTAGTCACTGCAATATGTTGCTGGTAGACAGGTATTTGAGGTCCAGGATCCAAGAGGCACTGCAGTCAGCATCACGAGTCTGCAGATAGACCTGGGGTGAATTACGTTGTTCCTCACCTGCCCGAGATCCTACCAGAAGGTGGGAAAGTGGGCAGTTTTTATCAGGAAACTCTGTTCTCCCCTCAGGTGGGGAACCTGTGAGGAGGTGGGGTTAGCCCTGCCTGGTTGGGGCCCTATATAGTCCAGGGTGGAGGAGGGAGCTTCTGTTGCTTGGAGCTTTCAGTGTGTGGCTCCAAGGAGAAGGGAAAGATGAATGTCTGGTATGGGTGGTTGAAGTCAGGAAGTCAGAACTGATTATAGATTAAAGAAATGGGAGTTGATGACTGGGAAAATCGATAACAGAACACACTAGCTGAGGACCTACCATGTGTCAGACACTGTGGTGGGTTGAGGCTGTGTATACCCCAGCAAAACAAGTTCTTAAATCTAACCCCTTCCTGTGAGTGTGGACCCATTGTAAGTAGGACCTTGTGATAAGGTTAGAGAGAGAGAGAGCAACAAAACCCAGAAGAGAAGGGAGAGACCAGTGGAAGCTGCCATGTGCCTTGCCATCTAGCAGAGGAGACAGGAATTGCCAGCAGCCAGTCTTAGGGAAGAAAGCATAGATTTGGTGAGGCCTTGATTTGGTCATTTTTCCAGACTCTAACCATAATTGAATAAATTCTCATTGTGTGAACTGAACCATTTCTTGGTATTACTTTAAATGACCTAGGAAACTAAAACAAGCACTGTGTTAGATACTAGGGAGGCAGTGCTCATCCAACACAGGCCCTCTCTTGGTGTGGTAGTTTGAATCCCAACAAAAGACATGTTCTGAATCCTAATCCACATTTCTGTGGATGCAACTCAGGTACCAATAGGACCCTTTGAAGATGTACTTTTTAGTTAAGGTATGGCTGAATGGAATTAGGGGGCCCTTAATCCATATTACTGGAGTCCTTTATAAGTAGAAGAAATTCAGATGTGCTTAGTCAGATAAGGCCAACAGGAGCCAGAAGCTGCAGTCAGAGAAAATTGGGAGAGCAGACACAGGAGAGAGAGTGCCATGTGACAGGAGGCAGAGCGCTAAGCCAAGGAAACCCAGGAACTACAGCGTGCCGTCACCAGAACCCTACAGGCTTCAGGGAGAAAGCATGGCCTGTCTGGACCTTAATTTTGGACTGCTAGCCTCCCAAACCATGAGACAGTAAATTGCTACTATGTGTCAAAGAAAATCCTCAACGGACAACATTACACAGCAAGAATGACTTTATTCAAGGGCTGCTATAGCTGGGGTTGGTGGGACAGAGTAGAACTCAACTCTGTTCAGAGGACAGCAAGTTTTTTAAGGGCTGGGAGTGGGCCAGAGGAAAAGCGCAGGAAGATAGTTAGGGGAGTTGACTACTGGAATGGGTGCTGATTTACTAAGGTTGTAATCAGGAAAGTTTGGTTTGGAAGTTTTCCTTTGTGGTAATTAGGCTGCATGGAGCCTATTAGGGCCAGGACAGAGGAGGTGGGAGATAAGGAACTGCCTAGTTAGGAGCCTCAAAGGCACCTGGGTAGCATAAGAGAGAGGGGAGGGAAAGGTTGGGGCAAGATTGATATTTAGGGTCTGAATCTGTCTTTTTCCCAGTTTTTCCTATAGTATGAGTTATTTTTCTTTGCAGTCCCATGGCTGCAAGATTATTTTCAAGGTAGTCAGGACCTGGGAGGGAACAGGTAAGGGTGCAGGAAGAATACAACTGAGAGCTTGGTTAAGAGAAAAAATAGTGTACTGTCTTGGTCATTGGTATTTGTCATATCAGCCTGGCAAACTAAGACACTGGGGGAGTGCAAACTCTGGGGCTACAATCTTAAAAATCCTTTCTTGGCTCTCCATTGTTCTTAGAATAAACACCAAACATAGCTTCTAGCCTCCCTACTGGAGGTGGACACTTTCCATCTCTTCTTCCTCATACGGTGACAGACTCCATCTTCTTTCTCCCCTTCAGCTGCACTGTCTTCCATTTCCTTGAATGAGCATGCTATTTGGAGCTTTGTGATCTTTGCAAGTGTCATTTTCTCTGCTTAGAACATTCATTGTCCATCCTTCCATCCACCGTTCACCTAGTTTTAATTTATGACACAAAGCCATGGCAGGCAGAATTCTAAAATGGTCTCCGAGATTGCTGCCACCTGGTTTACAAGCCCATGTAATCTCCTTTCTTTGAGTGGGGATAGGACTTCTGAATGTGATGGGAAAGTCACTCCCTTGATTGGTTACATTAATAAGACCCCATCTTAGCAGACTGGAGAGTCTCCTGCTGGTTTTAGTGAAGTAAGCTGCCATGTTGTGAGGGCCATGTAGGTAGTTTCTGATGGTGGCATGAGAAGCAGAGAGTGACCCTCCAAATGACAAGCCCTACAGGTCCTAGGAACTGAGGACCTGTCACGAGGAACTGAGTTCTGCCAATAACCTGAAGGAACCTGGAGCATGACCCCAGCCTAGGATGAGATCATAGTCTCAGCTGATGCCTTGATTTCAGGCTGGTGAGACCCTGAGCAGAGCGCCCAGCTGTGCCCTGACTCCTCAGCCATGGAAACTGTGAGATAATAAATTGGTGTTATTTTAAGCCACTGAGTTGGTGATAATTTGTTATACAGCAATAGAAAATTAACATAGGGCTCAACACAAGCATCACTTTTTCAGAAGAAATTTTTCAGCCACCCCAGTCCCCAAAAATCAAGTCAGTGTCCCCTTAGATGCCTTGACTTTGTACTGAATTTTCTTAGTCCTTACCATGATCAATATGTTTGATTAATTGTGTAATTAGTTGTATTAGTCAGTGAAAGGGGTGCTGATGCAAAGTACCAGAAATCTTTTGGTTTTTATAAAGGGTATTTATTTGGGGTAAAAGCTTATAGTCACAATGCCCTAAAGAGTCCAGCTCAAGGTACCATAAGAGATATTTCCTTACCTAAAGTCTGTTGCCCTGTGTTGAAGCAAGATGGCAGGCAGTGTGTGCGAGGGTTCAGCCTTCCTCTTCCCTCTTAAGGCTCTGTGGTCCCAGCTTTTTCCAATCTCCGCCATAGGCTGGCATAGTGTTTGTCGCTCTTCCTCGGGGCTTGTTTTTTTTTTCTGGGCCCAGCTGCTCTGGTCTCTTCACAAGGTCAGCTATAAACTATCATGTGAATGGCTTCTCTCTCTTCCTGGGCCTCTGCCCTGTCTAATGAGCTGTCTCTCGTCCTCTGCGTATCTTCTCTGTGTGTCTCCTTCTGTTTCTGTCTGCTTGATAGTGTCTGTTTATATAGCCCACAAAGGAGGTGGGGACTCAAACTGAGTTGCCCTAATGATGTGGCTGAATCAAAGCCCTAATCTTGATTTAATCAAGCCTTTGTCTTTAAATTGATCAAAGGGTATCATGCCCAGAGGAACAGACCAGTTTACAAATATAATCTATATCCCTTTTGGAATTCGTAAAAAATATCAAACTGCTATAGTTGCTTTCTGTTTTTCCTCCTTAGACTGTGAGCACCATGAAGGTAGGGACTGACATATTCCCAGCATCTCACAGAATGCTCTCCTACATTAGGTACTCAAATATTTGGGCTTGTACTGCCTTACAGAAAGCATAAGAAAGGAAAACTTATTGACCAATGTCACTTATGAACATAGATATAAAAATCTGACATAAAATATTAGCAAAACCTATCTAACAATTATTTTAAAAAACAATAAATCTTAATCATGTTGAGTCTCAGGAATGCAAAGATGGTTCAAAGATGGTAAAATTCTCCACATGAACAGATTGAGGGAGAATGACCATATGATCATCTTACTAGATGCAGAAAAAGCATTTGCTAAAATTCAAATCATAACTTTAGCAAATTGGGAATAGATGGGAACTTCATTAACATAATGAAGATTATGTTCCAAACCCTACTGCAAATGCCATATTTTAGATACATTTCCATTAATCAGGAACAAGGCTAGAATGTTTGCTATTGCTGCTACTATGCACTATGGTGCTGGAAATCCCAGCCCAGGAATCGACAAGCATTTAGTTTGGGTTAGATAGTAAATATTTTAGGTTATATGAGTTCTGTTAGAATTACTCGGATTTTGCTATGGTAGCAAAGACAATAGATATAGACAATATGTGAATGAATGTGACTGTTATAATTTATTTACAAAAACAGGCAGTGTGCAATATTTGTCAATTTCTGTCCTAGTGAGTGCAACAAAATAAAAATAAATGAAGAATGAGAATTGAAATGAAAATGACCGAGTTGTCATTTACATATAATGTGTAAATGCATTGAGGACTCACTATTATAAATAATGAGAGACTTCAAGAAGATCAATGAATATAAGATCAACCTAAAATACAGAAACTCTTAAACCATAATTTATAATATAAAATATATATTAATATTACATTAATATTTCAATATACTAATGTCAACAGAAAATATAAAGTACCTAGGAATAAGTATATCAAAGGAGATGTAAGACTCTTATGACAAAATTATCAGACTTCCTTAGAAGACATATAAAGAAGCCATCCCTGTTTCATTGTATGGTAGCTTCTAGTTGTTTGGACAAAAACTTTGGAGTTATCTTCCCTCCTTTTCTCAAACCCTGCAACAAATCTTTCAGGAAATCATCTAGTTTCTATCTTCAAAATGTATTAAAAATCCGACCATTTCTCACCACCTTCACTGCCACCACCCTGGTCTGAACCATCATTTTCACTCCCCTGGATTACTGCAGAAGCATCCTAATTGACTATGGCAGATTGAGTTTTATACCCCAGAGAAAACATGTCCTTGTTAATCCACATCCCTGTGGCTGTGAACCCATTGTAAATAGGACCTTTAGAAGGTATTATGTTTTTTAAAATTTTTGACTGGGCTTTAATACTCACAAAATATGTTTTTTATTTTCTCTCCATTTACATTTGTTATTTCACATACCATTTGTAATAATTTTATTCATTTTCCCTCATGGAAGTCAATGGATTTGTATATTCTTTTCCATCTGTGGTTTTGTTTCCTCTCTTTTCAATAGGACAGTGTCCTTAGTTTCTTTGTGTTCCCTACAGTCTTTGAGGAGCTGAGGAGTTAGAGATGTGTGTGGGTTTTTGTCCTGCACATGTTCATTTTTTGATTTTATGGTGTACATGCTGTACAATCCAGAAGTAACTGTGTTAATCTAGGTAACTAGATTCTTTTTTTTTTTTTTTAAGATTATTTACTTATTTATTTCTCTCCCCTTCCCCCCGCCCCTGGTTGTCTGTTCTCTGTGTCTATTTGCTGCGTCTTCTTCTTTGTCCGCCTCTGTTGTCAGAGGCACGGGAATCTGTGTTTCTTTTTGTTGTGTCAGCTCTCTGTGTGTGCGGCACCATTCCTGGGCAGGCTGACTTTTCTTTTGCACTGGGCAGCTCTCCTTACAGGGCGCACTCCTTGCGTGTGGGGCTCCCTTATGTGGGGGACACCCCTGCATGGCAGGGCATTCCTTGCGCGCATCAGCACTGTGCATGGGCCAGCTCCACACGGGTCAAGGAGGCCTGGGGTTTGAACCACGGACCTCCCATGTGGTAGACGGATGCCATAACCACTGGGCCAAGTCCGCCACCTCCAGTGCCTAGATTAAGTTAGGAGTTCTTTCATTATACATCTGGATAGCTACGACTCCTTTAGCATCCCCCACTATCCGGAGAGGGGCCCTGACATCCAGCCACTGCTACCTAGGCCATGTGCCTCTCTAGGGGCACAATCAATAGATTTTTGACAAGGGTGCCAAAACAATTCAATGGGGGGCAGGGGGAGAAGAATAATCTATTTCAACAATATTCTTGGGGCAACTAGAAATCCACATGGAAACAAATGAAGTTGGATACCTACCTTATATCATATATAAAAATTAACTCAAGTTAGATCAAAGACCTAAATGTAAGCACTACATCTATAAAACTTTTAGAGGAGGCATTGGTGTAAATCTTCATGACCTTGGATTAGGCAATAGTTTCTTCAACATGATACCAAAAGCAAATGGTTTTGAGACTGGGAAAATGTCCAAATTAAGGAATCATGAAGGTGATGCTTTCTTCCTAAAGACTGGCTGCTGTGATCCTTGGTTCCTCTGCCACATGGAAAGCCACATGGTGGTATCAGCTGGTCTCTCCCTTCTTTCTGAGTTTTGTTGAAAAGCTTTTTGTTTCAGTGGCTTTCTCTGAAGATGTTACTTTTAAGTAAGTTGTGTCCAATTGAATCAGGATGTCTTTTTTTTTTTCTTCCTTTTAACAATTATCTTTCTGTTTTAAGATACATAAAGGAAACAAAATGTTACATTAAAAAATATGAGGTTATGAGGTTCCCATATATCCTACTCCCCACATCCCCCACTCCTCCCACATTGACGTCTTTCATTAGTATGGTACATTCATTGCATTTGATGAGTACATTTTGTTTTGTTTTGTTTTAAGATTTATTTTATTTATTTATCTCCCCCCTGCCCCCCCCCCCCCATTGTCTGTTCTCTGTGTCCATTTGCTGCGTGTTCTTTGGTTGTTGTCAGCAGCACGGGAATCTGTATCTCTTTTTTGTTACTGTCATCTTGCTGAGTCAGTTCTCCGTGTGTGTGGCACCATTCCTGGGCAGGCTGAATTCTGGGTGGCTCTCCTTACGGGGCGCACTCCTTGCACATGGGGCTCTCCTATGCGGGGGGTGGGCACCCCTGTGTGGCAGGGCACTCCTTGTGCACATCAGCACTGCGCATGGGCCAGCTCCACATGGGTCAAGGAGGCCCGGGGTTTGAACCATGGACCTCCCATGTGGTAGACGGACGCCCTATCCACTGGGCCAAGTCTGCTTCCTTGATGAGTACATTTTGGAACATTGATACACAGCATGGATTATAGTTTACATTGTAGTTTACGCTCTCTCCCAGTCCATTCAGTGGGTTATGGCAGGATACATAATGTCTACCTGTCCCTGCAGTATCATTGAGGACAACTCCAAGTTCCGAAAATGCCCCAGTATCACATCTCTTTTTCCTTCTCCCTGACTTCAGCAACTCCTGCAGCCACTGTCTCCACATCAATGATATAATTTCTTCCATTACTAGAGTCACAATAATTCTATAGTAGAATACCAGTAAGTCTACTCTAATCCATATTTTATTCCTCCATTCTGAGGACCCTGGGATGGCGATGCCCACTCTACCTCTAAATTGAGAGGGGGGCTTAGATCCCACATGGCTGATAGATGGAATTCTTCTGCTTGCAGCTGTAGACTCTTTCAGTTCCCTGGTGTAGTGGTTGACCATCCTCACCTCCCTGTTAGCTGACCTGGGTTAGTCCAGTGAACAGGAGAGTAGGTGTTACAACTCTGCTGAGGCTCAGGGCCCAGCTGGCATATAGACAGTCCAGAGATTCAAGTCTCCCGAGCATACACCAACCCCAGCGCCAACCACAGTTTCAGTAAAAGTGACAGAAGAGGCATGTGTAGAGAGGTCACATCTGAGTCCAATTCCAACACACGCAGGAGCACAAATTCCAAAGTAGGGCCCACTGGCAAGGCACTGAACTCCAGAGCCATCTGTCATGACCATAGGTCCTGGGTGTCTCCGTATCTCTCAGGAGCACCACTACCTGGAGTTGTATCTACTTTGGCTGTCTCTGAAATCCTGCTGAGATGTGCATAAGTGCGAACCCCCTGATGACCTCCTGACTCATTTTGAAGTCTCTCAGCCATATAAACTCATTTGTCTTTACCATTTTTCTCTTTTATTCAAAGTTTTTATCTCGTTGCATTACCAGCTGATGCTTGGTAGTAATCCCTTGGCACCAGGATGCTCATCTTAATCCTATTACTAAAGATCTTATGTAGAGAAAACCATGGGGAGGAGCCAGAAGCTGGAAGTCAATGAACCCTGGAAGAGAAAGAAGATATCACCATGTAATGGGAAAGTCAAGAAACCCAAGGATTGCCTGCCAACTAGAATGCTACCAATTCTGGGAGGAAGCAAGCCTCTTAGCCTTTGAAACCAGAGCCAATGAATTCCTGTTGTTAAGCCAACCCATTGTGTGGAATTTGTCATAGCAGCTTGGAAACTAAGACATTGACCATGCTTCCATCCTTGTTCTTCTGTAATCTATTCACACAGCAGCCAGAGTAATCCTTGAAACACTGAAGTCAGATGGTGTCACTCCTCCATTCAAAACTCTGCAATTACTTCACATAACACTTATTATATTCGTTTTCCTGCTTCCCTGTGACAGTTTGAAGTTTTGTGAATCCCAGAAAAGATCATGTTCTTTGAACTAATCCATTCCTGTGGTATAGGGCCTTTAGATTCAGTTAAGGAACCATTCAATTAGATCACTTGATTAGATTGCTTCAGGGAATTTATCGGCCTATATCAATAAGGTGCGACCCAAGTTGGGGCTCTGCCCTCTTGCTTATATAAACTGAGAACTGGAAGTGGAAACACTCAGAGAGAAAGAAAGCTGCTATTTTACCCTGCCATGTGAGAAAGGACTAGAGAAGCCCCAGGAGGCTGAGAGAGAGGCTGGAGACTGGAATCTGTGGAGCACAGAGCATGGAAAGAGGTCCCTAAGAACCTAGGCCCATAGAGCAGTTCAAACCTAAAGAGACAAGCCCTGCTGTGCGCTTGATGGCCCACAGCTGAGCTCAGAGAGAAAGCAGCCTGGAGGAGAAAGCAGAGAACCAGTCAGAGAGCTGCCATTGTGCCTTGACATGGCAGGAGTCCAGGAGTGTCGACCTTGGTGAGACAGCATCTCTGATGCCTTGATTTGGACATTTTCATAGCCTTGGAACTGTAAGCCTTTACCCTAATTCATTCCTTTCATAAAAACCAACTCGTTTCTGATACTTTGCATCAGCAGCCTTAGCAAACTGAAACATTCCCTTTGGTATGTGAGCTCGATGAGCTTAAAAACCTTGGTTTGTTTTATTTACTGATGCATCCCAAGTGCCTAGAACAGTGAAAATAATAAAAGAAAAAAAATTCCTCAAAAAGTTAAGGTTTACCTTATGATTTAGCAATTCCATTCCTAGGTATACACCCAAGAGAAATGAAAACATGTGTCCACACAAAAACTGGTACGTGACTGTTTCGAGCAACATTATTCATAACAACCAAAAGGTGGAAACAGGGAAGTGGATGTGGCCCAGTGGTTAGGGCGTCCGTCTACCACATGGGAGGTCCGTGGTTCAAACCCTGGGCCTCCTTGACCCGTGTGCAGCTGGCCCATGTACAGTGCTGATGTGCGCAAGGAGTGCGGTGTCACGCAGGGGTGTCCCCCACGTAGGGGAGCCCCACGTGCAAGGAGTGCGCCCTGTAAGGAGAGCTGCCCAGCGCGAGAGAAAGTGCAGCCTGCCCAAGAATGGCGCCGCACACACGGAGAGCTGACACAACAAGATGATGCAACAAAAAGAAACACAGATTCCCGGTGCCGCTGATAAGGACAGAAGCAGTCACAGAAGAACACACAGTGAATGGATACAGAGAGCAGACAACTGGGAGGGGGGAGGGAAGAGAAATAGAAAAAGTTAATAATAAATCTTAAAAAAAAAACGGGTAGAAACAATCCAAATTCCCATCAATTGATAGATAACCACAAGATGTGACATATCCATATAATAGAAGAGTATTTGGTCCACAAAAGAAACAAAGTACTGATAATACCTACAATATGGATGAACCTTGAACACATTATGCTAAATGAAAGAAGCCAGACAGAAAAGACAAATTCATAAAGAGGGAAATTAGATCATTTATTGCCAGGGACTGGGAGTAAGAGTTTATGGGTGGTGACTGCTTAATGGTTGTGGCATTTCTTTTGGTGATGATGAAAATGTTCTGGAATTAGTGGTGATTGTTGCACAACATTGTGAATGTATTAAACTCTTCCAAATTTATACTTTAAAATGGTGAATTTTGTGTTATGTGAATTTTACTTCAGTAAAAATATAGTGAAAAAAACAAGCAATAATTAGTCCTAGGAAAAATTATACATGAAAGAATTATCACAGATTACTACTGTTCAATCAAGCAGTCAAGCAAACCCTAAGCAGCAGTGTAGCTGCTAGGTAACTTGCCACACTTTCATAAATGCAGTCGGTAAGGAAAAAATGAGCCCAAATGGATTTATTATTCACAACACAGTAGGCAGCATAAGTTTCATGTTGCATCACCTTTGTCCCCCAAGTTCCAAGGGGAGGTAGGTGGATGCAGAGTGGGACCAGGTGGATGCTTAGCACACTGTGGATCTGTGTTGCAGCTGAGGAATGCTAAGCTTTGGAAACCCCAATCTTATAAGGGGACTGCTGGCAAACCTGGCAACCTTTACCCTGTAGGGAGAGATTATCTTTATTATCCTAGTTAGAAAACAAATCTTCTCTGGGGAAGGAGAGAGACTTTATTATTCTGAAATGTCTCTGGAGAACTAGTATCTAAATCTCTCCAGAGAGAGTCTTTGTCATCAAATTTATACTTTGCCCTGGAGGAAGACTCTACCTTTACCTTCTAAGGCTGTTTGCTGTACAAACATCCTTGAAAAATAGTCCAAGGTATGTGGAAACACCATGGGGAATTTCCTCCCAACAGCTACTTTTTCAGTCAAATGAATAATTTACAGAAGCATTATAATGTAATCATCAACAAATTTTATTGAAAGAATGGAAGAAAAGATAAATGTATATTTGTGGAGCAGCATAAAAGGGCTAAAATCTTATCTATCAAGATGGGGATTGTGTATAAAACCAATAAAAAATGATAGTTTTGTAGTAGCAGAGAGAAGTCAGGTGTACATGGTATCAAAGGCCAGGACGCGAGAATTCTGAGAAGGAAGATGATTTATTTCGACTGGCCGGACTCTTGTCCTGATAAAAACCAGCCCCAAATAGAATTTTTGGGTCCTTTTTATACAGAGGAAATAAGAGTGGGGAGTCAAACAGTGCTTGTATGCAAAAGGACTTTTTGTTAGTTTCTTCAAGTGTTTTATCTAAGTATTAGATAGGTTATTTCCTCCAGGTAAGCTTGAGTTAACATATATCCCCCACATTCCAGGTAGGCTTGAGTTAACATATATCCCCCACATTCCAGGTAGGCTTGAGTTAACATATATCCCCCACATTCCTGGTAGGCTTGATTAACATATATCCCCTACATTCCAGGTAGGCTTAGAGTTAACATATATCCCCCACATTCCAGGTAGGCTTGAGTTAACATATATCCCCCACATTCCAGGTAAGCATGACACATTTGGTTTGCATCCTCCCTGAACATCTAAAGCGTATAGAGTTTATACTTCTCAATTGGCTTTCTAGGCATATTTGGATACAAAATAAGTTTGAATTTACACACAGGCTATATTATTTCCCCCCTTTGATACCTACTTAAGGTTATTAAACTTCAGCATCACTATTGTCTGAGTCCCTCTGGACTGCCTGGTATGTATATTGTGCCATGAGATGGGTAGCTGTCTGCCTTTTTACTATACCATTTATTAGGATGCACATTCTGTTTATGATGAAAGGGAGGAGGCAAGGAAGTATGGTGCATCCTCCTATGAGGAAGGCAATTATTCCCAGTAGAAGCTTGAAATTGTTTACTACTTACTGCCAGCCAAAGGGATTTCTTAAATTCTAGCCATTCCAGGTCTGCACTGGAACATGAGCAATTTTTACCATTTTGCTTGTAATTTCATCAGTAACCTTTCCAGTGCTGTCTAGTTCAAGGCAGCAGTTAGAGAGATTGAATTTTCCACAAACTCCCCCTTTAGCTGCCAGGAGATAGTCTAGGGTGAGAAGGTTTTGATAGATAGCATTTCTGAATTTAGTTTGCTGTTGGGCTAGTAAGTTTAGTGCATGGGCAGTTTCATTAGTTACTATGTCTACCACAGCTTGTAAGCGGATGATTAGGTTTAGCATATAGATAGGGTTTCAATAACCCCACATGCCATCCTCTGCCCAAGTTGCTGGCCCATAATACTGGATTATATGCTCAGGGGGCCATTCTTCACCTCCCCAGGTAATGACAGCTCTCGCTTCTCTTATGTTTTGATACACTGGATGGCTTAGCTCCTTCCCTTCTGTTAAGGGAATGAGGAAGGAGGGTTTTACTGCACTGAGCATACAAGTACCACATCAGTTTCAGGGAAGTTCTCGGAATGCAACTTTCCCACAAATCCAGTACAGGCCATTTGGAGCAGTAAAGGGGCCTTTTGCAGCAGTAAAGGGGACTTTTGTGATTAATTTGGGGAAAGTACAATTTATGAGAATGAGGTCAGATTCATTCCGTGTTCCCCAAGGCTCTGCTGTATTGGTGGTGTAATTTTGAAATTTCCCCCCTGACATGTTAGGTTTCCAACAGATATAGAGGAGTTTAGGCAGGCCCTTGAAGCACAATATTTTCCTATGACAGAAGTTTGCAAGGGCCAAATACTATCTTGGGGGAAAGCCAGGAGGCCAGTTTCATTTTATGGTTGGCTGTAATTTTATTCTCTAGTTTACCAGGGCCATTGGACTCCCATATTAGTACCTCCACATACATACATGAGGAGACATTTAAGGCTGCCCCTACTACTTCAGCTAGGTTTATAAAGAGTTTTCTTGCTGCTTGTGGAATGGAAAAGGGCTTTTCCATTTTGTCAAGAAGGAGTAGAACACAGAGTGGACTTTAATTGTGAGTGGGTGTTCCCAATACCTAACCCAGATGTAGGCTCCTGGGTCTATTCCTTTACCATCAATGGGGAGGCCCATTTGGACTCCCTGAGTCTGCCAGGATTCAGGTTTAAGGATGGTGAGATTTAAGGGTTACATTGACTGTGTGGACAATTAGCCAGGGCTATACCCTTGGTGAGGATGGCTCTTTGTTTTGTTGTGTCTGTGTTCCAGGTGGCCCAAGTGACACAGGACCAGTAGGGGCAGTAGTATGCACTTATGTATTTGCACCAGAAGCCTCCCCTCCTTGGGCTGCACTTTTCATTTCTAGAGCACACATATACTTATTGTTATGAGTATATTTTTTCTCCCAGCTGAGCCCTCCACAATTAGTGTCCCATGGTATCCCAGAGTCTATAACTTGACATACATCAAATAGGAGGGACACTCGTTGGTTCCAGCTAGTGATTGGGGTAGAGCTAAGTAGCTCCCCATTTTGAGTAAGCACCCTTATTTCCCATTTTTGGGAGACTTTTGGGGGCTTGGGGTCATAGCAGGTTATTTGGACAGATGAGTTACAGACACTATAGGAGATTCCCTGAAACTGGCAGGTGATTATCTGGCCCTTGCAGGTGTAATGGCTATGATATATTAGGTATTGACATGGGCCCCTGTTTGCACCTTTTTAATATATGATTCACCCTCTGTGGTGTCAACCTGGGACCAGAGGAGGGTCAGGGCTAGGAGTAGAGAAAATAACCTAAGGGGCATTGTAACTGGGATTAAATCAGATTCCTATTCTTCTGCTGTGCATAGACAAATCAGCTTCTGGGGTGTGCCTGGAGTAGGGCTTGGTGTTTTGTTCCCTCACAAGATGAGTTTGATTGAGTTGTGGGTGTCTGGAATACAGGCCCAGGACTCTGGGGCAGTTCTCTTGACCCAGCTATGGTGTATCCATGGGGTGATTTCAGCTACTGTAACTGCACTGGGGGTGGATAAAATGACAAGATAGGGTCCTCACTATTGAGGGGTTAGTGGAGCTGATTTCCAGTCTTTGACCCAGACTGCATCTCCTGGCTTGTATGGGTGTATGGAGCTGCTTAAGCTAATGGGGCCCTTTCTTGGACCCACTGATGCAGGTTTTGTAGGGTTTTTCCTAAGCTTATCATTTGCTGAGCTATTGATAAGTTTCCTCTTTCTCTGAGATCCTCTTCTATATTTCAGATTAAAGGGGGGTTCTCCCAAAGAGGATTTCCTAAGGGGTTAGGCTTGGGCTGGCCCGAACTTGAAGAAGAGCACTCGGAAGTACTTGCATCCATGTTAGCACAGTTTCTTGGCAAATCTTGGCAAAAAAGTCTTTGTTGTATGGTTCATTCGTTCTACTTCCCATGAGCTTTGAGGACGGTAAGCAGTTTGCAGTTTCCATTGGATGCACAGTGCTTTGGCAATCTTCTGAGTGATTTTGGAGATGAAGGTGGGTCCACTGTCAGAGCCAATAGAGAGGGGTAGTTCATATTGAGGAATGATTTCTCTGAGGAGAACTTTGGCTACTTCTTCAGCTTTTTCTGTTCGAGTGGGAAAGGCTTCCACCCAGCCAGAAAAGGTGCAAACAAGGACTAGGAGATATTTATAGCTTCTGGATCATGGCATTTCAGTGAAATCAAATTAGATCTTCAAGAGACATACTGCCGATTCTCTGGACTCCTGGGGCTCCTGTGTGCCGAGGGTTATTTTTTGCACATGTCATGCACTGCTGGCATACGGCATGGGTGATAGCAGCTAGAATTGGGATGTAGAAGAATCTTTCTAACACTTCTTTTTTTTTTTTGTCTTTATTTATTTTTTTAATATTACATTAAAAAAATATGAGGTCCCCATATACCCCCCACCCCTCTCACCCCACTCCTCCCCCCATAGCAACAATCTCATCCATCTTCATGAGACATTCATTGCATTTGGTGAATACATCTCTGAGCACTGCTGCACCTTGTGGTCAGTGGTCCACATCATAGCCCACACTCTCCCACACTCCACCCACTGGGCCATGGGAGGACATACAATGTCTGGTAGCTGTCCCTGCAGCATCACCCAGGACAATTCCAAGTCCCGAAAATGCCTCCACATCTCATCTCTTCCTCCCATTCCCCACACCCAGCAGCCACCATGGCCACATTTCTCCACACTAATGCCACATTTTCTTCAATTACTAATCATTATAGTTCATGAATAGAATATCAGTAAGTCCACTCTACTCCATATTCTATTCCTCTATCCTGTGGATCTTGGAATGGTTGTGTCCACTCCACATCTATATCAAGAGGGGACTTAGAGTCCACATGGATGCTGGATACAATCCTCCTGCTTATAGTTGTAGGCACTCTTGGCTCCATGGTGTGGTGGTTGACCTTCTTCAATCCATGTTAGCTGAGTGGGGTAAGTCCAATAAATCAGAGTGTAGGAGCTGAAGATTGTTGAGGCTCAGGACCTAGCTGTTATATGGTCAGTCCAGAGATTCAGATTCCCTGGGTATATATTAAACCCCCGCACCAACTACAGTTCTGGTAAAAGTAACAGGAGAGGCTTGTGAAAAAAGATCACATCTGAGTCTAGCTCCATCACACAGAAACACAAACTCCACAGAAGGGCCAACTGACATGGCACTGAACTCCATCTGCCATGACCATAGAACCTGTGGGTCTCTGTAGCCCTCAGAAGAACCAATACCCAGGTCTAACACTTCTTTAAGATAGGTTTTTCCCAAGTGTGTGTTCTCATGGTAGCTTTGAACTACAGTTGTGGCTAATATTTTTGGCACAACTATTCTGCGATTGGGCAATGTCCACCATCCGTTTTCTCCTTGTGTCCTACTCTCAGAGAATATCCACTCTCTCTTGGTTTGAGTATATTGCGGCTCTTGGTGATTCAGAGGCTGCAGGATGAGAGCAGGCAGTGTATACTGGAGTTTCTGATGATTAAGAAGTTGGGGAATGAGAGCAGCAGCCAGGTTTTCAGATAGGGATCCTTCCTGTGCCACTCTTTTTGCTTCAATGTCTGCCCTCCAATTTCCATAGGCAACGGAGCTGTGGCTTGTCTGGTGTCCCTTGCAGTGCATTACAGCCACTTTGATAGGTTCCCAAACTGCTTCTAGTAGTTCCAGAATCTGTGTGCCATATTTAATTTTCTTTTCTCCCGAGTTAATGAGCCCTTTTTGTTTGTGTAAAGCTCCATGCTAGTGCAGGTCAAGGAAGGCATATTTGGGGTCTGTGTAGATGTTAACCTTGGCTCCAGCTGCAAGTTGTAGGGCTTGGGTGAGGACAATGAGTTTGGCTTTCTGTGCTGATGTGTTATCTGGGAGGTGCGGGCCTCTACTGTGGTCTCGGATGTTACTACAGCATATCCCGCTAGCCGATTGCTGCCCTGAACAAAGCTACTCCCATCCGTGAAGAACTCCATGTCAGGATTTGCCAGTGGCTGGTCTTGGAGGTCTGGCCAGCTGGAATATATATCCTGCAATGTTTCCAGGCAGTTATGAGCTGGAACCCCTGGCTCCATGGGTAGCAGGATGGCAGGATTTAGGGTTTTTTACAAGTTCCAGTTGGATGGATGGATTTTCACATAATAGGGTTTGATATTAACCAGGCAGTTGTTAGTAAGCCAGTGTGTTCCTTTGGCTTCTAAGATTGTGATTACTGCATGCGGAACCCTGACAATTATAGGCTGCCCAAGAGATAATTTGATAGCTTCTAGTGTAAGCATGGCTGCAGCTGCTACAGCTTGCAGGCATGAGGGTCACCCCTGGGCTACAATGTCCGGTTGCTTGGATAGATAGGCTATGGGTCTTTGCCAGGAACTGAGGTCTTGAGTGAGTACTCCTATTGGGATGCTTTGGCAGTTATGAACGTAGAGGTAAAATGATTTACTGAGATCTGGAAGCCTGAGGCTCAGTGCTTCCATTAGAGCTTGTTTGGGAGCCTTGAAAGCATTTTTCTGTGGGCTTTCCCAGAGTAGGGGATCACTATCTCCCCCTTTGTGGCATCATATAAAGGGCGTGCAAGGACCCCAAAATTGGGGGTCCAATTGCGGCAGAATCCAGATGCTCCGAGGAACTCTTGCAGCTTCTGGTGGATGTTGGGCTCAGGGAGGCTACCGATTGCTTTCTTTCTTTCAAGTTCCAATTCACGGTGCCCCTGCGTTATTTTACAACTTAGATATTTGACCTGAGGTAGGCAGATTTGGGCTTTTTCCTTAGACACCCAATAGCCTTTTTGCTGTAGGTGCATTAAAAGGGCATGAGTTCCGTCAGCGCAGTCTTGGTAGGTGGGACTTCCAAGGATGAGGTCATCTACATATTGGAGGAGAAAACAGTTATGGCTTTCTGGTTTAAAGGATTTGAGATCACTGGCCAGGGATTGTCCAAAAATAGTGGGTGCCTTTTTAAATCCCTGAGGCAATAGTGTCCATATTAGCTGCTGCTTTCGCCTGAGTTTAAATCACCCCATGTAAAGGCAAAAATTGGCTGGCTCCGGGGCGCTACCCAAATGTAGAAGAAGGCATCCTTAAGATCTAAGCTTGAAAAGTAGGTTGCCGATGAGGGTATTAAGCAGAGAAGATTATATGGATTAGAAACTGCAGAATGGAGGGTATTACTGCTGAATTCACTGCTCATAAGTCCTGGACCGGGTGGTAATCCCCATCAACTTTTTAACTGGAAATAGTGGGGTATTCCACAGAGACTGGCATGGCCTCAATATGCCTTCTTCAATGATCTCTGAATATGTAGCCAGACTTTTTCTTGCGCTTCGCATGGAACTGGATATTGCCGTATGCTTACTGGACTGGCTGCAGGCTTTATTTCAATAATAATTGGAGGAATGTCATGTGCCATCCCCATTGGGTTACCTTCTGCCCATACCTCAGGCACATCTTCAAAGGGGAGCTGCGTGGTCATGGATTGGCCAGTCTCACTGAGGCAAAGCAGTCTCCATTCCTCTTGCAGAGGAAGGGTTAGCACTATTTTTGGAGGGTCCTGTTGTCCCACTGTCAGTGTGGATTGCCCTGTGGCGATAAAGGTAATTTGAGCCTGCGGTTTAGACAGCAGGTCTCGACCCAGGAGGGGGACTGGGCACTCTGGAAGATAAAGGAATTCGTGAGTGACCTCCTTTCCCCCAGTGTTGCATGTCGTGGCTTGAAGGAAGGGCCGTTGGGTACTTTTGCTGGTTGCCCCTACAATAGTGGTCTGATTTTTTGACAGAGGCCCAACTGGCTTGGTCATTACAGAATGTTGAACCCCAGTGTCAACCATCGTATGTATGGTGCGGCCCCCAATTTGGACTCCGACCATAGGCTCCATTGGGCCAAGAGAATAGGAGCCTGGTCTGTCCAAATAATCTCTATCAGAGTCCTCTGTTCCTGCCAGTCCAAAGTTTTGATTTGCAGAGTGTTTTTCTGAATTTTTATGAACCCAGGGTTTGGTTTTGACGCTCCACTAGCTTTCACGGCTAATGTTTTGGCTGCAGTGATGGGGTTGAGTGGCCAGGTAGGACACTCTCGCTTCCAATGCCCCTCTTCCCTGCAGTACACACACTGATTTCTCCCAATGGGTCGGCCCTTCCCTCTCCTTGGGGCTGGGGCTTCCCAGTTTCCTCTCCTTGACACACAGGATTGGATTTTTCCACTATTGCTCCTGCCAGAAGATCTGCCTTCTTTTTCATCTTCTGATTTTCTTCCCTCCTTGTTTCTACATCACGGTTGACATAGACCTTAGTAGCTATTTCCATGAGTGGAGAGATATTCATTCCAGCAAACCCATCCAACTTCTGCAGCTTCCTTCAGCTGTCAGCCTGTGATTGGGCAATGAACGCTGCATTGACCATTGTTTGGCTCGCAGGAGCATCTGGATTAAAGGGTGTGTGTACACGAAATGCTTTGCACAGTCTCTCATAGAATTGAGCCAGACTCTCATTGAGAGCCTGTAGGATTTGGGTGGTTTTTGCCATGTTTACTGCTTTCTGGCTCCCCACCTTGAATCCTTCAACTGAGGCCCTATGAAAGGTTTCAAGTCAGTCGAGCCTGGTTGCATTATTTGGATCCCATAGAGGATCTTCGCCTGGGAACTATGAGTGGCCATATTGGTCACTGTCCAAAGTTCCCTCAGGTGGGTGTTCTCTAAGCCAGGTCAGAGCCCCTTGTGTGACACACATTCTTTCTTCAAAGTTTAGTAGAGTTACTATAAGTTGTTTACAATCAGCCCAGGTGGGTTTGTGGGTCTGTATGATGGACTAGAAAAGGTTGGTCACAACTTGAGGCTTCTCCAAGAATGGTGGGGTGTGACTTTTCCAGTTAAAGAGGTCCGTTGTGGTAAAGGATTGGTAGATGAATGTCCAGTTCCCCCCTGAACTTGGCCATCTGCATCATAATAAATTGGGGCCCAGACTTCACGGAGAGATAACTGGAAGGCCGTCTTTTCCTCTGCTTCCTCTGCCCCTGGGGCTCCCTGTGGTTTGAGTTGCTGCTGCCTCTCAGCATCTCCTTCCTGACTGTCAGTGGCACTGCAGCAGTGTTGCCAGGGACAACTGGCTGTAAAAGCAGCTGGTTGGCATTTTCCGTTGTGGAAGGTGCCAAAGACTGCTGCAGGGACGGTGTAGGTGCTATCTCTGGTGCAGATGGCAATAAAGGCAACTGCGGGGATGGTATATAGGTGCAGCCTCTGATGTGGATGGCGATAAAAGCAGTGGCGGGGATGGTGCCACTTCCCTGTGCGGGTGATGACAATGGGGCACTGCTTAAGGAGACTTGCTCATTTTCATTCCTTAGTACTGCCGGGGTAGGAGCAGAAGGTGGTGGGAGGTCATTTTCATTTTGCCCTTCTAAAATGGGTGAGTTGGCACTGGATTTGGGGTGCACTTTCTCTGGGCCCTTTGCACGGTGATTGTTTGGTCTGGTTCCTGGGATGGCACTCCTTGGCTTTTGTATTAGGTGAATCCTGGCTTCCTCAGTCATGCAATTCCCTAACCAGGGTGGACTTTGACTCACAGCACTTTCCTAAGCATCGATGTAGGGGAACTGGTCTGGGTGCCCTGGATTTCCAGTTATTGCATTGTGGACTTTACGGATGATCCAGGGATCTAAAGTGCCCTCCTGAGGCCAGCTCATGCTGAAAGTTGGCCATTCTAATTCACAAAGCATTCTAAGCTTTTCTGGCTGGAACCTTATGCCATATACTTCTCCATGGAATGCACAGGGGAAGTTTTTCAGCATTCAACCTAAGGGGTCCTACTTTGTGTGTTTCCCATGTTTCCACCCTGTGCCAATGGTGCACAACAATCACTCAAACCTTACGCTTTGTCCGTCTCCGGCTGTGAACCTTGTGGGAGCTTTCAGCACCTCTTGACCGTAGCAGGTTGGTATAAACCCCTGACTCAGAAGAGGGTCCCTTTGTAGGGACCCTCCCAGACTGCCCTTGATCATATGAGTCACCACAGAACCATGGATCGGGACTCCACACTCACCCTGCAGAAGTGATTTTCTGCATCTCACTCAGTTGCCACAATCATATGCACACAACCACCCCCTTTCCTTTTTTTGGACCTAGAGAGAAGGCAGCTTTCTCACATATTTTCAAGAGTACTGGGCTCTCCTCTTTCAGAGAGTGGATCAGGCTCCCTCTTAATTTTAGAATTAGGCTTTTCCTGCACTATGCCCCCAGAGGTCTTACCCATCTGATATGCAGAGCTCCTTGCTTCATTCTTAGGGTCTCTCAAATGCTCCAGTGCTTTGGTTCTTCCAGGAGGGCTCTGGCAAATGCCACAACCTCTTTCTGGACCAAAATGGCATGTCCAGGGGTGCCCAGGGCTGGGTTTCACCCAGGCCCTTCTGGCTTCCTTAGAGACATCTGGGAGGGGCAAACAACCATTGCCACCTCTGACCTTCTCAGCATAATCCCGGATGAGCCCGCAGAAATGTAGTAACAAAGAGAAGTCAGGTGTATGTGGTACCAAAGGCCAGTATGCGAGAATTCTGAGAAGGAAGGTGTTTTATTTTGACTGGCCAGACTTGGGAGACACTTGTCCTGATAAAAACCATGCCCAACTGGTTGAAATAAATCATCTTCCTTCTCAGAATTCTTGTGTCCTGTCCTTCGTTACCATGTACACCTGACTTCTCTCTGCTACTACATTTCAAGTATATTATTTATAAATATGGATGCAAATAAACACCAGAAGAAACAGTTAAAGAAGCTGAAAGTAGTTATATTAGGGGAACAAAACTAGGGTGGAGAAAGATATTTTTTTCATTATAATCCTTTTGCTGCTCTTTTATTTGACTTCCACCTTACTAAATCCAACAATCAATTATCAGTCCTCATTTTGATTTATCAGCAGCATTTACTCTAGCTGTTTATTCCCACCTCCTTAAAACATTTTCTTCTATCATACTCATGATGGTTTTCTTCCTAGCCCCTTGTCTACTTTCTCACTCCGCTGATTCTCCTTCATCTCCTCATACTTAACTGATTCAAACTTATACTGTTGAGGTGACCCTGGGCTCAGTCCTTGGTAACCTCTTGGCTTTATATGCTGATGAATCTCAAATTTTGCAACCAGGAGGTCACTAGAAATCTTGACAGGAAGAATTTTGGTTGTGTGGTAGGAGTCAAAAAGCCTGAATGGAGAGGGTCTAAGAGAGAATTCATAGATTAATAAGGTATTTATGTTCAGAGATATTTATATTACATATCAGAGATTCAGAGATATTTATATTACAAATCCCAAGTAAAATTCCCATGAAATAGACTTTCATCCCCTCTTGGGTGCTCTATTAATGCAGATTATCCTTTGTCCCAGGCCACTTCAATTTATTTATTTCTTACATTATATTAGTTGTGTGCATGCTGCTTCTCTGCCTTCAGGGCAAATTCTGGGAGGGCCAGCCCAAGACGTGTTTCTTCAGTCAGTCTTTCAGGTTTTCCCTGATAGGTTGCCACTGACATACATACACTTAGGGGTTACTAAGCTGCCATTGGAACAGGGCCAGGGACCCAGAATGGAATCACAGGCTGACTCCACAAAGTGAAGGGAAGAGGTTGGTGAAAGGGCTAGCAAGGGCACCATGAGCTTTGCCCAATGTTTTTCAAGCTGCTTTTTCTTGGATTCAGCACTTGCCCAGTTACTGCAACCATTTCACAGTTTTCCAGAGTTTTGAGGAAGATGGCTTTGCTTGTTTTTGCTAGCTGTTCAAAGATTCTGGAGGGGGACAACACTCTGGAGTATCTTATGCCCCCATTGATCAAGTGAAAGTCCTCACTGAGTTTGGTTTGTTGTTCTGTTTTTTTGTTTTTAGGAGGTACTGGAGATTGAATCCAGGACCTCTTACATGGAAAGCAGGGGCTCAACCACATGAACTACATCTGCTCCCCTCATTGCGTTTTTAATTTCAGTGATTATATTTTTCCTTTTTAGAAGTTCTATTATTTTTGAAAATATTCTAGGTCCTTCTTTTAGTCACTTATTCTTTTAAAAATTAATTAATTAATTTACACCCCCCTCCATTGTTCTGCACTTGCTGTCTGCTCTCTGTGTCCATTCATTGTGTGCTCTTTTGTGTCTGCTTGTCTTCTATTTAGGCAGCACCGGAAACTGATCATGGGAACTTCTGAAGTGGGAGAGAGGTGCCCAATCTCTTGTGGTACCTCAGCTTCCTGGTCTGCTGTATCTCTTATGTCTCTTATTATCTCTTCTCTTTGTCTCTTTTTGTTGTATCATCTTGCTGCACCAGTTCTCCATCCAGGAAGCACTCTGTGCAGGCCAGCACTCCTTCATGGGCTAGCATGCCATGGGGGTCAGCACTCTGCATGGGCCAACACTCTGTGTGGACCAGCTTGCCTTCACCAGGAGGCCCCGGGGATCAAACCCTGAACCTCCTATATGGTAGATGGGAGCCCAATTGCTTGAGCCACATCTGCTTCCCTATTCTTTTTTTTTTTAAAGATTTGTTTATTTATCCCCTCCACTCCCCCACCCCATTCTCTGCTTTCTGTGTCCATTTGTTGTGCATTCTTTTGTGCCTGCTTATCTTCTCTTTAGGTGGCACCAGGAACTGATCTTGGGACCTTCTGGAATGGAAGAGAGGTGCTCAATCTATTCTTTAAAAAAAATTTTTTATTTTGTATTTTTAAAGAAGCTTTAGATTACATAAATGTTACATCAAAACGATAGGGGATTCCAATATACCCCACCACCTCCCCCTCTCCCACTTTCCTACATTAACAACATCTTTCATTAGTGTAGTACAATTGATAAACACATATTGAAGCATTGCTACTATCCATGGACTATAGTTTACATTATAGTTTATACTTTGCCCTGCACAATTTTATAGGTTTCGACAACATGTATAAAGGCCTGTATCTGTCATTGCAATGTTATACGGGACAATTCCAGTCCCCAAAATGTCCCCATGTTACACCTATTCTTCTCTCTCCCTCCTCTCAGAATCTCTGGTGGTCACTATCTTTATATCAATGTTATAAGGTATTCCATTGTTATAATAATAATAAGTCCACTTTAGACCATAGTTGCATTCCCCACTTATAATCACTTTTTCTTTATATTTTTAATCCTTCCTCTTAAAAAACATATTATGAGTTCTGCAGAGGGGTGGCCTTCTGTGGGCCTCAGGTTGGAGTGGGGCACCAGCAAGGTAGCCTGGAGCTCCCTCTACCCAAACTTGTGGCAGGGGCTAGGGTTGAGGGCAACCTGAAGGGGCCTTCCCTGAACCCCATGCTGTCCCTTCCTGGAGTGGCGAAGCTGGACAAGGAGAAGCTGGAGCAGAACTCTGAGGAACCAGGACATCAAAATTCTGCAGAAAGAACTTGAATGACTTGCCAAGTTCCTGAAGCAGGGGTACCCCCAGGCCCATGTGGGGCTTATCCTGGGGGCACTCTTGGGAAGGTGTTCAGCCGGAGGACATCTGCTGCTTCGAGGCTCTGCAGCTGAGCTTCAAGAACAGGTAAGCTGCAGCCCCTGCTCCAGAAGTGGGTGGAGGAAGCCTACACCAGTGAGAACCATTAAGAGATATGCATTATGGAGACCCTTCTGCAGCAGGCCAGAAAGAGAAAGTGGAGGAGCATGGAAAACAGAGTGAGGGGCAACCTGGAGAACATGTTCCTGCAGTGCCTGAAGGCCTTGCTGAGCAGCCCGGGTTGGAGAAGGACGTGGTCTGAGTGTGATTCTGTAACCGCGCCAGAAGGGCAAGCAGTCAAGCAGTGACTATTTGCAAGGGAAGGAATTTCTGTGTCCTTTCCTCTGTCACCAGGGCCCCATTTTGGGGCCCCTGGCTATGGGGGCCCTCACTTCACTACTTTGTACTCCTCCGCCTCTTTCCCAGAGGGTGAAGCCTTCCCCTCTGTTCAGGTCAACCCCCTGGGCTCTCCCATGCTTTCAAACTGAGGTGCCAGAACTTCTCAGGAGCTGGGGGCAGGAGGAAAAGGGAGGGACTGGGGAGATGGGACCCTGGGATTTATAATCGTTTTATAATTGGGAACTTTTGTGATTAAATTCTCAATTCACTAAGGAAGGAATTAGGAACACAAAGGATGGGGGCAGAGGGATTTTGGGGAAACCAGTTGGAGGCAATGTGACGTTCAATGATGCTGTTGATTTTATTTTATTTATTTTATTTTTTATTTATTTATTTTTTATTGACTTTGTAATAATATTACATCAAAAATATATATGTGAGGTCCCATTCAACCCCACTCCCCCACCCCCCCTCTCCCCCCCAAAACACTCGTTCCCATCATCATGACACATCCATTGGATTTGGTAAGTACATCTTTGGGCACCTCTGCACCTCATAGTCAATGGTCCACATCATGGCCCATAGCTGTTGATTTTAATCCTCACACCACTCAACACTTTGTTCTTAAGTAAAGGATACTGGGACAAGGTAAAAAAAAATTTTTTTTGTATTGTGTGCTTGATATTTCCAATATCTGAAATCTTTTCAGCTCTGAGTTTGTTATTTGTTTCCTCTGGTGCTCATTATGGTGCCTTATTTCCTTGTGTATTTTGTGATTTTTGATGGTGAGATCATATTCTTTGGAACTTTGTGGGGATTCTTGAGTCTTAGATTCTTTTTATATATTTTTTAAGAACAATCATACACAAAATACAGAATTCTCATACACCACCTATACTAGTCAGCCAAAGGGGTGCTGATGCAAAGTACCAGTATTCTGTTGGCTTTTATAAAGGGTAATTTATTTGGGGTAGAAGCTTACAGTCATGAGGCCCTAAAAAGTCCACCTCAAAGTACCATAAGAGGTACTTTCTCACTCAAAGTCATTGGCCATGTGTTGGAACAAGATGGCAGGAGATGTCTGCAAGAGTTCAGCCTTCCTTCTTCCTCTTTAGTCTCTGTAGTCTCAGCTTCTTCTGACCTCAGCTGTAGGCTGGCATAAGGCTTATCTTTCTCCCTGAGGCTCATTTCTTTTCAGGCTCAGCTGCTCTCTTCTCCTTACAAGGTCAGTTGTAAACTATTAGGCTCATCTCTCTTCCTGGGGCCTCTGCCATGTCTAATGAACTATCTCTATTCCTCTGTGTTCTTCTCCTATGTGTCTGATTCTGTGTGAGAGTCTGTTTTATCAGCCCAAGGGGGGCTGGGACTCAATGTTGAGTCACATTCTAATGAAGTGGTTGAATCAAAGCCCTAATCTTAACATAATTTAATCAGACATCTCAGCTGAGTCTAATATAATCAAAGGGTATCATGCCCAGAGAAACAGACCAGTTTACAAACATAATCAATATCTCTTTTTGGAATTCATAAATAATATCAAAATTCCACCCCACCACCAACAACTTGCATTAGTGTAGAACATTTGTTACAATGATGATAGCATATTTTTATAATTGTACTATTAATTAAAGTCCATGGTTTAACTTAGAGTTCACAGTTTGTGTAGTGTATTTCCATGGATTCTAAAAAAATTTATTCTTTTTTCTGTATATACAATCTAACATTTTCCCTTTTAATCATATTCAGATACATATTTCAATGTTGTTAATTGTGTTCACAATTGTGCTACCATCATCACCATCCATTACCAAATTATTTCCATCATTCCAAATAGGCATTCTGCATATTTTAAGCCTTAACTTCCCAATCCCTCTCTCTACCCTCTCCCCTGGTAACCAATTTTCTAGATTCTGACTCTATAATTTTATGTATAGAAAACCTAAAGGAATCAACAAGAAAGCCACTGGAGCTAATAAAAGAATTTAGCAAAATGGGAGGGTATAAGATCAGCACACAAAAATCAGTTGTGTTTTTATACATTAGCAAAGAACAATCTGAAGAAGAAATTAAAACAATTTCATTTAAAATAGCATCTAAAATATCTTGTAATAAATTTAACCTAGGAAGTAAAAGACTTGTCCACTAAAACCCAAAAAATAGTGCTGAGGGAAGTGGCTGTGGCTCAAGCAATTGAGCTCCTGTTTGCCATGTGGAGGACCTGGGTTTGATCCCCAGACCTGAGTCCCAGGCCTGCATGGCACAGAGGCACAGGCCCCTGTGTGGTGAAGTGATGCATCAAAAAGACGATGATGCAACCAGATAGGAAAAAAAAAGTACTGCTGAAAGAAACGAAAGATCTAAACAAATGGCAATGCATTCCATGTTCATGGATTGTAAGACTTAATATCAAGATTGTTACTGAGCGAAAGTGGGGTTCTTTGTCCGATGCACTTCAAATGACCAATTCCTGAGACATTGGGGTTTCAAGAGAGAGAGTTTATTGCTAGCACATGGCAAATAGCTCAGATGGCTTAATGGTCCCAAATTTGTCTCCCCCGGAGTTTGAAGAAGTTAGGATTTTTGTGGACTCGAACAGGGAGGGGTGCAGTGGTTGCTATTACAATAGCATATTACAAAGTATACACAAGGGTGAGCCTAGTTTGAAATAATTGTAATAACCAGTAAACGAGGGTAAGACAGGTCTAGCCAGTTTCAGTAACTTCAGGTATTAACTTTTGGCTATTCTATAATAAACTGGAAAAGTAAGAAAAAAGCATCTATATAATCAGTAATCATAATTATTTGTTAATTCTTTTTAAAAAATATAAATATATTTTGTTTTTATTTATTTATTTTAAAGATTTATTTTATTTATTTCTCCCCACCCCTTCATTGTTTTGCACTTGCTGTGTCTGTTCATCTTCCTTGTTTCTTTGGGAGGCACTAGGAACTGAACCTAGGACCTCTGATGTGGGAGGGAGGCACCTAATTGCTTGAGCCACCTCTGCTCCCTGCTTTGTTATGTCTCTCATTATGTTTTCCTCCATGTGTCTCTTTTTGTGTCATCTTTTTGCATCAGCTTTCTGCACCTGCCTGTTGCATCAGCTCCCTGTCTTGCTTGTCTTCTTTTAGGTGGCACTGGGGACCTCTGCTCCCTGCTTTTGTTGTGTCTCTTGTTATGTTTTCCTTCTTGTGTCTCTTGTTGCATCAGCTTACTATGTCTGCCCATTGTGCCAGCTTGCTGTCTTCTCCAGGAGGCACCAGGAACTGAACCAGGGACCTCCTGTGTGGTAGGTGGGAGCACAGTTGCTTGAGCCACATCTACTTCCCCATTCATTAATTGAGCCACATCTACTTCCCCATTCAAGAGTTAACTCTTGGTTACAAGATGTCAATACTGCCCATAACTAACTACAGGGTCAAAGCAATCCCTATAAAAAAAAATCTAACAGCCTTTTTTTTTTCCTTCAGAAATGGAAAAGCTGATCCTCAAATTCATACGGGAATACAAGGGGCCCAAAGAGCCAAAAAACATCTTGCAAAAGAACAAAGTTGGAGGACTCACACTCTTCATTTCAAAATGTATTACAAAGCTACATTCATCAAAAATATGTGATTGCTTACATATTGTTTCTTCCCCCAAGAAAGTTATAACTTCTGTTCTGAACTTTTGGGGGTAAGATATGGAACATTTCAATGTTCTGATGAAAGTAAAGTATCCTTTCCATAGAAAAATGCACATGTAAACCAACAAAAACTTGCACACTGTTCAGGGGAAATCATGGGCTCTTAAAACATTCATTCTTGAATCCCAACTAAGCAACTTTTGTTCCAGTTAGTTCTCAACCTTGGCACACTGGGGTTTGGGTTTCTATAGATGTCAGCCAAAGTCACTTCCATCCCCATGATTATGGTAATTTCAAGACTGTTGCCAACTCTAGGAAGAGCAATAAGTCTTTCAAGGAAAGATCCTAGGGTTTTATACTTGTGTGTAGATGAGAACCAAGGCAGGTTATGATGAAGAAATTACCTTTCTCTGATGCCCATTATATTGTGTCATCTATATTATTAAAAATTAGCCTAGAAACCTGGAAATAGAGTGACCATACTTCAGCTTGCCTATGACAGTCCTGGTTTATTTCTGTTGTTCCAGTTTAATTTTTAATAGCAACTCATTTCATTCTCAAAAGGGTCCTAGTTTGCCAATAAATTGTATGAAAACCCTACTCAGAAAGAGTAGCCCTTGATCAATTTCTAGTTTTATTTCTTACCAACCATGTAATTCCATTCCCAAACATCCCTCCAGAATTCCATTGGGCCCTCTAAATCTCCTCTTCCTCAGGCTCAGTCCAGACTTTGATCTGCCTGATCAGGAGCCAAGACTCTTGAGTTGCTAACACCGTCAGTCGTATACAACTCAACTCCTCCACAGAATCTTCTTCATGAAATACCCTCTGGTCCAAATTTCCTTCCACCAGTGGTCCCAGCAGGCTATAGAGGGTACAGCCTCTGGGATCCTCTATGGGATAATAGCCTAGTTCTACTTGCCCCTGCTCAAGCCGGTACATCCCATTTTTATGAGAGCCTGTCAACACCACTATCCGGATGACTTTTTGTGGCCTTTCCAAAATCACTGTCAGGTAGCTGCCTCTGAAAGGATTCCTGGTGATGAAACAATCCTCATTCAGGATATAGGCATATTGTGGAGAAGAAGTATATTCTGTTATCATGTTAGTGGTGACACTGGCAAGGGGGTTGTCTGGTTCGTCAAAGACTTTTTCATTCTCCACAGGAAAGCATGTGTCCTCCAACACAGAATAATTGCCCATGTGGCGGAATATGGAGGGACTGAAACGAATTGGAATGTTTTGGGCCAAAAGAAAGCGGAATTCAGAGAGAAGCAAGTCAGTAGGAGTGTCCTTAGGGAAGAGGAGGAAGAACGAGGTCAGGCGGGAGAGGTCACTCGTGTGGAAAACTTTCCCAGAGAAGTTCAGGTTGGAGAACTCCAGGATCACCCAAGGTATTTCTTTCCAGGCTGATAATGCCCAGTAAATGGCAGAAACAAATTTGGGAGAACAGTGAACATTATCTCCTATCATCAGAAAGTATTCAGAGAGCTTGCTAGCAAAGTTCATGAGGAGGGCATAATCTACTTTCTGCCTGAAACGAAGTACATCACAGGATGAAGAGTGACTGATGTTATTCAGATCTCCTGGGAGAGGAGAGCCTTTGAGAAGACCATGGATCACAAGCAGCTTCTTGTCCTCAATATGTTGTTTGAAGAGACTTGAAATGTTGGTCACTGTTTGGCTGAGCCATTTAGGTTCAATATCTGACAGATGGACCAGCACTGTGATATACTTCAGCTCATGTTCTGAGGATGCCTGGAATAGGGACTGCAGGGTGTCCAAGAGGTGATTCCTGTGACGACTGTGTGCTGAGGAAATACCCACTGTCAGCAGTTCTGAGGAGAGATATGGGACTTTTAGTACTTCAGGATGTCAAAGAGGTCCTAGGTTAGAATTCTTCTCCCAGGATTTTCATTTAATACTAATGCCTGTGATAAATTCATATTTCCTGTCCTTTGGGACCCTATGGTCCAGATTAAGAGGTTACTGTCTGATCAGAAATATTGAGTCAGTTTAATTTGATCAATACTTCATCAATACTTTGTAAGTCTGTGGGAGATGGGGAAGAGGTGGCTTTATGGAAAGCAAGGCTCTCTTTGATGTGAAAGCCTGCCCCATATCAACGGCAAATTTGCCAGTTTGACAAATTATCTTAGCCTAGTCTTGACCCTCAAAATTATTTTAGATATCATCAACCAGACCTGGATTAGAGGATCTTCAAGGACCTATGTAAACCCAAGTGTTCTTGCAGTCTAGTACACTGGGACATATCACTCACACTGCCTTCCTTTCCCTTGACCTAGTTCTTTTTTTCCACAGCTCCCTCTGGTTCCTCTCCATCCTGTCTTCCCCTCCCTGGGAGCCTGCCATGAAGGATCTTCATTAGGGGATGGCTCTTTAACAGGGTCACTGTGGACCTGCACCAAATTCTTTAGCATGGCCCTATCTCTGAGAACCCTTCTTTTGTCACCAGATGCCAGGACCTTTGTCCCTTTTTACACACCCTCCCTTTCCCTTGTTAAAAGACCCTGTCTGAACTTCTCCCAGTCTGACTAATCCCTCCTAATCACTCACTATTTTCCCCAGGAATAGTTCCAGCCAGGAGTCTGTAGTTGGCATGCTGGAGTAAAGGAGAGTTTTTCTGCATTTTCTTGAAGGTCCTTAGATGATTCTCATTTTCAGATTTGATCTGCTCCTGATGTAGTCGCCACACAATTCTCTTCTTTTCCTCCTGAGGATAGGATAAGTGTTAGCCCTGAGGTGCATTTACAAATCCTCTGGAGACAATTGCAGGGCAGATTCCCCTTTTAGAACTGGCTGGACCAAGCCCTAGAAGGCAGAGTGTTCTCAGTTCCCTATTCTTCCTACCATGTGATGCTTCCAGCATAGGTCATGGGCCCTGCATAGAGGGAACTGGGGCTCTCTTTTGTGTGGGATGTCTGTAGGAAGGCTCTAGGCTTAAGTAGGGTAAGAATTTTTGTATGCCCACACTGCATCGAAACTCTCCTACCATTATTACGTTGGCAAAAGTCTTCCAACTCTGATTAGGATTGTGCTAGGTGCTGTGATAGATACTGAAAACCATTGTCTTGTCCCTGTCCTCAAGGAATTTACACATGGTGCCTCAATTCTAAAGTCCTGTCTTTCACTGAATTCTGACTACCCATACATTTCTGAACCACTTTCCCACAGCCACCCTGTACTTTAATCCAGATGGTCTACAGCATTTTAGGAAAAATGTGGACTCCAAAGCCTTAGCATGGCTGTATTGGGTTGTACTTCTCCACTTGCTGCTTTTGTATATTTCAGGGACATTATTTCAGAGCTCTGATTCTCAATCCCTTCCTGTAAGAAATGGGAAGAATAACATCTCCCATGTCACTCTCTAGTGAGTGAAGTGGCTAGCACCCAGGAAGTCCTTATTTTATTTGCTGGTCCTGCTGGTCAGCATAAGCCTCTAAAGGTGGCCTCTCCACACTTAAGGTGCCCTGTCTTTGTCCTGCTCCTATTCAAATCCTATCCATATTTCAAAATTGGTTCAATATTTACCTTTTCCCTGACACTCTTCCAATTCTTCAAGTGCCCTCTTCTCAGAAGAACTACAGTGATACGAGTGTTTCACATAACTGGAAACCTTTCCCACTTTATGAAGGGTTTTTCAAAAGTGGTCCAGCTCTCAAGCTAAGCTCTGGTACTCACCGTTAATAGACTGTACTCAACATGCTCTTGGTTATTCTCTTGGAGAATGAAGCCCAGGAGGTCTAAGGACACAGCGGCTATGATATATCTCCACAGACAAAGGTACATGGTACTGGGGCCGGGAGCAGCTCTGCAAAGTAATGTGAGCAGGATATGGTCCTGAATTCCTATTCAGAAAAGGACAGGATGTCTTCCTCTTGCCTTGAATCCTGCCACTTCCTTTCCTCCAAACCCCATCTTGGTCATGACTTCATAATTATTTTTTTAACCTTTACCCACCCAGATGGGCCTCCCCTCCCTTCTTGTAGCCATCTGAAGAAAGAGAAAGGTTAAAGAGTTTCATTCTGTTAAGTCTCTACCTTCTTCACCTCCTTTCTGGGTTTCCAGGTAAAATTGAATGATCTTCCTTCATTTAACCAGAGAGCATTTATTGCCAAGAAGAGGAAATCAAGGGTTCAGGTGTTAAATGTACCTTTCCCAAAGCGTCAAACTCCAGTTGAGTTCTCCTCTTGGGTTTTTCCAATATGTACTTTCTCTTTATCCCCACTTACTTTTGCAACTTATCTTTTCCAGGATTACGTTTGGTAGATTTAAGAGGTTTTGAATCAAGTCAATAGTACATAGGAAACTCTTGCTGGCACATCTGCACCATGCCTTACTGGTAAGAAGGATGTGGACCCAAAAGTGGACAGAAGTTTCTAACCATGTGGAAATCTTTACTATATTTGGAGCACCATATCCATTGGAGTCTTTTTTCTAACGGAAAATGAGGCGTGAGTGTCAGAGAGCAGGAATTGTTTTGAACCCCAGAAAAAACTTTGATGTTGAAGGATTGGTTCCCAAAGTGGCTTTTCTGAGGTAGCTGAACCTGGCCAACCCTCCCGGAAGACCCACTTGACAACCATTGTTCACCCTGAATGGGGGTACTGCTCAACATTCCAGCCTCACATCAGGCATCTGTTTCTAGGTGAAGTGGGGAGAATGTTTTAAAACCAGCTTTCTAGTCTTTTATCTCAAACCCAGAAATTTGGAAATCAGGTGTCCCTTTGAATTAAGGTGACAAAGTTAGATTTTGAAAGATTCCTTTCCTTGTAGACGAACTCCATGGATAGTTCCTGGAGGAGGCACTGCCCCGATTCCACATCTCCCTCTCCAGGGTGCTGTTAGGCTGTGCTGCCTGGTAGGTTCTGAATCTCCAATTCTCTCTTGGGCCGAGAATTTCCCAGTGGACCTCTGAAGCTTCCTTTTCTTCTGTTTTCCTGTCCCTCCTCTCCAACACTTTTTGAACTCTTTTCTTGCAGTTTTCTTCTATTTTTTCTCTTTCTTTTCTAAAAACAACAAAAATCACATTACAAAGATTTAAATTGAAGTTTAGAGGTTAGATTTTATTAAGAACAATTTTTTCCACTTTAGAGCTACATATACTTTTTAATAAGATTTATTTATTTACTACCCCCCCCATTTGTGCTCACTGTCTGCTCTCTGTGTCTGTTCATTGTGTGCTCTGTCTGCTCATCATCTTTTTAGGAGGCACAGGGAACCAAACCTGGGACTACCCTTGTGGGAGGGAGGTGTCCAATCACTTGTGTCACATCTGTTCCCTGCTTGTTAATTGGGTTGAGTTTTGTTGTTGTTGTTATTGTTACATTATAAAAGTTCTGTATATATCTATCTATCTATATTTTTGTCTTTATTTTTTTTAATGTTACATTAAAAAAACATGAGGTCCCCATCTACCCCCCACCCCCCCCACCCGAGTCCTCCCCCTATAACAACAACCTCCTCCATCATCATGAGACATTCATTGCACTTGGTGACTACATCTCTGAGCACTGCTGCACCTCATGGTCAATGGTCCACACCATAGCCCACACTGTCCCACAGTCCACCTGGTGGGCCATGGGAGGACATACAATGTCCAGTAACTGTCCCTGCAGCACCACCCAGGACAACTCCAACCCCCGAAAATGCCTCCACATCACATCTCTTCCTCCCACTCCTCACCCCCAGCAGCCACCATGGCCACTTTCTCTACACCAATGCCACATTTTCTTCGATTACTAATCACAATAGTTCATGAATAGAATATCAGTAAGTCCACTCTAATCCATACTGTATTCCTCCATCCTGTGGACCTTAGAATGGTTGTGTCTACTCCACATCTATATCAAGAGGGGGCTTAGATTCCACATGGATGCTGGATGCAATTCTCCTGCTTTCAGTTGTAGGCACTCTTGGCTCCCTGGTGTGGTGGTTGACCTTCTTCACCTCCATGTTAGCTGAGTGGGGTAAGTCCAATAAACCAGAGTGTAGGAGTTGCAAGTCTGTTGAGGCTCAGGGCTTGGCTATCTCATGGTCAATCCAGAGATTCAGGTCCTCTGGGTATACACTAAACCCCAGTGCCAACTACAGATCTGGTAAAAGTAACAGGAGAGGCTTGTGGACAAAGCTCACATCTGAGTACAGCTCCATCACACATAAACACAAACTCCAAAGTAGGGCCAACTGACATGGTACTGAACTCCAGCTGCCATGACCATAGAACCTGTGGGTCTCTGTAGCCCTCAGAAGAACCAATACCTGGGGTTGTATCTACTTTATCTGTCTCTGGGACTCTGCTGAGGTGTGCATAAGGGCAACCTCTCTGATAACCTCCCAGGTCTTTTTGGAGACTCATAGTCATATAAACTCATTTGTCCTTTCCATTTCCCCCTTTTATTCAGGTCAAAAAGCATTTTTAACTCCTGGTATTATATGTAGACTGAGATATTCTGCTGGTCTAAGTTGACCCTTTTATTCAATGTCACTTTCTAGTTACATCATCAGCTGGTACTTGGTAGTAATCCCTTGGCACCAGGGAGGATCATCCCTGGGAGTCATGTCCCATGCTGGGGGGAAGGCAACACATTTACATGCTGAGTTTGGCTTCGAGACTGGCCACATTTGAACACGGAGGCTCTCAGAAGGTAACTCTTAGGCACCCTGCAGCTCTAGGCCTTGTTCTTATTACAGGTGCACAGGCTCACAAGCACAGTCATTAGTATCAAGGGCTCATTTTTCGACCTTACTTCTTTTTTGGTCTTTGCCATTGCACTTGGGGGATTGTTGCTGTTCCTTTAGGGACTGTGATCGAGCTCCCCTGGCTAGGAACTCAGCACTCCCTCAGTTATTGTTCTTAATTGTAACCATTATGAAAATATCCAAACATTTTTATGTACCCTGGATATATGCCCTGAAGAACTTCCTGCCAACCATGTGTCCCCTGTCAATAATATCCCACACCAGTATTCCTCCCCTGCCATTGTTGAACCTCTCTGTGATCCAAAACTTCTTAAAAAATGAAGCCCAATATATTGCCAGGTTCCATTAATAGTAAAATGGAATATAGTGATGAGTTGAAAGGTTAGATATAGAATACATATTAATTTAGAAAAATTAAGGTAAAAATAAATTGGCGTATCAAAAATTAAAAAATGCAAAAGCTTTGTTTTGATGTTTTGCCTTCCATCACTGCAATAAGTGTTGCCCTGTATGCAAATTGGCAAGGCAACGTCTTTTGTCTTTTCCTCAGTGTCTACGTCCTTTCTTTTTCTTTTCCTAATTATTAAGCTTATCTTCACAAAAGTTTTAGATGACAGTAATTCATATAAACAATATATAATACTCCCACATATCCAACATAAAACCCTTTCCCTTCCACAGCAATAATCTTTTTACATGGTCATACTATATTTACTGAAACTGATGTACAGATATTGAGACAATAGCTTTCAAACAAGGTAACATTTGTGTTTACATTGTGGTTTATATTTTAGACTATACAATTTTCTAAATTTTAGTTATCTTATGTTTTACATTATGCTTTACATTTTAGCCTATCAGCCCCTATACATTTTTGGTGTAATTTAAGATGTCTTATATCCATCCTTGCATAATCTTGTGGAACACTTCTATTATCCACACAATTACTTTGATTCCATCTGTTCAATATCTCTTTCCCCCTCCCCTCAGGGCCCACAGTGACAATCAATCTTCTTTGCTTGAAGGGCAATGTTCAGAGATACTTGCAATAACGTTGAGGGCTTGACATGCTCAACTGCCCTAATGCATTGGGGGCCACCATTTCTCTCGAGAGATACAATTCCCTCTATTTGAGAACATCAATCCTCCCCAGGATGTGGGTATACTTTCCCTCTCATTATATGGGTCTCTATCCAATGATATAACCCACTATGGCAAAATGAGCACTCACACACTCCCTAGAAGCCTGTCCTGCATCAAATTATCCCCTTTAAGCATCTTAAACAGGTAATCTTCCTTATTATATTTTTGAAAAAGTTTTCTCAGTATTATACTCTCAACCGAATACCTGACAATCTCCTATGTTCATATGTTCCCCCACCCTCCCCCCAATTTCTTGGGCAATATTACCCATCCTCATCCCTAGCCCCCCTCAAGCCCACAAAGCCCCACCCAAAGGTAACCCTATGCCCCCATTTTATCCTTTCCTTGTACAAATACTTACTTCCAGCTTATCATAGATTTCACCCATGTAGGTATCAGCTTACATCATTCCTCTACCCCCCATTTTCCTTTAAGCCTATCATCCAGTCTCTAGCTCTCTGAGGCAGCTTGGTTTACTTATTTCATATCATTGAGGTCATATAATATTTGTCCTTCAGTGCCTGGGTTCCTTCACTCAACATAAGTTTCTCAAGATTCATCCATGTTATCACATGTGTTTGTAGTGTATTCGTTCTTAAAGTTGAGTTGTATTCCATTGTATGTATATACCACATTTTCTTTATCTATTCATCTCTTGATGGGCATTTGGGTTGATTCCAACTTCTGGCAATAGTGAACAATGCTACTATGAACATTGGTGTGCATATATCGGTTTGTGTCCTTGTTTTCCGTTTTACTGGGTATATACCTAGCAGTGGAATTGTTGGGTCATATGGCAAATCTATAGCTAGTTTTTTGAGAAACCAACAAACTATCCTCCAGAATGGCTGGATCCTTCTGCATTCCCACCAGCAGTGGATGAGTGTTCCCATTCCTCCACATCCTCTCCAGCATTTGTAGTCTTCTGTTTTTTTCATAGCTGCCAATATTATGGGAGTAAGATGGTATCTAATTGTAGTTTTGATTAGCATTTCCCTGATAGCTAGAGATTTGGAGCATTTTTCCATGTGCTTTTTAGCCATTTGTATTTCTTCTTTGGAGAAGTGTCTGTTTAAATCTTTTTCCCATTTTTAAAATGGGTTGTTTGTCTTTTTATTTTCAAGATATAGGAGTTCTTTATATATGCAGGTTATAAGTCTCCTATCAGATATATGGTTACCAAATATTTTCTCCCATTGTGTAGGATCTCTTTTCACTTTCTTGACAAATTCCTTTGAGGTGCAGAAGGCTTTAATTTTGAGGAAGTCCCATTTATCTATTTGTTCTTTTGCTGCTCATGCTTTGGGTGTGAAGTTCATGAAGCCATTTCCTATTATAAGGTCCTGTAGATGCTTCCCTACACTGCTTTCCAAAGTCTTTATGGTCTTGGCTCTTATATTTAGGTCTTTGGTCCATCTTGAGTTGATTTTTGTATAAGGTGTGAGATGGTAATCCTCTTTCATTCTTTTACATATGGATATCCAGTTCTCCAGGTACCATTTGTTGAATAGGCCATTCGCTCCCAGTTGAGAGGATTTGGTGTCTTTATTGAATATTATATGACTATATATATGAGGATCTATATCAGAACTCTAATTCAGTTCCATTGGTCTGTGTGTCTCTCCTTGTGGCAGTACCATGCTGTTTTCACTACCATAGCTTTGTAGTATGTTTTGAAGTCAGGTAGTGTGATTCCTCCAATTTTGTTTTTCTTTTTCAATATGTCTTTGGCTATTCGAGGTCTCTTTCTTTTCCAAATAAGTTTCATACCTAGTTTTCCTAGTTCATTAAGGAATGCTGTGTTGATTTTTATTGGGATTGCATTGAATGTGTAGATCAGTTTTGGTAGGATAAACATCTTAATAATATTTAGTCTTCCTATCCATGAACAGGGAATATTCTTCCATTTATTTAGATCTTCTTTGATTTCCTTGAACAGTGTTGTGTAGTTCTCTGTGTATGAGGTTTTTACATCTTTAGTTAAATTTATTCTTAGGTATTTGATTTTTTTAAAATTTACTATTGTAAATGGTATTTGTTTCTTGATTTCTTCCAGAGCTTGCTCATTATTGGTGTACAGAAATGCTACTGATTTTTGTGCATTGATCTTATAACTTGCAACTGTACTAAACTCATTTATGAATTCTAGAAGCTTTGTTGTAGACTTCTCAGGGTTTTCTATGTATAGGGTCATGTCATCTGCAAATAATGAAATTTTGACTTCTTCTTTTCCAATTTGAATGCTTTTTATATCTGGTTCTTGCCTCAGTGCTCGAGTAAGTACTTCTAAGACAATGTTAAATAGAAGTTAAATAGTGGGCATCCTTGTTTTGTTCCTGATCTTAGAGGGAAAGATTTTAGGATTTCACCACTGTAAACGATGTTGGCTGTGGGTTTTTCATATATACTCTTTATCATGGCCAGAAAATTTCCTTGTATTCCAATCTTTTGCAGTGTTTTTTATCAAGAAAGGGTGCTGTATTTTGTCAAATGCTTTTTCTGCATCTATAGATATAATCATGATTTTTTTCCTTCAATCTGTTTATATGGTGTATTACATTGATTGATTTTCTTATGTTGAACCATCCTTGCATACCTGGAATGAATCCCACTTGATCATGGTGTATAATTCGTTTAATGTGCTGTTGAATATGGTTAGCAAGTATCTTGTTGAGGATTTTTGCGTCTAGGTTCATTAGAGAAATTGGTCTGTAATTTTCTTTCTTGTGGTTTCTTTGTTTGGCTTTGGTACTACGGTAATGTGGGCATCATAGAATGAGTTAGGTAATGTTCCCTCTGTTTCGATTTTTTGGAAGAGTTTCAGCAAGATTGGCATTAGTTCTTTCTGGAATGTTTTGTAGAATTCACCTGTGAAGCTGTCTGGCCCAGGGCTCTTCTTAGTTGGGAGGTTTTTAATGACTGATTCTATCTCTTTACCTGTGATTGGTTTGTTGAGATCATCAATTTCTTCTTTCATCAATATAGGCTACTTATGTGTTTGTAGGAATTTGTTCATTTCCTCTGAATTGCCATTTTTGTTGGAATATAGTTTTTCAGAGTATCCTCTAACGATAGTCTTTATTTCTGTGGGGTCAGTGGTGATATCTCCTTTCTCATTTCTTATATTGTGCATTTGCATCTTCTCTTTTTTTTTCTTTGTTAGTCTAGCTAAGGGTTTGTCAATTTTATTGACCTTCTCGAAGAACCAGCTCTTGGTCTTGTTTATCTTTTCAAATGCTTTCTTATTTTCTATTTCATTTAGTTCTGCTCTTATCTTTGTTGTTTCTTCCTTTCTTCTTCCTGTGGGGTTACTTTGTTGTTTTTTTACTAATTCCCCCAAATGTGCAGTTCTTCAATTTTTGCTCTTCTTTTTTGATGTATGAATTTGTGACTATAAATTTCCCTCTCAGTACTGCTTTTGCTGCATCCCATAAGTTTTTTTTTTATTATTTATTTTTTTTTTAAAATTACATTATGAAAAAACATCCCATAAGTTTTGGTATGTTGTGTTATCATTTTCATTAGTTTCAAGGTAGTTATTAATTTCTTTTGAGATTTTCTCTTTGACCCACAGTTTTTCTAAGAGTGTGCTGTTTAATTTTCATATCTTGGTACGAAATCTGGGCCTCTGGCCCTTGCAGATTTCCAGCTTCACTCTACTGTGGTCAGAGATATTATTTTATATGATTTTGATCTTTCTGAATTCATTGAGCCCTTCTTTGTGGCCTAGCATATGGTCTGTCTTGGAGAATGATCCATGTGCACTTGAGAAAAATGTATATCCTGCTGTATTTGGGTGTAATGATCTGTATATGTCTATTAGGTCCAGCTCCTCTAATATACTGTTCAAAGTTTTTGTTTCTTTATTGATTCTCTTTTGAGATATTCTGTCCAAAGTTGATAGTGGTGTATTGAAGTCCCCCACTATAATTGTAGAGGCATCTATTCTTTCACTTAGTTTTTCCAGTGTTTGCCTCATGTATTTGTAGGCACCCTTGTTAGGAGCATGCATATTTATGATTGTTCGTTCTTCTTGAAAGATTATCCCTTTCACTAATATGTAGTATCCATCTTTGTCTCTCACAATTGTTTTGCATTTAAAGTCTATTTTGTCTGATATTAATATAGCTACTCCTGCCTTTTTTGGTTATTGTTTGCTTGTAAGATTGTTTTCCAGCCATTAACTTTCAACCCCCTTGAATTCCTGGGTCTAAGATGTGTTTCTTGTAGACAGCATATAGATGGGTCATATTTCCTTATCCAATCTTCCAGTCTGAATCTTTTGACAGGTGAATTTAATCCATTGACATTGTTATTACTTTTAAGGAATTATTTATGTTAGCCATATTTTGTTTGGACTTGTGTTTGTCATATTTTTTTTAGTTTTTTTCCTTCTCTTTTTGTCTTTTTTGTTGCTCTTACACTCTCTTCCAACTCTGCCTCTCCTGGTTTTTTCTTTCTTCCTGCAGAACTCTCTTTAGTATTTCTTGAAGGGCAGGGTTCTTGTTGGCATACTCTTTTAATTTCTGTTTATTTTTTGAATATTTTGAAATCTACATCATTTTTGAATGCTAGTTTAGCTGGGTAGAGTGTTCTTGGTTGGAAATTTTTTTCTTTCAGTACCTTGACTATATCATACCACTGCCTTCTTTCCTCCATGATTTCAGATGAGAAATCAGCACTTAATCTTATGGAGCCTCCCTTGTATGTGATGGTTCTCTTTTTTCTTGCTGCTTTTAGAATTTTCTCTTTGTCTTGAGCATTGGATAATTTGACAAGTATATGCCTTGGGGTAGGCCTGTTGGGATTTATGGTGTTTGGGGTGTGTTGTGCTTCCTGGACATGCACATCCATCTCCCTCAGTAGATTTGGTAAGTTTTCAGCCATTATTTCCTCCAAATCCCCTTCTGTCCCCTTTCCCTTCTCTTCTCCTTCTGAGACACCTATAATACATATGTTTGTGCATTTTGCATTGTCATTCACGTCCCTAAGTCCTAGCTGGATTTATTCTATCTTTTTATTGACCAGTTCTACTATCTGTTTGATTTCAGATGTACTGTCTTCCACATCGCTAATTCTCTCCTCTGCCTCTTCTAATCTGGCGCTATTTGCTGAGAGTGTATTTTTGATTTCTTGAACTGTGGTGTTCATCACCATCATATCTGCTATCTTTTTGTGTATGAATGCAATTTCATCTGTATTTTCTCCAAGTATTTTCTTCATATTGTTAATCTCCTCCTTTACTTCATTAAGTTGGTCTCTAATATATGTTTTGAGAGCTTTAATTACTTGTTCAATGTTCTGCTCCTCTTCCTGGTTTTTAGTTTGTTCATTGGATTCAGCCATGTTTTCCTGATTATTGGTTTGGCTTGTAGTTTTTTGTTGCTGTCTGGTCATCATTTTATCTTGATGGGTTTAATCAGTTCCTTAGCTTCTTTGTCTAGTCTTGGGGATTAATTAGTTGTTGTTTATGAATGTTATGTCTTCTCTTTGTCACTTTGTTCTTCTTACTCTATTTTCTTGTTGCTGGCTAAGTTCACTTTGAAGGAAAATATTAGGGCTAGGGAAAGCAAAATGAGTAAGAAAAGAAAATGTATTAAGTAGTATTGGTAATAAATCTTAACAGAGCAACAATGTGAGATCTAGGAGAATGGATATTAGACTCATGTAAGTTCTGTCAAGTTATAGCAGTAAGTAGAGTACCTATAAGGAGACAGTCTGCTGAATATGGGGAGGAATATAGTATGAGTTAAAAGGCCAGTGTTTTCATGAGAGAGGGAAAGAGAAAAGAAAGACAATAATATCAAGAGTGGATAAAAGGCAGAAAACAGAACAAAAGTATTAGAAATAAAAAGTCAGACAATTTTGGGGCCAAAGAAAGGGAGGTGGAATGTAAGAGAAACAGTAGATGGAGGATAGAAAGATGTAGGGGAAAAAGGATAGTGTAGATGGCCAAAATCAATACACACAGAAAAGAGGAAATGGAGGATGAGGAAACACAGCAAATGTGAAGTGATCCCTGCAGCACCTATTATACAAAGAAAATAAATAAAAAAGAAGAAAAAGAGAGAAAAGAAAAAAAAAGAGAAGAGAAAAGGGAGGGGGCAAAGAAAAGGGGGGGGGCAAGCAAGAAAAAGAAAAAGAGAAAAATACTAAATAAATGAAAAAGGACCTGGGGGGATAAAATGGGAGAAAAGACCAGGAGACAATGCAATAGCAGCAACCATGACAAAATAAATAAATAAATAAATAAATAAATAAATAAATAAATAAATAAAACAAGAACCAACCTTTCGAGCTAGGAATTCTCTTTGCAGTTAAATAATATGCTTAGGGATCTGACCTTCCCCCTTTCTCCCTTCCTCACTTCTCTCTCTCCCAGGGCAGCAGGAAAGCTGCCTGAGAGGTCCGATAGGAGATTCAAGTGGGTCCTTGTTGAACCAACTCAACACAGAAGAGTATGACTCTTTATTTCCAGCATGAGAGCACATACACCTCACCAGAAACCCCAAATATGCTATTGGAAGCTTGGTAGCACTTCCTATAGTCCCTCCCCCTTAGGTGTGCTAGGGGAGGTCTAATTCATTTTCTGACTCCACCTTCTCCCAGACCAAGTTTCCTATCCCAGGATGTTTAGGTAAATTGGGCTTCCTCAGCAGATTCACCTCTCCTTTCTTCCCGGACTCTCCCCAAGTCAGCTGGTATACTCCTCCAAGTTCAAGGAGAAAAAACAACAACAACAACAAAAAACGTGGAGGGACCTCAGATGGACTTCAGAGTGTAGTGGATTTGGGAATGGGAAGTCTGTGATATTGCAGACTCAAGGTGTGTGAGTCTCTGGAGTGTGGGCTACCAGGTTTTAGGGGATACAGACCTGGGAACCACGCATCCAGTTTACATGGGGTTTGGGAACACCTCAGCACAACAAAGTTTTCAGGGATCACCACGGCCAGGCTGCCAGCCCTAGGGGGAGGGGTCCTGCCCACAACTTCTGACCTCCATGTCAGAAACCCAAAATTCCACCTCTCACAAGAATCTCTTCTGTCACTGTCTCACCAAATCGACATCCAGACACTTCCTGCCCGGGAAGCCCCCAAAACAGCCCACTCAGGGTTTGGGAGCACTTCAGCACAACAAAGTTTTCAGAATTACTGCAGCTGGGCTGCCAGCCCTAGGGGGAAGGCTCCCACCCACAACTTCTGACCTCCGTGTAAGAGACCCAAAATTCTACCTCTTGCAAGAATCTCTTCTGTCACTGTCTCACCAAATCGACATCCAGACACCTCCTGCCCTGCAAGCACCCAGGTCCAGCAGGACTCCAACCCTACTCAGCTACTGCTTTGCAGGAGAGATTATGAGGTGCACTCACTCAGACACCATCTTGCCCTGCCTCCTGTATATATTTTTAAGACTAAGCCCTTATCAGGTATATGTTTTACGATATTTTTCTTGCATTCTGCAGGTTGTCCTTTCACTTTCTTGATAATTTCCTTTGTTTTTTTTTTTTTTTTTTTAAGATTTATTTTTCATTTATTTCTCTCCCCTTCCCCTCACCCCAGTTGTCTGCTTTCTGTGTCCTTTCACTGTGTGTTCTTCTGTGATGGCTTCTATCCTTATCAGCGGCACCAGGAATCTGTGTTTCTTTTTGTTGCATCATCTTGTTGTATCAGCTCTCCGTGTGTGCGGCACCATTCTCGGGCAGGCTTTTTTTCACGCTGGGCAGCTCTCCTTATGGGGCGCACTTCTTGTGCAGGGGGCTCCCCTACACGGGGGCACCCCTGCGTGGCAGGGCACTCCTTGTGTGCATCAGTACTGGGCATAGGCCAGTTCCACACGGGTCAAGGATGCCCAGGGTTTGAACCTCAGACCTCCCATGTGGTAGGTGGATGCCCTATCCATTGGGCCAAGTCTGCTTCCCTTGATAATTTCCTTTGATACACAGAAGTTTTTAATTTTGATGAAGTCAAATTTATCTATTGTTTCTTTCACTGTTTGTGCTTTTGGTGTCATATCTAAGAATCTATTGCTGAATCCCAGGTCATGAAGATTTGTCTCATTTGTCTCTTCTAAGAGTTTTATGGTTTTAGTTTTTTTATTTAGGTAATTGGTCCATTTTGAGTTGGTTTTGTGTATGCTATGAAATAGGGGTCTAACTTCATTCTTTTGCATGTGGATATCAAGTTTTCCCAGCACTATTTGTTGAAGACAGTCTCTTTTGTTAAAAAGACTATTTTTACCTATTGTATGTACTACAACCTAGTCAAAAATTGATTGGCATTACAATACTATACGCTAATTAGACCTTTTCTGTAAGCAACAGGGAAATTGGACTGAGGTGCCTTATATTCAGGCCTTCATGGCATTATATCGAAACCCTGACCTCTGAGGACACTGCTGTTTATATTATACTCATACCCCTCTAGGAAAGCCAAGCAGGATGAAAAGGTCATATAGAAATCTGAATATAGAATCTATTGGGGAAAAAAAGTTTTTTCCTAGGTTCCTTTTTTTTTTTCTTTCCCTACGCTCCTTGATCTACCCTGCCCCTCCCCGCCCAGGACCTTCTCTTTGAGAAAGCTATGGGGGAAGGGCTAGGTGCGATAAGATTTTGAAATATTTTGGAGCATTGCTACTAAGCATGGCTTATACTTTACATCGTAGTTTACAATTGTAGTTTACATTGTAGTTTACATTGTAAACAACTGTAGTTTACATTGTAGTTTACAATTACATTGTAGCAAATTTTTTTAATTGTCTTTTTTTTTAAAAAGACCCTCAATTGCAATGAATGTACCACGCTAATGAAGGATGTTGGTAATATGCATAAATGTGGGTGGTGCGGGGAGTGGAGCATATGGGAATCCCCTATATTTTTCTTATGTAATATTTATATTTGTTTTCACCTTTAAATCATTTATCATTTTCCCCATGATATTTTAGTGACATGTTGTTTATTTTCAAAAAGTATGGGGATACTAAATTTTTCTGTTAATAATTTCTAAATTCCACGGTGGTTAGAGTACAAACTATGGGATTTAATTTTGTTTTATGGTTCATCATGTCACATGCAAATCTTCTCTATATCAAAATTATGTTCTATTTTGTTAATGATATATTCATATGTTCCAGTTGTTTCCTAATTTTTATTTTGGAGAGGGAAGTAGATATTTCTTGAATAAGAGAGGGGTAAGTTAAACTTCCTTAATATTACTGTGGAAATCTCAATTTCCCTTTTATTTTTGACTAATATATTTGCAGGTTATATAATTAGATTCATCAAAAAAAGGTTTTAAAATATAAAAAAAAAGATTGTGAAAATTAAGTTTTGCTTAAAACTCTATTTACTAGGCCTGAAAATTAAGAATGATAAGAACAGAGGAAATATCCTTATATGTATAAAGGACAAAGAATCTGTGCCTTATCAGAATGACTTCATAATATCCTTAATGTTTTTTTAAAAAAAACAGAATTATTGAATCTCTGGACTGCTTATGTGCCAGCTGGGCTCTGAGTCTCAGCAGAGTTGCAACTCCTACTCTCTGGTTTTTGGACTTACCCAGGTCAGCTAACAGGGAGGTGAAGATGGTCAACCACCACACCAGAGAATCAAGAATGTCAACAACTGCAAGCAGAATAATTACATCCATCATCTATGTGGAATTTAAGCCCCCTCTTGATCTAGAGGTGGAGTGGACATCACCATCCTAGGGTCTGCAGAATGGAAGAATAAAGTATGGATTAGAGTGGACTTACTGATATTCTACTATATAACTATTGTGACTAGTAATAGAAGAAATTGTAGCATTGAGGTGGAGAAAGTGGTCACAGTAGTTGCTGAGGACAGGGAGAGGGAAGAAGAGATGTGATGTGGGGGCATTTTTGGGACTTTGAGTTGTCCTAAATGATATTGCAGGATCAGATGCTGGACTTTATATATCCTGCCATAACCCACTGAATGTACTGGGGCAGTGTGAACTACGGGGTGAACTATTACCCATGTGGTGCAGCAGTGCTCCAAAATGTGTTCACTGAGTGTGATGAGCATGCCACAATGATGAAGGAGGTTGTTGGTGTGGGAGGAGTGAGATGGGGGGTGGGGTGGGGATATACAGGAACCTCTTATATTTTTTAATGTAACATTTTTTTTGTGATGTATATACCTTCAAAAAATACAATTTACAAAAATGGTGGGTGGGGGAATGGGGAGTGGGGTATAGGGAACCTCATGTGTTTTTTATGTTTTTTTAATGTAACATTCTTTGTGATCTATTAACTTTAATTTAAAAAGTGTAAAAAATACAGAACTGCTGCTATTTTGGAAGTTAGAAATTTTAGTCACATTTCATTCTGACCAGATTTTCATCAAGGTGTTAAACTTGGGGTTTTTTTAAAAACTGGTTTTCATAAAATACTGTGCATAGTATTTACTTCCTAAGACTATTGTAAATGTGTAGACTTATGTTTACTACTAAGGGAAATATTATTTACAAAATGATACTAGGAAAATAATCTCGATTCCATTGGAAATCTTAGGTCCTAGTAAAATTTACTAGAAAAACAGTTTTCTTCTGGTATTGCTAAAGTTTTTTTGTGATGAACAGTATCTTTCTAAAGGTGAAATTAAATACGTAATTTACTTATATATTTCAGGATTGTAAAAATTTCTTAGACTTTTAAAGTTCTCACTGTCTAGTTTATCATAATACTGATCTGCATGATGATTTATTGGCTAGTTATTTTTAGAAAAATGTGATGTTATGAAAACAACCAAAAGCACTTATTGGTTACACAGTTCTACTACGATGATTCTCTAAAAGAGCATGCAGTCAGCTCATCTTCAACTTTAAGGAAAAGCAAGGCAAGTCTATAAGCCTTAACTAATGAGTAACATAATCTTAGTAAAAGTATAAAAATAAAATGACACAAAATTTCTAATGTAAGTTGTAGTTAATCATACCTAGAAACCGCTTTTTTTTTTTTTTTTAAAGGAAATTAGGGCCCTAGATTGTAAGCTCTTGCAGCCGTCACATTTATTCCTGGACTCGGATCTCTAATTATTATTTCTAAATCCTGAGATGCTTTACTCTTTGTGTGTAACCTGATAGCATCCTAGAATTTTTCAGTACCTCTATAATACCTAGAACTCAGAGCTAAAGTTAGCCAGCTCTAAAAGTGCTGATGAAGTAGCCCTATGGCTACACAAAAAGAATGGCCATAGAGAAGCTGCCACGGAGTGGTGCCTGGCTAAGGCACTATGCAGCCCTATTAAATATTCTGACCTTGTTCGTATTATACAGGACTGTGAAGCTTGCTCATGGCTCCAACTGCATTTGGTGTATTACAGCAGTGGCATGTGCACAAAACCAACATACCCCTTAAAGGCCTGACAAATAGATTCCTGCATTGAGACGAGGCCCCAACTCCTGCCCCTGGTATCTCTCCATTTCAGTTATTGGCATGGCCCATAAAACAATAAAGGTATCTGCTACTTCACCTGGCCATGCCGCCAAAGTGGATGGAAACATGCTGCTGCTGAAGACTCCTGTGGCTTTGCCAACCGATGATGGCTGAGTCTCCTTAGCCCTCCTCCAGTGGACACTGCTGTTCTATAGTGCCAGAGGGTGCTATGCAACAGGTTGGTGGCACACTGGAGCCAACCTTCCTGTTCTCGCGAAGGCTGACAGTATTACAGTATGTCAGCTGCATGAAAGACATACAAACTGGGGCAATACTTGCCTGAGTAGATATGAGTAGAATCTAAAGAAACACAATTTGCTATATGGCCTGCTCCTGTGGAGGTTAACATATGTGGCAACTGTAAGCCTGGATCTCCCCTACTCTAAGCACATGTCCTAGGGCCTATGGGAGAAAGTTTCACTGTTATTTTATTCACTGGAGAAAACCTCCTCCTTGGAGCACCTACTAAATATTTGTGCTTGAGCCTTAGGCTTCTTTTCCAGTTTCAAACAGCTTCTTCTAACATCTTCCTTGACTGGGCTGCGCTGTAGCAACAACCCAATAGGACTGTTGGATATGCTATACCAACCCTCACTTCACTGATAATGTCCCTAATGGTAACATCATAACAAACACATCCATATGGGCAGAAGAGACTGCTACCACGCACGTGTCCTTTCATTCACCACTAATAATTAAAAACAATTCAGCTCCTACTGTACCCTGTTTCTTCCTGGATACATCTCCCTCTCAATACTTCACCTAAGGAGGGAACTGCTGAAAACTTGTTTGCTGTCATTGCTACTGGCAGTATGGAAACAGCTGGCCAAATTACTAATAACCTGGGGTGTGATTCCTCGCCTGCCACAGGAAAACTTTATCAATGTCTTCACCAAACAACTTCCCCATCTCTTAAGAATGTCACGGGACATTGTGCTCTTACGCCAAGTAACTTCAGTGTTGCTATATTTAATGCCTCTAAACAGGCCATCTCCAGGAAATGGCAATAGGCCTAGTGTTAGCTGGAATCAGGACAGCAGTGGGAGCCCTAGCTCCCTGGTGGTGGTGGTTACATAGCCCTAAGTTACAACTAGAAACCTCTTTTGAGAATTAGGAGACCTAGCCCAGGCTGTAGGAGATGCCTTAAGTAAATTATCCACCTCCTTCAATTCCCTGGTCAATGTTGTCTTAGACAACCGCCTGATTTAGACCTCTTCCTTGTTGTACAAGGTGGTGTCTGGGCCATCATTAACAAGACCTGCTGCACTTATGTCAATGCAACAGGACAAGTTGAAGAAGATATTTTTTAAAAAATCTATGATTAGGCGAAATGGCTCTGCTTCTTCGGGAAAAATCATTCTACCAAATTCATATGGGAGGTCGTATGTAGGGTGGCACCGTGTGGGAGCGCGGCGACAGCAAGGGTCGGCTCGTCTCCAGGCACTGGTGCGAGTCGGACCGGGTGGCGGGAACGGGCGTTAAGGCCCTCCGCTTGGGGTTCGGGCGTACTGCCCGCCCCTCTGCCCAGCTGCACCCGCTTCCCCCTCGGTGGCCTAACCCCGCCTCTCCCCTGAGGGCCACCGCCGCGCCATGACAGCCCCGCCTCACTGCCGCCAAGAACCCTGGCTACCCCGTCTTCTGCCCGCAACCAGTGATGCACCCCTGCACGAACCTATCAGCCGTCTGCCGCCCCCCGGCCACGCCCCCTGCCCCTCCCCCGTCTTCGCCCTATATTAACCGCTGTACTTCCTGAATAAATCAGACTTGCGCACAGATCCTGGTCTCCTCGGTAGTCTTCTTCCTACCGCGCGTCCTCCGCACCTTGCCGGCCCAGAGCGCCTTCTCGGAAGGCCCCTCCGTGTGTTGCAGCCCTCCGCCCGAGCCCACACCGCCCCTGCAGCGGCCCTCTGGGCGAGCCCACACTGCGACAGTTGTAAGATTCGTTCTCCCCTTCCTGACTTGCTTCCTTCCCCTCCTTGGGCCATTAGTTCTGGTCATTCTACTCTTAACCTTTGGGCCCTGCTTATTCAACCTAATAATTAAAATTGTATTGGTTTCACTTTAAGATGATGGTCATACAAGGATTTTCTCTAGTCCCAACAATAAACCTCCCAGATCTTTAGATTTAGTAGCCTCTCATGATAGGCAGGTTCAACTTCCCAATGATAGCATGAAGTGATTACAGAAGACAGAACATCCTTCTTTGTCACTCCTTAAGAGTAGGTGAAGTAGAAAGCAGGATGCTTAGAGTAGACAAGGTTGTGACCTTCAGAGGCCAAATGAAAATAATGAGAATGGAGTGTTTTTCCCTGCTTGTTTGTCTCTTCATTGCATCACCTTGTTGCATCAGTTCACTGTGCCAGCCTGTCACATCAGCTTGCTGTCTTTCTCATCTTCTTTAGGAGGCACTGGGAACTGAACCTGATAAATCTCATTTGGTAGGTGGGTGCCCAACTGCTTGAGCCACATCTGCTTCCTGAGCAGGGGTTCTTAACCTTTTTCTTTTGTTCCGTGGACTCCTTTGCCAGTCAGGTGAAAACCATGAACCCCTTCTCAGAATATAGCGGGAGATAGTTTTATGACACTTAACATTGCTATGACTTTAAATGTTAGGATTGTTCAAAATTACGTTGTACAACTTTCCCATAATTTCAATACCTGATAACCTAACACGGTTCAACATCTGTTCAAATGGTCATTTTTGGCAAAAACATTTAGGAATTCGAGTTTTCCCACAGTGTCATAAAACCATCTCCACCATTCTTACCAACCTTTTGGTAGGTATTTAACCACTGTGCTCAGAATACGTTATATCAAAATGAAAATCATAGCAAGTCCATGCTATACTGTATGTTATTTAATAAATATATCATACCCACACCAACATGTCTCCACAAGAATAATATTTTTTGAATCTTCAATTCAAGCTTATGGACCCTCTGAAATCCCTACGGGGTCTGTGGACCCCTGGTTAAGAACCCCTGTAGTAGAGGGATTACCAGATCATTCGGCGGTTCTCTATTTAGTTTCCTGAGGAACTGCTAAACTGTCTTCAACAGAGGCTGCATAATTCCACATTCCTTGAAACAGTGAAGGAGTGTTCCTATTTCTCCAAATCCTCTCCAGCACTTATTTTATTTAATTGTTTTTAATTAATGGCTATTCAATGAGGTGTGCGATGATACCTCATTGTAGTGTTGATTTGCATTTCCCTAAGAGCCAGTGATATTGAACATTTTTTTCATGTTCTTTCTTGCCATTTGTATTTCCTCTTTGGAGAAATATCTAAGTTCTTTGCCCATTTTTAAACTGGATTGCTTGCTTTTTTATTGTTGAGTTATAAGATCTCTTTATACAGCATGGAAATAAAACCCTTATCGGATATGTGGCTTCCAAATATTTTCTCCCATTGAGTGGGCTGCTTTTTCACTTTCTTGATGAAGTCCTTTGAATCACAAAAGCGGTTAAATTTGACGAGGTCCAATTTATCCTTTTCTTTTTTTCTTTCATTGCTCATGCTTTCAGTGTAACGTTTAAGAAACCATCACTGACCATCAGGTCTTGAAGATGTTCCCTAAATTTTCTTCTAGGAGTTTTATGGTTCTGTCTTTTATATTTAGGTCTTTGACCCATTTTGAGTTAATTTTTCTTAAGGTGAGAGATAGGGGTCCTCTTTCTTTTGGACATTGATAAACAGTTCTCCCAACACCATTTGTTGGGTAGATGGTTCTGCCCCACCTTGGGCAGAAATCGTTTGATCATAGGTATGAAGGTCTGTTTCTGAACCATCGATTCAGTTCTATTGGTCTGTATGTCTAGCTTTATACCAGTGCCATGCTGTTTTTACCACTGTGGCTAGATAATATGATTTAAAGTCCAGAAGTGAGAGTCCTCCAACTTTGCTCTTTCTTTGTAAGATGTTTCTAGCTATTCAGGGCCTTCCAAATAAATTTGATAATTGGGTTTCCCATATCTTTAAAAAGGCTGTTGGGATTTTTATTGGGATTGCATTGAATCTGTATACCAATTTGAGAAGAACTGACATAGTAACGATACGTAGTCTTCACATCCATGAACTGGAATGTTCTTCCATTTATTTAGGTCTTTGATATCTTTTAGCAATGCATTATAGTTTTCTGAATATTAGTGCTTTATGTTCTTTGTTAAGTTTATTGCTAAATGTTTGATTCTTTTAGTTGCTATTGTAAATGGAATTTATTTCCTGACTTCCTCCTCAGATTTATTATTAATAGTGTATAGAGGGAAGTGGACTTGGCCCAATGGATAGGGCGTCCGTCTACCACATGGGAGGTCTGCGGTTCAAACCCTGGGCCTCCTTGACCCGTGTGGAGCTGGCCCACGCACAGTGCTGATGCGTGCAAGTGTGTCCTGCCCCACAGGGGTGTCCCCCGCATAGGGGAGCCCCACGCACAAGGAGTGAGCCATGAAAGAAGAGCTGCCCAGCGCGAAAGAAAGTGCAGCCTGCCCAAGAATGGCACCGCACACACAGAGAGTTGACACAACAAAAAAAGAAACACAGATTCCTGGTGCCATTAAAAAGGATAGAAGCGGTCACAGAAGAACACACAGTGAATGGACACAGAGAGCAGACAACTGGGGGGGGGATAACTAAAAAAGAAATCTTAAAAAAAAATAGTGTATAGAAACACTACTGATTTTTTGTGTATTAGTCTTGAATCCTGCCTCTCTGCTGAACTCATTTATTAGATCTAGTAACTTTGTTGATTTTTCATGACTTTCTAGGTACAGGATCATATCATCTGAGAATAGTGAATGTTTTACTCCTTCCTTTCCAGTTTGGATCTCTCTCTCTCTTTTTTTTTCTTTCTGTGCCTGTTTGCTCTAGTTGGAATCTTTAGCACTTTATTGAATAACAGTGGTGACAGTGGGCTTCCTTGTCTTATCCCCAATCTCAGAGGAAAGTTTTAAGTCTTTTACCATTGAGTACAATGTTAACTGTGGGTTTTTCATATATGCCCTTTATCTTGTTGAGAAAGATTCCTTCATTTCCTATCATTTGGAGTATTTTTATGAAGAAAGGATGCTGTTTTTGTCAAATGCCTTTTCTGAGTCGAGATGATCACGTGATTTTTCTTCTTTGATTTATTAATGTGGTATATTATGCCAATTGATTTTCTTGGGTTGAACTACCCTTGCATGGCTGATATAAAACCCACTTGATCATCATAAATAATTGTCTTAATGTGTTGTTGGATTTGATTAGCACTTATTTTGTTGAAGATTTTTGAATCTGTATTCATTAGGGAAATAGGTCTATAATTTTCTCTTTTTTTGGTAATATCTTTAGCTGGTCTTGGTATTAGGGCAATATTGGCTTTATAAAATGAGTCTGGTAACATTCCTTCTTTGTTTAATTGTTTGGAAGAGTTTGAGTAAGATTAGTATTAAATCTTCTTTGAGTGCTTGGTAGAATTCTTCTATGAAGCCGTTTATCTGGTCCTGGGCTTTTCATTTTGAGGAGTTATTTGATGACTGCTTCAATCTCTTCACATGTGATTAGTTTGTTGAGGTCTTCTGTTTCTTCTAGGGTCAGTGTAAGTTGTTTGTATGTTCCTAGGAATTTTTCCATTTCATCTACATTGTCTAGTTTGTTGGTGTACAATTGTTTATAGTATCCTCTGATGGTCTCTTTTATTTCTGTGGGGTTAGTAGTAATGTCCCCATTTTCATTTCTGATTTTATTACTTTGCATCTTCTCTCTTTCTCTGTCACTTTGTCAATTTTGTTAATCTCTTGAAAACCCAACTTTTGGTTTTGTTAATTCCCTCTATTATTTTTGTTGTTGTTGTTCTCAATTTCACTTATTTCTGCTCTAATCTTTGTTATTTCATTCTTTCTCCTTGTTTTGGGAATAGTTTGCTGTTCTAATTCCTCCAGCTGTGTAGTTAAGCCATTAATTTTAGCTTTCTTCTTTTTTAATGTGTTTTGAAAGCTATAAATTTCCCTTTTAGCATTGCCTTCACTGAATACCATAGGTTCTTTTTAATTATTTTTTTTATTTTTAAAGAAGCTTTTTTTTTTTAAAAGATTTATTTATTTATTTAATTTCCCCCCCTCCCCTGGTTGTCTGTTCTTGGTGTCTATTTGCTGTGTCTTGTTTCTTTGTCTGCTTCTGTTGTCGTCAGTGGCATGGGAAGTGTGGGCGGCGCCATTCCTGGGCAGGCTGCACTTTCTTTTCACGCTGGGCGGCTTTCCTCACGGGCGCACTCCTTGCGCGTGGGGCTCCCCCACGCGGGGGACACCCTTGCGTGGCACGGCACTCCTTGCGCGCATCAGCACTGCACATGGCCAGCTCCACACGGGTCAAGGAGGCCCGGGGCTTAAACCGCGGACCTCCCATATGGTAGACGGATGCCCTAACCACTGGGCCAAAGTCCGTTTCCCAAGAAGCTTTAGATTATATAATGTTACATAAAAATATAAGGTTTCCCATATGCCCCACTCCTACCCATCCCACACCACATAGATTCTGATATGTTGTGTTCACATTTTCAATCATCTAGACATATTTATTGATTTCTCTCACAATTTGTTCTTTGACCCACTGATTATTTAAGAGTATTGTTTAATCTCCATATATTTGTGAATTTTCCCTTTTTCTGCCTGTTGTTGATTTCCAGCTTATTCCATTATGATCAGAGAAAATGTTTTGCATAATCTTGATTTAAAAAATTTTTTGAGATCTGCTTCTGACCCAACATATGGTCTATCCTGGAGAAATATCCTTGAGAACTTGAGAAGAATGTATATCCTGCTTTTTTGGGGTGCATTGTTCTGTATATGCCTATTAGGTTTAGTCCATTTACCATATTATTCAAGGTCTCTGCTTCTTTATTGATCCTCTGACCAGATGTTTTATCCAAAGATAAGAGTGGTGTATTGAAAGCTTCAACTATTATTGTAGAGACATCTGTTTCTCCCTTCAGTTTTGCCATTATTTGCCTCATGTAACTTGGGGCATCCTGGTTAGGTGCATATATGTTTATGATTGTTATTTCTTCCTGGTGAATTTCCCCTTTTATTAAAATATGATGTCCTTCCTTGTCTTTAGTAACAGCTCTGCTTTTAAAGTCTATTTCATCTGATATATGTATAGCTGCTTTAGCTTTTATTTATTTATTTATTTATTTTGGTTACCACATGTGTGGAATAACTTTTTCTAGCCTTTCATTTACAATCTATTTGTATCCTTGGGTCTAAGGTGAGTCTCTTATAGACAGCATATAGTTGGCTCATATTTTCTCATCCATTCTGCCAGTCTGTGCTTTTGATTGGGGTTTAATCCATTAAAATTCAATGTTATTACTGTAAAGGCAGTTTTTACTTCACCCATTTTGATATTTGGGTTTATCCCCATATGTTATTTTCACCACTCCTTTTACACTTTTAGCTACTTTTACTGATATAATCTTCATTTCTAGATGCTCTTCCAAGTCTTTCTCTCCCATCTTCCCCTTTCAGGCTATAGCACTCCCTTTAGATTTTCCTGCAAAGCTGGTCTCTTGGTTACAAACTCTTTCAGTTTCTGTTTATCTGTGAATATCCTAAACTGGCCCTCATTAAAAAATATTAAAGTATATCACTCATACATAAACATACATAAATAATAAGTGTATAGTAATAGTTGTGAACTTACAAAAGCAAACATACATAACATCATACAGGGCTCTCATACCTTACTCTAACACCAATATCTTGCATTGTTGTGAAACAGGTTTAATAATGAAAGAGCATCCTCAAAATATTACTACTGGGAAGTGGATTTGCCAACGGATAGGGCATTCGCCTACCACATGGGAGGTCCAAGGTTCAAACCAGGGCCTCCTGACCTGGGTGATGAGCTGGCCCACGTGCAGTGCTGATGCGCACAAGGAGTGCCGTGCCAAGCAGGGGTGTCTCCCATGTAGGGGAGCCCCATGTGCAAGGAGTGCATACCATAAGGAGAGCTGCCCCATGTGATAAAGTGCAGCCTGTCCAGAAGTGGCACCGCACAAACGGAAAGCTGACGCAGCAAGATGGTGCAACAAAAGTGACACAGATTCTGGGTGCCACTGACAAGAATACAAGTGGACACAGAAGAACACACAGCAAATGAACACAGAGGGCAGACAACTGGGGAGGGGGAAGGGGAGAGAAAAATAAATATTAAAAAAATTACTGGGAAACGGACTTGGCCCAGTGGTTAGGGCGTCCATCTACCACATGGGAGGTCCGCGGTTCAAACCCCGAGCCTCCTTGACCCATGTGGAGCTGGCCCATGCGCAGTGCTGATGCACGCAAGGAGTGCCCTGCCACGCAGGGGTGTCCCCCGCGTAGGGGAGCCCCACGCGCAAGGAGTGTGCTCGTAAGGAGAGCCGCCCAGCGCGATAGAAAGTGCAGCCTGCCCAGGAATGGTGCCTCCCACACTTCCTGTGCCTCTGACGACAACAGAAGTGGACAAAAGAAACAAGACGCAGCAAATAGACACAGAGAACAGACAACCAGGGGAGGGGAGGAATTAAATAAATAAATAAATCCTTTAAAAAAAAATTACTACTTACCAAAGTATCTTATATTTGGTATATTTTTTCCCTATTATAATTATTATAATTATTATTTTTACATCATTTATATATGAATATACATAAACAATAAGTGTATAGTAAAAGTAGTGAGCTTACAAAGCCAACATGCATAACATCATACAGGGGTCCCATACATCAACCCTCCACTAACATCTTGCATTGCTGTGAGACATTTGTTAGAAATTATGAAAGAATATCATCAAAATCTTACTACTAACTATAGTCCTTATCTTATATTTGGTGTATTTCCCCCTCAACCCACCTTATTATTATTTTAAAAAAATATTTTTATGACAGAAATTGTGAACTTTATAAACAATCATGCACATGTGAAGAATTCCCATATGACATCCCTGTATCAACACACCACACCGTGGTGGGACATTTGTTACAGATTATGAGATATAACAGACTTACCAAGTCCATAGCATACATTTGGCACACTTTTTCCATACTCCCCCATTATCAACACAGTACAGCTTTGGCATAGATGCATGAATATTACGTTATTACTGTTAAACATAGTCCATAGTTCACTCCAGTTGTATTTTTTTCCATGCTTCTCCAAATCCCCACCATCCTGCAATAGTGATGTACATCTGCTTTAGCTCACAAACGACATTCTTGCATCTGTACCATCAACCACAATTCTCGTCCACCTCGGGGTTCACTGTGTTATTCAGCCCCTTGATCATTCTCTAGCTTTCTGTCAATTGGCATTTATATCTCTAAATTACCCTTTTCAGCCACATTCCCATTTATAAACCAGGTGTTACTTACTGGTTCCATAACATGTTACTATCAACTGTATAACATATCCACACTTTTACAATAGAGTTAATTTAAACTTCTATGTACATTAAAAATCAGTAGTCCATCTCATCCTCTTCCTGTCTCCCTTAAGAATTCACCACCTATCACCAGGTCTTGGTGATATTTCCCTACATTTTCTTCTAGAACTTTTATGGTTCTTGCTTTTATATTTAGGTTTTTGATCAATTTTGAGTTAATTTTTGTATAATGTGTGAGATAGGGGTTCCCTTTCCTTCTTTTGGCTATGGATATCCAATTTTTTCAGCACTGTTTGTTGAATGCACTGTTCTGTGCAAGCCGTGTGAGTTGCTCATTTTTTAATTGGGTTGTTTTTGTCTTTTTATTGTTGAGTTGTAGAATTTCTTTACATATTCTGGATATTAAACCCTTAACAGGTATGTGGTTTCCAAATACTTTCTCCCATTGAGTAGGTTGTCTTTTCACTTTTGTAATAAAGTCTTTATTTTGTGAAAAAGTCTTGATGCACAATTTTGAGGAGGTCCTATTTTTAATTTTGTTGCTTGTGCTTTGAGAGTAAAGCCTAAGAAACCAAGGCCTAACACAAGAGCCCTGAAGATACTTCCTTACATTTTCTTCTATGAGTTTTATAGGCCTGGTTTTTATATTTAGGTCTTTTATCCATTTTTGAATTGATTTTTGTATATGGTGTGAGATAGGGATCCTCTTCCATTCTTTTGCATATGAATATCTAGTTCTCCCAGCCCTGTTTGTTGAAGAGACTATTCTTTTCCAGTTGAGTGGACTTGGCAGTCTTGCCAAATATCAGTTAGCCATAGATGACAGGGTCTATTTCTGAAATCTCAATTTGATTCCATTAATGAATATGTCTATCCTTGTACCAATACCATGCTGGTTTGACCAATGTAGCTTTGTAAAATACTTTAAAGTCAGGAATTGTGAGTTTTCCAAATTTGTTCTTATTTTTAGAGATGTTTTTTGGCTATTCAGAGTTCCTTATCTTTCCAAAAAAGTGGCAATTTGCTTTTCCTTTTCTGCAAAGTAGTCTGTTGGAATTTTGACTGGGATTGCAATGAATCTGTAAATCATTTTGAGAAGAATTGACATCTTAATGATATTTAGTATGAACACAGAATGTTCTTAGTTCTTTGATTTCTTTTAACAATGTTTTGTAGTTTTCTGTATACAAGTCCTTTTACATCCTTGATTTAATTTAATCCTAGATAGTTGATTCTTTTAGTTACTATTGTAAATGGAATTTTTTCTCAATTTCCTCCTCATATTGCTCATTACTAGTATAGAGAAACACTAGGTTTTTTTTGGGGGGGATATTAAACTTTTTAAAGTATTTATTACAAGCTAGATTCCCTTTTCCCATAATAAAAAAAAAAAAAAAAGGAAACGTATGTCTGGGGACATTCAAAGAATGGAAATAGTGCTAAGTCAATTCCCAAATTCATTATCAAAGTATCACAAATTAAAATAAGCCAGAACGACCCTTCACATTTTAGTCTTTTAATAATTAAGCACATAAAATGTACTACTTAATATATTTCTCCATGAATATTTTGTGAAATTCAGATTGCAGCATATCATTTATAAATCTTTTGCATTTCTTCTGATCATCTACACCTTTTGCACAGTTCTTAAAGACAATATTATCATCCCACCTTCTTTTACTTTTGAAATTGGCCTGAGGCTGGGATGGGCCATGAGCTTAAGGAGTGGTTTTCCACTTTTTATGTGTTCCATATGAATCCTCTCTTTTTCAGCTTTTTGTTCTTGTTTCTTCCTGGCCTGCTCTTCAGTTTGCTCTTTCTAAAATTTTTCCAGTTCTGCAAGAACTTCATATATGCAGTATTATCATCATCACTCTCCTCTTCAAAAACTTCATCTTCATCTTCCTCATCTGTTAAAGCATCATCTGCATTGAGGCTGGAAGCGGGAATATGGTCTACCTGAGGCTTCTTTGACACTGAGGAAGAGGCTGTATGATCTCGGGTTGGGCAATCCCTATTTTTTTTCCTCTTGCATCAGCTCTCTGTTTCTCTTTCAAGTCTCTCCTAAAGTCGCAGTTATGAACCTCTTCAGGGGCATCCTGAATAGTTTTGTATTTTATATTTGCATTCTGCTTGAATACTGCTTTGAAAGTGGCTCAAATCACCTTCTCCTTTCCCTCTTCAACCTCTTGCGGTTTCAACAGTTCGCCTGCTGCTGTTGTCATCTTTTACGTTTGGCTGAGGCCCCATGCAGGGACCCCCAGAAATCATACAGACACCATTTGGACTCTTGGCCCCCAAAAACCTCTGTGCCTAGCAAACACTATTGATTTTGGGGTGTTGATCTTGTACCCTGCCACTTTGCTGAATTCATTTATTAGCTCTAATAGCTTTGTTGTAGATTTTTCAGGACTTTCTGTATCATTTCATCTGCAAATAGTGAAAGTTTTACTTCTTTTCCAAATTGGATGTCTTTTATTTCTTTCTCTTACCTAACTGCAGGTAAAATTTCAAGTTCAATGTTGAATAACAGTGGTGCCAGTGGGCATCCTTAGCTTTCACCATTGAGTATGATGTCAGCAGTGGGTTTTTCATATATGCCCTTTACTGTGTTGAGAAAGTTTCCTCCGATTCCTATTTTTCTAAGTGTTTTTATCAAGAAGGACGCTGGATTTTGTTATATGCCTTTTCTGTGTCACTGTAGGCAATCATGTGGTTTTCCCTCTTCATTTTGTTAATGTGGTGTATTACATTAATTGTTCTTCTTATGTTGTTTTCTTACCACCCTTGCAAACCTGGAATAAAACCCACTTGATCATGATGTGTACCTCCTTTAATGTGCTGTATGCATTGATTCACAAGTATTTTGTTGAGGATTTTTGCATCTATGTTCATAAGACAAATTTTGTCTGTAATTTTCTTTTCTTGTAGTATAATTATCTGACGTTGATATTACGGTGATGCTGGCCTCATAGACTGAGTTAGGTAGGGTTCCTGCCTGTTCAATTTTTTGGGAGATTTGAGCAGGATTGGTATTAATTTTTCTTGGAATGATTGGTAGAATTCATCTGTGAAGTCCTGGACTTTTCTTTTTGGAAGATTTTTGATGACTGATTCAATTTCTTTACTTGTAACTGGTTTGATGACATCTTTTATTTCTTTTGTGTCAGTGTAAGTTGTCTCTGTGTTTCTAGGAATTTTTCCGTTTCATCTAGGTTTCATCTTATTTGTTGGCATACAGTCATTTATGGTATCTTCTTATGAGTATATACTTTTAAAATACATTTTATTCAAAAATACATTTATTTTTTGAAAAGATACTTAGATTATATAAATGTTACATAAAAAACAGGGGATTCTTATATGCTACACTCCTTATGCCTCCCACATTTTCCCACATTAACAACATCCCTCATTAGTGTGGTATACTCATTACAATTGATGAACACATTTTGGAGCATTGCCACTAAGCATTTTTATAGTTTACATTGCAGTTTACACTCTCTCTTGCACAATTTTGTAGGTTATGGCAAGATATATAATGGCCTGTATCTCTCATTGCAATGTCATTCAGGACAATTTCCAAGTCCTGAAAATGCCCCCATATTACGCCTTTTTTTCCCCTTAGAACCTCCAGTGGCTACTGCCTCCACATCAATGATAAGAGTTCTTTCATTGCTAGGATTACAATAAGTCTATAGTAGAATACAAGAGAGTCTATTTTAGTCCATAGTTCATTCCCCAGTCCTGAAGATTCTGGGATGGTGATGCCCATTCCACCTCTAATTGAGAGGAGGCTTTAATCACATAGGGCAGATGGATGGGACTATCTTACTTGCAGTTGCAGATGCTCTCTGTTCCTTGGGATGGTCGTTGTCCATCATCATCTCCTTCTTAGTTGTCCTGGGATGAAACCAATGAACTGTAGAGTAGATGTTGCAATTCTATTGAGATTCAGAGCCCAGCTGGCACATGTACAGTCCAAAGATTTAAGTCTCTTGGACATACTCCTACCAACTCTAGTGCTAATTATAGGTTCAAATAGAATGATCAGAAGACCCATATGTAGGGAAACCACAGCAAAGTACTGGGGAGCATAAATTCCAAAATAGGGCCCACTGGTAGGGCACCAAACTCTTGAGCTGTCTGCTCTGCCTATACTGCCTGGATGTCTCCAGAGTCCTCAGGAGCCCCACTATTTAAGGTAGTATTTACTTTGGAAGTCAATGAGATCCTGCTGAGGCATGTATAAGCATAACCTCTGGAATGAGCTCCCGACTCACTTTGAAGTCTCTTAACCGTATAAACTCAATTGTCTTTGCCTTTTTCCCCTTTTGGTCATGATCTTATTCCAGTTGCATTACTAGTTGGTGCTTGGTATAGTCCCTCAGTGCCAGGGAGGCTTACCCCCAGGAGTCATGTCCCATGCTGGGGGAAATGTAATGCATTTATATGCTGAGTTTGGCTTAGAGAGAGGCAATATTTAAGCAAAGGAGGTAATTCTTAGGCACCCTATAATATTAGGTCAATTTTCAAATGCAAAAGTAAAGTTTCATAAGTACAGTCATCAATATCAAGAGCCCATCAATGGACCATCCTTTTTCACTAATTACTGCTTCTGTAATCAGGGGATCCTTGCTGTTCCATTAGAGAATGTGGCAGAGCTCCCCAGGATGGGAATTCAATATTCTTTTGGTTATTTTGTGAATCTCCACCCACCATGACAATACCCCATGAACACTTGAACACATTTATATGCTTTATATGTATGTCCCAGATGAACCTCCTCCCATGTATCTGCCATCATTGATAGTCCACACCAATGATTCTCCTGTCATAGTTGTAACGCTTCTGTACTCCAAAACTTCTTCAAAAATGAAGCCAATTTTGTGTGATCTATGTATCTTTAAAATAAGATAATAAAAAAATGAAAAAAAAAAATTGGAGACAATTGGGTCTCTAATTAAATATATATATGAATAAAACTTTAAAAATGAAGCCAACAAAATAACCAAATACAATTAATAAGAAAATGAAATAACAATAGTTTAAAAATAAGAAATAGAATACAAAAAATAAAATTAAAAATTAAAAAAATTGGAATAAAAATAATAAATGTTTAAAATTTTTTTAACATTATGTCTTTCATCACTGTATGGTCTGTTGTCTTAAATGTACAGTGACATTTTCTTCCATTTTATAAATAGTCCCCTCAGGACTGCCTTCCCTGCATTCCAAAAGTTTTGCTATGTTGTGTGTCATTTTTGTTCATCTCAAGATATCTATGGATTTCCTTTGCAATTTCTTCTTTGATCCACTGATTGTTTAAGAGGGTATTATTTAACCTCCACATATTTGTGGATTTTCCAGTTTTCTATCTGTTATTGAATTACGACTTCATTTTGTTCTGGCTAGAAAAGATGCTTTGTAAAATTTCAGTCTTTTAAAACTTACTGAGACAAAACATATGGTATATCCTAGAGAAGAATGCATATCCTGCTGTTTTGGGGTACAATGTTCTGTATATGTCTGTTAGATCTAGTTCATTTATCGTATTATTCAAGTTCTCTGTTTCCTTATTGACCTTCTGTCTAGATGTTCTATCTAATGATGAAAATATTGAAGTCTCCAACTATTATTATAGAGATGTCTATTTCTCCCTTCAGTTTTGGCAATGTTTGCCTCATGTGTTTTGTGGTGCTGTGTTTAAATGCACGAATTTTTGTGATTGTTATTTTTTTCTTGGTGGATTGCCCATTTTATTAATATATAGTGTCCTTCTCTGTCTCCTGCAACTGCTTTTGACTTAAAGTCTATTTTGTCCAATATTGGTATAACTACTCCAGCTCCTTTTTGGTTACTATTTGCATGGAATATCTTTTTCCAACCATTTCACCGTCAAACTATTTGTGTCTTTTGGTCTAAAAGGGTCTCTTGTGAACAACATACAATAGGACCATGCTTTTTTCATCCATTTTGTCAGTCTGTGTCTTTTGATTGGGGAATTTATTTATTTGTTTTTAGGAGGTACCAGGGATTGAACCAAGTACCTCATACATGTGAGGCACATGCTCAACCACTGAACTACACCCTCTCCTCGTATCAGGTATTTTAATTCATCAACACTCAGTGTTATTACTATAAAGGCAGTACTTACTTCAGCCATTTAGTCCTTTGATTTTCATACATCATGACCTTTTTTTGGTCTTTTTTTCCTCTTTATTGTAATATCCTTTTCTGTGTAGTTGATCTTTGTGATGTATCTGATTGAGCACTTCCTCATTTGTTTCTGTATATCTAAAAATACTTTCTTTGTGGTTATCCTGGGATTTACATTGCTCAACCTACATCTATAACCTACTAATTTGAAGATTCCAACTTAGCTTCAACAACATACACATTGTCTCCTACATATCCCTCTGTTTCTCCTCTTTATGTTGTTTTTGTGCCATTTAACACTTTATGTTTTGCATGTACATTATCAGGAAATATGCCTTTTAAAAAAAAAAGATTTATTTTTATTATTCATTTCTCCCCACCTCCTCATTGTTTGCACTTGCTGTGTCTGTTCATCTTCCTTTTTCTTAAGGAGGCATTGGGAACTGAACCTGAGACTGCCAGTGTGGGAGGGAGGCATCTAATCTCTTCAGCCACTTCAATTCCCTGCTTTGTTGTATATCTCATTATGTTTTTCTTCTTGTGTCTCTTCTTGTGTCAGTTTGCTATGCCTTCCTGTCATACCAGCTCACTGTCTTCTTTAGGAAGCACCAGGAACTGAACCAGGGACCTCCCATGTGGTAGGCAGGAGCCAAATCCCTGGAGCCACATCCACTTCCCAGGAAATATGCCTTTTTCTTGTTCAATTGTATTCTGACTCTTATAGGAATTTAAGAGTAGAGTATCTTTAGGATACAGTATATACTGGATTTTGAATTTATGCTTTTAGTTACCCTTACTAATAATCATCATTTTTTCACATTACTCTAAGCCATTCTCTTGTCTTTTCCTTTCAACCTGCAGAACTCCCTTTAGTAATTCTTAAGGGACAGGTCTTTTGTTGATGAACTTTCTCAATTTCTGTTTATCTGTGAATATTCTAAACTTGGTCTCATTTTTGAAAGACAATCTTACTGAATAAAGAATTTTTCTCTTTTAGTAGCTTAAATGTATTATACCGCAGTCTTCTTTCTTGCCTCCATGGTTTCTGATGAGAAATCAGCACTTAGTCTTATTGAGGATAATTTTTGTGTGATAAATCACTTTTCTCTAGCTGCTTTCAGAATTCTATCTTTAGCACTTGACATTCTGATTTGTATATGTCTCAGAGAAGGCCTATTAGGATTTATTCTGTTTGGAGTATGTTGTACTTCTTGGACATGTATATTTATCTCTTTCATAAGAGTTCAGAAATTTTTACCATTATTTCCTCAAGTATTTTTTCTGACCCCTTTTCTTTCTCTTCTTCTTCTGGGGCACCCATGATGTGTATGTTTGTGTGCTTCATGCTGTCACACAAACCCTGAGACACTGTTCAATTTTTTTCTATTCTTTTCTCTGTTCTTCTGACTGTATGATTTTGATTGTCCTGTCTTCTGGTTTGCTGATTCTTTCTTCTACCTGTTCAAATCTGCTGTTGTGTGCCTCTAGTGCATTTTTTTTTTTTTTAAGATACTGGGGTTGTGGATTGATCCTGGGACCTTGTATGTGGGAAGCCAGTGCATAACCACTGAGCCACATCAGCTCCCCTGAGTTGGTTTTATCATTTGTTTGTTTGTTGTTGTTTTGTTTTGTTTTTAGGAGGTACTGGGGACCAAACTCCAGACCTCCCATGTGGGAAGCAAGTTCTCAACTGCTCGAGCCACATCCATTCCCTCTAGTGTATTTTTAATCTCTACTATTGTCTTTCATTGCCATAATTCCTGTTATGCTTCTTTTCATACTTTCAAATTTTTCTTTATGCTCATACTTTGTATTCCTAATATCCTTAATCTCTTTATGCATATTTCCATCATCTTCTTGAATTGATTTAGGAGATTTGTTTGAACATCTTTGATTAATTGTTCCAAATTCTATGTGTTTTCTGAATTTTTAATTTGTTCCCTTGGCTGACACATAGCTTCCTGTTTCTTAGTATGGGTTGTAATTTTTTTGTTGATATCTAGGCACCTGGTTATCTTGATGAATTAACTCTGAAGATCAGTTTCCCCCTCTTGTCTAGGGCTTTATTGTTGATTTTCTTTGTGTTAAGGCTTTTCTTTGACATTTCTTTTTTTTTTTTTCCACTCCTCCCCCTTCTTTGACATTTGGTCCAAGTTATCCTAGACTTTCAGAATAACTGATCAGATTTTCTCAGCTCTTCTTCATCTGATTCTTGCCCTGGATATGTGGTACAATTTTTAAGATTGCACTTTTTGTGTAATTGTTTCACCTCTTGGAGAAAACTTCCCTTCCACTGTTCTTTCCTGGGGATCTTGATCTGTTCTGCAGAACTTTCTCCCCTGTTCCTATGATTCATTTAAATTCTCCGTCTTGGTGCCCTATTTTCCTTACTCTTTTCGGTTCTGGGATCCTCCTATCTTATAGCAAGCAGTTCCATTGAACACCTTTTTTTTCTCTGTGAAGCTTTACTGCTTCCAGTTTCTTCCCTGTTAGGGCATCCTGCCCATGGGACTCAGAGGGGGTCAATTCAGAAAGGGGGGTCACTCCAGAAAAGTCCATTTTGACCATAGATGGCCCAGTTAACAGACAGTGGATTGAGTGCGGCACTTCCCTGCTGCAGTTCCACTGCCAGTCTCTCTCTCTCTCTCTGTCTCTTTCTCAGTCTCTCTCTCTCTTCCCTGTGGGCCATTTTATATGCAGCATTCCCCAGCAGCTTGTGTTGTTCCATTGGTCTCTGTGGACTTGAGTCCCTCTTCCTGGATATACATGTGGTTCTGTCGCTGCTGTGAGTGGCTATATAGTCTGTGTCCCTGGTGGAAGGTGGGAGGGATCCAGGCTGCTGCCTCTGACCTACTCCCAAGCTCTGCGGAACTGAGTTGAGGGAGAGGGAAGAGGACCGGCGAGTCTGGAGCAGAAGTTTCCTTCCTGATTTCTTTGTCTTTGAGTCAGCATATGTGGAGTCGTTCTCCAGTCTCTACCATCCTCCAGCATTCTAAGCAAGTGGGATTTGTAGACTTATTTGCTGAAAATCTGGGGAGACTTTTTGGGGGATGTCTTATGTTGCCATGTTGATGGTGTCACTACTGTGGATGATCCTTTTGTCTAATGACGTGGACCTTCTTGAATTGCATGGAAGACTGACATGGTATGTGAGAATTTTGTATCAACACAAACACTGCCAGCCCAGACTGAAAAGGAGAGTGACAGGACAAAATGAAAGAAGAATGACCTCAACGGCAGCACTTTGGAAGCAGAGGTTTGGGCAAAAGAGATCACTTTTTAGGTCAGCAGAGAGGGGCTGCTGGTCTGGCACTTGGAGGGGGCCCTGGTGTTCAGAAAGGGTGGGCCTTGTGTCCCAGTACTCAGGAAAGGTGGACCTGCTATTCCAGCAGGTCCAGAGGACAAAACATTGAGCTACAGATTACTCTTATGACATTGAAATATAACGGAAGTTGCCCTGATGCATTTTAGACTTGCTTGGGACCTGTGACCCCTATTTTCCTTCCAGTTTTTTTCCTCCTGGAAGGGAATGCCTATCACATACCTGTCCTACCATTTTAGTTTAGAAACAGATAGCTTGTTTTCTAGGTTTCACTGGTCCACAGAGGGAGAAGAATTATTTCCCAGGATGAACCACATCCTGCCAGGCTGCTTGTTATAGCAGCCCTAGCAAATTAAGTCAGATGCCCAAAAACATTTGCTAAAATTCAATACCTTTTCTTGATACAATTCTTAGCTACCTAGGAATAGTTGGCAACATCCTTACTTTACTAACAAAGTAAATATTGACTAGTACAAGACTCATCTTATGATAAATGAGAAATGTGAATCTCCCTTAAAAACACAAGCAGTTTTCAATTGAAGAAAACAATAAAGCAAGTCTCTTGGTTATAAAGGTTTTTTTTTTCCCAGATATTGACTATAAAATGTTTTATTCTGTACTATTAAGATGCTAAATTTACAAACTACTAAAGAAAATTAAAGGCTCTGAGTTGCTAATAATCAGGCTGAGTAAAGGTCTCAATTGAGTTTAAAGCTTTTTAAGCTCCATTTTCTTTCATATGTTTTCACTTATGTGTTTTCCTTTTATTCAGCATAAATTGATAAGAACCCTTGCCAAATTGTTTTATTGTAAGAGCTTTTTACTTTACTCATCTGTAATGAAAACCTTTATATTTTTATGGTATCCAAGGTTTGTGAGGCATGTTTTAAACAATTACAGATAGTAGTAATGTACAGTTAAAATAAGAGATAATGATACCTCATAAACAAATGGATTATTTTTAATCCATTTCAATTGTTTACAGAACTTAACATGAGGCCGTGCATAAATTAAAAATTGTATTAGAAGCTATTAGATTGTATTGTATTGAAATAATTTATGTTGTGAATGTGTTCATTTACTATAAATGTAGTTTTTTTAAAATAAAAAGACTGTCAGAGGAGCCCACATCAAAGATGGAAGGTGAAGCAGTTTGATATTGTTTATGAATTCTAAAAATAGATATTGGATTATGTTTGTCAACTGGTCTGTTCTGCTGGGCATGATTAAATAATGACTAAGGCTTTGATTGGACCAAGTTAGTAGGACATTGAGCGGGGACTTACAGAGAAAAGACATGGCAGAGAGAAGAGTTTTCAGTTTTGAGCTGGAGCCCAGGAAGTAAACACATGGGAGAGAGCAGAGCAGCGAGCAGCTGAGCCTGGAGAGAATGAAGCCCTAGGAGAGAGAGGAGACTTATCCCAGCCTAGAGCTAATATTAGAGGAAGCTGGGACCATGAAGCCTTAAGAAGAAGAGGAAGGCTAGCACTGGCAGCCATCTTGCTGCAAACATGTGGCAACAGACTTTAGTGAGGGAAGTAACTTACATTTTATGGCCTGGTAACTGTAAGCTTCTACCCCAAATAAATGCCCTTTATAAAAGCCAATAGATTTCTGGTATTTTCCATCAGCACACCTTTGGCTGACTAATACAGAAGGACAGGGTCTCAATCATATGGGGGCATCTAAAAAGCACCATAAACAACATTGCTGGTCTGAAAATTTGCTATAGTCTTGGCTTTGCTCTCCAGAGTCATCACCTATACTACAGATCTACTAAAGCTGTACTTACAACATAAATTGTAAGTACAGGTTGAAAGAAAAATTCTGGTTCTGTAGGTCTGGGGTGAGTCTAGGATTTTACTTTTCTAATAAGCTTCCAGATGCTGCCATGCCAGTGCTGTTGGTCCATGGACCACCCTTTGAGTAGCAAAGCACACAACACTCAAGGAGTCTGCCCACCCAAAACACTGCATTGCCACTCCCAACTTCTTTCCCCTACTGAGCCCCCATTCCCATTGTTTCCTCCTGTACTCCCATCCCATCTTCTCCTCTCTAATTTTATCCTGGGACAGAATGGGAGATTAATGGGCTCAGGATTACTATCTGTTGCAGTATAAATTGTCTATGTATGATCCATCTTCTCAGATCCCTGTCTTCTTCCCCAGGTACCTATTCCCTTTTGCTTTCCACTCACCTTCCCTTTCTACCCTTGCTTAATCTGTCTCTGGATAATTGGCACACCTTATGGGTACTCACTTTTTTTCATGGGAGGATCTCCAAACAAGATGCGTAAGTTCACATTTTTTAGTGGTTCTGAGTTTTTCTGCATATCTTTGAAAATTTCTAGGTGGTTTGTTCTGCCAGGATTGATATGCATCTGGGCTCTCTGCCAAGCTACCGTCTTCTTTTCCTCCTGAGAAAAGGGTAAGTTACAGCTCCATGATTAATCCCTTTTGGGAATAGTGGTAGATTCCCCTTTGCAGAACATGATGAAATCATCTCCAGGATACAGGGTAGGTTGCTCAGGGCTTAATTCACCACTGTTTCCTCCTCATCTTCTGAAAAATTCTACCCTAGGAGTTCTTATATAGGTCCTGGGGTGAAGGGAGTTTGCATTTCTCTAGCTCTCCTGGGTTATATGTAGTAAGGATAGGCAATGCCAGTCTATACTGTTCCTCAACCACTATTACCCCAACCTTTGCTGCTATAGGTCACCTAATCCCTTGAAGGGCACAACATGTATTCAGTGTGAGAGATATAGGAGACTAGATAATTTCCACTCCAGTTCCCTTGTCTAAACTCTTTTCTCTTGGTGGAGCTTCACCTTTCCAAAATCATTCAGCATCCTCCCTTTTCTTTGGTTTCTTTGGATTCTGGTGGAATTGTCTCTACATAAGAGTTTTTCTTGGCTCGGAGAAATTGTCTCTCTGAGGTTCAGGATCCTAATATATAAAGTGGGGAGGAGGAAGAAGTAACTTTGAAAACCAAGGGAAACCTTTTAAAATGGGAAACTTAGAAAATAGGGAGAAAATATTCTACCTCATCAGTTGTTATAAGGAAAGGGCTACTCTACTGAAGCATTGAAGTGTTATTTCTTCCCAGCCCTAATTCTCTCTTTTCCAGAGTGCCACCCTCCCTTATTAATCTCTCCATCAAAGAAAAATAATATTTTTTTTTTTTTGCTTTCTGATTAAGAAATTTGTTTTCTTTTTTTTTTTTTTTTTTTAATTTTTTTATTTTTTATTGACTTTGTAATAATATTACATTAAAAATATATATGTGAGATCCCATTCAACCCCACCCCCCCACCCCCCCTCTCCCCCCCCCCCAACAACACTCGTTCCCATCATCATGACACATCCATTGGATTTGGTAAGTACATCTTTGGGCACCTCTGCACCTCATATACATTGGTTCACATCATGGCCCATACTCTCCTCTATTCCATCATGTAGGCCCTGTGAGGATTTACAATGTCCGGTGATTACCTCTGAAGCACCATCCAGGGCAGCTCCATGTCCCGAAGACGCCTCCACCTCTCATCTCTTCCTGCCTTTCCCCATACCCTTTGTCCATTATGTCCACTTTTCCCAATCCAATGCCACCTCTTCTATGTGGACACTGGATTGGTTGTGTCCATTGCACCTTTATGTCCAGAGGAGGCTTAGATTCCACCTGGATGCTGGATGCAATCCCCCCAGAAAAATAATATTTTGATTCCTGAAGCTTTCTTGTCTTTCTTGTTCTTTGAATACCACAGTGTTAGTGATGATTTTACATAAATATATACCTAGATAATATTTCTTTTTTTTCAGTTGAGGAGTTTTGCCATTGCCCCACCCATACTTTCTGATACTCACCAAAGACAGGAAACTTGTAGTATCAAGGGGGTTTTCTCTAATGAAAAAGAAGATCGGGAGCACAACTGCTGGTGCAATAATGAATTTCCATTTGAAATATTTCATGGTGCCCAGGTTGGGAGCTAGATCTTGTAGAGCTGTTTCTCAAACAGCAATTCTTGGGTATATACTCTGATGTCTGTAATTTGTATGCTGTGGAAATAGTTTTCGTTTGATGGTACTATTAAAGAAAAGTTTTCTAAGTATAAAGAAAACAACCTTCTCTTTTGTACAATTTACAATGGAAAGATAGTATTTTTAAATAAGTTTAGTTTCCAAAAGTCAATGATTCTGAAACTGGAGTCCTTAGATATATTAGGGATCAGCAACAGGTTTTTTTTTCTTCAAACATTGACTATACATTTCTCTTGCCTAAGAAACACAGCATAGAGACATGTGTGCAAGTTTCTCTCAATCTCACAGCCTAAGGCTTTCCTCCTCTTGCCTGGAAGTCTCCTTACCCATTCCTTCATTTCTCTTCTTCTGGACACCACTCTTTAATCATTTCCAGAGCTCTCTTCCCCACCATGATTACCCTACCCCTATGCCCCTTGACTTGATTTTCATCCAAAGTAAGATGAAGGGCAGGGAGCTTGATTTCATTCCCCACTGCTGTCAACATGTCCAGCAGGAGTTTCCAATTGCCTTATGGAGGGCTGCTTTCATTCACACGTGGGAACTAGACAGAAATCCCTGAGAAAGCCAGGAAAGAGTGGTGAGGGAATGGATCAGGTATTGAGAAAGGGTAATCTTTAGTGGATATTTGTGATACAAGAATGATGGAAGAGCCTATTGACTTTTTTTTTTAGATTTATTTATTTATTTCTCTCCCCTCTCCCCCCCACCCCAGTTGTCTGTTCTCTGTGTCTATTTGCTGCATGTTCTTCTTTGTCCACTTCTGTTATTGTCAGTGGCATGGGAATCTGTGTCTCTTTTTGTTGCGTAATCTTGCTGGGTCAGCTCTCCGTGTGTGCAGTGCCACTCCTGGGCAGGCTGCACTTTCTTTCGTGCTGGGCGGCTCTTCTTATGGGGTGCACTCCTTGCACGTGGGGCTCCCCTTGTGGGGACACCCCTGCGTGGCAGGGCACTCCTTGCGCGCATCAGCACTGCGTGTGGGCCAGCTCCACATGGCTCAAGGAGGCCTGGGGTTTGAACCGCGGACCTCCCATATGGTAGATGGGCGCCCTATCCACTGGGCCAAGTTCGCTTCCTCCTATTGACTCTTTAACCCTATCGACTCACTAGAGCCAGAAGGACATTCTGTAGGCTTTGCTCTTTTCTGTACATCCTACATTAAGTAGAATAGGATATTCTAGAATGAAGTACCCTTGCCTAATTCTGAGGCATTTATTCTCTCTCCTTTAAGCTCTATCACTTCTAGAGTGCCCACTGTCCACTCTGTCTACCACTAATTTTTAGGCTTGATACAGATTTTGATTTGGCTCATGCCATGCCAGAGTTCTAAGAGGTGGCAGTCTTTAGTCAAATACCGATTACTCTCCTCCTGCACAATTTAAGCCATGCCCAAAGCCTGTTGCCCCAAGAGAAAAAAGTGGAAAGGATCATTCTGACCTCTCCAAACCTCAACCTCAAGCCAGCATTTTCTCTTAAATTTTACACGTGTGATGGGCTTTCCTGCTTAATTCCAGAAACCGTCCTGGGGTTTGCTTCTCCTTCATATCTTATATATAATATATATACAGTTTATTTATTGTTTTCCTTCTGGATGAGTCACTGAACAAGATGTATACATGGGCACTTCTTAAGGATAAGATGGGTGTCATGTATGGTATGGCAGGTTGAGATTATTTATGAATCCCAAAAAGAGAAAGACTGTTTGTAAACTGATTTGTTTCTCTGGATGTGATACCCTTTGATTATATTAAATTCAAAGGATGTAAGTTTACTTGATAAAATCAATTTAGAGTTTTGATTCACTATGTCAATAAAGTGTGACTCAGGTGGAGTCCTGCCCCCTTGGTGGGCCTATAAATGGACACTTAGTCAAGAAGACACACGGGAAGAGAGAGAGAGAGCTCTGTCATGTCTGATCCTGGGGCCCCGGGGAGAGATGAGTCATTGGCCTGATAGTTTGCAGGTGAAGGAAACAGAGCAGCTGAGCAGCTGAGAAGGACCAGAAAGAAAAAAGCCCAATGCCAGAGACTGATATAGGAAGCCCTGAGGGACAAGCCCATGCAGCCTACAGCTGAGACCAGGAAGGAGCTGGGCCCACGGAGCCTCAGGAGGAAGAGAAAGCCCGGGAAGAAGAGGCTAGGCAGAGATCAGTGACCATCTTGCTTCAACATGAGGCAACTGGCCTCTTAGGGCCTTGTAACTGTAAGTTTTTACCCCAAATAAATACCCTTTAGTAAAAGCCAACAGATTCCTGGTACTTTGCACGAGCATCCCTTTGGCAGACTAAGACATATGGGATCTAGTCAAAGGGTCAGGAGACAATCTCCCTTTCTGACAGGAATCTTCCACTCCCTCAGGGCTTTTGAGGAGGCAGTAAGGTGACTTTAAAAAGTGGAGTTATTTTTTTCCCTTACAGTTTCAACCACAACACAAGAAAGACTTTACCTTGCTTGGAGCTGTGATTCCATCTAGGGCTTTTTTTCTGGGGGCAAAGGAACTGAATTTGGTATTTCTTGAGTGCTCAGGGCTTTTCCCAAAGTCAAGAAGAAGAAAACTTAAATGTTTTGGGGCTGGGAAGGGGTCGAATGTTCATCATTTGAGACAAGCCAATATCGGTCACTATTCAGATGACACCCCCGACAACCACTGTTTTCCCTGAATGGGGGTGGTTCACCACCCCGGCCTCACATCACGAGCCTGTGGGTCCCCAGGGAGACAGTGAGAGAGTCCTGATAACTTTCCAGGACTCTGACCTATATTGGTATGTGGATTGTAATTGGGCCACATTTTTTCCCCAAATAAACATCGTTTTATTGATTTTTCTCAATTATAAATATGATTCATGTTCAATGGAAAATTTCAATAAATTACAAAAGAAAGAGTTAAAAGTATTCAAAGTTACAATGGTGAAAGTTAACCTCTTCATAAGTTTTGGTGAACATCTTCAATTAAAATGAGATGGGTTGAAATGTGGATTTATGGCAACAGAGGTCAGAGGTGCTTGAAGAATGTAAGTTGGGCAGTGAAATTTGCCAACTGCAGGTTTCAGACAATCCTTCAGTGACCACAAAATTCTCTCAGGCAATTTTTCAGAGAATTCAGTGAAGGGATAAACCATCTTCACGAATCTATCAACCTCAGTTTCCTTGGGCAACTTTAATTTCCATTTACTCCTTGTATTACTCAGCCAGAGGGGTGCTGATGCAAAATACCAGAAATCTGTTGGCTTTTATAAAAAGGTATTTATTTGGGGTAGAAGCTTACCAGGCCATAAAGTGTAAGTTACTTCCCTCACCAAAGTCTGTTGCCACATGTTGGAGCAAGATGGCTGCCAGTGGAGCAAGAGGCCTTCCTCTTCCTCTTTAAACCTCTGTGGTCCCAGCTTCTTCCAGTCTTACCTGTAGGCTGACATAAGGATAATCTCTCTCCTAGGGCTCCTTTCTCTCTGGGCTCAGCTGCTCTTTTCTCTCCACAAGGTCAGCTGTAGACTACTAGGCTTTCTCTCTTTCCAGGACCTCTGCCATGTCTGTGAAGCCATCTCTATTCCTCCTTGTTCTTCTCCTGTGTGTTTGCTTCCTAATGCTCCAGCATCAAAACTCCAACTCACTCCTCTACCGTGTAGTTTTTCACCAAGGAGGTAGGGACCCAAATCAAAGCCCTAATCATAATTTAATCAAGTAAAAGTGAAACTTCTGAAGTTAATACAATCTAATATACCCAGAGGAACAGACCAGTTTACAAACACAATCCAATATTTATGTTTGGAATTCAAAACAATATCAAACTGCTACAATCCCGGACCTGCTGTTCCTTTCCCTAAAAATCTCCCTCATTCTTTTATCTTTCTTGTCATCTTTAATAATTTCCTAAGCCTGTCTTTCTACTCCCCTAAACCCCATTCTTGAACTGCCTTGGACAGAATATAGGCACTGTCTATGGTAAAAATGATGGTAATATAATAACTTCACTTTTATAAGTCCAGGATGGCAGGATCCACTTTTTAAAGTCACTTAAAATTTTTTTATTATGCTAACATATATGCAACATAAATTTTCTCATTTTAACAACTTTCAGGTATATAATTCAGTGGTATTAATTACATTCATAATATTGTGCTACCATCCTCATCCCCGACTACCAAAACTTTTCCATTATCCCAAACAGAAACTTCGAACCCATTAAGCATTAACTTTCTATTCCCCCACCCGATCCTCTGACCCTGGTAACCTGTAATCAACTTGTGGTCTCTATGAATTTGCATATTCTCATTATTTGATATAAATGAAATCATACAACATTTGTCCATATATGTCTGGCATATTTCACTCAACGTGATGTCTTCAAGGTTCATCCATGTTGCATGAATCAGTACTGCATTCCTTTTTATAGCTTAATAATAATCCATCATATACATATGCCACAGTTTATCCATTCATCAGTTGATGAACACTTGGGTTGCTTCCAACTTTTGGCAGTTGTGAATAATACCCCCATGAACATAGGTGTGCTAATACCTATTCAAGTTCTTATTTTCAGTTCTTGGGTATGTACCTAGAAGTGGGATTGCCCAGGTCATATGGTAATTCTATACCTAACTTTTCTGAGGAACTGCCAAACTGTTTTCCACAGTGACTGCAATAATTTATGTTACCACCAACACTGAATGAGTGTTCCTATTTCTCCACATCCTCTCCAACACTTGTAATTAGTAGCTATTTCTTTTGGGTATGAAATGGTATCTCATCATGTTTTTTTTTTTTTTTTTTAAGATTTACTCCCACCACCCTCTCATTGTTTTGTGCTTGCTGTCTGCTTTCTGTGTCCATTTGCTGTGTGGGCCAGCACTCCATGTGGGCCAGCTCCCCACGTGGGCCAGCTTGCCTTCACCAAGAGGCCCCAGGAATTGAACCCTGGACCTCCTATATGGTAGATCAGAAGCCCAATCACGTGAGCCACATCCATTTCCCATGGTTTTTATTTCATTTCCCTAATGGCTAATAATGTTGAGCATCTTATCATGTACTTTTTGCCATTTGTATATCTTTGAAAAAATGTCTATATAAAACTTTTGTCCATTTTAAAATTGAAGCTGGAAGTTAGTTCTTCTGAGGCAGAGCAAAGTTGGTTGGACCTTCTGGGTGGATTCCCTGACAAAGTTGTTCTGTCTGCATTAATGAGAATAGTTCATCACCCTCCCTCAAACCCAGACAGCTGTTTTCTTGGTGGGGTTTAGTCAGAAAGCCTGTAAACACAGGTCTCACACTCTGTTTTAAAGTATAGTTTCTCAAAAACAATATTTGTAATCTGTGAGTTTCTGAGTGAGTGTGGAATCAGGACAAAGAAGAATGATTATCTGGGCAATTTTCCCTGGCGGATGTAAAGCAAGGACAACTATCCCATTTCCATTTGAAGTCTCTCAAAGACTGTGACTCTCTGAGGTGCTAGATGAGCATTGACAAATTCTCACTATCCCTTCCTTTTTTTCAGTGCTTCTTATTCATTACATAATAGTGCCTCATAGTAGACATATGGCAATGCTCAAGAACGTGGCTCAACTAACCTCATTTCATTTAGAATTGATACCATACTTTCAAGAGATTTAGGAAGCCAGTGAAGTGTTACCTGTTACAAATGGTTTCTTGGGTAAGAAATCCAATATCGTGTAGTAGTTCAGAATATAGTCTTAAGCCAAAGTGTCTGAATATTTATATTCTACCTCGGCCATTTACTAGCTGTCATATAACCCAGAATAAATTATACGAACTCTCTTAGCATCCATTTATCCATCTGTAAATGGGAAAAATTGTAAATACATCACAGAGTTGTTGCCCCTAACATTTAGTAAGTGCTGCTTTTAAAATATTTATTTATTGAATTCATAATAAGCTTTACTTTCAGAGAAGTTCTTGATTTCAGAAAAGTTACAGAAAAAGTATAGGGAAAAAGAAAGATAAGTACAGGGGATTCCCAAATAACCCCAGCCCTCAATCCACATACATATTTCCCCCTATTATTAATGTTTTACATTAGTGTGGTACATAGGTTACAATCGATGGATCAAATTGAAGCATTGTTACTAATCAAGGTCTATAGTTTATGGTTTACCATTTTATGCTGTACTGTTTTATAGGCTTTGACAAACATAATGTCATGTATCCATTATTTCAGTATGATACAGAAAAATTCAAATGCCCTAAAAATACCCTGTGTTCTACCTATTCATCCCTACCCCTCTCCTCTGATCCTCTGGTTACCACTATCTTTACACCAATCTTACAAGGTATTGCAAGGAAAGAACTTTAGTCTGTCTACTGTGGTATCCCCAGCACCTAGAACAGTGTCTGGTACTTAGTAGATACTCAGTAAATATTTACTGAGTGCATGAATGGATGAAGATGAGTATTTCTTAGGATAGTTCTACAAGAGGGCACAGCTAATTTGTGATCTATATAGGTTGGAGCCTCCTTCTAAGCTACAGTCTTACTGGATATCAAACAAATTCTATAACAAAATTAAATAATTCTTGCTTATTGATCCAGTTATATATCTTCTAGGAATATTTACTAAGGAAATAATGAGATATGTGGGTCAATATTTATAATCAATGATATTTCTTACCATATTAAGTGTATTTTATAATACCTAAATGTAAAAAAATAGGAAAACAATTAAATAAATAAAAAATCAGAGTATTGCATGGTATTAAAGTTAGCTTCATATTAATGACACAGGAAAGTTTTCGTAGCATAATGGTAAATCCAAAAGAATGAAAAGATTGTATTTAGACATCTTGTGCGAGCTGGTGAACGGAACCTACACATTTATATTTCTTCCTTCCAAGAGTCCCAATAAAATGCTAGAGTATAGAATGTGTGTGTGTGTAGGATATATATTCTTTCATAATAGACCAGATATTTTGAGTAACTTCTAAAAGAGAGAAGAAAGTGAATGTGACCAACAAAAATAGAGTGCAGGAAAAATACAGGTTCAGCAGAAAACTGCAGCAGGTAAGAGTCATTTTTTAAAATATTGTCATAAGAAATCAACAATATCAAAGAGCAGAATTAGGTGGTATGATCATTCTCAGTGAGGAAAAATTTAAAATAAAGGGTCAGAGAATAAATGTAGTATACCGTTAGCTTTAAAGTTCAATAGTAAAAATTTAAAAAATGCTTCATAGTGATAGGTATGACATAGAAAGCTTTATGAAATAGATACTGTAGTAAGGGATGGTCCTAGTGCAGCTTGCTGCCTTTCCCTGTGACCCACAAATAAACCCTGTGGGGACTGTGTTAACCTGGCTTCCAGGACAGGATAGCAGATAGTAGTAACCCTTCTGCCAGCACATTCCTTTCCCTATTGACCTTAGCATATATAAACGTTGAATAGAGACAGTCTAGTTAAACTGGGCATGGTTTATGCCAATCGACCCATTTCCGGTTGTATATCTGTTCCTGGAGGTATATCTGTTCCTGGTGGGGAGGGAGCAGGGAGCGGCATTACAATGTCCCTCCAAGATGGCACAAGCTGTGCATAAACTGCTCCTCGCAGTGACAGAAGATCAGGACCCACTAGGTCTGGGAGAGGGATACACCCTAGTGAAGCTAGCCTTTCTCTGTCTCTTCTCTATGTGAGTAAATGTCTTTCCATCAGAGCCTGTCTGAGCCATGCTTGTGCTAGCAACCCTGACACCTGTAACTGAATGGGTTGACTTCTCGTAGGTGTCTCTCTTTCTGACAGCTAGTTTGTACAGTGAGCAGTGTGCTGAGCAGAGTGCTGCCAATTCAACAGTCGTACGAACATAATTACCCAGAACCACTTTTTTTGCTCCATTGACCAACTCTGAGGTGGGAAGAGAGGAAGCAAATTTGGAGAGCAAGCTTTAGCCATATTCCTTTGGACTGAATGATGCGAATAAAAAATGGACTCCTATTTGACATTTGGGGATCTGGAACCGACGGAATTCTGGTAGTCTCCAACCTTTTCGAGGTTCTTTGCACCCCAATGGTTTGTAAACAGTAGAGTATAATGGTTATAAGGAGTATAAAGGTAGAAGAAATGGCTACTGTTAACTCTGGCTCCAAAAGAGACAAGTAAAATAGCCAAACCTTCCCTGTGTACAAAGAGAGGAAAGAGAAATAGAAGAACCCAAGAGAGGTCTTGTGGCCAAGACTCTGCAATAGAGGATGTGATGTAGTAAATTTATAGGTTAATTTGAGAAGAATGGACAATTTAAGAAATTGAAACTTCCCATTGTTTACATGATATAAGCCCATTTTTTTTTACTTCTAACATATCTTTGCAAAATTTATTTTTAAAATTTCTCCATAAAGATCTTGAACATTTGCATCTGATTTGCTCATGGATAGCTACTCTATAGTTTTTATTACTATGGCAATATATTTTAAAATTATAATTACTGATAATTTATTGTTTTGTGAAAGAAAAAATTTAGTTTTTGTACGTTTATTTTATATTTAGCAACCTTGCTGTACTCTCTTAGTTAAATAACTGTCTTTTAAAATTTTTCTTTATTATGGAAGTTGTGGATTTACAGAACAATCATGCACAAAATATGGGATTGCCATATACCACCCTTATATTAACACCTTGCACTGGTGTGGGACATTTGTTAAAACTGATGATAGCACATTTTTATAATTATAGTAGTAACTATTATCCATGATTTAACTGAGGGTATACTGTATAGTGTAATAGTCACTTATAAATTCTATATAATCATATAACCAGCTAATAATGACAGTGCTGAAAGAAAATAATGGCCAATTTAGAATTCTGTACTCAGAAAAATATGCTTCCAAAAAGAGGTGATAGGGAATGAATGCAGCTCAGTGGTTGAGTGTCTATTTCCCATGTACGAGGTCCTGGGTTCATCCCTGGTACCTCCTTTAAAAAAAAGGAGGTGAAACAAAGCCCTTTTCAATAAATAGAAACAGAATTCTTCATCAGGCTACCTGTACTAAGTGAAATAATTTTGGGGGTTCTTCAGTCAAAAGGAAAATGATCCCAAGTAGAAATATGAAAGAATATGTGAGTACATGAATTATTACTAGTAAATGAAGAATAACTATGTAACTATATTTACAGATGTCCAAATATGCACATAAATAAAATGCATGACAATAATAATGTAAAAGGTGGATAGGAGTAAGTGGAATTATCAGAGAAATAGTAAAATCATAGTTTGGGCTATAATAAGTCAGTAATGCAAACTGTAATTTCTAGGATAAAGACTAAAAGAATAATAAAAAGAAAGTATCCCTTATAAGTTAACAGAGAGAAAAATAGAAGAATAAATTTTGATTAGTCTAAAACATGGCAAGAAAGAAGAGAGAGTAAATACAAAACAGGTGGATCAATAGAAAACAAAAAGTAAGAGGACAGGATAAAACCAAAATATATCAGTAACTAACATTAAATGTTGGTGGATTACAATTACTATATTCAGAAAGTCTCTTCAACAAACAGTGCTAGAAAAACTGAATATACACATGTAAAAGAATGAAGATGAATGCCTACCTCACACCTTTTATAAAAACTAACACAAAATGTATCAATGACCTAAATATAAGAACTAAAACCATCAAACTCTTAGAAAATAATATAGGGGCATATCTGCAATGAGCTATTCTGCAATAGATTCTTAGATATGATGGCAAAAGCATGAACAACAAAAAGAAACAATAAATTCAATTTTATCAAATTCAGTACTTTTATACATCAAAGGACATTATGAAGAAAGTGAAAAAACAGCCCAACAATGAGAGAAGATATTTTATTTACTATCCAGAATATATAAAGAACTCCTACAATTCAACAACAAAAAGACATCAGTCCAATTTAAAGATGGGCAAAAGTCTTGAAAAACATTTCCCCAAAGCAGTATACAAATAGCCAATAAGCACATGAAAAGATGTTCAACATGATTAGCCATTAGGAACTATAATGAGATATCACTTCATACCTATAAGGATGGCTATTATATAAAAAATGGAAAATATCAAGTGTTGGCAAAGATGCAAAAAATACGAATGCTTGTGAATTAGTGGAAATGTAAAATGAAGCCACTGTAGAAAACAGTATGGCAGTCCCCCAAAAAGTTAAACTAAATCCCCATGTGACCTGGAATCATACTCCTAGACAGATACTTGAATAAATTGAAAACAGGGACGAAAACATATTTATACAACAAAGTTCATAGCAACATTATTCCTAATAGCCAAAAGATGGATAACATCCATCAATGGATGAATGGATATATAAAATAAGGTATATTCATACAATGGAATATTAATCAGCTATAAAAAGGAATGAAGTTCTGATGCATGCTACGGCATGGATGAAACTTGAAAATATCATGCTGATTCAATTGTCAGACACAAAAGATAAATATTGTATGATCTCACTTACATGAAATACCTACAAGAAGCAAATTTCATAGAGGCAGATGTTGGTTTGTAGGTTTCCAGGGTTGGGATGTGGGGCCATGGGGTGGGATGATGGAGTATAGATTAATATATAGATTAATAGGTGAATAGTTTCTGTCTGAGGTAATGAGAATGGAGGGATAACGGGTATCAGTGATGGTTGTACAATATTGTGAATATAACACTTGAATGTGGTTAAAAGGGGAAATTTTGTGCTCTAATTTGTTACTACAATAAAATTAAAAATGAACAAAAAAATTAATGAAACTGATACATGGTACAACATTAATGGACCTTGAAAACATTATGCTAGGTGAAATGTCAGGCACATAAGTTCCTCTTAAATAAAACATCTAGAATAGGCAAATTCATAGTGACAGATTGTAAATTAGAAACTACTAGGGTTTTGGCAAGGGAAATGGGGAGTTATTGCTAAATGGGTAAGAATTCCTTTTTTGCGTGATGAAAAAGTTTTGGAAAGAAATAGTGGTGCTGGTCATTGTATATTTTAAAATGGTAAAAATGGCAAATTTATATTATATTTATATTGCCACAATAAAACAAAAAACTAACAATAATTGTTGTCCCTAGTATGAGGGCTCTCTACTAGGTGTTGGGAATTCAGCATTGAGCAAAGCAGACGTGGTGCTGCCTTCACAGAATTTACTACTAGGTCAGGGAGATGGGGACAAAAAACAATCTCAATTAGATATAGGACATCTGAACAATGCAGTTATGAAATTCAGTAAATATGTCAATATAACAGACACTGCACCCAACAATGAGAAAATGCACATTTGTTCATTCATGTTAAGTGTTAAAAAACATTTAACAAAACCGACAATTATCCTTGGCCATAAAGCAAGTCTCGAGGTATTGTAATCATTCATGGTGGATTTCCTGACAAAAGTAGAATGAAGCTATAAATCAGGAACAAATTATAAGTAGAAAATCCCTAAGTTCTTGAAAACCAACAATATACTTCTAAATAATTCATGGGCCAAAGAAGAAATCACAATAAAAATTAGAAAAAACTTTGTGCTGAATGATAAAGATATGATATAGTAAAACGTGATAATTTGCTAAAACAGTGCAAAGATATTTATACTATTAATGCATACATTTAAAAATACAAAAGACCAAATTGATCTAAGCTTTTGTCTCAAGGAGATGAAAAAAAGCAAATGAAACCAAAAGTAGAAGGAAAAAAAAAGAACAGAAATCAATGAAACAGAGAAAAAGATACAATAGAGAATATTAACCAAGCCAAAAGTTGGTATTTTGAAAAGAGTAATAAAATTAATAAACCTCTAGGCAAGACTAATAAAAAACAAACACATTATCACAGATATTAAGATATTAGGAAGATAATAGGTCATAAATTTGGAATTTTTTAGATGAAATGGAAAAATTCTTTGAAAAATTTAACTTACAAAAGTTAACACAAGGAGAAATATAAAATCTGAATAGCCCCACATCTATTAAAGAAATTGAATTCATGATTGACTAACTTCCCACACGCAACGAAGTGCAGGGCTAGATAATTTCATGGGTGGATTCTTCCAAACATTTAAGAAATAATACCAATCTTAAATTGTTTCAGAAAGTAGAGGAGGGAACCCTTCCCAATGAATTTTTTTTTAAGATTTATTTTTATTTATTTCTCTCCCCTCCCCCCTCCCCACAGTTGTCTGTTCTCTGTGTCTATTTGTTGTGTGTTCTTGTGTCCACTTGAATCCTTGTCACCAGCACTGGGAATCTGTGTCTCTTTTTTGTTGTTGTTGTTGTTGTTGCATCATCTTGCTTTGTCAGCTCTCCATGTGTGCGGTGCCACTCCTGGGCAGGCTGAACTTTCTTTCCCGCTGGGCAGCTCTCCTTACGGGGCACACTCCTTGCATGTGGGGCTCCCCTACAAGGGGGACACCCCTGCGTGGCAGGGCACTCCTTGCATGCATCAGCACTGCACGTGGGCCAGCTCCACATGGGTCAAGGAGGCCCGGGGTTTGAACCGTGGACCTCCCATGTGGTAGGTGGACGCTCTATCTGTTGAGCCAAGTCTGCTTCCCCCAATGATTTTTTTTGAGGCCAGGACACCTTAATATCAAACCTGACAAGGACTTTATAAGAAAGAAAAATTCTAACACAATCTTTCAGAAGAACTGGATGCAAAAATCCTAAACAAATATTAGCAATTTAATTCAACAGTATATAAAAAAGTACAATACATCATGACCAAATGACAAAATTTTCAGGAATTATCATCTTAATGGATGGAGGAAAAGCATTGGAAAAAATTCAGCATCTCTTCATGGTAAAAACTCTTAGCATACTAGCAATGGGGGGAGACTTCCTTAATCTGGTGAGTGTTCCTATCCCCCAAAATAATTTAATGGTGAATTGTTGAAAGCTCCCCCACTGAAAATGAGAATGAGCAAGGGTGTTTACTTCTATTAAACATTGAATTAGAAGTTCAGTAAGTCAAGAGAAAAATTAAGAAAAGGCATATGATTGAAAACAAAGAAATAGAATTGACATTATTTGCAGGTGACATGATTGTATACAAAGAAAATCTAAAAGACTCTGCAGATAATCCATTAGAATTAATGCATGAATTTAGCAAGGTTAAGATACAAATGTCAACTGTATTTTTTATATGTCAAACACAAATAATTAAGAAATAAAATTTCCAAATGGTACCATTTATAATAGCATCAGAAAACATCTATCCTAGTAATAAGCCTAAGAAAAGGTTTGCAAGTCCTCTAAACTGAAAACTATAAAACATTATTGAAAGAAATTAAAAGAAATGTAAATAAATGGAGAAACACATATAGTCATGGATTGGAAGAATCAATAGTGTAAAAATTTCAATTTTCCATAATTTGATTTATAGATTCTTGCAAATATCAATAAAAATTTCAAGATTTTTTTTGGTAAAAATTGACATTGACACTCTGCTTCAAAAATTGATGAGGATATGCAAAGAGCCAAGAAAAGTCAAGGCAATCTTGAAGAAGTTGGAGGACTTACACTACTGGGTATCAGCACATTCTATAAAGCTACAGTAATTACAGTAGTTGCCTGTACTGCTGTACCTGCAGGTTTCCCTCCACTGAACTCCTGTCCACTCTTGTAGGTACCATGATCAGGAAGGTCCTGGTCTTTCCTGCCTTCTTTGTCCAGGCAAAGCAGCTTTCCCCACATCGGCCTAGGAATTCTTTACTAATGGGGACTCAGTCACCCCCAGCTTTGAGGACAAAGCCACTGAAGCCACAGCTGATTATAATACAATTCAAACACAGAACTTTTGAGTGAGGATTATGATGCTACTGCTGTTTATTCTGAATATTCTGAAAAGTGCATGACTGGAGTACCAGACTAGACTACCAACAGCACCATGGAAAGCAGTGAGGCTATCTTAGTATGTGAAATGAAGCAAATGTTCCATTAATTGTGGCCATCAATCTGCTACCTGCACATTCTAAGATTCTGAGCTTCAGAAAAAGCATACACTACACTATTGTAGATTGCATAGTTGTAGGAAACTAAGGAAACATAGGACAGGTTCCCAGCTTAGGAGAAATTTAACATCAATCTGAGGTGGGTGAAGGGAACTGAATACATAGATGTGGGGAAAGACATTTCTTAACCATGTCACATTAAATGTTGGCTCAATCAATATTCCATTGAGTTGGGAAAAAATCAGTGTGGTATTAACATAAAGATAAAAAATTAGACCAGTAAAACAGAGTAGAGAGTACAGAAATGGTCACCTGACTTACGACAAAGGTGACATTGCCGTACAGTGGTGAAAGGATGATCCTTTCAGACAATGTTGCTGGGTTGGTTGGATTTCTATTTGGTTAAAAAAGATAATGAACCCTAATTCCCACTATACATTTAAAAATCAATTCCATCTGTCCTAGACTTCTGTTACTAAGAGAATGGGAAAATGGTTATTAAGTAGGTATTTGATTCTGTTAGTGATGTATTTATATCTGGTTTCACTCCATTATTCTTTTAGGATTATTTTTATAGGTAAATTTTAGGTTAAAATGTCAGAAGTTAAAACCTATAGCTTGTTTGGCATTTTATCAGGACTGCATTGCATTTATCCATATTTATTATTTTGAATATTAAGCATTTGTTGTTGCTGTTAAGCCTCTTGCCAACACCAACTATGTTTTATTTATTTAAGAATCTTTACTACCTTGAAAAGGGCCCAAGGAAAAGGGCTTACTAAATGAGTATTTCTTGATGAATAAATGAAGGAATGAATTCATGTATCTCTCAGTTTCTTAACCTGAAATGTTAAACACAGTTTCATGCCCTTAGGCAATGAATTGTTCACTGCCCCCAAGAAACTGTGTCTAGGAAGCGGACTTGGCCTAGTGGATAGGGCATCTATCTACCACATGGGAGGTGTGTGGTTCAACCCCAGGCCTCCTTAACCCGTGTGGAGCTGGCCCATGCACAGTGCTGATGTGCACAAGGAGTGTCGTGCCACGCAGGGGTGCCCCCATGTAGGGAGCCCCACATGCAAGGAGTGCACCCCGTAGGGAGAGCTGCCCTGTGGGAAGGAAAGTTCAGCTTGCCCAGGAGTGGCGCCGCACACACGGAGAGCTGACCCAGCAAGATTATGCAATGAAAAGAGACACAGATTCCCATGCCGCTGACAACAACAGAAGCAGACAAAAGAAGAACATGCAGCAAATAGAAACAGAACAGACAACTAGGGGCAGGGAGGGGAGAGGAAGGGGAGAGAAATTTAAAAAAATAAAGGTTTGATTAGATCAGGCCATTCTTTTTTTAAAAAAGAAACTGTGTCTACTAGTTAAGCAATTTTTATGCTTTTTTAAAGCATATGGAACCCTGATGAAAGGTGTGGGTCTTCTCCTTAGAAAGTGTAGATATGAAAATATACGCTGCTTTGCATCTACTTCCAAGGAATTCATGGACAGTTGAAAGTCAATGCATAGGCTATCAGTCTAATAATTCTTACTCTAGCAAGGTCCAGTGATTGTCCATTTTGGAGGAATGGACCTTGCATCAAGGCAATTGCCAGTTCTAGTTTCATGTTCATGTTTCAGGCCATTCCCCATGTTAGGTAAAGCAATATCTACCTCAGGAGAAGATCCTGGGTTGGGAGACCTGTGCGGATATGTTTCTCTCTAGCAGCTCTTGGGAGTCAGATAAATCTTCTCTTTCTGCCCTTTATAAGTAGCCTGGAATGACTAAGAAGGTGAAGATCCTGACCAAGGAGAAAAGTTTTATTTCCTTGTCACATGTGTTGAACCCATCTCCTAAACCTGATCCTTCCAGAACTCACATTGGTTCTTTTATTCTTACCCTTTTTCAGTCTTAATCCAGATTTTGATCATCCTAATGCATGCATTAGATTTCTGAGCAGCTGTCACCAACAGTTGTACACATCTCACTGCCCCCACAGAATCTTCTTTATAAAACACCTTTTGATCCAGTATTCCTTTCACCAGTGGTCCCAGCAGGATATAGGAAGTACAGCCTTCCTCCTGAATAGGCTCAGAGCCCAGTTCTACTTGTGCTTGTTCCAGTCTATATAATCCCTGCCTACCAAAACCTGTCAGAACCTGTACTCGGATCACCTTGAGTGGCTGATCAAAAATCAAAGTTAACTTGTTGCCTGGAATGGGATACTCAGTGAGGAAGTAACTTTCATTCAGAAAATAGGCATGTGCTGGGAGATGAGAGCTTCTCATCATCATGTTAGTGTAGATCTTAGCAGGAGGGTTGTTGGGTTTACCAAAATCCTCTTCCTCTTCCTTTCCCTCTTCCTCTTGATTACATGTGTCCTCAGAAGTGGAATAATTGTCCCAAGAGTAGAAAAGTTTGGGAATGAACCTAATTGGAACTGTCTGACCTAAGAGGAAACCAAAATTTGAGAGAAGCAAGTCAGGAGTGTCCTTTGGAAAGAGAAAGAAGAATGTGATCAGACGGGAGAGGTCACTTGTGTGGATAACTTTCCCAGAGAAGCTCAGGTTGGAGAATTCCAGGATCACCCAAGGTATTTCTTTCCAGGCTGATAATGCCCAATAAATGGCAGAAACAAATTTGGGAGAACAGTGAACATTATCTCCTATCATCAGAAAGTATTCAGAGAGCTTGCTAGCAAAGTTCATGAGGAGGGCATAATCTACTTTCTGCCTGAAACGAAGTACTTCACAGGACGAAGAGTGACTGATGTTATTCAGATATCCTGGGAGAGGAGAGCCTTTGAGAAGACCATGGATCACAAGCAGCTTCTTGTCCTCAATATGTTGTTTGAAGAGACTTGAAATGTTGGTCACTGTTTGGCTGAGCCTTTCCAAGTCAGGATCTGACAGATAGACCAGCACTGTGATATACTTCAGCTCATCTTCTGAGGATACCTGGAATAGGGACTGCAGGGTGTCCAAGAGGTGATTCCCATGAGGACTGTGCACTGAGTAAATGCCCACTGTCAGCAGTTCTGAAGGAAGATATAGAGAACTTTAATACTTTAGGATAGTGAAAAGTTCCTGTAGATTAGGACTCTCATCCAGCCTTCTCCTTTATAGCAACCTGGGATGTATTTATAGACCACGATTAAGGGATACTATCTAGCCAGAAGGCATAAGGTGGTTTATTTGATCATAACATCTAAAAAAGACTGCCAAGGGAGCTAACATGAAGGAAAAGATTTTCTAATGGGGAAGGCTACAAGGAACCAAAAGCAAACTTCGCTGGCTTGAGAAATTATTTTAGCCTGGCCTTGAACTTCAGAGTTATCTCAGGTACTACTGATCAACCAGACCTGGATTAGAGGTTCTCTAGGGACCAATGTAAACCCAAGGATCCTGACAATCTAGTACACTGGGACACAATGCCCATGCTGCCCTCCTTTCCCTCTACCCAGTTCTTTCTCCCACAGCTCCCTCTGGCTTCTCTCCCATCCTCTCTTCCCCTCCCTCTCCCTGTGGGCCTGTCATGAAGGAGCTTCACTAGGAGATGGCTCCTTAACGGGGTCCCTATGGACCGCTCCTTCCTTTTAGTCATTTAAGGGAGGAGGAATGGGAGGAAAATGCACTCAGGGTTATATTCTGTACCAAATTCCAAAGCATGGCTTTTTCTTGGACACCAGTGCCTTGTCCTTTTTTTATCCACCTTACCTTTCCCTTGTTCCCTGTCTGACCTTCTCCCAGCATGTCCTATCCCTCCCATGTACTCACTCTTTTCCTGAGGAATAGTTCCAGCCAGGAATTCGTAGTAGGCATGTTGGAGTAAAGAAGAGTTTTTCTGCATTTTCTTGAAGGTCCTCAGATGATTCCTTTCAGATTTCATTTGCTCCAGATGTAGCTGCCACACCATTCTCTTTTCTTCCTGAGGATAGGATAAGTGTTAGCTTTGAGGTGCATCTCAAAATCCTCTGGAGACAATTGCAGGGCAGATTCCCCTTTTAAAGCTGGCTGGGCCAAGCCTCAGGATGCCAGTCACTAGGAAGGCAGAGTGTCTATGCTCAGCTCCCTGCTTTTCCCACCATGTGATGAGAACACTCAGGAGTTTCCAGAATAGATCATGGACCTTGCATTGAGGGAAATGGGGCTCCCTCAGTTTTGAGTGGCATATCTGTAGGAAGGTTCTAGGTTTATGTAGGGAAAGAATTTGCCTGCATACACCATGCCCCACATCTAATCTCTCCTCTCATTATCAGGTTAGGACTGTACTAGACACTATGATAGATGCTGAAGACCATTGCTTGGTCCCTATCCTCAAGCAATTTACACATGGAGTCTCAATTTTAAAGTCTTATCTTTTACTGAATTTTGAGCACCGTACATTTCTGAACCACTTCCCCACAGTCACCCTGTGCTTAATCAGGGTGGTCTGAGGCATTTTAGGGAAAATATGGACTGCAAAGCTTCAGCATAGCAGTGTTGGATGGTGCTTCTCCGTTTGCAGCTATCATACACTTGGAGGAAGTTATTTCAGGGCTCTGAGTCTCAATCTCTTCGTGTGCAAAAGAGAATGCCAGTATCTCCCATGCCAGTTTCTGGTGAGAGGAGTGACTGGACCCAGGAAATCGTCATTGCATTTTGGACCTGCTGTCCAGCATGAGCCTCCAGAGGTCCCTGTACATTGCCCTTTCTGCACTTAAGATACTTTTTCTTCTTCCTTCCTATTCAAACCCTATCAATATTTTAAGATCTGATGGAATGTAGTTGTTTTAAACCCAGGAATTTGGAATGCAACTTTGAATCAAGGTTTCAGGTGTTGGTTTTGAATGATTCCTTCAACCACCTAATAGACCCTTAAGGGGTTTCTGAAGAGAGCTGCAGGGAGATGTTGGAACTTGTATCACCTCCATTCCATATCCCTCTAAGGTGGGTCTCTTAGTTACCAGCTTTTAGGCATCAAACCTTCAATTATCCCTGAGGTCTAATGCTGCCCTGTTTACTCCTGGAATTTCCCCTTTCTTCATCTGTTCCTCTCTATTATCATTTACAGTTATTTCAAATTTCTTCCCCCCCCCCCCATCCTGACTGGGCAATTGACAAAATGTAAATGGTCTTTTCTTAAGGAAAATAATAGAAGTATATCATTTCTTTTTATGTTCAGTTAAAAAAAATAACTAGGTTTTCACTGTTCTTTCATCAGAATATTTGCAGTGATTCCAGAGTGTTTCACATATTGAGACATAAACACTGACATCTGTTTTCCTACTTAATGATTGAAAATTGCCTCCACTGTCAAGTTTTTGGTACTTACCCAAGAAGAGTTATATTCAATGTCCTGGATTTTTTCAAAGAGGAACAAGCTCAGGCAGACCAAGGATGCAATTGCTATGATATGTCTCCAAAGGTAATGATGCATGATGCCAGGAGTTGGATGTAATTCTGTGGAGAAATGTGAGCAGCATATGGATCCCAAGAGACTCCTACTGAGAGAAGTACAGGGGTGCCATTTTCCTTCTTTTCTACTTCCATCCCTCCTGTAAGGCTACACTGCCTTGTTCTTTCCTGAGCAATTTCTTCCTATACTGCTCCCCTTCACACAACCTTTTGCCATTTAAGAAAGAAGAAAGCCAAGGAGATTGATTCTATTCATTGTCTACATTCTGTAAACTATGCGTGGCTTTTCAGATGTATTGAGAAGCTGCCTTTATTCATCCACTTAGGCCAGGGATATTTCTTAGGAAAGGCATAGAAAGAATATGGACAGGGCCATGGTACTGAGGGGAAATTCCTCTTGGTAGGACCCAAACAGAGAGGGTATGGTACCAAAGAATCCAGGAAACCGATAAAAAGGGCAAGGACCTAAATATTCTGTCCTCTCCAAATCCTCAATTCAAACGAAAGTTTCCTCTTGGTTTGGTTGTTTCTCCCTGTCTCCCAGCCATTATATACTGCCTGATCCCTTGAGGCTCATCTCAATGTTTCAAGGTCATGGGTTGGTAAGTGTATTAGTCAGCCAAAGGGGTGCTGATACAAAAAATACCAGAAATAGGTTGGTTTTCATAAAGGGTATTTATTTGGGCTAGAGGCTTACAGTTACCAGGCCATAAAGCATAAGTTACTTCCCTCACCAATGTCTTTTGCCACATGTTGGAGCAAGATGGGTGCCAATGTCTGCCAGGGTTCAGGCTTCCTTGGTTCCTCTCTTCCCAGGGTTCATGTCTCTCTGGGCTCAGCACCTCTGGTTTCTCTGCAAGGTCAGCTGTAGACTATGAGGCTCTTTAGGCTTTGCTTCTCTCCACAAGGCCAGCTGTAGACTATCAGGAGACCAACTCTGTCTCTCTCCCTAGGGCTTCTGCTGTGTCTAAGGAGCTGTCTCTATTCCTCTGTGTTCTTCTCCTGTGTGTTCACTTCCCGGGCTGCAGCTCAAAACTCCAACATCAAAACTCCAACTCCATCCTTTGTATGCCTTTTATCTGTGAGTCCCTATCTACCAAGGGGTGAGACGCAACACCCTACTGACATGGCCCAATCAAAGTCCTAATCATAATTTAACCACGCCCAGGTACAGACCAGTTTACAAACATACTCCAATATCTATTTTTAGAATCCATGAACCATATCAAACTGCTACACTCCACCCTCTGAATTCCAAAAAGACACTACAATATTTTTAAAAATCAGTTAAATCAGTTGCAATGCTAAGTACAGAATCACATTGCAATAAGTTAAAGAAATAGTTTGTCTTGGGACAAAGTCCCATCTGTTATAGACCTCTGAAACTTATAAAACAATTTATCTGCTTCCAGTACACAAATGGACAGACAAAGGATAAGCAATTTCATTACAATAAGGAGAAATTGGGAGGGAATCACAAGTTATGGGTCCAGAACAGTTCAATAAACCTGCAGGGCATCCTCCACTCAATTTCAAAGTCTGAGAGTCATTCTTAAGATGATTGTTTCTTCTCCTTGGGGCCTTATGGGAACCCACTCTTTCCACAGGCTTGCTGGATGGCTATTTTCTTGGTTCCACCCTCATCAAGCATCTGGGTGTCTACCAAGCCCTAGACCTCACCCTCTGAGAGCATTGGGATGATTGTCACTCATTACCCAATCTTCAGGTTAGAGACTTAACCCCCTTAATACAATGAGGTGAAGGCAACATCCTCTCTAACCTTTGGCATACAGGCTCAACCCTCTCAGAGCAACGAGTTGACTACCTGGCCTTCCTAACCCATGGGGGACAGGTCCATGCCTCTCAGACCTATGGGGCATCGACCTCAACCTCCCTAATCTTTGAGGAATGTGCTTCACCCTCTCTGTACCCTGGGGCAGCAAAACTCTCCCTGAACATTGGGTGGGAACATCCACCCTCTCTAACTGCTGGGGCAAACTCACCCTCTTTATACACAAGGGTGGACACAAGACATTGGCCCAAGGCAATGTCTTAATTCCAGATCTCAGCTTCCATGGTTTTCCTCTTAAAGCTTTTTCTCCTTCAATCTCTTCATGTCCTTTTTAGTCCAAGCCGACAGTGGTTTTGTTCATACAGTGCTCTCATAAAGCTTGTTGGTTTAGCATGCAAGAAGTGGGGGTCCAAGCCATCAGACAGGAAGACTTTGCACAAGTCTTTCTGAGATAACTACATCTTCAGTCCTGATTTACAAGTTCCAAGTTTAGTTAAGTTCTCAAATGGGGCACTGTCATTTGGGAGCTTGAATTCCAGAGGCTTGGAATTTCCAGAATCAGTTTGTTTTATTTGTGCCCAACAGTTCAGTCCTCAGTGTATTTCTTTTATCTAGCATTTTGCTATAAGCTGCATGGAGAAGCCAAGCCATATTCTCCAGGTTTACTTTGGAAAATTCTTCAGCTAAATGCCCAGGCTCACCATTTTCAAATTCTCCCTTCCATAAAACATCAGGAGTTAATATTCCTAAGTTCTCTGTAACTTTAAAACATGGATTGCCTTTCCTCCAGTTTCTAATAATAGCTTTATCATTTACTTCTATGCCATCATAACAAGTCTCTTTCACATTCATGTTCCTACCAACAGACTCTGCAAAGCAATCTTGGTCTTTTTATCAAGCATTTCACAATTCCTCCAAAAAATACCCCTTACCTATTTATAAAACCATTCCAGCACTTTGGTTATTGCAAAAGCACAAGCCCACTCTCTGGAACCAAATTCTGTATTAGTCAGCCAAAGGGGTGCTGATGCAAAATACAAGAAATCTGTTGGCTTTTATAAAGGATATTTATTTAGGGTAGAAGCCCACAGTTACAAGGTCATAAAGCAAAAGTTACTTCTCTCACCAAAGTCTTTTGCCATGTATTTGAGCAAGATGGCTGCCGACGTCTGCCAAGGTTCAGGTTTCTTGGGTTCCTCTCTTCCCAGGGCTTGCTTCTCTCCAGGCTCAGGGTTCCTCTCTTCCAGGGCTTTGCTTTTCTTTCCTCACAACGAAGCTCCTCTGTGGGCTTACTTCCTGGGGCTCTAGCTTCCAGGGTCAAAACTCCAATATCAAAACTCTAACTCTGTCCTTTATCATGTCTTTTATCAATGAGTCCCTACCCACCAAGAGGCAGGGACCCAAAAACCTACTGATGTGGCCCAATCAAAGCCCTAATCATAATTTGATCATGCCCAGGTACAATTTAGAAACATAATCCAACATCTAATTTTGGAATTCATGAACCATATCAAACTGCTACAGTAGGGGTGGTAGGGATTTTTCTTTTGATAAGGACTTATACCTCAGCACCAAGCCCTTACAAATCTTCTTGATATGTACCACATTTCCACCAGAGATAGGAAGGAAAACAGAAAGTTACCAGAAGTTTCTAACCATGTGAAAACCCTCACCATACATGGAGCGGTAAGATCTTTGGCATCACTGTTTGATGGATTCTGGATAACAAAAAAAGGACCTTAGGTCTCCTCAGAGAGCAGGAATTTCTCTTAAACTAGTAAGAAAAAAGCCCTAATAACTGTAGGGCTGGACCCTGTACAGAGCAGGACGAGGTCACTGAATGGCTCCTCTGAGATAGCCAAACATGGCCATCCCTCATAGGAGATAAACCCTGACAACCATTGTTCTCTCTGAATGGGGGTCAGCCAGCTCACTACCTTCACCATCACACCAAGAGCTGTTTGAAGAATGAAGGTTAGTTTTGGTTGGTGAGAAAGTATTGAAACCAGCTTTCCAGTTGTTGCAGAGACAGTAATGTGCTCCAAATATTTCATTTACTATGCCCTACATTTCCAGACCTCCTTATGGTAGGTGAAACCACATGACTAACTCTAGCCAATGAAAAATGAATAGAAGGAGTGTAACCAGATTCCTCTAGGCCCCTGGCTATGTTACATAAAATAATTTAAGAAAATGCTAGCTCAGTTAGGCCTAGTAGTTTATTAAGGAAATGAAAGAATAGAATAGAAATGGAAGAAAATAACAGATTATGGGTCCCACGTATATTTGTGGGCCAGACCAGGCAGAAAGAGAGAGAAAGCTTATGTGGTTGCTTTCCTTTTTTTCAACAAACTTTTTAATTGTTATTTTTAAAAGAAACTTAGATTACATAAATGTTACATAAAAAATATAGGGGATTCCCATATGTCCTGCTCCCTAGCCCTCCCACATTTCCCCACATGAACATCCTTCATTAGTGTGGTACATTTGCCGTAAATGATGAACATATCTTGAAGCACTGCTACTAAGTATGGATTGTAGTTTACACTGTAGTCTGCACTCTCTCCCACACAGTTTTGTACGTTATTACAAGATATACAATGGCCTGTATCTGTCATTGCAATGTCATTTTGAACAATTCCCAAGTACCAAAAATGTACCCAAATTATACCTATTTTTCCCTCTTTCTCCCCTCAGAACCTCCAGTGGCCTCCACATCATTAAAAAGAGTTCTTCCATTGCTAGGATCAAAAGAAGTCTATAGTAGAATAACATTAAGTCTACTCTAGTCTATCATTCATTCCCCACTCCTGAGGATTTGGGGATGGTGATGCCCACTCCACCTCTAACTGAGAGGGGGCTTACACCCCATGGGGCAGATGGATGGGACTATCTTGCTTACAGTTCCAGACTCTCTCTGTTCCTTGAGATGGTCATTGTCTATCATCATCTCCTTGTTAGTTGTCCTGTGTGAGTCCAATGAACTGGAGAGTAGGTGTTGCAACTCTGTTGAGATTCAGGGCGCAACTGGCACATGGGCAGCCCAAAGATTTAAGTCTCTTGGACATACACCTATCTACTCTAGTACTAATTATAGTATCAAATAGAAGGGGCAGAAGAGCCATGTGTAGGGAAAGCACAACTAAGTCCAATTCTATTACACTGGAGAGCATAAATTCCAAAGTAGGGCCCACTGGAAAGGCATCAAACTCCTGAGCTGTCTGCCTTGCCTATAGTGTCTGGATGTCTCCAGAGTCCTCAGGACCCCTGCTATTTGAGGAAATATTTACTTTGGCAGTCAATGAGTTCCCGCTGAGATGTGCATAAGCATTACCTTTGGAATGACCTCCCGACTCGCTTTGAAGTTTCTTAGCCATATAAACTCATTTGTCTTTACCCTTTTCCCCTTTTGGTCAAGGTCTTTTCCAATTGCAGCAGTTGCTTTTTAAACCATTAATTACTCCTCCTTGTTAGTGTTCAGGGGAGGAGTCCCAGGTGCTTGCTGTTTTGATTGGTTACCCCATCCATTAATTTCCCCGGTGGTGGGGGGGAGGGCCCAATGACAAGCCCCTTGAGAATATCCAGGATTTTTCCTCAATCCCGGATGAAATCTCGCTCCAAATGGGGAATTCTCACGAGGTTTTTCCAGCTGCCTTTTGGTAAGGGTCTTTTCCTTAGGGGGGATTCCAGGCGGGTTCCAGGCGGGTTCCATGGCCATGTGTTTCATGGCTGTGGTTTTCTGCCAGGTCCCAGATTCGTCTTCTTATTCCCTAAACTAGCTTGCCTTGACTCACCCCTCAGAGGGTTTACCCCTTATTCTTAAGGGGTGCTGAAGGACGATCGTCTTTCTTCTGTAACTACTTCTTGCTGGTTAGGGGCAATAGACTCCACCTGACAAGGTGTAAAACCCTCTCACTACTCTATTGCAGTTGGCGGAAGATGAATCTGGCACCATGGGTGGAGCTGGATGAAATCCCCATATGGCTAACAAGGCATTGATTCTGGAAGAAACAAACTTGATTAGAATTTTGAAGATACATAGTCCCACTAAAAGGTTAAAGAAGATGGAGGTAAATAGGCCTAAAAGGGGCCAGCTATGACATACTAGACTATGAGAGTGAGAAAGGCCAGGTGCCTCCAAGGATTGCATTTTCCCGAAGCTGGTGGGTTTCATCTTGCAGGTTTTGAATGTTGTTTAGGACTATTTCAGAGTGATTTACATAGCGACAGCATTCTTCCATAAGGAACAGACATGTTCCTCCCCGTGCTGCTGTTAGCATGTTAAGTGCCCTGCGATTTTACAGCACCACAGAAGCAAGAAAGTCCGTTTGCTGTCTTAGAGCTTCAGAGGCACAGCTAGTTTATTCTATGCTGTTATTTAGCTCTAGGCAGAGATTATAGTAGATAGCAGAGTTTGGTATAAATTGCCAATCCCAGTTTTCCATGGTGGTGATTATGCCTAAGACAGCTAAGAGGGAGTTGGAAAGGCACTTCTCTAGACATAAACTTACAAACACAGTATAAACAATAACAAGACAAGATTATGGCAAGCAAAGAAAGATCACACTTAAGAGAGCCATTTTCTTGTTTCATAGGCACATTCATTGATTACTTAGAAAATGAATTAAATTTACTAAGACTTTAACATTTCAATATCCCTCTGCATATGATCTAGAGTAGAAAAGATATCATAATCAGGTGTATAGGTATAATACTGAATACTAATTAATGTAGAAGTTCCTCCTTGAGCTGCAGTTAAATAGGTCTAAGCCTGAGGCTTGCAAGACCATACATACATGCTATCTCTTCTTGGGAATGGGTCATAATGCCAATCGTGTTTTGGTTCTACTCCCATCACTCTGGTAATCACTACTCTACTTGGTGTGCCCTTCACACAGCCAGCATTCTACAGCACCATTGACCTAGAGAGAAGCTAGCAAGATAGGCTCCAGTATTTCACTGGCCTGGTACATAGTGCCCTACAGCTGTATGAAACAGTGTCAGGCTAGAAGCAACATCCATTGTACATTTGGCTTTATTGAGCCATCACCAGCTGCTGCAGGAGTCTGAAATTGCATTGTGCTCTCCATCCACTTCAGGATCATGTTCAGAGATGTAGTAGACATTTTTATTGTTTTAGGGGTGTGGCAGTTTGGGATTGTTTATGAATTCCAAAAATAGATATTGGATTGTGTTTGTAAACTGGTCAGTTCTTCTGGGTATATTAGATTTTATTTTTCAGAGGTTTCACTTTTACTTTATTAAATCAAGATTAGGGTTTTTATTTGACCATTTCATTAGGGTGTGCAGAGTTGAGTCCCCACCCCCCTGGTAGGGATAAGATAGACTTTCACACTGACGTAAATACACAGAGAAGAGCACAGAGGAAGAGAGACAGTTCTTTAGACAGGATCCTGTGGCCCTGGGAAGAGAGATGAGCCTGATAGTTCACAGCTGGCATTGTGGAGAGAGCAGAGTGGCTAAGCCCGGAAAGAAAGGAGCCCCAGGAAGAAAGAAGAGCCTTATGCCAGCCTACAGCTGAGATCAGAAGAAGCTGGGGCCACAGAGCCTTAAAGAGGAAAGAGGAAGGCTGAACCCATGCAGACATTGCCCACCATCTTGTGTCAACTCGTGGCAACAGACTTCAGGTGAGAAAGCACCTCTTTTTTTTTTTTTTCCAAATTCTACTCAATTTATTCATTTTTTAAAAAAATATTACATTAAAAAAATATGAGGTCCCCATTCACCCCCACCGCCCCCACCCCACAGTAACACTCTCCCCCATCATCATGACACATCCATTGCATCTGGTGAGTACATCTCTGGGCATCGCTGCACCCCATGGCCTGTGGTCCACACCATAGCCCACACTCTCCCACGTTCCATCCAGTGGGCCCTGGGAGGACATACAATGTCCGGCAATTGTCCCTGGAGCACCACCCAGGTCAACTCCAAGTCCCGAAAATGCCTCCACATCTCATCTCTTCCTCCCATTCCCTGCAGTAACCTTGAGTTGGACTCTTCAGGGCTGTGTGACTGTAAGCATCTACCCCAAATAAATACCCTTTATAAAAGCTAACAGATTTTTTGATACTTTGCATCGGCACCCCTTTGGCTGACTAATACAAGAGATGAGGGACCAACCTAGCCAATAACTCAAACAGAGAGGCAAAATGTAGTATATCAAAGGTCTGGTTTGAATGCTCAAGGGAGTTTGACAATACTGAAGTCTACCTCTTAGTTTAAAAAAAATACTTCCAATGCAATTTAACATATCAAATGAACTTAACTATTTTAGTACTTTGCTTTTTACTTTTACACCTTTACCATGATGATGTTAATTAACAGGTATTTTACTTTAGCAGTACAGGAAAAACTACTTTCTCAATTATTTTATGAAAATCTAAGATTCCCAATGGAATCAAGATTATGTTTCTTTACCACCAATGGAATAAGCAGATTGAGGTGGCCTCTCACAGGTTTCCGTGTTATGAAGTTACTTTTTGCCATTAATATCAATTTAGGTTTCTAATTAATAATTTTAATGCTTCAGTTTAGAAGATGATTTTACAAAGTTCTTATAATGAACCATAACTACATAGACTGGTTACTTTACCTTAAAATAAGCTTATTAAATTATAATTAGCAAATAATGAAATTAATTTTATCCATTTAAAAGAGGGCAGATCTACATTTCTTTAATTTCATTAGACATGAACTTACAACTTATATCATCTTAAAGATTTAATACATATAATAACATAATACATATAATAACATTATATGTTAACGTTTTAACTTGGTATTTTATAAACCTAAGGAGATACCACCTAAGCTGCATAAAATTGAAACTGAATAATCTTAAAAGGCTAACTGCTAGGTTCTGGAATAACTGTAACTGTTTAATTTATTTTAAAAGTTCTTTCCATATCTTTTAAGGACTTTTCCTTTACTTATTGAAATTTGGTAATAGGATTATTAACCACCCTTATTTTAAGGCTGTTAAAAGGTTTAAATTGGGGGATTTTGGTACAAACTATGATTTTTAATTCCCTATCTTTGAAGATAGAATTTCTACTTTTTTTTTTTTAAGATTTATTTATTTATTTAATTCCCCCCCTTCCCCTGGTTGTCTGTTCTCTCTGTCTATTTGCTGTGTCTTGTTTCTTTGTCTGCTTCTGTTGTCGTCAGCGACAGGGACACGGGAAGTGTGGGCGGCGCCACTCCTGGGCAGGCTGCACTCTCTTTCCCGCTGGGCGGCTCTCCTTACCAGGCACACTCCTTGTGCGTGGGGCTCCCCTACGCAGGGGACACCCCTGCGTGGCAGGGCACTCCTTGCGCGCATCAGCACTGTGCATGGGCCAGCTCCAACCGGTCAAGGAGGCCCAGGGTTTGAACCGCGGACCTCCCATGTGGTAGACAGATGCCCTAACCACTGGGCCAAGTCCATTTCCCTAGAAGATAGAATTTCAATGTCACGCCTCACCTTTCCCCCATAGAGCTTGCAAAGAGAAGGCCCTGGGGATTGGGCAGGTCAAAGTGCTTAGGAAAAACTTTTTCCCTTTCCCAATAGTTTCTATATTCAGATTGATTTCTATATGACCTTTCTATCCTGCTTAGCCTACTTTGGGCTCCAGGAATATTCATTTACATATATAACTGCATATTTGATTTTACAATTTGAATAGAGCTCTTTTTAAGAATTTTCATTTGTTAATTTGATATTATCATCCCAATGTGTGAAGATATGTACTGAACAAATATGCAGAAAAAAATAGACACAGAAACACACAACTCACAGTTAAAATTTTCAATTTCTTACAACATAAGTTTAACTGTAAAATAACATTTAAAAGATCTCTTTGAAGGCTATTTCTAATTAATTTGCTCTGTGAATATGCAGTTTTGCACAAGAATTTTATTCTTTAATTATTGGCTTATAACTAACCTGTTCCCAATGCTCTAAAATACAATTTGCATCATTTTCCTTTACTTCAGAACTTTGCTTATTTCCCATTTTGACTTTGGCAGATGTTGGATGAAAAACACTAATTCCAGTATATACTCACTGAGGTCATTGAAGCCTCAGGGAAACTGGTTTCTCTAAATAAATTGCTCCTTTTAGGAATCCCAACACCAGAGGTGGGAGGCCTCCCCCACTTCCCAGTCCTTGGAGATAATAGGACTCTGGTGGCGCCTGGACTGGAAGAGTAGATGTTCAACCCTGAGGGCTGAGAATTCCACCAGGCAGCAATTTAGTCCACACATGGGGGTGGGCAGAAGTTGCTATGAAATAACCATAAGCAAAGGCAAGAGGTGAGGCTAGGCCTGAAGTAACCATAAACAAAGGTAAATTAGTTGAAGATTACCATTAGAATACCTGAAGTCTAGGTTAAATCCACCCAGTTATAGAAAATTTCAGATATTATCCTTCTGCAGTTTTATAATATAAAGGCATCTATATAATGATCTTAACTCTTTTTTTTTTTTTTATTAAAGATTTATTTATTTATTTAATTTCCCCCCCTCCCCCGGTTGTCTGTTCTTGGTGTCTATTTGCTGGGTCTTGTTTCTTTGTCCGCTTCTGTTGTCGTCAGCGGCACGGGAAGTGTGGGCGGCGCCATTCCTGGGCAGGCTGCTCTTTCTTTTCACGCTGGGCGGCTTTCCTCACGGGCGCACTCCTTGCGCGTGGGGGCTCCCCCACGTGGGGGACACCCTTGCGTGGCGCGGCACTCCTTGCGCGCATCAGCACTGCGCATGGCCAGCTCCACACGGGTCAAGGAGGCCCGGGGTTTGAACCGCGGACCTCCCATATGGTAGACGGACGCCCTAACCACTGGGCCAAAGTCCGTTTCCCATGATCTTAACTCTTAAAGTTTCTAATAAGTTTTTACTTTAAAGCAAATTGGGCACTTTTATTAACTAAGCTACAAGAATTTTATTAGCAATAACTTTTCTGCTTTTCTAGCAGCTGGCCCAATTCCACTTGTGATTTATACATTAAATCCAATTGCAAGGCAATATTGATATTTAGAGACTCATTTTAGGTTACTTTTCACCATTAGGAGAACCCCAAACAGTTTAGCAATGCAAACTCTATAAACTTTAAATGTTCAGGGAAAATGCTAACCAAATGTGCTAAAAGCTTATCTAGAATGTATGAAGTCCATGCTAAAAGCTTACCTAGGATGTGGAGGATATATGCTAATTCAAGCCTATTGATCACTGAAACAAAGAATGATTTGGCCCTTCCTCTGTATAAAAGGAACTAAAAAATCTTGTTTGGGGCTCGGGTTTGAAACAGAAAGCTCCCGAGCCTGGCCTGCTGTCAATAAATCATTTTTATCCTTCTGAAAATCATTCCTGAGTCCTGGCCTTTCTATACACAAATAATTGAACCTCTCTCGTTTTCTACAACAATGTGAGGGAGAAATAAATTTTCATTGTTTAAACCAATGAGATTTGAGAGTTGTTTGTTACCACAGCATAACTTAGCCAGCAATTAAGAATTTAGAATGCAACTCTATCACTTTGAAACAAAAGTATTATATTAAGTGAAAGAGGCCAGCCACAAAAGACTGTGTACATACATTTTTTTTAAGACTTTATTTAATTACTTATTTCTCTCCCCTCCCTGCCCCATTGTCTGCTCTCCGTGTCCATCTGCTGTGTGTTCTTCTGTGTCCACTTGCATTCTCATCAGGCGGCACTGGGATGTGTCTCTTTTTTTTCATTGCATCAGCTCTCCATGTGTGCAGCACTACTCCTGGGTGGGCTGTGTTTTTTGCGTGGGGCAGCTCTTCTTGTGGGCTGCACCCCTTGGGCAGGGGGCTCCCCTACACAGGGGGCACCCCCGCATGGCATGGCACTCCTTGCGCGCATCAGCACTGCGCATGGGCCAGCTCACCACACGGGTCAGGAGGCCCTAGGTACTGAACCCTGGACCTTCTACATGGTAGGTGGATGCTCTATCAGTTGAGCCACATCTACTTCCCTACATACATCTTATATCCTTCCATTTATATTAAATTATAGAAAAGGCAACTATAGGGGTAGAAAGCTTATTGGTAATTTGTCTGAGACAAGCAGGGTGTGTGGGAGGGATGGGGGGAATTGACTATAAAGGACCACAAAGGAACTTTTTAGGATAATGGAACTGTTCAATGTCTTGATTGTGGTGGTGTGGTGGATGTTACATGACTGTGCACATTTGTCAAAATTCATCACTTAAAAGAGGTAAATCTTATTGTTCTTCAATTACATCTCAATAAAGCTGACTTTAAAACTAAGATAAAATTAACAAGGAGCTATTCTAATCCAAATGGCATGTTTACGCACAAGGGTAGAAAACCAGCGCTTAGGTATAGGGATATAGAGAAACCTGATTTGTAACAGAGATGGGATTGCAGGTAATGGGGAAAGAATGTTCATATTATTAAGTAGTGCAGGGTTGCACAGTCATTCACATGGTAAAAAGAACTGGAACCCTAACACACATTCTACATGAAAATCCACTCTACATAATGGCAAAAAGGATACATGGGAGGTCATCGTTATAACCTCAGAGTAGGAAAAAAGAAATATGACACTATTTACCATATTAAAGATAATAAAAAACAAAACGATCAACAAAACTGAATAGATTATAAGTAGCCCCACATCTATACAGTTAATTCATTTTGACAAAGTACCAAGATAATTCAATGGGTACTGTTTTCCAGAAATGGTGCTAGAACAACTGGATATCAGTGGGAAAAAATGTGAACCTCTACCCTTGCCTCATTCCATATACAAATATTAATTTGAGATGAATCATAGACCTAAAGTTAAAAACTAACATTAAAAAGATTGTGTACACCAACCTTGTGGTATTCAAAGATTTCTTAAACAGGACAAAGAACAAACACTGACCATGAAAAAAAATTGACAAATTTAATTTAATAAAAATTACATGTAAATAGAACTTAAAAAAATATTGTTCTTAATATTCTCTAACCATCTTAATTTCAATTTAAATCTTTAAGTTCACATGCTGCCTCTCTGTAATATATCTCTCAGTTCTAGTAAAGTTAGCCACTCTCCCCTTGGGCCCCTACTGAACTTTGTTCATATTTCTGTGGCAGCATTCATCTCTTTATTATCATGTATCTGTCCCCTACAGTGGCATTAGAAGTACTGTGAAATTTTTGTCTTGTTATCTTTGCATCATCATTTCCTAACTCAGAGCTGGGGATATACAGGCACTCAGTAAATTTGCTAATGAATGTATACCATTAGTAATAACAGGTTCCCACCGCCCTAGATCTTGTATGGGCTACCATCTAAGAAATATGTCAACTTCAGAAGCCTAACCCTAACCCAACTCTAATGTAGTTCTAACACCTTGTGTTTTACGTTTACTTCAGAGATTTTTACTTCATAGTGTACATGGCTGACTACATATTGTTTTCCTTTTTTTTTAAAAGGTACCAAGGTCCTCATACATGGGAAGCAGGCAATCAACCACTGAGCTACATCCACTTCCACATATATAATTTTTAAAAGATTTATTTCTCTCCCCTTCCCCCCCGCCTCCCATTGTCTGCTCTCTGTGTCCATTTGCTGTGGATTCTTCTGCATCTGCTTGTATTATCAGGCAGCACTGAGAAACTGCGTCTCTTTTTTGTTGCGTCATCTTGCTGCATCAGCTCTCTGTGTGTGTGGCACCACTGCTGGGTGGGCTGCACTTTTTTTCAAGCGGGGGGTGGCACTCCTTGCAGGGCGCACTTGTGCATGGGGCTCCCCTACATGGGGGGCACCCCTGTGTGGCACAGCACTCCTTGCACGCAGCAGCACTGTACATGGGCCAGCTCACCACATCAGGAGGCCGTGGGTATAGAACCCTGGACCCTCCATATGGTAGGTGGACGCTCTATCAGTTGAGCCACATCCACTCCCCTCCCCCATATATTTTTGACAGTTCCATTAACCCTTCCAAGAGTTTCCAAAGGCTTTTTTTTTTTTTTTTAAGGTACTGTGGCTGGAGATTGAAATCGGGACCTCACATGTGGGAAGCCGGTGCTCAACCACTAAGCTACATTGGCTCCACTGAGTTGGTGTTTTTCATTTGTTTGTTTACAGTGTTTGTTTTTAGGAGGTACTGGGAATATAACCCAGGACCTCATACATGGAAAGCAGGTACTCAACTGCTTGAGCTGCATCTGTTCCACTTAAAAGAATGTTTTTGCACTTTTGGTCAAAAAGGCACTAAAAGTTTATGTGGATTGCTTTTCAATCCCATCCCCTCCTAGCCATGTCTCTGCGCTAAGCACAAAGTAAAGAAAGTTAAAATATTTTAAGAATACAGCTGAGCTCAAAACTATATAAACATTTATGTAGATTAATAAAGGAACAGAAATATACAGCTATAAGTTGAGTCTAAAGCCCAGACCTTGTAGGCTCTAGGAGCAGAAATAGTCAGGGATGCTTAGGAGCTTGACTCCTACGAAGAAACAGATACTTAAAGTTCACATGCATGTTGGGTACCAGAACTAGGCAGAGTCTGTGAAGCCAGAGATGGGAACAGAACTGCACAACCCATAAACAGTGTCTAGAAATAGTAGTAACTGCCAGGAAAGGATCCAGCTATTGTAAAACCAGGGCCTGGGCCAAAGTACCCACAAAATCAGCAGCTGGTCTCTAGTACGCTTATGGGACAAGAGTTCAAGGAACCAATATAAGACACATCTTTTAATTGGGGATCTTGGTGGGTTGTGTGAAGTCAACTGTAGAATCATTGGTCACTGCAGCACAAGTCTTTAAACAAGAGAGGAAGGAAGGAAGGCGGGGAGGGAGGGAGGAAGGAGGAGAAATATGCTTCAGATGAGCTTCCACTCTAAAAGGGCCAACAACATGATGAAAATAGCCAAAAAATTAAACAAATAGAACAATTTAATCTCAAGAAAAGATAAATATTTGAGCAATCAAAAAGGGCATTAAAGGGAAGTAGACTTGGCCCAATGGATAGGGCGTCCGTCTACAACATGGGAGGTCCGCAGTTCAAACCCCGGGCCTCCTGACCTGTGTGGAGCTGGCCCATGCGCAGTGCTGATGCCACAGGAGTGCCCTGCCACACAGGGGTGTCCCCCACGTAGGGGTGACCCCACATAGGGGAGCCCCATGCGCAAGGAGTGTGCCCTGTAAGGAAAGCTGCCCAGCAGGGAAAAAAGTGCAGCCTGCCCAGGAATGGTGCCACACACACACGGAAAGTTGATGCAGCAAGATGACACAACAAAAAGAGACACGGATTCTGGGTGCCGCTGACAAGAAACAGGCGGACACAGAAGAAGACACAGCGAAAGGACACAGAGAGCAGACAACTGGGGGCAAGGGAGTGGGGAAGGCAAGAGAAATTTTTAAAAAAATCTTTTTTTTTTTAAAAAAAGAGCATTAAAGGTTCTTAAAGAGATAAAAGAATACTATCCCTAAAAATGGAATAAAAGGTTATGAAACAGACAGATATTAGTTAGGATTAAGTAGCCATGAAAATAAACTAATCATAAATCTAAAACTAAAATATTCTCTGAAATATATGAAAATGAAAAGCAATAGATGGGTTTCTTTCTAGGTGGGTTCACCTCTGCTTCTGAGCTAAGTCCTATTGGTCCTGACTTTGGGCACAAAGATATTGGTGAAATCAGTATCTGGAGCAGCTTGTGCTTGGTTATCTTGAGTTGAGGAATTCTGAACAGAACTAGAGGCCTGAAGGTAAAGCATATGCATTGGTTGGGGCCTCACTTGGTAATGGCTTTCATTCCTACAAGTGTACTCTGCTTTAAGTAGGAGAAGCAGGCCCAGAGGTAGAATCTAGGTAATTTTGTGACTCTACTTTGTGTTCAAAGTGTCTTGCTGGGCTGACCCAAGTCAAATTAGGCCAAGATTGGGGCAAAGGAGTGAAGTTGTCTCTGCTGCAAATACTAGGTAAACTCTTTCTTTTTCTTATCTGTTGCTTTTTGGGGTCACTAAGCAAAGAATCTGGGCTGAACTGCTATTCATATCCAGTAATCTCTAGAAATTATTGGGCAGTTTTGATTATCCAGAGGCATACCACTCCAGACCACTGATAACTTGTCCAGTTTCATGTAGACACTTTGATACAGCAAGATGTTACTCAAGATTCTATCTTTAGGCCCTCAAATGTACATTTCTCAAAATTATCTCAGGGATGCTGTAGGCAAGAGCAGGGAATGAAGAGAGGTTGAATTGGGCATATAAATCAAGATGTTATGGAAACAGATGACCACTATCTTTTTAGGAGGTCATGTGAGAATCTGTTATTAATTCTAGGAAGAAAATACATCTTCCATCATCATCCATCAAGAGTCCAACATACTTTTTAGGTTAACGACAAAGAGTAAATTCATTAAGATCTAGTTTTCACGGAGACAAGGCAGAATATTGGTGATATGTTTAACTTGTTAGCCATCATGTTGAAGCTGCAGCAATCTTAAAAAGTAGATCTTTTTGTTTGTTTGTTTACAAAGTGTAAGACCCCCTCTCCTCCATGGGGGTATGGCTTGCTAAATCCCCACTGCAAGTTGGTGCAAGGAAGTTTCAGGCTTTGAGAGCAGAGACTGGTTAGAGTTCTTGGTTACAAATAGAAAGAACCAACTCCAAGTAGTTTAAGACCTCAGGGGTGTCTCACAAATACAACAAAAGGTATGCAACTGGATCGCAAGATGAAAATCTAGTCTAAGTAAAAAATCCAGTGAATACTGTCTCTACCTCATTTACTGTGTCTCTTAGAGAGATTGCTTCATTCTTTCCCTACAGATGAGCTTTCTTAGATACTACAAACCATATTCACTTGGCAGGAAACGTCTCCTACAACCAGTGTGTATATTTATCCCATGTGTAATGCCAAGATGAATTTCTCTTGCTTCAAGTTAAAAACATCCCTTGGTTTGTGACTTATTTATCTAGGATTCTGATAATGAGGCAGGGTAGGGAGGTAGTTTTAGACTTGAGTAGAATGCATGCTGATGTCCTAGGTAATACGGAAGCTTGGATCTTTTAGGTAATAGTGTGGTTGTAGGTTTGAGCTCAGAGAGGATAGGGACAAACTTGAAATTGTGGCTAGAATTTCAATGTGCTACTATATGCACAGTTGAATGGGGTTGTATATTCTTCCCATTTGAAAATTAGGCAATGACTTAGTCTGCAAAGCTATTTCATGTAGTTTAGTTTATCTTAGTACTGACTCAGAGGCAGAAGCTTACAATTCTAACCTTGGCAGGGATGCTTAATTTCGATTTCCCTTCTACCCTCTACCACAATAGCTTTGGCTTGCTTCCAGTGTAAGATTTCCTGAAAATGGGCCATAAGAACAGCTCATTCTACTCTATCATCTGTAGGAAGAAACAATTAGTTTGCTTAAAAGATAGCTAACAATCCCTTCCTTTCTCTCAGTCTATAGATGATGCTGTCCATTATTTTTTATGGCCACTAAATAAATACATATACCAGTATATATGCTTATTACTATACTCATTCTGTCAAGTACCAGACAAAAGAAATATGACCAATTAAAATATTTTTGTAATCAGGTGTAGTGGTTTCATCTATGGCAGGGTATGGAAGGAGGGAGAATTATCTAGTGGGAATCTAGTGGAAATATTTTCTAGTATGGTAGCAGTAGTTAGACAGTAGTTAAAGGGTGGATTGAACTTCAGGAATTTTAAGCATAATTCCCAGAGCTCTGAGCTAATAATAGTAAACTGCAAGTAGAGTACTTACAACTATCAAGGTAGTTCTATATTTTGCATCCCACAGGATTCCTATGTTATCCAGAAGAAATAAATGGAGTAGGTATTCCCTGGAGGAGGGAAATTATAAAGGTCTTAAGGTCACAGTTGAGTCTGGTTCCCAAAGTTGACTGGGTCATGAAATTTAGGATTATGCAGCTGAGAAATAGTGTGCCTGTCTCCCCAACTTGCTCTGGTCTGCTCTTCAGGCATGATGCTTGATCAAACCTCTTCAGTTAGTATCAATTCTTTCTTACTTGGCCCCATTTCAAACTAAACCCTGGCCATGACCCCTTGTAAATTAGCAGTCTGGTTCCCAGTATTTTTAGGATGATGCTCACACTAAACAGAACAAATTAAGAGAACACAGCTCATAAGAGATGAACAAAGAGCTTCTTCACTGGAAGAGTAGTCAGAGACAGGATGAGAACTAAAAACAATGGAGTGTCATGGAGAAGGTGGTTTCAAGAAGGATGGGATGCCTATATAGAAACATAAGGAGAAAGGCAACTCAAAAAATGCAATTAGAAGTTGCTGGAGACCCTTGGAGCAAACTTTCAAAGAACAGGTGAGTTTCAAAGTCAGAGTTTGGAGATACAAAAAGGCCCAGTGCTGAAAGCCATGAGTAAAAGCTTCTTACTAGTATTAATGGCAGATAGAGGAGGGAGCAGTGCCTAGCATGCATGTTTTCAAGGAAGAGTAGAACTGTGCATGTGTGAAAACTAGAGAAAGGAGCCTGTAGATAGTTGTTTCTATCATTTCTGATGTTTCGTTTTGCAGATCCAGTTTTCAAGGTTTATTAGTACCTAAAATCTTGGAATGAGGCTATGCTGCCCCCCTGTGGTGATAGGCTGCTCAGGAACTTCATTCTAAACTAGGTGTTGACAATATTCTGTAAAGGGCCAAATAGTAAATATTTTAGGCTTTGAGGTTCATATGGTTTCTTTCACAACTATACAACTGCCTTTGTAGCATGAAAATAGCCACAGATAATACGTAAACCAGTAGGTGAAGCTGTGTTCCAATAAAAACTTTATTTACAAAACCAGGTAGGGAAATAGATATAGCTCAACAATTGGGCTCCCATCTATGATATAGAAGGTGTAGGGTTTGATGCCCAAGCCTCCTGATGAGGGCAAGCTAGCCCACACGACCAGCTGGCCCACGTGGAGTGCCGGCCCACGTGGGAATGTGGCCCCGCAGGAGTGCTGCCCTGCGTGGGAAACCTGCCCCACGCAGGAGTCCCAGAGGACAGGGAGAGCTGGTGCAGCAAGATGACGCAACAAGAGACACAGAGGAGAGAAAATAAGAGATGTAACAGAACAAAGAGTTGAGGAGTTGAGGTGGTGCAAGAGAATAAATTGCCTCTTTCCAAGAGGTTCCAAGATCCGTTCCTGGAGCCACCTAACGAGAATACAAGCAGACACAGAAGAACACACAGCAAATGGACACAGAGAGCAGACAATGGGGGGAATGAAGGGGGTGGGGAGAAATAAAATAAATCTTTAAAAACAAAACCAGGCGGTGGACTTGGCCCAGTGGTTAGGGCGTCTGCCTACCACATGGGAGGTCCGTGGTTCAAACCCTGGGCCTCCTAGACCCGTGTGGAGCTGGCCCATGCGCAGTGCTGATGCACGCAAGGAGTGCCGTGCCACGCAGGGGTGTCCCCCGCGTAGGCGAGCCCCACGCACAAGGAGTGTGCCCCGTAAGGAGAGCCTCCCAGTGCGAAGGAAAGTGCAGCCTGCCCAGGAATGGCGCCGCACACACGGAGAGTTGACACAACAAGATGACACCACAAAAAAAAAAACAGATTCTTGTGCCGCTGACCACAGAAGTGGACAAAGAAGATGCAGCAAATAGACAGAGAACAGATAACCGGGGTTGGGGGGGGAGGGGGGAGAGAAATAAATAAATAAATAAATAAATAAATCTTAAAAAAATAAAAATAAAAATAAAAACAAAACCAAAAACAGGTAGGGTCAGATTTGGTCTGCGGCTGTAGTTTGCTCAGCCCTGACCTAAACCTGTGGTTCTCAATATTTGGTTTGCATGTTAAAGTTACTTGGGGAGCTTTAAAAAAAAAAAAATCAAACCTGTTGGACAAGAATCTTTGAGTGTGGAGTCAGGTTATTGATATTTTATAAAATTCTGCTAGAGAATCTATCATATGTTCAAGGGTGAGAACTACTGATTCAAACCAATATGCTTGTGTTGTAAGTGTAGCAGATAATAACAACTTTTATTGAGTGCTTATTATATACTGGGTACTGGGCTAAGAGCTTTCAATTTATCATCTCATTTAATCCTCACAACCACCCTATGAATTGGGTACCATTTTTATGCCCATTTTAAAAATAAGGAAATTATAAAGGTCCCAAATGTGCTTTTTTTCTAGTGTCACTCAATTCTTTTGAATCAGATTCTTCTCAGACCTTGTCCCTTGCTTTGTAATATCATAGAAGTTCATTGTTCAGTGCCCGTTTTATAGTTTTTTTCCATCTTAGCCACTATTTGACACTATCTTCTTAGACTATCAATATTAAACAAAAGCAGAGCTTTAGTGTGATTGTCTTTGTTTTAGAGACATATAGTATAGTGGTATTATGTATGGGCCTTGAAGCCAGACAGTCTTCACTTTGACTTCTAGCTCTGCCACTGTCTTACTAGTTACTCAGTAAATATCAGCTAGTATTCTAGTGTTTTATTCAGCTAGAATGGGCTGTTTTGCTTCTGATTCTCCTGTTTTCTCTCCTCATGCAGTAGAAACAAAAGATATCTTTTTTTTTTTAAGATTTATTTATTTATTTCTCTCCCCCTTCTCCCCCCCCCCCCACCCCGGTTGTCTGTTCTGTGTCTATTTGCTGCGTCGTCTTTGTCCGCTTCTGTTGTTGTCAGCGGCACAGGAATCTGTGTTTCTCTTTGTTGCGTCTTCTTGTGTCAGCTCTCCGTGTGTGCGGCGCCATTCTTGGGCAGGCTGCACTTCTTTCGCGCTGGGTGGCTCTCCTTACAAGGCGCACTTCTTGCGTGTGGGGCTACCCTACGCGGAGGACACCCCTGTGTAGCATGGCACTCCTTGAGTGCATCAGCACTGCGCATGGGCCATCTTTTGCGCTGGGTGGCTCTCCTTACAAGGCGCACTTCTTGCGTGTGGGGCTACCCTACGCGGAGGACACCCCTGCGTAGCATGGCACTCCTTGAGCGCATCAGCACTGCGCATGGGCCAGCTGCATATGCGTCAAGGAGGCCCGGAGTTTGAACCCCAGACCTCCCATGTGGCAGATGGACGCCCTAACCACTGGGCCAAGTCTGCCGCCCAAAAGATATCTTAAAATAACAACTTTATCACCACCACAGCAGTAATAATAGCTGACATTTGAGTGCTTACTATGCAACAGATGCTATTAAATGTTTTTCATGGGTTAATTCATTTAGTCATTTCAAAAATCCCACGAAGTCAGTATTTTTATCTTTAATTTATGACAAGGAAACTGAGGCTTAGAGAGTTAAATAACTTGTCCAAGGTCACACAGATAGTAAATGAAAGAGTCAGGTTTGGAACCAAGGAGTGTGGCTCCAGAACCCACACTCTTTACTACTTTCCTATACTGCTTTATTATATAACACGACCTCCAAGAGGAAATTCTACTGTCATGCATTTCTTCAAATTGGAAGGAATAAATTTCCACCACCTCCAAAGCAATGGTTTCCAGGCTTTAGCATTTCACAGGTTATGAAAATTTAAAAGAAGATTCAAGGAACCAACATAGATTTGCCACCTTTTTGTTAGAAAGGACTTTAAAAAGCAGCCACCAGTAGCACCATTTACTATTAGCACAACATAAAGGACAACTTAATATCACAAAATTAGATGGGAATCATCTAAAAGGACAGCATCTTCATGCTAAGTGTAAACATATATTGTCCTTAAATTTTCCACTTTGTTGAGGACAAAGGTTTTAGGAAAACATTCTCCTTCTACCCTCCTCTCCTTGGCTAATAGCTAGATGCCACTTGCATTTATATATAACCTCTCTTTTAGAATCTTTTTCAATTTGCCTTTCTAGTGTTATCAGATTTTATCTAGGTTCTTGGCTATGCTGCAGAAATGAATTTCAAAAGCATGCCAGGTGAGTTAGGCCAGTAATTTATTTAGTTAGGGAGGGAAGATAAATGGGAGAAAATAACAGAAAATAACAGAGCAGGGGTCCCAGGTAGAGAGGAAGAGGGTGAAAAGGGATGAAGAGGGCAGATTTACAAGCTACAATTCCCCATTATAGATTATAAATCCCCAGGTTTACTTGTGTGGCCATTTGGCAGAGGAAAGATGGCAAAAGCAGCACACAGAGGGCAGGAACAGATCCAGAGGCGGGAGAGCAGAGTGAGAGCCCATGCTCAGGCCTGTGCCTGGCTTTTAAACTGTTAATTATTCCTCCCCTTTGCTAATGGCAGGGGAATTCCAGCTGTTTGGTGTTTTGATTGATTATCCCAGCCATCAATCCCTTAGTAAGGACCCAAATAATAAAGTTCCTAGGGAACATCCGGGGCTTCTCCTTGCTCCCAGGAAGAAGTTTTTGTTCTAGATAGCAGAATCTTGGGGGTGGGGGTCTTCCAGCAGCCATCTTGGGCTTACTGATGTTCACGTGGACTCCTTGCCAGATTCCAGACCTGTCTATTAATTCCCTATCTTACTAACCTGCTTCACTAGAAAGAACTCATATTTTGGGGTCTGATTGCTACCAGTACCATTAATTAAAATTTTTTCTTTTATTAGAAAATGAAGTAAAATATCTATGGGTCTTTTGTTGCACTAAAATGGCCAAAGGACTCAAGAGTCTAGAGGCCTTGCTTAAGATCTTTTGTTTCGAAATTTTGAAAGATGAAATAAAAATTAGGGTAATTAGCACTTCTTTCATTCAATTCATTAAAATAGTAATTATACTGTTGATAAATGCGGGACTTTTTTGTTAAAATCTTTAAGTTTGTGACAGTGATGATATATTAATGTGGTTTATGTCTCTTGCACCTTTGATTTCCTTCAGAGCTGGAAAGCCTAAGTGTTTTCAATAGGGTGCCCACATGAGTACAATACTACATGCATATGGGGCACATGAAGTTTTCATTGATAACATTTGTCAAATGAGAAGGTCTGGTGCTTTCCATATGCATTTTAAACCTGATTACAAACATGAATTATGCATACATGCAGAAATTATTTGAAACAATTTGCTTTTGGTTAATCGTCCGTTAGACCCTTGTGTCATGCTATAATTTTTTATGTTAATTTGAATAGTTGACAATTGTAATCAATTACATTCAGTTTTAATTATAATTCCTAATTGATTCAAATCTATTAGCACGACCGCAGGTGGTAATCTGCTACATGATGTTAGTAAATTGCAAATGGTTGACTCCTAATGACATTGTATGTCCAGTTAACCTGTTTCTCCTTGAATCTCTCTTCTCCTTTGGTTTTGGTGACATATTGGTTTCCCCCTACTTTTTAGGCTGTGTGTTAGGCAGTCTGTAAAATGGCCCCCAATGATTTCACCTCCTGGTATGCACACATTCATACTCTTGTGTTAATCCTTTCCCCTTGAGTGTGGACTTAATGACTTGCTCCTAATGAATAGAATAAAGCAGAAGTAATGGGATGTTACTTCTGGTATTAGGTAATAAAAAGACTGAAGCTTGTGTCTTGAGTGCTTGCTCCTTACTCTCTTCATAGCTTGTTCTGGAGGAAACCAGCTGCCACATCACAAGGACACTCAGGCAGTCAATGAAGAAGCTCACATGGTGAGGAACTGATGTCTCTGGCCACAAGCCATCGAGGAATTGTGGTCTTCTCACTGCCATGTGAAGGAATTGGAAGCAGATCCTTCACCAATTCAGCCTTGAGATGACTATAGTCCCAGGTGACATGATTTCAGCCTTATGTGAGATCTTCAACTAGAACCTCCCAGTGAAGCCACTCCTGAATATGTAACGTATGGAAACTATGAAATAAGTTGTTTCCAGCAGCTAAGTTTTGGGACAATTTGTTATGCAACAACAGGTAATGAATAAATACAGGCTGCTGCTTCTTGGACTCCTTCAGAGTCTCTATTTCTCGCATTTCAAATTTGGGTAGGAATGCTTGACCAGCAGCTTAGTCCTTGGTATACACAAGCATAGTAAGTGCTCAATAAAAATATACTGAATACATGTGACCTATTTGGAAATCTCATTCACCTCACAGCTTAAATAATACCCAGACCAGATCACTATCCTAACCTTCAACCAGGCCCTTCTAACTTTTTAAACATTTCCACATGGTTACATGGCTACCTCACCTGACTTTCCAGGCAGGGAACGTCAGAATTTTTTTTTTGACTCCTCTTCATTTACCAATTTTTGTTGATTAATCTTCATAATATTTCTGATATATTCACTCTCCATTTCTATTATCATTACCACCACCTCAGATCAGGTCTGTATCATCAAATATACTGCAACAGATTCCTAATTGGTCTCTTATCTACAATTCATTGTTTTCCTTCCTTCTTGCTTTCCTTAAAAAAAAAGTCTGTCCCTCAAGAAGATTCAGTGGTCCTCAATGTTTATGGGGTTGGGTCCAAACTCTGCAGCTTTTTCATTTTGAGCCTTCCAAAATTCGGTTCCTGCTTATTTTATTCAATTTTATCTAAACCAGCATACCTGAAACACATTTCATCCTAGCTCTTTCCTATCCAAAATATATAATTACTTCACAGACCAGTTTAAGGCCCCACATAAAAGTCACTTCGCTATATGGCCCCATTCTAACTTTATACTTTCCAAACTATCAAGCTCCTTCTCATTATAACCTCCTTTGCAAAGCCTTTTTAGTCTTCGCAATCTAGGAGACTTTTTCCCTTTTTCTAAAGAAATTACGAGATTGTATTGAATAGTCTGCCTCCCCAGACTGTGACAGCCTTAGGGCAGGAAAAAGGACATTATTAGGATCACCGCTGCATCCTTAGCGCCCAGCACCAAGGCCTAGGACCCAGCAGACGCTCAGTCAGTGTGTTCTGTCAGCGTGGTGTTAGCGCACGAAGATAACGATATACGTGCGTATAGGCCCCTAAGTGGACCCGGACTTTAGGTAGAGGTAGAGCAGGAAAAATCAGGGAGACAGATGTAAACTCTCAGTTGTTCTAATCAACGCAGCAGGTGTGGGCTCCGGGTCTGGTTAGCTACCAATCATCTTACAAGAAGTAACACGAAAGCCGACACCACACGAGACAACAGCTTGCTAACCTAAAGGACCCCTGGCCCAGCTTGGTCGCCGGATGGCGGCGCGGGATGATGACGTTTTCCTTGGCGGAAGCAGGGATTGGTTTCCGAAGAGAGGCGTCGGCCGCCAATGCGCTTTGAAGCCCTGGTCTAATTCCTCGCGAGATCGGCCGCCTTGGGTGCGGGATGGCCGCGGAGCCGGGCGGAGCTGGCCAGCGGCGCTTGGGGCCGGCTTTCCGGCCCAAGACATGGCCTGGGGTCCCGGCCCGTTAGACTGGCCTCGCCCAGACGCGGTCGCCATGCCCAAGAGAGGGAAGCGACTCAAGTTCCGTGCTCACGACGCGTGCTCCGGTCGAGGTGGGCGAGGGGACGCGGGCGCGGAAAGATTTGGGGCTGGAGGGAGGGAGGGGGCTGGACCGCGTCGAGCGAGCGCTCGCCTGCCCATGGGGGGAGGGCGTCTTGGGCGATGGACCTGAAGTGAGAAGGAGGGCTTGGTGGGGAAGTGACTGTAGAGAGAAGATCTCTTCCTCGAGGGTTGGTGCTGTGTTTCAGTGACCGTGGCGGATTATGCTAATTCGGATCCTGCCGTCGTGAAGTCTGGAAGGGTCAAGAAAGCTGTCGCCAATGCTGTTCAGCAGGAAGGTAGGCTTTTGGCGAGTGTTTTCATGCACAGGTTGTGAAAAGAAAACTAGGTGTTATTTTCCTGGGATTTTAACTCAGTGTTTCCCTTGCAATTCTTTGGGCATCTTCCCGTAAACGTGATTGCTTTCCTTAATGTTTACTCATCTTTTCAGTGGAGGAATTAGCCAAAAGTATAACATTTTCTGTAGCAGAAATATTTTATTTATGTCTTTACATTAAAACAAACAAAAACCTTTGTGTACTCTTCAGTTTCTACTCCTGCTTTGTTGGGTATTAATCCCATATTCTCCACTTACTTTGTAGTTTGCTTCCTTATGTAATAACCTTGTAATGCACTTTTCCTTTTCCAATGCTTCTCTTGCTTTCATGCTTTTTATTTATGGAACTTTGAGGCTTGTGGTTTTGTGACAGCCATCATGTCCAGGACCAGGGTTAGAAGGAATCTAGTTCCTCTCCATCTCAAACATTGATTCTCAGAATTTATGTATACAAGAATAAAATTCGGAAAGTGGATGTGACTCAAGTGATAAGGCCTCTGCCTACCATATGGGAGGACCTGGGTTCAATTCCTTGGGGCTGCCTGTGCAGTGAGCCAAGTGCCCGCGAAGGTGCCCGCATGGCGAACCAAGTGCCGGCGTGAGTGCCCACATGGTGAGCCAGTGCTTGTGCAAGTGCCCCCGTGGCAAGCTCAGTGACCCTGTGGTGAGCCAGTGCCCTCATGGTGAGCTGATGCCCGTGCAACAAGCCAAGTGCCCATGCGTTAAGCCAGTACCTTTGTAAGTGAGTCTTGCAGCAAGATGATGATGCAACAAAAAGAGAGATGAAGGGGAGAGTCAAGGTGAAGCACTGCAGAGACCAGGAACTGAGGTGGCACAATTGACAGGGAACCTCTGTCCACATCAGAGGTCCGCAGGATTGAATCCCGGTGAATCCTAGAGGAGAAAGACAGAAGAGAAGACAAAAAAGAGAAATAGATACAGAAGATCACACAGCAAATGGACACAGAAAGCAAAAACAGCAGGGTGGGGGAGGGGGAAGGGTAGGGAAAAAAAAAATAGAGTTCACTTTTGTTTTTATCCTGCAGCATTTAAAGAGAAAGAATAGTGTGCTCTCTTTTTCTTCAGATTGGAAATTGGCACTTTTAAGGAGTCATTTTCTGTAACTTTGGAGTCCGTTTGTCCATTGCTTTCTAGTTTTCTGTATTTAAAATGCTAAAATTTCTGTCTTTATATGTGATGATAGATTCTCAGGTTTCTTCAGTAGACTCTTTCACACGACCTTTTTTTCTTCTTTTTAAAATTCCTTTCTTTTCCCTGATGGATGTTGGCATGCGGGCTAGTTGTTTTTATTTTTGGGAGGGACTGTATTCCATCTTATTCTTGCCTTACTTTCTTCTAGTAAAATCTCTTTGTGGCTTGGAAGCCTCCCAGGTTCCTGCAGAAGAAGCTCTTGCTGGGGCTGGTGAGCCCTGTGATATCATCAACAGCAGTGATGAGATGGATGCCCAGGAGGAGAGCATCCATGAGAGAACCATCTCCAGAAAAAAGAAAAGCAAGAGGCACAAAGGTATAAGGCTTATTCTCTTCTGGCTTGCCAGTCCTGTGGGGATAAACTGAAGCTGTTAATTTCTCAGTAACAAAAGGGACGGTGATACCAGTGGGCAACTAATTTTGGAGAAAACCCAACTCTCAGCTAGGATCTTGGCAGCTTTTACTTTTGTCTAAACTTTTGAGAAAAGGAGATTGAAAAGTCTTAGTAGATTTCTAGAGCTGTGAACTTCACTATAATAGCCACTCATTTACAACATGTCATTATCAGATAAAAAGTCATAGGGCAACATGAAAACAAAAAGCCACTGGATTCCTGAATGTGTCAGGAAGAAGCAGAGTTGTGACTTAAAATGTTTTCTCAATTATGTAGATTGTATGGTAACCAGGTTTACTTCAGATAAAGTTAGATGTTACAAACTTTTAGGTGCTGTGCAGTTATTTTACTTAATATATACTTTATGCCTTGTAAGTACAGTGAAATAGGAAAGTATGTAATGTTTATGTCTTAGTGACAGTAAAACTTACATGAATGAAGCAAAAGAAAATAAGATTATAGTTTCTAAACTAATAGAATCATTTAGGTTCTGGTTGTGTGCCCTTTTAATGATTATCAGAATCTCTTGGGGTAGAGGTCAAAATTGCTATTCTTATTTTGTTAATCAGTGAAGGTTAGGGGGAAGTTGATGAATGTTTATTTTTGGTCTCAGCTCTACCAGAGCTTTCACCTTTACTTGAGATCAGATAAAATTAATGATGACATTCCCCACTTCTTTGTTCCTTTAATTTCTCACTGTAAAGCCCTACTCACTATAGCCATTCTATTAGAGATTTATCTTTGCTGATGATGGTGGGGCACATTCCCCATGTCAACTTAGAGCTCCCCTCCCCCCTTTTTAAGGTTTATTTTATTTATTTATTTCTTCCCACCCCCTCATTGTTTGCACTAGCTGTGTCTGTTCATCTTTAGGAGGCATTGGGAGCCAAACCTGGGATCTTCTGAAGTGGGAAGGAGGTGCCCATTCGCTGGAGCCACCTCTGCTCCCTGCTTTGTTGTATCTTTCATTATGTTTTTCCTCCTCCTGTCTTTTATTGCATCATCTTGTTGTGTCAGCTTGCCACGTCTGCCTGTCATGTCAGCGCCCTGTCTTCTTTAGGAGGCACTGGTAACCTCGGCTCCCTGCTTTGTTGTGTTTCTCATTGTTTCTGACTTTTTAATTATACCTATCCTAGTGGGTGTGAAGTGGTATCTTGTGGTTTTGATTTTTATTTCCTAATGATGTTGAGGATCTTTTCATGTGCTTATTGGTCATGTGTGTATCGTTTTTGGAGAAATGTCTATTTGAATTCTTTGCCCATTTTTAAATTGGGTTATTCATCCTTTTATCATTGAGTTGTAAGAATTATATATTCAGGGTTCCAGTCCCATATCAGATATATGATTTGGTGCTTACAGACTCTACCATAATTCATCTTTTTCTTCTTTGCTCCACTTAATTCCCATTAGGTTCTTCCATTTTAGTCAGATTGGTCTTTTATTTCTTGTTTAAGTTTCTTTTTAGTGAAACATACACAAAAGAAGAAAGAATAGTATAAAAAATCCCCCCATGTAGCCATTCCCCATCTTCAGGAGTTAGCTCATGGCTATTTTTGTTTCAGTCAGTACTCACCCACCCATTTCCCTAACACATACTTGCACACACACAAGAATATTTTTAAACAATTTCCAGATAGCCTATCATTTTTATAAATATTTTAGTTATCTCTAAGAGATAAATACTATTAAACATACATACACAATAGTATTATGACATCTAATAAGTTAATAACAAATTCTTGTCAGACTTGTCTCTTTACTTTCTACATGTGGGTTCTTTTTCCCTTAAGCACCTTGGCTTCATGCCAGCTGTTGATTTCACTTGGAATGTTTTTCCTCTTAATACTTATCAAAAACTTTTTTTATGTCCTTCAGGGTTTATGTCCATGAATCTTTCCTGGTTCCATTTTTCTCATTTTGAAATCTCTTAATAATTATGTGTTGGGGAAACGGACTTGGCCCAGTGGTTAGGGCGTCCGTCTACCACATGGGAGGTCCGCGGTTCAAACCCCGGGCCTCCTTGACCCATGTGGAGCTGGCCCATGCGCAGTGCTGATGCGCGCAAGGAGTGCCCTGCCACGCAGGGGTGTCCCCCGCGTAGGGGAGCCCCACGCGCAAGGAGTGCGCCCTGTAAGGAGAGCCATCCAGCGTGAAAGAAAGCGCAGCCTGCCCAGGAATGGCGCTGCCCACACTTCCCGTGCCGCTGACGACAACAGAAGCGGACAAAGAAACAAGACGCAGCAAATAGACACAGAGAACAGACAACCGGGGGAGGGGGGGAATTAAATAAATAAATAAATCTTTAAAATAAATAAATAAATAAATAAATTAAGAGGGCTCCCGCTCACCAATAGCCAATCTCAAAAATAATAATAATAATTATGTATATGTCAAACACTGACAAGTCTTCAGTAAATACTGAATTTTGTCCCCAAAGACAGAAAAATTTTCATAGCACTCTGCTTTGTAAAAGTCTGTATGGTCTCAGTAGAGGAAAATCTGGTAGTCCTTTGCCTTTTTTGTCATAAAGAGAAGGTTTAATGTGGGAGAAGATGAGGCCCAAACATGATAGACTGAGCCTTGAATGGTTACTGGAGATTAGAAGGAGGGATAGGAACCAGAAAAGAGAAAGTTGTTTTAGAGGTATCGGTTTCTGTTATAAAGAACCTAACGTAAGAACCTGATTAAGTCATAGAGCTATTGGAAGCAGCTAGAAAAGCGGGGCAGCTACAGGGAGGTGGTTTAGAGGATTTTTGCGCAGGAAAAAGAAAGCTGGTTTTAGGGTGACTAGGGCTGAATTAAGGCAATCACCAGAGCCCAGATTCAGGTATCGTTATTGAATGTGAATTTTTTCCTGAACCTGAAATATAAAGTGGACTTAAGGAGCACTAATGAAATTCTGAAGGAAGACTAGGAAAGGATACATTGTCAAGGAGGAAGAATGCCTTGGCCAGGCTCATAGTTGTCAACCTGGCAGTGAAAGGAGGAACTAGAAGGAAAGAAACATGTTTACAGGTAATGAGATTACGTTGAGCAATGAGGACACATTGAGTAAGGAGAATATGTTGTAATTTAGCTAGTTTTTAAATTTACTTTGCATGTAGTGGTTTCCTCATATAAAGTTCTTTTTGTTTTTAAATGATTGCACTAAGGAAAATGTTTGGTGAATGGGGCACTGCAAGGGAAATCAAGTGTAGGGTTTATAATGCAAAACTTGAATTTGGAGTTAAAAAACCAGAATCTGTTTACCTTGACTAGGTGGCAAGATTCTGTTTTCTCATTTTAGTAAAGTGGGCACAATAATATTTTCCTTACTTCTCTTGCAGAATTATTAGAGTCGAATGATATAATCTATACAAAAGTGCTTTTGAAAACTTAATGTAGTATGCAAATAGTTGTTAAATAAAGGCCTTGAACTTAAGAACAAGAGTTATCTACTTGGGCATTGGGAGGCAAAAGTTTCCAGCACTTGAATATGCAGGGAATGATGAATTTGAGGGGCTTCCTAGGATCTATATAAAACCTTTCTCTTGATTGTATAAGCCCAGGAAAAACTGAAATGATGAGGGATCTTTAGGTATACATTTAATAGAAGGTCAAAGGTTATAGTTTTGTTTTCTGTTTCAGAAGACCTGGACAGGGCTGAAGGAGAAGAGTATCCCATGGATATTTGGCTATTGCTGGCTTCCTACATCCGTCCTGAGGACATTGTGAATTTTTCCCTGATTTGTAAGAATGCCTGGACTGTCACTTGCACTGCTGCCTTTTGGACCAGGTTGTACCGAAGGTGCGACCACAAAGAGCCCACTGTTTTTTCTGTGTAGCTGATTTCATTGCTGTTTGTGATTTGGAGCTACTCCCTGAACAATGACCTCTTTTTATTTTCTCTACTCCATGCCTGGGCATGAGCCTAGCTTTGGACTCCTTGAGTCCCTCTCTAATTTAAATTTGATTTTAATGATTCATCCAGGTAATTTTCTTCCCTGTGTTTGCCCCCTCTGTGTCTACTTTAAGCAAAGAGTGGTATTTCACATCCTTAAAAGAACTTTTCTTCCGTGGTATGTTTTAACCAGAATTTTCAAAAGATGTCTGTTTCTCTTTCCAACTGGATCAGTTGTTTTTTAGATTTGCTAGTCATCCTGAAATATCATAGCTTTTGTATTTATGCTGCCCTGTGTACAGATATAGACAGAAGGAGAGAATGAGTTATATGATCAGTAAAGGGGCTAGCTTTTGATGTTGGGTGTGAAAGCATAGTCGCAATTGTAAACTCAGTAATGAGGTGGTAGGAAAGGATGTAGCTGGGAGTAGAGAACTTGCTAAGACATCCAACTGGAGAACCTGGTGAATCTTGCCTAGTACAGGTTCTTTTTGAGTAACTGAAGTGTGTTGTACTGGTATTTGCAATTCAGAGACTGTAGAGTGAAATAGTAAGGGTTTAAAAATTCAAAATGGGTAGAGAAATGCAGAATTATAAAGCCTGTGTCAATTGGGTTTTGCATAGTGAAGCAGCAAAAGAAGCTGAGAAGTAAAGGAGATGGTGATTTGTATGTGCCAGAGCATTGGGGACAAGCTGACTACTGGCTTGTGGAATAGTGCAGTGATGTTCATAGAGAGAACATGAGTCCCAGGAGAATGACATGGAGCAGGAGGGACAGGTCACACATAGGTAGGAGTAATTTATCATGTTTCAGGCACTACACGCTGGATGCCTCTCTGCCTTTGCGCTTAAGACCAGAGTCAATGGAGAAGCTGCGCTGTCTCCGAGCATGTGTGATCCGATCTCTGTACCATATGTATGAGCCATTTGCTGCTCGAATCTCCAAGAATCCAGCCATTCCAGAAAGCACTCCCAGCACATTAAAGAATTCCAAAGTAAGTGGGAATTATTGTTGGGGTTTGACTAATGGACTTTTGTATGGCAGGCCTGTTACCATAGCTTGTTTTCCAGCTTCCTTGATGAGGAGGGCTCTAAGTTATGGGCTGCTAGGGAACTAATGTAAACTTTTTTGCAGCTCAGAGGTTTCACTGCTCTAAGATGTTTCCGCTACGCTGGGCTGGCTTATGTAATCTTTCCTTTAAAGCTTTCCTGTGCTCGGAGTATTCCTTATTCTCTTTATTTTAATTTATTTTCATGCATTGTACATTGGACCACTTTTAGAGATGATGGTTTAGGCTAGGAAGAGCACAACTCAAAAGGTAGAGGTAAACTGTAATTTTTTAAAAATGCTTTAAATAGTTTTTATAAAGATGTAACATGAACACCTCACTTATTTTTTCTTTCAAGTGTGATCTTGATGTCTATGATTCTCCTTACTTGTTGCCCACTTTAAAGGATCCTGGTCTAGACTTCACTCTGTTAATATTTGCTAAATGCAAGTGCCCACTATTGCCAGACTGTGGTGGGGTTATCTCAGAGACTAAAAGGTATTTCCACTCATAGTGCTCTAAAATTCTTCTTGTGTTCTAGCTATTTCTTGTATCTCAGGATTTCCCATTGTGTGTGTGTGTGTGTGTGTGTGTGTGTGTGTGTGTTTGAGATATTGGGGCTGGGATTGAACCTGGAACCTTGTAAGTGGGAAGCTGGCCGTCAACCACTGAGCCACATCAGCTCCCCTGAGTTGGTTTTTTCATTTGTTTGCTTGCTTGCTTTTTGTTTTTAGGAGGCACCTCCCGGACCTCCTATGTGGGAAGGAGAGACCCCAGTGTATTTTATATGCATATATTATATTCCAATTGCTAACATTTTTCTGACTTGTAAATAGGCCTGTTAGCCTTTGGTTCCCCACCCCCCTCAAAAAAAACCAAAACAACCAACCTCTATTGAAATTACTTTTCCCAAGCAAGGCTAATATAGCACATGTGATTATTTAGGCAAGTTGATGCCTCAGTCCCCTAACTAATTAATACAATTGTCTACATCTTGTATCTTTTGAGTCTGTAGGTAATTTTTATTATTCTTTTCTTACTAAAAAATCTGGTGTTCTGTAATACTTCCTGTTCTCTTGTGCTCTTGTTTTTGTATTAATGAAAGTTGTATGATTCTCCTCCCTTAGTTTAGCTCTAGGGTGAGAATATTCTACCTGATACATACTGATTAGAAAGGAGGTGTTGATTTTAAGATTACTGAGAATAGTTCAAAGGGAGAGGTTCTCCCTGGGGTTGCAGATGAGGGGTTTAGGGCCATTTGCTGAGCTCATTTTAATATGTTAACTGATGGATTTACTCAGGGGTAGTGTGCTGGGGGAGTAGAATTTCACCCAGCAGCTGCTTTTGCTTGTAATATGAGTGGACAGTGTATCATCTCCATTTACAGTCTTCCTCCCCCCAAAGACATTTGACAGTATCAGGTAACCTTGGTGAGGGTGGGGGTTATCCCCTTAAGTTAACCATACCAGGTGTGAATCAGTTGCTGGGAGCAGAGCAGCTTTTGGGCAAACTCATGCTTGGCACATCCTAGCGGCTCCAGTGCACAATGCAAGTGCTACTGCCTAAATTCTAAAATATTCATGTCTTCATAGTCTTATCATTCTCTTAACCTTTTTAAAAGTAAAAAGCGAAGATGGAATGAAAACTCAGGTCTTAACCTACTTAGTAAGCCCAGGCCAATTGGCTGCTGCTTTTGTGCTTTGTTAGAGATCTTCTGGGTTTGGGACTTGCAGTGGTAGATGTCTCAGGCATGTAGACACATAATCACATGGCATTCAGGGAGTTGCCAGCATGCCTTAAGGAAGTTGTCCCAGGTTTCTGGACTCCAGCTTTTCGTATTTGATTCCCCTTCTCTCTCTTTTCAGTAGCATAGCTTGTGTGGGACACTGGAGCCGTTCTGATGGCAGCAGAAGTGTTTGCCCCTTAAAGCCAAGCCTATTATTTTTGATGGAACAGCAGGACGTACAGGGCATGTCTGAAGGGCAGGACAGCTGGCACCGCGGACGACCCACCCCTTATCCCCTGGGAGGTACTTCACTTCTTGTGCTTAACCTAGCTGTAGCCTGACTGTAGAATTCAGCCCAGCTCTGTAGTTTCCACACTGGCTGTCTGCTCCCAGAAGGTTCTAAGCGACTTGCTTCTATTGCAGGGCAGGTCCTTTCTGTTTCATGACCTTGCTAGCATCTTACCTTATGGCTACTGGCTGCACTTATATTTTATTGTAGAGGGGTGGCCTGCTAAATCAGAGAGAATGCCCCAGTTTCTAGATACTGCGTTTCTGTCTTTTAAGATGAGAATAATAGGGGTTGACCTCTACAGTCTCTGAGGTTGACTTATATTCGTCCCTTCTCAGCAGCCCTGAGATTGTTTATTTTCATGTTGTATCAGTGTCAAGCTGGGGATATCTATATCTGTATGAAAGTATAATCTCAGCATTGGGACTGTGCCTAACTTTAGATATGTCAAACGAGAGGTGTTTGCTAATTATATTTGTTATCTTGAAGTGTATTTTGATATTTTCTTTTCTATCTTTTTTCCTTTTTGGGGGGGTTATTTTATTTTTATTTTCTTACAGTGCTTACTTTTCTGGTGCAGAAAGATTGTTGGGAACAGACAGGAACCAATGTGGGAATTCAATTTCAAGTTCAAAAAACAGGTATGTTATCTTATGCTATGAGTGTGTATGGTTTGGCAGTGTCTGCATGGGATATGAGAAGTAAAAGGGAAATTAGTGAAGTTAAGTTGGCAAGAATATTCTAAGGATTCTAATAGGCTGCATGTCAACTTGTGGTTGGCATTTCCTTTAATTTTCTTTTTTTTTTTTAAGATTTATTTATTTCTCTCCCCTTCCCCCCCACCCTGGTTGTCTGTTCTCTCTGTCTGTTTGCTGCGTCTTTGTCCGCTTCTGTTGTTGTCAGTGGCACGGGAATCTGTATTTCTTTTTGCTGCATCATCTTGTGTCATTTCTCTGTGTGGGCGGTGCCATTCTTAGGCAGGCTGCACTTTCTTTGGCACTGGGCGGCTCTCCTTACGGGGCACACTCCTTGCACGTTGGGCTCCCCTACGCGGGGACACCCATGCCTGACAGGGTACTCCTTGCACACATCAGCACTGTGCATGGGCCAGCTCCACACGGGTCAAGGAGGCCCGGGGTTTGAACTGTGGACCTCCCATGTGGTAGACGGATGCCCTAACTGCTGGGCCAAGTCCACTTCCTCCTTTAATTTTCTTAATGTTAACCAGAATCATCTTTGGCTACTTAGAATGAGGGCCCCAATACCTTTCTTTATGTCACTGGCCTAGTTTGATACTCCTTACATTATTTGTATCCACAGGGTCAAGTCCTTTGGCATCATTGACTGGAATATTTAGACAGGACTATCTCCCTAAGAAATTATACTCTACTGGGAAAATATAATGGGATTTAGGCATTCTAAATGGGTTCCCCCCATAGCATAAAATGAACTATTTTTAAGGAACTGATGTAATAATGAAAGAAACCCATAAAGTGATCCTTCTCCAAAGAATACATGGTGAGAGTATTTTAAGAATTTCAGGTTGGAGGCTGATCTCTTTGAATATACCACTGAGAGTCCCAGAATTTAATTTTATCTCACTACTAGGTAGGCATCACTCTTTCCAAATGAATGCTATCTTCTTTTCATTTTTCAGGTAATATCTTGTTGTTATAAATTTCACTAGGCATCAAAATTGCCTTAAAATCAAATTATACCCATTAACACTTATAGTAATATCATGTAAAGAAAAGGAGATTCTATATTGAAAGCAACTACAAAGACATAGCAACCTAATACAAAGAATAAACCTTGACTGGATCCTGGATCCTGGAAAAAAGAGCTACAAAAACATTTTGGGGGGCAATTAGGGAAATTTGAATATTCTATGGATATTAGATGAAATTATTATTAGTTATATTGAAGTGATTTCATTCTTAGGAGATGCATGCTGAATTATTTAAGGTAGCATGTCAGTGTTGCTTTTCAAATGTCTTTGTGCATCTACCCCAGTGTGTGATTGTGTATGTGTGTGTATGTGGAGAGAGAGAGAAAAGCAGATGTAGCAAAATATATATTGGAGGATAATCAGGAGTTTGTTGCACTATTTTGTTAACTCTTCTGTGGATATGAAGACTTTCAAAAGGTGGGAAAAATTATTGGAACCATGTCCTGAGATTATTTACCTAAACTTTTTTGTTGTTCAAAGCAAATGTATTTGTAAGCACCAATAAGATGAATGACTTTCTGTCTGAGGTTATTTAGGGAGGCGCTGAGGAGAGGCCCTGCCAAAAGTCTCTTTATAAGAAGAGTAAATACTAGTCCACCTCTGCTTCGCCTTTTGCTGGGAGTCTAGCCAAGCTTTCAGCCACAGTGATGATCTCTTTTGCCTGTCCTTTCCATTTATCCTCATAGGCCTCATTTCTTCCACCTTTTTCTTCCTCTTAATATCTCATTCATGACACACATTACAAATACAGTCGTTAGCCCTCACTTGATGGCAGGTGAGTTGGCTAAGTTTGTAATTAAAGTAAATCATACTTTTTCTATAGATTTATTTAAAAAACATGATTTGGGGTAACAATTTTGATGCTGATATTGCGCTTTTTTTTTAATTCTCTTTTTTAAATTGCAACTTTTTTTTTTACATTTCAACATTTAATTTTTTTTTAAAGATATATAGATTACACAAAATGTTACATTAAAAAGTATGAGTTTTGATAATAAAAATACGATGCCCCCAATCTGAGATACCTATCTGGGAAGAGATTGGGAAGCAATAGTAACAGTAATGAAATGTGACTAGAAGTAGAGACCAGGATTACTGCATGAAAGTGAATGCTGAGATTTCCACTTGTTCTAAGACTCATGTCTTTATTTTTTGATGCTTGAAATTAGGTGGCCGCTTTTGCTCCCATCCTTTCTGTGCAACAGGTGTTCTTTGGAGTCTGGCAAGTAGTGAGGAATTTGCAATCTATCAAACATTTGGAGAAACTCAGATATAGGCTATAAGTTTCCATTTCTTATCAGATGACAGGAAGTACCATCTAATTGAAACGTAAATCCATTGCCATATATTTGTAAGATCTAAGTATAATGGAAGCTTTTAGAAAAGTTTAACCCCATTTGGTAGAAGTAAAAAACTAGCCATTGGCCAGGATGTGGAATTAGCTTTGCAGCTATTACTCAGACTGTGCATTGAGGTAGTAGTTATTAAAATGAGATTTTACTTGTATTAGTTCTGGTTGGAGAAAAGATTTCATCTTTGAACTAAAATCCAGTGGTTTTCAATTAACCATGCTGTTCCCAACCCTCATTACAGATGGCACAATAATTGAATGTTGGGTATAACTGCCCTTTAAAATAAAATTCAGGAACCCTTCTGTTTCTTGGAACAGCTGCTCTTCCAAATGTGTTTCCTCTTCTTTCAAAGGGCAGATTTTCTTTGAACTCTTTATAGAAACCCATTAGTACGTAAGGAGAGAGGAGATACAGAAAAGTAGATCTCACTAGCTTTAGTTGAGCCTTAGAATTTTTTCAGCCTTAAGCGTCCTAAAAATTTCCTCTCAGCCATTACACTAATCTTCAGTTCTCTTCAGTCCCCTAGGTTAAAGAGCAAGTGCATGGGAGGGTTGCAGCCTCCTATTCAGTATGAAGATGTTCATACCAACCCAGACCAGGACTGCTGCCTACTGCAGGTCACCACCCTCAATTTCATCTTTATTCCAATTGTCATGGGAATGATATTTACCCTGGTAAGTGGGGACTCAAGATGTCATTATTAGCTCTTTTACAGACTTTCACTATAGTCAGGGTTTGAAAGAGATTTGTACGTTTAACCATCCAAGAAGAAATATTTGAAGAAAAACATTTTAGAAGTCTGAAATTGGACTTGTCTTGTAATTACAGATTTGTAGAGAAGGTAATTATACCTGAGAATGTTTTACCTCTTGTTTCCTCTGTAGTAAAGGAAGTGTTTTTGCATCTCGATGTGTAGTGGTTATTAATGACTGAGAAATACTATCCTGTTAGGGATGATATGAGCTTCTATATGAGCGGTGTATGTCAGGACCGTAGGCATGCATGTGATGGAATATGAAAATATAGAGTGGCCATCTCTGTCTTTGGTGTGATGCTCTGATTATTCAAGGCTTAGCTAAGAGTTAGATTAGGAAACATTTTCCAGGTTTTTTTTTTTTTTTTAATTGGCAACTGGAGCATTCACATGATTTGTCTTTTCTGTATCTTAGGCTTATGTTCAGAATATATGGGCTTTCCTTGTACACAATGAAAATAGTTTTATTTTTTTCTGCTAAAATAAATAATGCTTGCTTCTTATAAATCATTTAAATATGTAAAGATCTTAAGAAAGTAACTTAGACTTCCCACTACTGTTTAACTACAGTTAACCATTTGAGAACTGTTCTTCAGTGTATCTGTTAATATGTACATGTATAGATATATAGACTCTCTTAAATAATTTTTGCTTAAGGGAGATTATATCATACATACTCTTTTTATTTAGATACTTCTTCCAAGTCGAGCCATATTAATGACCTGATTTAAATAGATCATATTCTTATATATTCCATATTCATATAATCCTATTTAGGTCTATATATACATAATATATTTAAGAGTTTTGTGGTTTATTTTACAAAACAGTAATGTTAGATTATATGTGTTCTTTTGCATTTTGCTTGACTTGCTCAGAATCCCTTCAAGTCATCTCATAAAGCTCTAACTCAGTTTTTAAATATTGGCTCTGATAGTAGACTGTGTGGATGTATCTCAATTTATTCAGCCTTTGGCAAGACTTTCTTTAGCATAAATTAAATACATGAAGTTTTGAAGAACTTATACAAACCGCCCTGACATTTCTGTATATTTACAAAGGAGTTGATGTTATAACTTAGAAAGTAATCTTGCTGCCTAGCCAGTATAAATTTTGTCTAGACTGTCTCATCTCAGAATGAGCCATAGGAAACCAAGGTTGTTTAATTTGGGTACTTAATTTGCTTTTCCCTCTCAGTTTACCATCAATGTGAGCACGGACATGCGGCATCATCGAGTGAGACTGGTGTTCCAGGATTCTCCTATCCACGGTGGTCAGAAACCACGCAGTGAACAGGGTGTGCAAGTCATCCTTGACCCAGTGCACAGTGTTCGACTCTTTGACTGGTGGCATCCTCAGTATCCGTTCTCCCTGAGAGCATAGTTACCGCTTCCCATCCCTGGGAGCAGCTCTGAGCTAGGCCAGTCCATGAGTCCACGAATAATCAGATTCCAGTTTGGAGGGGGTGACTGGAGTGCATATCTGGTTAGTAATGCACATGCTCTTCAGGTTCCTGAAGCTCCTGTTAGGGGAGGGAAGGGTTGAATCAAAAAGAAAAACAGCTAGGAATGATAAACATATTTTAATGTAAAAATTGGCATTCAAAAGGAGAAGCCTGGTCCTATTTTCTGCGTTAATATCCCATTTGGTGCTATTGAGTTGTCCTTTATTCTTTTATTCGTGTGAAAATGGAAGATTTTCTATAGGGAAAATGTATGATTTTCTCTAGGGAAAAATTAAACTCTTGAGTCTTCAAACAAGGACATTTCATCATTCCCTTATGGATCAGAGGAACCATAGAGGCCTAATATTGTTGCTACTATTGCTTTCATTTTAGCTGCCTCTCTCAAATTCAAGTGACTATTTTCTCTTCTCCCTTCCCCTTCTCTACAAATAAAGCAGGTGACAGGGTTTTCAGAATCTTAAGAAATTGGCTTGTGTGTCTTTTCTTTTTAATAATTTTTGGATATTTTTGTGTACATCTGTTTTAGTTTCTTTCCTTAAGCAGATACCATGAAATTAAACAATGGGAGTTTATTTGCTTAAGTTTTGAGACTAAAAGAAATTTCAAATCAAGGTAACATCAAGGCAATGCTTTCTCCCCCAAAACTGTGGCATTCTGGGACTGGCTTATAGTGATTCTTGGTCCTTGACTCTTCTGTCACATGGCAATGCACCTAGCAGCCTCTCCTGGCCTCTCATTTTCTTCCGGGTTTTATACCTTCTCCATAATCAGCCTAAAATGCCTGTAAGATTGATGAAGGAATCATTTAAATACATGTTTCTTTCCAAGTAAAATAAACTAAGAATGTTACAGCAGGAAGGATAGTGGCATTTTCATTGTATTGTTAGAAATGCATTTATTAGACTGAAGGTCATTAAAAAAAAATGAAACCCATATTGAAAGCAGCCTTCTGAACCATAAGCAATTAGTGACTTTCCTTCACTCTACCCTGCACTGTGCTCCCTCTTCTGCCATCCTGTGTACCCGCAGGAGCCTGGCCTCTTGTCCTTGCAGAAAAGGCTAATGTCCTGTTGGTCAAAGGACTCACTGAAGTTGGTGTACTCTTGAGAAGAGGATTATGGGTGGCTTTTATTTGATTTTGCTAAAAAAAAACCTAACCTTCCTGCTTTTGCCCGCTCCCCAGTTAGCCAGTGAGCTGTATATTGTCAGGAGGTGAGCCTTAAACACGAAAACTTTGTGGGGGTAATTGTTAACATAAGCCTGCCAAATTAGCATGTGTGTGTGTGTGTGTGTGTGTGTGTGTGTGTGTATGTGTATGTATTTTCCCTTTCCATTCTTTCTACCTCTGTTATTTAAAGAGAATTCTTAGGAAGCATCTGCTTCATACTGCTACTAGTCACCAGCTACAGCTAACCTTACCCACATGGAGTGTAGTGCTAAAGCTGTTCACACAAAAAGTGAACTTGGGTCAGTGGAAAACAGCATGTGGGTATTTAAATGATAAAAACAAACAACCTAAAGCATGTGGGTATTTAAATGATAAAAACAAGCAACCTAAAGACAGTAAGCACCTTGCAGAGCTCTAAAATCTCCCTGAGGAAGGAGGAGAGAAGCACAGGGTCCCTAGTTCCCTAACCAAGCCTGCTGGGAACAGGAGGGAGTTGTCCCAGCAGATTGTGCCCCCATTTAGGAGTTAACTTGAAAAAGGAAATGAAATAAATTTGGCATAATAATTATGTTCTGACTCAGCTTCTGGGGTTTTTGGGTGAAAACCTCATGGTATGACAATAGATAATATTAAATACTGCTTTAGCAGTTCTCTTAGTATAAAATTGACAGACACTTGGTAAATTTCTTAGCAATGGTTATCATGGCTTCAGCCTTCCCTCCACATTCGCCTGCCTTTTCTAGACTGAGTATGATTCGTGTTTTATTCGGTGAAAGGATATGAACTGTCTCAAGGATTTCCTTTTGGTGAGAACCTTAGACCACAGGAAGAAGAGTTGGAACTTAAAGGGCTACAGGTTAAAGTTACTGCTTTATAATTTTCATTCAGATATACCATGATTCTGCTGAGGGTCAAAGAAGTATATGTTTTGCTTCAGTTCTCTCCACCCAAATAAGAGACTTCCTTGCCTTCCAAAGACACAAAGAAACTAAGCCAAATGGTGAATATATTGAGGAAAAATTGAAAACCAAAGTTATAGTGTCACTGATCTCAACTACAGCTATTGCAGTTAATGTAGAACAATTTATCTATAAATATATTTATTTGTACACATTGCATGTATAAAAAAATTCTTCACACTTCTAGCAGAGCTTACTGGGTATCCTTAAAGTATTGAGTAGGCATTGCAATGAAACTTCACAAACCAGATGGGAAAGAGGCATTAATAGCCACAGGGGATGGTAAAGAGCAATTCAGGAAAATGGAGAGATTTAGCTAAAAATCTGTCAGCCAGGAATTTTGGCATTTGAGACTGTCTTCAAAGTATGTGTATGTAATAGACACTTCATTTTATAGTAACTGTTAGAAGAGGCAGGTGCCTGAAGGCATTTAGCAAAATTCACTAAAGTGCATACTACAGAATTTTATCTGGGTTTCAAGTTTCTCCACTTTGCGACCAAAAGAACAGTAATAGGTGGTGGGAGAGAGCAGGTGTGAAAGATAAACCATTGGCAACTATGACAAGGCCAGGACCAGGACCGAGACCAACCTAGACTTGGGACGGCTGAGTTCCAAGGGAGGGACAAGGATGTGTGCTGGGAAGGATGCAAGGCCCTCCTGGGCCCTAAGGCCTTGCTGGGCCCTGAGTCCTTCCTCCAGCTGGATAAAACCCCGGCCCGGCCCTCCCGCGGAGGGACTCCCGGCGCCGCACCAAGATGGCGCGCAGCATCAAAGCAGTTCTCTTCGCCAGCCAGGGCCGGAAAGCGCCCAGGGGCGGGGGGCGTGGCCTCGAGAGATGCTGCCAAGCTCCGCCTCTCGGGGCGGGGCCACGGGTGCTCTTGAGGGGGGAGCGGGCGGGGCCTCGAGGCTGGGCGCTCCCGCGGCGGAGGCTGCAGCTACCTCGGCGGCGGCTTTGCTCCCTTGGACGGGTCCAGCTCCCCGGATCCGGGGCGGCTCCCTGCTGTCTCCCAGCCGCGCCACCCGGCCTTCGGTGATTGCTGGCAGGTGAGCGCCCAGAGTCCGGGTTGGGGGAAGGATGCCTCTTCTTTCCACTTCCAGCTCTCCCCGCAGTTTGGGGAGGGGTCTCTGTCTAGAGCGCCGCAGTAAACAGCTCCCTTTCACTCCGGATGTATGCTCTTTTGCAGGCATTGATTCTGCTCCCTCCGCCACCTCTCACCGGCCCTGTGCCCTTGGATGCGATCGGGGAGGGGGGGGGGGGCGATGCCCGGTTTGCCGGGAGGGTGAGGAGTTCGCCCTCAGCATCATCAGCTTCGGGGAAGGGGGACTGAGTTGGCGAGTCTCCCGGTGGGAAGTGGGCGGATTGCGCCCCCATTTCCTCTCCAGGAGAGTCTGAGAAAACGCACCTCTCAGCTTCTGAGCCAGCTTTGCTTTGGGCACGTTAGGGGTTAAGGCATTCGCACTTCCCGGAGAGTCTTATTAATCCTTCCTGCCTCTCTCACAACACCCCCTTCTTACTATCGCTAGTTCCCCATTTCTTGAACTGCCAGTCTCGGGCTGTGCCAGGGGTGCCCCCATCTCTGCAGTGCCAGGGCGTGGGTGGAAGGAGTGGCCAACCCGTGGCCTGGTGGGAGTGGGGATGGGCCACAAGAGGGAAAAGGGGCTGCAGTAGAGAGTCCTGAACTGCAAGCGTGGGAGTGGGAGTTGACTTTCAGCCACCCAGTAGGGATGGTTTCCAGCACAGATCCTGCAGGTTTTGATGGTGGGTGGCAAGAGAAAGGTCGCTTTGCAATTTGGAAATGTGGTGTGGGTGGATTTCTTTGAGAAGGAGGAGGGATCCAAGTCAAGGTGCCACTCGATGCTGATGTCACCTTTGAGACAAGGTGTGCTGGTAGTAGCCATTAGAGGGTAGGAGAGTTGGGGCTGCCCTTACCCTGTACTGCGTGGGGAGAGCAGGTGGTTGAAGATCAGACTCTGCTTAGCCTGGAGATCTCCACCTGGTGTGAGTTTAAGACCCCCCTCCAGGAGTCAGGACTGGCGCTTCCCTTAGTCCTTTCCAGGGTTGCTGGCACCTGTACCTAGAACTTCATTTGTCATCCAGCAAACATTTATTGGGCACCTCCTATATGCCAGACACTGTATGCTAGGTGCTGGGTTTTCCAAAGGCAATTAAGGGACATGGAGCAGCTGAAAGTTATGTATAGTAGGCACTCTGTGACGTTTGTCCCCTTCACACACGTGCGTGTGCACACACAATTTGTTACATTGCTGTTGAATTGGAAGAAGAAAGAGCCCTGTCTATATGCTTTCAAACAGTTATCTGAACTGGATTCCAAACCCCACCCCAACCCCAACACCACACTATTAACTGTCCAGGTAGTCCCAGGGGAGCTGCCTCCGCAAAAAGGACAGTTGGAATGATTTCCCTTGGTTATTTTCTAGGACTTTGCCTTGAGGCTTGAGGAGCCTGCTTGGGCTAAATTGTATCTCAAAATAACGAGATGATGAAAAGCACAATGGTTTTGGGGGCCAAGAATACACTAGACAGTACAGAGGGAGATGCTGCCTCTGGAAGATGGAAGAGTATGGCAGAGGGGTGTGGATGGGAAATTTGTGTCTGGGTGTGTGCTACTGAATGCTGGAGTGTAAGAGGTCTGGCAGCTGTGTGGTAAGGAGGCTGCCAGGCTCCTGGGTGCCCTCTCTGAGCTGATGGCTGACATCTTAGAGTTGGAAAGAGTTGTCAGGAATTGTTTCTGAGCCCTATTGGAGCCTCTGAGGATAGCAGGGCTAAAGCTAGGGAACAGGATGAGTGATGAAGGCTCAGCAGAACCAGGGAACTGGGTGCCAAAGGGGCTAAGATATGGGGGAGCTGGCTGAGGCCTTTTAATGCCAAGGAGCCTCTCTCCTGGAGTTTTAGGCCCTCATGTGTTGGATGATGGGTTGCTAAAGAAACAAGGGGTGGTGCCTGAGTGGTATGGAATCGTGTTTGTTGAGTGTCTGAATGGAGAGGGGGAGTTGGTGAGGAGGAGGGAGGGTGGAGGGTATGAAACAGCCCAGAGTCAGGGTCCTTTGTAGGGAACTGGGAGAAATGTGAGGGAAGGGAGTGGGGTTAGAAGGAGGGGCGAGTGTGTATTGCAGCCACATGAAGTCACCATCTGTCCCTCCTCTGGCCTGCTAGCTCACTGACCTATAATTAGCTCTGGAGGGCATGTGGTGCTGGCTCGCAGAACGGTGGCACTTTGGGTGACCAGTGGAGTAAAGCATGCTTGGAGGGGCCATGGTACTCAGCGTACGCTGGGGTATGCTTCTAGGGGACCCCCAGAATTGGCTGTACTGGAAGGAGCCTGAGGGAACGGAGAATGTCAAGGGGCAGGGATAGTGGGGGAAATAGTAGTAGAGGGAGGCGTTTATCATCTAAGATCGTTTGAAACTCCAGGGCCCAGCAGTGCCTGCGGACTCCCCTCATCTCCTTGTCCCCAAAGAAGAAGCAGGATTCCTGCCCCACTCATTGCTCTGCAGTCCCCGAGCCTCCCTCCAGTGTCCTCTCATCCCCTAGGTGAAATCAGCTCTGGCACGGAACAGTTTCCTGCTTTTCAGTCAGGGGCTCAGAGGTCTTGGCTGTGCAGGCTTCGTTCTGAGAGAGGGAGGAGAAACTGCCACCGACTAATTCAAGTAGTCATATTCCCGGGGTGCGCAGCATTGGCCCCAGGCCACGCTAGAGAGTGGGTATTTGGCCACACGCTCCTCCATAATACTGCTCTTCAGCGATTGTGGGTGTCTTTGTTCTCTCAAGTAGGCTGTGAACTTCTGGAGGGCTGAGTTTGTATCTTACATGTCTTTTGTATCTATAACAATTCCTAGCTCAGATCCATAGAAATCACTGGATCCATAGAAATCTCTCAATAAGTAACTGTTGGATTGACTTGAGGAGGTCTTCTGCTGGTCCCTTGGGTTCCATGAAGCAGGGCCTCCTTGCAACCAGAAATATTTAACCAAGAGCAGAGAAGCCTCTGGGGGCCCAGTGCAATGGTTTTGCGTCTCAGTAGGGGAATCAGGTTCTATAGGTAGTACCTAAGGTGAAAATCTTTTAAACCTCCCATAAAGTATGGTATATAGGCTTAGGTTTATAACTGGAACAATAATATTAATGTATAACCATATCATGCATGAAAAGCATTATATATTAGTTATATAAATATTGAATGTATACATTATTGTATAGTGATTTTAAAAGAGTACATATGCAAAATATAATTTTGAAGTTAATGTCAAATGAGTAGCTGGTTTTCATTTAGAGGCCTTTACTGCTTATTTTGCTCAGCCAGCAGAATTGAAATCTCATTAATGCATATCTGATGTGACTTCAGGACTATTGTCTTCAGATAGATAACTGTCATTTCAAAGGGGAGATTGGTTTTGGTTCAATTTAAGGAGAAGCTTCCTTAAAACAATGGAAAGGGCTTCCTCCCTTAGTAATGAGTTCCTTGTTCCTGAAGGATAATCAAGCACAGACTGAGCTGTCAGGGATGTTATGGAGGGAACTCCCTTACAGGGTGGGAGGTGACCAGCAGGACCTCAGACAATCCTCCCCACTAGGAATCTGCAATTCCAGGTGAGGCGGGGCATGTGTGGGGAGGAAGTCTGGATGCAGAGGTGCTTCACAGCTGCTCAGGAGAGGGTTGTCCTCTGTGTGGCTGAGAGGAGAGCTGCTGTGCAACGGGACCAGGTCAGGGCTGGGCCTGGGTTTTCTGTGAGGCGTGGACATGTGGGAGCTCCAGGGCCTGGCCCCAGCCCTCTCTCATGGACATGGACACTGGGGACTGGGGTAAGTAGAAAGGTGGGTTGGGTCCAATTCCTTGACTTCAGTTCACACTAGGCCAGTTGTGGAATGTCTAAAATTTGTTGTCCCTTGAGGGCAGAACTCCTGGGACAAGCGGAGTTTTCTTTCTTTAGTTGTCATCCTCATCTATCTCTCTTCTCCCTCGCACACATTTCTCACCCAGGCTCAAGACCGTACATGCACTTGTACTCTTCCGTGACTGGTGATACACTTGCATGATCACATACACACACAAGCTTCTGTGACCTCTCCACCTGCTTACACGACCACACATGATTTCATGACTCTAGGATGCGTGTGCTTATATGACCACGCACACTCACTCTTATGACTGTGCACACCACACACATTCTCATGACCACAGATAGGGGCACGATCCCCAACCCAGGCTCATGACCACACACATTCACACCCACTCTCGTGACACCCACCTGTTCTCTCATGCACACGCTGTCCCGACCCCATTCTCATGACCATCCTCTGACACAGGCATCCTCTCTCTCACACTCTCTTTCATGACCACACATATATACCATGCATTCTCAATATCACCCCCTTACACACACAACTGTAGGAAAACACGCGAATCCCCCCCACATTCTCTTTCATACTTACCCCCCCACACACACACCATAACACCTTCATCACCACTACCTGCACACACTTTTTTATGCAGTCTATATTTCTCTGGGAAATTCTGTGGACTTTGGATATTTCACACCCAACCCACAGTACTTCCCTCTTGTGTTCTTGATCCCCCCCTGGCCAGTCCTGTGCCTTCTAGGGGGCAGCTCCCTAATCTGAGGGGCTGATCTACTACTAATGGAGTGTCTTCTGAGCCCCCCTGTTTTTAAAGCACCAGAGGCTCCTGTTTAATATTTGTTCTACACAGACTCAAGTTTTGAAAATTCTCCAAATATACCACATTTCTTACTTTGTTTCTTTTTTTATGGGTGTTAACATTATTTGAGGACATGTGTAAATGTTAATCAATGACTGATTAGCAGGAGATGGCTAGAGTAATTGCTTAATGAAGTAATTTCAGCAAAAGCTGTGGTCTGTTTTCAGTGTGTGTAGTCTTGCATCTTGGTGTAAGTAAATATATGATCTCCACTAGCTACTAGGAACAGGGAAAATAACTGAGGGGCTCATTGCTCCACTGGAACCTTTCTGGTTTCTTGCCTTGTTACACTGATGTATGTTTATTTTAGCAGATGTCTTTTGTACCCAATACCTTAAACCAGGGATTTTCTAACTTCTTTTTAGACTCAGAACTCTTTTATACAAATGAAACCATAACCAGCTGTCCAGTAACACTGGCTGATTTGGAGTTGATGAAATTAAAGTAAGAAAAGGGAGTCAGAGTCTTTTGCACTTGGTTTACCTTTTTTCTCCCCAGGCTGCCCCTAAAGGTACTCTGTCCTAAAGTCCAGTTTGCAAATCCCTGCCTCAGTTAAAGGGGAGGTTGAGATGGCTGTAATTTTGGGTATTTTAGAAGAAGAACTATTTTGGGGAGCATAGAGGCTTGTAGTCCTCCTTTCCCCACCAGCCTATGGCATTAGTCCTTCAGGGACGGTGACAGTGAGGGTGACCGTATGGCCAGGCGTGCCCAGGACAGCCCTGGTTTACACCTGCATCTGCCTGTAACTAGGGGTGCCTCCATTCACGCTTGGAGGAGTCCTGCTTTGGGGGTAGGTTGTGTGCCCACTCAAATGATGGGCTGTGTCTTGGGAGGGTTGACCCGGGCCTTCCTGCTGGGGAGCAGCTGGAGGGATGGGCTCCCAGGCCTGGTCGACAAACAGCTGCCTCCTCCCATGGCCGCCCGAATGTGCCTGGTGTCAGGAGGTTGAGTGCCTGGGCCCACAGCTGGTGACAGATAACCTGGGCTAGTGTCGCTTTTTTTTTTTTTAAGATTTATTTTTTATTTATTTCTCTCCCCTTCTCCTCCCCCCACCCCAGTTGTCTGCTCTCTGTGTCCATTCACCGTGTGTTCTTCTGTGTCCGCTCGTATTCTTGTCAGCAGCACTGAGAATCTGTGTCTCTTTTTGTTGCATCTTCTTGCTGCGTCAGCTCTCCATGTGTGCAGTGCCAGTCCCGGGCAGGCTGCGCTTTTCTCCTGCTGGGCGGCTCTCCTTACAGGGTGCACTCCTTGTGCGTGGGGCTCCCCTACGTGGGGGACACCCCTGCATGGCACGGCACTCCTTGTGTGCATCAGCATTGCACGTGGGCCAGCTCCACATGGGTCAGGAGGCCCTGGGTTTGAACCGTGGACCTCCCATGTGGTAGGCGGACGCTCTATCAGTTGAGCCAAATCCGCTTCCCTTGTGTAGCATTATATCTCTCAAAACAGTTTCACGTCTGTTCTCTCCTTTGACCCTTGGGACCATCCATGAGGTCAGTAGAACATATGATGTGGTATGACCCCTATTTTCCAGATTTGGGAACCTGTTTTAGGGGACCCAGTAGCTGGAGGCTTTTGAAGGGACGTGTGGCCTGGAGTGAGAAACTGCAAGTAGAGGTTTTCCAAGAGTCTTTTCTCTGGTTAGGGTTTCCTGTAGCCACAATGGATTTTTTTTTTCTTTTTTCTTTTTCTGTCTTTATTCATTTTTTAAATATTACATTAAAAAAATATGAGGTCCCCATATACCCCCCATCCCCCTCACCCCACTACTCCCTCCATAGCAACATTCTCCTCCATCATCATGAGACATTCATTGCATTTGGTGAATACATCTCTGAGCATCGCTGCACCTCATGGTCAATGGTCCACATCAGAGCCCACACTCTCCCACGTTCCATCCAGTGGGCCATGGGAGGACATTCAATGTCCAGTAATTGTCCCTGCAGCACCACCCAGGACAACTCCAAGTCCCGAAAACGCCTCCACATCTCATCTCTTCCTCCCATTCCCCACACCCAGCAGCCGTCATGGCCACCCTTTCCACACCAATGCCACATTTTCTTCGATTACTAATCACAATAGTTCATGAGTAGAATATCAGTAAGTCCACTCTAATCCATATTCTATTCCTCCATCCTGTGGACCTTGGATTGCTTGTGTCCATTCCACATCTATGTCAAGAAGGGGCTTAGATTCCACATGGATGCTGGGTACAATCCTCCTGCTTTCAGTTGTAGGCACTCTTGGCTCCATGGTGTGGTACTTGACCTTCTTCACCTCCATGTTAGCTGAGTGGGGTAAGCCCAGTAACCCAGAGTGTAGGAGCTGAAGTCTGTTGAGGCTCAGGGCCTGGCTATCATATGTTCAGTCCAGAGATTCAGATCCCCTGGGTATATATTAAACCCCAGCACCAACTACAGTTCTGGTAAAGTAACAGGAAAGGCTTGTGAAAAGAGATCACATCTGAGTCCAGTTCCATCACACAGAAACACCAACTCCAAAGAAGGGCCCACTGACATGGCACTGAGCTCCATCTGCCATGACCATAGAACCTGTGGGTCTCTGTAGCTCTCAGAAGAACCAATACCTGGGGTTGTATCTACTTTTATCACAATGGATTTTTACTTTTCTTACTATACTTAGAGTGGGCCCAGCCTTGAGGTGCTTAGGGAACTCAGAGGACTGGGGCTCAGAGAGATTATCTTTCCAGAGTTGCACAAGAAGTCAGTGGAGGAGCCAGCGTTCGTACACATCAGCCTGCTCCAGAGCCTGCCTTTCAGGATAGGAGTTGCCCCTGTCTTTTTCTTTAAAGGCTTTCAATTTCAGAGAACAAGGAAAATGAACCTGTTCCCGGGCCTTTAGCCAGTTTTTCCCGTTTTGGGGTTCCCCTTCAGTAAAGCCGATTGGGGATGGACCTCCCAGAAACTACACCAGCCAAACACTCAGTGCCATGTGTGCTAGGACCCTGTGTGAGAGGGTTGGGGCATCCAAAGACGCACAGGATAGGATTCTTACTCTCGAGCCATGAGAGGGGATAATGGAAAGGAAGGTAAGTTCCATGAAGAGCGGCAAAAGTAAAGGGCCGTGTTGGGTCAGTGGAGGGGCAAATCTCACCTGCTACAGAGGGGGATCCGAAAGGCTTTGTGGAGGAAGTGGTGTTTGAGATGAACTTAGAAGGGATCAGAAATCCATTAAACCCATATGGAAAGGGAGACGAGAGGCAGACCAGACCAGGTGCTAGAAGGCCATTAGCAGCAGAGGGGGCATGGGGCGTGGCAGTGAACTGGGCTAGGGAGTGACCAGGGAGGAGGCTGCATTGGACTTTTGGAAGAGAGGATGAGTGAGGCAAGGTTTCTTGGGGTGGGGAGCTGGGCAGGGAGAGGGATGGGAGAGATGGAGCAGCTTCTGGGTCAGAGGGAAGGAGAGGTAGCCTGGGGGTGGGACAGCTGGACTTCAGTTCCTTTGGGGGGAATCGCATCTGAAACCCACAGAATGGGAAGACTGGGGGCTGCGGAGGCTGGCTGGTTCTGCACTTCCCATGGGACGGTGACCCAGTGCAGGGAACTCAGGTCACTGCTTACAACTTGGTGTGGAGCCAGGTAGGAGCTGGGGGAGGATATGTGGGTGGGAGCAGTGGAGGGCAGAGGCAAACTGTCCCCAGGCCACCGTCACCTGCATGAGGGCAAGGAAGGCAGGCTCCAGTTTCCTGGAGGAGGCAGGATGCCCAGGAGAGGCGCGATCTCTTTTCCTCTCTCCCCTGCCCCTCTTTGTGATCAGACAGACTGGGATTCAATCCCAGTTCTGCCTCTTCGCAGGTGATAGACTTGGAGGCATGACCTTGAGCCCCAGCTCTTGTGTCTGTAAAATGGGAAGAACAAAATCTACCTTTGAAGACTGTGAGGATTATGTTAATCTATGTCAACTGACATTACAGTGCCCAGCCCAGGGTCAAGATTGAATAAATCCCAGGTGCTCTCATAATCAAGACAATTTTCCTGGATGCCATCCCCACCCCATTTCCTGAAGCTTGTCCCTTTCCTCCGGGTGAACCGTGCATGCCCTTCCTCTCCTGCCTCTTAGCTCTGCGGCTCCCTCTGTGTCCTGCTCACGGCCCCTCAGGCTTGAGCGCAGCCCCCAGCAGCTTTGCCCTGGCCGGTCCAGCTCCCGCGGCGAGGCCTGCCATCTGGTACGGCAGGAGGGAGCCAGGAAAGCAGCCCCTAGTGCCCATCCCTCATGTGTGTTAGGAGAAGCTGGGGGTGACTTTGGGGAAGCCAGAAATGCCTCAGATTTTGCCTCCTATGTGTTTATAAAGCCCAGAGACCCACTTTTCATCTGACCCCTCCCTCCTCGCACACACGCTCACACCCACTCACTCTCAAGCCCTCTTCCTCTGTTTCACAGCCTGCCCACACACCTCTCTGGCAAAGCCCCTTGCAATGCTTGCTTTGGGTGCTGGCGGTTTTGCCTCTGAATCCAGACCCGTGAGTTTTACTTCAAAACTGTGCAGGAGTTGAGGAGGCTTCTGTTAGGCTGAGATGATAATTGCGCTATTTAAAGACAGCCCTGGAGCCAGAAGGAGCCAGGTGTCCCAACGTGCTATCCTAGAGCTCCCTTCTGCTCCCGCTGCTTATGCAGTGGTGGTGGGGGAAGGGCAGAGCAGGAGGTCTGGCCAGTCCTGTAGGGGCATTTGCTTGGCATCTTCTCTGAGCCCACCTTCAGCCTGCTCTGTGTGATGCCATTTGGCCAGGGGAAGTGGAGATGCTACCTGGCACCTGGCTTGGAAGGGCTGGTGGCACAAGCCAGCTTCCCAACTGCTGGAATTACTGGGAGGATTTGGGGAGGCCAAGTTGTACCAAACAGCCAGCACCTCAGGACCCTCTTGGCTTGCCCAGGAATTTCCCCAGCCTCCTTCCTATAAAGAACTTCCCAAACCCAGTGCCTTTGCCCAGCACTGGGTAATTCATACTCTCCTGCAATTATAAGGTGCTTTCGACTTTCCAAAGCTCTGCCCATCCATCATCTTAACTCTCGAAGTTGGGCAAATCAAGGTTCGTAGATTCCATCTTACAGAAGTGGCAACAGAAGCCTGAGTAGGTGGTGACAAGTCCATGATCATTCAGCTGGTCTATGGCAGAACTGCAGCTAGGTCTCCTAGTTCAGCTCTGGGTTCTGTCCTGTACACCACACTGGGGGCCACCTGGGATGCTTCCTGGCCGAGGGCATTCCCAGGAACCTGAGCTCCTGAGCATCCTCTTTTCTGAAGGACAGCCTCTGCCACGAGGGGCCCTTTCCCTAGCTTGGCCTTTTCTTCTGGTTTCTCATTTCTTCTTGGAGTGGGTGGGAGGGTGGAGGGGGTGGGTGGCGAGAGGAGGCAGACATGGCTAATGATGAGCTTGGAGAGGTCTGCTGGGGCCTTGGGAGCCTTTCAACTATAACGGGAGGTGAAGAGCTTACGGCCTGGAGCATCCGGGGCGAAGGGGCTGAGTGTGGTGTGGGGGGGAATCAGGAATTGCCATGATGCCCGCGTCAGGGAGGTGGCAGCTCTAGCAAGTCTGGGGTAGCAGCCCTTCCCCTGTGCTCCAGCTGCTCTCTGGGGCAGGGAGGTGAGCGTGGGCTGCCCTGGCAGCAACAGTGTTGGGGAGGGGGTGCAGGCAAGGGTGCTACTTTTCACCTCTGTAACCTCTTGAGACCTTGCCCTCCACCTGTGGCTCCTCAGTTTGGGAAAAGGATCCCCTTGGCCAGAGATTATGGCCACTTTCTGTGTCTGAGAACTGAATATGTCCTCAGTCTCCACAATCCTAGGTCAATTTAAGTGTGTGTCCATGTGTGTGTGTACATGCCTGCACACCTCCTTGAACTACTGGGCCCCTCTGGGAATGGTTGTGGGTGTGAGCACCCATTCCTTCCCAGCATCCCTCTTACTCCCTACCCCCCACCCCAGGTCACCAGCACCATCACAGAGGGCGTCGGGAGGTGGGGATGAGTGGGTTCAGCCCTGCCACAGACTAGGGGCTGTCCAGTGTCTGACCTCTCACACTGGGTCCCAATGCCCCTTGTCCACCCTGACCCTCCTAGCCTGAGAGACAACTGCCCCCATGCCTTTTACATGGGGGGTGCTGGGAAGGATGGAAAGTACCATTTATGGAGCATCTGCAGTGCGTCCATCGCTCTGCTGGGCGCTTCACATTCTATCTCTTATGTCGTGGGAGCTCTGAAGACAGCTCCTTCTGAAAACCAATGAAGGTTGTGACCTTTCAACAGTGGGTGGAGAGAGATACCCAGCTGGACGCTGCCATCATCAGTGTACCTTCCTGTGTTCTGACCACTGAGCTTCCGTGTGCCAAGTTCAAGGCATCATTGGGATAACTGCCCTAGGTGGTGGCTTTTGGCAGTGCCAGCAGTGAATAATTAGAGGGAGGGAACAGATTCCCAGCCATGAGCAGGTAGCCCCCCCTCAGCCCTGCCCTAGGAGAGGAGCACCCCGTCCCACGTCAGCCCTGGGGTCCTTTCCATCATGCAGCCCTTGCTCCAACCCATAGGTGACAGGCTATGAATTCAGAATGGAAGCCTGCTGCCTGCCAGGCCTGAGTGCCCTACTCCTTGGCAGGATTCAGAAATGGGGAATGAGTTGAGCCAGGGCCTCCTCCCTGAATTATGGGCATCACGGTGGGTCAGGGCTCCCTGCCTGCCCCAGTGCCCAGCCTGTGCCTCTCCAAGGGGCCATGTCGTGCCAGTGTTCTCTACCCCTGTTTCCTATGACCCCAGGAGTCCAGCCTGGGGTCCAGGAGGGACTTACACCTACTACGAGTCCTTTCGCCCCTTCTGCACTTGCCTCAGAGTGAGGGTGGGGCGGAGGGCTGTGGGGGAGGGGCCAGGGACTCTATTCCCTTCACTCCCACCCTCCCATACCCAGGTCTCAGGACTCTGGGCATCCTGCCGGCTGCTCCCCTAACGCTGACTGAATCATTTCTATATTTGGCCAGCGAGCCACGTGGGTGGGGGAACCACTGCGGCTGCACTTCTGACAGCTGCGGGGGGTGGGGGGCGGGGTGGGGCGGGAGGAGCAGGGGCCGCGGGCGGCAGAGGCTCCGGCTGTAGGCATGTGTGTTCCTCGGGAGAACAGAGGAAGGCGCCATCTGCGTGAGTAAGCCTGGAGCAGGGGCTGCGCAACGCCTCGCTCCCCGGCCCGCGCACTCCGTGCCCGGTGCCTTCCTCCTCACATCCCGGCGGCGCCCCGCCTCTCCTGGGTATCCTTTCTCCATGAGGCTGGTCCTCACAGCAGTCTCTTCTCCCACAGACCTGCCCAGACTCGACGCTCTGCCCTCCAGAAACGATGAGTGCCGGGGGACCCAGCGGGGACTCTGGCAGGCTCCAGGGCGCAGTCTGAGAGAACGCGCTCCTTCCAGCCCCCGCCTCCCTGCCTGTCATGGCCACACTCGGCTGCTGCCCGCTTGTCTGGGGACTCAGGGCACCCAGCCCCAGTCCTGAGGGGCTGAGCCAGGCCTTTTGGCTCCAGTCTACAGCCCTTCAGGCACCAGTCTCCTTTCAGAGGAAGAGCAACTGATGCCATGGGAGAACCCCTGCCCAGCTGTCCTCCCACCTGGCACTGTCCCCTCTGAGACCCAGGCACTGGGTGCCTCTGGAGGTGCCAACTCTGTGAGCCCCTCCCCCGTCCCCTGACGCCGAGAAGGTTCTGCCCATCCCCAACCATGTGTGAGGTGATGCCCACAATCAATGAGGGGGACCCCCTGGGGCCCCCCCACGGCGCCGATGGCGACGCCAACTTTGAGCAGCTGATGGTGAATATGCTGGATGAGCGGGAGAAGCTGCTGGAGTCCCTCCGCGAGAGTCAGGAGACCCTGGCCGCCACGCAGAGCCGCCTCCAGGATGCCCTGCATGAGCGGGACCAGCTCCAGCGCCACCTTAACTCCGCCCTCCCCCAGGTAAGCCCTAATGCCCCGCACCTCCCTCATCCCCTTCTTCCCCAGCCCTGGCTGAGTCCAGCATCCTCTGGGCCCTCAGCTAATCTGCATCAATTTACATACCAGCAATTGGGATCCATGAGGCGTTTACTACTCTTTATCTCCCTAAGTAAACCCTTTCCCTGTCACTCCCAAGCACCTCAGCCTGGAATTGGCCCCGTGTAGAGAGGAATGTTCACTAGGAAGAAAACCCAGCCAGAGTTGCCAGCTGCAGTGAGCCCAGGCAGCCAGCAGGTGGCACCCTAGACTGGAAAGAAACCTCAGCCCTGGCTGCTCCTTACCAGAGTAAGGCCCTACGGGTTGAAGAATCATAGAAAAGTGGAGGTGGGGTAGCTTTCGAGATCCCTAGACTAGCTCCATTACTACACAGATGGAAAAAAACAAGAGAAGTCACATAGCAAATTCTAGGCAGAGCTGAGTCTTGACACCCATCTCCTGCTCAAGAACCTACCACTAGCAGTAGGATGGCTACCATTTATTGCATTCTGCCTGTGGATTACCTCACTAAATTCTCTCAACAGCTATGAAACTGATACTATTATCACCATCAGCTCAAGTTTACAAACAATGAAGTTGAAGCTTGGAGCGATCAGTGAAGTGGTCAAGACCACTCAGCTAGTGGCAGAGGGAGGTGTGGGACCCCAGCTCTGCGCCTCCAGAGCAGTGTCTCACTGCTCCACTGTACTTTCTAACTCTGCCACATTGGCCGGAGCACTCTCTGTTTCTTACTTTTCAGCCAGTTGGTAGAGATTCTAGGGGAGATGCATGCTGGGAGGACAGAGAAGCGAGCAGACACAGAGAAGGGCTCCTGGGCCTGCTGCATCAGAGAAGGTGTGGACTCGTCCCAGGAGCCAGGCCCCAGGAGGGTCTGCCGGTCTGCAGCCACAGTGAGCACAGTGACTGCCTGAACGTGCTGCCTGCCCCTCTGCCTCCTTCCCAGGAGAGAAACAGTATGGAAAACCAGGCCCCGGCCACGTTGTGTGGCTCACCCTGAATCATGGGCACGGCAGACGGGGCTGCCGGCATGGGGGAGACAGCTCGACTCAGCCCTAGGCCCTTTCCCCTCTGCAGGAAGAAGAGCCAGGGCTGGGCCTGGGTGCATGAGTTTCCTGGGCAGGGCTTGGAAGCCATGGAGCAGAGCCTTGTGATGCTTTCACAATAAGCACGAGGGTCCCTGGTGAAGATTTGGGGTGGGAGGATGCATCCTTCCTGCCTCCCTAAGCACAAGGCCCTGAACTAGCCAGCGCCCAGTCAGGGAGCTCAGGCTAGAAAGGAGAGGAACAGGAACCCAGAGGACTAGAAGACAGTGTACAGGATGATAAGAGAGGCCCCAAAGGGTTTATCACCACCAGTGATAAAAATAGCTGCCTTTGATGGACTTGCGCTAAGCACTGTCTGTAAACTGACTCCTTTAATCCTCATAGCAGTACTGGAAGTAGGACTGTTACCTGTTTCACAGATTAGAGAACTGAGGTTCGTAAGGTTAAGGCAATTGCCCAAGGTCACACGGCTAAGGAGGGCTGGGCCTGGAGCCTGTCCTCCCTAGATGCTTCGTGAGGGCAGGGCTTAGGTCTTTCACAGGGCTGCACACATAGTTGGCACTCCCAAATGCTTGTGGCTGAATGATAGACTCCTGACCCAGTGCTCCCAACCCCTGGGAAGGCCCCAAGGAGGCCACTGCCTCGGACCTGTTTTCATCAGGTGTTGCTTGAGGGTTGGGCCTCTCTGGGGAGAGGGAGCCCTTTGAACAAAGGGGTGCTGATAGGAAGGCTTACTGGCACTGGGAAACAGCAGGTGACCCGGCTGGCTGGACTGCAGGGTGGGTGGGAAGGAACCGGCACAGGGAAGTCTGAAAAGATAGGCTTGGGGCCTTAAAAACCAGGATAAGAAGTTTGTCTTTAATTTCATAGCCTCCATGGCACTTTGGGAGATGGTGCTGGCAGCAGTGTGTCGGGTGGGCTAGAGTGGGTGGAGGTGCGGGGCGCCTCGGGCAGGGAGACCAGGCCAGCCACTGAGCTCGAGGCAGGTCCTCGGTGGCGGTGTCCTGGCATGGGGCTGGGGGTTCCATCGAGCCCTGTCTCTGGGGGTGTGCGTGTGTGCGTGTGTGAGCTGGCGGGTAAAGCAGCAGGGGGTGTGACCACGTTCGGCCACGACCTTGGTGGGCAGGCAGGAATCAAGGAGCAGGGTCAGAGGTCAGCGGCTTCTCAGGCTGCCCCCTGCCCAGAGCCCTCCTAGCTCCCTTCTGCATGGTTTGGAGTGCTAAAAGGGGATGACATCAGGAATTCTTCCTCGGGCTGAGTCCTTGGTATGCGAGCCAGGACTGGAACCTCTGTTCTGTCACTCTCAGACCTGCAGCGTCCAGGCGTTAGGGCCACTCATCTGAAAACCTTTTGGAAGGAGGTGGTGTTTAATTAGAGAAGTAAGTTATGATGGGCCTGGGACAGTGGGGGCCAGCCTGGGCAGGGCTGACGGAGGAGTGTGGGCTGAAAAGGTCTTGGAAGGTGTCAGGGCCTGACGATGTGGGCCTGGGTCCCCCTTGCAGGGCCGCTTTGTGGGCATTGGTACACTAGGGTGGGTGCCTTGGCCTCTGTGCAGGACACACCCTGTCCTGATGGAGCCATGTGGCTGACTGGGTCCCTCTGCCTGTGACTGGCTAACACTTGGTTCACCATCTCCGCATCCCTGCATCCCCCCTGCAGCTTGCAGAGCTGGTGGGAGAGAACGAGCTCTCTGGGGCAGTCACTCAGAGGCTATCTTCCTAGCGCCCTATACTTCTCTCTCTAATCAGCATCAATTTCTACTTAGACCTTACTACCCCAAACCAGGAGAGGAGATTCCCTCCATCAATTTCTGAGGGGAAATTCATTGAATTGCTGGAAAAACAGAAATATAAAGTGGGAGGTGGATGTCATCAGGTCACACTAGTGGCTGGAGCGACTTCCCCACCCCTGTGTCCCACCCTATTGCCTGTCCCTGCATCCCTGACACATACTTGGGATGCTTGGGGGTGTGGGCCCCTCTGGGGTTGACCCTGCTGGCCCAGGCTTACTGTCTGGCCACATGGGTGGGGAGGGGTTGCTCTGGGGGCAGGCAGTAGAAGCAAGGGAAGGGGAAAGGACCCCACCCTGACTTGCGCATGCCCAGTCCTCTTTAGGGGGTGAATCCCCAAGCACTGAGGGACCTTGGGGATTTTCAGGAATTTGCCACCCTAACCCGGGAGCTGAGCATGTGTCGGGAGCAGCTTCTGGAACGGGAGGAAGAGATATCAGAGCTGAAAGCAGAACGGAACAACACGAGGGTAAGTGGAGGTGGTGTGCCAGGGGTGGGGACCTGGGGGGATGTCACTGTGAACGCCCTGACCAAGGGAGCAGGTGTGGCCAGGGCCAGAGACACGGCTCCAGCCCCTCCTCAGCCCGTCCTGCCTTACATCCAGGGCGGTAGTCAAGTTATTTAACCACCAGTGCTGGGCTTGTCACCTCAGTTGCTGTCTGGCGGCTGCCCTGGAGGAGAGGCCGGGGCCGCTGGCCTGGGGTGGGCAGTCCATTGGCGCAGCTGCTATTTACTAACCAGTGTGGAAGGATTTTACCATTTTAACAACGGGGCGGCTGGACTGGCCCGTGGTCTGTGGGCCCTGCACAGAGCCCCTGGGCATGTGCTCACAGCCCTCCCTCCCTGCCAGCTGCTTCTGGAACACCTAGAGTGCCTGGTGTCCCGGCACGAGCGGTCGCTGCGGATGACCGTGGTGAAGCGCCAGGCCCAGTCACCTTCGGGGGTCTCCAGCGAGGTGGAGGTGCTGAAGGCCCTCAAGTCGCTGTTCGAGCACCACAAGGCCCTGGATGAGAAGGTAGCCTGGGCTGCCAGCCTGCCTGTGCCTGGCCCGACCCCACCTGGCCAGGCTTCCCTGGAGCCTCCATGTGTCCCTTCTCTGAGCCTTCCACATCCCCCGATTAGGGAAAACTGCCTTCTGGCTTCAGAACTGGCTCCTGCCTACTGAAGGCCTCATTTCAAGGTCCTTCTACAAGGTTCGCTCCTGAAATCTGCCTCTTGGCATGCCCTTCTCTTTGCCTCTGCCCATGGTGGCAGAACAAGCCCGGGCCTCTCCAGCCCAAGCCCAGTGGGGTTCCCTTCCTCCCTCCCTCTCCCCTTCCCTCGGGCAGGTGCGAGAGCGGCTCCGGGCAGCACTGGAGCGAGTGACCACCTTGGAGGAGCAGCTAGCAGGTGCCCACCAGCAGGTAAGCTGCCTGTCCACCCTCCACCTGTAGGCTGCAGTGCCGGGAGCCCAGGCTGGGCTACCCCTTTGCCACTCTCTGTTCCTTATCCGATTTCTTCCAAATCTCTTGGCTGGAGACTGCTAGTCAAGGCTAGGCTGGGTGCCTCTGTCTGGGAGGTGGGGGGGTGGGACAGGCTTAGAACAGTCTGGAACCTGGAGGAGGTTCTCTTCTCTTTAACCTATTGCCCTGGGGGGATGTGCCCTACAGGTGTCTGCCCTGCAGCAGGGGGCAGGGGTTCGAGATGGAGTGGCAGAAGAGGAGGGGACCGTGGAGCTGGAAACAAAACGCCTGTGGAAGGTAGGACAGGGGGCAGTTGCAGAGCAGGGATGTGTACCCCCCAAGATAGGAGGGTGGGGGGCCCTGCCCTGCCTTCATTCAGTAGCATAGCTGATTTAATTAAATTTGGGGACTTCTCCAATATTCCCACTTCTCTTTCCTTCTTTCCTCCACCCGTCTTCAAAGAAATCTATAGATTTTTATTTTTGTGTCCAACACACTGCTAGGCACGTATTATGCTTGTCAACTTCAGTTGAATATTGAGTACCATTGATCTTGTGTGTCAACTTTAGGCAAGATTCCTTCTCTCTCTCATCCGGTTAATCATGCCTCTTTCTGGGTTACAAAAGACTGAGATAGCAGAGACTATTGTTTTTCAAGAGCTAAAAGGAGAGCAAGGGTGTGTGCCCATTGTCTGGAGTGAGCTGGGGGGGTGGGCAGGGGGGTAAAAGGAAGAGGGGTGTAGCTGCAGGTGTGACCTGCCCGGGGAGTGCTGTCTTTCCCCCCATTCCCTAGGGTGGGATAGGGGCGTGGGATGCCTTGGTCTGGTTGAGTGATGGGTGGCTTACTGTCCCTGGAGGATGATGCAAGCCGGGTAGAGGAGCTGCAGGAGCTCCTGGAGAAACAGAACTTTGAGTTGAGCCAGGCCCGGGAGCGACTGGTCACCCTGACAGCAACAGTGACAGAACTTGAGGAGGACCTGGGCACCGCCCGCCGGGACCTCATCAAGTCAGAGGAGCTGAGCAGCAAGCATCAGCGGGATCTCCGGGAGGTGAGCGAGGGCGGCTCTTAATGGCCGCATTTTGCCTGGTGCAGAGCGTTTGGTACTCAGGAGGACAACTGCTCGGCCGTCCTGGGTGCGTTGGGAAGGCGAGGCCGGGAATGGGGAATGCAAGAGTGAACACTTGGCGGGGTCCAGGGTAGGGAAGGGTGGTGGGAAAGATGGAACAAGGTCAGAAACTGGCAGGAAGGTGTGGAGAAGATCCAGCCAGGAGTTGGTGGGGAGGTATGGTGAGGATGGGGCGAGCAGAGGCTGGTGACCTTCTCTCTCATCCCCACCTCTCCCACCCAGGCTCTGGCCCAGAAGGAGGACATGGAGGAGCGGATCACCACCCTGGAGAAGCGCTACCTGGCTGCTCAGCGTGAGGCCACATCCATCCATGACCTTAATGATAAACTAGAGAATGAGCTGGCCAACAAGGAGTCTCTACACCGCCAGGTATCTCCTCCAGATGGTTTGGGAGTGTACATTGCATTTGACTCTGGAGGGTTCCTTGATCATGCCAGAACCTTCCCGTGGTGACCCAAATGCTCCTGGGGTCCTGTGGGTCACCTTGGAAAGGGGAAGCCACATCGCGGGTGAGTCAGGCATCTTGGTTGTCCCTTGCTGCTCCTGACCCGTCACCTGCTTGGTGCAGGCTGAGGCTGAGGCAAGGTGGTGGTGGTGGAGGCTTCACTGCTCCTTCCTGAACCACTTTCTCACCCCCACTTTCTCAGTGTGAGGAAAAGGCTCGACACCTACAGGAACTGCTGGAGGTGGCAGAGCAGAAGCTGCAGCAGACGATGCGCAAGGCAGAGACGCTGCCGGAGGTGGAGGCCGAGCTGGCCCAGAGAATCGCGGCTCTCACCAAGGCAAGTGGGCCAGGGGCCTGGGCACCCGCCTGCGTCCCCTGCTGCCTGAGCTCTTATGGAACCAGGCAGTGAGGGAAGAGGGTGGAAGGCACATTGGACTGGGAGCCAGGAAACCACTTACTGTGTGATGCTGGGAGCCGTACCGCCTCGTGCCTGTCAGGAAGAAAAATCCCACCCTCGTGGCCTGAAGGGACTGTGATGAAAACGTTAAGAAGGGGTATGAGAAGCAGAAGAGGCTATGCTGATGCCAAGTATTTCTATTATCATTTATACTGCTGCAGTTAAAATCCTTTTTGTTTAGGACTGGAGTGGAAAGATGAAATCTGAGAGGAGAGAGGATCAAAGTCTTTACATCCCCAAAGAGGGTGGGGGTGGAGTTTAGGCTGAACACATCCTTCTCTATCAAATTGCAGTGTTCTTTTTGTGTGATCTATGAATCTTTTTTTAAAAAGATAATAAAGTCTATTGCAGCTAAAAAAATATTGCACTGTTCTAGATCTAGAACACTGGTTGTTTGAAGGCTACAGCTTTATGATGAATAAAAAAAGTATACTTTTACCCAGTGGATAGTTAACTTTATGGAGGTATTTACGCTGATAACAAGGCTCGGGAAGAGTTAGGTAAATGCATGGATACAGACAGGCAGTGGGTTAATCAAGAGAATTTAGGAGGGAAACGGACTTGGCCCAGTGGTTAGGGCGTCCGTCTACCACACGGGAGGTCCGCGGTTCAAACCCCGGGCCTCCTTGACCCTGTGTGGAGCTGGCCCATCCGCAGTGCTGATGCACGCAAGGAGTGCCCCCCCATGCAGGGGTGTCCCCCGCGTAGGAGAGCCCCACGCGCAAGGAGTGTGCCCCATAAGGAGAGCCGCCCAGCGTGAAAGAAAAGTTCAGCCTGCCCAGGAATGGCACCGCACACACTTCCCGTGCCGCTGACGACAACAGAAGCGGACAAAGAAACAAGACACAGCAAAATAGACACAGAGAACAGACAACCAGGGGAGGCGGGGGGAAATAAATAAATAAATAAATCTTTAAAAAAAAAAGAGAGAGAATTTAGGAATGTTTGCAGCAGTTTGGAGTTTTTCAAGAGGACGTCACTGGGATCACTGTAGACCCCCCACCCCCACCCCAACCCATGAACAGTGTTTAATAAGCACAGGCCCCTGGAATCACTGCCTGGCCATTCTTTAGAAGACCCATGACCAAGTCTGATTCTGACCCTGACTGCCCCTGTGACCTTGAAAAAGTCACCCCTCCCGCATTGAGCCTCAGCATTCTTATCGCTGGGTGGATGGGGTTGGACTTGGTGGTCTCTAAGTGCTTTCCAGCCTCCAGGAGTGAAGGACTAGGTTTAAATTACAACAGGGGATGTTATGTGTGGGATGCTAAGCAGTTGGCTTTGATGTCTCCCAAAAACTGACCAGAGGGGATGGGCTGAAGTGATGAATACGTTCGAGTCATAGCAGGAGGGTGTTAAGGAAGGATTCCTGGCTGTAAGAGGTGAGATATTCTGGAAAACTTCATCAGTGGAGACAGTGCAAATACATGAAAGGAAAGGGAGCCCATTCTACCTGGGCTGGTTTAGTAACAGTAGTAGCCATGGATAACGTTAGCTGATGCTTATTGTGTTCCCAGTGCTCCCCGTGATTACCTCATTTAGTCTTTGCAATAATTCGATGGGCATAGGTGCGATTACTACCTGCATTTTGCAGTTGAGGAAACTAAGGCACTTGGAGGTTCAGTAACTTGCTCAGAATCACACAGCTGATAAGAGAGGGAGCCAGAATTTGAACCCAGGCAGTGTGGCTTGAGCCCAGGCTCGAGGAATAGAGGAAATTTATGGTAGTTCATGCTTTCAGGTGGAATTTTTTCTGGAAGTGGGGGTGGGGAGGACAACGGTTTCTTGAGCTGCCCGCTCTGCCGTGTTTTAAGGCTTAAGGAAGGAGGTGGGGGGAAGCTAGTGGGGGGGTATACTTGGAAGAAAGGCGATGGTGATGGCAATTCTTACAGGTGGGAGCTGGGCTTTGTTAGTACCTGAGCCCTGCTTCCCAAGGTGACCCTGACACTGAGGTGCATGGGACTCGGGCCTGAGGAGGAGGGACAGAGAGGTTGACAGGATTTGCTGACCTGTCACTGTGCCCAGGCTGAAGAACGGCATGGCAACATTGAGGAGCACCTGCGGCAGCTGGAGGGGCAGCTGGAGGAGAAGAACCAGGAGCTGGCCAGGGTGAGGGCACCTGCAGGGCCGCGGAGGAAGGGTGGTAGCGAGGGCCTGGCTTGGGATAGGGCCACAGAAGGGAGGGGTTATGCCACAGGTGGGGGAGGAGGTCATCGGAGAGCGGGAGACAGGAGGAGAAGGGGACCCGGAGGAGGTGGGTGGCCCTGGGAGAGGGCGGGGAGAAGGCCTGGCGGTGGCCTGGTGCAAGGCGGGCTGGCCGTGCAGGTGCGCCAGCGGGAGAAGATGAACGAGGACCACAACAAACGGCTGTCAGACACCGTGGACCGGCTGCTCAGCGAGTCAAACGAGCGCCTGCAGCTCCACCTCAAGGAGCGCATGGCCGCCCTGGAGGAGAAGGTGCCGAGGGCTTGGGCCTGGGTGGGCGGGGTGAAGAGGGGGGCAGGGCTTCGGGGGCGGGGCCAGAGGAAGGGGCGTGGTCCGGCGAGGTGTGGGTGGAGCCTGGCCGCCTAGAAGGGCGGGGCTGGGATGAGAGGCCTGAGCAGGACGAGGCTGCGGCGGGGATAAGGCTGGGGTGGGCCTGGAGAGCTGGGAGAGCAGCTCCCGAGGGCTGGGGCAGAGACTGGGAGAGGCAGAGTCGGGGGAGCGCGGGGTCCGTGGCTCACAGCTGTTCTCCCCCAGAACACGCTGATCCAGGAGTTGGAGAGCTCCCAGCGGCAGATCGAGGAGCAGCATCACCACAAGGTACCCCTCCGCCGCCAGCCCCGCCCAGGCTGGGAGGGTCGGGGTGGCTGAGACAAAGAAAACGCCAGATTTTCAAGCAGCTGCTCTGACACTTGGCCCTGTGTTAGCCGATATGTTAGCCCTTGTACATACGTTGTTTTCATTCATCTTCACTTTAGCCCTTCACCGTGCATACATCAGGACTCACACGTAAAGAAGAAGCTGAGGCAGATGCATAGGGTATAGGGTGGCGTTGGTGGGCAGCAGTGAGGCAGGGCCCAGCGAAGCGCTCAAGAGAAGGATTTGGTGGGGGCCTCGAACCCTGGTGATTCTTGAAGGATGAGCTACTGTTCCTGCCCCAGCCATGTCCCTGAGGTCTGGAGGGCACGAGGGGTCCCCCTGCTGCCAATCTCGTTTCTGTGCCCATGGTTGGTGGACAGGGTTAGCAGGCCTGTTCCAGTAGCATCCCTAGACAGATCCCTCTCCTGGCCCGACACTCTGCCAGCCCCCTGCCAACACTTCTGCTCACTTTCCAGTTGGACCTCTTCTCTTTGGTGTCATCTGTGGTCCTGGCCTGGGGCCCCTGGCTTTGGACTTTGCAGTGCATTCTTCTGCTCCTCTCCAACTCTGCTGTCCTCTCTGTCCCTCTCTGACTCCCACTCTCCCCTCTCTGCCCCACCCTGGCCCCCACCCCCACCCCGGGTCTGCCTGGCACAGGGCCGCCTGTCTGAAGAGATTGAGAAGCTGCGCCAAGAGGTGGACCAGCTGAAGGGTCGAGGGGGGCCGTTTGTGGATGGCATCCACTCCAGGTACTGGAGCACGGGAGGCTGGGCGTGCTGGGATGGGGTCCTGGACGGACCCTGAGGAAGGAGACTTCCTCCCACAAAAAGACCGCCCAGGACCTCAGGGTCCTCCTCCTATCCAGGGTGGGACACTGAGACTCAGAGAACTTGCTTAAAGTCACCCAGCTCACTTGGGCAGTGTAGAAGAGAGTACCTGTCCCCTGAGGGGTGCTGAGAGGCAGGTAAAGCAGATGATGCTCCCTCCTGGGTGCCATGGGACAGAGGCCATGCTTCCTGCTTCCTTGACGAGAGGCATACTCTCGGAGAGGGGCCTGTTGCATTGCATGCTCACCCCTGCCCCCAGGACCCGCTGACAGGGAGTGCACTCACTCTAGTCCTTTTAAGACACCGTCACCAGGGCTCTGGGGGATGGCTGTCCAGGTAGCAGGCAGTGGGCAGAAAGACAGCAGAGAGCGTGAAATGGGTGGCAAGAACTTCCTTCCTGTTGAGAACTAGATGCCATGTTGCTAATAAGGTTGTGGCATCCCTTTCCCTGAAAACATCTTAAGAGCTGCTGGTGAGTGGAGCTCTCCCTTTAATGCTTGAATTAGACCCACATTTTAGGGAACTTTTGGATTTTTCTCCTCATTGTGTGAAGCAATTGACAGTGATCTCAGACTTCAAGCCTGCCCTCAGTTCTCTTCCAGAGCGAAGAGTGAGGAGACCGAAGTGGATGATGCCACTCAAGGTCCATGGCTCTTGGCTGTCTTCTCTCTATATGAAAGTCTCTTAGATCAGAACCCTTGCAGTTCTCTCCAGTGGTACACTTGTTATATCAGGGAAATAGGGACTGGCTTCCATGAAGAGAAGTTAAAGGGAATGTATTTGTCCATGTGTGTGTGTTGGTGGGAGGGTGTACTCCTCAAATTAGGGAAAGGGGCATTGAACTTGAAGAAGAGAAGCTTGTGGGTGTCTGGGGTGGTAGAGAACTAAGTGCCATCTTCAGGTTCATCTAGAATTATCATGTAGGGATATAGAATGAAGCAAGGAATTGAGACAGAAAGCACTAGTGCAGGTTAGTCCTACTTCTGCTCTTCTGTAGATGGCGCAGAAGAAACCAAGACCCCAGTTTAATAAGACATGGCCCAGAGTACATGAAGCCACTTTCCACTGCTTGCTGTCTTTAATGGTTGGAATCTCTGGCCTTGATCACTGGAGCCATCTTGGAATTGAGGCTGAGTTGCAGGGGAGAAAGGGGGATAAGCAGGAACCCCTCTCTCCCTCCAGCTGCCTTGTATAGTCTGTTGTTGGCTTACCCTGTCTCCTGGCTCTGGGGTCCTTTGAGGGTTCCAAGGTGGGAAGGGATAAGGAAGAAATGTTACTAGGGGAGGCTTCCAGATATTTCAGAGGGTCATTCCTGGGATCCTGAAATCTCAAGGTTGGAGTAGACCTTTGGGGCCATCAAAATGGCTTCTCTATGTTCTCTGAAGTTTCTTGGTAGGATCATGGGAAGACTCTAGGCAAGTTGCTGGGGAGAAGGCCAAGACCCTGAGAGTGAAAAGGACTGTCTGAAATCATGCCTTCCAACCTCTCTCAGTGCCATGAGCCTCTGCTTGAATACCTCTTTAATGGGGAGCTCTTTTTTTCCCCCAAAGTTGCCAGTTGCATCTAAGCCACCTCTTGCTATTTAGAAGGTCCTTCTTATGTTAAATAGAGAACTGCCTCCCTAAAACTTTCTCCCCTGGGTCATTCTGACTCCCTAGAACAAGAGAGTATAAGTCTCATCTCTTGCTTACATGGCAGCCCCTGCACACGTTCATGAGAGTGCTGTGTCCTACTAAGCCTTCTCTTCTCCAAGCTGAAGACCCCTTAGCTCTTTGGGCCCAATAGGTATGAACTGCGTTCTCAGCACTCAGGGTCATCTTTTCCTTCCTTTCCACCACTCCAGGTCCCATGTGGGCAGTGCAGCGGACGTGCGGTTCTCTCTGACCACAACCACCCATGCGCCCCCAGGTCTGCATCGTCGTTACTCGGCCCGGCGGGAAGAGTCTGCCAAGGTGAGGGGGTACAGGTTGAGTGGGGGGGCGAGTGTATCCCTGGGGACTTGGGGGTCAGTTTGGCCACGTGCCTGGCTCCAGTTACACAGACGGCTGGCCTGCGGTGTAAATCGTCCCCCTGCCCTCCCCCATGTCGACAACAGCTGCAGTCCTCGGGTTGGGGCCATCGTCAGCTGCAACAGCTGTGCCTCCCCCCAGCCTCCTGGTGGCCAAGAGAAAAGGGGCTGGCAGGTGGCCAGCCAGCCCTGGTGGCCCCACAGAAGCGTGTGTGCGTGTGCCTGGGTGTGCAGGCGTGTGTTTCTGGTGGTTGGGGTGTGGGATGTAGGGGAAGACGGAATTGGCAAGTTTTCTGGAACAAAAGCTGTGGTTTATGGGGGAGGTGAGAGAGGGATGACAGGTTGACTGGGCCCTTGGGAGGGCACCTGGAGTTCTCTCAGCAGCAGCTGAGAGTTCTTGCTGTCTGAGTCTGTCTAAGGAGATTATGGGTGAACCAGGGAAAATAAGGGGCAGAAAAGGGTTGATGTTTGTCTTTCAGGGAAGTATGAGTCCTGCGTGGTCCCCATTTGTTAACCATGTTCTGTTCTGAGCCCAGGTCTTCTACATGCCCTGGGGCACTACAAGATAGAGCAGAGAAAGGAGCTTCCTGTCTGATGAGGGAAGATTCATCTCTGCTCTTAGGAAACACCTAGTCTGATGGGAGAATCATAGTCGGAAGGCAGCTCTTTCTCTCCCCTCACCTCTCTGCTCTTTTTGTTTATAAGGACACAGCAGTTGCTCAGGAGCTCAGACTAAAGGCTGCAGGAGCTAGAAAAGGGCCCTAAGAGGGAATCTGGGGGTTAGGGTCTTAGAGGAATGGGGGTTAGAGCACCTCTTTGTCCTTGTCTCCCTTCCCCTCTTTACCCTGTTCTCTCAATTCTCCCAGTCCAGCTATGTACCCTTTCTTTTTCTGGGTCTTTGTCCACCTAAGAGATATGTAGGATGATTTCTGAGAAGCTGCCACCTCGAGGATTGACCAGAGGGTCCCATGATGTGCTGAAACTTGGAGAGACACAAGACAGTCAGGCTCGGCCTTTTCTTGTTCACTCTACCTAGACACCCTTTTTGAGTTTGTATTCATAGAAATTGATCATCTTTATGTAGTATTTACTTTATGCCCAACCCCATGCTAAGTGCTTTATGCAGATTTCCTCCTTTAATCTTCACAGCTATCTATGAGGTAGGTACTATTATTATTCTCATTTTACAGTGAAGAAACTAAGGCACAGAGAGGTTAAACATCTTTCCCATGGTTGCACAACTAGTATTTGTATTTGACGAAGCCAAGATTCAAGCTCAGGCAGTCTTTCTCTGGAATCTGTTTACAACTGCTATGCTATACCTTCTTGATTAGTTAGAGCACTGTTTCTTAGACTTTAGTGTGCAAACAAATCACCCAGGGGTCTTGTGAATCAGCAGGGTCTAGGATGGGACCTGCATCTCTAACGAGCTCCCAGGAGATGCCAGTGCTGCCAGGTCCTCAGACCACATGTCGAGTAGCACTGAGTTAGGGTTCTCTAGAGAGGGGAGGGTCCTGTTCCTCAGCTATCTGGGGTGTCTTTTTTTTTCTTTTTTCCCATAAAGGGTATTTATTTGAGGTAGGAGCTCACAGATCCCAGGCCATAAAGCATAAGTTACTTCCCTCACCAAAGTCTATTTCCACGTGTTGGCGCAAGATGGCTGCCGACATTTGTGAGGGTTCAGGCTTCTTGGGTTCCTCCCTTCCAGGGTCTTGCTTCTTCCTGGGCTCAGCATTCCTCTCTTCCTGGGGCTGGCTTCTCTTTCCTCTGTGTGCTGACTTCCCAGGCTCCAGCTTAAGGCTTCAGCATCAGACTCCAACATCAAAAACCCCTAACACTGTCCTTTGCCATGACTTTTATCCATGCCTTTTATCTCAACGCCTTAATGACATGGCCCAATCAAAGCCCTAATCATAACTTAATCACACCCAGATTACAAACATAATCCAATATCTATTTTTGGAATTCATAACCATATCAAACTGCTACAGATACCCTATGATTATATTAAATTTAAAGATTATTACTTTTACTTGGTAATATCAATTTAGGGCTTTTGATTTGACCATATTAGAAGGGCATGACTCAACTTGAGCCCTGATCCCCTTGGTGGGCTGATATAAACCCACACTCGCTTAAGAAAACACACGGAAAAGGAGAGAACTTTGTCCTTTTTGATCCTGCAGCCCCAGGGAGGGATGAGTCTTTGCCTGATAGCTTACAGTTACTGTTAAGTATCTTTTTTTTTTTTTTATTTTTAATTTTTTATTGAAGTATATCATTCATACATGATCTGGGATGTCTTTTTATTTCCCCTTTGCCCTCCTTCTTTTCTTAGGACTGGGAGCCTTCTCCACTGCCTGGGGTGCTGCCCACAGCCGCCCCTACCTTTGACAGTGACCCTGAGATATCTGATGTGGACGAGGATGAGCCAGGGGGCCTGGTGGGCTCCATGGACGTTGTCTCCCCCAGTGGCCACTCAGATGCGCAGACCCTGGCCATGATGCTGCAGGAGCAGCTGGATGCCATCAATGAGGAGATCAGGTCAGGGTAGGGATGAGGGACCCAGGGGGTTCCTTGAAGGATAGGGCCCCTTGTGCTTGGGCGCTGTAAGAACATTCCACATGTATGTGCTTGTCTCTTACAGCTGCCCCCTTAGAGGGCCGCAGTGTAGGCACCCTGGGAGGGGCATCAGGCAAGACTGGGCCCAGTGATCCCCAGCAAGGATGGGGCAGGGTCCTCGAAGGACCTCTCAGGCTTCGCCTCCCTCCCAGGGCCGTGACGTGGCTGCTGCAGCTCCCCTGGCTCCTGCAGTTCATCATTTTCACCAAGAGTTGAGCTCCCACATACTGAGCCCAACGGGGTGGGAGCTTTGCGAAAGCCACGGTCAGCCTTACCGTGCCCCTGGGCTAGGCAGCGTTCCCTCCCTTGTACGCAAGGGAATGGTAGCTCAGTGAGGCTAAGCGGCTTGCCCGAGGCCAACACCTAGTAAGTGGCAAGCGTGGTCCGCTCGGCCAGGCTTCCCATACCCAGTGAGGCATCAGACAGAACCCAGTGCCAGGGAAAGGTGTCAAAAACCCTCCCTTTTACCCTGCCTTTTTGAGAGTTTATTAATGTGAATGACAAACAGCAAGGGAAGTCAGAGCCAGATTGCAGCAGACCCTTGCAGGGTCCTAGAGATCATCTGGTTCAGAGGCCAGAGTTTTGGACTTTTCAGAAGAATAAAAAAATAAATAAAAATTAAAAAGTAGAAGGGTGCTAACATAAGGACTGCCAGCTAAATGCAATGTAAAAGATAGATACCATTCTGTAAAAGAAAGAACATTTTACCATCCCTAAAGTAGGAAAGTAATATTCTCAGAATAAAAACAAGCCCTTTTCCATAAAGGAGGGTTGGCATCTTCCCCTCAGCTGTTTCTGTGTGTGTGTGTGAGTGTGTATATACACCCCAGCACTCCTTCTCTCTGAGGGCCACAAACATACACCATTCTTTTTCTCATTTTCCCACAGAACAGGGAAAACTCTGTTAGGGATCAGCATCCATTGCAGGTTCTGAGCACTCCTGACACTGTATATTTTGGAAAACTGAGGCCCAGAGAGCAAAGTGCCTGACTGGTCCCTCTAGTTAGTGGCAGAGTCCGCCTTCCATGATGGTTTGTTCGACTGAACACTCCTTTCCCAGCAACTGATTTCATGGAACCCAGCAGGCACTAAGAGAGCCTGGGATCCATTCCCAATCTAGGGTGTGGCAGAAACAAGGCTCCTGGCTACGCCCTGTCTATCCCTGCAAAGGGGGAGACAGTGGCGTGCACTGGACCTTGCCTTCTGTGGGTGGATGCGTGGGGGGTGGTGGTGCCCGCAGCACCCAGCACCTGCCTCCTGCCTGTCCTTGCTGGGGATCACGGTGAGACCCGGCTTTGCCTGCCTCCTAGGATGATCCAGGAAGAGAAGGAGTCCACCGAGCTCCGCGCCGAGGAGATTGAGACGCGAGTGACTAGCGGCAGCATGGAGGCCCTAAACCTGACGCAGCTGCGGAAGCGCGGCTCTATCCCCACCTCTCTGACTGCCCTGTCCCTGGCCAGCGCGTCCCCCCCGCTCAGCGGCCGCTCCACGCCTAAGCTTACCTCCCGCAGCGCCGCCCAGGACCTGGACCGGATGGGGGTCATGACCCTGGTGAGAGTCGCGGGGCATTTGATGAGGTGTGCCTTGGCATCCCCGGGCTCGGCTTTGGAGTCCGGCTGAGAGGCATTTGCGGGGCTCACCCAGTCAGCCTTAGGCATCTTCTTCCCAGGCTATGTGCAGGTCCCGGATGTCAGGCTACCAACGTGTCCTTCTGGCTTTGGAAAGGGCCTGTGTAGTATCTTCCTTGCCTGCTTCCTGGGATAAGCACAGAATAATTAAGAAACTCACCCCCTGCCCACACCCCTTCCTCTCTTCCAGAGGTTGCCCGGACTTAGCTTTCCAGGCCAGCTTTTTGGCACTGCGATAGTTTCTGCAAAAGACTGAGGGCCTTGACGGGGCCAGGGAGAGCCTGGGGAGGGAGCTGAATGGTGTCTCCTCATTCTAAGGCCACTGGGCCCCTCTCGGGGTTGGCTTTAAGGCATCCAGACGGGGTAGTCCAAACTCACCCTTCACTCTCTCTTCCAGCCCAGTGACTTAAGAAAGCATAGGAGGAAGCTGCTGGTGAGTGCTGCCTGATGACTCAGGTACTACAGGGTGAACAGTCCCCAGGCCCTTCCCTTTTGGCCTCTGTCCCCGGGGCCCTTGAACCTGAGTCTGGACCCCCCAGTGCATTTCTCCTTGCTCTTCTGCCTCGTCTGGGCTGGGTAGGCAGGCCCCAAATCTTTCCCTTTATCCCCTGACGGCTCCACTGTCTGTTCAGTCGCCAGTGTCTCGGGAAGAGAACCGAGAGGATAAAGCCACCATAAAATGTGAGACTTCTCCTCCTTCCTCACCCAGGACGCTGCGATTAGAGAAGCTTGGCCACCCAGCCCTGAGCCAGGAAGAAGGCAAGAGGTAAATGGAACAGGCCCCATCTCTAGTCTCTCCATTCCCAAGGTCATCTCAGCCCTGCCCCTGCCTCTGAGTGGACTGCACCTCACCCATCCCAGGCACCCAAACATCTCACTTCTCTTTGAAACACCATCAGGAAGGACATTCCCATGTCTCTCGGCACCTGCTCTGCTCATACCCCTTACCCCCACCCCAACTCTGACGCTGAATGTAAGTTCTTCCCGAGGCCTACCTTCCACCTCTCCTACTGTAATTTAAGTATGTTTCTTCTCGTTCCACCCCCTCCTGGCTGTCATCCTTCAGCTCCTTGGAGGATCAGGGCAGCAACCCCAGCAGCAGCAACAGCAGCCAGGACTCCTTACACAAGAGCGCCAAGCGCAAGGGCATCAAGTCGTCCATCGGCCGTCTGTTCGGGAAGAAGGAGAAGGGCAGGCTGATCCAGCTGAGCCGGGATGGAGCCACGGGCCACGGTCTCTGCCCCGTGCTAGTGAAGGGGTGGGGGTGGGGAGTCAGCAGCAGGGGTGCATTCAGGCCTTCCCTGTCCGCCTCCACAGGCTGGCAGATTTCGGGTCCAGGGTTCTGTTAGAGATAGTTCCCTGCGGGGAGGGGCTGCCTGATCAGGTGGAAAGCTCCTTCCACCAGAAATGCAAAGTGGTGGCTGGATGGCAACTTATTTTTCAAGGCTGTAGAAGGGATTCCTGTATGGAGTGGAAGAGTGGACCTCTGAGGTTTTCCTGATGTTATTAGGCTCCATAGGGAGGAAACGAGCAAAACCAGGCAAGAGAAATTGCTTCCTTTTTTCTTTAGAAGAGTCACTTTTTTTTTTTAAAGATTTATTTATTTTTTAAATTTATTTCTCTCCCCCCCCACCCCCACTTCGGTTGTCTGTTCTCTGTGTCTATTTGCTGTGTCTTCTTTTGTCCGCTTCTGTTGTTGTCAGCGGCACGGGAATCTGTGTTTCTTTTTGCTGTGTCATCTTGTTGTGTCAGCTCTTCATGTGTGCAGCGCCATTCCTGGGCAGGCTGCACTTTCTTTCGCGCTGGGCGGCTCTCCCTACGGGGCGCACTCCTTGCGCGTGGGGCTCCCCTATGCGGGTAACACCCCTGTGTGGCATGGCACTTCTTGTGCGCATCAGCACTGCACACGGGCCAGCTCCACACGGGTCAAGGAGGCCCGGGATTTGAACCGCGGACCTCCCATATTGCAGACAGACGCCCTAACCACTGGGCCAAGTCCGCCGCCTAGAAGGGTCACTTCTTGATGGGAGCTGATTTCTCGTCTCTCTGGCCTCCAGGACTCAGCAGCACAATAATTCCTCCTTATGGCTTTGTTGACATTAAATTCAAGCTGCCCTGGTCAAGGGGAGATTTACTCTATGGCACATGCTTGGCAGGGGTGCGTACACGTTACCCGGGAGCTTTCTTCCTCCCCCTCGCCCTGTTCCTCTTTCTTTTCTCCCCCTCCCTTCCTTTTCCCCCCTCATCTCTTCAGTCATTTGTTCAGCAAACATCCATTAACTCCTGTATCCAAGGTGCAGTCCTAGGTGTTGGAGTGATAGTCCGTCCTCTCAAGGAGCTCAGCTGCTAATGAAATGGAAATAAGTAAAGTGGTGATTCTCCAACGCTGTATTGATAGGGTGCTCTGGAACTCAGAAGAGACGGCTGTTTAACTCAGCCGTGGAGCGAGGGGGCAGCAGGACTGGTCTTCTCTGCCTGGCAACACCTGAGCTGAACCTGGAAGGATAACTAGGACTTAGCCAGGAAGAGAGGAGTATGTGGTGGTGGGGGTGGGGAGCCCGTTATGAGAAAGGGGCACCCTGTACACAACTGAGTGGGATCAAGGTGGGGAAGGAGGGGAGCAGGGGAAGTGGGTCTGGACAGCTAGACTCAGGTCAGCTCTTAGAGCTTTGTCCAATCTGCTGAAAAGGTTTAAAAAGTTGCCCTGAGGCGGGAAGGGGAGAGGAGGGTGAGGTTATTGGAATTTCATGCAGGCGAGGGATGTGATCAGCTGGTAGAAAAGATCCTCTGGAGCCAAATGTTTAATCACACCTTCCTGCAGCTCAGGATGCTTCTAGCTGAGTGAGGAGGAAAGGCAGCCTGGAACGAGGGGCTACACCCACCCCAGCCTGAGTGGGGACGTGAAGTTGTGGAGCCCGCCACAGATCTGGGAAGCTAAAAAGGGTCGGATGGAAGGGAAGAGGCATTACTTGTGAAGTCTTAGGATTTCCTCTCAGATTGGTTTCTGGATTACTCACATCCACTGCCTTCTGTATACCATGGAGAGTGAGTGGAAATTCTTAGATAGAAATGAATTCTCAGGTGCTGCCCCTTGCCATGAATTCTGTAAGGCTCTGGCATCAATGCAAGAAGGTTCTCAGTGGAGGCGGGCAGAGCTGTGCACGTTCCCTTTGCCGTTTTGTACAAGTGTGTGCCCAGAGAGAGGGGCTGAGGGTGCCCACCCCTCATCCCAGCAGGATAATCCTCTCTGAGGGTTGTGTATGGCTCTCTGCGTTCCTTTGCACCTTGGCTTGGAGGAAGGAGAGGTTCTGTCTAGGATTCTGCTGCTATTAGCAAGGAACAATTATAGCCCATCCTGTCTAGAAAACATCTCTGGGGTCAAGGCTTCTAGGGGAAAGCTCCCTGGGCTGGGGATGACCTCCTTAATGTCACTCTGGGGCTGACTGGAAGCACAGACATGGCAGGGAGGTCCCAGGAATAACGGGCAGTCCCATCAGGCCCTGGGTGCACTCATGGCTTGTTAGATTCAGGGGAGCCTCCTGCTGCTTCTGCTCCCCCTCCCTGGTGCAGGTCCAGGCGGAGAAGCAGAGGGTCTGCTGACACACCCATCTCTTCCCTTCCAGTTCTGCTAACAGACTCCGAGCTTAGTCTGCAGGAGCCCTTGGTGCCTGCCAAGCTGGGGACCCAGGCCGAGAAGGACCGGCGGCTGAAGAAGAAGTAAGAGCCACAGCCAGGGTCGTCCCTTCTTCCAGGCTGCCATGGGTGCTGAGCTCAGGGGGCCTTGGTGAACTGGGTTGGCCAGGTCCGTGTGGGTGCATTGGGGCCTGGGAGGTGGCTCTTAGGCTGACCCTCGGGAGTAGAGGACAGGGGGCTGTAGGAGGGTGATGGGGCCCTGTGGGTCTCTGGCAAAGAAGACTAAAATGGGTAAGTCAGTTGTGTGTCAGGTCAAATGCAAACACATACGAACACCCTCTGGGGGTGGAGAGGTATTCCTGTCTCACTTCTGGGTGTCACACTGCCTCAGGCACAGAGCAGAGCTGGCAGTCCCAGGGCGGGGGAGCAGAGGTACTGTGAGTCCAACTCTTGGCATAGCCCAGCAGTCCCTAGGACGAAGCACAGCTGGGAGGCAGGAAGGACCAGTGAGTCTGTTTTTCCTCCTGTAAGACACCAGCTGCTTGAAGATGCCCGCAGGAAAGGAACGCCCTTCGCTCAGTGGGATGGGCCTACTGTGGTCTCCTGGTTGGAGGTAAACCTGGGCACAGGTGGGCCACTCAGGGGCATGGTGGGAAGGTTATAGGGGGTGGGACAGGGACTCTTGAGGCCGAGGGTAGTGTCTTTTCCAGCATGTTTCACTCCTGCCAAGGATACAAGTGCCATGTCTAGTATTTAACCCTCTTAACCCTCACGAGTTACTTTGGAGGACAGAATTGAGGCCCTCCTTACTGGTGCCTCATGGGTAGCTAAGTGTGTATTAACGGTATTAATTATCACTGAGGCATTAGACTTTCACAGGCCATGTGACTCTTTGTATAGACTGTCCCCCAGGAGATACTCACCCATGGGATGCTGGGAAAATCCCTTTCACCTTCCGAGGCCTCAGAATTTTCATTAGTAAAATGGGAGAGAGAGGGATTTGAGGATGGTCATCTCTACATTTCCAAGTCCCAGTGTTTTGCACTTGCTCTACTGAGACTATTGCCCCTTGGTATTTCTAATTTCTTGGCAATGGTGCCCAGATCCTGGGGAAGGGGCTGAATTACCCGCCTATGTCCCACGTCTGCAGCTCTGGGTGGGGATGCCTGCCTGGTACGTGGCAGCCTGCCGGGCCAATGTCAAGAGCGGTGCCATCATGTCCGCCCTGTCGGACACAGAGATCCAGCGGGAGATCGGCATCAGCAACGCCCTCCACCGGCTCAAGCTCCGGCTGGCCATCCAGGAGATGGTGTCGCTGACCAGCCCCTCCGCCCCGCCCACCTCCAGGACTGTGAGTGGTCCTCTCCTCATCCCGGATATTTTCAGAGGCCCTGGAGTAGCATTTGCACAGCCTCCTATTGGTGTTTGGGAAGATGGTAGCGTCGAGTCCCACCCCACCCCCATCCACACAAAGGCTTTGCCTGGTCTCCGAGGAGGTGACATTGATTCATTGATTCTACCCACCATGGGCTCCATTTTCCCATCCTTGCCTGGCCAACAATTGAAGGTCTCTGGGCAGAGTTTCCAGGACAGGACTTCTGGGACTCTGTGGTATTGTCAGACTGGGGGAAGCGAGGGAGTAGGGCACCTGTAAATTCTGCCCTTGTCCTCAAACTCTCCATGGGAATGCAGGCTACTCCGTGGGGCCCCTGGAGCAAAATATTTCATTGTAATCCTTCTCTGTGCTTGGGGTCAGCCTCCACAGGACTTCCTGGGTTCCAGGTATGGTGCTAAGAAATGTGGACACAATAATAAAAGAGGTGTGTCCCTGCTATCTAGTAGGTCTGAGCTTGACAGGTGCAGAGCTCTGGGTCGGGCCTATGGGAGGTGTCAGAGGAAGGGAGCTTTGTCCTTGTCCTCGGGGCTCCCATCCTGATGGGGATCCTGGGGACCCACACCCAGGACCAGCTAGGTTTCCTCTGCTTACAGTCTTCTGGGAACGTCTGGGTCACCCATGAAGAGATGGAAACTCTAGCAACATCCACTAAAACAGTGAGTCTGGCCTTTGGGCCTGGGGCTTGGGCCTGGCATTAGGGCTGCTGACTCCCTTGAGGATGAGGGGAAGGTCGTGGGAAGGTGGAGGGTGGTGACTGGGTTCTATTCTCAGGTGTTGGGTTGATAGGGGAAAGAGGTAAGATTGGGAACAGTTGTGTGTGCGTGTGTGAGGAGTCTATTCTAGGGAGTCACAAGCTCATCCTAGGTCACTGGTGCCCTGCAGTGGACAAGAGCTGGGCTGGAGGGGGCTTTGCTCTGGATGCTATAGGCCTGAAGCCAGAGTCCCTGTCCTTGTGCTTGATTCTTGGCGGAGGAAGAGGGAGGGTTGGGAGAGCCTGGTTTCTTGCCGGGCTCACAGCCAAGCCTGGGAAGTGTGTAAGTGTGTCTTTGTCACACACACACACACACACACACACACACACACTGCTCCTCTCTCACCACAAACATGCACCAGGCTTCCTTTTTCTCTTAACCATCCCAACAAGCTTTCCTTGGTCGCCCACCCAGCTATTGGGCCATCTTCTCCCTCTTCCTGATGGGGCCTGGGGTGAAGGCTGACAGGTTTGTTGACTTTGCCTGTTTCCCCTGACACGCTGCACTCGTTCCTGCTAGGACAGTGAGGAGGGCAGCTGGGCTCAGGTAAGACCCCCTTCCCTTCTCCAGAGCCAACTCTCAGGGCTTCAGGACAATCCTCTGCCAATAGGGCCCCACCTTCACATAACCATCTGGGTCCCAGTGAGTCCCTCTTCACACAGGTTCTCTCTGCTGAAGTCCCCCTCCCCTCATTCCCCCTCAGCTGCTGGTTTGGTCTCTCAGGATGGCAGGTGAGCAGCTTGGAGGGCTGTGCCCCCAGCCTGCCCTGTTCTTCCCCTTGATTTGGTTCTCCTCCCAGAGATGATGTGGATTAGATTGGGATGAATCCTCCTTCTCTCCTGTGCCTCTCACAGAATTTAGCAGAGACTCTTCATTCATCCATTTAGTGAGAAAAAAATTTATTGAGCATCTACTAGGTATTAGGTCTTTCCAGACTCTTTGGATACAGAAGTGCACAAAACAAGCCCTTATGGAGCTTATATTCTAGTGGAGAGACAGACAGTAAACAAACAAATACGTGGACAGTATTTTAAGACGTGCTAAATGCTGTGGGAAAAAGCACAGAGCAGTGCTGTTTATGCTTATAGAAAAAAAACCTCATCAGCAGGAGACTGGACAAACCAATGATCATATATTCACACAGTAAATACCTCTTCAGTAGAGGAAATGGATGAAACTTAGAAATAGTTAATTGAGAAATGGAAGCCCCACAAGATTCATAAGTATTTGATAATAAAACTCAAAAATAAGCACTATTAATGATATGTTGTTCAAAGAAATATACATCAGTGATTGTAAAAACTGTAAATTTTTTAAAAGCAAGGGAATGATAAACATAAAACTCAGGGGCGTGGTTACCTCTAGAGGGGCAGCAAGGCAAGGGAGGGGAGAAGAGCGCAAAGGCGGATGCCTTGCTGTGGATAATGTTCCAGTTCTTACCTTGGATGATGGGTCCAGAGAAGTCAATGTCATTTTTATGCTTAATAACTCACATTATATATATCTGTGTATATATATATATATATATATATATATATATATATATATATATATATTTTTTTTTTTAGCTTACTGGGGGCTGGGGATTGAACCTAGGTCCTTATATGTGAGAAGCTGGTGCACAACCATTGAGCAGCATCAGCTTCCCTGAATTGGTTTTTTTTTTTTTTTCCTTTGTTTTACCTATTATTTGTTTTTGTTTTTTCAGGAGGCACTGGGAACCAAACCCAGGACCTCCCATATGGGAGGCAGAAGCTCAACCACTTGAGCCACATTCACTTCCATATTTTTTCTCTCTTTTTTGATATTCATCATTTAGTGTGGCACTGTTCTCATACTTTCCTTTATTTCCTTAGATGTGGTCCCCTTTAGTTCTTTGAACAGATTTATAATAGATTCTTTCAAGTTATATATATATATTTATATGTGCCAATAATTTCATTTTAAAAGTTAATAAAAGAAAAATGTTCCATCTGAAAAACGTAAGTAGGAACAGGAAGGAGAGGGATGGAGGTTGCTGGTAAAACTAAAGCCTTCTAAAAATGGCACAGTCAGGGAGGCCACTGCTGAGCAGAGACCTGAGGTTTCTCAGAACTGGGGAGAGGGAGTGTGGGTGGGGAGAGCTATAGCAAAGGAGCTGGAGGGTTCTTGGAGCAGAGGACCAGGCCTTGGAGAACTGAGAGCTGGCCGTTCGGGGGCGGGCCCCCAGCCTTTACTTTTACATCTTTAGCCAACACTTCACTCCCTTGTGGGCTGTGTGAGGCGCTGCCTCCCGGAGCCAGGCCGGCTTCCCTTTGCCACTTTGCATGTCCCCCCGGCTCGCGGGCTTGGGGCTCACCGAGAACAGGAAGGCACATCTGCTGCAAAACACCACAATGCCTTCCAGCGCTGACAGGAAGGGTTTCATGTCATCTGCTGCGTCTGTTCATTAGTGTAGATAATTGTTATGTGAGTGGAATTTCATTATTTTGAGATCTTAAAAAGTTCCATTTAAAATCCCCATCTCCCGCCACTACCAGGACCTTAGTGAAAAGAAACTGGGATGTTAATGAACTGCCCCGCCGCCCTCCTGGATGGAGAATGGAGTGATGTTTCTCCCAACCGGATAAGCCAGCTGCAGCCTACGGGCACTGCCTCCTTCCTCCCGTAACCTCCCCATCTTGTGTCCCCAGACCCTGGCCTACGGCGACATGAACCACGAGTGGATTGGGAACGAGTGGCTGCCCAGCCTGGGGCTCCCCCAGTACCGCAGCTACTTCATGGAGTGCCTGGTGGACGCACGCATGCTGGATCACCTCACCAAGAAGGACCTGCGTGTCCACCTGAAGATGGTAGACAGCTTCCACCGGTGAGCACGGCTGGGGCCAGGCCCCCCCCAGATGGGACTCCCCTAGCTCTGATCTCCAGGCCGGGGTCTGTCCCAGAAATAGACGTGCTTCTGGCTGGTAACAGCTCTCCCTGTCGAGAAAGTCTCCCTTGTCAAATCCTAGTTTCATCGTGCGATTTGAGGATTTATTTAGTCCCCTCATTTCTCACCCTGAAGACATAAGAAGTCATTCTGTTTAGCTTCACTTACTTTGAGATTTTCTTCCTAGGTTGGGAATTTTATTACTTGTCTCTGGGCTTGCTAAATACTCTACATTTACCCTGAGAAGATTCATAGTCTATTTAGGCGTCTGAATCCTTCTGAGTTGAGGGGAAAGGTCTTTCTGGGCCCTGACGTGCCAGCATCCCAGATCTGAGCCTCTCAGTTCTTAGCCTATACCCTTTTTAGAGGATGCCGTGCAATCCTCTCCTTACCTTCTTTGCCGAAAAGATCTTCTGTTTACAGAGACTGCTGCTGAGGTCCCAAACTGGCAGCAGTGTGCAGAAATTGGGCCACGGATGTGTTGTGTTCAGCCCACACCGTATTCAAAAAATTATTTAATTGCCAGTAAATGCAAGGACATTTCACATGAAATTCTGGATTTCTGGCTTCTCTTGAAAAGTTGAAAACTCTCTCAACACATACTAGCATGGGAAGAACCAGCTGGCCCTGGGTAGTAGCAGCCCCCATCAGATGGGTGGGCCTCCCCCAGCTCCTTCTGGCCCCCTCCAGCCTGCTTCACTCATTCAACGACCTGTTTGGCCCCACTAGGCTTTACGTTGGAGAGCAAGCTGGGATGGTCACAGTTCTGGGAGTTGACAGCTTTGAGTGAGCCCTTCTCCCTAAGTATTCTAATGTTCCTCACATCTAGCTTCAAATTGCACAGGTTGCTATTTGTGCCAAGTCTCTTGCCTTGAGTGAATAATGGGACAAGAGGTGGGGCTGAGGGTGTATGGCTTTTCAAGGTCCTCTTGGGGCTCTGTGGATGTCCTTAGTCTTCCCGACTCATAAGCAATAGACAGGTAAATCTAGAAGGGATCCTCCCATTTTATGGGTGAGGAATAGGCACGTAAGAGTAGCAGCCCAAGGTCACACAGGGATAAGAGCAGCGTGCAGGTGGAAGCCAAGGCTTCTGATGCCACTTGTGGTGTCCCTGTCACCTCAGCACAGAGCCTCTTGTCCTGGGACTCAGCCTTCCTGACCTCAGGCTGGGAGCTGACTTGAGAGGGGAAGCCTGGGTCTTCCCACACCCCACCTTGCTGACCCAGCCGCACCTGCCCCCTCCTCAGTGCTTGACAGGGCTGGGGAGGGAAGGACAGCTCCCTCTTAGAGCCAGGATGTGCCAGAGCTGCTAGAGGCTCCATCAGTCCAGCCCTATTCAGCAGTGTGGAAATCCTCCCACACCCCCCTGCCCAGTCCCCAGGAGGGAATCCTGGTGTATGCCAAGCACGTGGGACCCAGATTCGGCGGTGGTAATCAGCTCGAATCCTGTGTGCTTCAGTCTCTAGAGCATTTGCACATTCCTTACCTCAACTACGTATATACCTGCTTTTATTCTGCTTAACATATCAGAAGCATGTTCTCATGTCTTTAAGAATTATTTTAAAACATGATTTTTAGGGAGCAGATGTAGTTCAAGTGGTTGAGTGCCTGTTTCCCATGTACAAGGTCCCGGATTTGTTCCCCAGTACCTCCTACAAACAAAACAAAACCAACAAACAACAAATAAATGAATAAACCCACTCAGGGGAGCCAGTGTAGCTCAGTGGTTGAACGTCAGCCTCCCACATATGAGGTTCTGGGTTCAATGCCTGGCCTGGTACCTAAGAAACAAAACAAAACAAAAACAAAACAAAACATAATTTTTCTGACAAGGAGGGGATTTTTTAAAAATCTCACTTTATAAACAGGAAAACAGGCCCAACAGAGGTTAACTGAGTTCTGCCAGGCCACTCAACCAGGTGGTTAGAGACTGGGGCTAAAACTCTTATCTCTTGACACCCAACTCGGAGGTCTTTTCCTTAGAGCATTTTGTGCCATTGAGCGGGTTTCCTTGCTGAGTTTCTTTTTTGTTAGGGGAGAACAAGCACATACAATAATCAGAAGCCTCATCCTAATGGTAGGACCATTTATTGAGTTTCTCTTATGTTCCAGGGGTTGGGCTAAGCCCTCCCATTCATACTGGATTTAATCCTCATGACATCCCTGCAAGAAAGGTATGACCTCATCTCATGGGGAAACTGAGGCTGAGAGAGGCTGAATGCCAGCTAGTACGTGGCAGAGCTGGCATTCAAACCCAGGTTGGTCAGACTTCAGGGCCTTTACATTTTACTGTGCAGGAGAATAGCTTTAAAGGTCTTAGGAACTAGACTGGAGATTCAAGGGAGATTGAAATTAGAAGGCATTTCCAGTCACCAGGTGGGTGTCTTTATACCCCTCAGGTGGACCAAGGCTTAAACCAGTGGTTTCAGCAATCAATGGATGGCCTGAGCCAGAAAAGGGTTCCTAGATGTGGTAGCTCTGAACTAGAGGGAAAGATGGTTCTAAGCAGGGGGTGGGGGTGGGGGGGTGTGCCTGGCAAGAGGAGGGCAGCAATCTGCATATTTTAACTTGAGAAAGCAATAGCCTCCTTAGTAGAGTCAGAAACAGTTGGAGTTGGGCGTGACTTTCTATTCTGTTCCCCCACTTGATGGATGATAAAACCCAGGGAGGCGGAATGACAGAGAAGTGTTCAGTTTAAGGAGGAAGCTACCATGAAAACTGTCCCAAGAGGACTGATCTGCCTCAGAAGGTGGTGAGTGCCCTGTCATGAGAAGTGGGCAAGCCCAGACTCAGTGGCCACTCAGAGGTGGCTCCTGCCTTACGCAAGAGCTTGACTGATGACCTCCATGGTCCCTTTTTTTTTTTAAGATTTATTTAATTTATTTTTTTCTCCTCGCCCCCTTGTTGTTTGTGCTTGTCTTCCTTTTAGGAGGCACCGGAAACTGAACCCAGGACCTCTCGTGGTAGGGAGGCACCTCATCGCTTAAGCCACCTCCCTCCACGGTCCCTTTGAACTCACAGATTCTGTGGTTCTCGGTCTGGCTTAGTTATTTACTGAGTGTTTACTAGGTGCCTGGTACTGTTTAAGTACTTTTAGTACAGATTCTATCATTTAATTCATTCAGCATTCATGGAGTGCCTGCTGTGTTCCAGGCACTGTTCTCTGGCTTCAGATATATCAATGAACAAAATAATTTCTTGCCTTCGTGGAACTTACACTGTAACTGGGAGAGACAGAAAACCAACGATGAATTTATTGTATACTATATTAATAGGTTAAAAGTGCTAAGGAAAAAGAAAATTAGACCAGAGTAGGGGGGCTTGGGAGTGTAGGGCCGGGGGTGATGATGATGATGTTGCAGTTTTTTGTGTTTTTTTAAAGATTATTTATTTATCTATTTATTTATTTCCCCCCCTTCCTCCATTGTCTGTTCTCTGTGTCCATTCTCTGTGTGTTCTTCTGTGTCTGCTTGTGTTCTCCTTAGGCGGCTCTGGGAACTGATCCTGGGACTTTCTGGAGTTGGAGAGAGGCGCTCATTCTTTTTTTTTTTTTTTCCGAAGATTTATTTATTTATTTATTTCTCTCCTGTCCCCCCTCCCCCACCCCAGTTGTCTGTTCTCTGTGTCTATTTGCTGTGTCTTGTTTCTTTGTCTGCTTCTGTTGTTGTCAGTGGCACAGGAATCTGTGTCTCTTTTTGTTGAGTCATCTTGTGTCAGCTCTCCGTGTGGGTGGCGCCATTCCTGGGCAGGCTGCACTTTCTTTCGCGCTGGGCGGCTCTCCTTACGGGGCGTACTCCTTGCGCATGGGGCTCCCCTATGCGGGGGACACCCCTGCGTGGCAGGGCACTCCTTGCGCACATCAGCACTGCGCATGGGCCAGCTCCACATGGGTCAAGGAGGCCCAGGGTTTGAACAGCGGACCTCCCATGTGGTAGGCGGACGCCCTAACCACTGGGCCAAGTTCGTTTCCCAGGCGCTCATTCTTTTGTGCCACCTCAGTTCCTTGTCACTTGCCTCTCTTATTGCCTCTCCTCTGTGTCTCATTCTGTTGCATCATCTTGCTGTGTCAGCTCTCCACGTGGGCCAGCACTCCTGCGTGGGGCAGCACTCTGTTTCCTGATGTGCAGTTTTAAAATCTGATGGACAGGATGACATTTGAATCAGATTGAGGTGACATTTGAGCAGACATTAGAGGAGCCTGTTCCAGGCAGAGAGAACAACCATGCAAAGGCCCTGAGGCCCAGTGAACCTGCCATGTTTGAGGAACAGCAAGGTGTCTGTGTGGCTGCTGCAGAGAGGGCAAGAGGGAGTGTAGTCAGAGGGGAGGTCACACAGGTAAGGGGCAGATCATGTAGCACTTTGAGGGCCATTGTACAGACTCTGAGTGAAATGGGGAAACAAAGGTGTTTATATGGTTTTGCTTTTTCTTTGACTTGCAGGAGGTGGGGACCAGTGCCTGGCACAGTGCTTGAAGAGGGTGGGCATGTTGGTTTCACCCAAAGACCATTTCCTCCTATCACTCAGGCCCACTCCCTGGTTGAGAGGGAGGAGAGAGGGTAGGCAGAGAGAGGGAAGGAAGGATGCGAGCCTGGGAAGCCTGGGAAGAGGCGCCTGAGCAGTGGAAGGTGCTTTTGGTGCTGGAGGCAGTAGGTCCCGATGTGCTATAGCTGGTGTTGGGGGGACAGGTGTGGTGGGAACGTGGCCCCACTGGGGCTCTGGCTCAGGAGTGCTGTGTACCTGCAGAACCAGTCTTCAGTATGGCATCATGTGTCTGAAGAGGCTGAATTATGACCGGAAGGAGCTGGAGAAGAGGCGAGAGGAAAGCCAGCACGAGATCAGGGGTGAGCTTGTCAGGCTCGGGCAGGGCCTCCTTGGAAGGGGGGTGGGACCAGCCTTGGGGGAGCAGGGGGCCTGCCTTGGGGGAGAGCAGAGAGGAGGCATTCTGTGCCTCAGGAAACTCCAAATCTGAGAGGGAAGAACAGCTTACCCTTGGGAGCTCCGAGGCTGAGGAGGGAGAGGCAGCTCATGCCCAAAGGCTGCTGCTAACTGATGGAGAAGAAACAGGCCCTGCCCAGTCAGCTGCAACACCCCTCCCTCTGTCCTCACACAACAGACAGTGGCCACCAACAAGACAAACGTGCTCGAGACTGGTGTGAGAAGGCACCCATGGAACTTGGTGGTCTGGGTGGGGTTGGACGGGAAGAGAGGCAAGTCTTAAAGGATCCTGGAATGTTGGAAGGAATGAGACGAGGGCCATTCCAGACTGGAGGCCAGGGGCTGCCCACCAGGGGTCTGGGGAGAAAGCTGTAAGCCTGATGGCCCCTGAGTCCTGCAGGCTGACAGGAATGGGGTGAAGCGGGGCACGTTCTCCAGGAGCTCGGGTGCCCAGGAGGACAGAAAGAAGATGTTGGAAGTTGGTGGAGGGGCGGGAACCGGAAAGCAGGGTGGACTGGGGCTCTGTCCCTGGAGGGGCCTTGGCCCAGCCTGCTGGCTCTCTCTGCCCTTTTACTCCCCCACCCTCCAGATGTGCTGGTCTGGACCAATGACCAGGTGGTTCATTGGGTCCAGTCTATTGGGCTGCGGGACTACGCGGGAAACCTGCAGGAGAGCGGCGTGCACGGCGCCCTGCTGGCGCTGGACGAGAACTTCGACCACAACACGCTGGCTCTGGTCCTCCAGATCCCCACGCAGAACACCCAGGTGGGCGACCTTGTAATCGACCCGCCAGTGAATCTCTCTCCATGTCTTGCTCTTTGTCGCATGTGAACAGGTTTAGGGATTCGGGGACTTTCCTGGGGCCTGTCCCAGAGGGGATCATACTATCCCCAAACTTCCCTGTGCCCACCTACACCCTCGAGAGCATGCTCCCTTCACACATGGAGCACCCCTAGCTCAGGCCTGGAGCATGGCGTGCCCTTCCTGGCTTAACCCCACACGCCATGGGGCCCCCATCTCCTCCCCACCCCATCTTCGCAGCTGAGACTCTGTGCCTGCCTTTTCCTCCTGCTTCTCTGACCTGACTTTTCTTATAGGAGAGCTAGCCCGGAGCCCGAGGGGACCAGGGAGCTCATAGCTCTGTCTTCCACCCTGGGGATTGGTTCCTGCCCCCGGGCTTCAGGCAGTTAAATATACCCAGTCCCCAGCCCAGAGCCTCTCCACACCAGGGCTTTGTCTCCCCACCAGCAGCTCAAAAGATTAGACATCTCCTTAGATTACAGTGCATAATTATTATGGAGCTGTAACCCAAGAATATACCAAATTCCCTTGAACCTATTTATATTTTTGACCTTTCTAACTTCCTATGGGTAATAGATTCTAGAAATGTACTACCTGTTGGGTCCAGTACTTCCTGATTTTATTTGTCCTAAATATGTCCCTGTCAGGCTCTCCTGTGGGAAGGGAACTGCCTGGTCCTACTAGTCTAAGATGTTTATATTTGGCCAATTCTCACCTTCTGTGATTTCATGATCATTGATTGTGTTGCTTCCGTGTCCAGGCCTTTGTCCCTCCAGATGGAGTGGTCTTAATTCTTTTAGCCTTTCCTTATATACTTGCCTCCGTCCCCTGATCATTTTAGCTGCCCTTGTCTGGACTGTTTGCAGCTGTCAGCTCTTTTTGAAATTCAGCCACCAGAACTACCCAGGCTATTTCAGGAGCAGACACGTTTTGGCTTGTGGGAGGGTAGGGGTGTGCCATCTCATGATGCTGGGGTGATGGCAGCACCAGGGCCTTTGTGCCCTGCAGGCTCTCTGCAGTGACCCCCCCCCCCCCCCCCCCGCCAACAGTCAAAACCAATAACACAGATCCCCTGGTTCTCTAAGAAGAGTTTGGATTTTCCTCCAAATGCTATTTCTTTCCACTCGCCCAGCTCGAACCTTGTCTGTTGCTTTCCTGCCCACTCACACGGCTTTGCCAGATGTTTCTGAAGTTTTTTCCTGTTATTTTTACCTTTCACTACCCAGAGGAGCAGTGCCATCTGTAACTTGAAAACTTCAGTGCTTTCCTTTCCTGATCATTTATAAAAATATAATAATAATGTGTTCCCAATACTGACAAGGACTGTCCTTATGAAACTCTGTGGTTAATACATTTCACCCAGAAATGGGCTTGCTTTTCTCTGTCTTTGTTTCCCAGCTCTACATGCATTCTGTTTTTGTGGTTAGCAGAACATCTGTAAGCAGTAGCAAAAACACCTCTTTAGTGCTTTCTAACCTGCCTTATCTTCCTGACCTATTCATTTCTTTAGCTTGTGGGAGAAGTGGAATCTGACCCAATATGGAATCCTTCATTAAAGATGGTTAAAAATATCTGCTAGCAGTTTTGGAAACTTTCTTGTTTCTGGCATTTCCCAAAACTCCAAGTGAGTTACCTCCTTGGTAGCCTTCTCCGAGCACCACTCAGCTTTGGGCCACCAATATCCATGACCAGGCAGTCTTCCTAATTTACATTTTTTTTTAAGATTTATTTTTTATTTATTTCTCTCCCCTTCCCCCACCCCGTTGTCTGCTCTCTGTGTCCATTCACTGTGTGTTCTTCTGTGCCTGCCTGCATTCTTGTCAGCGGCACTGGGAATCTGTGTCTTTTTTTTTGTTGCATCATCTTGCTGCATCAGCTCTCCGTGTGTGTGGTGCCACTCCTGGGCAGGCTGTGCTTTTTTAGCATGGATCAACTCTCCTTGTGGGGTGCACTCCTTGCGTGTGGGGCTCCCCTATGCGAGAGACACCCATGTGGCACAGCACTCCTTGTGCGTATCAGCACCACATGTGGGCCAGTTCACCACACGGACCAGGAGGCCCTGGGTTTGAATCCTGGACCTCCTTTGTGGTAGGAGGATGCTCTATCAGTTGAGACAAATCTGCTTGCCCTAATTTAAATTTTTGATGTGAAATTTTATCACATGTACTTAATGGCTATCCATGGTCTGTATGCTGTTTACCCTACCAGAGAGGTAGTAAGACCTAATTCTCCCTTATAGCTAAAATGTGTGTGTGTTTTTTTTCCATTAAGTGAAAGTTGCCTATCTATTTTCATTTGCTAAAGGCTGCCAATGCAATATATCAGAAATGAGTTGACTTTTACAATGGGAATTTATTAGGTTAAAAGCTAACAGTTCTGAGGCCACGGAAGTGTCCAAATCAAGGCATCATCAGAGATGCTTTCTCATTCTGCAGCTGTGGGTGACCAGGCACAGGGCAGGGTCCCCTTCTCCCTCCCCTCTCCTCTGGGCCTCTCTGCTTTCAACTTTGGCTTGCTCTGTCTGTGGCTTTTCCCTTTCCCAGGTTTGTTGATTTTAACTTCTGGAGGTTTCTCTCTGTCTCTGCGGCTTTTTTTTCCTGTACTGCGGCTTCTTATTCCTCCATTTATAAAGGATTCCAGTAAGAGGATTAAGACCTACCCCCGGCTATGCCCAACCTATGCCCAACCGGAGCAATGTAATCAAATGGCCTGTAACCGATCTAATCAACAGTTCACAATAGGTTCAATTTAAGAACATAGTTTTCTGGGGTCCACAAAAGACTCAAGCGTTTAAATTAAATTTTGTTTTGCTAATTTGCTCTATATGAAAGAACCCTAAGGTCTACAATTTCACTTCTAAGAGGATACTGAGGTTTGATTGAAGGAGCAGCATCAGAAAGGTGGGTGGAGATCCCAGATACTTCTCCCTAATGGGCTAAATATACTGAAACCCCCATCTCTTCCCTTGAGTCCCAAGGAAACAGAAAGAAGGATGGTACAGAGGTCATGAACTATGGTCCTCCCCCCCTTTCCCTCTCTCACCCTGTGGCCCCCAGGCACGCCAGGTAATGGAGAGAGAGTTCAACAACCTGCTGGCCTTGGGCACTGACCGGAAGCTTGATGATGTGAGTACCTGGCCCTGGATTAGGGACCTTGGGGATTTGCTCATTGTTGATGGAAGTTCAGGACTTCTGCTTTCCCTAGGCTGATGATTCCTTATCCCCTAGCATAAGGAAGGAGAGCTGAGGGGATGGAGATGATGTCATGGGACTGGGGAGGCAGGGCTGGGCCTAGCAGGACTTATCTTTGGGTAGCAAATGGCTGTGGAGAAGTCTCTATGAAAACGATTGTCTTATACAAACGCTGAAGTCTCCTGTATGTTCTACTTCCAGTATCTCCTAACTCTATGCCCCACCCTCCTGATCACACTGGCTCAGAGGTTTCCCCCAGAGGCCATATCTTTAGGCTTATATACCCTTTTATTTATCTCCCAGGCCCACCTCTTCAGCACTATCAGCAAAACATATCTCCAGGCTGCTCTTTAAGTGCCCAAATCTTCCTCCAGCGATGGGGTTGTTGGGAGGGAGAAACTACGCTCAGGAGTTCAGTTACAGCTTTTCTGTCTTGCTCCTCATTGCAGTTTGATACAGCTAAAGACATGGCTCAGGCTTTATCACCCCAGGTTCCTCTCCAGTTTCACTCTCGCTTCTACTCTCACCTCAGGTCAAGGCCTTCCCCTCTCAGCACCCAAGGTCACTGGGGAAAAAGAGCCTTCTCCTTTGACTTGGTCAGCCCTTGAGTTGAGGCTGGACTGTGTCCAGGCAGACCCTGACCCCTCAGCCACGATGCTCCCCTAAGAGATGGCTGCCTGAACGCTCTTCTAGTTCCCTGAGGACACAGCCCCCTCCTCAGCCCTGCCTCCTCCCTCCCTCTCCCCACTCACTCAGCCTGTGGCTCTCAGGCCTGCCTTAGCTGACTCGACTCCAAGCAAGTGAAAAAAAAGAGCCCAGATTCTGTTTATTTTTAGCTGCTTCATCTTCAGTCAGATCCTCGTGTCGGATCGCCATCTTCTGCGCAGCTTCCCCGTCTCTGCATCCCGCCCCCACCATCACCTCTGTTTAGACTCCGGGGCCCCCCTTTTTGCCACCATTCTCGTTACCTGCTTATCTGTCAGAGCCTTCCTAGTTGGGCTGAACAGGGCTGAACCCACCTCTGGAGAACGATCGCGCCTCTCAGCAGGCAGCGTGCAGAGGAGCTGACACCGTTTGGAGGGCCGCTGCTTCACAGGCGGGTCCCTGAGGTTTGGAGGGTGTTGTATGGCAAAGTTATTCCAGGCAAGGAGATAAGCTGCCAGACCCCAGCTGTCCCCACTCTCAGAGCTGTGAGCTTAATTTTCCCAGTCCCCTCTGTGATATCGGCCCTCCCCACTCATTCTCCACACTCCTAGGGTCTCAGCTTTCTTGGTGGCTGTCTGGAAAAATGACTCCCATATACATTAGTATGGTGCTTTCTAATTTAGAAAGCTATTTATTCCTTCAATCCTTTAAAAAGCTATATTCTTTGAATGCCTACTCTGGGCCAGGCAGTGGGCCAGGCATTGTGGTGCAGTGGCAGCAGGCATCTCACTTTGTGCTAATGAGCATCATAAGAGGCAGGTTGCAGAGGAGGAAACTGAAGCTCAAAGAGGTACCTCACCTGCTGCATCTGAGCTGGTGTGGCAGGGCAGGATGGGAGCAAACGTGTGTTTGATTCCTGTGTTCTTTCCCCTCTACCCTGCCTCCTCCTGGAAACCCATGGAGCAGGCTGGGCTGCCAGGTTTCAGACACTGGCGGGGGGAGGGTATTGAGTAGGTGGTGCTGTCAGGCAGCACGGCGGAGCTTCTAGGTGTGGGCTGCAGAGGACTGGTTCTTGCAGGAAAAGTAAGAAGAGGGCCAAGTCCTGGGAATGTGGTGGTGGGGAGTGAATGGGGGCGGAGGGTGGGCGCCACGGCGACTGCTTCCTGCCCTGCCATCTCTCACTGTCATCATCAGCAATCTTGAACTGTCTTCTTGCAGCGATTCCCTCTGTCCATTGGTTCTGTGTCCCTTCTCAAGTGTCAGTTCCATTCTCTCCCTGCATGGAAGGCAGGACTCAAGGGAAATGAAAGGACGGTGGCAGGAAGAACACCTGACTCTTAGGGCATGGAGGAAACCAGAAACAAGGCCTTAGGGTTGGCTGGAGGTGGAAATGGAGAGAGAAAAGGAAAGGGCTTGCACGGGTGAAGGGCAGGATCACAGGGAGGACAGAATGAGGAGGAAGGGGGTAGGGCTTCCGCATAAATGCTGCCAGCCACGCGTTTAACAACTAGTTACTGCGTGCCTGGGTTGTGTCCAGGCACTACTCAGGGGCTGGGGATACACTGTTGGAACAAAAAAGACCATGGTTTCTGCCCTATGAAGCAAAGAACAAGAGAGAGAGGGAGAGCGAGGTGGGGAGAGGGAGGGGGAGAAGAGACTAATGAAATGCTCACATAAGTACATGTAAGAAGGCGCTGGGCTGTGACCGGGGCTGGTGCCTGAGGATTGACGGGAGCATTCAGCCTACTCCTCCAGGCATGCATGGCAAACCCTAAGGGCTTGTGCCTGGGAGAGGGAGCTGAGGCTCTAAGAGTGGGTTAGTGCCCTGCTCCTGCCGGCACCACTTTGTCTGCACCAGTTTTGAGAATACAAGGTGGAGCGAGATCAGACATAGGCTTCCCGGCTACTGAGCAAGGTGGCTGTGAGCCCTGAAGGCTGGGGAGGGGAAGCCTGTGCACAAGGGGCCCAGTAGGGCTGTGGCCCTGGGTGCCCTTTGGCAGAGAGAGTTATTTTGGAGAACTGGCTGGCATTGATGAGTGGGCAGATGGCAGGGGGCTGCTGGGAACGTTCCTGGGAGGAGCCTGCCTCTGATTTGGCATCTCCCTGACCCACTGCGTGCTCTCACCTGATCCCATCAAGGATAGGCAGCCTGAGAAACAGGTAGGGCAGATGTTATTCTTGCCAGATGAGGACGCTGAAGCTCAGAGAGGTCACCTAACTTGCCCAAGTTCGCACAGCTAGTAAGATGGCAGAGCCGGGACTGGAACCCGGGTCGTCTAACCCTGATCACTCCTGCAGCGTACAGGGGGCTGAGTCATACTCAGGCCCGGAAGGGCAGGAGGGTGTCTGGGGGCCTGGCTGCTGACCCCTTCCTAAGGGGTGAGGTGAGAAGAGGAATACCCTAGGTTGAGGAGAGAGGTCAGTGGATATCCCAGGCTCTCTGTTTGAGATGTTTGGGATGGGCAGGAGAACGAGTTCGACTGGAGGATGGCCGATCAAAGCAGAGGGCTCCCCTGCTGGCCTGCAGAAGTAATTTCAGAGCCACAGGGGCCCTGGGCGTCATCCACTTTAGCCCTTTCATTATACAAATGGCAAAACTGAGGGCCAGAAAAGGGAGGTGATCTCGCTCTCTTCTTTCCTAAGGGGTGGGACTGGTACCCCTAGAACCAGCCACGACTGCCCTTCCCCACCCCAGACAAAAGTAGTGGCAATTCCAACATGCCCCCTGGGCCTCTGCGTGTCCCCACGGTGCAGGGGGACGACAAGGTGTTCCGCCGCGCACCCTCCTGGAGGAAACGCTTCCGGCCCCGGGACCACCACGGCGGCGGCATGCTCAGCGCCTCGGCCGAGACCCTCCCCGCAGGCTTCCGCGTGTCCACCCTGGGGCCCTTGCAGCCCCCACCGGCCGCGCCAAAGAAGCTCATGCCTGAAGGTGAGGGACGGGCCGGAGGGCCGCGGGCCCCCAGCGTGCGGGAACGCTGCGCGAGCAGGGCTGGAGCTGGCGTGCGGCGGGGCCGGGGCCGGGCGCCCCCTCGGGGCTGACGCTGCACTAACCGCTGCCGAGGGGCGGGGTGGGCCGCCCGCCCGCCGAGCAGGGCCTCCCGCCGCCCGCGGGGGCGCGCACTAACCCGCCGCTCTGTGTGTTCCCCGCGCTGCCGACGCCGCCCAGCCGGGACGGCGGGGGCGCAGAGACTGGAGACCTCCACGGTGCGGACCTACTCGTGCTGACCCCCCAGCCTCCCGCCCCGGGTCTGACGGGGGTGTGCCCGAGGCTCGGGGTAAGTGGGCCGGGCCCGGGGACGCGGGGCCCTCCTGCTGCCGGCCCTCCGCCCGCACACGGCCTCTGCCCCGCCGCCCCGGCCACCGCACGCGCCTGCCCCTGGCCGCCGGCCCGGCCCTGCCGCGCACGCCCCCCGCTTGCCCGCTCCTGCTTCTCCCTGCCTTGGCGCTTGGCGCTGCGAAGCCCGCCGGGAGCCTGGGCGCCCCATCTCCCGGGAGCGAACTTGCAGCTCACAGCACGCCGCCCGCCCCTCTCTCTCTCTTGCAGCTCGCTCCCACTATCTCTACGGACACATGCTCTCCGCCTTCCGGGACTAGCCACGGCTCCCGGGGCCGGCTCCCTCCTCCTGGGCTTCCCAGGCTCAGCCGGCCCTGACCCCTCCTGCTCGTTCCCCCTCTTCCCACGGCGCCCATCTCGTCTGTGACTTTCCAGTTGCCCTGGATCTCCGAATATTCTCCTCCACTCTCGACATCCCACTACCACAGGTCCCACCTGTGTAAGTCTCTCCTGGACGCACCTGGGGCTCCTCGTGTCCTGGAGGCACCCAGGTTGTCTGTGCTTAGGACCCTGGGGGAGGGGGAGGGCAGGGACCCAGGGTGGGTGCCACTCCACTCTCCCTCTCCTGATCCTAGCCTGTTCTGGACTGCAAAGTCCACCAGGGACCAGGACCTGGTGCCAAGGGCTGGGGATGGCTCTTCCAAAAAAAGGGCGCTTCAGACTCTGCCCTGCTTGGGCTATTCTGCCTTCTGGGGTCCCTGTCCGCAGCCTGGCTGTACCAGATGGTCTGACATCTGGTTTGGGGACCCGCAGCCCAGCGCCTCCCCCATTCCGTCACCACCACTGCAGCTCTGGCCTCCAGTACCTCCTTGAGGGCTGGGTGGGGCTACAGAAAGCCACACCCTCCCTCAGGATGGGGAGGCTGCGAGGAGGGAGACAGTGGAGATTCCCGGCCCCAGCTCAAGCTCAGTCCCCAAAGCGAGTTTGGGAAGAATCAGAGAAAGGGGCCCCTGAGCAGTGGGCTGTGGGTTAAGGATGGGGAAACTCTCAGCACCCCTGCCGAGGGATATGTGCAGGCAGGCCCACCAGCCGCAGAGCCGATGGCCTCAAGTGGCAGTCAGCCCCAAGAGCAGTGGGAACGCCCCTGCCGCAATCAACAGGGTGGGCTGCTGGGGGCTCGGGGCAGGGAGGGCTGGTATGGGTCTTGGATCTGGGCAGAACAGAGCTAACCAGGTACTGCCAGCTATGTTCCTAGCGTCCTTTTCCTTGCTACCCCCTGTGCCCCACTTCTTAGGTAATCTCGGCCCCATAAGAATAAGCCTGGTGATGTATCGAATGTACATTGACCCTAAAATCAGGTTTGGGGAAAAGGCAGCCTGAGGCTTCCGTCCCCTGATCTGGGAAGAAAATAAAACTTCCTTTTCAGTGAGTCATGACCCAGGTTCAGTAAACCCAATGTCAGTGAAGGCATTCACTCTCCGGCTTGTCCCCAGATCACCCACCCTTGTTCAGGGCTCCTTGGGTGTGCAGGGACTGCTTCCTCTGGAAGTTCTTAAGGCCCCAGCTGCCACCATCTTTCTCCAGCAGCTTGCTGGGAACTGGGGCTGAGGGCTACAGTCCTGGTTTGATTAAAAATAATTATTCCCAAGAAATCCCTCTTTCTCACCAACTCCCTCATCCTGCCAAGGTGCCTGGAGGTGTTTGGGACTCAAGTTCAGGATGCGTTGATGAACCCAGGGCTTCATCCAAGTGAGAGGAGAGAGAGCTTTTGGAGCATGTTTCTTGGAAAGGGGCTAGTGCAGTGGCTGGAGCAGCTTGTTTGCAACCTGATGGACTCAGGTTCTGAACCAGAGTTAGGCTAGCAGGTAGGCTAATGAGTCAGAGCACCCTCCTCAGAGGAAGTGATGGAGCCTGGGCAGGGCCAGGGCTCAGGGCCTTCTCTGCTTCTCAGTAGAGGAGAGTCCCACCAGTAGTGTGCTGTGCAAGCTCTCGTCTAGGCTTGGGCAAGGCAGCACCTGCCCTTGGTCTCCCTGGTTCCTGCCCTCTGTGCATCACGCCACTGGGAATGGAGCGGGAGGAGTAATTGAGCAGAGAGTGAGTTGAGTGGCGAGAAAGAGCCACCATCCCTGAGTAGTAGATACCAAGCATGGAGAAACCCCAGGTGCCTAAGGTTGGGGGACTTGGGTACCACAAAGCCATCCGACTCCTTCAGGGGACTCTTGATGAGCTAGCTGTGTGGGAGCTGCATCCTCAGCCTCTCCTCTACAACTCAACTCTGTTATGGTTGGCTGTGTCATAAGGCAGCAGCTGGAGGCACCCAGGCCTGTTCAAGGCATCTTGGGAAGGAGATGGGGAAGAGAAATCTAGGCATACAGTGAGGGACAGCTGTTGTCTTGGTGTATCCCTTTTCTCATAGTCAATATTTTTTTATTTGGAGAATCACCACTGGCCCGAGCCCTACTCACCAGCCTCCTATATCTTGTCAGGTCCCTTCTCAGTACTGTACTGGCTCAGTGCATCAGGTTTGGGTGTGTGGGTGTGTGTGGGTGTGAGTGTGGGTGTGTACGTACAAATAAACAACCTGGTTTTAAGACAACCCACAAGTGGCCTCCAATCTTTTTTTAAACTTTGAGCTTACCTGATGTGCCCAGCTTCTTCCACTGTCCTGAGAGCTGCTATAGTCTGGGAAGTAAGTATCAGCATTTTGGAAACTTACAGTAAATAGCCTGTTTCCTTGAATAACTGCAGAATGGATAGCGAGGTTAACGTTTGGGTTGCTTTGTGCCAAGGGGGTAGAGGAAAGATAAAGGAATGAGGAGCCCTGGCTGCTGGGCTTGATTTATTTCCCCTTCATCTCTGCTTACGTTAATGTGCTTACTCGACTCGAACCCTTTAAAACTGCTCCCAGAGTGACTGCTCCTAAACCCGCTCTGGTCATATCACTCCACTGTTGAAAGTCAGCAGCACCCCTGGATCAGAGGTCCACTCCTCAGTGCGGTCGAAGAAGCCATTCTTGACTTGGCTTCTGGGCTCTGTCCTGCCTCCCGTCTCAAGTCCACCTAACTCAGAGGCATTACGGTGGTGTTTGGGGGTCAGCCAGGCCTGTCACCAGGAGACACACCACTGCTGCTTTCCTTGCCTTTGCAGCAGTGAATCTTCAAGACCTGTTTGAAGCATCACCAGGGAGGCATTACCTGCCTCTCACCAGCAGAATTAGGTAACAACAACCCTTGCTTCCCAGCACTCTGTGCACACCACAGATCCTGTGCAGTAATGGTTATCTCTGCCTGTTTCTCATGCTGATCTTCAAGGAAGCATCTTCAGCTCATTCTCAGTGATCTCAATATCCCTAGATATGTGTACTCGCATGAATAAATGAATTAACCATATCTCAGAGGGTTGTTTTAAGGATTACTGTTAATAAAACCTAAGAATTATTGAGTACCACCATGTGCCAGACACTTTTCCAGGCCTGCAAGTGGTGCTTGGCTCCTGTGAATCTTCATGGGGCCATGCTCCTCTTCCCACCTATGTGGTGAGCTCCCTGGGAGCAGCCTAACGCACCATGCATCCTAGTATCCTCCCCCAGGCTTAACAGTGCCCCGAAGCACTGAGGGAAGAAGGGGGGCAGAGCCCATGGGCACAGGCAGCAGGGTGGAAGCAAGAGGAGACCACTGGGTATAGCCCACAGAAGTCAACCAGAAGCGAGATGAGGGGATGGCCAGGTGCCTACGGGTGTCTGGGGCTTTCCTCCCACGCCATCCATGATCTCACATGGAATGGGTGTCTTGTGACCAGCTGGAAGCCAGGACATCTGAAGGAATCCAGGAGCACTAAGATTTCCCTTTGCTGTCATCCCCTGGGATGGGGAATGTAGAAGGAGCAGGCCTAGGTGGGTATGTGAGTTTGGTTTTTGAAATGCTGGATTTAGAACGAGACTCCGCCCTCCTGCCCCCACCCCCAACATGTTCTGTCAGCATTTGTGAAAAAGTAAGACTAACTTTCTTCCTGGAACTCTCCTTTATCTCCTCTAGGAATATCCCAAGGAGAGTGAGAGGCAGGGAGTCTGGATGCCGGGTGGTGGCCTGTGGCTGAGGGAGGCCAGGCATGGGGCAGCCATAACTGCCATGAGGTGGCAATTTGGGGTTCCCAGCGGGGCCTGTGCTGTGCCTTCTTAGCCAAGACTCCAGCTCCACCAGGAGCCTCCGCAGTCTGTCCCTGAGCTCCAGCTCACCCTCAGGCTTCTCTGCTCCAGCCTGGAGCCCAGGAACCAGGAATTCAGAGAAGTCCAAGGGCCGTGACTGCTGGGGGTGGTGTTTTAGCTGTGAAGCAGGTACCTGAGCTGAGGGGGCTCCTCTCCTCACCCTCCATCCTCCATTGCACCTCCCCCCAGTTGCTCCAACCACCTTCTGCACCTGCAGCCCTTTTAAATTGGTTTTCCAGTCTGCCAAGTAAATTACTCCGGGAAGTTAGATACCTAAGAATGCTAATTGGAGTATAGCAAATGGTACTTTAAACTTCCTGTAATTCACACTAATTGTCTAAACACTCTAAGAAACTCCTGTTTACACACTAACAATTGGCAGGTATATTTCAGCTAATTATTTTCTTTTCATTCAAGCAGATTCCTTAAAGTCCATTATTAGGCAACATTTGATTAACCCAGTTCTATTTATTGCAGGTGTTTCCACTGAAGACTATTTAAGCTAATTTCCCTAAAGATCTACAACTTATTATTCATTAAGTGTAGTCTTAGCTGTAATTCTATTATGAAGGCTAAGCATTTGTCAATTCAAGAAAGTTGCGTGTTCTGTGAAAATAATGAGAGAGCCTGAGCTCCTGCTTGGCAAAGTTTGCCATTCACGCCCGTGAAACCCAGTAAATCGTCTCTCGGGTAGGGATGGGGTGGGAGGGAGAATGGATAAGGACTATGAAAAAGTGAGTAGTCAATAGGGAACTCTTGAGTTTGATAGCCATTGCTGAGGACTGTTCATTTTTTCCAGAGTGTCAATGTGGACCTCAGTTTCCAGGTGACATGATTGCTTAAGATGGATAACCTAAAAATAATTATTCTCCAGCCCCAGACGCTATCATCTCTTTGGGAGAGTTGAGGGCTCTTCTCGGCCACCTGTGCCCTCCACCTCCCCCAAGAAGGTGGGCAGGGCCAGGCGGGTTGTAACCCCAAGAAGGCGGTAGGATTGTAGCACCCTCTGAGCTGGAGGTGCCAGAGGCCAAAGAAATGAGCCCAAGGGGAGAAGATTTCTTTTCATTCACTCCATAAGGGAGTGAACGTTGGGTCTGGGCTCTTTGCCTGCCCCATCCCCAAGGGCAGTGAGTCATGGAGAGTTAAACACCCCTGAAGTGACCTAGGTATTCCTCCTAGGTATTATCCTTCCCACACAAACTCACAAAGAAGGAAATCCCACAAATGGGAGCCAGTGAGACCAACTGGTGGTTCTGGGGCGGCTCCTGATAAGCTTAGCTCTGGTTGTTTGGAAAAGTGGGCCCTGGGGGAGACGCTTCTGCACCCTGACCCGGCTTCTGTGGGCCTGCTCCCAGACTTCCTTACTCTCTTCCCTGGGCAGAGTTTCTGGAGAAACCCCGGGGGCAGGGTATGGACCCCACTCTTCAGGAGCAAGGTCAGGAGGTGGATGTGGGGGCAGATGCCCGCAGAGCCCAGAGCCTGGCTTCCAGTAGCTGTCGAGGGGCCACAAGGAACTGAGAGGAGTCTGTACTGTACCATGCCCTGAATCCCCAGACTTCTGTAATGATCCTGAAACTTCCATTTGCAATAATTCAAACAAGTGTAGTCAAAAGCAGTTGGAATTTATAAAGAATTTGTAGATGTGCATGGTCCATTTTAAGTTCTAGCCCCTGTGAACTCTGCATTTAATCCTAATTTAATCTCTACCCAAAATCTTTGTTCTCTAAACCGCACACAACTTCTTCCCTCAGGAAGCACCTCCGTCTGAAGAGAACCCCAGTCTCTCTTCCTTGGACCTTTGTGAGTCCCTTCCCTTCCCTGGGCGGAATTGCTTTCATCCTTCCAACAGTTACCAGGGACCGGAATCTCCTTCAGCCTGGAGGGGATGGGCAGGTGTGGCAAAGGGGACATGCTGTTTGGCCTGCAATGGCATGATCTAGTATCTGACATCAGTGCCGCTAATTTAATCATGTCCTGCTTTTCTGCAGGGCTTCTGGCCATGTAATATCAAAGGAGAGGCAGGATTTGGGTGGGGAAACCCACAGATTCCAACACCACACCCTGCCACCTGGCCTGGGGCCTGCGCTGGGCACATGAGCACGCTCAACCAGTCGGAATCAAATGGGCCTGTTGGGCTCTGAGATGGCGCGCGGTGGCCTGGGAACCGTGTTTAGGATTAGAGTGTAACCAACTGCTCAGCAGGTTGTCCCCCAGGTCCCGCAAGGATCCCTGTGAAATCTGGTCTTCCCCTAGCCAATAGAACAGACCCAGCTTTTTTATCATGGTCAAAGAGCGGGAGTCCCCGCCCCTAGTGCCTCCAGAGCCTTTGTCCACCCCAGTCCTTGGAAGCCTTGCTCCTAGTCTGCATCTGTGTCCCTGGGTGGGCAGGGGGCAAGGGCGTCTAGTCATCTCCCTCCCTCTGCGTCACCACTGACACTCTTCTAGCAACCAGTCTTTATTCATTTTTTAAAAAAGGAAAACCAAATAAGTTAGCAAAAAAAAAAAATTACAAAACAATGGCAAAACCACACGATGCTTAGTTAACAAAAGAAATCACCCCCAAAAGCCCCCCTCCCCCCTTCCCTGCCTGTCCCTGGCCACTTGAGCCCAGGAGACCTTGGTCAGATGGCAGCTTTACAAACGACACACGGAACAAAACAAAACAAAACATAAAACCACTGGAAGGTTCCCAATATCCACTGCAGAAGCTTGGACCCCAGGGACTTGGGAACAGAGGCTGTTCCTCCCCTTCTCCCTGAGTTCAGGGCAGGCCCAGCCCAGCCCCTGGCATCAGGAAGAGACTAGAACAGGAGATGTGAACAGCCTGTCCAGGGCGGAACACTGTCTTTGCCTCTCAAAATGTTTCTTTTGGGAAGTGGGAGTTGGAGTCTGCATCATGATAAAAGGGAGCTCCTGAGTTTGCCCCCTGGCCCAGGGGCATACACGAGGGGATGCCCTGGTCCCCTGCTTTATCTCCCAGCTTAAATGAGGGAATCCGACCGCCCGCTGGGTGGTGGGTTAGCCTTGTATAAAGGAGGAGGGGGCTGGTCTGGCATGTGGCAGCCCCTGGCCTGGCTTCCTGGCATCGGAACAGCCTGGCTTAGTAGAGGACCCTGCTGCAGAGGTGGTGGCATCGTGGCCAGCTCGGGGGGCTCCCACGGCCAGCCGGCCTGGCAGACGATCTCAGTTGGGCATGGTTTCATCCGGGAAGGCCACAGAGACGTCCTCCACTGTGATGCTGTCCACGATGGAGGTGAGGGAGTGCAGGTTGTGGGCATCCGTGGGGTCGGCTGTGAGCAGATGGTCTGCAAGAAGGTGGGGAGGGGGTGGCATCAGGGATGAAGGGGGTTTCGAGGCCCAGAGTGGTTTTTCCAGGACAGATGTATGAGCAAAACTCACGAGTTCTCAGCCCGTGCCTTTCCCCATGCCCTGCGTGCCTGTGTGTATGTGCATGTGTGTGTGTTTCCTCCCTGGGCTCCCCCAGCGGAGCTGGGATTTGGAAGCGGCACTTCTGAGGTGGAGCCCAGATGGAGTATCATTAGAGATTGGAAATGCCCTTTGCTGGGCTCAGCTTCGTGGCACTGACTCAGCAATTCCAAGGGACCCACGGGGCTGGGACAGTCTCCTCTCTGCAGAGAAGGTCAGTCACCAGGTACCAGCTGGGGAGCCACAGGAGGCCCAGACCACTCCTTTCAGCCCATCATTTGGGGTCCTGGGTTCTGCAGGTTCCTCGAGAGGCCAAGGGAAGAGGGCTGGAGAGGGAAAACAGGTAAGAGGGAGAAACTGGGCCTAGGGAGGGACTGAGGGTGTTGAGCCAAGCTCACCCGGGCTGGGGGCCTACTTACCCCCGGGATTGGGGCCAAACTCCAGTGCACTGCCCCATTCTGGACTGCAGGAGGCGCTGTGGGAACTGCATTCACTGGGCACCTGCAAGACAGGGTGAAGGCCCAAGGTCAGGGCACACGCCCTTCTTCGATGTCTTTCTCTGCCCAATCCCAATGGGCAGAAGTGCCTGTGGTGGGGTTTGGGGGTGGGCCAAAGGCCCTGCGACCCAGGCCACGCCTCCACCAGACTCTTCACCACAAGCTCCTTCCATCCCTCCGCGGCCTTGATCCTGGGTGGCGATTTCCCCCTCACAGGACCCTTAGTGTAAAGGGGTCCCTGATTCTCATGCCTCTGGAGATAAGGGGAGGGGGCAACCAGGGCCATTTCTGCACAGGCCTGCAGGGGTTCCAGTGAGACAGAAGGGGTTTTCTCTCTGCTCAGCCACACTCAGCTTAGGGTGGGGTGGGGGGCAAAGCAGTCTTCCCCCGTGTACTTGGCCTTGCCTTCCAGGCCCAGTTTCTGGGCACTGGGGTTAACCCCACCCCCACCCAGGATGGCTATGGACATGCTTCTGGATCCCTCCACCAGCCCTGTGCACCCCCCTTCCCCAGCTGCATCTTCCCACTGCTTTAACTGGAGAGGACACGGGGACACAGAAGGTCAGCTCTTAGGAGGGGGTCCTGCCTCCCCCCTCAGGCCCCGGCCTGGCACCTGCTCCAACCCCTTGATGGACACCCCCCCCCTCCAGTACTGCCTGGAGGCTGCCCAAGGCCTCCGTCTGACCCTGCTTCCTGGGACAGGTGGATGGGATGGCCACTTACCCCTGGCTGGGGCCCACCCCCGCCTCGGTAGCGGAGGTCGTGCTCCTCCTGGTTGAGGGAGCTGAGCAGGGCCTGCAGGCGCTCGATGTACTGGATGGCGCTGCGCAGGATCTCCACCTTGGGCAGCCGCTGGTTGGGGTTGAGCAAGGTGCTCCTCTTCAGGGCCTCGAAGGCCTCATTTACCTTCTTGAGCCGGCGTTTCTCCCTCAGCGTGGCCGCCCGCCGCCGGTCCACGGACACCGACTTCCTCTTACACACCTTACACGCCCACGGCAGGCACTGGCCCGGGCAGTGCTCCGGGGTCCCCAGCCCCTTGTCTTCCAGGGGCCCGCGGGCCTCGGGGCTCAGGCTGAGCTCAGTCCGCTCATAGCCCGGTGTCTCAAAGCCCTGGAGGTGGACGGGCAGGTAGTTTTCCCCGTCATAGAAGCGGGGTTCCTGGTAGAAGTAGGGGGATGTCTCATACAGCTCCATGGGGTCGGAAAAGACTTGTTCCTGCCACCAGCCCCCAAGCTCCTGCAGCCCCTCACGCCAACTGCTGGGTGCCATTTAAACCCTCCCCGCTGGCATGGAACCAGAGATAAATATAGCCAACGCCACAGAAACCTGAGCCCCCCTCTAAGCTGTTGCTGCACATCAAGACGTTTACAGTGGATTAGATGTGATTCCCCTTCCCTCTCCCCCACGCCCCCACCCCACCCAGCCAGCCTGCCCCTGGCCCAGGCCGGCTCCTGTGCACGGGCAGGGAGGCCGTCGGCTGTAATTTGATTAGTTTTCATTTCTCGGCAGCCCCCGTGGGGCACGGGAGGTGGGGAGGACACACATTCTCTCATCTGCTCCTTTCAATTACTCGGGCTAGGCGGCCTGCCTGCCTTCTCCTTGCTGGTCCCAGAGAAGACGGCTGGGGGTTGGGGCAGGGGCGAGGAAGAACGGGTTTAGGCTGGAGAGGGGACTTGGGAAGTCAGTTGATCCATCCCCCTGCCTCCTGACTGCTCCTTACCCAGACTGTGTCCGTCAGGTGAGGCTCTTAAGAGCTTCCTCCCCCCAAGAACCAGGCTGCTTCACATTTGGGGGAACGTGTGGATGTGTAGATGCTCACCGTCTAGGGATAAGGACTGAACTTCAGAGGAGCAAATGGGTTCGACGTCTGGGTTTGCAAGCGGCCTTGACATCATTAGTTGTCTTGGGGAAACGGACTTTGGCCCAGTGGTTAGGGCGTCCGTCTACCACATGGGAGGTCCGCGGTTCAAACCCCGGGCCTCCTTGACCCGTGTGGAGCTGGCCCATGCGCAGCGCTGATGCGCGCAAGGAGTGCTGTGCTACACAGGGGTGTCCCCCGCGTAGGGGAGCCCCACTCGCAAGGAGTGTGCCCCATAAGGAGAGCCGCCCAGCGCGAAAGAAAGTGCAGCCTGCCCAGGAATGGCGCCGCCCACACTTCCCGTGCTGCTGACGACAACAGAAGCGGACAAAGAAACAACACTCAGCAAAGAGACACAGAAAACAGACAACGGGGGGAGGGGAGGGGAATTAAATAAATAAAAATAAATCTTTAAAAAAAAAAAAATTAGTTGTCTTGGGTCGCATGTGATTGGGAGTAAACTGACGCAAGAGGATTTTTGTGTTCTTGTTTGTTTTTTCGCCAGGGATCGGGGCAGCTCCCGTTTTAATAGAGCTGGTCAGGGTCCGAGCAGGGATTAGCATGCACAGCCTACGTGCTGCCACCTGCGTCACCTCGGTAAGGTCAGGATCTTTACAGCCAGCCGGCCCCTCCCTCGCTCCCTCTGTGCTCCTGGGTTGCCTCTTCAGCTGTTTCCTGCCCCCTCAGAAAGCCAGAATTCCCTGCCTCCGTCCTGAGGAGGGGGGTGAGGAAGGGAGCAGCAGGGACCTTCAAACTTAGGTTGAATCCCCGCTCCCCTTGACCGCCTGGCTTGGGTGTTCTGCCTCTTCCTTCCTGCCCGGGGCATCAATTTATACCTGTCGTGCAGGTCTCAAGTGTCAGGTGGAGGAGGGGCTACTTAATCTGTGGGTGTCTCAGCCCCTAGTCCCTCTCGGGAGAGGCTTTGGGGTCTGAGAGGACAATTCCTCCCCAAGCACTGGGCAGGCCTCAGAGCCTGGCAGTGAACAAGGCTCAGCTCAGGACGGAAGGATTACAACCCAGGGCAGTGTCCCCACTCGCAGGGTCCTTACCTTTTAGCAGACCACCATGGCCCCTGAATTCAACCCAAACGCTGATGCCAGGATCTCTTCTCCAAGGGGCCCCTGTCCAGCTTCTGCTGACCTCGCAAGGCAGCTCGTCCCATGGGTGTGCAGCTCTGGTCACAGGGAGTCCTAGGTTTTGAACTACAATTTGCTCCCTGTATCTTTATTTTATTTTAAAAAATTTTTATTCTTTTTTGTTTATTTGTTTTTGTTCATTGTCTGTCTGTGGGCTTTTTTTTTTCTTTAGGAGGCACTGGGAACCGAACCCAGGACCTCCCATGTGGGAAGTGGGCACTCAACTGCTTGAGCCACAGCCACTTCTATTTTTTAAATTTTATTTTAATGTTTTTTTTAAATTTTATTTTTAAAGATGTTTTAGATTACAGAAAAGTTACACTGAAAATAGAGGGAATTTGCATATACCCTACCTCTTCCCCCACTTACATTTTCCCCTATCAATACCATCTTACATTAGTGTGATACTTTGTTACAATTGATGAACAGATATTGAAGCAGTGCTACTAATCATGGCCTATAGTGTACATTATGGTTTACACTTCACATCTTACAATTTTATAGGTTTTGGCAAAATGTATAATGGCCTGTATTTGTCATTGTAATATCATGCAGAACAATTCCAGTGCCCTAAAAATACCCTGTGTTCCACCTGTTCCTCCCTCCCCCTCCCCTTCCCCTTAGAACTTCTGGTAACCACCGTCTTTTTTTTCTTTTTAAAGATTCATTTATTTTATTTATTTTTTCTGCCCCCCGTCCCCCCGGTTGTCTGTTCTCTGTGTCCATTTGCTATGTCTTCTTTGTCAACTTCTGTTGTAGTCAGCGGCACAAGAATCTGTGTTTCTTTTCGTTGCATCATCTTGTGTCAGCTCTCCGTGTGTGTGGCACCATTCCTGGGCAGGCTGCACTTTCTTTCGCACTGGGTGGCTCTCCTTATGGGTGCACTCCTTGCGCGTGGCTCTTCCCTACGCGGGAACACCCCTGTGTGGCACGGCACTCCTTGCGCGCATCAGCACTGCGCATGGGCCATCAGCACACGGGTCAAGGAGGCCCGGGGTTTGAACCGTGGACCTCCCATGTGGTACGTGGACGCCCTAACCGCTGGGCCAAGTCTGCCGCCACCACTGTCTTTACATCAGTGTTACAAGGTCTACTATTACTACAATAATAATAAGTCTACTTTGGTCCATGGTCACATTCCCTCCTAATGTTTGTTCATTCCTCAGTCTTGAGGATTTGGGGATGGGGATGCCCGCCCTGCGTCAGATTGAGAGGGGGCTTAGACCATATGGGGCAGATGGAAGGAACTGTTTTTCTTGCAGTTGTAGATGCTCTTTGGTTTTGGGGGTGGGCATTGTCCATTGTCATCATTTTGTTAGCTGTCCTGGACGGGTCTGTTGAACTGGAGAGTAGGTATTGGTCTCAACTGTGCTGAGATTCAGGGCTCATATAAACCGACCGAATATTTAAGTCTCTGGGACATAGATTTAACGGGTATAGTGCTAATTATAGGTTCAAATAAAAGGGGCGGAAGAACCATGTGTAGGGAAATTATAAATGAGTCTAACTGTATTACTTTGGGGAAATAGGTTGTCATATATTCCAAGGTAAGGCCCACCGACAGGGTGCTGATCCCGGGGGGGTGTGCCTGCCTGTAGTGTCCGGCTGTCTCCAGGGCCCTTGGGAGCACCCCTCTTTGAGGCTTTGTTGACTGTGGCAGTCAGTGGGGCCCGCCTGAGACGTGCATAAGCATAACCTCTGGAATGACCTCCTGACTCAGCTTGAAGTCGCTTAGCCATCAAAACTCTTTTGTATGAAATGTTTCTGCTTTGGTCAAGGTCTTTTTCCAAATGCATCACTGGTTGGCACTCGGTACCAATCTCTCAGTGCCAGAGCTCCCTGTATCTTCACCAGTTTGGCCCCAGTTTTCTCTAGGAGTTGGCAGACTAAGCCTAATGCCTCCTGCCTGGGACAGAGGGACTGATACCAGTTTAAGCCAGAGCGAGGACAGTAAGAGGAAGAGGAGCCCTGCGGGGGTGCAGGGAACACTTCAAAGGGGAGGGGGGATCTGCATCCGTTATCCGTGCTGAGGGGCCAGGAAAATGCTGGTGCTCTTTTGGCACCTTTTGGGGTAAGAAACAGAGACGCCGAGGGGACATCGATGGATGACAAAGCGTGTATGAAGGAGAGCAGAGAGATCCTAATGGGTTTTTAGCTTTGCCAGCATCATAGAAAGTGACAGCATGGAGCAGGGAGCCCTCAACCTGCTTGACCCCAACCAGCTGGGCTGAAGAAGAAATAATCTCTACTCTCAACACCCCCACCACCAAAAATAAGAAAAAACACCACCTTGCTTCATTTGCACTCTAATCCTATAAGCCCTGAGACAAGGAGTAATGTCAAAGCTGCTGTGGAAACTTGGCGTCTTTTTGTTCTTTTGGTATCTAATCTAACTAACCCCTAAACAATGTGTCCACGTTCTCCAAAAATGGAAGCTGGAGAAATTGGCTTGTTCTGTGATGATTTCCAGGATCTTACCATCTAGATGCTGATCACAAACGTCGAAATGTAAATACTGAATTACAGAGCAAGAAAGAACCATCTTAATTCGGCAGTAACCAGGGAAGTGATGATCAGTCGTAAATGAGTGGGTTCACTGAAGGAATATTTCCGGGGCTTATAGAATGGCAAATCCACCGAGGGCTGGTCTCTGCATGTGTGGAGGAGGCAGAGAGGCCGGATGGGGGTGGGAAGAGGAGAGGAGGGGAAGGGACGCTGGGTAGACTGGTTTGTGGGGGTCAGTAAGTGGGTGATGGCGACAAGCCTGCCCAGGCGTGGAGGGCCTGGGATGCGAGGCAGGAGACCACCCAGACGACTGTGACAGTAAGGCGAAGGGACGGAGGTCTCGACAACCCACCCAGAGGCAGGAGGACAGGTTCCTCGACCTGGAGAGGATCCTTTTTTCAGGCTGGCCCAAAGGATGGTGGCTGTGTGTCAGAGGGGACGGTTGTGAGTATGAAATGAAGGGGCCCAGGCACATGGAGGCACCCAGGACATAGCAGCCCCTTTCCCTGCTTCGTCCTGTCCCCGCTCATGACCCCCTCTCCCTCAGCCTCCGTGGTCCCCCCCGGGCTGTTTTCCTGGCTGTCCTCCTGGGACAGGAGGGGATACCTGGGAATATCTGACTCGGCCCTCCATGCAGATTCATTTTCTTCCTCCCCTCCTCCCTTCCTCCCTTCCCTTCCTTTCCCTTTCCATTCCTCTCTCTACTTTCTCTCTCCCCCTTCTCTCTTTCTCCCTCTCTCTTTCTTCCTCCCGCCTTCTTCCCTTCCTCTCTTTCTCCCTCCCTGGCTCTCCCCTTTCCGCTCCTCTTTCTTTCTTTCAAGGAAATGCCTCTTTCTTTCTTTCAAGGAAATGCGTCGAGCACCTCGCTCGGTGCTGGGGTCGCCCCGTGACAGCGTGGCCTGTGTTGGTGATGTTGGTCTCTAGTCGAACGCGGCGGCAGGCGGGGAGGTTAGGGGGACCTCTGTGTCTGCGTGGCTGTGGCTCGCTGTGTGTGGATGTGTTTGGGTTGTCTGAGCAGCACATCCTGGGGACCATGTCAGGGCCCAGGTATGGAACAGACCCCCGGGCCTGGGAAGACAGGGCAACCCAGGGACCTCTGGCCTCTCCAAAACCCTGATGGGAGGCACTAACCACCTTGTTCCTCTTTCAGAGCCGAGGTGTGGGGAAGCTTCTAGAGGCCTGGCCTTCCTCCCCCTGCACACCCCTCTGTCAGGCACAAGCTGCCCTCTGATGGATGGGAACACATTGGTGCCAAGCACAGAACAGCCTTTGTGCTCTGCCACCAGCGGAGATCCATCAGCCCTAACCTGACAGCAGGGCGTCCGGCCCTAATCCTCACCCCTGCTGGCTTGGACACATGGGGGCCCCTGCCTGGAGCCTCCTTCGCTAGCAGGCCCGCTCCCCCCAGAAGAGGCTCTCATCCCCACCACCGGGCCTCCAGGGCCAGGCTCTTTGCTCCCCTGCCCTGACAGTCTCAACTGGGCTCTATTTGCATGCTGGGCTGATCTGATTTGCATGGTCGCGGTCTGGTTTCAAAATGCTCAGAAATCCCCTTCACTTGCTCCCTGCTCCTTCCTTCCCCCTCTGCTGCTTACCCAGTCCCGGCTCTCTGACTTCCAGCATCTTCCAGTCCCTGCTGACCTAGCAGGTGGGCTGAACTGGGCTGCCAGGTTGCTTGGCTGAAATGAGAACAAGTTTCCCAGTCAAAGGTCTCATGTGCTTGGGAATGGAGGAGGGAGATGAGAAGTGTCTGGAAGGATGGAAGCCTCTGGCTTCTGCAAACAGGCTCCAACTTTTTGTTTTACTAGGCTGGTTCTCAGTATTACGGATGAGCTGTAAGGCGAGGAGGGTTAGTGGCCGGAATTCCTGTGCCTTTCAATAGGATCTAGGTGCATGAACACGGCATGCAAATCAGCATTGATCTTTTGTGCGACAGTAGTTTCACAGCAGTGTGAAACAGATCACATAACCGTGGATGATGCCAGAGCTGGAAAGTAGCCTAAGGACAAACTAGTCTGCCTTCTTCCTTCTACACATGGGGAAACTGAGGCCTAGGAGGAAGGAAAATGACTTGCCCAAGGGTGCCCAGAGCTAGTGTCAGAAATGTGAAGAGGTCTGCTCTTGGACTGTGTGAGCTTAGCCAGGGGGGGTGGGGGCTGAACCCAGCTTCTCCTCTACTTCTCTGAGGCTGATGGGTGAAGAAGTACTTGCTTTCCAGGCGGGCCTGGGGCCCCCAGGTAGGCAGGCAGCAAGTGGATTGGAGGCACCCTAGGCTTAGAGTGGAGAGCTCAGGGAGACAGCTGGGAGTAGTGATAAAAAGAAGACAGAAGAGAGGGATGACAAACAGTGGGCTGGAGAGGCCCAGGGGATTCTGAGGGTTTTGAGACAGGAGGAGAGGTTTGGCCAGGAGGCAGATGGGAGCCAGGGGCCGAGAGGTGAGGTGGAGGGAGGACCTCAGTCCTCCAGAGGCCATGCATTGTTTCCACTGCGGACCTAGAATCGGATAACCACTGGGAAATCCCATCCCTGCCTGGAATCTGGAGCTCAGAGCCAGGCTCATTCATCAGGAATCTCTGGCAATTGGGGGGGAAGGAGCCTGCCTGGAGGCGGAAGGGGATGGGGCAGAGGGGCCTGGGGATCACAGGGGGGTGGCTGGTGGAGACAAAGCAGAGAGCTGATTTTAAAAATAACCAGAATAGGGCTCTAGGGAACGTGTGGCCGTAGGATCCGGGGGCCTGGATATCGTGGGGCCTTGGGAAATGTGGGCGAGGAATTCTTCAGAGCATTCCATATTCCTTTAGAGTAGGACCTGCAGCTCTTGGTTAAGGCAGATACCGTCAGGAAGTTTAGGGAAAGTGGCAGTAGGAAGAGGGACAGGATATTGGCTGTGGAACCTAGGACTAGTCATTTCTTCTGTCTGGGCCTCAATTTCCCCGCCTGTGAGTCAGGATGTCGGACTGAAGGCGCCAAACGTGGCCCCTTGAGAGGCAACATTCTTTTCCTGCCTCTGTGTGGGTCTGAAGCACTGCTCGCGGCTCATGGTGGAGGACTGTCTTGAGGTTTGTTGCGACCAGGCCATACCCTAAAGAATGGACTAATAAGATGGGGGGGGGGGGCAGGTTTCCCCTCCCACACTCAGCCTCCCTGGAAGGCATCTAGATGGTTCTCTGGACCTGTTTCCACCTCCCTAGAACTGCCGGTGGTGTATCTGTCATCCTCTCCTCTGGACTCAGCCCCTGCCTTCCCTTCCAGCCACTCCCTGTGGGCTCAGAAGCCCCACATGCTGCCCCACCCCCTTCCATTCCCTTTACAGCTTCTATTTCTGCCTCTTTGACAAGTCGTGACATATTTGGGAGCAGCTGCTGCCTGGGTGGAGATGCCTCTGCTTTCCTTCCCACTCTGTCCTCTCCTCCCCAGCCCCTCTCCCCACTGCCACCCCTTCCCAGAATGTGCCCTGAGACCATCCCTGCATTCCGCTCTCTGGAACTCAGACATCCAGCTTTTCCCAGGTTCCCGGCCAAGGCTCTCGTCTGATAAAGTCAGGTTGGGGGCCTGAGGTAGGATCTGTTCCGCCCCTGCCTGGCTGTACGGTTTGAGGCGAGGCTCTCCCCTATCTGGACTTCATTTTTCTACCTTTAAAATGGGGGTGACGAGTAATGCCTTCCCTGACAACTGTCAGAGCTTTGCCACCCGTTAGCTGGAGGGACTTAGGGGACTCTCCCCATGCTGTCCACCCCAGTACTCTCGTCTCCTCTGAGGACCTTATTCCATTGCCCCCTTTCTCTCAATTATCTTTAACTTCTGCTCTGCAGACCTTTCTTCCCCTTAGTCGATAAACACAAACACACTAAAGTCTTTCCCATCAAAACCCCTCCATTTTCTATATAATTCCTTCACCTGTAGTTCTGTCACTAACCTTCCATTCTTCATCAAGTTTCTAGAAAAAGGAGTCTACACTTAATCTTTTCATCTTTTCTCCTCCCTTTCACTTGTCCACTCATTGGTTTCCACCTTCCCTGAGCCACTAAAACTGCTCTTCCAAGATCACCAGGGACCCTCACCAGGTGCCAACTCCAGGAGATATTTCTCTGTCTTAAACTTAGTTTCCATGACCCCTCCATCTCCTGGTTCTTCTCTGATTTTTATCACCATTCTTCCTCCTCCCATCTTCTTTCTTCCCTCTCCCTTTTCCTCTTCTTCCTCTGCATGAGCTTCTTCTCCCCTACTCACTCCTTAAAGGGGATTTTCTGTTCTAAATTCTATTTTTTTAAATCTCTCTTGGTAATTTCATTCTCTCTTGTAGGTTTTAATTACCATGCTTGGGAAGTGCTAGCTGCTCTTAACTGATATGTGTTGGTGATTCCCAAGTCTATATACTCCAGCTTTGACTTCTTCAGATCATACACCCAAAGCTCTTGTAGACATACCCAGTCAAAGATTGTGCTGGCACCTAAAACTAAATGTGTCTGGTATGGGATCCATCAACTACGTCCCTCAACTCTAAATTTCCCATTATTGGACTGATGCAGTCATCCTCCCAGTAATTCCTTTCCATCTCTTATCCTTCCATATCTAATCACTCAATAGGTCATACAGTCCCTGCTCTCCTCTTCACCTCAACAATCCCAAGACTCATATAGGTTCAGAAATTATTCCATCTCCCACCAGCCAGGATGGAGAGACTTCAGTGGACACATGGAGCATTTAGTAGTGATCACAAAAGGCTCACACCTCAGTAGAAGAGTAAAGGCTACTCTAGCCAAGCCTTTAGAAAGTTTGAAAACAAGCTTCAAAAGAATAAAATTTATCTGCATATACTTTGTCTTAGAATAAAGTCTGACACTCTTTAAAGGAATATAATAAAATCAATTCTTAGTTGTGTAAAATTGAAAGCTTCAGGCATCCAACAAAGATTAATAGACATTCAAAGAAGCAAATAAGGGTAACCCCCAAGCAGTAGAAAAAATCAGTCAATATAAAAAAACTCAGAAATAATAGGGGTGATCACATTAGCAAATAGGGTCCTTAAAACAGCTATTACAAATATGCCTAAGTATTTAAAGAGAAACATGGATATAATGAGAGAAATGACAGGTATAGAAAGTAATCAAAATTTCACTGGAGAGAAGTGGATGTGGCTCAAGCAATTGGGCTCCCATCTACCATATGGGAGGTTCCAGGTTCGGTCCTGGGGCTTCTGGTGAAGGCAAACTGGCCTGTGCAGAGAACTAACACAGCAAGATGATGCAACAAAAGAGACACAGAGGAAAGACAATGAGAGACACAACAAACCAGGGAGCTGAGGTGCCAAGCGATTGAGTGCCTTTCTCCCACATTAGAAGTTCCCAGGATCAGTTCCTGGTGCCGCCTAAGGAGAAGATGAGAAGAGAAGACAAGCAGACACAGGAGGACACAGAACACAGTGAGCCAGGTGGCAAGGGAGGAGGATAAATAAATGAAATAAATCTTTAAAAAAAAAATATATATATATATATATATATATATGTATTATTGAGACAGAAATATCACAGCAAAAATTTTTTTTTTACTGGATAGGACTATCAGCAGATTAGACAATGCAGAAAACAAGTGAATCTGAATACAAAGCAATAGAAACAATCTAAAATGAAACACAGAGAGAAAAAAATACCAAAAACAAAAGAAAACAAAAAACCACAATCGACAACCAAAAAACCACAAACAAACAAACAAAAACCCCAGAGGTTCAGTGACCTGCATTATAATATCAAGTAGACTAACATACATGTAATTGGAGTCCCACAAAAGGGCAGAGAAATATTAGAAGAAATAAAGGTTAATATTCTCCAAATTTCATGAAAACTATTATATGAAGTCACAGATCTAAGTTGCTCCAATAAACCCTGAAAGGAATAAACAATGAAAACCACACCAAGGCACAGCATCATTTCAAATTGCCTAAAATCAGGGATAAAAAGAAAATCTAAAATGCATCCAGAGAAAAAGAAACATATTATTTATAGAAGAACAAAGATAGGAGTCACTGCCAAAATAAAACTTAGGTACTATGAAGGCCCAGAAAACAATAGTACAACATCTTTGAAGTACAGTAAGAAAATAAGACCTGTCAATCAATAATTCTATACCCAGTGAAAACATTTTTCAGAAATGAAAGTGAAAAAAGACTTTGTTGAACAACAGAAACTGGAAGACTTCATCACCAGCAGATCTACACTACAGAAAAAAGTTAAAGAAATTCCTTCAGATAGAAGGAAAATGATAACAGACAGAAACTTAGATCTACATAAAGGAATGAAGAGCACCTCAAGTTATAAGTTTATATGTATATGGGTAAATATAAAAGGCATTCCCCCTTATTTTAGAATTTCTTTAAAAGGCAATTGCCTATTTAAAGGAAAAATAATAACAATGTACGGTGGGGTTTATAACACAGACAGAAATAAAATGTATGACAATAATAGTGTGAAGAATTGGAGGAAGAAAATAGAAGTATACAGTTGTAAGGGTCTTACATTATATATGAGTGGTATAATATTATTTGAAGGTAGACTGTGAGAAATTAAAGATGTACTTTGTTAACACTATAGAAATGACTAAATATAAAACAGACATATAGCTAATAAATCAACATCGGGGATAAATTGGAATGCTAAAAAAATACTCATTTATTCTAAAAGAAGGCAGGAAAAGAGGTAAAAGGAACAAAGAGCAGATTGGACAAATAAAAAACAGCAAGATAGTAGATTTAAACCCAACTGTACCGATAACGACTTAATAGAGTGGTTTAAAAAAAGCAAGATCCAACTACAGACTGTCTACAAGAAACTCACTTTACACATAAAGACACTGATAGATTGAAAGTAATAGAATGGAAAAATACATACCACGCAAACACTAATCATAAGAAAGCTGGAGTGGCTATATTAATATTGGACAAAGTAGACTTCAGAACAAGGAATCTTGTTATCAAGGATGAAGTGGGACATTATATAATGATATAGGGCCCAATTCATCAATAAGACATATCATCCTAAATGTATATGTACCTAATAATAGAGTTTGAAAATATATGAGGTGAAACTGACAAAACTGAAAGGAGAAATCGACAAATCCACAATTTTAGTTAAAGATTTCGATACTCCTTTCTCAGTAATTTATAGAACAAGTAGACAAAATCAATATGGAAAAAGAAGACATAGTAACTCTACAAATCAACTTTAACTAATTGACATTCCTACACCATTCCACCCAACAATGGTAAAATGCATATTCTTTAAACCCAGAGCTCCAAGAGGGTAAATGACCGGTGTGTTTCGAAGCTAGAACCAGAAGCTTGCCTCTCTCTCACTATCATGACCAGAATCTTCTTCTATAGTCAACTAGTCTGAGCGTTTGAGATAGGTGCTGCACAGAGGGCTTCACTGAGCGTGCCCTTTTGGGCATGGGGTGGGGTGGGGCTGGCCGCCGATGTGCTGCCTCCTCACCAGCGCCCCCTCCCCGATCTCATCTCAGGAGCCTTTCCCGTGAAGAGTCTCCCATCCAATGTTTCCTTGTGTTCTTTCCCACCAACTTTTCTCTCTGCTTTGAGCTCCTCTGTGCCTAGGTAGCTGTCTCCTTTGCAGACTCACCTGCCTCTCTCAGGAGCTCAATACAAACTCCTTATAAGCCCTCCTGACCTTCCTCCTCCTGGGGTCCCGCTGTCCTCACTCCTGGCTTCCCCATCCCCATCCCAGCAGGCCTACTTTCTGTTCCAGGGCTTTTTGGGCCCTTATCCCTGCCCTTCTGGGCTTCCTGAGACATTGCTGCTCAAGCAGCCTTCTCAGACCACCCCAGAGTCAACCAGAGTCCCATGGTGGTCAAGTGTCTCCAGGCTGTCTAACACTACCTGGTGCCTCCTCTTTTCTTTCTCTTTGCTTGAGAGACTTGTGAGCCTGCATTTTAATCCCGGTTTCATTACTTTCTAGCTCTGTGATCTTGTGCAAGGAACGTCATCTCTCCGTGCCTCCAAATCATCAGCTGTTTAATAAAGATAAAAAATAGGGCCTGTCTCATAGGGGTGTTGTGTAGATTAAATGAGTTACTATTTGTCAAGTGCCTGGCACATGGTATGTGCTCAATAAGCCTCCATTGTTCTTATTGAACCTACATTCTTCTGTCCTTGTCTCCCCCATCAGACTGAGCAGAAATATTTCTTCTATCCCCTGTCATCCTGGGAGCTTTCTGGGGAGGGGGATTGCGTCCCCCCTAAAGAGTGGGGCTCCCTGAGGGCAGAGACTGTGTCTGCCCCATTCTTCTTGGCCAGCTCCTCAGTGCTCAGCACAGGGCTGTGAACCCGGGCGGCTAGGTGGCACTCCTGGGTAGCGTGGATGTTGTAGGGAAGGCCCTGAAGGCTCTGCGCAGGGGAGGGCTCTGGCCCTGGAGAGGCAGCCATGGGGTTCTCAGAGGAGAGCCCCACCCAGGGCAGGGCCCCAGAGGGAGCTGGGCAGATCTGGGAAGGAGGTCATGGGGCAACCTCCAGGCTCCTACCTCCTACCCCTGGGAAGGGGCAAGCCAGGAATTTCTCTCAAAACCCTTCCGTCTGTGCCCACTAACAGTCTGAGAAAATTCAGCCCCCGACACAATCCTGCTCCTTTCTCTGTGTTGGAAGGGAAGAGATGCGGTACAGTGTGGGGCAAAGTGCAGGCTGAGAAGGCATTGAATACCAGCTCTGCCACTTGTTATGTGTCATTTATTTCATATCTTGAAACCATTTCCTCTTAGGCAAAATGGTAATAAGAAACCTATTTTTCTGGGCATATGATGTGCCCAATAAATGTCTGTTGAATGATTATATGATTATTCATTTCCTTTCTTTTGGGGAATTTAGGGGAGAGCATAACCAGCCTTGCCTCTGGAAGGTTGGATTCTAGCATCTGTGGGCTGGCCAGGTCATCAAGATGACATTTTGTTCATTCCCCAGCCTTTAATCCATCCACTTAAATAACCTCCCAAAATGGAACCCTTGATAATGCTTTGCCCATGAGAAACCCCTTCTAACATCTCTTCACCCCCACCCTACGCCACTCCCACCCTAAGCCACCCTGATGGCACATCCTAGGCAGGTCTTTTCTTTGACTCTTTTCTATAGTGGCCTTGAGGAATGTGGTATAACTCACTGGGTTGGGACATCTGGATGCTAGTCCCAGCTTTGCCCTGAGAAACAGAAGCTACTTTCATTGAGCCTCTACTGCGCGTGGGTGCTGTGCTACAAGTCCTACGTTGATGAGCTCACTCATTTCTCACAAGTCTGTGGGATAGATGGCCTGGTCCCCATTTTACAAAGGAGAAACTTGAGGCACAGAGAAGTTAAGAAACTTGCCCCAAATCCCATGGCTATTCAGTGGTGAGCTCAAGCCTCCTTGAACCCACAGCCTCTTTCCATTGCACCCTGCTGACTTCTCTAGGAGCCTCGGTTTCCTGATCTGTAAAATAAGGGAATTGGACTCAGTGTTCTAAAAGTGATCCCTTCCACCTGCTCAAGGCTTCTGGAAGCATCTTAGGAAATTTCAACTCAGCTTCCTGGCATGGTTTCCTGGCCCTTCCCTGACCTTCTCTTTTGTTTGTCTATCCCTGGGCCCTCCTCACCACTCTCTCCAGTGAGTCGGTGTGAGACAAGGAACCAAATGTTTCCCTGGAGTGGGGCAGTTCCATCTGCTGCGTTCCCTGCATAGCGGGGCCGTGGGAACACTGCGTCCCGCCCTCAGTCCTGGGCCATCCCTCCTCAGCAGCACGTCCTGTCGGCATTCCCCTTTCTGTGGGTGCTTGGGCCAGCCCGAGGCAGGACCCATTTGGTGGTAGGGGTGGGGTTGGATGGACTTGCGTCCGGGTCCCAGGGACTTTTCCTCACAAATTGTTTCATTCCTAAAGTGCCAAACTGCACTGTCAGAACAGAGGAGGAGTTCACAGAGCCAGGCATTCCCTGGTCACATGCCCCACATCTCCACCCCCTCTTGGCTTATAGCCTTGACTTCACATTTCTAGTCTGCGGTTTGCTTTCCCCCACTCATCGATGGGGAAGTTGAGGCCTTCGGAGGTGGCTCCGGGGACCAGGCCAGCAGAAGAGCCCGGGCACCTGCTCCTCCAGGCCCAGATCCTCACCACCGGGCCTTTCAGCATTGCCCCTGGCTTCCCAAGTTGCCCATTTCTCATCTTGGCTGTAAGCAGATTTCTGAAAGTGGCTGTTCCCTTTCTTGGCTAGTGAGGCTCTCTCACTTCCTGATCCAGGGATAAGGAGTATTTTTTATGGATTCCCAAACCCAGCACCAGCTGCATTTTCCATCTAGTGTCCCCAGGCAGAGGTTGAATGGTCAGAGGAAGCACCACAGCCCTGGGGCAGGACTGCCTCGGCAGGGACCACGTGGCCAGCCTCACTGTGTCATCATCCACAGCTGCACCCCCACCGAGGAGCTTCCTGTTTGCCAGGCACTGAGATAAATGCCTTATGCATTGACTTCAGTCCCTACAATGGTCCCACCAGGTAGGTCTTCTGGTTCCCATTTTTCAGACTGGGAGTCATGGTTAAGAAATTTGATAACTGGGGGCTTAAAGAAGGTGGAGGCAGGATTAGAATGCAGTTTGGCCAACTCCAAAGTCAGCAGCCGGTCTTAGCCATTAAGGTCTACTAATGTAAACTCAGGCCTTGGGCAGTCTTGGTGACCCTCTCCTCATCAGAATGGTGCTTCAGAGTAGGCACTCCAGGGGCACACAGCCGGGGGGCCGCTGCCTGCGGATTCATTGAGCTGAATGGTGGAGCCATGTCATCACAGCCAGGCCCCTCTATAGCACAGAAGGACATTTCAGGGCCTTTGCTCTTGATGTGAACATCACAGCTCGTTTGCTCTGCGACCTAGGGTCCTTCATGCTATCCATTTGCAAAAAAAATGAGGATGTCATGCAGAGGGACATAGAATTATAAACTAATAGAGGCAGGGGTTGGATGTGTTGACCTTCAAAAGTGTTGTGGCAGCCAAGGAGTGGGTGAGTTTGTGGCAGCCAAAGAGTGGGTGAGCTGCCTCAAGTTGCCTGGGGCTTTGCTTACTCTGAGGCAGGCAGCCTGGGGGTGGAGGGCTGAGTTTCTGAGCACTCCACCCCCCGGCGGCAGGGGTGCCTGGCACTAGTGTTCATGGCCCTGGAAGTGGCTGTTGGCATGTTCAGCTGTGCTCATGGCGCCTCCCTCCCTGCCACGTGCTGCTCCTGGGCTTGGCCGGCGAGCGGACGGCACCTCCCGGCTGGTCTTCCTTTTGCTTTGCTCTTGTAGGCTGTCCCTGCCACAGCGTGGCTCTTGGCCTTGGAGTTTGGGAGCCACGAGCTTGATCTCTGACCTTTGACACCCCCCACCCACCCTGGTACTTGCTAACCCCGGTGAAATCATAGACACATAGAATCTTAGACCAATTGCCTCATCCTGAAGAGGAGAAACTGAGATCTAGAGAGGAGGAAGCGACTTGCCTGAGGAGACAGATGGCGGAAGGGAGGAAGCCGCAGGGGCTTTGGCAGTCTTCCTGCCTTGTCCTCAAGAGCCAGGCAGCCTTCACTTACCGAGCATTTGTTGTCTTCCACAGACACACTGCCCTTACCTGGCTGATAACCCAGGTGCTCACACACACTACACTCACCCGTACATCCCCCCCACCCCCACACACGCCTTGGCCAGAGCCTCCCTTCTGCATCTCTTCAGAGCCTGCCAAGCTCCTGGTCCTTCCAGATCCCTGCCCCTCCCCACCCCTGCCCCCACGGCTCCTTGTCCGGTTTCCCATCCCTTCTGCTCTTGCCTCTGCGATATGGCGAAGGGCTGATCAGACATAGTGGGGGATGTCGAGACCCCTGGCCTTTCCTGCCTCCCACGTGATCACTCTGACAGCTAGGAAGCCTTATGTTGCTCACCCATCCTCCCCAAGCTTCAGGTTTCTTATTTTGCAAATGGGGATAATAATGCACTTAGATCGGTGCCTGGCACACAGCACTTACTAAATGTTAGCTATTATTTATCCCTCTTAGTGGGCTATTATTATTCCTGAAAGCAGTGGTTCTCTGGAAGATTTCCCGCCTAGCCTGGAGACAGGGCTTGGGCTCCATAACCTTTCCAGGATTCTGCTCCCCTCCATCCAAGCTCGCATTCTAGGAGTGGGAAGAAATGTGCTTGTGGAGGTCTCCAGCCCTACCCTGGCCCCATCCATTGGCAGCCAAGCCTCTTGCATTTCACGGATCTCAACTCTGTTACAAGTTATAAATAACCCCGAGCCATCTGTCCTATGAAACCCCAATACTGAGACTAAAAGCAGAAGCTTCCTAGATCCCTGCTTCCATCCTTCTCCATCTTCTTCCGTTCCTGGCAGGATTTTTACTTTCTCTGCTTTAGAATTTAACGCTCTTTCCTTTTGTCCTGCCTTCCCCACCCCCAGCCTGTGGATGGACTCTCCACTATTGCAGATGTTAAAAAATCTCTGGGGAGCAGTTCTCTTGGAAGGAAATGTCCATTTAAAGAAGTTGTACAGGAGCAATGTGCTCTGTCTTCAGCCCCCGGATGGGCAGGGGGAGCAGCTGCGAGGCGGATGGAATGTGCACAGAAAGCCTGAGGGGCCGGCGAGGCCAGCGCCCCCCACAGCAAAGAGACTCAGGAGCAGTGGCTTTAGGAGTCCCAAAAGCTGAGCCAGTTTTCAGCCTTGTTGTTGGGGACGATGAGGTGGAAATACTTGGAACACTTCTTGGCATTCATTCCCACCCACTAAGAAACCCTGTTCTCCGTGAGTCCCCACGCCTCAGCCCCTCTCAGCCTGCCAAAGCGCTAATCAGCTGGTCTGGGGCTGGGGGGGTGGGGTGGACATAAACAGAGTGGACAGCACCTTTCTTGTCAGGAAGCGCATTTCATCAGGGCCTTCTAGAGACCACGCCGGCACCTTTGTGCTCTGCCCCTTAGAGACCCCAGCACAGGGGCAGCCGTGGTTTTCCCTCCTGAGCCACATGATCAGATATCCATATGGACGGGGAACACATAAAAGGCTTGGCTGTTCTATCAGGTGTTTAGTAAATACAGAGGAATATCTGTAAGCTATAAGGTGTAAAAAAAAACACTCGACAAGCCCTCGTGTCCTCACCATCCAGTTTAAGGAGACCATGGCTGCCTTGCCCTTGAGCGCCTCCCTGACCTCATCTGATTCCCGCCTCTATCTTCACCCTTTTTTTAAAAAGATTTATTTTTATTTATTCCCCTATCCCCACCCTCGTTGTCTGCTCTGTGTCCATTTGCTGTGTGTTCTTCTGTGTCCGCTTGTCTTGCCAGGTGGTCCTGGAAATCTGTGTCTCTTTTTGTTGTGTCATCTGGCTGTGTCAACTCTCCATGTGTACGGTGACATTCCTGGGTGGGCTGCACTATTTTTCACGTGGGGCACACTCTTTGCACATGGGGCACCCCTACGTGGGGGACACCCCTGTATGGGGGACACCCCTTCGTGGCACGGCACGTGGGCCAGCTCACTACATGGGCCAGGAGGCTGTAGACCTCCTATATGGTAGGTGGGTGCTCTATCAGTTGAACCACATCCACTTCCCCACCCTTAATTTTGAGCATGTAATCCACTTGTATTTCTTTACCTTTTTATCATGTTTATATCCCTAAATGACATTTTGTTGTTTGACTTTATATGTTTTGAACATTTTGTGAATGGAATCAAAGTGTATCAATCTTTTCTGTGAGTATTTTCTTTCATCCGTGTGTGTTGCTACTGCTGATTTGTTTTCATTACTGTACAGAATTCCATTGTATGAATATACCTACACATTTCTCAGTTCTTCCACATACTGGAAATGATGCTGTAATAACTATTCTTCTTCATGTCTCTTGCTGCATATGTGGGAGAGTTTCCCTAGGTATATGCATTGAAGTAGAATCGCTGATCACAGAGCATACAATTTTTCAACTCTGCTAGATAATGTAAAAATTGTTTTCCAAGGTAATTGAACCAATTTATAGTCCCACTAATAATGATATTGTCATATGTTAAGTTTTTTTTTTGTTTGTTTTTTTGTTTTTTTTGGCCTATCTGGAGGGAATAAAATGGCATTTAATTGTGGCTAAAATTTCCGTATTCCTGATTACAAATGAATTTGAGCATTTTTTCAGATGTTTATTGGCCACTCAGAGTTCATCATTTGTGATATTCTTGTTCAAATATTTTGCCCATTTTTCTTTTGGATGTTCATCTTTCTTTTGATTGTACTAGTTCTTCATATATTCTGGATAATAGTCCTTTGTCAGAATGATGTGTCACATATGTCTTCTCTTTCTCTGGTTTGCCTTTTCATCCACTTATAAGCGTCTCTTTTTTTTCCTTTCAGCTTTTTATTTTGAAATAATTTTAAACTCTTAGTACAATTGCAAAAAATAATACAAAACCCATACAGAGAATTCCAACATAATCCACCCCCAGATACCCAGATCCACCAATTTTAAACATTTTGCCACATTTACTGTTTCATTCTATCGATCCATATATCCACCAATCAATCAATTAAATTTATCTATCAATTTTCTAAACATTTGAGACTAGGTTGTATTCATCATGCTCCTTGAACACAATACTTCCATGTCTATTTCTTAAGAACAAATATATTCACTTATGTAAGCACCCTAAGTAGTTATTCAGTTCAAGAACTTTAACATTGATATAAAGCTTTCTACCTATATTCCAATTTTTTGATATGTCCCAATAATGGCTATTCGGGCCTTTTCTCCTCCTATTATCTTTTTTTTTTTAAAGATACATAGATCACACAAAATGGCTATTGTTAATAGCACTGTTACGAACATTGGTGTACAAAGATATATGTGAGTCCCTGCTTTGAATTCTTTGGGTATATACCTAGAAGTGTGATTGCTGGGTCATATGGTAGTTCTATTTTTAACTTTTTGAGGAATGGCCAAACTGTTTTCCACAGTGACTGCACCATTTTATATTTCCAACAGAAATGTATGAGGGTTCCTATTTCTCTGCATCCTTATCAGCACTTATTATTTTCTGTTTTTAAAAATAATAGACATTCTTGTAGATTTGAGGTGTAAGTCATTATGGTTTTGATTTGTATTTACTTACTGGCTAATGATCTTGGTATCTTTTCATGTGTTTGTTGGCCATTTGTATATCTTTTTGGAATGTCTATTCAAGTCATTTTCCCATTGTTAAAATTGGGTTGTTTGTCTTTGTGATGTTGAGTTGTAGGAATTCTTTATATATTCTGGATATTAACCCTTATCAGACATATGGTTTCCAAATGTTTTCTCCCATTCTGTTGATTGTCTTTACTTTCCTAATAATGTCCTTAGATACACAGAAGTTTTTACTTTTGATGAGCTCCAATGTATCTATTTTTCTTTTGTTGTTCATGCTTTCAATGTAAAGTCCAAGAATCCATTGCCTAACACAGGGTCCTGTGGATATTTCCCTGTTTTCCTGTAATAGTTTTATAATTTTAGCTCTTATTTATATTTATGTTGTTGATCTATTTTGAGTTAATTTTTGTGTATGATATGAGGCAGGGGTCTACTTTCATTCTTTTACATGTAAATATCCAGTTTTCCTAACACCATTTGTTGAAGAGACTTCTTTTTCCCCATTGAGTGGACTTGATATCCTTGTCAAAAATCAGTTGGGAGAAGTGGATATGACTCAAGCAGTTGGGCTCTGCTTTCCACATGGGAGTTCCTGGGTTTAGTTCCTGGGGCCTCCTCGAGAAGGTGAGCTGGTACAACTGGGAGGCACGGCAAGCTGACTCAACAAGATGACACAACAAAGAGACACAAAGAGGAAAGACAATGAGAAATACAACACACCAGGGAGCTGAGGTGGCTCAAGTGATTGGGTGCCTCTCTCCCACCTGGGAGGTCCCAGGTTTGGGTCCTGGTGACTCCTAGAGAAGATGAGCAGACAGTGAGTGCAAACAACAAGGGGTGGGGGATAAATAAATAAAATAAAATAAAATAAAATAAATCTTTTTAAAAAATCAGTTGGCCATAGATGTGTGGGTTTATTTCTGTACTCTCAATTCTATTCCATCAGTCTACATGTTTGACCTTGTGCCAGTACCACACTGTTTTGTTTACTGTAGCTTGGTGATAAGTTTTTTAAAAATCTAGACATGGTGAGTTCTCCAACTTTGTTCTTTTTCTAGATGGTTTTGGATACTGAGGGTCTCTTGTCCTTCCCTATGAGTTTATGATTAGTTTTTACATATCTGTGAAAAGGGCTATTGGAATTTGATTGGATGTGTGTTGAATCCATGTATTTGGATAATATTGACATCTTAATGATATTAAGTATTCCAATCTATGAGCTCAGAGTATCTTTCCATTTATTAATATCTTTCATTTTTTTCAGTAATGGTTTGTTGTTTTTTGCATATAAATCCTTTACATCCTTGGTTAAATTTATTCCTAGATATTTTATTCTTTTAGTTGTCATTGTAAATGGAATTGTTTTCCTGATTTCATTTTTGGGTTATTTATTGCTAGTGTATGTAACATCACTGATTTTTGTGTGTTACATTCTTGTTCTTTAAGGATGTCTTTTGATGGACAGAAATTTATTTTAATGAATTCTATATAATCAATTTTCCCTTTTAGGGTTAATGATTTTTTTTTTTTTCTGTTTAAGAAATCTTTGACTACATCAAGAACATCAAGATACTTTTTTCAGTTATCTTTTAGAAGCTTTATTGTTTCCAATTTCACATTTAGTGCTTTCTTCAGCAGCATACATACTAAAATTGGAACAATATAGAGATTAGCATGACCCCTACACAAGGATAACATGCAAATTCTCGAAGCATTCCATGTTTTTAGAACATATGGGACCAGAAATTGTGCTGTAGTCATTTTTGAAAAATACAGTCTGCCACAATCTTTGAGTTGCAGGGTTTTTTGTTTTGTTTTTAGAATTATAGTAAATTCCAACAATAATTATTCACATTTCGAAGGGTGGGAATTAAATGGAATAAAATACAAAAGTTTGTATTCACTTATTAAAATATAAAAGACACTAAATAAATGTGTACTGACTGTCTTTGCATGCAACCCCCACCCCAGAAAATTCACACTTAGGTCTCTATTTGTCTGGAATGGAGATTAGTATGTGGTATGATGTTGGGGGTCAATGTTCATATCTTTTTTTCTCCATATGAATATCCAATTGTTGTAATGTAATTTGTTGAAAAGAATATCCTTTCCATACTGCCTTGCAGTGGTACTTTTGTCACAAATCAGGTAACTATATACTTGTGTTCTGAAATCTATTATCTTCTACTTATCCTTGCACCATTTTTTTTTGTTCTTCCAGATTGTCTCCTCCATTTAGAACAAGTTTGTTAATTTCCACCCAAAAAAACCGGTGAGAATTTGATCGGTAGTGTACTGAATTTGGAAAGATCTGAATCTATACAATATTGGGTCTTCCAATTCATGAACATGTTATATCTCTCTATGCCTTTAGATCTTTTATACTTTCTCTTGGTGATGTTTTATAGTCTTCTTTGTAGAGAATTTATACATTTCGTTAATTCATTCCTAGGTATCTTTTTTGCTGATATAAAGTCTTTAAATTTTTCATTTTCTAATTATTGCTGCTGTAAAGAGATACAATCAACTTTTTAATAGTGGCCTTTTATCCAGTGAACTTTGTAAATGCCTATATGTTATAACAGTTTATATATAGATCCTTACGGAAATCTTGTGTTCACAATTACATTATTGGCTAATAATGACAGTTTCATTTTTTCTTTATAATTTTTAATTTTTATTCTTGATATTTTATTGCCTTATTACACATGCTACAAACTCCAGTATAATGATGAAATGAAGTGCTAACAGCAGGCGGTCTTGTTACTGATTTCAAAGAAGGAATTTTTCCATATTTTATGATTAAGATGATATTTGATGTTGGTTTTTAAAAGACACTTTCTATCAGATTATGGAAGTTCTTTCCTACTTCTAGTTTTCTAAGGGACTTTATTATACATGAATATTGAATTTTATCCAATTATTTTTCTTTATCTATTGAGATCATGCTTTTTTTCTTTTTATTCTGCTAATAGGTACAATGACTTCAATAACTTCCAACATTAACTACATTATAGTTCTGACTCTAGTTACCTGGAGTAAAGTCAGACTCAACAAGTTGAGGGCACATTCCCCCACTTGAGGATTCATTTCAGCCTTTACTGCCCCCACTTCACACACCGGCCACAAGTTATTGGGTTACTGGGCCACCCACACTTCTGGCCAAGTGGCAACAAATTTGGGATTTCCCACTCTCCCCTGAGGTTTGATAATTTGCTCGAACCAATCACAGAACTCAGGAAAGTGCTATTCTTACAATGATAGTTTTATCATGGTGAAAAGGAAGTATAAGGTGAGCTCTGGAAGAGTTTCAAATGCAAAATTTCTATGTCCTCTCTATAAGAAATCAGAATGAATCACCCTCTGGCACACTGATGTGTATCATCCATTTTGGAAACTCACCTGAGTTTTGGGTGCCCAGAGTTTTTATAGGGTTTCATTACACAGATATAATTGATGGAATCAATGCTCATATGGTTGAACTCAGTCTCAGGTCCCCTCCTTTCCCCAGAGGTCAGGTTGATAAGACATGGCTCAAAGCCACAACCCCCTAATCGCAAGGTTGGGGTCTTTTTGGTGTGGCCAGTCCCCCACCCTAAGACTACTGATGAAAATGGCTCCACTCTGAATCATCTCATTAGCACAAATGATCAGGTATGATCTAGGGACCACCATAAGTAACAAAAGACATTCCTATCATGTATCATGAGAAATTCCAGGGATGTAGAGGTTACCTCATAGAAATTGGGACAAAAGCCAAATTCTTTATTACACTGCACATAGTGAAACATATTTATTGGCTTTTGGGCATTAAATTCTTCTTGTGGTTTGTTGTATCCTTTTTATTTTTTTATTGACTTTGTAATAATATTACATTAAAAATATATATATATGTGAGGTCCCATTCAACCCCACCCCCCCACCCCCCCCCTCCCCCCCCAACAACACTCGTTCCCATCATCATGACACATCCATTGGTATCCTTTTTATATATCATTGGGTTTGATTAATTAATGTTATATTTAGGACTTTTTCAACTATGTTCATGAGAGAAATTGATGTGTAATTTTCCTTTCTTACATAGTTTTCTCAGGTTTTAGTACCAAGATTATGCTACCCTCATATAGTGTTCCCCAACAATGGATGTCCATCCAGTACCTCAGAAAGGGACCTTATTTGGAAATTGTGGAAATAAGATGAGGTCATAATGGATTAGGGTGAGCACTAATTCCAGTGCTGGTGTCCTTATAAGAAGAGGAGGGGACACATAGACATACACAGGGAAGAAGGCCACGTGAAGGCAGAGGCCAAAATTACAGTGAGGCAGTGACAAGCCGAGGAATGTCGAGGATTGCCAGGAGCCACCGGAAGCCAGGAATTCTTCCCCAAAGTCTTCAGGGGAAACAAGGCCCTGAGGACACCTTGATTTCAAATTTCTAGCTTCCAGAACTGTGAGAAAATAAATTTATGCTGTTTTAAGCCACACAGCTTGTAATGATCTGTTATAGCAACCCTAGAAAACCAATACACTTCATAAAACAAATTGGAAAGTGTTTATATTTTTCTATTATTTTAAAGAGTTTGTGTAAGATTTGTGCCAGTTTCTTCATTAAATACTTAAAAGAGTTCACTTAGGAAGCCATACAGTCCTAGACTTTTCCTTATGGGAAGGTGTTCAATTACAGATTTAATTTCTTCTTTAGAAATATGATAATTCAAATTAATTTTCTATTTCTTTTAGTGGCAATTTTAGTAACTTTTGTGTATTTCAAGAATTTTTTTCCATTTCATGAAAATTTAAAAATGTACTGGTAGCTGTTCATAATATCCTCATTATGTTTTTAACAATTGTTGGATCTGATCTGTAGAGATATCCTTTTTTATTCCTGATGTTGGAATATATGTTTTTTCTGTTTTGCCTTTGAACAGTTTTGCTAGGTGTTTTTAAATTTTATTAGTCTTTGCAAAGAATCAACTTTTGGCTTTGCTGATTATCCGTTATATGCTCTTTTGTTTTCCATTTCTGCTCTTATCTTGATTGCATTGTGACTTTCATTTTCTTCAAGATTAACTAACTTGCCCTCCTTTGACAGAGTCCTGATATGGATGCTTAGATTATTGGTTTTCAAGCTTTCTTTATTTCTAATGTATGTATTTAAGACTTTATTTCCCTTTTTTTAAAAAAAGATTGATTGATTCCCCTCCCCACCCCATTGTCTCCTCTCTGCTCCCTGGTCTGCTGTGTCTCTTATTGTCTCTCCTCTGTGTCTCTTTTTGTTGCATCATCTTGCTGTGCCAGTTCTCCACTCGGGCCAGCTTGCCGCGCCTTGCCACATGGGCCAGCACTCCTGTGAGGGCCAGCACTCCACTTGGGCCAGTTCGCCACATGGGCCAGCACTTGAATGGGCAGCTCTCTGCACAGGCCAGCTCACCATGCAGGCCAGCTTGCCTTCACCATGAGGCCCTGGGAATTGAACTCTGGACCTCCTGTGTGGTAGACAGGAGCTGAATCACTTGAGCCACATCCATTTTCCTAAGCCACATCTGCTTCCCTATTTCTTATATATACATGCAAATTTCCTTCTAAGAACTGTTTAGCTGCATCTCATACATTTTGATATACTGTGTTTTCATAATCATTCAACTCAAAATATTTTCTCATTTTCATTTGAATTCTTCATTGGTGTTTAGATGATTTAGCAGTGTGTTTCTTAATTTCTAAACATTTGGTGATTTTTCTAATTATCTTTTTTTTTTTAAACTGGTAGTTTTAAAAATTCCTCTGTGGTCAAAGGACATACTTTGTATGATTTCAATCCTTTGATATTTGTTGAGAGTTGTTTTATTGTTGGCATACAGTCTCTTTTGTTAAATGTCTCATGTGTACTTGAAATGAATTATAAAATTGCTAGGTTTAGCATTCTAAACATGCAAATTAGGTCAAGTTTGTTAACCATGCTACTCAAATTTCTCTATCCTTACTGATTTTTTGGCTGTTTATTCTGTCAGTTACTGATAGAGGTGTGATAAAACTCCAATTTTGATTATGGATCTATCTATCTTTTTTTTTCTTCATTTTTTATTATTATTTTTTAAAGATACATAGATTACATAAAATATTACAGTAAAAAATATAAGAGGTTCCCATATACCCCGCTCCCCCAAACCCCTGATCCTCCCACATCGACAACTTCTTAATTTGTGTGGTATATATCTCTTTATCTTTTAGTTTTGTTGGTATTTGCTTCATATATTTTGAGATTTGCTATTAGATGTATACACATTTAAAATTGTTATATCTTCTGGTTGAATTCTCTTTCTGAATGCTTTTAATTATCACTCATATCTTTATCTCTGGTAATATATGTTGACTTAAAGTTTTCTTTGTTTGATATTAGTGTAAACTTACCAGCTTTCTGTTGGTTAGAATTACAGGGTATATTCTTTTGCATCTTTTTCCTTTTAATCTTTCTATAACTTATATTTAAAGTGTCTCTTGTCAGCAGCATTTAAAAAATCAGTCTGTCTTTGACTTTTATTTGAAATATTTAGTTCATTAATATTGAAGTTGACTACTGATATATTTAGGTGTAAATCTACCATCTTACTATTTATTGTCTATTTGATTGATATTTTCTTTCTTTTCAATTTCCTGCCTGCTTTTGGATTAATCAAATGTTTTATTTATTATCCCACTACTCTCCTACTGTCCATTAGTTTATTAGTTATATATTATTTTATTCCTCTTTTAATTACAGCACACATCCTTAACTTAGTATGGTTTACCTTGAATTAATATTTTTGCTACTTTCCACATAATGTAAGTGTCTTATAATTCTTTAACCTCCTCTAATGCTGTTATCATGTATATATATATATATATTTGAAATCCCACAAGTTATTATTGTTTTTGTTTTAATAGTCAATATTCATCTAGATTTACTCATAGATTATTCCTTTCTGGCATTCTTCTTGTATTCCTGTATTATCATGTTTCCATCTTGAATCAATTTACTTTTGTCTTTATATTTTTTTAGGACTAATCTCGTGGTAATGAATTTTCAGTCCTTTTATCTGTTTGAGAGCTCTTTATTATGGATAGTTTTGTGATGTATAGAATTCCAAGTTGGCAATTATTTGTTTTCAGCACTTTAAAGATTTCATCCATTGACTTCTAATATTCATTGTTTCTGGTGAAAGTCCATTGCTAGTGTTATTATTATACCTTTGTTACAAGGGTCTTTTTACTTTGGCTTCTTTTAAAATTTTCTCTTTGTTTTTGTTTTCTCTAGTTTTACTATTACATATTTAGTAGTCCTAGTATTTTTAGATCTTCTTAAATCTGTGACTCCATTTTGGAATATTCTAGGCTAAAAGTATCCTTTTGATATATCAGTCATATGTATTTTGGACTTTTTAACCATGCCCCCCCCACCCACCCACCCAGCTTTCCACCCTTTTGGCAGGGGAAGGATATGTATTTTAGTCTGAATATTTTCTATTGATTTATCTTCTAGTTTACCAATCTTCTCTCCTTCTGTGTCTTATCTGCTATTAAACCCATCAAATCAACTCTTAATTTATATTACTATATTTTTCAGTCTAGGATTTCCATTCAATTCTTTTTGAGATATTCCAGTTCTCTGATGAAATTTGTTAACTTTTCATCTATTTTCTTAAACACATTAGTAATAATCATTTTTCAGTTTGTATTTAGTAACTCCAAAACCTGAATCACTCATGGGTGTGGGTTTTTTTGTTTTTTTTGTTTTTGTTTCTTTGTTTGGCTCTTTTCCCTCGTGGTTTTCAATCTTTTGTGACCTGTCAATTTTTATTGAATGTAAGATATATATTTTTAAGTAAATTGTAAAAGCTCTTTATGATGCCAACTTCCTCCAGATAAAGATTTAACTTTATTCTAGAAAGTGGGTAGATTGTGGTCTTTTTAACTTGATCCATTTGAGGCTGGTCTATTTCCATGTTAGCCATACTTTTAGGAAACAATTCTTCTGTGATCTAAACGGAAAGCCTGGAGCCCTGGGTCCAGAAATCCAATTTTGTCTCTCTAGAACTATTAGTATTACCCAAATTTCTACTTGATATTTTGAAGCATTGTTTCACAAATGCACAATTTAGGCAAATGCCGTTGATGGAAAATTTTCTGTGGAATATTGAGCTTAGTGCATTTTCCTCTTCTTTGAATCTTGGCCCTTCAATCCTGACTGCCATTGATGTTCTTCATGACATCACGGCATTGTTTTTTATATTATCCAGCTGGTAAAGTTGTTCTCAGTGTTCGGGATAATCTGATACCAACCACTTTTCTAAGGTTACTCTTCCAAACAAGAGTGTCCCTCCAGATTTAAAACTCTATGACAGCAGGGACCCTGTCTGCCTTGCTCATCACTGTCTTTCAGTGTCTACAGCAATGCCCAACACATAGTAGGTACTTAATAACTGGGGCAGCCCAGTCCTTGGCTTCGACATAAGCCACAGCTGTGATTTGACCTGTTTCCTGCAAGGCTAGCAAACCACAAAGTTTAGGGAGATTCTGCATCTGAACCACTATGGTACCTCTCGGGATTCTGACTGGAATTCCATCAAAGCTATAGCTTAATTTTGGGAAGAATTGACATCCTTATAATTGATGTATTCTCAGTTGTAAGTATGACATCTCTATTTATTTAGTTCATTAAGAGAGGCAACATAAAACAAAATTAAGAGCATGAATGCTGTAGCCAAACTGCCTGTTCAAATCCCAACTCTGTCATATGGTAGATTCATGATGTTGGTATAATTTCAAGATTCCTCATCTGTGAAATGGGGATGAGTATCATAATAGTACCTTTCTCACAGGGGTGATTGTGAGGATTTAATAATTTGGTGATGGTAGAGCATTAGAACTACTTGGGAGAAGACGGCTTTTTCATAAGTGTTTGTTACATGAAGTAATAATCATAAAAAAGTTTTAAGTAATTCCATTAAAAATCTTGCACATTTTTTTGTTAGATTTAATCCTAGTTACTTCATATTTTGTTGTTATTTTGAATGGCCATAGTTTGAAATTGACATTTTCTGTTTTTGCTGGCTTGTGGAAATTAAATTAAGTAAAACGATTTTTGTAAGCTGATTTTGTGTCCAGTAGCAAATGCTTCTATTTACTCCATATTAGATCTGTGGATTCTTTAGAATTCGCCACATGGATAATTTTATCATCGGTAAAAAATAACAATTTTGGTTCCTCCTTACCAATTCTTATAATTTCCCCCACCCCTTTCTCCCTCACCCCTCTTCCTTCCTTCCCTGCCTTGAACTAGAACTCTAGGTCAGCGTGGTGATAATGTGCTTTCTTTTCTTCTTTCTCATATTATAGGAAAGATTTTCAAGAATTTACCGTTAAGTATGATGTTTATCGTGAGTTTTAAAAAAGGTATCTTTTATCAATTCCCTTCTGCTTCTAGTATACTAAGAGTTTTTCTCATGAATGGATATTTAATCAATTGCTTTTTTCCAGCAGCAATTGAGATGAATTTTCTCCTTTAATCAGTTAATGTGGAGAATTTCATTAGCTGTTTTTTTTTAAATGGTAAATCAACTTGCATTCTTAGAATAAATCCATCTTGGTCATGAATTAGTAGATTTTTTAATATGTTCTTGTATCTGGGCTGCTAATATTTTGTTTGGATATTTGCATCTATATTCATGAATAGAATGGTCTGTAAAATTCTGTCCTCATACTTTTCTTGATCTGGTTTTGGTATCAAGGTTATGCTAGGCTCATAATACGAGTTGAGTATTTAACTCATTCTATACTTCTGGAAGAGATGTTGTATGACTGGAATTATTTCTTTTTAGAATGTTTGGTAGAATTAATGACCATTTCTTTATTGATTATGAGACTTTTCAGGGTTTCTTTTCTTGAATTAGTGTTGGTAAGTTATGTTTTTCTAGAAATTTTTCCACCTCATCTAAGTTTTCAAAATTTTGAAACAATTTTTTCTTAATATCATCTTAATATCTTTTAAAATCTCTGCGGCATATATAGTTTGGCTGTATTTTCACTGTTAATATTTTTGAATGTGTCTTCTCTTTTTCACTTGTTCACTCTTTTCAGAGTTTTATCAATTTTATTGGACTTTTCAAGAGCCTAATTTTGACATTATTGGTTCTCTTATTGTTTTTTCTTTTTATTAATTTTGGATCTTATCTTTATTGTTTCCTTCCTTCCTTATACTTTAAGTGTTGTTTTTACTTGAATTTCTTAAGTTGAGTCTTTAGCTCACTAATTTTCCATTTGTTTTATTTTCTAATATAAACATTTGAGATTATAATTTGTCTTTAAAATACCACCTTAGTTGTGTTTGATATGTTTGACATGCAATGTTTTTGTTTTTAAGCCTTTCTAAATATTTTAAATTTCCAATTGATTTATTCCTTAACTGATTAGATACTTAATGTTTTTATATCTCTCTTTTTCATAGCAGATACTTTCACTAAGTATAACAATTCTAACATGAGAGTTACATTTTTCTTAGCACATTAAAGATATTATTCCATTGTCCCCTGGCTTTCATTATTGATGAGAAGATCTATACGTCTAATTACTTTTTTTTCAATTTTTAAGATTTTATTTATTTCTCTCCCCTTCCCCGCCCTGCCCCTGTTGTCTGTTTTCTGTGTCCATTTGATGTGTGTTCTTTTTGTCCGCTTCTGTTGTTGTCAGCGGCACGGGAATCTGCATTTCTTTTTGTTGCGTCATCTTGCTGTGTCAGCTCTCCGTGTGTGCGGTGCCGTTCCTGGGCAGGCTGCACTTTCTTTCGTGCTGGGCAGCTCTCCTTATGGGGCGCACTCTTTGCGCGTGGGACTCCCCTATGCGGGGGACACCCCTGCGCGGCAGGGCACTCCTTGCGTGCATCAGCACTGCGCATGGGCCAGCTCCACACAGGTCAAGGAGGCTCGGGGTTTGAACTGCGGACCTCCCATGTGATAGACGGACGCCCTATCCACTGGGCCAAGTCCGCTTCCCTCTAATTATTTTTTACTTGAAAGTTATATATCTTTTTTCTGACTGCCCTTTGGCAAACCCTCTGTGCCCTGGGAGATTTGTAAAAATTGAAGCTCAATGTAAATGCTGACATCAATGCTAGGCTTACCTCCCTGGCTGTGTTTCTGCCTTCATATGGTTTTAGGCTTCTGAGTTTATCTTCCTTTCTTTTCCATTTCATTGATGCTTTTAAAAAGGAGGTTTAAATATTTTGTCCGGGAATTTTAGTAGTCTTTAGTGACAGGATCAATCAGTAAACTGCTTTGCAATACCTCAGGAACTGAAGTCAATAAGCTTCGAAAATTATTACAATAGTGAAGCTGGCAGAACAAATTTACAGATTTTTAACAGCAACATAAAAATGGTACAAAAGCAGTTGGAGTAACATCATTATACAAGTGCACTCTCATAGGCTTATATACTAGCTTTGGATCAGTTTTGAGAGCATCAGTTAACTCTACGAGGACAGGTAATCAACAAATGGAAGGACGATTGTGCTCCTTCAGGACTCGTCTCGATTTGGCTCCAGATTTACATCATTAGTGACGGCTCTCCCCCTTGGCCTCAGTTGTTTCATGAAAAAAGAAAACAGACCCAAACATTGCCTAGAGTTTGACCACACGTGAGACATTTTAGGTTCTAGGATTTAGCCAATGCTTTCTAAAATTGTAGGAAAACTGAATCTCCTTGGTGAGGATAAATCACTTTCAGCTTAATAAACTCCCTGGAAATGAAGGCCCACTGATAGGACCGATAACTGATAATTTAGATACATCCTCAAGTCTATACGCAAAATAGTTAAGGGCACTGAAGCCCTCCTGCCACCCCTACCCTCACCCCCACTTAAAATTCTTTGCCTGTGGACAAGTTTCCTAACCTCTGTGTGTCTCAGTTTATCACTTGTGGAGTGGGAATAATACTAGCATCTATCCCACAGATTTATTGTGTGGCTCGAATGGATTGGTGGTGCCTGGAACATAAAAGCACTCAGTAAGATGTTAGCTTCAAATGGTAAAAACAAACAAACAAACAGAAATAGAAGGCAAAGTTCACACTTATCAAAATCTGAGAATTTCTCCCAAACGTGGCTTCATGTCTGGCCAATAGCACTGTATTCCTTTACCACTGGTGCTTTCCTGATGCTCACAATAGTCAAGCAACAGGAAACGAGAGCAGGTTCCAGTGAGTAGTCACTTGCCTCACAGGTCCAGCTGGAGTTCAACACAGGCACTTCCTTCTGCTCCTCAGCGATGTTTCAATGTCAAGATTAGTGTGTTTATAGGTCTTGTCATATTAGTAAGATGTGAGCTGCCTGAGGTGCGAAGTTGGGTCCCTCAAGCCTTTTTTTTTTTTTCAGGAGGTACTGGGGATTGAACCCAGGACCTCGTACAAGGCAAGCTGGTGCTCGGCCACTGAGCTACATCCACGCCCCCTCAAAGCCTTTTAATCCCCATGGCCCTTCATCTGGAGAATAGTACAGAAAATCTCTCCAAGTTTCCATGACTTCACCACTCAACAGCATTAACATAAACACGGCCTCCACATTCTGCTTCATCTTCTTCCAAATTTTCAGTAAATTGACAATAGTTAAAGCACATGAACACAGAAAATTCACAATTTTGGTGTCTTTCTCCTGGGTGTCATGCCATAAATGTGATTTGCAAAGTTCACCGTCCATATTCTCCAAACAAATGGTGTGATCCAACCTCCTTCCATGGGAATAAACTGCTGAGACTCCTCTGCCCCCGGTTTTCATTGCAGGAGCCCTACCTCCCATCAATGATCTATTTTTCGTATTTCTAACACAATTCTTTTTATTATTGTTATTGTTAAACATTCTGTATCTGGAGGCCTAGTTTTGTCAAAAGTCTCTGGTGGACTGCCCCTCAGGGTGGGGGGCCACTTGTTACTAATGGAGAGAGGGAGAGAGGTGCTCTGATGAGTAGAAATCTTTTTTTACATTTCTTCATTTTTGACTTGTTTTCTTAAAGTTAATATTTATAGAGCATTTAATATGTGTCAGGCACTATTCTAAGCTCATTCCAAATATTAATTCATCCTTAAGCTGCATTCGGCTACTTTGAATGGGGTGGGGACAAAGGAAGAGAGAGAGGACCCAATCAAAATTATTACCTGTCTCCAGATGTGCCCTTACCTTATATTCCCTGTCTCACTGGACGCCTCCTGTATTCACTCATCTGAGGCGGGGAACGAGGAGTCATCCTAGAACCCTCTTCCCTCCCTGCCCACGTCCCATCCATTCCGTGGGCTTTCGTGGCCTCTCCCTCACCAGCCCATCCCTACCATCTGTCTCCCTGTCCATCTTCCCCTCTTAGGACAGGGGCTGTCTTTGATCTCTAAATACCTAAGGCCATAGCAAGCCCTAGAAAGACAACTGCTGAAGGAACGAATGGACGCCATTCTATCATTTCTCCATAAGAATTTCTTGGATTAATCCACCCGCCCCTACCCTGTTCACACTCCCAGTTGAGGGTCTTACTCGTCCTCACTGGAACTCTCCCACCACCCTCCACCAGATGTTCCTTCCTCTACCTTGCCCCACTCCCCCCACCCCCTTCCCCCGATTGCTCAAGGGTCATCTCTCTCAAGGGCTAATCAGAGTACCCTTGCTCTAAGGAAACCCTTCCATGCTTCTCATTTTCCTTGGGATAAATTCAAGGCCTCTGTTCCTCCTGAACCCTATGTCTAGCCACGCTAAACCACGGGGAGTGTGTGTGCGTGTGCATGGGTGCACACATGTGTCTTGCACATGTTCCTTCTTCCTAGCGCATACTTCCTTTTCTCTGCCCAACAAGCTCCCGCCCATCCTTGGAAATCCAGTTCAAGTGTCCCCTGCTTCTGAAGCCTTCTGGATGCTCTGACCTCCACTTCCAGAGGCCAAGGCCTCTAGTGGAGCATTTATTGATTGGCTTTAATTGTTTGCTCACCCATCTATGCCCCCATCTCCCCCCACCCCACTAAACTCTGAGTCTTTTTTTTTTTTTATGGTTTACATTTTATTTTATTTATTTTTTTTTTTTAAAAATATTTATTTATTATTATTATTTTTTAATTACATTAAAAAATATATATGAGGTCCCATTCAACCCCACCGCCCCCGCCCCCCACTCCCCCCACAGCAACACTCTCTCCCATCATCGTGATACATCCCTTGCACCTGGTAAGTTCATCTCTGAGCATCACTGCACCCCATAGTCAATGGTCCACATCATAGCCCAGACTCTCTCACGTTCCATCCAGTGGGCCCTGGGGGGATCTACAGTGTCCCGTAATTGTCCGTGAAGCACTATCCAGGACAACTCCACGTCCCGAAAACGCCTCCACATCTCATCTCTTCCTCCCGTTCCCCACACCCAGCAGCCCCCATGGCTACCGTTCCCACACCCATTTCACATTTCCTCTGTGGACATTGGTGAGTCTTTTATGAGTACAGTCCTGCGCTTGGTTTCTCTAGCTCCTTGGTAGGCTTAAAATACTGGAGGGAAGAGAGAGGGAGATTTAGAGAAAATTTCACCTTCTGTGTACAGTGACGATTGTGTTTTCAGTCCAAAGGGCTTGGAGTCGGCACCGGGCCTTGCAGGACTGCTAAAGCTGGCCCAGCGCTGAGATTGTTGGCTCTCCCTCCAGCCTCCCTCCTCTCACCTCTGTTCTCCCTCCTGCCCTCTCATTTCTTCCTTTACGCCCTTTTCTCCTTCCTGTCTTTTCCCTCTTTTTTATTCACTCTTCTTTCCTTCCTTCTTCCCACTGCTGTTTAATTTCGACATTAATCACATATTGCCCAAAACAATATTATAACAACATTAATGGAAGTAAACAATGATATTGCCTCCGCAGCTCTGCCACTACAACAAATCAGATTGCGCTCTTCCCATCTTTGTATGCCCACATCATTTTGCAGAGTTGTAATCATAATGTAGTTTTAATTATGTAGTCTGCTTTTTAACTTAATATCAGAAGCATTTTCCATGTTCCTACACAGTCTTCATAATTATCATTTTAATAGCTGCATAATATTCCATTGAATGGAATGGTCAGATTTTTCTTAACTGTTTCCTTTCTGTTGGACAGTTCCAGTTTTTCTGTTGCAAAGAGTGCTATTAGAAGCATGCTCATTTACTTCTTTCTCTTTTTGGCTCCTTCCTGTGCATTTTCTTTCCCTTTATCCTCTTATCCTTCTCCTTTGTATCTCCTTCTACCTCCTTGGCTGCAGCTCTCTTTCCTAAAGCAGTAATCCCCAAGTGTATACAGAAATCATCTTAGTGGGACCAAATGTTCTGAAACATGCACACACACACATACACATTGCAAAATAATGCTCTGAAGGACATACTTGCTATTTTTATATCCTTAAAACAGTGTAAGTGATAATGCTGCATCTTCACAGAGGGCAGGAGCACAGGAGATGAACTGGTTGGGGAAGGGTCAAGCCTGTGTGGGCGACACATTCTTAGCAATGGGAGAAAATGAGAAACAAGTTAAATATCTGTCACTAGGGAAACGACTAAATAAAACATGATGTGCTATACTAGGACCATTAGGAGGCACTTATAGGGATTGTTGTTGATCTATATGTCCTGACTTAGACAAGACTTTTATTTATAGCTTGCCATTTATGTAAAAAATAACAAAAGCCCAACCCACATAACCGTGCTATATGTTTTCTGTGATTTATATATATACCACAGATATATATATATAGAGAGATTATACATAGATAGATATAAAACAAACATGTAAATATTTAGAAAAAATACCGGAAAGACACATTAAAAAAATGCTTGGAGAGACACATACCACTGGTAACAACGGTCACCTCTGTGTTTCGGGGGAAGGGTCTGGATTTGGGGGACTAATCAAAGGGAACTTGAGCCTGAACTCTGCAATGTCCCACCACCCCTGGAGAATTCCTTGCTTTCCTTCTCCCCCCACCCTCCCCCGTTGTCACCCAGCCTCTAGGACAGAGACTGCTTCTTTTTTCTTTTTCTTTTTTTTTTTTTTAGAGCAGTTGCAGGTTTACAGAAAAAAAAAACACAGGAAGTAGAGTGTACCCATATACCCCCTATACAGTTTTCCCTATTATGAACATTGTGCATTAGTGTGGCATGCAGTGCTTTCATTTTTACCAAGATAAGTGTATTGATATACTATTTATGTAATTAAAGAATTAATTTAAAATTTTTGCCACTGCTGTGGCTTTTTTGGAATCATTGTACACTGACTGGTCCCTGGTTTAGGGGCTGGTATTGAATAAATGAAATGTGGTAAGAGAAGGCTAATAATCATGCAAATCTCCTTTTTGGGCACAGTGGGCTTTTGGGTTTCTTCACGCTGCAAAGTGGGTTGTTCAGCCAGTGCTGGTGGGCCTGGGGCAGGGAAGAGCGAGGACCACTGTTGCAGGAGGCGAGGGCCCCCTAAACCGGGCCCTGCCTCTCAGCCCACCCTCCCCACCCTGCTCCGGCAGGTGGAAGTTGGGGGTTTTGAAGTCTGGTTTCGAGCTCGGAGTCCTGGATGGAGGACAACAGATGGGGCCACACAGCTCTGCCTCTCAGACCGAGAGGAACAGGTGGAGGCTCTGGGGCCAGAGTGTGAATGCTGGCGATTCATGCGGGGTGAGTGGGAGGGGTGCCCGGCTCAGGGGCAGTGACAGCTGGGCAGCACGTGGGCGGGAGCGCGCGCAGGGGCACGGCGGGGGTGGGGGTGGGGGTGTCCAGCCGTGGGGCCGAGGTACGAGAGGGCAGAGGACAAAGGAGGCAAAGAAGGGGAACTCTTCTCCCAACCTGCCAGGCTGGGGCAGGAGGGAGGTCAAAGGCCGCAGTTGACCTGAGGGCTCGGGAAGGCTCTAGTGGGCATAATGAGAGAGCAGCATGCCATTTCTGTCCCCTCCCCCTTCTCCAGCTGTCCTCTACCTAGCCCTAAACCCGAGGCATTTGGGCCATTTCAGCAGCTGTACCGGTCCTTTGCCTGGGTCCACCACGGGCAGGGAGGGAAGCAGCTGCCGTCCCTCCCCTGCAGACAGGGGGTAGGAACACAAGGAAGTAACCAGACTGGGGCGCCTCGGACATGAGAGGAATACTCCATGCTTTTCTGTCTAGAATCCCTACCTGTCACAGCCACCCCACCCCAGGTCTCTTTTGTCAAGTGAAAGGGTAGGAAAGGTAAAAGAACTATGAAAATAATAATTATTATATTCTTAACATTTACCAAGCACTATATGCAAGGCATATTATCATCGCATCCTCCCAACCACCCATTAGGAGAGCATTATAATTTCCATTTTACAGATGAGAAAACTGAGGCTTCTTGGTTATGCGCCCAAGGTCAAACACTGAGAAAGGACAGAACGGGGATTTGATGCCAAATTTGTGTCTCTAGAGACCAAACTCATAACCTTTGAGGAACACTGCAGATCCTTTTCTCTGGAGATTTCTGCCAGTGAGAGCCAGCCGCCCCTTTTGGACAAGGCAGCGCCGTGGGCACATCGCCCGCTGCGCTGGGCATCGCGAAAGCGGAGAGCCAGCCCAGCTCGGCCGTCCTCCCGGGTGGCCAGGTGGGCCGGGAATCCCCCCGCGCCGGCTCGGCCTGAGGGCTCTCCTGCTGAGGCCGGGGACCTCCGAGGGTCGCGGGAGCAGAGGCGCGGTCTCCTTCCTTCCTGGTCCGCTGTGGACCGTTTCCCCAAGCCTTGCGCCGTGCACTCCGCCAGGCGCTCGAAACCTGAGCCCAGCAGTGTCTCCTTCCAGCCTCAGGAAACGCAGAATGGAGAGGCGTGGAGGAGCGAGCGGGAGCTGCGGGATGGGGTCTGGCTTCCCCGGCTCCCCGCCCCACGCCCGGGCCTCGGTCCGGCCAGTAGGGGGACCTCGCGCCCCAGGCAACGGCCGCGAGCGTCTGTGGGCCCCAGATGCTCTTTGCTCAGCAGATCCACACTCCTCTCTGCGAAATGGGAAAATAATTATACTTCCGTCACCAGCAGTGCTATGAGGGTTAAATAGTTCTAAACAATAAAGCACTGTTACGTCTCTCTTCTTGTTGTTTATTGTCATATTATTCTGAACATTCAGCATTCATACCTGTTTTTTGAGCTCTGCTGTGCACCAGGAGCTATTTTAAACCCTGGGTGAAGTCGGTCCAGCTTTTGGGTCAGGGATAGTGGTTGGAAGAGAAAAGCCGAGGATTCTAAAGGGTTTCTTTGGGTCTCCTTCCTGCCTGTCCTGCCAGTCCCCTTGTCTTGGAAGAGTGAGTGAGTTTCAGGTACAGGGTGGACACCTCTGGCAAACTCCTGTTTTTCCACTGGTCTGGTTTTGGGGACTTTGGGGTGGCTGTGCAGAGGGGGCAGGGAGCCCAGGCTGTAGGACAGTGGGCCACGTCAGTCCACACCCACCTCTCCACCCACTGCCATTCCTCTCTCATGCCCACTGTCCTCTGGTGATGGTACATAGGGTGCCAGGAGCTGAATGACTAGCTCCAGCCTGGCATTTAGAGTTCTGCTCAAGATCAGGCAATTAGGGCCAGGAATAAGACTGGAGCTTAAGAATGGGCTGAAGCCAGAATCTGTGGTCAAGTCTGTGTTTTCCAAAGGTCCCTTCTCTCTTCTTTTCCCAGAAATGTTGGCCAGTTCTGATTCCTCATGGTAGAGGACTGAGTGCCTAATGTTCCCATCCTGGATTCCATTCCTGCTGGGCAGGGCTCCAGCCAGAGGAATCCCTGAGAAGACATGGGCATGGTGGGCTCCGACAGGCTAGCCGGGGTTCTGGGGGAAGCGTGGAGGGGACAGCCTGTTGCACCCTAATTTCTACTGGGCTGAATGGAAACCTCACTCCTTCCAAGAAGACTTCTGGCTTCTATCTAAGCCCTCACAGCAGGTCATGAACCACAAAGCATTTTCAAATTCTGTATGTTTTGTTCCCTGGGGTGGACTGCACACTTTCTGAGAAGGGCATCGTTGTGCACTGAAAGGAAGCCTGGACTGGGAATCAGCAGCCCTGAGGGCACATTTAATTCTAGCACTTGGTGGTTTCACACCTCCTTCTGAGCCTTGGTGTTTTTATTGTTGCTGTCATTGTTGTGTTTTTGTTGTTGTTTTGTTTTTAATTAAACTTTTCATCTTGAAATAATTTCAGACTTATAGGACAGTTGCAAAAATAATACAAAATTCATACAGGAAACTCCGACACACCTCCCACTCAGATCCCCATATCCACCATTTTTAACATTTTGCCACATTTGACCTATCCATTTCTCTATCTTTCTATATCTGTCTATCTATCTATCTATTATCTATCTATCTAATTTTTTAAACATTTGTGAATCAGTTGTATACATCATGCCCTCCCTTTTTATTTTTAGGGGGTACTGGGGATTGAACCTGGGACTATGTATGTGTGCGAAGCAAGCATTCAACCACTGAGCTACACCCATTCCACCATAGTGCTCTTTCAACACAATATTTGCACATACATTTCCTAAGAACAAGGATATTCACCTATGTACCTACCTTAAATATAGTTATTAAGCTTAAGAACTTTAACATTGCTATAAAGCTTATAGTAAATATTCCAAATTTTTTTTCAGGAGGTACTGGGGATTGAACCCAGGACCTCATACATGAGGAGCAGGCACTAAACCACTGAGCTACATTCACTCACCTCCAATTTTTTATATATCTCAATAGTCTCTTTAAGACCTTTTCTTCTCCGTTATTAGATCCAGTCCAGGATCACCTATTGCATTTAATTGTCATTGTTTATGTAGTTGCTCTTTTTTGTTGTTAAATTATGGAAACATACACAACATAAACTTTCCCATCTCAACTACTCTCAAGCATACCATTCGTGGGATTAATCACATTCACAATGTTGTGCTAAAACCTCAGTGTTTTAATCTGTTAAAGGGTGTGATGGTTAGGCTCTTGTGTCAACTCAGCCAGGTAATTGTGCCCAGTTGTTTGGTCAAGCAAGCACTGGGCTAACTGTAATACAAGGGCATTTATGGACTTTAGTCACCATTGACTTTACTGCAGTGGTAAATCATGGATAGCTGGTTATAATTACATCAGTCAGGGAGATTGCCATCAGCAATGAGTGCTGCTTAACTCAATCAGTTGAATGCCTTAAAAGGGGAAGTGATTCCAGCATTGAAAGAGAATTTCCCAGCTCATCTTTGGATAGCCATCATCTCCCAGAACTTGTCAAGAACCTTCACTGGACTTCCATTGCAGCCCCTGGTTGCAGCCTGCCTGCAGAACCTGGACTTGAGCATCCCCATGGCTGCATGAGAGACTCTTATAGAATTGCATACTATTGACAGATATCTCTTGCTGATTTTGTTTCCCTAAAGAACCCTGGCTAATACAGCTTGGTACCAGGAGTGGTTCTTGAGGAACAGAGTCTTAAACATGGGATATCTGAGGTGGTTCTGGGAGTTTGGCAATTGTCTTTCTACTCTAATTGGACTCAAGGGTACTGACGACTCCCTTTCCAATAACAAAGAGACTGCTAGCAGTCCATGGTGCACGTTGGCAATTGAGATAAGCAGAATAGCATCACTGGATTCCCCTACTTCCACCCTATAAGAAGCAAGGATCTGGGTGAGAGTGTTTTCAACTCCTTAGCAGAGTTTTGTGGAATCAAACATTATAATGATATTGGTTGGCTTCTCCTAGATACTCTGGATACTGTTACAAAAGAAAGAGATGAGTTAAAGGTTTCAAATTTGAAACAACACTGAATGGATGATGCAAAACTTTCTATGTGTGCTCTGAAAGAAAATCTTGTCTCCTGTAGCCATAGGCTCAAATATCTGAGAACCAAACTCACACACTCATTGTATGAGTAGTGGAGTTACAAAGGAAACTAAAATCTCAACCCCGCAGGATTTCTGCAGTTAAAGTAAAGGCACTGATTGGAAAAGAGTGGAATAGAGACATATGGGATGATGATGATATTGATGGAGACATTGGAACCCTGAATTCTGCTGAGACTTTGCCAGATAAGCCTGCCATGGCCTGCCCGGTGGAGACCACACCTTGTCAACCTTTTATCATTCAGCCGCCAGCCTGCCCCAGGGAGTCTGGACCTCCTCCCAGCCCAGAGGCACGTACCAGTCAAAATCCAGCATGCACTGCTGAGCCTCCAGTCTGTGGTGAGGAAACTGCCTTCCAATCCCTGCCTGAAGATATTAATCCTGTCTCACCAGAAGAAAATGCTAGGGAATGCCCTGAGGTCAGTAGTTTATAAGGCATTTCTAATCCTTCTCTTTACCCACCCCCACCACCTCTCTTGTCTTTGAGACCTATTACTAGAACTAAAATCACAACAAACCCCCAAAGGTGAAATATAAAGTGTAAGGTATACTCAGAAGTAAGGTATACTCAGAAAGAACTGCTTGAGTTTTCCAACTTATATAGACAGAAATCAGGGGAATATGTGTGGGAATGGATATTAAGGGTATGGGATAATGATGGAAGGAATATAAAGTTGGATCAGGCTGAATTTATTGACATGGGCCCACTAAGCAGAAATTCTGGATTCAACACTGTAGCTCAAGGGGTTAGAAAGGGCTCTAACAGTTTGTTTGGGTGGCTGATTGAAACATGGGCCAAAAGATGGCCTAGCATGTCTGAGGTTGAGATGCCTGATTTGCCCATGTAAACAGTAGAAGAAGGAATTCAAAGGCTTAGGGAGATTGGAATGCTAAAATGGATTTACCATTTGAGAGCTGCCCACCCAGCCCAGGAATGTCCCGAGGACACACCTTTAACCAGGACAATGAGGAATAAGTTTGTAAGACTAACTCCACCTTCCCTGAAGAGCTCTGTGGTTGCTCTTCTCTGTAGTCGAGACATTACTGTAGGGAGGATTATGATGGAATTAGAATCCTGAAACATTATGGGGATGATTGGGTGTCAGTGCGGTAAAAGTCAAGTATCAGCAGTTAATCACCAAAGTCAAGGTGGGCGTGGCTACCCCAATGAAAGGCAGATTCAAAAAAGCACTAAAAATAGTCTGGGAAGCGGACTTGGCCCAATGGATAGCGCATACGCCTACCACTTGGGAGGTCCAAGGTTCAAACCCCAGGCCTCCTTGACCCGTGTTGAGCAGTGCTGATGCGTTCAAGGAGTGCCGTGCCATGCAGGGGTGTCCCCCGCATAGGGGAACCCCAAAGTCAAGGAGTGCCTGGCAGCCCCATAAGGAGAGCCACCCAGTGTGAAAGAAAGTGCAGCCTGCCCAAGAATGGCACCATACACACAGAGAGCTGTCACAACAAGATGACACACACAAAAAAACACAGATTCCCGGTGCCACTGATAAGGATAGAAGCGGTCACAGAAGAATGCACAGCGAATGGACACAGAGAGCAGACAAGAGGGGTGGGGTGGGGAGAGAAATAAATAAAAAATAAATCTTTAAAAAAATAAAAATAGTCTGATTCGTGTAGAGTTATGGCATTGGCTAATACATCATGGGGTACCCAGCAGTGAAATAGATGGGCAATCTACTAAATTTCTTCAGGATCTGTATAAACAGAAGAGTTCTAGGTCGAGTGAATGAAACCCTAACTCAAACTACAGATGCAGAGAATCATGGCCCCTTAATCAATTCCCAGACTTGAGATAATTTACAGACCCAGAGCCCTTTGAATGTGGAGGAGGCCAGGTCTCCTTGGGGAAGGATCCTGTTAAACGGCCCAAAATCTGTACTCTTAATCTTCCTGCCACATTTCCCCAAGGAGATCTATGGCCTTTTACCAGAGTAACTGTGCATTGGGAAATAGGAAATGATCAGACATTTCAGGGATTATTAGACATTGGCTCAGCAGTGACATTGATTCCAGGAGGCCCAAGACATCACTGTCGTCTACCAGTCAGAGTAGGGGCTTATGGAGGTCATGTGATTAATGGAGTTACAGCTCAGGTCTGTCTCACAATGGGTCCAGTGGGTCCCTCGACCCACTCTGTGGTTATTTCCCCAGTTCCAGACTGCATAATTAGAATAGACATACTCAGTAACTGGCAGAATCCCAACATTGGATCCCTGACTTGTGGAAGCAGGGCTATTATGGTTGGAAAGGCCAAGTGGAAGCCACTAGAACTGTCCCTACCTAGCAAAATAGTAAACCAAAAGCAATACTGGATTCCTGGAGAGATTGGAGAAATTAGTGACACTGTCAAGGATTTGAAGGATGCAGGGCTGGTGATTCCCACCATATCTCCATTCAGCTTTCCTATTTGGCCTGTACAGAAAACAGAGGGATCTTGGAGGAGGACAGTAGATTATTGTAAACTTAACCAGGTGGTGACTCCAATTGCAGCTGCTGTCCCAGATGTGGTATCATTGCTTGAGCAAATCAACATGTCCCCTGGTACCTGGTATGCAGCTGTTGATTGGCAAATGCTTTTTTCTCAATTGCTATTAGTAAGGACCATCAGAAACAGTTTTCTTTCAGCTGGCAAGGCCAGCAGTATACTTTCACTGTCTTGCCTCAGGGGTATATCAACTCTCCAGCCCTATGTCATAATATTGTCCACAGGGATCTTGATTGTCTCTCTCTCCCACAAGACATCACACTGGTTCATTATATTGATGATATCATGTTGAAAGGGACCTATTGATCAAGAAGTAGCAAAGACTCTAGACTTTTTAGTAAGGCATTTGCGTGAGAGAGGATGGGAGACAAATCCAACTAAAATACAAGGTCCTTCCACCTCAGTGAAATTTCTAGGTGGTCAGTGGTGTGGGGCATGTCAAGATATCCCTTCTAATGTGAAGGTTGTGCCTCCTACAACCAAAAAAGAGGCATAATGCTTAGTTGGCTCTTTGGATTTTGGAGACAACACATTCCTCATTTGAGTGTGCTACTCTGGCCCATTTACCAGGTGAACAGAAAAGCTGCTTGTTTTGATTGGGGACCAGAACAAGAAGAGGCTCTGCATCAGGTCCAGGCTGCTGTGCAAGCTGCACTACCACTTGGGTCATATGATCCAGCAGCTCCAATGGTGCTGGAAGTTTCAGTGGCAAACAGAGATGCTGTCTGGAGCCTTTGGCAGGCCCCTATAGGAGAATCACAAAGCAGATCCTTAGGATTTTGGAGCAAAGCCCTGCCATCCTCTGCAGATAACTACTCCCCTTTTGAGAAACAGCTTTTGGTCTGCTACTGGGCCCTAGTAGGGACTGAATGCTTAACCATGCACCATCAAGTTACCATTAGACCTCAGTTTCCTATCATGAGCTGGGTATTGTCTGACCCACCAAGCCATAAAGTTGGGCATGCACAGCAGCACTCCATAATAAAGTGGAAGTGGTATATATGAGACAGGGCTCAAACGGGTCCTGAAGGCATGAGTAAGTTACATGAGGAAGTAGCCCAAATGCCCGTGGTCGCCACCCCTGCCATGTTACCTTCTCTTTCCCAGCCCACAGCTTTGGCCTCTTGGGGAGTCCCTTACAATCAGTTGACTGAGAAAGAGAAAACTCGGGCCTGGTTTACAGATGGTTCTGCACAATATGCAGGTACCACCCAAAAGTGGAGAGCTACAGCACTGCAGTCCCTTTCTAGGACATCCCTGAAGGACAGTGGTGAGAGCAAATCCTCCCAGTGGGCAGAACTTCCTGCAGTGCACCTGGTTGTTCATTTTGGTTGGAAGAAGAAATGGCCAGAGGTGCATTTGAACAGTGATTCATGGGCTGTTGCCAATGATTTGGCTGGATGGTCAGGGACTTGGAAGGAACATGATTGGAAAATTCCTGAGAAAGAGGTCTGGGGAAGAGGTATGTGGATAGATCTTTTTGAGTGTGTAAAAAACATGAAAATTTTTGTGTCCCATGAATGCTCAGCAGAGGGTAACATCAGCAGAGGAAGGTTTTAATAATGAAGTGGATAAGATGACCTGCTCTGTGGCTAATGCTCAGCCTCTTTACCCAGGCACTCCTGTCATTGCCCAGTGGGCTCATGAACAAAGAGGCCATGGAAGTAGGGACGGAGATTATGCATGGGCTCAGCAATATGGACTTCCCCTTATGAAGGCTGACTTGGCTATAGCCACTGCTGAGTGCCCAATCTGTCAGCAGCAGAGACCCACACTCAGCCCCAATATGGCACCACTCCTTGAAGTGACCAGCCTGCTACCTGGTGGCAGGTTGACTACATTGGGCTACTTCCACCATGGAAGGGGCAGTGATTTGTTTTAACTGGAATAGACACATACTCTGGATATGGGTTTGCATTTCCTGCACACAAATGCTTCTTCCAAAACTACCATCCGTTGACTTACCAAATGTCTTATTTACCGCCATGGTATTTCACACAGTATTTCTTCCGATCAAGCAACCCATTTCACAGCAAATGATGTGTGGGAAGGGGCACATGCCCATGGAATTCACTGGTCTTACCATGTTCCCCAGCACCCTGAAGCAGCTGGATTGATTGAAGGGTGGAATGGCCTTTTGAAGACTCAATTATGGTGGCAACTAAGTGGCAATACCTTGCAGGGCTGGGGCAATGTTCTCCAGGAGGCTGCATGTGCTTTGGGTCAGCGTCCACTCTTTGGTGCTGTTTCTCCTATAACCAAGATCCTTGGGACCAGGAATCAAGGGGTGGAAATGGGAGTGGCTCCACTCACTATTTACCTCTAGTGACCCACTAGGAAAATTTCTGCTTCCTGTCCCTGCAAACTCAAACTCTGCTGGTCTACAGGCTTTAGTCCCAGAAGGAGGAGTGCTGTCACCAGGGAACACAACAATGATTCCATTGAACTGGAAGTTAAAACTGCCTCCTGGCAACTTTGGGCTCCTTTTACCTCTGAATCAACACTCAAAAGAAGGGAATTACTGTACTGGCTGGAGTGATTGATTCTGACTATCAAGGGGAAATAGGACTGTATCTACATAATGGGGGTAAAGAAGAGTTTGCCTGAAATACAGGAGATTCTCTAGGGCAACTCATAGTACTGCCATGTCCTATGGTTAAAGTCAATGGAAAATTGCAACAACCTAATCCAAGCACAACTAACAATGGCCCAGAATCTTCAGGAATGAAAGTTTGGCTCACCCCACCAGGCAAAGAACCAAAGCCAGCTGAAGTCCTTGCTGAGGGTAATGGAAACATGGAATGGGGAGTGGAAGAAGGTATGATAAATATGAACTTCAACCACGTGACCAGTTACAGAAACGAGGACTATAATGGTCATGAATCTTTCATCCTTGTTTCATTATGATGGTGATTGTATATATATGCAAAGCCAATTTCTTTGTCTTCTTCTCCAAACTTTTCCCTTATCATATAACAAGTTGTATCCACTTCATGTCATAATATTTGAGGATGTCAAGTTTGAGAGTATTACCCAAGACCTTGCACCCTGTTCAGTATGGAATTAATGCGTTTCCTGTTGTACACAGGCGAGTTGAACATTGTTAGGGGGAAATATATATAATTATGCATGTCTGTTATTGTTTTTACTTAGAGACTATGTATGGTTTAAGGTAATGTATATGGTTGCCACGTTGACAAGAGGTGGACTGTGATGGTTAGGCTATTGTGTCAACTCGGCCAGGTAATTGTGCCCCGTTGTTTGGTCAAGGAAGCACTGGGCTAACCGTAATACAAAGGCATTTATGGACTTTAGTCACCATTGACTTCTGCAGTGGTAAAATCATAGATAGCTGGTTATAATTACATCAGTCAGGAAGATTGCCATCAGCAATGAGTGCCGCTTAACTCAATCAGTTGAATGCCTTAAAAGGGGAAGTGATTCCAGCATTGGAAGAGAATTTCCCAGCTCATCTTTGGATAGCCATCATCTCCCAGAACTTGTCAAGAACCTTCACTGGACTTCCATTGCAGCCCCTGGTTGCAGCCTGCCTGCGGAACGTGGACTTGTGCATCCCCACGGCTGCGTGAGAGATTCTTATAGAATCACATACTATTGACAGACATCTCTTGTTGATTCTGTTTCCCTAGAGAACCCTGACTAATACAAAGGGGATCATCATAATTTCCCAACTAAGCAGCATGATGATACATTAAGTAAATGTGAGAAAGGGCCAGGCACAAGGCTTTACCTTTTCTTTTGTTTGTATCTACCTAAGAGAAATGAAAAACATATGTCCACACACAAAAACCTGTACACCAGTGTCCACAGCAGCATTATTCATAATATCCTAAAAGTGGAAACAACCCGTATGTCCATCAATTGATGAATGGATAAACAAAATGTGGTATGTTCAGACAATGAAATATTATACAGCCATAAAAAGGAATGAAACAATGGTACAAGCTATGACATGGATGAACCTTGAAGACATATGCTACATGAAAGAAACCAGACACAAAAGGCCACATATAGTATGAGTCCATTTATGTGAAGTATCCAGAACAGGCCAATCCATAGAGTCAGAAAATAGAACATTGGTTGCCTAGGGCTGGGGGGAGGATGGGAGGTTAGAGAGTAACTGCTTGTGGGTGCCAGGTTTCATTTTTGGGTTATAAAAATGTTCTACAATTAAGTTATGGTGATGGTTATACAACTTTGTAGACAACCGTAAATGGGTGAACATCATGGTATGTAAATTTTGTCTCAATAAAGTTGTTAAATAGTTAAACTGTGTGTCCTGAATTTAATCTGGCAACTCTACTTCTGTATTTTCCCTCTTTCCCCCAGTCTTGATGGCCGTTTTGCCCTCTCTTAACCTACTGAAGTAGTTGGCACGTGTCTTTTTCTTGAGGAACAAGGGTACTGCTTGATGGGTGGGAAGGAATAAGGGTGGCATCAGAGAGTCCAGATGCCACATAATCTCCCCTAACCTCCAACAGATGCCACATAATCTCCCCTAACCTCCAACAGATGCCACATAATCTCCCCTGCCTTGATTTCCCCTTCTGCCCAGTAAGAGAGAGGGGAGCAGAGAATCCCTTGCCCTCGTGCCCTTGGAAGTGGTGTTTGAGGAACCCAGGGAAGGTCCATGTACCGTATGTACTGGTGGGGTGGAGTGGGTGGTGCAGAGGACATGAGTCTGTTCCAAGGTGGGGTGGTGTCGGGTCTTCCAGGCAGGGGGAGGGTGGCAGGTGGGTTGTCCAGAGGCACCTCGTTGGCCAGAGAAGCCAAGAAATCCCTGGTGGCCCCCGGGGGGCTGGAGTCATGGGCCCAGAGATGAAGAGGAGCTGGTGCCAGGGGAAGGCTGAGTCTTTATTTGATGTGTAATTAATTTGGCAGGACAAACTGCTGGCCTTGGGAGAAGGGCAGAGAGGAGGGTCGGTGGGAAGTTTCAGAGTAAAGGAGATTGGAGCGGAAGGCCTGGGAGCTCCCTAAGGACTCAGTTGGCACAGGAGTGGGGGTAGGGGTAAGGAGAGGGGAGTGCCTGGAGATTATGGAGAGCAAGGTACCCCCGGGTCCATGAGCGTTCAGATCTATGTCCCCAGCCTGCTCTCATTTACTCCTTAGGTCCTTGGCAGGTGGGGTCTGGTCTAAGCTGCTGGTCCCTGGATTCATCTCCTCACCACTGCTTCCCTCCCTCAGCCTGGGAGCATGCTCAGATTTCCCTAACACCAACCTCTTTCTGACCCCGCTCTCCTGTAGCGAATCATCTGCCTTTTATTTTCTTTCCTGTTACACTCTTTTAAAGACTTGTCTGCACCCACGGCCTCCACCTTTCCCCACCTGCTCCAGCGTTAACCTTGAGACAGTGCTTCTACTCCCACCCCTCCCCTGAGGGTTTTTTGAGGTCTCCACTCCCTTCTTGTCACCAAATCCCACCCCTTCCCCCTCAGATTTTTCTTGCCTGCTCTCCAGCCCTGAACCTCTCAGCACGGTTTCTTCCTGAAACACGCGTCAGCCGGGTCCTCCCCTCGGGCTGCTCTTCTCTGTATCCCCGGTGCTCTCTGCTTCTCCCTTCTGGCTACGGTGGGCACAGCCCAGCTCCTTCCCAGCTTCTTCTCTTCTGTACCCTTTCTCTGGGTGATTGCCTCCCTCCCAGGGCCTCGACAGCCGCCTTGATTGAAATGACCCAGCTTGAGCTCTGATCGCCCTCTCGGCATTTCCAGAAGCCTGTTGGACCTCTCTGCCTGGCTGTTCCCCTGGACACATCCCTGCCCCCCCAAGCTGTCCAGGAATGGACTCCTCACCCCTCCTCTTACCCTCAAACCAGCTTCTCCTTCTTATCTCCGTTCCAGTCACCAGCATGTCCCAGGAACCCAAGCTTGAAACCTGAGAATCATCCTCACCTCCGCTTTCTCCTCTGGCCCCTCGGGCTGGCTAGTTCACAAGCGTAGGGTTCCTCCTTTGCAACTTCTTTCATGCCCATGTGCTTCTCTGTTCCCCCTGCTTCCTTGCACGGTTAGCTTTTAATCCTGGTTGACCAAGGTCATGGTCTCCCCCTCTCTCCCTCCTCCAGTTCTCTCCGGACAGCATCACTGGGTGAGCTTTCTAATGCACCTCTCAGCATCTTCCAGGACCCTCGCAAAAATCCTCAGAGGCTTCCCATTACCAACAGGATAGACCATGATATTTCAGATTTACAATCTGAAAGGCACCTTCAAATACACAAAATGGGTAATGTTGTTGTTCGCCTTTCTGGATAAGGAACTGAAGCTCAGAGAGATGGGGTGGGTTGTCTGGGTTGCACAGTGGAAAAGGGGGGTGCCGGGGCTGGGGTCAAAGCCTTCTGGCTTTAATTGGGTGCGCTGCCCCTGCCCTCTGCTGCCCAGCCTGAGGCAGTGGCCAGCAGAGCCTCTGGTTGTGTCCTGCACACGCTGCGCAGTTTCCTGCCGCCTTCGCCCAGGCTGTTTGCTCTTTCTGACAGGACTGTCCCTCGAGCCACCAACCCTTCTCCACAAATCACAGCATCCTCCCCCTCCTCCAAGGCCCAGGCTAAGTGTTCCTTTCTCTGAGAATCCTTCCCAGCCCATGCCAGCTTTATGTGCTCTCTCTTGTCACATCACCTTGAACTCGAGCTAATTCTGAACAGGGCTTGACACCAGCCCTGCCCCCCAGCCCCTTTGCGTTAAGATTTTGGAGTCACCTTAGGAAAGTGCCATCTTCACGGTAGGCCCTAAATAAATGCCAGCGCAATAGATAAATGAATGAATGAGGCTCCTTGAGAGATGTCTCCTCTAAGAATCCCACTGAGACAACCCTGGGTCCGTGATTCCAATCATCCCCCTGACCCTTCCCCATGCCTCCGTGGGTAAAACACATCCCACATGGGTCAGGCCTCGGATGACCTGAGTTCCAGGCTCAGCTCCACCAGAGGGCTTCCCTTTAAGCCCTCTCAGCCTCAGTTTCCTCGTCTGCAATTAGGGACTGAGACCACCTGCTTTGCTCTCTTGCAGTAATGGTGAGCATTAATTAGGATCCTGTAAGTGAGAATTTCTTTATAAGCACCACACGGCTGTGCACCTGGGAGGGGCTATGATATAAATTTGTGTCTACCAGCACTGCCTCCCTCTCTGTGAGCTGGGGAGGTTGTGAGAAGACAGGAACGGTCACTTCATCAAGTTCTGTGTTTAAAGGGCTGGATGCTCAAGGAATTCCGGGGCCAGGGTGCAGAGCACGGCTCACCTCCAGGTCCTCCCCAGGCCCCAGGCTCTGCCCTGGGTGGGTATGGACAAGTTCACTCTCTCTCTAAGCCTCCGTTTTCTTGTCTGTACTGTGGAAGGTTTGGATTAGAGCTCAGATTTTCAAGCCGATAAAAGCCATGGAGCTAACTCAACACAGAGCTGATCTGGCTGAAGCAGGGACTGGTCCCTGGGCTCCCGTGACGTGACCCTCCTGCCCAGCCTTGGGTTTAATTTTGGGGTTATGAAAATGTCCTACAATTAAATTATGGTGATGGTTGTGCAACTTTGTAGACAACCGTAAATGGATGAATTTTATGGTATACAAATTTTATCTCAATAAAGCTGTTAAAAAGAAATTTAACTATGCATCCTGAATTTAATCTGGCAACTCTCCTTCTGCCCTTCCTCCCTTCTTTCCCCAGACTTGCTAGCCATTTCTCCCTCTCTTAACCTACTGAAGTAGTTGGCACGTGTCTCTTTCTTGAGGGGCAAGGGTACTGCTTGATGGGTGGGAAGAGATAAGGGTGGCATCAGGGAGTCCCAATACGCTCCTGTGCTTAGCTCAACAAATGCTGAAGGGAATGAATAAATGAATGGATGAATGATGAGGTGAAGGATGAAACTAAAGCAACACCCTAGCTTCAGGATTCAGGAACATGGACTGAAAGACCCCGACCTATCCCAGACCTCCCCTCCCTGTCATAGACAGACAAGGGAACACTTACCCTGTGCTGGCTTCTGGTTCTTCCCATAGACACAGTGTTTTCTCCACAGGAGTCTCTGGCCTGGGAGAAGGCAGAGGGAAGGAGGAAGAGAGAAAGGGGAGCTGAATTCCAAATCTGAGAAGGGGGAAGGGGAGGGAAAGGAGAAGAGGAGGGAGCTTCAGGGAAGTTACTGCAGGGGCAGACGTGGCTTGGAGGCGGGCACCCTGGGGCAAAGGCTGGGGGCTTCCCTGCCACCCAGAAATCTTTTTGTCTGAACTTGCTTGCCCTTGTCCAATTCCCCTCCTCCTTGCATATGCACTGCCCAGAACAATGCTAAAAAATTAGTCAGGGACCAAAAGAACCTTCCACCTGCTGGAAAGGGACAGACGTGAATCCTAAAACCTCATCCACTCCCCAGAGAAGCCCCTGGGGGCTGAGCCAAGCCTTGACAGCCAGCCCCGCTCTCCTGGCCACCTAAGGGATGGGCAGGGGCGGGCTCAGCCTTTCCTGACCTGTGGCTTTGAGTCTAACTTGGAGGACGTGCAGGGCCGCTCTGCTGAGCAGCCTCGGCGTCACCCCTTCTGCCTCCCAAGCACCCCTGCCGACATGGGGAGCCGGCGGTGTGGAGGGAGGGGCCCGTGCAGAAACCCAGGACAGGGGCTTTGGGAAGAAAGAAGTTGGGCCAAGTGGTAAACAGGGAGTGGGGATGAGGACAAGCCCTGGGGATCTTCATACTTACTGTGACGTTAACTTGCCCCCAAAGTCACAGGCAAAACAGAAACCTTTCACTGGGTACCTTTAAGGACGCCTGGCCCTGGTACCTCTGGGGTTTGATGACATTTCTAGGCACCCTGGCTGGACAGAGCAGGTTCCAAAATTGTGCATTCCCCTCCCTTTTCCACCCCCACTACCCCAGCTGCCTAGTGCTGCCTGTTTGACTTTTTGATAAATCTGTGCTAGGTCATCTCCATAAGTCAGCTCATTAAATCCTCATAGCCCTCCTGTGAGCGGGTATCCCTGCACTGATTTCGCAGAAGAGAAAAGCAAGGCTGGCTATTAGGAGGCAGGGTAAAGTGTGCAGGCAACTCTGCAGAGGCTGTGCATGGACCTTGGAGAAGGGAGGCTCACGTACCAGAGGTCCTGCGCACACTGGGAAGGCCTGAGAACTTGGCTCAGTGTAACTTCTTTTTTTTTTTTTTTTAAGATTTATTTATTTATTTATTTCTCTCCCCTTCCCCCCCCACCCCGGGAGTCTGTTCTCTGTGTCTATTTGCTGCGTCTTCTTTGTCTGCTTCTGTTGTTGTCAGCGGCACAGGAATCTGTGTTTCTTTTTGCTGCTGTCATCTTGCTGTGTCAGCTCTCCGTGTGGGTGGCACCATTCTTGGGCAGGCTGAACTTCCTTTAGCGCTGGGTGGCTCTCCTTACAGGGCTCATTCCTTGCGCGTGGGGCTCCCCTTTGCGGGGGAGCATGGCACGGCACTCCTTGCGTGCATCAGCACCGTGCATGGGCCAGCTCCACACGGGTCAAGGAGCCCTGGGGTTTGAACCGTGGACCCTCCATGTGGTAGACGGACGCCCTAACCACTGGGCCAAGTCCGCTGCCCAGTGTAACTTCTCTTTGACCTTGGTGCCCCTGCTCCACCTACCCCTGCTCCGTTGTCCACTCCCCACGACAGACCTCTGAGCTTGCACTCCCTCAACTTTTCCCCACCGCAAGTCTCTCCTCCTCTCAGCCCTGAGATCTGCCCTTGGCTGGGGTAGCAGGACTTAGAAGGTTTCCAGGTGGCAAGGTCTACCTGGTGTCCATCTGAGCCTGTCTTTGCCAGGACTTATTGGCTGTCGGCGCAAGAAAGGTTTACAGACATCAATTTGTCTAAGTTTACTGATGAGCAAACTGTGGTCAGGAGCAGAAGAGTGGCATTCCTGCAGCCACACAGATAGTGGCAGTGAAGGGTCTGCAACAGCTTCCAGTTCTAGGCAGCCCCAAATGGCCCGGCCATCCAGGAATCTGTGTGCGGTGTGGCCACTCCCTGGCCACAGCGGCTCCCCGGGATGGACCTTGTCTTGGCCAGCTCTGCTCTCATACAGGCTGGGCTGAGCCCTTGACAAGGCCCGGCCCTGGGAACAGGCAGGGGTGGAAGAAGGTGTGAAGGGAAAAGGATTTTAGCTTATTTTGTTCAGAACTGAGGAGCAAACAAATTACCTACAGATATTATGCAAATGTATCTATTACATGTCAACAGCTCACGGATAAGAAGAATTGGGGTGAGAATGGATGCGTGGGTGGGTGGGTGGGGGGGGTGGTCAGGTGCCCCCTGGAGCTGAAGAGGCTCTGAAGGTTAACAGGGTGCCTGTCACCCACCCTCTGCCCCGAGCTGGGCCTGCCTGGGTCATTGCAGGCTTCTGACAGCGGGGTGATTCTGAGATGCTGGGGACTGGGCAAAAATTAGGAAGAGCTGTGAGAGGACCAGGGATGGGAACCCTTGAGTCAAAAAGGACTTGAGCTAAGGAAAGGACTAAGAGGCAGGGGAATGGACACAAAGACCCATCTGCTCGTGGGGCTGGGGAGTGGGCAGGATGTCGGGATGCCACTTGTGAGAGTATTGATGAAGTCTGCAGGGGAAGTGGAGAAGAAAGAGGGGGAGTGGTTCTAGGGAAAGACTCCAGAGTACAGGTTACCAGGAAATGGGTTCTAGGGAAGGGTTTCAGTTTTGTTGTTTAAAGCACAGATTCCGTGCTCCCCCTGAAGGCAGAAATGAAAAGTATCCCTCCCCAACCCCGGCTCCTCCTCCTCCAGGCAGGAGCCTCCAGCCATGCTCTGCCCCCTCCCCCCACCACTCAGGTTCCCATCCTGCCCTGGGCCCCGCGGTGATTCTGCCAGGTGCCCAAGCAGTCTGCCCACCCTCCTCTGGGCAGAATCCCTCTCTTGGCATCCTTGGATCCAACAAGGGAGGCAGTGTTGCCGAGGGCTGGGCATGCCCACCTGGCACAGCAGGGTGCCTGCCTGGTTCTCTTTGCCCCTTCAGGGCCTTTTCCCAATACCCATGCACAGAATTTCTCAGGTCTGGATCCCTGCAAAACACCTGTTCTGAGTGTGGGTCTGTCGCCGGGCTGGTCTAGTCAGCCCAGTGTGCCACGAAACAGAAACTGGGGCAGGAGACACGGTGGGGAGAGCACTGTGCAGAGAGCACTGTGCCAGGGGTCAGGAGCCTGGAGTTCTTACCCTGGTTCTGTTATGATTTGCTGCGTGACTTTGTGGTATTCCTTCCTTCCCTGAGTCTGCTTCTTCACCTACACCAGGAGGGGACTGGGCTAGATCTTCATGCTTAGGTACTGTGCTATGAATAGAAGGCACAAGAGGAGGTGGCACTGATGGAGCTCTCCTGGGAAGCTCGGTCACTTGCCTGTGCCTCAGTGTTCTCATCTGTAGAATGGAAAATGCCAAGAGACTAAAAGGCAGTTCTGAAAGATGGACGAGAAAGGACTGTAATGACTCAGGATGGAGCAGGAAAGTGACATCCCCTCCAAGGATGTTGGTTCTTGAGACTGTGTGGGGACTGGTGTCAATGGCAGGAGGTTTTTTGTTTTTTGTGGGTTTTCTCGATTTTTTTTTTTTTTTTTTTTGATTGAAGGGTGCAGGAGGACACAGGACAGGTGCCAGTACTTCCAAATGATTGTTGGGGCCCCGAGAGGGGCATTACGGAGCTTGCTGGCGAGAGGCTGAGCTGAGAGGGTGGAGCGAGCTCCTCAGGCGTGTCCTGTCTCCGGGATCCCGCACCCAGCGGCGACGGAGCGGAGACCCGGCGGCTGCACCTCTACCCAGTCCCGCGGCTGGATTCACACACCAGACCTCTGGAAAAGCTCACATTTTTCCTTTCTCAGCATCACTTCCTTTGTTTAGGAGGAGGGGGTGGGGGAGGAGAGAGAAGAGGGAGGGGCCCGCGGGTGCCGCCGCCGCCCCCTCCCGCCGTGCGGAGCCGGGTTGTCACTCAGCTCCCGCACCGGGGGCGACGGAGGCGCCGGCGCCCGAGTCGAGACCCAGGCAGCTACCATCCCCTGCACCTACCAGGCTGGCCCTGGATCTCCGGGCACCCCTGGAGCGAGCGGTTGCCGAAGGCTTCGAGGTGGGGGGCCACTTGGGCAGCGCAGTTCAGGTGGCCAGGAGCTCTGCCAGCTTTGGTGACCTTGGGTAAGTCCGTGCCTCAGTTTCCCCCTGGGGCTCCCCAGGGGTGCGGGAGATGGTTGAAAGAAGGGACCGGAATGCCCCGTGGGATAGGTGGTGGGAAAGAGTCCCTGGCAGAGCCAAGCGGGACCAGGGGATCGTTAGGAGCCAGGCACCAACCATATCTCGGTGGGTGGGTGCAGGCGGGAGTGCGCGCACGCTGCTGGGTGGGGAGTCTGCGCCCTGGCTTTTCCCTGGGCTCTGTCCCCCAAACCCACGTTTGCTACCCCTGTCCCAGGTGCGGAAGAGGGGTGCTACCTCTTTAAAAGCTCCTGGCCCGAGGCTCTGCCGCACCATGTGATTGCTTGAAAGGCCGGGCTGGGAGCGCTGCGGCGGGAGCCTGGAGGACGATGAGCCACCGCGCGGTGCCCAGAGCCCAGCCCTGCCCAGGGCGGCCCCTGGGCTTTGGGCGGCACCAGGTGCCTGGAACTTTGGGCACTGTCGCCGGGACCCGGTGCTTGCCAGCAGGCAGGATGGTGAGCTCTCTGCATCCTGTTCCGTGGGCAGGGGTGGGCAAAGTCGGGCATGGGGGACCCCTGTGGGCTGTGTGTGTGCTGGGAGCTGCCTCACACCCGATGAAAAAAGCCAGTGGAGGAGTGAGCTCTGCTATTTTAAGTTGCTGAATGGACCCTCTCGGGAGGATAAGAAGAGGGCACAAAGATTAGCAGAGAAAGGGCCTGGGGACCCCTGCCAGTCTGGGCAGGTGCTGGATGTGCCAAGTGGGGCATGTCTCCAAAGGGCAGTGGGCGTTCCAGAGGTGCCTGGGCTCCCCGGCCCCTCCCAGGCGGGCCTCCCCACCCCGGCCTTCCATGACCACAGGTATCTGCCTCATGCCCCTCGGCGCCTGCCTGCTGATGTGCCCAGCCTGTGCCCGCCATGCCGCCCTCCATCTCGGCCTTCCAGGCCGCGTACATTGGCATCGAGGTGCTCATCGCCCTGGTCTCTGTGCCTGGGAACGTGCTGGTGATCTGGGCGGTGAAAGTGAACCAGGCGCTGCGGGATGCCACCTTCTGCTTCATCGTGTCGCTGGCGGTGGCTGATGTGGCAGTGGGTGCCCTGGTCATCCCACTCGCCATCCTCATCAACATTGGGCCGCAGACCTACTTCCACACCTGCCTCATGGTCGCCTGCCCTGTCCTCATCCTCACCCAGAGCTCCATCCTGGCCCTGCTGGCAATTGCCGTGGACCGCTACCTCCGTGTCAAGATCCCGCTCCGGTGAGTGTGCACCAGCAGATGGTGCCCGTTGCCAGTGCCCCCGCCCCATGGGCACCCTGCCTTCCCAGGGCCTTGGGTGGTGTGAGATGTGCTGGGTGGCCTTGAGGGCCACCTAGAGAGCAAGAGAGGAGAGCACAAGACCACCCCTAAGCCACCCATCTCGGGGGCATTGCGTCCCAGCCTCACCCTGCCTCCCCACCCTGCTCTGCAGTGCCGGGCTGAACTGCAGTGGGAGAAGTGGGAGGGGAGCCAGGGCTGGAGGAGGGTGAACCTGGCACTGCCCAGGACCCCAAAGCTGGAGCAGCTGCAGTTCTCCTGACCCGGGAATCCAAGGCTGCCTGCCAGGCCTGCAGTGGGTGGGGGGGGATTTGGAGGGGTCACCACCATGGCCAGGTCCCAGTGAGCACTGGATGGGAGTGAGCTGAGCTCCACCAATCTCCCAGGAAGTGGAAGAGAGAGCAGAGGGCTAAGGTAGGGGGAGGACGTGCTGGGAGTGGCATGCTGGGCGCAGGAATGCTGCCCGTGCCCCCAGACCCAGGCCGGCTTCCTGAAGGCACTCTTCGGCTCCCTCGTTCTCCGGGTATCTCTGTGCCAACCACTCCCCGCTCTGGGGCTGTCCTGCTGAACCCAAGTGGTCTGATTACCTTTGCTCGGCTCCCACTTAGGGGATTTGTCACAGGCAGGAGGAGGGAGAAATGGTGGCACCTGCTCTTGATGTTCCTTTTGCAAAATTGTGACTTTGCTCATCACAGCAGAGGTGCTTGTCCTGCTTCCAGACCCACTGGGTTGGAGGCTGGATGGTGTCAGTCCTCAGTGCAGGTGTCTAGTCCACGTTGGGGCTCCCTACCCTGGCCTGCCAGGCCCTGATGTCGTCACCAGGCAGTGCCTGGGCCACCAAGTGCCAGAGAGTGCCTGGGCGCACTGCCAGGAACTCGCCCTGCTTGGGACGATCTTGTCAGGCATGCTTGCCCTCTCTCTAACTTCTTGTCACCAGTAGATTCCCTTTCTCCTAAGGAGCTCCGGTCATCTCCGGCACCTGCCCTCTGCGGCATAGCTTCCATATCTGGGACGTGGGGCCTCTGGCCCCCCTCGGCGGCCTTTGCAGGCAGGGCTAGGTACCCACGGGTCTCCTTTTGCATTACATTTCACGTTTGATTTTTGAACGCCTTTTCACACACTGTTTTTTCTCACCGTGATCCTGTAAGGGAGGTGGAGCAGGAACTGGTAAAGGGAGACTAAGACCCAGAGGGTCTCCTGAACCTGTTTGGGAGCAGGGCTCCGATTCCACCACCCACCTGCCTTCCTGAGACCCCTGTGCCCCGGCCCCTCCAGGCCCGCCCCTCCTCCCGGTCTCCCAGGAAAGGTGGGGCGAAAACTGCTGCTGAGGGGAGAAGGGCAGGGAAGGCTGGCCGGGATCCCAGGGCCCGTGCGCACTGGCACGTGGGCAGCCGCCGCCAGCAGCCCCCGGCTGTTGTTGGGCTGCGCGGATGACGCTGGTCTCAGCTCATTAGGATGGGCCGAGCCTCTGGCCCGTCCATTATAACCAAGGGTCGCCACGTTAGCAAACTCCTACAAATGTGCAGATGCGGGAAGCTGCTGGAGAAATCCTGTCTGCTGAGCGGGAGCCAACACAAGCCAAAGGCCTGGTCCTAGTGTGGCAGAGGTCAGGGGTGGGCAGAACGTGCCCTGCCTGCCCTGTGGGGGTGGGGCTGGCGCGCTGGCAGGAACCGCAGGCTCGTTCCTCGGGGGCAGTTCCCGTTCCTCGCTCCGGCCTGGAGGAGCCGGGGTCTAGAGGAGCTGTCTTCTGGGCAGCAAGGTGGGGCGTGGGTAGGCTAAGAGTACAGGTCTGGGGAGCCGGTGTGGCTCAGTGGTTGAGCACCGGCTTCCCACATACACAGTCCAGGGTTCAATCCCCGAACCCGGTACCTCTAAAAAAAAAATACAGGTCTGGATTCAAGTTCTTACTCTGAATTTCTAGCCGTATGACCTTGGGAAAGGCACTTCTTTAAGCTTATGTTTCTCATTTATAAAAGGGGAGTTAATAATGCTACCTACTTCCTAGAGTTATTGGAAGACTATAATGGCCTCATACATATAAAGCACCTAATACTATGCTTGTCACGTTATAAGAAAGCAGTAAACTGCAATTTTTATTTTTATTTTCATTATTAACAAATGGCACAAAGTGGGTCTGGACGGAGAAGACCCCCCACCCAGACAATTTATGCAGGTGGCACACACGTAACACAGTCCCAGGGAGTGCTAAGTACCATTATATCTATAGATGCTTCCTGCCCCTTGGTGGCTTGTCATTGCTTCAAGGGCAGTGACCAGAGCAGCGACCACATCTTGTTTGCTTCTGTTAGTTCTCCAGGATTCTTAGCACCGTATCTGGCACATAGCAGACACTCAGCAAACACTAAATTGGACTGACTGAGTTTCCACAGCTCACATGGTTAAGCCTCAGGAAGGCCTTCCAGATGTCTGACCTCTAACCTTCTTGCTGTGGGCTGGACCTGTTCCCCCTTCTGCCTCAGGACTCTGACCACGCGTGCCCCTGCCAGCTCAGACACGGCTCTTTTAGAGCCGCACGCCAGCCCGGCCAGCGAGTGGAAGGCTGCTGAGGCCCCGCGGCCAAAGGGGGATCCGAGAGGCTAAGCTGAGGTGAAGTGCCCCTCTAGGCCCGTGCCTGTCACCCTCAGGGCCCCCCTGGCAGCGTGCTGCCCTCTGACCAGCTGGAGTCAGGGGGCTGCGGGGTCTGTGAGAACACCTCCCTGCCAGAGGGCCCCCGGGCGCCGGGCTCTCTGCCCAGACAAGCCAGTCAAAGGCGGATGCAGCCCGGGCACCAGGGAGCATTACTGAGCGAGCGCTGGTGAGGCGTGGACTGGGCATCCAAACGACAGGGGTCTGCAGAGCCCCTCACCAAGTGAGGCATGGTTTGAGCGGAGGGCTGCTCAGTTGACCACAGGTTTTGTTTCCTTCCACTTACCAACAAGCGAAGAGAAAGAGGGAGTCACATCATGTAGGGTGATCCAATTACAAATTTTAAGAAGCTCAAATTGTTGATTCATCAATAACCTGTAGTCATTTACATGTATTTTGCATGCTCTTTGCATAACACCACTGCATGTCTGGTAATTGATACCCTCATCCCCTCATCTCCTAGTTCCAGGGACTCTCTGGCAGTTCCCCCCTCCCCCAACCCCACCCTGGGCTTTCTTGATGGCACCCTGTAGCAACTTGATCCTTACTCCAATAGGCAGGTTGCAGGGAGGACTGCTAACAGAGGGCTCCTTGCCCAAAGCCAAATGTGGGAAGGACACATTAGAAAGGGCTGCTCACGGCCCAGTGGGGTGGGCTGGGGTGATGGGGTGGTAGGGGCATTTGGGAGTCAGACATGAGTTTGAACCCTGCTCCGTCACCAACTAGCTGTGCAACCTTGGACAAGTTATTTGGCCTCTCCGAGCCATTTTTCCCCTCCATCTGTTAAATGAAAGGGTTGGATTAGAGGTCTTAGATTCCTTTCAGCTCTAGCTCTCTGTGGTTGTTTCTTATCGTAGCTCTTGCCAGCACTGTGCTGGGATGTGAGAGTGTTCTGCTTGTGCTCTAACCGCTTAGAGACTGTGAGCTAGGCACGATGGTGTTTGGATGCCTGATCTCCTTCACTGCTCACAGCCTCTCCCTGGTAGGTTATAGTTACCCTTGTTCTATAGATAACTCTATAAGCTGAGGTCTGAGGCTGGGAGAGTTTCTGTAATTGGCCCAGATAAACAGCTTGTCAGGAGCAGAGCCAGGGTTTGAATCCAGGCTTGTCTAACTTGTGCCTTTAACCAGTAAGATCTTCTGCATCTTGAATTAGCCCCAAGAAGCGGTAGGATTTATAAGGCAGTTTCCCCAGGGCTGTCTGTGGGGTGATTTCTCTGGACTTTGCCGATGGCCTCTGTACTCTGCTCAGCTACCCTGGCGCCTGTGCCTCCCTCCCCGGCAGAGGCACCTTCACTCCAGTGGGCAGGGGAGCCCCTGGCAGCGCTGCCTCTGGCCACAGCTGGACGCCTGCCTGGCTGGGCTGCTGGGCCAGACCTGGGGCAGGAAAAGGCATCTGGTAGATTAGGGCGGGTTCTTGAGGGATCAGTTTAGCCTCCCTGCCCCGTCCTAGGGCCTGGCGTTTCCTCCAGGACTTAGTGCCTCGTGGGCTCGTACCCTGGCAGGCGATGGTCTGTGGCCTTCAGGGTTCCAGAACATTTGCTCTCTAGTTGTGCCCGGCCGTCTCCAGACCTTCTGTCTAAAGATGGATTAGTCATAGACCTTGAATGAGAGAGAAGAGGGGCCGTCGGAAGCCTGGAAGCCCCCCCACCCCACTCCAGAAAAGGAAAGAAGGCCCAGAGAGGGTACGAGCTGCTGGAGACCACTCAGCCCTGAGCTCTTTCCTGCGACTCCCGAGGGCTGCTCCCTGGCCCCGGATGCAGAAGGCTGGGACAGGAGGGGTTCTTAGCAGTTGCTCTGTTCCTCAAGGAGCAGAAAAGAAAAATGAAGCCTCTACAGGTTACATCAGCAAATTAATGGAAGACTTAGAGGGGAAAGGGGGGTAACTTTGTGTTGCAGGAAAAGAATTCCTTTGTTTGCATTAGGGAGAGCCTTCAGGGGTTCTGTAGAGTGTGCTGAGCCAGGGGGCCCTGGGCTTTAGCCGTGGGGTGATCTGGATTCCTGGAACGATGAACAGGCATCCCCCAGCCAGCATTGCAACGGCTTCCAGGAAGGCTGAGTGTGTGAGGGGCAACCCGCCCAGATGCTAGCGCTGCTTGGAAGCAGGGGAACGGCCAGGATGCCTTCTGGAGAGCCCTTCCAGCCCGGGGTCAGAGGTGCGTGCGCGCGTGTGTGTGCGCGCGTGGGTAGGGGCCACACTCTGACGTTTGATCTTTATTTATGAACAAATAGCAATCCATATTTATTGTGGAAAATTTGAAAAAAAAGGGGAAGGATAACAAAGATGATAAAATCACCAGTAAATCTACCACCTACTGCTAACCACTGTTAACATTTTGGTGCTCCAAAATTTTTTTCCACGTGTATATATATAGATAGATTATTTTTACCTAGTTGAGAGCATCTATATATGGTTTTATTTCCCGTTTTATCGCTAGCATTATATTATAAACATTTTCCCATTGCAATAAAAATTGTTCAGTAAGGATTTTTATAATGGCTTAATATTAGATCATACATTGCTACTCATCTCAGCTAAAATAGCCCTTCCTTTGGGAGGCTTCGCTGAGCCCTCTGCACCGGGAGCAGGTTAGTTTCCTTTGTTAGGTACTCAGGTTGGATCCACTTCTTCCTCATCACTCATCTCCCGGCAGTTTTCTATTTACTGACTCTCTAGGACTTGGTAAGCGCCTGAAGGGCCAGGGCCAGACCTGCTTTCGTGCTCAAGTATCCTCCGTGCCTGGCTCAGAGCAGGCATGCCACAAATGTTGGTTGAATAGATGATTATTTGATTATCATTTTATTAATTCCTTCTTATACTGTTGGGTATTTAGATTGTTACCAATATTTTTGTTATTACAGATAACACTACCTCGATATCCACAGCTCACATTGTTGATAGGGTTGGACACCTCTGGAACTGTGGGCTGTGCGGCCTAGTAAGCAACACGGCCTCCACCTCTCCATCTCTAAGGCTTTTCATTTGAGTGTCTCACTCCCACACTGCACATCCCTGGAGGTGTGTCTGGCAATCCTCAGCCCATTGTCCTTCCAGACTAGATCTGGCAGGCCTGGAAGGACTCCTGGGGACTAGCAAGGAGGCCTGGGTGGTTGGGATGGAGCAATAAAGGGGGAGAGTGGTTGGAGATAGAGCAGAAATATGATGGGCTGCTGGTCCATGCAGGGCCTTGTAGGTCACTGGAAGGACTCTGGCTCCTACTCTGGGAAATGGGGAGCCATTGCACGGATTAGAACAAAAGGAGTGACATGGTCTGACTTAGGTTTTTAAGGATCGCTCTGGCTGCTCTATTGAGAACACATGGTAGGGGGCAAGGGTGGAAGCAGGGCACTAGCTAGGAGCTATGACAGTAATCTAGGAGCAAGGAGGGTAACTCAAACCAGTAAAATAGCAGAGGAGATGGTGAGATGTGGTTAATTCTGGATGTACATTAAAAAAATTTTAACCTTTTATTTCCTTTTTATTGAAGTAAAGTAAATCTTTAGTACATAGCTCAGTAAGTTTTCACACAAACACACACATACATATCTATGTCACTACTACCCAGATGCTATTCAGTACAGTTTCACCTCACAAGGCTCCCCTGTGCCCTTCCCAATCAGTAATCTTCCCAAAAGTAACCACTATTCAGACCTTTATCCCCATAGATTGATTTTACTTGTACTTGAACTTTTATGGATGGAATCAAGTAGTATGTACTCTTTTGTATTCGGATTTAGAAGCTCACAATTATGCCTGAGAGTCATCCCTGTTACTGAGTCAACAGTGATTGGGGGCTTTTCCCCCTCATGGCTGTGTAGAATTCTATTGCATGAATGTACTACAGTTTTGTTCAAATTTTGAGTATGTTTTGAAGATGGGTCTGAAGGATTTGCTTATAGACTGGATGTGAGTATGACAGAAAGAAAGTGTTAAGTAGGACCCCAAATTTATTCACTAATGTTATAACATATGCTTTTTTCCATGTCAATACAAATTTCCAACAACTGGAAAGATGGACTTGGCATCATGGGAGGTGGGAAAGGCTGCAGGTGGTGCAAGTCTGGGGAGCAATGAAAGAAGATTAGATTTAGACACATTGCGTTTCGAGTATCTATCGATGCCTCAGTGGAATGTGGAGCAGATGGTTGGATGTGATTCAGGAGATGGAGCTCAAGAGAGAGGTCTGGACTGTGGATAGAAATGTGGGAGCCATTGGCATGTAGATGGTTTCAAATTCATGAGGCTAGATGAAATAGCCAAGAGAGAAAGTACAGAGAAAGAACACAAGGCGATGAAGGACTGAGCCCTGAGAGGGTGGGGAGAAGAGGAAGCACCAGTAAAGGAGAGCAAAGGAGAATCATGACGTAGGAAGAAAATCAAGGGCCAAGAGTATGTCCTGGAAGCCATGTGTAGAAAGTATACTGTTCTAGTCTGCTAGGCTGCCAAAACGCAGGGACAGTGAAATGGATTGGCAGTTAACAATGGGGATTTATTAACTTACAAGCTTACAGTTTTGAGACTGAGAAAAATGTCCAAATCAAAGCATCATCAAGGCAATGCTTTCTTCCAGAAGACCTGCTGCTGGCGATCCTGCACTTGTCTGTCACACTGCGAGGTGCCTAGTGGCGTCTGCTGGTCTCTCCCTTCTCTTCCAGATTTTGTTGCTTTCAGCTTCTTGCTTCCGTGGCTTTCTCTCTGTCCAAATTTCATTCTCTTATAAAGAACTTCAGGAAGAGGACAAAGACCCACCTTGAATGAGGTGGGTCACATCTTAAGATCCTACTCATGAAAAGATCCACTTATAATAGGTCCACACCCACAAGGATGGATTAACTTTAAAAAATGTACTCTTCTAGGGTCCATTCATTTCAAACCACCATATGTACCAAGGAGGAGCAAGAGAGCACTGCTTCAGGTGCTGCCAATGGGTCAAGTGCCATGAGAACTGAGAATGACCACTAGATTTAGCCAGGCCATTGGTGACCTTGACGAGAGCAATGTGATAGAATGATGGGCAGAGAGCTTGATTGGAGAAGGCTCAAGAGAGAAGAGGGATAGAATGGAAGTCAACAGGTAGAGATTACTCTTTGGAGGAATTTTGTTGCAAAGAGGAGCAAAGTAATAAAAGCAGCTGACAGAAGAGGTAGCAAATCATTTTGTTTCTGTTTTGTTTTTAAGAAAGGAAGGATGTTAGCATGTTGTGTGCTGATTGAAGTGATTCAGTAGAGAGTGAAAATGCTGGAGCAAAGGAGAGCATTTCTGAAGTGATGTCATCGTTTAGGCAGGGAGGAATTGGCTTCAGCCAGGAGCAAGGAGGTTTATCTATGGGAACAGACAGAGCATGTGGGTGCAGAAGATGGCAGGTGAAGTTCTCTTCTGATTGTTTGGCTTTCTTAGAGAAGTAAGAAGCAAGGTCATCAGCTGAGAGTGAGGATGTTGGAGAGAGTAGCAAGTGTGAAATAATTCTCTAGGAAGTGGAAGAGTGAGTAGAAGGGGGAAGCACTAAGGGCCCACCCCGAGCTCATGGTGGTGAAGTTAAAGTGAGACCAGGCACGTGGTTGTGTTGATCACAGCCACGTTCAGCTACACAGGCGCAGCTACGGGCGAGGCGGAGGGTTCATTCCTTCACGAACTCAGAAGGGTCTGGTTCCGTGCCTGGTATTGGGTCTCTCACAGACAAGAAGTCGGTGCTGGGTCCTGCCCTCGTGGAACTTAAAGACCTGCCAATACCCACGTAAACAGACGGCTACAATTACAACTAGAGAGTGTGAAGAAGTACGCCACCTGCTCTTGTCTGTCACAGGCCTTTCATGGCTTCTCCAGAACGCTTTCTCAACGTCCCGAGAGACCCATAAGGGCTGAGGATTTAGGTAGGGCCCAGGTGGCCTCGTGGTTCATGGTCAAGAGTTTGGATTGTATTCTAAGTGCGCTGTGAGTCCTCTGAATGCTTTAAGCAGGGAATGGCATAATCTAAATTACATTTAAAAAGGTCAAAAATCCTTAACAAAATATTAGCAAATCAAATCCAGTGACCTAATAAAGAGACTACATCATCACCAAATAGGGTTTATTTCCATATGCACAAGGGTGGCTCAGCATTTGAAATACTAACGGTGTAATTCACTGCATTCACCCTTTGCTGTGTGGAGGGTGGACTGGAGCCCGTCAGAGTTGTGTGGGGACACCAGTTAGGAGGGCATTGCTGTCGCCGGGGTGGGGGCAGGCAGGGCACAGAGGAGGCCGTGGAGACGGAGAAAAGCGGAAACGGATTGGACGAGCAAGGCGGGAGATGGAGCCAGATGTGACTCCCCAGGTTTACGGCTGTAAGCCCCGGTGGATTCTGGAGGCGGGGAAGGGGAGGGAAGGAAGAAGTGGGGGGAGGCTGAGACCCTGTTAGATAGGCAGGCGGAGGCCCTGTGACGGCAGCCCCACTGTGGGCCGGTGGCTAGGCCGCTCCTTGCTCACAGCCTCTGGGGAGGCGTTCCTCACACCGACAGCAAGCTTCCCAGCTGCTCCATCCTCGACTCCTACCCCACTTCTCCGCAGGCTACTGGCTTTCTCAGCAGGGACCGCAGCAGTGAGGACACGTGGCACCGGGCTCCCCACTAAGCTTCAGAAGGAGGCAGCGGAGTCGAGGCTTCTTCTCTTGACTCCATTCAGAACGGATGCAGTGGATTCTGGGATAGCTGAGCCCCTCCCCCCAAGCCTCTGCCCACCCATGTGGTTGGGGTCCAGTCCCTCATTTCCCACCCCCGCCCCCGGAATCTCCTGCACAGGGGTGGTGCCTCCCCCAGCCAGCGATTAGGGCCCTGGCATAGCCGCCACAGGGCACTGAGGCCGCCAGCAGCCTCCTCCGCTAACGCGGCAGCGAGGATGGCCAGGCGGTAGGCAGGCACTTACAAGCACCAGCTCTAGCCTAGTGCTGATGGGCAGAGCAGGCGGGAGGGGGGCAGCTCCAGGACTTCAGGGGGCCCTGGGTCCCTGTCAACCTGACCTGCTTGAGCAGCCAGCAGCCCATCCATGGAGCAGGGGGGGCCTTGCCTTGCGCCCTGATGTGCAGCCTGCTCTCGGACGTCACCAGGTTCCACTTCTCAGCTGCCCACCCCTGGGAGAGCAGAGGCTGAGGCTGCAGCATGATCAAGAGCTGGTACTCAACCCCTGGTTTTTTGTTTTTTTACCCAAATTGAATCCAGGTCTCTGATGCACATGCATCCAGTGTGAATAACTCACCAGGCAGTGATTCTCTTGGGGGCAGGAGAGGGAATGGTGTGTTTGAAAAAAGCTCCTCTACCCTGAATGTTCCCAATCATTGCCCATCTCAGAACGGTATCTCTCCCCTCCTGCTGTATGGAGATACACTTAGAAACAAAGAGCAAGAGATGTCTCCCCAGGCAGACAAATTTGTATAAAATTCTATTCAGGCACTTAGAGCTGTGTTGTGTTCAAAGAGTTACTTAACCTCTCCCAGTCTCCATTTCCTCTTCTGCAAAGCAGACTCCTTAATGCCTCCTTCGTAGGTTGCATGATAAAGGCTGTGCTAGCAGGCTCTCAGCGCAGGGGACTATTACTATTGTGAAATAACCCAAAGCTTGTGTTCGGTTTCCGTTAGCAGTTGCTGTTATGTGACTGCCTAATCCCGCTGGGTTCAGGTGTTGTCAAAATGAGTTTGCATGCACCACGTTCTAGAAGGGTATAGTTCTAGGCTTCTCTCCTGCTCATGGTATTTCAGTACCTAACACATGCTTGACCGGCACTTAGCAGGTGCTTAGTCAATGTTTGCGGAGTGAAGGAATGAGAGAACGCTTAGTGGGGGAGATTAACCTGCCCGGTTGGGAAGGAGTCAGCCAGATCTTTCACATTCACCCCCAGAGGGCAAGGGCAGGAAATAAAGAATGTAGGGTTATTTAATGACGACATTTCCAAGAGTTTAGGAGGGGTGCTAGCACAGAGAGGCGAAGGGACTCACCCACGCTTTCCTGGCAAGGTGGGAGCAAGTGGCCTGGTCTCCTGGCTCCAGCCCAGCCCCCTCCTGTCCCCGTGCTGCCTGTTTCCTCAAGGGGAAGGGGCTTGATGATGCCCCCCTTTCCAGGGTGTGAGCAGGCCCCTCATTCTCTCAGGACCTCATCCTTTGAGCCCCCTGGGGAGGCTGGCAGCTGAGGAAGCCAAGGCAAGGGCTCTCCTGGGGGCTGGCAGCTCCGTGAATCAAATTGTCCCCCGGGAGGAAACCGTTCAGGGTGTTTGGGGACTTGCTGGGCTGGGCAGACATATGTGCAGAGCAAACACAGGCCTGCCTGCCCCCTCCCCAGCCTGCCCCCTCCCCAGCCTGCCCCCTCCCCAGCCTGCAGGCCGAGCGTCTGTATGGACTCCTGGGGAGCACGGCCTGGAAGCATTCGGAGCTGCCCTGCAGGCCCCAGGGGCTGTGAGAGGCCACCAGGCCCACGCCTTCCCGCCCGCCCCCCATTGTGACAGGAGGCCAGGGTGGCTGGAGATTCTCAGTGGGGGGCGGGGGGGGGGTGCTTAGTGGGGAGGTCTGGGTTCTCGTGGTCACACGGGGGAGGCAGTGCAGGAGGTACAGCTTTTATTTTCACAAATCAAACGAGAATTTTCTGAGCTTCCAGACCTTTCTGGACTCTTCTTGCCCACTCCCCTCCTCCATTCTCCACAGTCCAGAGGAGTCCCAACAAGCTAATCTGCTTCCTGTTTGTGCCTCCCCCCAATTCTCACCCCCTGCCCCCGCCGTTAATGGCATTAATCCTTCTTAATGTACTAGCGCAGTTTACACGGTCAAGTCAATGAGCGTTTTCTGACGACACGAGTCCTATCCTCAAGGGCACAGACCCACAGCCAAGTCGGGGAGACTGACGAGTTACCACCTGCCACGCTGGCAGGAGGCCTGAGCAGGCCTGGCTCCCATCCAGGCATCCAGGGCCAAGGTCACTCCCCTCGCCAAGGGTGCCCAGCCCCACCCTCTTCTACACGTGCTCAAAACTCACTTTCCCTGCCTCCCAGTCAGCACTTCTTAGCCTATCCAGGCTTTAATTGAGGAGGAAAAAAAAAGATTTGGCTTCTAAGACACCCCCCCACACACACACCTGACAGCTATTCCCTTCCCTTGTCTAATTCCTACCCTTTTCTTTCTTTCTTTCTTTCTTTTTTTTTTTTGAGGTACCAAGGCTGGGGATTGAACCTGGGACCTTGTTTGTGGGAAGCCAACACTCAACCACTGAGCCACATCAGGTCCCCCTACTCATTTTTAAAACTCAGCTTAGGTGACACCTCCAGGAAGCCTTCCTTGTTTTGCCTTCATGTCCCTCAGCTCCCAGCATTTCCCTTTAGCATAGCCCCATTCAAATTACACTTTGGTCATCTCTGTCCCTGGCCTGTGGTAAATTTCTGAGGGAGGGGTCCAGGCCTATTCATCTCCATATCCACCCACAGTGCCCTGCCCACTTCCTGCTCATTTTTCATATACGATAGCGGATCTAGTCACCGAATGAATGTTAATGGTAGCAAGTGACTCCCGAGCGCCTCTCTTTGCTAGGCCCTGTGCTAAATACTTCCTAGAGGTGATCGTATTTAAACCCTGGCACCATTTCATGAAGAGTTACCAGCAGCATTTTGTACTAATGGTATGATGTCCTCTCCATTTTCCACTTGAGGAAGCTGGAAAGGTTAAATGACTTGCTGTCAGTTACCGATGAGCATGACCAGAATTGCTGAAAGAATGACTGAATGGATCAATGAAAAGACCTCTGTCTGAACCTTGACTTCAAAACTTACTGTTGGGTGACCTTGGGTAAATCACGCACGTCTCCGGGCTCAGTTTCCGCATCTATATTTTGGGCATAATTCCAGTCACTACCTCAAAGAGTTGTCTGTGAGGCAGTGTGCTTGGGGCGGGGAGGGAGAGAGGCTTCCTTGTTTGGGGTAAGTTGTCTCCTGTGTATTTGGGGGGGCACGCTTTGCCCTCCATTCCCAGGCTGGTCTCCTGCCTGCTGTTCAGAGCCCGGCCCAGGGCTGGCCTGACTGGGTGGAGGCAGAGGAGCTGGTGTTGGCTGCAGGGCAGGGGGCCTGAGGGGGGCAGAGACCTGCAGCATGAAGCAGGAGCCCCTGAGGATGAGGAGCTTCAGGAGGGGATGAGGCCTCCTGCGGAGGGGCTGGGTTTGCCTTCAGAGCTGATGTGTGACGGGAAAGCCTCCTCCCTCTCCATGTCTCACGAGGCCGCCTGCCTCCTGCTGGGGGCTGCTCTCTCTCCTGGCTGCTGGGTGACCGGCCCTCGGGCCCCAACCTGGTCAGGCAGTGGGCTTGGCAGCACGGAGGCTTGGCCCCAAGGGCTCCCGGAGCACAGGAGGGGCGAGGAGGGCCTTGGAGCTCGTGGTGCTCTGGGCGCTCACTCCTGACGGACAGGGCAGCTCCCGGGGTCCAGGGGTCTGCACAGAGTTGGGGTGTGAGCCCCTTTCCCCTCCTGTGCCTGACATCCCGTCGGCAGGGAGTGGGCACTCCTTAGGCCCCTTCTAGGCCCTGAGTGTGAACTCAGTCTTCAGTCAAGACTTGGAGAAAAAACGTTCAAGGGAAAAACCAGCGAGGAGAATCAAGGACAGGAGAGGCTGAGGGAGAAGCGGTTTCCCACAATCCACCCAGCGCAGAGGAGGGACTCGGGGTTGGGGAGAGCAAAGACTCTGAACCCTGGGCCTGGCTGCCATCATGCCCCTTGGACAAGCCCCCTGGCCCCTGGGCTGTACCCTCACCGCTGAGATGGACTTCCCGGGGTTGCTGCAAAGGGTCCAAGGGCGGCGTGTGCGGAGCCCAGGAGGAAGGCAGGTGTGGGGAGGGGCTCCGGGTCCCTGTGCTCCCTGGTGTGCAGGCCATTCGTCTTGCCCCGTGGCCTTGGCCAGTCTCCCTGAGTCTCAGCTTCTTCGTCTCTAAATTAGATATGACAATATCTACCTCCCGGAATTGTCAGGAGGATTAGAAGTGAAAACGGATGTGTAAGGCCGACATCTGCCGCCCGTGTTGGGGGCCTCATTCCTCTCCTTCCCTGCCTTGTGGTGGGAGGGGGGTGCTGGTCAGGGTGTGTGTGCTTCTGTCTCTGGGTCTATGTCGTGGCTGCCTGGGCAGTTGACACACCCGCCCACCAGCAGGGCTTGAGACGCTCCCCTGTGAGCTTGCTGGGGCCTCCTTGTTGGCTCAGCCCTCAGGAAAGTGGCTGTGGCGACATTGGGAGACATACAGAGCCTTCCAGGCAGGTGAGGGTGTCATCGTCACTGCCCTGGGCACGTCCCCCCTGCTCTGAGCTCCTCTGTGGGCCCAGGAGCCCGGTGGGGGAGCATCTCCTGCATGTCAGGCGTGGCATTGGCTGCCTTCCTTGGAGGGATGTTTCATTCTCTTTAGTCGTGAGGTTGCAGCAACACCATTTTACAAATAAAGAAATTGAGAACCAGGGAGATAAGGTAACTTGAAAAGTGTTACCCGACAAGTAAGTAGCAAAATTGGGATTTGAACACCTGCCTGCCAGATGCTAAAGTGAATGCTTTTTCTAATACGTCCCACTGCTTCCCACCCCACCGTCCTCAGGGGTTCCCAGACCGTGGGGAACAGCCCCTTGTTCTGAGGGAGCATCTACGCTGAGGAGAGACAAAAGGGTGCAGGTGACAAGAGAAGTCAGCATCGGTCAAGCTAAGAAGGCTGACACTTCTGGAACAGAGGCAGCTAGGAGCATGGACCTGGCCTGCCGCCTGGTTTCTTTAAACCCTGCCTGCTTTCTCTCAGGCCTGAGAGCTGGCATGTGCTCATTTGCATGGCTACCTCAATCACAAGAGCTGGGAAGCTAAATCAGGAGGTGTTGCTAGCTAGCATCACTGCATCAGAAATACTCCCACGAGGTCCACGGAGGTGAGGGTTGTGGAGGTAGGCTGGAGAGACAGCCCACCAAGCCCCGGGCTGGGTCCCAAGGAGACCCACCCTGCCACACTTCTGACAGGTGGGGCTTCCTGGAAGGGGTGCTGGCCCCAGAGTCAGATGAATCAGGTCAGGCTCAGCTCAAACACTAACCACCCAAGCCATGTCCTTGACTGTACTGCACCTTCCTGGGCCTTGATCTTCCCACCTGTAAAATGGCAACAACAAAACCTGCTCTTATCTTTCAAGCAGAAGTGTGTGGGTCAAGTAGAGGAATGGGTCTGGAAGTGCTTTGTGAGTGGCGCTGTGTGGGCCACTGCCATATGCTGAGGCTGGAGCCTCTTGCCCATTCTCTCTGATCCTGGCTTCTAGGATCCTTGCCTCTCCCCATATGTGGGTGGGGGTGGCTGTTCATTAAGAAAAGTAGGTCACGCTGGTGGACTTGAGATGGGCCCGGCAGGGATTTGAATCCCTCCTTCCTGCAGCTCTTAGACAATGCCCTTTCTTTTTCTGGTTCCCTTGGTCACCCTCCCCCAGCAAGGGTGGGGAGAGCTGGTTTTGTGCCAGCTACGAGGCTGAGTACCACTGGGCCTTGCTGCTCAAAGTAAGGTCCAGGGACCAGCCGCCTTAGCCCCTCCTGGCAGCGTGTTAGAAATGCAGGTTCTCAGCTCTGCTAGACTTGCTGGCTTGGAATCTGCATTTTAACAAGCGCCCCAGGTGAGTCCCTGGCACATTATGGTTGAAAGTGTGGGTCATAAGGAAGGGTATAGCAGAACCTAAGACCACAGTTCTGGTCCTCAGAATCCTCACAGCCTCGAGGGAAAATCCGTGCAGGAACCCAGCACCCTGGTTGGGGAGCCTACCTGTTCCAATGTCAAACACTAGCTGCATGACTCTAGCAGATGGCCCGGTCTCCTCGTCCATGGAGGTGGCAATGCCGTCCTCCTAGGATGACCTAAGAAGAGGAGACGAAAGAGTGTGTTTAAGGTTCAATGACACACGGTAACTCCAGAGATACCGCGAGCTGGGCTGGGCAGATAATAGCTCCACTGTACAGAAGAGGAAACTAAGGTGCTGAGAGGTGAAGCGATTCGCTGGCATGGCAAGTCTGCTGTGGAGCTGGGCTTCAAACTCAGGCCCCCTAAAACCCTTGGCCGCCTTTCCAGTTCCGCTGCGCTGCCTCCCTGGCCATCCAGCGTGGCTCGGTGGGAGATGGCACCGACGTGGGGGTCAGGGGAGGGAGACGAGCGGGGACTTGGAGGTTGGGGCTCTTGAACTGGACCCGAGGTGTGTGTTTCTCTCAGGTCGGGGAGGGAAGCTGCGTGGGTGCTCAACACCCCATGTGCACCCAGCTGCCACGGCTCACATCCTGCCGGCTTCCTGCCCGGCTGAGTCCCCCAAGGACCATTGCTGCTGGCTCTCTGCATTTTCTTTTTCCAGCCGTGAGCATAGCATTTGACGTTTTCGTGAATGGTGGATGAAAACGGAAGGCTTTGGCTGAATAAGCTTCCTCTTCCCCACACCTCCCAAAGTGAGAGTCCCTCATGCAGGGTCCTGGCAGATGCGAGTGCTTTACACGGGCTTTGCAGAAGTGGGAGGAGGGACTGAAAATGAGTTTATTGATCAACCCCCAGAGAAGCTGCCTGGCCAGGCTCCTGCTCTGGGGCTCTGCCAGGCGCTCCGTGCTGCTCCATTCTCTCGGTGCAAATGGCAGGGACCCAGGCCAGCTTCCCACGGAGGAGGAGAACAGGCTGTTCCCCAACCTCCACCCAGCTCTGGAGATGAGAATGGGCTGGTCTTGCAGCAGGAGGAAGTGTGGTTAGACTCTTGCTAGAACTACCTAATTAAGCGACTTGATATGTTGGAGCTGGGTGATTGAGGCAGGACCTTCGATGGGCATCTCGAGGGTTCTCTGCAAAGCCCCTCATCTGTTAGGCTGGGTGCAGGGCTCCTCGGCCTGCATGGGGGGGGGGGTGCTGCTGTTGAGGTGGGTAAGGAGCCGCAGACTGGCCTCCCTGCCTGCCCTCTTACTTTAGACACATTTAGTGATTGTTGACATAGTAGGAGTCGTATCTACCATGTTGGTCATTGTTTTATATTCGTTGTAGTCTTCCTCCCCACCTCCCACCCCTCTTTCTGCCTTTTCAGGTTTCAATGGAGCGTTTTTATGTGATTCCATTTCCTTCCCCAAATATTATCGGGCGCCCACTGTGTGACAGGTACTGCAGAGTGTGCTAGGACTACATTAAACAGTGGTCTCTGCCCACGGGGTATTTGCAGTTATAAGCTCAAAGAGGAAAACAAAAGATTTTACTGATTGTCTCACCTGGGGGGTGGGGTGAGGAGGAGGGAGTCAGCCCCCACCATGATCCAGGGGCCCCCGCATCCTCCTCCTGCTGGATGTGGTCCTGGGAAGGGGATTCTCTTCTCACCTGCCTCTCCCCTTTCCACTGCCTCTGGGTCCCTCCTTCACCTTAGCCCATCCTGCAGCCGGGCAGAAGAGAGGGGGAGAGCCCTGAGCAAATGCAGGGGTGCTGGGAAGGGTAGGGCGGGCATGGCTCAGGGTGGGCAACTGTTGCTGAACCCTTCTGTGTACTGTTGCAAAAACCGGCTCCTTGACTGGGCCTGGTTTCTGCGTTCCCGTAAGTGCCACTGTCCAGCTCTGCAGTGGGGCTCAGTGAATACTGGGGTGAGACGTAAGGCAAAGAAGCATCAGGAAGCACTAAGCAAGGACAAGGGCAACTGCTGGAGCTAGTCAGTACAGCTGTTACTTGGCCTCAAAAGCCCACTGACCCATTGTGATATGAGGAGAATGGCCAGGACCTGGGAGAATGTGACTTAGCTCCTTCCAGGTCCCAGGAGTAGTGCCTCCTTGGGTTCTGATGCAGTAAGACAGACTGAAGTTAGACACTGGTAAGGACTTTCTGATGCAGAAGCACAAGCTGTGGAACAGAGATCTGAGGTGGGGGCGGACTCATTCTATGTAAAGCTCCCCAAGGTGGAAAGCTCTCTGTCTTCCCTGTCCACCGCCCGGCCTCCCACACCCTGGCGGCTGTCGCTGTTCTAGAGCAGAGGGCCACATGCGTGAACTTTAGGGAGCAGGACCAAGGAAGGAACCCAGGTCCCCGCGAAAGCAATGGCTCCTCACAGCCGAGTGTCCGCTTCCTCCCAGGCCAGGGATGGTCCGGGAGGAGCACGCCCCCCCCCCCCCCCCACCGTGTCTCCCTACTCTGAGCTCCAGCCCAGCCTCCTGGAGGATGGGATAGGTCAGGGTCAGGGTCAGGGCGGGAGCTGGACCATGGTCCCTCGGTGGAAGGAGGCCTTCCAGGAGGGGACGCCTGGCTCCAGGCCAAGAAATGCCGGGAAGGGAGGTGGGAGGAGGGCCACCGGCGACCCGAGCACCCTGATCGACCCCCCGCGCTTCCCGGTCCCCGCGTGCAGCTTCTCGCGCAGCCCGTGCCGGGCTTAGCGCTGGGCCGAGCAGGCCCCTCGACCCCCGCCCACCACCAGCGCCAGGCCCAGGGTGCAGTCAAGTTAGCGCAGGGAACACAGGCCAATCCTGGGCCCGGCGTGAATTAGGTGGGAGAGCCCCGGCTGCAAAGGGGAAATGAAACCGTGCGATCTGCCTTCCAAAGTGAAACAGAAGCAACTTCTTGTTTATCTATGTCCCTGCAACCTGTTTCCTATCTTTTCAAGAGCCTCGAGTGTATTTTCCAGTAAAATCAGGGATGCCCTCCCCGTGGTGATTAACAGTCGACACCAGTTGCTACTATTTATACGGAGACCGGATAAATCACACACATCCAGCCTCACCCTGAGGGAGCCGGCAGGGCAGGTCTTCTGGTGCCAAGCACCAGAGGTTCAAACTGAGGTTCAAATCACTGTGACTTGCTCAAGGCCAGGAGTTGTTAACTGATGTGACCACAGACTGAACTCAGATCTGACTCCAAGCATACCTCATTCATTCATTCATTCAGCAAGTATTTTCTCTTTCCATCCCATGTTGCTCCCAGTCTTCCTTTCCCTGGGGGCACAGCTGGAGTGTGAAATCATCTCATCACAGGGGGGACTCCCTGCTCAAGAGTCATAGGTGCCTCTCACCGGCACCGTCGGGGTTCCTCGTCCCCAGGCTGCTGGGAGGAGTCTGGCTCTTGTGCTCTTCCTTCCCTTCTTCTTAGAGCATGAACCTGACACATTCCGGAAGAGGGGAACCCAGACCTGCCATCCCTCATCCACCAGACGAGGCTGCGTCACCCCAGGTGCTCCCGGCAGAGCCTGGACCAGAGCTCAGCCTCCTGACTCCCACCACCAGGAGGTAGGCCCAGGGAGGCCTGCCCTCCTTTGGGGGTCCTGACATCGGCGGCTCTACACACAGGCACCCCCCCAAATGGGCAGCCTGGCCCCTCTGTGCCTCTCGAGCCCGGGAAGTCCTGCAGCTGGGCTAGCCAGGGCTCGAGGCTCCCTGCTGCCTCTTGTAAGTGAGCCCCTCCTACAAGGCCGGAGAGGCTATGGGGCGCCGAGCGATCCATCAGCCTCCCTTCCCCCATAACTTCAGGCCTTTCCACTTCACTGGAAAAGGAATTTTGCCTTTTTTGCCACCACAGTCATCTCAGTAAGGCCTCACTGCACCAGCCACTCACAGGCCATTAAATCTGAATGCAGAGAGGATTTTTTTTCTCGTCCCACCTGATGAGTCAGAAACGGTCACCCACGGCAGGTGGGGCCCTTTGGCCTTGGTCCTTTCCCTGTCAAGGCCTTACCCTGGGAGCAGGAGAAAATCACCTTGCAGAGCAGGAAGCGCCTGAGGTCTGGGTCCAGCCTCGCTCATTTACTCTTGAGTCAGACGTCCTCCTCCTCAAGTGCCTCCTCTTCCTGGTGGAGGGGCTGCATTTGGCTTTGGGACTCGACGCTGGCGCTTAGAACCACCCAGGGAATTGTTTCGAATGCTTGGGCCTCCTGTCTGTGCAGGAACATTCTGACATATCCTAGACCAGGGGAAAGGGAAACGGGATGGCAGACGAATACTCTTGGAAAATGTGCCTTCCCAAACTCTGCCAACCCCCCTCCCTACACCCCACTCCTGCAGCCTCCTCTGGAGCAGAACAAATCCAAACCCCTCTCGGCAGAGACAGAGAACATATCTAGAGAGAAGCGATGTGTCACCTCCAGGTCTGTGGCAGAACTCATGATGCCAGGTACCTGGGACTTTTGAGTCTGCGGGTTTACACCTGGAACTTGGACCTTGTGTGTTTTAGAGCTGTAAGTGCTCCCCCCTCAGACTGGCAGCTCAGGGGCTGTGCCTCCCCCATCAAACTGAGAGCTCCTTATGGGCAGGAACTGCATTTCCTCTGCTTTCTCCCAGGGCCCAGAAGCTCTGAAGATGAAGGAGGGAGGGTGGGGGAGACTGCTCAGAACAGGGGGCGTTACTGAGTCACATAAATGAACATAATTGTCTTTCCTACCAGCCTGCAGTGTTATTTGTTCTCAGCAAGTGACCTGCAGCTCTTTCCAAGGCCCATTACACTAATAACCTAATCAATTTATGCTGCTCTTTTCTTTCAAGGCACTCTGCCCCTCCTCTCCGCAGCCCTGCAGGCTGGTCCTGGAGGACCGCACTGGTGTCCCTTTTGGGGACAGATGTGGATGATTCCACAGGGCCTGAAGCCAGCAGGATTTGAGGCAGGATTCTTAGGACCCAAACATCCTGGCCCCCGTCAAAGCCCCTGAGCCGACTCCCCTGGGCAATATTACTGTTAAATATTTGGCCCCTGGAGTGTGCCCAGCGTCTTTGATTGCATCTGGTTTCCGGTTCTCCTTTGGGAGGAAGAATTGCTCTGCAGGAAGTAGTTTAAGAGTCTGAAAGCCTTACTTCCCTGGTCTTGAGATTCAAGTTACCAGTTGCAAGTGGCTGAGATCTTTGATAAGAGGAGAGGCAGGAAGGCTGCGGACCAGTGCTCAGCAGTATCACTCCTTCCAAGACGCCGAGGACGAGGGAAGGGAAGGCGAAGGGGCTTAGTCCCTGACCATCTGAACTGCGGCACTGCGCAAAAGGGCCGCCCTTCCTGCTTCCCATGGACCCCTCAGCCTCGCGGCCCCCACTGCCCACTGCCTAGGCCAGGAGAGGGTGGGGGGGACAGGGCTGCCAGGCCCGAGGCCCCGGCCTGGTCTCAGCAGGTGGCAGGTCATGCCCTCACCCCTGCCTTCAAACAGACCCACCTCAGCCTTTTCCAGACCCATCCCGTGGACTCTCTCTCCCCTTCTTGGTGGACACATTGATGAAGAGTCTGGCCAGTTGCCTCATACCTCTGGCTGGAGTTCTCTGTGGTGACTGTACTTAAGTCCATCTGACCCATCTTCACTCCCAAATAGTCTAACCAGGAACACGGGGATCGTTTCAGGGGCCCACCATGGAGAGCTGATGGGTTACAGGCAACGAAGCGGCTGAGAAGCCAGGCAAGAGACAGGCATTAGCAGAAAGCAGCCCCGAGGTGAAGAGGCAAAGCGGGGAAGTGGGACTCCTGGAGCCCAAGAGCTGAGGTCAGCTGCTGGAAGCTGGAGCCACGGTGGGGCTGTCTGGCGGGAGCTACAGCCCAGGAGGAGATGCAGCCACTGGGACAGAGAGGGGCACCTAGAAATATCTTGGCTTCTCTCTTCCTCCATCTCCAGCCAGTGCCTGCCATGGACGCAGCTGACTCAGACCCTTGGGAAATGCACCTTCAGGGGCTTGTCCCGCGGGGATTGGGAGCAGGGCATGGAGTGAAGACACGGACAGATAGGTTCAGGCCCAGCATGCACCCCGGTTTGTCTGTCCCATGATGGGGCGGTTCCTCTGCTTGGGAGTCCCTGGTCAATCAAAGAGGGTTCTTTATGGCCTCTACTCCCACCCCAGTCCTTCTCTCGCTCATTTAATTAGAGAACTTATGGGTTTACAGAACAATCATGCATAAAACACAGAATTCCCATATACCATCCTATTTTTTACCCCCTTGAATTGGTATGGTACATTTGATGAAAACACATTTTTATAATTGTACTTTTAATTATAACCCACAGTTTAACTTGAGATTCACTTTTTGTGTTGTAAGTTCCATGGGTCTTTTTTTTTTTTTTTAAGTATTCTAGTACAATAAATGCAACCTAACATTTCCCCTTTGACCACACTTAAATATATAATTCAGTGCTGTTAATTACATTGACAATGTTGTGCCACTACCCATTATTAAAACGTTTCCATCATCCCAGATAGAAATTCTGTACATTATATGCCTTAACAACCTCTTCTCTAACCCCACCCCATCCCCTGGTAACCTATAGTCTAGATTCTGACTCGAAGCATTTGCTGATTCTAATTATTTCATATTACATAAATATTTGTTCTTTTGTGCCAGGTTTATTTTATTCAAAATGTTGTCTTCAAGGTTCATCCATGTTGTTGTTTGTATCTGAATTTCATTCCTTTTTATGGCTGAATAATATTCCATTTTGTGCATATACCGCACTTTGTTTACCCATTTATCAGTTGGTGGACTCTTGAGTTGCTTCCAACTTTAGTAATTATGATACCACTACAAACATTGGTGTACAATTATCTGAGTCCCTGCTTTCATTCTATGAGGTATATTCATAGAAGTGGGATTGCAAGGTCATACGATAATTCTAAGGAACTGCCAACTGTCTTCCACAGCAGCTGCACCATTTTATGTTCCTAACAGCAATGAATGAGTTCTCCTGTTTCCCTACATCCTCTCCAACACTTGTAAATTTGTTCGTTTGTTTTTTGTTTGTGTGTGTGTGTTTTATGATAGCCGTTCTAGTAGCTGTGAAATGGTATTTCATTGTGGTTTTGATTTCCATTTCCCTAATGACCAATGATGATGAACATCTTTTCATGTAGTTTTTGGCCATTTGCATATCTTTGGAGAAATATCTATTCAACTCTTTTGTCCATTTTTCATTTGGGTTGTTTAATGTCTTTTTGTGGTTGAGTAGAAGGATTTCTTCATGTATTCTGGTTAGTAAACCCTTATCACATATGTGGTTTCCAAATATTTTCTCCTGTTCTGTGGATTGTCATTTTACTTTTATGATAAAGTCTGTTGATATACAAAAATTTAAAATTTTGATGAGGTCCCATTTATCTATTTTTTTCTTTTATTCTTGTGCTTTGGGTATAAAAGTCTCAGAAACCATTGCCTAACACAAGATTCTGAAGATGCTTCCCTATGTTTTGTTAAGGAGTTTTAAATTCTGGCTCTTATGTTTAGATCTTTGGTCTATTTTGAGTGAAATTTTTTATATGGTGTGAGGTGGGGGCCCACTTTCATTCTTTTGCAAATGGAGAGCCAGTTTTCCTAGCACCATTTATTGAAGAGACTGTTCTTTCCAAATTGAGTTTTCTTTGCTCCCTTGTCAAAAATAAATTGGCCATAAATATAAGAGTTTATTTCTGAACTCTCCATTTGACTCCATTGGTCTACATGTCTGTCCTTATGACAATACCATGCTGTTTTGACCACTGTAGCTTTATAATCGATTGGGAAATGTGAGTCCTCCAACTTTTCTTTTTCAGAATGAATTTTGGTATTCAGGACCTTTACCCTTCCACATAAATTTGATGATTGGCTTTTCTATTTTTGCAGAGAAGGTTGTTGGAATTTTGATTGGGATTTCATTGAATCTGTACATTGTTTTGGGTAAAACTGACATCTTAACAATATTATGTCTTTCAATCCTTGGTCACAGAATGTTCTTCCTTTTATCTCAATCTTCCTTGATTTTTTTTTTTTTTTTTTTTTTTGCAATGTTTTGTAGTTTTCTGTGTTCAAATCCTCTAGATCCTTGGTTAGATTTATTCCTGGGTATTTGATTCTTTTAGTTGCTAATGTAAATGGAATTTTCTTGGTTTCTTCTGATTGTTCATTGCTAGTGTATGGAAATGAATTGACTTTTGGGTGATGATCATATGTTCTGCTACTTTGTTGAATTCATCTGTTAGTTCCAGGAGCTTTGTTTTGTATTTTTCAGGATTTTGTGAATACAGGATCATATCATAGGGAAAAGTTTTTTTCTACATTTCCAACTTGAATGCCTTTAATTTATTTCTCTTGCCTAATTGCTCTAGCTGAAACTTCCAGTACAATGTTGGAATAACAGTGGTGACAGTGGGCATCCTTGCCTTATTCATGATCTTACAGGGAAAGCTTTCAGTCTTTCACCATGAAGTAGGAGGTAAGCTGTGGGCTTTTTATATATGCCCTTTACCATGATGAGGAAGTTTGCTCCTATTACTAATTTTCTAAGTGTTTTTATTAAGAGAGGGTGCTGGATTTTGTCAAATGCCTTTTCCATGTCAATTGAGTTGACCAAGTAGTGTTTTGCCTTAATTCTACTAATGTGGTGTATGACATTGGTTTTCTTATGTTGAACCACCCTTGCATACTTGGGATAAATCCCACTTGATCATAATGTGTAATTCTTTTCTTTTTTCTTTCGTTTTTTAACTTTTTATTTTGAAATAATTTCAAACTTACAGGAAAGTTGCAAAAATAATTCAGAAACAATACATGGAACTCCAACAAACCCCCTATCTACACAGTGAGATTTACCGTCAGCATTTTGCCACATTGATTATACTCCATTTAGTTGTTTGTTTGTTTGTCTTTAAATTAAGCCGTTTTAATATTGACACACCATACAATCTATCCAAAGTGTATAATCAATGGCTTTTAGTATAATCACAATGTTGTGTATTCATCACCACAAAAAATTTTAGACCTTCATTACTCCAAAAAGAAAAACTCCACACCCCTTTAGCTGTCCTTCCCCAGCCCTAATAACCACTAATCTAATTTCATCTTTATAAACCTATTTATATCTACATTTTATGTAAATAGAGTCATAAAATATGTAGTACTTTGTATTTGATTTCTTTCACTTAGCATAATGGGTTTTTTTGGTCCGATATTAACATATTATAGTATTAACATACACTTGTTCAGTTTCAAAAAAAAAGTCTTCACACCCAGAGGAACAGACCAATTTAAAACAAAACAAAACAAGAAAGTCTATATATTCATATTTCATATACTGTTTTACTATGCTGTATAATTCCATGTTACATTTTTTTAGCTTTCTTTTTAATAATGTATATGACCTTAGACTTTCCCTTGAAACCACTTTCGTACCCACATAATATTACTGCTAGTTACAAACATTATGTTGGGTTTTCCTATTTTCATTCATTTCCAGAGATTAACACACATCCTTTTTACCAATTCTGCACAAATTAACCCTTTTAATTCTTTTAATGTGCTGTTGGATTCAGTTTGCTAAGATTTTTGCATCTATATTCATAAGAGATATTAGTCTATAGTTTTCTTTCCGTGTGGTATTTTCATCTGGCTTTTGCTACGAAGGTGATACTGGCCTCATAGAATGGATTAGGGAGTGTTCCCTCCTTTTCAATTTTTTTGGAAGAGTTTGAGCAGAATTGGTGTTAATTCTTGGAGTATTTGGTAAAATTACTCTGTGAAGTCATCTGGTCCTGGGCTTTTCTTTGTTGGGAGGTTTTCAATTATTGTTTCAATCTCTTTACGAGTTATTGGCATGTTGAGATCTTCTGTTTCTTCTTGAATCTGTGTAGATAGTGTGTGTGTTTCTCAGAATTTGTCCACTTCATCTAGATTGTCGAATTTGTTGGAGTAAAGTTGTTCTAGTATCCTTTTACAGTCCTTTTTATTTCTATGGGTTCAGTAACTCCCCTTTTTATTTCTGAATTTAGTCATTTGTGACCTTTCTCTTTTTTATCTTCATCAGTCTAGTTAAGGTTTATCAATTTTATTTATTTTTTCAAAGTACCAGTTTTTGGTTTTGTTGATTCTCTCTACTTTTATTTTATTCTCTATTTCATTTATCTCTGCTCTAATCTTTGTTATTTCCTTCCTTCTTCTTGCTTTGGTTTGGTTTGCTCTTCTTTTTCTAGTTCTTACATTTTTGAGATTAGGTCTCTAATTTGAAGTCATTCTTCTTGTTTTTATTTAGAGCTATAAATTTCCTTCTTAGCACTGCCTTTACTACATCCCATAAGTTTTGGTATGTTGTATTTCATTTCATTTGCCTCAAGTTATTTCCTAATTTCCCTTTCGATTTCCTCTTTAACCCGTTGGTTATACTTGAGCATGAGAGTGTATTGTTTAGTTTCCATGTATTTGTGACTTTTCCATTTCTTCCTCTGTTATTGATTGCTAGCTTCATTCCATTATGGTCAGAGAAGTTATATTGTCTGATTTCAATATTTTTTAATTTATTGAGACTTATTTGGTGACCTAAGATACACACTATCCTGTCATGATCTAAGTGTACTTGGGAAGACTGTATATTCTATTTTTGTTGAGTGAAGTGTTGTATGTATGTCTGTTGGATCTATTTGGTTTAGAGTATCATTCAGGTCTAACTTCCTTACTGATCTTCTGTCTAGATGTTCTATCCATTATTGAAAGTGATATATTAAAGTCTCCCACTATTAATATATTATTATCAATTTCTCTCTTCAGTTCTGTTTGGTATTTGCTTTATATATTTTGGGACTGCTGTTAAATGCAAATATATTTATAATTGTTATGTCTTCTTGTTAAATTGCTCCTTTTATCAGTATATAATGACCATCTTTGTCCTTTGTTACTTATGACTTAAACTCTATTTTATCTGATATTTGTATAGCTACCCAAGTTCTCTTTTGACCAATACGTGCATTATATACATTTTTCTCTCCTTTCACCTTAACCTGCTTTGAATTTACAGTGAGTTTCTTGTAGACAGTGTCTAGTTGAGTCATATTTTAAAATCCATTCTGCCTATCTCTGTCTTTTGACTGGAAAATTTAATCCATTTACATTTAAAGTCACTACTGACAGTGCAAGACTTTTCTTCTGCCATTTTACTCTTTAGTCTTTGTAGTTTTATACATTTTTTTTTGTCCCTCACTTCTTCTGCTAATATCTACTTTAGTATTTATTTGATTTTTTTTGTACTATACCATATTGAATTCCTTTTCATTTCTATCTGGATATATTCTTCATATAATTTCTTTGTGGTTACCATGGGGTTAAAATTTAACATCCTAAATATATAACAATTATATTTGATTTGATAACAACTTGATTTCAATAGCATACACATACACTGTTCCTATAGTATTCTGTCCCCCCACCTTTTTTTTTACTTCTTACAAATTGTACCTTTGTACATTGTATATCCAAAACCATAGATTTATCATTACTTTTTATGCATTGCATTTTATCACCTGTAGAAAGTAAGAAGTGGAATTACATACCAAAAAATACAATACAATTGCACTGGCATTTATAATTACCGAAATGATTACCTTTAACACAGAGGTCTGTATTTCTTTATGCTCCTTTGAACCACTGTCTTGTGCCCTTTCCTTTCAGTCTGAAGAATTTTCTTTAGCATTGCTTCTAGGACAGGTGATGAACCCTCTCAGCTTTTGTTTATCTGAGAAAGTCTTAATCTCTCCCTCATTTTTGAAAGAAAGTATCACCAGATATAAACTTCTTGGTTGGCAGTTGTTTTATTTAAGCACTTTTAAGTATTTCAACCTACTACCTTCTTGCCTCTGTGGTTTCTGTTGAAAAATTGGCATTTAATTTAATTGAGACTCCCTAACACATGATATGTTGCTTTTCCCTTGAAGCTTTCAGAACTTTTTCCTTATCCTTTGCATTCAAGTTTGATTAATATGTGATAGGGTGTATTTTCCTTCAAGTTTATCCTGTTTAGTGTTCTCTGGGATTCTTGGATGTGCATATTCACATCTTTTGATGTGGAGTTTTCTGTTATTATTCTTTTGAATATTCCTTCAGCCCCTTCTTTCTTCTCCTCTGGGACTCCCATAATATGTCTATTTGTATACTTGATGGTGTCCCAGGAGTCTCTTAGGCTATTTTTTCTTTAAAAAAAAATTTTTTTAGGCGGTATGGGGGATCGACCCCAGGACCTCATACATGGGAAACAGGTGCTCAACCACTGAGCTACATCTGCTCCCCTGAATTTTTTTTTTCTTCCTGCTTCTCAGTCTGACTCCATTTCAGTGGTCTTCGGGTTTGCTGATTCTTTCCTCTGCCAGCTCCAATCTGCTGGCAAAACCCTCCTGGGAATTTTTTATTCAGTTATTGTGGTCTTCACCTCTGTTAGTTCTGTTTGGTTCCCTTTTAAAATTTCCATCTCTTTATTAAGATACTTATATTGTTCATTCATTGTTTTCCTATTATCCTTTAGTTCTTTCTCTGCATTTCCCTTCACCTCCTTGAGCATATTGATCATTTTTAGAAGTCTTTATTCAGTATGTCCACAGTCTGGTCTTCTTCATTGGTGTTTTCTGGATTTTTATCCTCTCCCTTTGGGTGGGCCATCATTTTTTGTTTCTTTGTCTTGTAATCTTTTATTGCACATTGTACATTTTAATATTTTTCAATGTTAACTCTGAAAATTTCCCCTGAGATGTCCATTTCTTTGCGTTTGTAAGCAGCTGGTGATAATGACAGATTTTCTTGAGTGTCGGCCCTTCTGGCAGGAAGGTCTGCCCCCAGCGAATGCAAAGCGCAGGGTCCTCCCTGTCTTTACTGGGCCTGTGCCTTGTCCTGGGCTTGAGCTTTCTCATGGCTTAGGAGCCCCTGTTTTCAGGTGTTTGAATGCCTCTTCCATTTCCCTGTACAGAGGTCTCCCTCTCGCAGGTGTTCCACTGCCAGCCTTACAGCAGGCGAGCCTTGCCCCAGGATGCCCACCTCAACTGTTCCTTACACTGCTCTCATTGTCTCCAGCTGCTTTGCTTGGAGACCCAGTTCTGGGAAGGCAGAGCACAGAGAGGAGTCTCCCAAGTCGGACCCTTAAAGGGAGTGTGGCAGGCTCCAAACTGCCCTAGAGAGGGCATGAGGCAGGGGTCAGGAAGGGCGCCAGGAGCTTCTTTCAAGGTTCCCCAGAGCTGCGCTTTCGTGAGCTGCCCAGCAAATGCAGGCCTTCAGCTGCCCTCCAGCTCTGAGGACATGTGCCATCCATAAGTCCCGTCTGCCACCTTTGTCTGGGGCAGGTTGGAACAATGGCTGCAGGCCCCAGTGATCCCAGGTCACTAATCAAAAGCCATGGTCAGCAGTGGCCATGCTCGCCCTGGACCTTGGGGAAGTGGATTTTTAAATCCCTTTCCGGCACCAGCAAGCTATACCGGGGGCCGGCCCCCACTGCTGCCTGCCGTGAGAGTGCGTGGCGGGTGTCAGTCTCTGCTGCGTGGGAGAGCATTTACCGTAATTTACCAGCCTCTCCCTCCCGCTCTTCCCTGGATGCTGTGTGGGGTTCTGCTGGACTCTGGAGTTTTGAAATAGTTGATTCAGCAGACAGTCCCTGCTTGTTTAACAGTTGTTCTGCTGGAGGGACTGATTCCTGAAGCTTCCTACTCCACCATCTTCCCTCAATTCCCATACTTTCTCTTTTTTCTGTCAAATGCTCCTTTGCCTGCCTGGTTCCCATGATCTGCTCATCATCTGATGGCATTCTGAGCTTTTCCTGTTCTAAGGAGGCTTATTGTTCTTGTACTCAGTCTGTCACAAAATCAGTCCCCAGTGTGTCCAGGAAGAGTTCTCCTCTGTGCACAGTTGGCTTCCAACTGGAAGTGAGCTCATCCATGAAAGGGGACTATTCATGAGGCGAAGGGCTGATGACAGCGCTCAGGCACACTTGTGACTCCTGCAGGGATTTAGCTGGGGGTGGAGACACTGCTTTTCTCGGCTGAGTTCTAGAAACCTCTGGGGAGGCTGGTTCTGGCCGGGGGACCTCTACTGGCCTCACAGTATGCAGGGGCATTGCTGGGGCTGGGGGCTACCGTGGACATGTTGGTGGCTGGCTGGTGCCTGGTGGCATTTGCTCATACCTGTCAGAAGAGGCCCTTGTCACAGCAGCCTCTGCACCTCATCTCCTGCCCAAGTGCCTGCGACAGCCTCTCAGCTGGTGTGGCTGCTCCCCCTCTTCCCCTGCTGCAGCACGTCCTCCACACAGCAGCCTGGGTAATCTTTTAAAAACAGAAATTGGATTATATTCCTCCTTTGCTTACTATGGCTTCTCCCTCCACTTAGAATAAATCCAAGAAGTTTGACTGTGGCTCCCAAGGCCCTGAGTGACCGTCCTCTGACCTGGCCTTGCTTGTCCCTCACTCCCCAGGCTCTTGCAAGCAACCAGTAGGTGTCTGGCTCAGTGGTGGGCCTCCTCCCGCTCCCAGCACCGTGGGCCCTGAGTGAGGGAATGACTTTTCCCACCCACAGCATTGTAATTGCCTCCAGGGCTAGGGCCATGCCACTTGAATCTGACCATCTCTAATTGAGCACCTACTATTTAATCCTCTTCTCTAGTTCCCTCACGTGGTTGGTCCTCAATCAATCGTTTCTGACCAAATGGATGCATGGCTTTGTTTATCCATTTTACAGTTTTTCATGTATTTATTCATTCATTCAACACATTATGAGCCCTCTCCTAGGTCCTGGGATGCCGTCATGAGCACATAGAATGAAGTCTCTGTTCTGATGTTCTAATGGAGAGACAGATATTAATTACAGAAGCAACATATATATGCGTGTATCAAGAAAGCTAAACTGGCTGGAGGATAGAGTGACGGGTTATTTTAGTGGGATTAGTTGTCAGGGATTCTTCTCTGAGGAGGTGACATCTGAGCTGAGACCTGGGTGAATGGGGAATGAGCCTTCCCAGACATCTTAGGGAGACGAGCGGGAAGCACAAAGGTCCTGGGGTGGGAGGGTGCCACAGACATGCTTCTACAGGAGCACCCAGGAGCGTGTTAGTATTGCTTTCCTAGGCGACTAGAGTGGGGTTCAGAGTGAGGGGAGGTGCCCCTTAGAGAGATACGGTCAGGGGAGACTCAGGGGGTGGTACCATCTTCCACCCAGTCTTCAGGATGAAAACCTGAGAGTCATCCTCAATGACTGCCCCGCACCTCAACATCCACGATCAGCTGCAGGTCCTGCCGGCCCTGTCTCCAAACACATCTCGAAGCTGTACACTTCTCCCCATCCGCACTGTCACCCACTGGGCCACCGCACCTCATCTCCTGCCCAAGTGCCTACAACAGCCTCCCAGCAGGTTTGCTTGCTCGCCCTCTTCCCCTGCTGCAGCACATTCTCCACACAGCAGCCTGGGTAATCTTCTAAAAACAGAAATCAGGTTATATTCCTCCTTTGCTTACTATGGCTTCTCCCTCCACTTAGAACAAATCCAAGAAGCTTGACTGCGGCTCCCCAGGCCCTGAATGACCGTCCTCTGACCTGGCCTTGCTCGTCCCTCACTCCTGGGCTCCTGCCCGCTAGCCCTTCCCCCTGGCCGGGGCTTCTGCCTGGCAGGTCTTCCCATGCAGAATTCATAGCACTCAGCTCCTCACAGAGGTGGTCTCGGTGTCTCCCTGCCTTGTCATTCTCTCATGGCCTCCTGCTTATTTCATTTGCTAGATCTTTTCACCCTCTGAAATGATCTGGTTTATTTGATCACATACCTCCCACCCAGCTCCCTGCCTCTAGGGTGTTACTTTCACAGGCACCTGGTGTCTTTTCTGTTCCTAGACCCGATCACCTAGTACCTGACACCTGAAAGGCACTGGACGAGTATCTGTGAGTGAATGAGAAGAGAGAGGCTTCACCTGCCTCGTTGCTCCCAGCAGGAGCAAGACAGCCAACAACAAAATGAGTCGATCCGCACTATTTATGGATTCCATATTTGCAAATTTGCAGTAGCTTTAGTGCCACAGCTTTTGCATTTTTCTGCTTTCTGTTGGTGTTTCACTCTGTATAATGGCCCCCAAGTGCAGTACTGAATTGCTGTCTAGTGCCCCTAAGCCCAAGAAGGCTCTGCTGTGCTTTATAGAGAAAGCACATGTGCTAGATAAACTGTCCAGGCAGAAGTGGTAGTGCTGTTGGCCTTGAGTTCAAAGTTAGCGGATCAACAATACATGTGCAATATGGTGTGCACAGGAAACATAAAGCAAGGCTAGGGACTGAGGAGTTAATGGCATGTTGTGACCGGAACAGGACACCAGATCCTAACCCTGTATTTCTCCCACAAACAGTGGTTCAAGATTCACTAATTCCAAATTCAAAGTGACTCTATAGAGCATAACTATGTGAATAATTAGAATCGTCTGTACCTGGGAAGCTTCTGAGCAGACCAGTCTGACGGCTCACAGTGAGGTCCCAGGCAGGTTAAGACAGTAGCCTCAGAGCTGCTGAGGCCAGGGAGGTTTCCTGGAGGAGGCGAGGCTTCCTGTGCAGGCCTCATCACAGCTGCCTTCTGCCCTGAACCTCTGCCCTCCAAACCTCCCTTGTCCTCCACCTCCCAGGCTGGCAGAGCTGGGTCCAGCGTGGACTTCAGACACTGACAGATCTCAGTCTTAGAAATTCCTTTTCTGCCTCTTAAGGGCTGAGTGGGCATGTTTCCTAATTTCTCTGAGCCTCAGTTACTGCAATTTGAAAATGGCAATAATAATAGCACCTTACTTAGTGCTTGTGCTGAGATGCCATGAAGTCATGTCTATAAAGACCCAGCAGGGAAGCGGACTTGGCCCAATGGATAGGGCATCTGCCTACCACATGGAAGGTCCGTGGTTCAAAGCCCAGGTCTCCTTGACCCTCGTGCAGCTGGCCCATGCGCAGTGCTGATGCGCACAAGGAGTGCTGTGCCACCCAGGGGTGTCCCCCGTGTAGGGTAGCCCCACGTGCAAGGAGTGCGCCCCGTAAGGAGAGCTGCCCAGTACGAAAGAAAGTCCAGCCAGCAGCAGACTTGGCCCAGTGGTTAGGGCATCCGTCTACTACATGGGAGGTCCACGGTTCAAACCCCGGGCCTCCTTGACCTGTGTGGAGCTGGCCCATGCGCAGTGCTGATGCGCACAAGGGGTGCCCTGCCACGCAGGGGTGTCCCCCATGTAGGGGAGCCCCACACGCAAGGAGTGCACCCCATAAGGAGAGCCGCCCAGTGCATAAGAAAGTGCAGCCTACCCAGGAATGATGCCACACACACGGAGAGCTGACACAACAAGGTGACACAACAGAAAGAGACACAGATTCCCGTGCCGCTGACAACAACACAAGCGGACAAAGAACAGCAAATAGACACAGAGAACAGACAACCAGGGTGGGGGGGAGGGGTGAAGGGGAGAGATATAAATAAATTAAAAAAAAAAAGAAAGTGCAGCCTGCCCAAGAATGGCGCTGCACACATGGAGAGCTGACACAACAAGATGATGCGACCAAAAGAAACACAGATTCACGGTGCCACTGTTAAGGATAGAAGTGATCACAGAAGAACACAACAAATAGACACAAAGAGCAGACAACTGGGTGGGCGGAGGGAAGGGGAGAGAAATAAATAAATGATAAATCTTAAAAAAAAAAAAAAAAAAGACCCAGCACATAGAAAGCATCCATATTGTTAGCTCTTATTAGCTTCTATTAATTTGCTATTTTTTTAATCCCACCCCTTTGCGCCTTTTTTTTTTTGCTTGCTCTCTGCTCTCTGTGTCCATTTGCTGTGCGTTCTTCTGCGTCTTTTGCTTGTCTCCCTTTTTTGTTGCGTCACCTTGCTGAGTGGGCTCTCTGCGGTGCTTGGGGGCGGGCAGCACTCAGCAGCTCTCCGTAGCGCTTGCAGGCCGGCGGCTCTCTGCAGCGTGTGGGCCAGCCTGCCTTCACAAGGAGGCCCTGGGATGCAAACCAGGGCCTCCTATATGGTAGACGGGAGCCCAACTGATTGAGCCACGGCCGCTTCCCTGAACTATTAATTTTGAACTTCCTCTAACTCTTCCAGAATCTCCCTCCCCTCATTTGGCAGCCCTTCCACTGTGTCTTGCATCGTATTTGGATGCCGGATTTGTAGACCTCCTTCCCTAATTTCTACTCCTAAACCACACTCACTCTTGCAGCAGCTATGGTATGAAATGTTTGTTTAGTCAGGCCCGTTCTTGTCAAATGGTGAAACTCAAAGTAGCCCCACTTCTACCTCTTTCCTCAAGCTCTCCTTTTCCCTCTCAGGAATGGTACCCTGTTACACTAGGTGCTCAGTCTTTTCATGTTACATGTTATCATTGAGAGAAAGTATTGACTAATAAACTAATTCATACTATGGAGTTAATGTTGTCTTGTTTTTTCTTTGTTTGTTTATCTCTCCTCCCCATTGTCTGCTCTCTTTGTCCATTTGCTGTGTCTTCTTCTATGTCTGCTTGTTTTCTCTTTAGGCAGCACTGGGAACTGATCCTGGGACCTTCCGGAGTGGGAGAGAGGTGCTCAATCTCTTGCACAACCTCAACTCCCTGGTCTGCTGTATCTCTTATTGTCTCTCCTCTGTGCCTCTTTTTGTTGTGTCATCTTGCTCTACCAGCTCTCCACTCAGGCCAGCTTGCTGTGTGGGCCAGCACTCCTGTGTGGGCCAGCTCTCCACTGAGGCCAGCTCATCCAGCTCTCCACTCAGGCCAGCTTGCTGTGTGGGCCAGCATTCCTGCATGGGCCAGCTCTCCACTGAGGCCAGCTCACCACGAGGGCCAGCATTCCCTCACCAGGAGGTCCTGGGAATCAAACCCTAGACCTCCCATATGGTAAACAGGAGCCCAATCGCTTGAGCCACTTCCACTTCTTGTTATCTTGGTTTTTAAAGATAATACAGAGAAAGGGAAATTCTTTGTTTTTTTTTAGATTTATTTTATTTATTTCACTCCCTTCCCCCCCCCCCCCCCCCGTTGTCTGCTCTCTGTGTCCATTTGCTGTGTGTTCTTCTGCGTCTGCTTGCATTATCAGGTGGCACTGGGGAACTGCGTCTCTTTTTTGTTGCATCATTGTACTGTGTCAGCTCTCCGTGTGTGTGGCACCACTCCTGGGCAGGCTGCACTTTTTTCAGGCAGGGCGGCTCTTTGCAGGGCACACTCCTTGTGCGTGGGGTTCCCCTATGCAGGGGACACCCCTGCGTGGCACGGCACTCCTTGCGCGTGACAGCACTGCACTGGGCCAGTTCACCACACGGGTCAGGGGGCCCTGGGTTTGAACCCTGGACCTCCCATGTGGTAGGCGGACGCTCTATCAGTTGAGCCACAACCACTTCCCTAAAAAGGGCAATTCTTCACCCAAAGAATAATATATATTATTATCCCAGTGGTGGGATTTCATACGCTGATGAAGGAGATGCTGTTGCGCTCTCCTGGTTTCTTCAATTCCGTGTTTAAGGAGTTGCCTGCCCTGCTTCCTTGTGTACAGGCCCACTTGGATTAATTGTCCCTTCTGTTGCTTTTCTTGTGTCTGCCTGGGACTGCACGCTCCTGAGGCAGGGGTGCCTCTGGCCTGGCCCCAGGATAGCCATGGGCGTGCTGAGGCCGTGCCCCCCAGCAGAGGGAGCGAGAGCCCCACGTGCTGGAGGCCCGGTCCCCGTGCCGCTCCGCTCCCCCACGCACAGGCAGAGGCGAGCTCCTCCGCTGGCCTGGGAGGCAGCCCTCCCTGTGAGAGCCTGTCCCACCGCAGACGAGGTCCTGGGCCCAGCCCTTTCCCACAAAGGAGAAAATAGCAAGAAAAACAGATCCCAGCTGATACCCTAAGCCCCAGGGTCCGCTGGGACCTGGTCCTGGAGGAGCCGCAGGAAAGCCTTCCCCCCCGGGCTCCAGGCAGTCGGAAAGGGGAGAGGGCCTCGCTGGCCAGAAGTTGCTGCCTCCCTCGGCACGCCCCCCACCCCCGGCAGTCTTCAGCCCCCCTCTCTCGTAGACCATCAGTGCCTAGGTGTGGATCCTGGGCTAGACATGCCCCCAATCCTCAGGCTGGATGGCAGCACCAGAAGTCATCCCCTCCATTTTGTTCCCATTTTAAAGCTCTTCCCAAAGGGTCATTCTCACTCTGCCGATCATCCCCACATCTAAATGGCCTAGAGTCAGCCAGGTGCCCAGATGGAGAGCTTGTTTTGGAGTGAGGAGACCTGGGCAAGTTATTGCCCATTTCTGTGAAGCGAGGATTCCATCGTCTTTCGTGTCATCTCGCACGGTGGCTGCAGGTGAGATATGAATGGAAAAGGGCTTCGGACGGGGTCAGTGTGGCACGAAGGGCAGGTGTGATGGTAGCGAGGGGAGGGGCCCTGGCCTCCTTCCTGCTGCAGCTGCAGCTCTGTTCGGTCCTGCTGAGGCTGCCCCAGGACCTGGCCCCCCTCCAGCTGGTGACGACTGTGGCAGTGTCCCCCACCCTTCTGCCCAGAACTTCTTGGATCTGAGAAGACATGTGGGCAACCCTGAGCGGCAGGAACAAGACCTGAGCAAGACCAGTTAAGAGCTGTTAAGCTGTGTTTGTTGAGCATCTAGAGAGACTGGAGTTTTCCCAGGTGTGAGTTCTTCCAGGGCTTTGAAGGGGCAGGAGCTGAAAGGACTAGTTGTGACAGCACCCCCTATCGGCAGGGTGTTTACAGAGCATTTTCACATGTTTTATCCCATTTGATCCTCCACTCTGAAATAGGAATTTATCTGGTGGACCTGAGGCCAAATTCAGGTCTTCTGACTTCCAGTGTGTGCAGCAGGCCCTGGTTATTCTTCTGGAGACATAAGAAGACGAAATGGGCTTTAATTACGCAAAGGGCAAAGATTATATTTAAGAAAGCCTTTCAATGGGGATCCAGTATTTTATGCATGATTGTTCTGTAAACCTACAACTTCTTTAATTGAAGAAAGGGAGGGAGGAAGGAAGGAAGAACTTCCATTCAAGGTCCCCCTTGGTGGTTGAGGGTACAGGGTTGTACAATCAAAAAGGGGGGATGAGGGATGGGTGGAGGCACCACACAGTTGGAGTCATCAGGGTCCTCAGTTTCTCCATTGGAATGATGAGGAAATGGAAAATGAGGTTCTAAAGGTCTCTTCTAGATCGGGGAGGGGTAGGACACCTGGTTTCTCCACCCCCCAACTCGTTCCGCTTCCCACCCCTGTAATGGAGCAGGTGGTCCCTGATGGGGGGAGGAAGCTCATCACATGAAGGAGAAAGCCCAGGCCCTGCCAGCGCTGGACGCCTCCCCCTGCACACCCAGGAGCCTCAGAAGCTGTTCCCATGCTCAGGAGGCCACTCCATCCGTCTCAGAGGCTGCACTGGAAAAAAATAACTGGGCAAGCTGCTGCCACTGAGCTGGCACTCGCTCCGAGGCTGGTGTGTGGGCAGAGGACACGGCGGCTGTGGGCTGGTTTGATTTGAAAGGAAGTGGGAGCTCCCGAGATATGGAAACCTGTGTCATCTCTGGCCCATGGCAGCCTTATCCGTCCACCATGCAGGATACAAATGGTTTCATCTTCAATGTGTATCATGACATAAAAAAAGTTCAGACAACTCTGTCCCTTGACATCTTCCTATTTTCTTCAAGGAACATATCACAAACTGTAATTGTCTTATTTATTTCCTTACTTTTGTGTTATCTGTTTCTTCACCCAAAACGTAAGCTATCTAGAGGCAGGGATCTTTTTTATCTTATTCCCAACCCAGAGAGCAATGTCTGGCACAGAAAGCACTTAATAAATGTTTGCTAAATGAATGCACACATGCATGCGTGAATGAATGGATGAATAGACAAAAATATCTAGCATGCAGTAAATGCTCAGCGGACGTAAATTTTCTTTCCAGGGAATAATTCCTAATTAGATTGGGGGTGCAGGGCTGGAAAAGATGGAGATGGGGGATGGTTCAGTGCAGGGGAGTGAGGGACAGGGTCAAGAGAAGGGGAGTGTGGGCAGGTATTTTCTGACACTGTGTCAGCTGGAAGGGGAGGAGTGGTTTGTCAATCACCTGGCTGTTTCGGTCAGTGCATGTTTGTGTTCCGAATCGCTGCACAGAGCTGTTGTCTTCTGTGCGGCCTTGGGCAGATCAAATGACTGCTTTGAACCTCAGTTTCCTCGTCTGTCAAATGGACCCTCATTCTGCCAGTGTTTTCCCACCTCATGAGGGCCGTGGTGACGTGATGGTGAGATTGCCAGTAGGAATGTGTCGAGCCCATGGGAGCGATTTGGGAGTCCTCATTACGACTCCCAAGGAAGTCCTTTGTTATTTTCTGTGATTGCCTTTACCAGCATTAACCAAGTTTCCCTCCTTCCGCAGGACAGATGAGCAATGCACTGCCAGCTCTAGCCTAGCTCCTCCAGCCGGAAAGACGTGTCCCTCCCCGCGTGCGGGGGCGCTGGACCGGGCGGGGACCCAGGGGGCCCTCGTGGCAGCTTGGCAGCGGCTCCTCACCCTCTGCCCTCCGCTCCCGCAGGTACAAGACGGTGGTGACGCCCCGGAGGGCCGCGGTGGCCATCGCCGGCTGCTGGGTGCTCTCCTTCGTGGTGGGCCTGACGCCCATGTTCGGTTGGAACAACCTGCGCGAGGTGGAACGCGCCTGGGCGGCCAACGGCAGCGCGGGGGAGCCGGTCATCAAGTGCGAGTTCGAGAAGGTCATCAGCATGGAGTACATGGTCTACTTCAACTTCTTCGTCTGGGTGCTGCCGCCGCTCCTGCTCATGGTCCTCACGTACCTGGAGGTCTTCTACCTGATCCGCAAGCAGCTCAACAAGAAGGTGTCGGCCTCGGCGGGCGACCCGCACAAGTACTACGGCAAGGAGCTGCAGATCGCCAAGTCGCTGGCCCTCATCCTCTTCCTCTTCGCCCTCAGCTGGCTGCCCCTGCACGTCCTGAACTGCATCACCCTCTTCTGCCCCTCCTGCCACCAGCCCAGCATCCTCACCTACATCGCCATCTTCCTCACGCACGGCAACTCGGCCATGAACCCCATCGTCTACGCCTTCCGCATCCACAAGTTCCGGGTCACCTTCCTCAAGATCTGGAATGACCACTTCCGCTGCCGGCCCGCACCCCCCGTTGACGAGGACCCCCCGGAAGACAGGGCCGAGGACTAGACCCGGCCTCCCGCGGCCACCCGCCCCTCGCCCAGCAGCGGCTCCGCCCGGCCGGGCCTCCCGAGGTCCCGGGCCGCCCCCCCCACCCTGACCTCCCCCCCCCCCGCTGGGCTGTGGGGTACGGGGGAGGCTCTGAAGAGATGCCCATGGAGCAGCGCCCCCCAGGGGGCCACTTGCCCTGCACCTTTGGGTCCTAGAGGAGGTGGCAGGGGGCTCAGTGGGGGAAGGAGCCTGGCACCCCGGGGAGGAGGAAAGTGGCTTGAGCCTGGCCCACGTGTTGCCCTTTAGGGCCAGGCGGGTCCAGGGGAGACTGCGACTGCAACAGAGCCATCTGCGCGGGGGACAGCGTGCTCGGGCCCCCACAGTGAGGCAGGGGAGTCTGCTGGTCTCGGGGCGGGGGCAGCCGGGGACCGAGCTCACGGAGGGAAGGAGGGAAACAGAGGGTGTCCTGGCTTGTTTTCCTGCCTGTTCTGTCTGAGAAGGTGGCCAGAAGTAGCTACAGGGCAGGAATCAAGGGCGCCCCAGCCCCCCCGCCCCCAGGACTCCGTGCTTCCATGCGGGGTGCCAGGGTGCCTGCGCCCCTTGCCCTGAAGAACCCAGGATGGTACTTGGGAGAGGCAGAAAGAGCGGGCCCAGCAATCGCTTCCCACGTTTTCTTTATTCTCCACCAGCCCTTGGACCCTGGGTCGGGGGCTAAGCGTTCTCCCTAGCCCTGGGAGTGAGTGTGGGGCAATGAGTGTGGCTCTCACACAGCCCCCAGGGGGCAGCACCGAGCCCCCATTCTTGCCTGGCGCTTCCCTAGGAGACGCCTGGGGTGCGACTGCCAGTCACCTGGGCTCCACCTGCCGCCGCCACCGGGCTGGACTCTCCCAGGTGACACCCATCTCTGCTGCCTCTGGCCAGATGCCCAGGAGAATCACAGATGTGCCAACTCTTGGGAGCGTTCTGCCTGTCTGGGGAGGGGGGTGGGCAAGGGAAGGGTCCTTCGGGGTTCCCAGCGATGACTGTGGACACTCCTGGGATGAAGCGACAGACTGGCCCAGGCCGGAAGAGACCCCCCGCTGAGGTGGGGGGTGGGAAGGTCCTGCTGGCATTTGGTGCCCCTGGCAGTGAGCCTGGGTTTCAGGGCTCAAGTCAGATTCTAGGCCTCTGGGGCCCTGGAAGGGATCAGCCCACACCCTGCCAGGCCTGAGCCCCTTGTTTGGAGGGGGCACGGGGAGGGCGTCGCGTTGTCTGGTCTTGAGTGTCAATGCCGACTCCAGGCCCGCCCCTCTCTGAGAGGTGGGGTCTCCCTGGCCCCCAGGGAGGACCACGAAACTATTAATAATAAAAGACTGAACCCTCAGGGAGAGCACAGCGCTGGCTGCCCATCCCCCCGCCTCCCCCCGCTGGAGGGCAACGCGACCACCTCAACAGAGAAGATGCAGTGGTGGGGGGGAAGGAAGCTGGGAAGGGGAGGGGGCCACGGAGGCGTTGGGAGCAAGGAGGGGGCCAGAGAGGGTCTGTTCCTATAGTTACATACTCAGTGGGGGCGGGGGCAGACCCTGAATCTGAAAGCAGGATCCTGAGTATCGCAACGTGTCTGGAAAAGCCCCACGGCGTCCTGAGACCCCTCCCACGGGCACCTTCCTCATGGTGACGCATTTAAGCCCCCTCACGGCGACGCTCGCTGTCACAGAGGCCCCCGCACTCCAACTCCACACACCTTTATTGGAGCGTGTCTTGCTCAGAGCACAGCCCTTTGCAGGGACGCTGACGTCTTTCCCCTCGTGTCGGGGGAGCCTGGCCCGTGGCCCGCGAGGCCCCCGGCTGGGGACTCCAGCCCGTGGGGGCGGGAGGCAGGCTGGTCCCCGGAGCTGCTCCATCAGCCGCTGCTCTGGAAACGGGGGTGTGGCATCTGTGGGCTTTGACTCTGGCCTGGGGTGCCCGAGCCCTCGGGTCTCCCGCCCCTGGCAGAGGACACACCTCGTGGGCCCATGGGGTCGGGCAGAGCTGGGCAGCCACACCCGGCCTCAGGAGGTGCAGATGGGGCAGGGAGAAGCAGCACCCCCTTCCCTTCCTGGGTGCTTCCACCCCAAGGGCCCAGTGCCCAGGTGAGCTCTGCCCACCTCAACTCTAGGACATTTCCTTCCTTCTCCAGAGCCTCAGAACCCCTTGGGGAGAAAGGCAGGGCAGGGACTGTTGTCCCCATTTTTCTGATGGGAAAACAGGTCCAAAGAGAAAGCTCTTGCCCAAGGTCACCCTGAGCCGGGACTAGACCCCCATCCTGTGGCCATCACTGAGTCACCCCCTCCAAGCCTCACCACTGTCGCCCTGGCCCTGCGATGCCGCGAGCCCGCCCAGAGCTGACTCCCCTGCCTTTCGTTCCTCACCCTATACGCTGCTCCCGGGACCACCTCTGCTAGGTGCCACCCAGAGCTAGCAGGGGGTGGGCCCGCCATTTACCTCTCTCCTCATCACAGCCTCCTCCAGTCGCTCCTCAGTGAGTGGCTGACGCTGGAAGAGGTCCAGAGATGGTGCAGGTTAGAGCTTGGGAGAGTGGGGGGCTTCTAGGGACGTGCGGGGACGAGAGGGGCTTGAGGTAACACGCCGCCACCCAAGCAATCTCCCCCTCTGCATGCAGACCCCACGCCCTCCTTTCCCGACGTTGCACCCGCTCTCGCCCGGAGAGCCCTGTGGACAGCCGACCTCAAGTCTTCACGCCCCCTTCTCTGCTGCCTTGCTTTCAGCGCTCAGTCTTGTCTAGTCCAGCCCCAAGAGGTGGCTCCTACTGCCCTCTCATCTGCAGGAGGGTCCCTAAGACGCGACCCTCACCTTTGACCTCCAGCCGGCAGTCCACAGACGCCTCCCCCAGCACGTTGGTGGCCTTGCAGGTGTAGACGCCAGAATCAAAAGGGCTGGGTTTTCGGATCTCCAAGGAGCAGATGCCTTGCTCGGAGACGGCTCGGTACTTGGGGTCTCCCTGGATGTCCATCTTGTTTTTCATCCAGATGATCTTGGCCTGGGGAGCACGGTTGGAGGAGAGCCGAGGCAATCCTCAACCCCACTGACCTCCAGCACCCCGCACCCCCAGGGCCCAGCGGGGCCTGGCCCCTCACCTTGGGCGAAGCCCGGACACTGCAGAACAGCTGGGTGCTGTAGCCAGGGGTGGAGGTGTGGTCAGCCAGGGGCTGGGTGAACGAGGGCGCTTCTGAAAAGTCTCGCTCGATAAACCCTTTAGGTTTGGCCACAATATCTGGGTCCAGGGGAGAGAGTGGGACCAGAGAGTGAATTTGAGGCTACAGGAGTGGAGGACTCTCAGGACTATTGACCTAAGATAATCACTAGGGCTTATATCTCCATATCTCATTTGGTCTGCAGAGCATTCTTCTGGAAGGGTAAGTTGTGTCATCACCACTGGACAGAGGGCCCTTAGTGGGGAGTGACTGGCCCACAACCACTTAGTGAGCTGGGGCTGGAGCGATGGAAGGTCCCATGTTGACTATGGCTCTCTGGGCAAGGGCTGGCAGTCTGGGGGCAGATTTTAGCATCATGTGGGACAGGAACAATCCATTTCATCTCTGCCCCCTTCCCTGGGGCTCGGGGGCAGGACCCCAGATCCTGGGATCTTGGGAAGCAAGGCCTAGCCTGTTTGTCAAGTGGCATAGGAAAGTGGAGCCCAAGTCCAGGTGGGCCGGGCAGGTGAGCGGAGAGGAGGGCCGGTGCCCCAGAGAAACGAGCGGGCCTGAGCAGGGCTGGAGCCCAGCAACCCAGGAGCCCGCGTTTCATTTCTGTTTGAGTTGGGAGACATCCCTGGCTTTCCTTTTTTAAACAAAATTTTCTTCTTAATTCTGTGCAGCTCAGGCAGATAAGAAGAGTGAGGCTTCCCGAGCCCACACAGACTCTAGGTTGGGTTAGGGGTGCTTGGAGTGTGCGGGGTGACAGGGCTTGGGTGCCAGCATTTGATGCAAGAGGGTCACGTGCCTGTGTGGAGACGGTAAACACCTGTATCTCTCTGTCCATCTAGGCTGTGTTATTAGCAAACTCGCCAGAGTCCACCTCTCCACAGGCACGTCATCCTTCAGAGCAGGGCCCCTGGGACACCGTGTACACGACAACGGTGACCACTGGGATGCTGGCAGCCACGTGGCCTCCTTAGAGAAAGTGCACGGCCTCCCAAGGGGTCGTTTGCATGGGTTTGCTCTGATGTGTTTGCCAAAATCAGCCGACCACATCCACTGCTTTACAGCCACTCTGTGGATGGGCGCGCGGAGGTGGGGCGTGGGCTGGGGAGTGCAGCAAATGTTCCCGGGCGAGGGTCGCTGACACACCCGGGGCACGAGGAGATGGGCGCAGGAGTCTGCTCGCCAGGCCTGCCCGGACCCACCTGCCTTCTGGATGTGGGCGAGCGCCTTGGTGACTGCGGCAGAAGTGCTGAGTCCACACTGGTTTTCCGAGAAGACCCGGAAGGAGTACGAGTTGCCCACGATGAGGTCGGAGATGGTGCAGGTGGTCGGGTGGTAGCGCTCCAGCACTGTGAACCATTGCTGCGGGGGCCGCCCTGTCACCCCCACCTTCGCCCCTGCCCCTGCTCCCCAGAGGGCTCATCCTCGCCTCCCACCCTGGGAGGTGGAGCCATCCAGCTTTGGGCCCACGGGGCTTTGAATTGGGAGAATGGGGTGCTGAGTCGCTCAGGTGAGCCGTCTGGGGTCCTCAGAATTCTAGAACCTTACTACACAGAGTGTGGCCAAGGACCACAGCCTCAGCAACACCTGGGAGCTTAGAAATGCAATCGCAGTCCCCATCCTGGGCCCGAATCAGAATCTGCATTTTAACAAGATCCCCAGGTGATTCCTACACGCGTTAGGATTCCAGAAGCACCTCTGGAGCTTGGGAAGGCTCAGAGAGCCCAGTCCAGTCCCCTCAGTCTTCATGAGGAAACGGAGGCCAAAGAGGTAACGGGTTTTGCCAAAAAAAGTCACGTGGAGAGTCAGATTAGCTGCATTTCAGCAAGGGCCCGGCCCCTAGACGCTGGGTGGACCCGGCCTTCCCAGACACCTTGACCGCTTCCCACCCCCACCCTGGGCAGCTTTGCTCCCGCCCCCGCTCCACCCTGCCGGCCTCACCCCTGTCTTCTTGTCTGCCTTCTGCACAGTGTAGCCCAGGAGCTCGGTGTTGCCTGTGTCCCGGGGTGGCGTCCACTCAAGGGTGGCATTGCAGCCCCAGACGTCCAGCAGCCTGATGCTGCCGGGGGGTCCAGGTTTCTCTGCGAGACCAGAGTGGGGGTGAAGGCAGGGCTGGCCACAAAGCCCCACACCCAAGCCTTGGCCGCTGGCCCCCTCCCGTGACCGGCCCCCATCGGCTGTCGGCCCCGGGCCCCGTACCGATGACCAGGACGTCGATGGCCGCCTTGGTCTCCAGGTCTTCCAGCCGCAGGGTGAGCTCGTAACAGCCTGAGTCAGAGCGCTGGGCCGAGCGGATGAAGAGGATGGAGTCCTGGTCCCCCGTGCGCACGTTCACGCGCTGGCTGTCCAGGGCATGGCCGTCGTGTGTCCACGAGGCCTGAGGCCTGGGCTTCCCCTGAAAGGGAGGAGCCCTCGGGGTGGGTGCGGGCAGGTGCTGGGCCCAGTAACCACCTCCAGGGGTCTCTGCCCACCCCCGGTCCTTCCCAGGAGGGGCACAGAGGCTGGCGGCTCAGGTGCTGCCCAGAGCCGTCTCCTCCAGGTGGAGACTCACAAACGAGTCATGGGCACGGCCGAGGGAGAGGAAGGCTGTTTGGACGCGCCCCAGGCAGACCCCCTGGGGGTCCGGACGTTTCCTGGGCTCCCTGACACACCTCAGATGGTGTCTCTGACTCCCACCCAGGAGAGGCTCACCTGGAAGGGGATCTGCAGGTTGACGGCCTCTCCCACCTGGCGGATGTAGGTCTGACGAAGGTGGCGGGGGACGCGGATCTTGGGGGCCTCTGCATCAGAGCAACAGTCCGGGCTTAGCACAGCAGTGGGGGAACCACTGAGGGACTTAGGAGGCAGGCACGGGGCAGCCCTGGGTGCGCGCTGGCCATCTGTGGCCACTACTTGCGGGAAGCGCAAAGCTCACTCTCGAGGTCCAGGGGCCCAAATCCCTTAAGGTCCTCGGGGAGCTGAGAGCTGGGAGGTTCCGGAGGGGGGCAGGGCCCCCGTGGTGTGAAGTGGCAAGCAGCCCGGCACTCCCTTGATGCCCCGGCCTTGCCAGGCTGGGATCTGCCCTGCAGCCCGGGCGCTCCCAGGCTCCAGAGGGGCCCCAGCCCGCTCTCTGTCTCCCCCTGGTGGACAGCAGGTGCTGCACCCTCCCTGCTGCGTTCGCAGGGAGGGGAGGCAACGCCCCCTTCCTAGTAATCAAGCAGCATCCCCACCCCAACGAAGATTCAGAGAAGCCCCTGTTAGGCCCGTTCCTCTATCTCCAGACCATGTTGGGGGAATTCGGGTCTCTCTTCTTAAACAAGACCAGAGCAGGGATACCTCCTCCTTCCTCTGTCACCCTTCCCACTACCTTTCAATCTCACCGCGGGGAAGTCCTTCCTGAGATCTTACTTCAGCCCCCTGCTAGGGTTGGGAGCCTACTTCCTGGCCATCACCTAATCAGGTATAAACACGTGTGGCAGCCACTGGGCATTCCAAGGGGCGCTGCAGCAGCTGCCGCCCGGCTCTCCCTGAGCAGGGGCCAGGGCTAGGGCTCCTCAGTGGCAAACAGGTGGCAGCAGTTGGCCGGTGGCAGGGCAGAAGGGCGGGAGGCAGAAAGAACACCGTGTCTCTTCGGATTAGACGTGCGGGCCCTTGGCTCTGGGAGCATCAGGGTGGAATGCTTTGGTGGCAGCTGCAGGGGGTCAGGAATGCTTGGCAGCTCCAGGTGGCCACTGAGGGACAGCTGAGTGGCCACTGATCCTGCACAGGGCCACTGCCCTGCCCTGCCCACGAGGACAGCCTGGCCGATCCCCACTTGCTCAAGGCCTCCTCCCCCTCTTCTCTCCAGGAAATCCCTCCTGCCAGAGGAATTTCAGTGGAGAAGTGGAGGCAGGGTCTGGCTAGCTCCCAACCAGGAGGGCTTCCTGGCCCTTGGGGGCAGAGTCCGTGTGCCCATACCGCAGCTTCCAGGTGGGGCGGTCACGCTCTGACTCAAAGAACAGGAATGGGGCTTGAAAACTACCAGAGAGGACCCCCCCGCAGCCTGGGGGGGACATGCACAGGGCTGTGCGGAAGGTGAGGTCCTGCCCTCATGGGCTGGGTGACCTGGAGGAGAGGCCTTGGGGACCTCGGAGCCTGCTTCTTCACCTGGAAAATGAGGGGCTTGGCTCAGGGGGATGGGTCGTGATAGTCCACGATTCTAAACCGGTGCATCTCTCAGGCCTCAGAGATGAGAAGCATTTCCTTGAACCCAAACTTGGTCCCCATGGAGGCCCTGAAACCCCCTCTCTTTCTGGAAGTTTGTCCAGAACTGTGGGTTCTGCCCCAGCCTCTGCCAGGAACCGTCCAACCAGCAAGAGGGAAGGTGGAGAAGGCCTCAGGCCACCTGCTCGTCTATGTCCTTCTTCACCCTGGGGCGCTGGGCTGTCCCCGGAGACCTCGGATCAGACCCAATGACTCACTGCCATTAACAGACTGAAACCCGATCAGCCCTGGGAGGGGAGCAAGGGGAGGACTGAGGAGAAAGCACCCTGCAAATAGAAATATTAGCAGTGAGGACAGCAGCTGGCCTCCCAGGTCCTCCGTGGGGCCCTGCCCTCCGGGGATGGAGAAGCCTCTTCTTCCACCGGGTCCCTGGTGGAACAAGGCGGCAAGCAGGGCCTTCTCTCTCTTCCCAAACCTTTGGGAGAATCCGGAACCCAGGCCGTATGACATGAACAGAAAATGAGCTGGAAGGAGTAAGATTAGACAGGAGGAAGAATAGCCTGACTCTGAGCATTGGGAGCCCGAGACCAGTGACCGGGGGAGCTTGAGCTTTCATTTCTGGGGGGCAGGGAGGTCCACCCACAATGCCTGGGGGCCTGGACCCCTCAGGGACTTGTCCTCCTTGACGCTCAGCGGCCCCTCGCTGCGGAGGGACCTGGCACTCCAAGGCAAGACGGCAAGAGCAGCATGTGGCTTGTGCACGTGAGTGTGGGGCGGGGGGTGCCAGCACTGTTCCTCAGCCCACTCGCCTCAGTTTCCCCATCAGATAGGGCGTCTTGGAAGGGTTGGGAGCAGGAGGTGGGAGGACGGGCTTTTACCGATGATCTCTCGGATGTGGATGGCCTGGTCCAGCACGGCCGGGGGGCCAGCCCCTGCTGAGCTCACCGCGGCCACACGCAGGGAGAACTTGTCGCCCAGAGCCAGGTTGCGCAGGATCTGCTGGGTCACCATCGCGGGCCGGGCATTCACAGGCACCCACTCTGAGGCTGAGGGAGATGGAGAGAGGCCTTGAGCCCCGGGACCGTGGTCCCCAGGCCGCGGCCCCCTCCTCAGTGGGGCCTCCCTTCTGGCTGGCGATCTGAGGGTGCCAACCTCCCTTCCCGGCCTTCTTTCCCCACCCTGCCCCTTCCCTGCCGTCTCACTGTCGAATGGCATCAGAGACCCCTGATGTTAGAGCCCAGCTGTCCCGGAATCACGGCCAGAGGTGGGGTTGCTTAAGTCCAGAGAGGGTTGGACACATTTGCAAGGCTACACAGCAAGGTAGAACCAGAGCCAGGCTGAACTTGACTGCCATGGAGGTGGGCAGTGTCCACAGCATGGTGGCCAGGGCACCCCACCCCACCCTCCCTCCTTACTCCCCTCACTCTGCCTCCAGCTGCTTCACCCTCCATCTCCTGCATTGCTCTCCCCAAGCAGAGTCCTCGGAGACTCAGCACCTCCTCAATTTCTCATCAGACCAGTGCCCCAGGGTCCCCAGCAATTCTTTCTCCATTACTTAGAAGTTCCCTGGAGCTTGAGGAGGAGGAGCCTCCGGAGGTCATTTTGGACATCCCCCTGCCTTCGTAGGTACACTGGTGGAGCAAGGGGACTGCTTTCGCTCCCTCCTTCTGTGTCTCTACCCCCACCCCGGCCCTGCGGCAGCACCTGGGGCCCGATCCCTGCTTCCCCCTGGGCTCTCTCCCCCTGGGCTTAGCCGGAGCTCACCTCCCTCCCGGCAGAGCTCCAGCACGTAGCCCAGGAACCCCTGCTTCCCCAGCCTGTCCGGGGGCTCCCAGCTCACGGTCACCGAGCTGCTGCTCACGTCCTCCACGGTCAGCCTCGACGGGGTGCTGGGGACATCTGGGGGAGAAGCCAGGTGAGATGGACGGCCCCTTCCCGCTCCCTGCCACACCTGCCTTCCCTCATCCGCCTGCCCCGCCTCTTGTCACCTTCATTTGGGGGCGCAGGCTTGCTGGCTGCGGGGGCGGCGGGGGCAGGGACCTTCGTCTCAGGCTCCCGGGGCTCCTCCCTGGAGGGCTCTGATGCTGCCACCTCCTCGGTAGGCTCTGCAGTGGGCACCCCGGCAGGCTTAGTTGTCGTCTCCCCTGGAACACAGGTGGGCGCTTCGGAGGGGCCTTTTCCTGTCATCGCTGGGTTCTGGGAGGGGTCTGCAGTGGAGGGTCTGAGCGTCCAGGCTGCCTGGACACCTAGGTGCAGGCTTATATAGTCAGGGGCGGCCCCACCCCCAGCCAAACTATTCCCAGCTGTGGGGTCAGGTCGGGCAGGGACCTGGGGGGCGGGGAGGCGTCCAGTCCAGGAATAGCTCCCGGGAGGAACCACAGGGGCCCCTTGAGGAGCGTGCTACCTCCTCCGTCACCCCAGCTGGGTCTCAGCACCCAGGCACCTGGTGCCCAGATTGGGGGAGGGCAGCGATGGGCGAGATGCCTGGGGCAGGTCAGGGCAACGGGGCAGCCAGCGTCCATCTGGAAAAGGAGCCCGGGTCTGTGTTTGGCTTCTATAGTCCACTTGTGCCCAAGGAGTCTCAGACCGAAGCAGCCTCTGTGTGGAGTGTTCCTGAGGTCCCAGGAACCGGGGACGCCCCATCACCCGGGGACTCTTGTGCTGTATGAGGTGCGGGCTCTACAGAAGGAGGGGGTTCAATGCCCAAGGTGGGACTTGCTGCAGAAAAGTCCTTAGGAAGAGGGACTGAGCCCCCTGGTTACTGCTCCTGTGGGGGAGGCTGGCAAGAACCGGTCCCCCTTAATCCCTGCCCTGGGTCTCAGTTTTCCCAGTGCCTGCGGAGAACATCTTGTACCGTCCCTTAGGCCCTGGGCATGGGATAAAGTCACAAGCAGATCTTGAAAAGACCCCGAAGGAGGACCGCGCCCTGAAACTTCTAGACCCTGAAATAGGACGTGAGCATGGGTACTTGTATGGGGGGAACAAGGCAAGTCTGGCCAAACTTCTAATCATTGATTCACTCATTGATCCCTTCCTTCAACAAAACTTTGACTCGTCGTAATTTAAAAGCCAGAAAGTGCCAGGTGTCAGGGAGGAGGCGGAGGGATAGGGAACGCTCGCAGCTGGTGGGTGTGCGGGTTGGAACCACCACTCTGGAAAAAGTGGGACTATCTCTTACAGCCGCAAATGCGATATCCTGCGGCCCCGCAGTTCTGCTCCTAGAAACTCCAGCGCGCGGGCCCTGGGAGACGCGCGCGAGAAGGTCCTAGCGGGATTATTCGCAGTCGCCACGATCTGGGGAAAACAGCCGTCCATCAGCAGCGGGATGGATAGAGAGCTGTGTGTGTTTATGCAGCTGGAAAGCAAAATACGGAATGGAAGTCCACAGGTGACTTCACAGACGTAATGGTGAGCAAAAGAAGCGAGGCTCACAGAAAGGCCTGTGGTGTCATCTCACCCACATCAAATTCAGAAACAGGCAGAACCAAGCTCTCTTCTTCAAGGTGCAGACATAGGGGGCGAGACCATGAAGCAAATCAAGGACAAGGTTATTCTGAAAGTCAGGCTAGGGGTTGCCTCAGGTGGAGGGACAGGGAAGCAGGCGGCGGTGGGGGCTTCAGAGGATACTAATGACGTCACACTCCCTGACCTGGTGGGGGCTGCTCAGGTTTTCACTTTCTAACACTTCCTTAAGTAAAATACATTTTGTGCCATCTTTAGCATGCATGAGATGTACCACACCTTAAAAATACATAAAAACTGAACCTACCCTGCCCCCGGCCTGGCACCAGCCATTTCTCCCAGGATCCCTGGTTCCCGTCAGAGGGAACGGGTGTTAAGGACCCAGATCTGGGCACCTGCGGAGCACACACCTTCGTTAAGCCGCCTCATCTCCAAGGTGAGGGTGGGGGCTACTGAGGCTGGGGGCCAGAGCTGCTCCCCGACCTCACCGTGCTGCCGTGGGGGTCCCTGCTGTCTGCAGCGTGACACACCCAACCCACCCTCACCCAGCATCAACACAGATTATGTGAGCGCGATTCCCTGCGGCACCTCTTGTTAGCTAGCGCTCTGTGTGCACCTGTGATCATGCCAAGGGGGCCGGCCTACCCGGCCATAGAGGCCCAGTGCTCCTTAAAGAGAGGAACCCATTACCCTGGATAATATGTGAGCACAGGGCCCTGCTGGGTTTTAGGTGGGCTGTGTGTGTGTGTGTGTGGGGTCTACAGGGTGAGAGTTTGAAGCTACTTGTTTACTGCCCCGTTCTTTCCACAAGACTAAGGGCTCTTTGAGGAAGGCTTCTTTCTTCACCACCAGCCCCTACAGCAGAGCCGACCCACGGCTGGAACTCTGGAAGGGACTGTCGGGCAGATAATAAAGGCCAAGTGTAGCTCCTGTATCCTGGGCACTTACTGGATGCCAGGTGTTGTTCAAAGGGCTTTAATCCTCACCACGAGCCCTCTACTAGCACCCCCACTTTATAGATGAAGAGACAGAGGTTCAGGGAGGTTGAGTCCATTGCCCAAGTTTACACAGCCAGGAAAGGGCAGTGTTAAATTCACTCCCAAGCAGTCTGGCTCCAGAGTTGATGCTCAAATTAAAAGGGGAAGTGGACTTGGCCGAGTGGATAGGGTATCCGTCTACCACATGGGAGGTCCATGGTTCAAACCCCGGGCCTCCTTGACCCGTGTGGAGCTGGCCCATGCGCAGTGCTGATGTGCGCAAGGAGTGCCTTGCCACGCAGGGGTGTCCCCGCGTAGGGGAGCCCCATGTGCAAGAAGTGTGCCCCGTAAGGAGAGTCACCCAGCGTGAAAGAAAGTACAGCCTGCCCAGGAATGGCACCGCACACATGGAGATCTGACACAGCAAGATGATGCAACAAAAAGAAACACAAATTCCTGTGCCGCTGACAACAACAGAAGTGGACAAAGAACACGTAGTAAAATGGACACAGAAAACAGACAACTGGGGCGGGGGGAGGGGAAGGGAAGAGAAATAAAATAAATAAATAAATAAATAAAAATACAAATTAAAAAATTAAAAAAAAGTAAATAAGTAGGGAAGCAGATATGGCTCAAGTGATTGAGCTCCTGCCTCCCACATGGGAGGTCTGGGGTTCGGTTCCCTGTGCCTCCTAGAATAAATGAGTAAGACAGTGGACTGGAGTGATGGGCAGGCACAGTGAGCCGGCACAACAATATGATGCAACAAGGAGACACAAAGAGGAAAGACAATGAGAGACAGAACACAGCAGGGAGCTAAGGTGGCGCAAGCGATTGAGTGCCTCTCTCCCACATGGGGGGTCCCAGGCTTGGCTCCTGGTGCCTCCTAAAGAGAAGACGAGCAGACACAGAGAGCACACAGTGAATGGTCACAGACAGCAAACAATGGGGGGAGGGGGGGGACCAGGGAAGAAATAAATAAATCTTTTTTTTAAAAAAGTAAATAAATAAAAAAACTAACTTGTAATGAACCCGTGTGCATTTTGTTCCCTTCCTGGGGGTGCAGGTGGGGCGACCCGTTGTGGGAGTGTGGCTGCCTCTCACCCCTGACTGTCCTTGTTGGAGAGTGGCAGTGGAGGGTGCCCGTGCCCTTTGCCAGGTGACTCAGTGTCCTGCCTGGCAGGGGTGGGCCCAGGAGACCCAATCCCCATCCCTGCCTGACTCTGCAGCTATAAGGGTGTCTGAGTCAGGATCCTGAGTCAGCTGGGAGGCTTGTCTGGGGCTGGGGGAAGGTTGCCCAGGGCTGAGGGGACGGGCTGCCTGGTGGGGCGGGGGCAGCTCGTGGTCCTGGGATTTCACAGCCCCCGTGGTGTGGGCTGGGCAGTGGGCAGGGATTGGGGAATGTTAGCTCCTCTGACCAGCAGTGAGATGCCAGGTACCCTGAGACCCCGGCCAGGCTCTCACTTTCTTTGCCTTTAGCCGGCCTGTGACCTTGGGATCAGTCGCCTGTGCCCAGCTCCAGCAGGTTCAGATTTCAGGGCAGTCAATAGATATTTCCTTCCCTACACCCAAATCAGTGTCACAAACACTCAGGCCAATTTGCGATTATCCAAGTCACAGATAATCCCGACATCAGGGAATCCCCCAATAAATTCTCTTTGGTTTAGAAGTGGGCATCTGGGTTCTCTTTGGCTATGGGTATGTCTGGGACCCTAAGAATTCACAGAAACTTGGAGAGAGGATCTCCAGCTCACGGAGGCTGGAAAACTGATTAGTCTTCAAGTCTAGCCGAGCCCGGCCCGTTACCCCCTGCCTGTCTCCCCCTGTGCAGAGGAGCCTTGAGCTCTGCCGGGAAAGCCGCGGGAGCGAGGGTGGCGCGTGCCCCGAGCTGCTCCGGGGGGATGCCCCCGGGTTTCAGCCCTGCGGTGGAAGGAGCTGCCCCTCAGGTGATGAGCAGCCATCACTGGGAACATCAGGCGGAGGTGAAGGCCGTCTCTCAAGCCGGCCCCGAGAGCCCAGGGTTCAGGGCTCTTTGAACTGCCTGGCCCCCACCATCTTCCTGGGAATCAGAGGAGATGAAGTGTTGGGGTTAAAACCCCTCCTTCCCCCTCTCTGCTGGGCTTCAGGAAACAGAAAAGGCTTCTTTCAACCAGGAACTTAACTAAGAAGACCGGTGACGATGCCTTAAGAGCTGGTCATAGGTTAAGTTAACCTCACAGGTTAAGTTCAAGGCAGATGAGTCAGAGGCCGCTGCCCACCCATCGGGGCTCCCAGGGGCCCACCAGAAGCCATGGTGGCCTCCCCCTCTGCAGGCAGCCTTGGCCACCAAGGCCCAGGAGAGGAGTCCAGAAAAGATGGGGGAGGCGAGCCCTGTGGGGCCGGTGGGGCCACCAAGATGGACTGAAGCAAGTGCCATTTTGCTGTTAAGTTTTGTACTTTATTGAACAGCTGCAGAAGTAGAAAGGGAAGTGGGATGGGCGACATGATTATGTTTCTGGGTGAAGGTTTCAAAATGGGCTTTGCATAGGATATAATTAGTAAAGCCATTTGCTTTGTATAAGATGCTTGGCTATTTGGTGGTAGAGCTTGCCAAAAGAAAACACAAAAAACATCTTTTGGCAAGGAGGGCTGGAGGGTAGCTGGGTTGAAGAATTCCCCTGTTGCAGCCTTGGGGTCTGTGAGCATTTTCATCAATCAACAAGTGTGTACTGAGCCTACGTCTTATAGCGAGGGGGTTATGAGGCCTCCCTGACCCCCAAGCCCAACCCCCACCTCCTCATCCTCAGAGCTGAGTTCAGATCAGAGCTGTGGCCCTCTGTGCAGGCTCCAGGGAAGGGAGGCTGAGGCTCGCTCAGCATGGAACGCAGCAGGACAGGCCATCAGGCCAGCTGGAGCCAGGGCCCCGTTGTGAGAAGGGGAGGGGCTAGCGGCGGGAGGAGAGGCTACGGCGCATGGAGGGTGTCCCTGATGCTGCTGGTGAGAGGGAACCTCATGTTCTGGCCACAGAAGGAGCCCCGGAAGTCGTCCAGGTCCAGGGCCCACACCATGGCGCCTGCCAGCTGCTTCTGCCTCAGGTACCGTACCTGCCAGGGGAGGCCTGGTGTGAGGGGGGCTGGGCGCCCAGGGCCAGGGAAATGGGGCCACCCGCTCTGGGGGCCCCTCCCCAGGGGAGGAAACGCAGGCACCTAAGAAGTGCAACACCGCCCGGGCCTGGTGCTGGGACCCGAACCTGGGCCTCCCCCACCCTCTTCTCCTGTGGCCTTGGGGGACCTACCTTGCTCTTGACGCTCTCCTGGTCGTCGTACCCCACCCACTGGTTGCCCTTGGTGGCGTAAGGGACCTGCTGGTTGCTGAGTTTGTGGACTGTGGCTCCACGGAGGAAGTCACAGATCTGAGCAGAGAACAGGGCAGGGGAAGAGGCGGTCATGCTGAGCCTTTGCAGATCACCGGGAGATGTCACTCCCCAAATCTCCTCCAGCCCCTGGCTTCCTCCTGCAATCTCACTCTCTCTTGAACTTGCAGGCTGCACCTGGTCTCATGTAGGCTTCATGCAAATTGATGCAAAATAGAGGCAAAAGTCCCAGAGAAAGTGCTCTATGCTTTGGGTGGAGGGTTTGGAAAATGTTAAATGGAGTGGGGGAAATGTTGAGCTGACACTGAAGACTGTCCCCAAGCCACCAAGCCAGAACCACAGACTGGACTAATGCGCAAGAGCCTGCCTCTTGGCCATTGTTTTCCTGGGCTGGCAGGAAGGCCCCACCCCTGGGGCCACAGGGATACCCAGTAGCTTCTCCCTGGGGGGTGGTGCAGACTAGTTGCCCTGGGAGACTGTTAGGAGCAAGGCTCTGTAGCCCCTTTCCTCTTCTTCAGCAGTGGTAGGTCAGTTAGGAAGGAAAAGTGTGGAGCAGCAGGAAGCAGCTGTGGCTCAAGCAACTGAGCTCCCGTTTTTCCATATGGAGGACCTGGGTTCGATCCCAGGACCTCCTGGTAAAAAAAAGAAAAGAGGCGTCCCAGACGTGCGCCGTGAGGCCCAGGCCCAGGTTCCCCGCCCAGTGAAGCAACGCACCAAAAAGATGATGACGCAACCAGATAGAGGGAAAAGAAAAGTGTGGGGGCAGGGTGGAAGCATCACCTTCCCCGGGGCTGCTGGTGGTGTCGGGGGGATCCTACCTTCTCCCCCAACGCCATTACCTCGTAGTAGGCGAGGGTCCCTTCTTCCTTGGTGAAGCGGCCTGGTAGCCCTGGCCCCGAGATCGGGGCTCCGATACCCGTCTTGGAAGATGCCAAAGTGAAGCTTTTCCCGAAGGTGGGGATGCCCATTACCAGCTTGCTGGCCGGGGCGCCCAGCCTCAGCATGTACCCCACAGCATAGTCCTGGGGGGGGAGGGGTAGGACGGGAAGAGGATGCGCCGTTAGCGGGGCTGGTGGTCGGTGGATGAGGAAGGCTGTGCAGTTAACGCCGCTGCCTGGGAGGGTGGGATGACTGGTAAATGGTACACCTGGGATTTCTCTTCCCTCTGGGAACCACTAACATCCCTTTAAAATGTGTTTTATGGTTTCGTTCCTTAAAAAATCCTTTTGGTCTGGGAAGGGATGATTACTGTTTGACAGGTGCAGCGATCTGGTGAGGTGCTCAGGTTTCACAGCCAGCCTCCCGAGCCCCCAGCCACTGCTGCACTTTCTCCACTCTGCCCCTCCGCCTTCGCTCAGTCCACCTGCAGAACCTTCTGTAGATGCCCTCATCCTCTATGGAGGTATCGCCTCCCTCATTCCAGGCACTGTGGAGAATGCACAGATGTGGGGCCTCAGTTTCCCCAGAACTCCTCCCTCATAGGACTGTCCTGAGGACTAGATGGACGGATGTGTGAGCACCAGCACGTGGCAGGTCCTAGTGGACCTCTCCTTCTGGGCACTCACAACATTGCTGAATCTGTTGGAACTTGGGTCCTCCGGGCCTTTGAAGAGGGGACTGTGATGTCCTGTGCTCTGGCTCCAGCTTCCCTGAAAGTCATAGGTCATGAGGCTGATGAAATCCAGGTATCTGTGGAGGAAGGGGATGGAGGGCGAGGCGGGAAATGAGAAACGCTCTTGGCCTCCAGTCCATCACGCCGGTGGGATGTGAGCAGGACCAGCAGGCAGCCGAGAGACAAGCCATCCTCAGCTGTCTGCTATTGTGTCTGCTGGACCCCACCTCTGTGCCACGAGAGGCTCAGGGCCCCACAAAAGGGCTTAGTACAAGAACAACATTCTTCTGTTAGACCTCCAGCCCACTCTCTGGTGTGGCGCTCCATCTCACCCTCCTCCCATTAAGAGTAGCGAGGACAGATAGCTTCAGAGCGAAAGAGCAAGGCCAAAGGATGACCTGAGCCTAAGGACAGCTTGGGGTAGGGAGGAAGTTTTCCACACCTGCCACGGGAGGTCACAGGGGCTGCAGGCATAGGGCACTGTAGGTGGATTCCAAGTGTATGAGCTGCAGATGTTTGGAGCAAATGTTTGAGAGCTTCCTCTTTCCTACCCTCTCAATAACTGATTAAAGGATCAAGTCTAAACCTCTCTGAGACCTTAAATAAGATTCTCAAGTCGTATTAAGAGCCTCTGTTCCTTACTTCTGAGTTTCCAAGATTTTTCCTTTGCTCTACCAAGGATCAGGCTGCTTGATCTGTTATATCCATAAGCATGATGGGGCAGGGTGAGGAGGACGGGTTGGGAGAACTGGAAAGAAGGTTGTCTGCCTGTGAAAGCACCTGGAGGACTCTCCAGCATTCTAGAAATGAGGAAAGTATTACTGCTGTGTTGTCTCTCCAGAGCCTAGCACTCTGCTCAGCCTGGAAACAAGAAAATGCCCAAGTGGCGGACTTGGCCCAGTGGTTAGGGCGTCCGTCTACCACATGGGAGGTCCACGGTTCAAACCCCGGGCCTCCTTGACCTGTGTGCAGCTGGCCCATGCGCAGTGCTGATGCACGCAACGAGTGCCCTGCCACGCAGGGGTGTCCTCCGCGTAGGGGAGCCCCATGCGCAAGGAGTGCACCCGTAAGGAGAACCGCCAGCGCAAAAGTACAGCCTGCCCAGGAATGGTGCCACACACACAGAGAACTGACACAACAAGGTGACACAACAAAAAGAAACACAGTTTTCCGGTGCCGCTCACAACAACAGAATTGGACAAAGAAGACGCAGCAAATAGACACAGAGAAGAGACAACTGGGGTGGGGGGAGGAGGGGAGAGAAATAAATAAAATAAACAAATCTTTAAAAAAAAAAAAAAGAAAGAAAGAAAGTGCCCAGTAGTGGCTAGCTGGTTTATATAGCTTTTCCTACATCCTTTTCCAAAATACATTCATAGAAACTCTCTCAACTGGCCAACATGACACCCAAGGGAAAAAAGAAGGGCAGGGATCCTTATGTCCCATTGGACAGATGGGGAAACAGATACAGAGAGGGGAAGCGACTTACTCAAGGTCACACGTCCAGGTCTTGGAAGAACTAGGGCTAGAAGTTTAGCCTCCAAACTCTACATGAGTGCTAGGGCAGGGTGGGAGAGCGAAGGGGTATCTGCAGAGGCTTCTAGAGAGATGCCTGAGGGAGGACACTCACTGGGCTATCTGGGGGATGTTGTAGCCTTGGTCAATGTTGACCTTCCCTGCAGACACTGCTGCACTGAGCAGGAGCTGCTCTGCTTCCGACTGGGCTTCCTTTGCAAACTCAGCCTTCATTTCCTAGATAGGAGAGAGACAAGTGAGTAAAAGCTGGCCCAGGCCATGTGAGAAGGAGATTTGAGGAGGGAGGCCAAGGTCTCTGGCCATCCTCATTGGCCTTCCCCATATGCTCTGATCCCCAACCTGTTTGGGGCTCAATGGAAATGATCAAGTGGCCCATCAGTGGCCCTATGCTCAGGATCACCCATTCTTTTCTGAAAATACTGTTTGGACCAATCTCCTCTCCATCCTATCCGGTCTGTGATTAATTATTCCCAGTCCAGAAGGGACCATCAGACCAGTGGGTGATCCCAGCTGGCCCAAAGATGATATTGGAAGAAGTGTACCTTTCAGGCTGCTCTGTTCAAGTTGGTATGTGAAATCACAAAATTAACGTGATTTATAGTTGGTATTGTGGACAATTTGTCTAGACTCTTGCACTGGCCCTGGAGTAACTGGAGATGCTTGAGCTGCTCAGATGGAACTGAATGTCCAGGGGTGCCGTGCCTGCTGGGTAGTGGGTTCGTGCTGAACAGTGGGCAATGACATCCCCGAGTGGGCAGTGATGAGTGGGTGCTTGCCTGTCACCACCTTTGGCCTCTTAGCCCCCCTCCATCTCCCTCTGTATCACAAGGTGGCTTCCTTGCTGTGGGAGGTCTCCAGGACACATGGCGCCCTGTCTAGTTCCTGGTACAGGATCCCAGAGCCCTGTAGTAAGGACACGGCCCCCATTACCTGCTCTCAGGACCTGACAACAGCTTCAACCCCCCCCCTACTGGCTGATGCCCGCCCCCCTCCCTGCCCCTCTGCTGGACCCGACCAGCACCTTGAGCAGGGTGGTGAAATGCTGCTTGTCTCTCCGTGCAGGGTAGAGCCAGGCGAGGTCCAGCCCATCAAAGCCGTGGGTCCGCAGAAATGGTGGCACTGACTTGATGAAAGTCTGGCGACTTTGGGTGTTGGAGGCTAGTTCGGAAAATCTAGAGGCAAGATCAGCCCGGTGGTGTTCTCAGCACCAGCGCGCCGGGCATCTGGCTGGGTTTCTGAGCTGGGGGAAGCCAGGAGCCAGAGCCCACCCGCCCTAGGAGGCCGTGGTTGGAACCAGACCCCCCTCAAGGCTCGTCTTGGAAAGAGCAGGCCTGGAGCCAGACATTTCTGATTTCCAATCATGGCTCTTATCACTAACTAGTCAAGCCATATGGTGGATTGTAACCCGAGTCCCAGTAAAATGGGGATAATCCTAATATCTCACGTACTGTGGTGAGGATTACATGTGATACGGTTGAAGAGGGTATCTGGCCATACCTGCCCCTTTACAAGCTCTGCTTCAACACTGCCACTCCAGGACATCCCCCAGGGTCTCACACCCCCAATCTTCCCATTCTTTTCTAGCCCCCCTCTTCAAGCCCTCACAACAGTAGCCCCCAGCAGTTCTTTGTTCTCAGGTTTTGGGGGTAGTAAAAAGAGCACTGGCAGGGATCAGGTGATCTACTGTCAATGTGCTGTGTGGTTTTTGGCAAGTCCTTATCCCTCTCTGGGCTCTGGCTTCTTGGCTAGACCGGAACTTAAGACCCTTGACAAGCATCTAGGCTTCTGTGCCCAGCCAGTCTGGGCTTCTGTGTCCCCCCAGGCCCCTTCACTTCTACCACATCCGCTGTTGTCCTCCTTCTGAGGAACGGGTCCTACCTTTGAGAGCCAAAGCTCCATCCTCCAACAGACAGGAGAGTCTTCAGTTTGGGGTTCCTGTAGGCAGAGGAAGAAGGGGAGGGCAGGGACAGAGTTAAGTGGCTGTGACACTGGGTGGCTGCATGTCGGGGAGGTCATAGCAGGCTTCACGCGTTGGATGGGAGGCTTAGACCTCTGAGGTTAAGAGGTCGTGGCAGTTACTCTGAGGCATGCTGCCCATTCCCTGTTCCCCGCAGCGGGGTAGCAAGGGTATGCCAAAGAGTCACGAATGGAAATCGCCTTCTCTGGAGAGGCACCCCCGGAGGAAGGAGCGGCCTCCCCCTATCCCAGGGGAGCTCAGCCAGCGCCGCCCCCTACAGCCTGCCTCTATCACCACCCCAGACGCCGCTCAACACCCGCCCTCGTCACCTTCTCTCGTTTAAGCCCAAGCTCCTCCAGCTCTCCACGCCCAGCTGGGTCCCCTGGGCCTCGCCACGCTCCGGGGAAGATTGCCCTGCCCCTGGCCGCTCGGCTAACTGTCCTCCTCCCGTCCTGTCGAGCCCAGGATCACCTGTTCTTGAGAGCGTTCAGTGTGTCATAGAGCGACACATCATTCCACTCCCAGGTGTCGATCTCGTTGCTGCTTATGTTGGCAAAGCTGTAGATGACGTGGGTGCAGAGGAAGGGGTCGATGGCGTCGGGGAAGCAGCTCGCGTCACCCTCCCGGTACTGGGCCCAGTTGGTGTAGTAGCAGACCAGCTTGTAGGCGGAGCCTGAGGGAGAAGCCTGAGGTGGAGCCGGGGCTGGGACTCCCCAGGAGCCCTCTGGCTGCGCCCCGAGGCGAGCGCCAGTGTGGTTGTGGGGTGGGGTGGGGGGCAGGGGTGGAAGGGGAGACAGAATTCTAAATCACTTCTGCTTCTGGGGAGTTTCCTGACCAATGAAAGTAAGTCCTGTTCCAAAAATGCTTAGAAAAGATCAAATGTAGCAGATGAATACTCCGCAGACTAAGAATGGGCCCTGCATAAAGGGGGGTGGGGACTGACGAATAAAAGTAAAGTAAGGAAGGCTTCCTGGAGGCAGTGACTTTGAGGGAGAAGAGGGACTCGGCCCAAGGAAGCCGTTGTCAGAAGAGTACCTGGCTGTCAGGGGACAGCCTTGCGGGCCTTGCACTGGGCCGTCTCTCCCGTGTGCTCTGCCTCCGGCGGGGGGGCACCCTAACAAGCAGCCCACCCCACGCTGCGGACCCCCAGGCCCCTCCAGCCGGTCCCCCTCGCTGGGACCTAATAAATATCACTAATGACCAAGAAGTTCTTCCTCTCCTCTAATTCTAATTCTTCCTGCTGCAAATCGAGACTTTCTGGCTCTTTTTGTTGTGCAAGAACCAGGGGGCATCACTCACCCCGTGTGGTCTATAGGCTCATGTGAATGGGTCCCAGCGGGCCATTAATCCAAGTCTTCACTGAAACTGAGCCTCAAATTCACAGAAAAGTAGAGAACGGTATGAAAACTACCTATATAACTTAATATTTCTGAGCAGTTCAGGTCATAGAAAGAACTAGAAAAGTGTTCCCCTGGCTGGCCAAGACCTTCAAACTCATGCTTTAACCTCACTGCACCCCTATTTCCCATGATTTAAAAAGAAGGGGGTGCTACAAATTAAAAGGGGGTGGGAGTACTTACAGCACTGGAGCAACACCAGGACCACAAAGCCTGAAGGGAAATCCAAGGTCAGGATTGTCGCCTCCACGGACATCCTGCCCTCCCCTCTCCCCCCTCTTTCCTCCCCCTCCCCCCCCCCCCCCCCAGATAATCAAGGACCCAACACCAGCTCCTCCCGCTGCTGCCCCTTCCCCTCCCCCCTCCCAGCCTATTCCTGCCCCCTAGCAGGTGGAGGCCACTGCTGTGGGCTGTCTGTGTCCTGGGTCCTTGAGTCTCAAAACCCAAAATCCCTTTCCACCCTGCTCAGCCCAGAGACCTGTCTGAGCTGCCCTCAGAGCCATCCTGGCCGCAGCAGATCCCCGCACGGCGCGGCCTCTTCCTGTGCCTGCCTGCCAGCTCCTGGGGCCCCGCTGCCTGGCCAGGGCCTCTTCCCCAAGCTTCCAACTTCCTCTTTATACCCATCCCACTCTACTCCCCTGCACCCTAAACCATCCTTTACCGGAATGGAGCTGTGTGTCAACCCAAGAGCTACAAGGTTGGGAAGTGGAGGCGGGGGGGGGGGGGGGGGGGGGGGGGGGGGGGGGAATTTTGAGGCCACTAGAGGAAGATTGAGAAACCCTGGGGAGTTTTGAACTTTGGTCAGGTCTTCTAGAGCAGCATTCCAGCAAGCCCGGGTGATGACCTGGGACCTCCCGGGCCTCATCTCCAAAGGCTCTGCACAGCCCCACCTCTCCCCCAAGCCCCTGCCCACCCCTCCCCACACACACACAATTTCCCGGCCAGCATTTTCCCGGCTTTCTTTGGCAGCCCCTACCTTTGCATCTCCAGCCCTCAGTCCAGGCTCTTGGCCAGGTTGAAAGTGGGGCACAATTAAGTTGTGTAATCCGACGTGCCCCAAGCAAGCCTATTTTCCGCCTGAGGCCCAGAATCACCCTGTCTGACCTCCCCTCCACTCAAACGTTCTCTCTGTCTCCAAGCAGTTTCCACAGCCTGTTTGGAGTCTAGGTAAGGGCCACGGAGCATGCGGGGGAGGAGAGCAGAGTCTGGTTCCTCCCTTTTTGGTCTATCTTCCCTTCTTTTAGCAATTTAAATATTTGACTATTTAAGGGAAAAGCTGAGAGAAGAGAGGGAAATTCCCGGGACTGTTCTGCTTCCTTTTGGAAATGCCACTTAAGAAGAGTGAGGAAAGCTTTGTTGCCAGCCTGGGGCTGCAGTGGAGAACTGCAACCCAGTGGGCTCTGGACATCCCGTGTGAGGCGTTGGCACAAATCTCCTCAGAAGAGCGGTGATCTCTACGCCTTTCTCACTGATGTGTTTGAAAACCAAGTCCAGTGACTCCATCCCTCTCTAAATCTTTCAGTGACTTCTCATTACTCTTTGGATAAGAACAAAATTTCTTAACAAGGCCCTGCCTGGTTTGTCCCCTGTTTGTGGTTAAAATTTTTGGCCAAAGATCTAGGACAATTCCATTCTTTGCAGGATGTAAATTAATTAATAGGCAGGGAGTGAAAAGTTCAGCACGCTGAGAGCCAGCCTGGGCCGGAGGCTTCTCAACAAGTCCCTTTATTTTTGCAATAACATTAAGTAATAACCAAATATTATCCACTCTGGTTTTGAAACCCTCTCTCCCTTTTTAATTTCAAAATTTTAAAGAATCATGCATACCATACAGAAACCCTCTCATTTTTTTGTCTTTATTTTTTAATGTTACACTGAAAAAAAAAGAGGTCCCCATATACCCCCCACCGCCCTCACCCCACTCCTCCCTCAACAACCTCCTCCAACATCATGGGACACTCACTGCACTCGGTGAACACCTCTCTGAGCACTGCTGCACCACGTGGTTAATGGTCCACATTTAAGTGAAACCCTCTCTTTTGAGGTCTCTCTTTCTCCTCTCTCTTTCTCTTTCCTTCTTTCCCTCTTTCCCTTTCTTTCCCACTAAAACTGGAACTCCCCTTCCCTTCCACGATAAAAGGAGTGGGCTAAAGCCTTTTGTCCAGAGTCATTCAATGGTTACTAATGGGCCACTGCTTCTCCCTTTTAAGGTGACTTTTTCTTTGTATACTCAAGATGATTGACAGCCAATGATAGCTTTTCCTTGTTCATTTGGGGTGCTAAGAAGTGAATTTACTCTCATCTCTATATTTCAAAGTAGCATGCATGCAAAATTTTTCATAACAGGTGCAGGATGTTACGAAAGGATCTCTTATTTTCACTCTCTTCCTATGTTGAAAAGTATCCCTTTGGCTCATATTGGCCCACCCCAAGGTCAATGTGTTCATTCCCCCTGTTCTCACATGAAGGCAGCATCGTCACAACAAATAACCAAGCACCTCCTGGGCCAGCCCCGGCAGGATTGGCCAAGGATCCTATGGCCTGCCACCCCTTAGCCTCGTCTCATACCATGTCCCTTTCACTCTCTTTCCTTCAGTCATGCAAGCCTTCTTTCAGATCCTTATATTTTCTATACTCTCTCTTACCATAGAGCCCTTGTGTGAGTCATCTACTTTCCTGGCAGTAACAATGAAGAGTCTGAGATTGTATCTCTCTTGCAAGTTAATGAGCTAGCCTGCCATAGTTTCGTGGATGCTGGCGGAAGACATGAGACTCCTAGGTCAGAGACAAAGGGCTTTTAACATCCATGGCACAGCAAGCAGCATGAACTTCAGGTTTGTCCAGTTTCCTAGGGAGCTGACATTTGAACAGCTTATACTACGGATTAGTATCACAGCAGGGGAGCTCTGAGTTTAAGGAATCTGAACATTTCTGTGGGCGGGAGGGAAATACTGTCTTTTCTATACTGGGTAGTAAACAAACTTTCCTTTTGCTCTTTATCCGTTTTCCAAGCTGTTTGCTATATAAAATTCCTCGAAAAGATACTCTAGAACAAAGGTAGACTGTGCAGAAACACAAGACCCATGGAGAATTGTCTTCCAGCACTGCCCTTCATTGGCCAGTTTACTTTTACTCTTCCCTCAGTTTACAGCTCACGCAGGCACAGGCTCCTATTGTAACCGTTAGAGTCCTGTGTACCTTTCTTTCCTACTGCCTGACTCAGTTATCATTTTACATTTTGTGATTTTTGTGCATGGGTGTGTATGTTTTATTAACACCTGTCTCCCCCACTAGACGCTAAGCCCAGTAAAGGCAAAGACGGGTCAGTTTTATCACCTTTGTATCCACCCCCAGTACTGAACGCACAGTCAATGCTTAGTAAAGGACTAACTGAATGAGTGAGTAAATGAATGATCTTAAACTGGTACATAATGCCAAACTCATATTTTGAGTTTGAAACCCAATGTTCTCAAAAATTAATCTCTTTTCCTAGTTCTCGTTACCCTCTGAATATCTGATTCAGGAAGTACCACAAAACTGACGAGCATCTTGACTTAACTTCCCTGATCCCATTTTTCTCTGGCCATTCGTTTGCTCATTCAACAAACATGTATTGAGTATTTGTCTGTTGCTTTGTTCTGTGGTAGGTGGTGAGGAAAGAAATGTGAGTAACACAACAGAGTTGTCTGGCCAAGTCAGATATTGAACAAAGAATCCTGTAAATAAGTAATTTACTACAATTGTGAGATGTCGGAGTCGGAGACCCAAGGGTATGGGGAATGAAAGACAAAGAGAGATTGGGTTCAGGGGATCTGAGAGCATTGGTTTCTCAAGCTCATCAGACAACTTTATTGAGTTGAGGGCCTAGTATATATACCCCTAACATACGTGACATTCAGCATAAAATCAAGTTACCTATTACCCTTACCTCATTCTATATTAACTAGTGATTGATGAACACCAACAAACTTTACTGGAACTATTATTATAAAAATCAGTAATTATACTAAAAAATCTTGTTACTCAGGTCATTCAAGTACCTGTAGGTGTACTTTCCCAGCCATGATTGTGATCTGCACTGATAATCATAAGGGACAGCTTGACTCAGTGGTCAAGGAAGTAACTTGCTTCCATGGAAACAACATGCCTTTGTTTCCCACAGTAAGAAGTCACATGGAAAAGTGGACCAGGAGCCCGTGGGGGACAGAGCCACCTCTCCCAGGACAGCCGCCCCTGAGCATAGCTGTCTTGTATGGGGTGTCAGCGCAAACCCAGGAGGTGTGGCCCCTCACCAAGCGTCTGAGGAATCAGTTTCCTTTTTCCAAGCAGGCGCCTTCCCCCAGGCGGTGATCTTCCACCAGGTAGGGGTTCACGCACATTTCCAAATCCGTAGCTCGGTATCACGGTAGATGCCATCAAAGAAGACTCAGAGGCAGAAATGTTTAGACCAAAAACAGTTACTTGAGCAAAGCGAAAGAGAGTCAGAGTGCAGAAAGACTGGATTGGCCAACACAAAACGCAAGGACTGGAAGGGGGGGCAATGACGAAGTTCCCCACATTCACGGTGGAAGTCGGCAGCTCTCTCACTTGTTCGACATATTCCCAACATGCCTTTATTCAGCAGCACCACAGAAATAGGGATGCCACTGTTTTTAATTGGTTTTTCTTAGGAGGTACTGGGGTTCGAACCTGGCACATGGGAAGCAGGCGCTCAACCACTGAGTTACATCTGCTCCCCAGTAAGAGTTGTTCTTTTCATTTGTCTGCTTGTTTGTTTATAGGAGGTACTGGAGATCAAACCCTGGACCTTGTACATGGGAAGCAGGTGCTCAATCACTTGAGCTACAGCTGCAACCCAAGGAGTTGATTTTTGTGGGAATTTTGTATTATCAGTTAGAATCAGAATCAGTCAAGATGGTCTATCTCCAGGGACAAAGCGTCCCCAGGCTGTCCCCTGTGTTGCTTAGTCATGCTAGAAGCAGAGCTGATGTCTGTTTTTCTTGTACAGGTTTTCCTTCCTTTGGGCAATGTTCCTGCCATTGAGGCATGGACTTGACCATGTAGGTTGTGTAACAATTTTCTGACTGAGCATCATTCAAATCGACATTTTGTTTTATTTTACCAGCTTACATACACAGGCATAACAAATTTCCTCTTTTTGTATGGCAAACAAAACCAGAGCCACAAGCTATTAAGGCTTTGAAAACTCCCAGGGATGTAAATTTCTTCTATGCATCAGAAGAATTTTTATCATCCTTATCCACACCATTTCCTCGAAGATTCCCATATTTGTTAATATTCCTGGACGGCTGTGGAAAAAATAATTCTTTGCTGCCTGTAAGACTAGAATTTTGAAGTCATGAAGCCCTACATGACCAATTTTCCTGGGAGGACTTTGTAGATGTCATTCCCACATGTAAATTGTAGTTCTTGAATAGGGGTCTTACCTCACCCACTAAATGGAATTTTTGATATGTCAATATCCAATTATATTCTAATAAGTAAAAGGACAGATTCTTATTGAACCTAAGTAACTATCTCCCGTGGTCATAGATATTAATTCCCTCTAGAAGTGGACAAGTGATATAATTTGTCTGGTTTCATTTTCTTTTCCAAATTTATAAAACAGGAAATTTGGTCAGAAAGTAAAGGAATGTGAGAGCGGATGTGGCTCAAGCAGTCGAATGCCTGCTTCCCACATAGTAGTTCTCAGGCATGGTTTCCAGTGCCTCCTAAAAACAAAAAAGTTCACAACAATCAAACAAACAAAAAACCAACTCAAGGAAGCTAATGTGGCTCCGTGGTTAAGCACTGGCTTCCTACACACAAGGTCCCAGGTTTAATCCCTGCCCCCCCCCCAAAAAAGTCAAAGAACTTACTAAAGGCACTTTCCATATTATTTAATCTTTGTTATTGCTTTGTAGACAAAGCCAATCAATATATATCATTATAATGTACAGTATTATTTTTAAATTGTCCTGATGGTATATCAGCTTATAATCTACGTTAAGATCTCTCACGGAATCTTTTTTCTTTTGAATTTTGAAAGTTCAGTTGAGACAAAATATCATTTAAAGAGTGCTTCATTCCAGTTTGTATAGACATAATCTGTTACATTAAGGGTGAGAGGTAGATTTTACAAAAGGCTTTTGTCTTCATTTTAATTAAAATAAAATATTAGTCATAATAAAATCAGTGCAATTAATCCTAGATAATTAATTTTTTTTTGTTACTCTTGGGCTAGGCAGTCACTTTGACAAAGTTGTATGTATGTTTTATACCAGGAGTCAGCAACTTTTTCTGTAAAGGTCCAGATAATAAATATTTTAGGCTTCCCTGGTCTTACGGTGTGGTTACAACTATTCCATTCTGCCCTTGTTGTGGGAAAGCAGCCTTAGACAGTACATAAGCGAATGAGCATGCCTGGACTCCAACAAAACTTTATTTACAAAACAGGTCACTGGTTGGATTTAGCCCAAGAGACATAGTTTGCTGACCTCTGTTCTAGAATCTAGACCAAAACTGCTCTAGATATTCTGACTCAGTCACTTGGTTCCCTCTAAAGGTCCATGGTGATGCCAGCTTGTACTCAGAAACCTGTATCCATGGTGTGCATCGATTGTCTGCAGGACCAGGTTCAGCCCTTCATTGATGTTCCTTTGATGTTTCTTCCAGAAGACTCAATCTCTGATCTTTAGCTTGCAGCAGAGGTCTTTGGATGAATGCAAGAAAAAAGGAAATATCATCTGCGAATGAGCAGATTAAATGAGTCTGGTTTACCAACAAGAATGGAGGAGAGTGGAGTCCTTTATTAAGGTACAATTGGGACCAATTTGTGTGAGAGAGTGGAGAGAGTGAGGGCATTAACAAATCCCCAGGGCCTTTCCTTTATCACATAAAGTAAGAATGTCACCAATTAACAAGGGTATTTAAACTTAAAGGCAAACAAATTTTTAAAGAAATGAATGTGTTGATAATGACTGTGTCAGTCTTTAAACATGAACACCAGAATACTTTCTTTAAAAAGTAAAATGTGAATATGATTGTTTCAGTAGAATCATTGAAATATTTATATTAACACACTTTACTTCTACAAACTTAACCTAGTAAAGCCGACTGTTTCTTTTTGATAAATAGCAATAAACTTGATGGCTCTTGTTATTGGATTGAACTAGTCATTCAACTAGAGAATGTTTGACATACCTTATTATTTTTAATAGCTGCCTTCTTATAAAGTGGAAGATTATATCTTTGTGTTAATTTTGGCTATCTTAAAATCCCATCAAGTGGCTTAATTTAGGTAAGATAAAAATCTGGAAGACTTATCAGAGGAGACGAGATAAGAACATATATGGCAAGTATTTAAAGGCAATGTGATGGTTAATTTTACTATGTCAACTAGGCTACTCGGTGATGTCCAGTCATTTGGCCAAACACTAGTCTAGATGTTGCTATGAAGGTATTTTATAGAGTTGATTCACATCTATAACCACTTGTCTTTAAGTAAAGGTAATTGCCCTCGGTAACGTGGGTGAGCCTCATTCAATCAGCTGAAGGCCTTAAGAGCAAAACACTGAGGCTTTCCAGGGAAGAAGAAATTCTGCCTCAAGACTACAACAACCCTTGCCTGAGTGTCCAGGCGCTGGCCTTGCCTGCGCATTTCCAGCTCCAAGACTGCAGCCTTAGCTCTTGCCTGCACTTCCAGCCTGTGAGCCTGCCCTACAGATGATGGATTTATCAGCCCCCCACAATCGCAGGAACCAATTCCTTAAAATAAATTTCTATATATACACACCACACACATATATCTTCCTGGTTCTGTTTCTCTGGAGAACCTTGACAGATACAGGCAGGAAGCAATTAGAAAAATATTTTTTAAAAACACAGCAATAAAAAGCAATATCGATATGAACTTTAACTTTTTCATAAAGAAGGAGCTTTTGCTAAAATGTAAAATTAGCCAAAAGCACAGAGAATTAACAGGCTATGTGGGTGATAGGATTTCTGTTGTCTGGGAAGGGATTAAATTGGTTATACAAACAGACAGAAAATCCAAATTCTAGTTTTACTCTTTGGCATGTAATTTGTATAACAATCTGCAGTAAAGAATACAATACTAATGAACAAATTAACATTGAGCCAACTTTACTTAACACAAAAATTTAACACATCATTGCTCCCTTTCAAACTCATTGTTCATAGCTATTATAACCCCAAGAAAATAAAGTTTACTTCTCCTAAGACCTTCTAAACTTGTGGTAAAATCTCAAATTTGTATTTTATCATCTTCTTTTATGTTTGGCCCAACCAAATTATTTTTATTTAAAGATAAAATTCTTTTTTCTTTCCCTTGATAAATAAAAGCAGTCATTACCTTGCAAACACACCCCCTGTTGTCACATTCTTTTACATTTCTTAAAAAAACAATATGCACATTAACATAACCCAAAAGCATTTGTTTAAGCTCTTCAACCTGTTAACTGATAGTTATATGATAACTTACTGAATAACAGCAGGGGCATTTTTTAATTATAGGGTTCTAGTATCTAAAGATTATTTATTATTGACTCAAATTCATATTAGTGAAAAAAATCTAATATTAGCTTACAGTCTTAATGTTAATTAAGGATCTGGACATTATAATTTAAATTGACTCATTAAGTCCATGTAAATTTTCAAAGTATATGAAAAAATCTCTTTTTATAAAGATACTACTTATTAATTTAGCAAACCACTTAATTTTTCTAATTTATAATCTTTTTTTTTTTTTTTTTTAAAGATTTATTTATTTATTTAATTTTCCCCCCTCCCCTGGTTGTCTGTTCTTGGTGTCTATTTGCTGCGTCTTGTTTCTTTGTCCGCTTCTGTTGTCGTCAGCGGCACGGGACGTGTGGGCGGCGCCATTCCTGGGCAGGCTGCTCTTTCTTTTCACGCTGGGCGGCTCTCCTCACGGGGCGCACTCCTTGCGCGTGGGGCTCCCCCACGCGGGGGACACCCTTGCGTGGCACGGCACTCCTTGCGCGCATCAGCACTGCGCATGGCCAGCTCCACACGGGTCAAGGAGGCCCGGGGTGAACCGTGGACCTCCCATATGGTAGACGGACGCCCTAACCACTGGGCCAAAGTCCGTTTCCCCTAATTTATAATCTTAAATAAATTTGTGTTAGTGTATATGACCAGCAAAACCAGTAGAAAAAATTCAGGAAATTCAAAATAGTTGGATTTTTCATGAGAAAATAAACACAAGAATTGTATAAACTAGAATATTGTGTTCACCATCAGGGAAAAGGCATAGAGCTGCTTTTAAACCAAAATTATTAAATCAGTCTAATTTTTCTAAAGACTCATCTTTTTCTTCTTATACAATTCTATATCAAGTTTTTGAAACTTTTAAGTTGTTTAACAGTAATGTTTTGCTTCTTATTTTGTAACCTAGCAACCAAGGTCATTAAACTCACAGTCAAACCTTCTTTTCTCTTTTTCCCCTGAATTACATTTTCGCAAGGAAAAAAAATTCAGAGTCAACACAGTTAAAACATAAAAGTAGAAACTTTATTTTAAAAGAAATATTTGAATTCTTAAATTTATAAGGGTGCTTAATATGGTAATACAGATTTTGGAAAAACACTATTTGGAACAGAAGCTCATTCCATTTGATTTTTTTTTTTCTTCTCTATGAACAAGTTTTATTCAACCAAGTTGTGAATGGATTATCCAAAAAAAGGAGAAACTTTAATTTTAATTTTTGTATATATTTCCACAATATATAAAAGAGAAAGAGAGAATGAATGTCATTAAAGTGTTTCCAGTTCTCAGGGAAACAGACATGTAAGTTGGAGGAGCTCTCCATATTCCACTATGACATACAAGGTCCTGTTTTTCAAAAATTTATTTTATTTACTTTATTATTTTTCTTTATTTATCACCCCTGCCCCTAGATGGTTCTCTCATCTGTCTGCTTATTGTTTGCTTGCCTTTTCCAGGAGGCACCAGGAACCTAACAGGTTGCCCAACAACCTGAGCCACATCCACTCCCAGTGGGCTGCCACATCTGCTGCTTGTGGCATCTGCTTGTTGTGGCATGGGCAGAGTCTAGCTTGTTGTGGTGGGAGGTGGCGTTTGATCATCTTCTCTTAAGAAGTACTGGGATTGGAACCCAGGACCTCCCTTGTGGTAGGCATGTGCCAAAGGGATTGAGCCACATCTGCTTCCTACAAGGTTCTTTTATGTTTTTTTAAATTTTTTAATTTTTTGTCTTTATTTTTTTAATATTACATTAAAAAAATATTAGGTTCCCATACACCCCCCAACCCCTCACTCCACTCCTCCCCCCATAGTAACATTCTCCTCCATCATCATGAGACATTCATTGCATTTGGTGAATACATCTCTGAGCATTGCTGCACCTCATGGTCAATGGTCCACATCATAGCCCACACTCTCCCACATTTCATCCAGTGGGCCATGGGAGGACATACAATGTCCGGTAATTGTCCCTGCAGCACCACCCAGGACAACTCCAAGTCCCTAAAACGCCTCCACATCTCATCTCTTCCTCCCATTCCCCACATCCAGCAGCCACCATGGCCACTTTCTCCACATCAATGCCACATTTTCTTCGATTACTAATCACAATAGTTCATGAATAGTATATCAGTAAGTCCACTCTAATCCATATTCTATTCCTCTATCCTGTGGACCTTGGATTGCTTGTGTCCACTCCACACCTATATCAAGAGGGGGCTTAGATTCCACATGGATTCTGGATGCAATCCTCCTGCTTTCAGCTGTAGGCACCCTTGGCTCCATGGTGTGGTGGTTGACCTTCTTCAACTCCATGTTAGCTGAGTGGGGTAAGTCCAATAAACCAGAATATAGGAGCAGAAGTCCGTTGAGGCTCAGGGCCTGGCTATCATATGGTCAGTCCAGAGATTCAGATGCCCTGGGTATATATTAAACCCCAGCACCAACTACAATTCTGGTAAAGTAACAGGAAAGGCTTGTGAAAAAAGATCACATCTGAGTCCAGCTCCATCACACAGATACACAAACTCCAAAGAAGGGCCAACTGACATGGCACTGAACTCCATCTGCCATGATCATAGAACCTGTGGGTTTCTGTAGCCCTCAAAAGAACCAATACCCGAGGTTGTATCTACTTTATCTGTCTCTGGGACTCTGCTGAGGTGTGCATAAGGGCAACCCCACTGATGACCTCCCAGCTCTTTTTTGGAGACTCATAGCCATATAAACTCATTTGTCCTTTCCATTTCCCCCTTGGTTCAGGTCAAAAAGCATTTTTAACTCCTGGTATTATATGTAGACTGAGATATTCTGATGGTCCGAGTTGACCCTTTTATTCAAGGTCATTTTCTAGTTACATCATCAGCTGGTACTTGGCAGTAATCCCTTGGTGCCAGGGAAGTTCATCCCTGGGAGTCATGTCCCATGCTGGGGGAAAGGCAATGCATTTACACGCTGAGTTTGGCTTCGAGACTGGCCACATTTGAGCAACATAGAGGCTCTCAGGAGGTAGCTCTTAGGCACCCTGCAGCTCTAGGCCATGTACTTATTTCAGGTGCACAGGCTCACAAGCATAGTCATTAGTACCAAGGGCTCATTGTTGGACCTTCATTCTTTTTTTGGTCTTTGCCATTGCACTTGGGGGATTGTTGCTGTTCCTTTAGGGACTGTGATAGAGCTCAGCACTCCCTCAGTTGTTGTTTTTAATTGTTTCCACTATGAAAATATCCAAACATTTTTATGTACCCTGGATATATGCCCTGTAGAACTCCTTGCCAACCATGTGTTCCCTGTCAATAACACCCCACACCAGTATTCCTCCGCTGCCATTGTTGAACCTCTCTGTGATCCAAAACTTCCTGAAAAGTGAAGCCCAGTATATTGCCTGGTTCCCTTAATAGTAAAATGGAATATAGCAATGAGTTTAAAGGTTAGATATAGAATACATAGTAATTGGGAAAAATTCTACATCCTATCTTTTTCTTTTCTTTTTTCTAATTATTAAGCTTATCTTCATAAGAGTTTTAGATCCCAGTAATTTATATATACAATATACCATACTCCCACATATCTAACATAAAACCTTTTCCCTTCCGCAGCAATAATCTTTTTACATATTCATACTATATTTACTGAAACTGATGTACAGATATTGAGACAATAGCTTTCAAACAAGGTAACATTTGTGTTTATATTGTGGTTTATATTTTAGACTATACAATTTTCTAAATTTTTGTTATCTTATGTTTTACATTATGATTTACATTTTAGCCTATCAACCCCTATATATTTTTGGTGTAATTTTACATGTCTTATATCCATCCTTGTGTATTGTTGTGAAACACTTCTATTGCCCACACAGTTACACTGGTTCCATCTGTTCAATACCTCTTTCCCCCTCCCCTTAGAGCCCACAGTGGCAGTCAATCTTCATTGCTTGAAGGACCATGTTCAGAGATACTTGCGACAGTGTTGAAGGCTTGACGTGCTCAACTGCCCTAATGCCCTGGGAACCGCCATTTCTCTTGAGAGACAGTTCCCTCTATTTGATGGCATCGGTCCTCCCCAGGATTTGGGTATACCTTCACTCTCATTATATGGGTCTCTATCCAATGATATAACCCACTATGGGAAAATGAGCATTCACACATTCCCTAGAAGACTGTACTCCATCAGATTATCCCCTTTAAGCATCTTAAAGAGGTAACTTTCCTTATTATATTTTTGAAAAGGTTTTCTCAGCATTATACTCTCAACCTAATACCTGACAATCTCCTATGTTCGTATATTGCCCCACCCTCCCCCCAATCTTGGGCAATATTACCCATCCTCCCATCCCTAGCCCCCCTCAAGCCTGCAAAGCTGCACCCAAAGGTAACCCTATGCACCCATTTTATCCCTTCCTTGTACAGTACTTACCTCCAGCTTATCATAGATTTCACCCATGTAGGTGTCAGCTTACATCCTTCCTCTACCTCCCAATTTCCTGTAAACCTAGTATCCAGTCTCTAGCTCTCTGAGGCAGTTTGGTTTACTTATTTCATATCATTGAGGTCATGTAGTATTTGTCCTTCAACGCCTGGGTTGCTTCACTCAACATAAGGTTCTCAAGATTCATCCGTGTTATCACGTATGCTTGTAGTGTATTTGTTCTTAAAGCCGAGTAGTATTCCATTGTATGTATATACCACATTTTATTTATCCATTCATCTGTTGATGGGCATTTGGGTTGATTCTAACTTTTGGCAATAATGAACGATGCTGCTATGAAAATTGCTGTGCATATATCAGTTTGTGTCCTTGTTTTCAGTTCAAATGGGTATATACCCAGCGGTGGAATTTCTGGGTCATATGGCAAATCTATGGCTAGTTTTTTGAGAAACCGCCAAACTGTTCTCCAGAATGATTGGATCCTTCTGCATTCCCACCAGCAGTGGATGAGTGTTCCCATTCCTCCACATCCTGTCCAGCATTTGTAGTCTTCTGTTTTTTTCATAGCTGCCAATCTTATGGGAGTAAGATAGTATCTCATTGTAGTTTTGATTTGCATTTCCCTGATAACTAGAGATTTTGGTGCATTTTTTCATGTGCTTTTTAGCCATTTGTATTTCTTCTTTGGAGAAGTGTCTGTTTAATTCCCATTTTTTAAATGGGTTGTTTCTCTTTTTATTTTCAAGATACAGGAGTTCTTTATATATGCAGGTTATAAGTCTCCTATCTGATAAATGGTTACCAAATATTTTCTCCCATTTTTGTAGGCTCTCTTTTCCCTTTCTTGACAAACTCCTTTGAGGTGCAGAAGGCTTTAAATTTGAGGAGGTCCCATTTATCTATTTGTTCTTTTGCTGCTCATGCTTTTGGTGTGAAGTTCATGAAGCCATTTCCTATTACAAGGTCGTTTATTCTTCCCTACACTGCTTTCCAAAGTCTTTATGGTCTTGGCTCTTGTATTTAGGTATTTGATCCATCTTGAGTTGATTTTTGTATAAGGTGTGAGATGGTAATCCTCTTTCATTCTTTTACATATGGATATCCAGTTCTCCAGGCACCATTTGTTGAATAGGCCATTCTGTCCCAGTTGAGAGCGTTTGGTGCCTTTATCGAATATTATATGGCTATATATATGAAGATCTATATCAGAACTCTCAATTCGGTTCCATTGGTCTGTGTGTTTCTCCTTGTGCCAATACCATGCTGTTTTCACTACTGTAGCTTGGTAGTATGTTTTGAAGTCAGGTAGTGTGATTCCTCCAATTTCGTTTTTCTTTTTCAATATGTCTGTGGCTATTTGGGGCCTCTTTCCTTTCCAAATAAATTTCATTGTTAGTTTTTCTAGTTCCTTAAAGAATGCTGTGTTGATTTTTATTGGGATTGCATTGAATGTGTAGATCAGTTTTGGTAGGATAGACATCTTAATAATGTTTAGTCTTCCTATCTATGAACAGGGAATATTCTTCCATTTATTTAGGTCTTCTTTGATTTCCTTGAACAGTCTTGTGTAGTTCTCTGTGTATAAGTTTTTTACATCTTTAGTTAAATTTATTCCTAGGTATTTGATTTTTTATTTACTATTGTAAATGGTATTTGTTTCTTGATTTCCTCCTGAGCTTGCTCATTATTGGTGTACAGAAATTATACTGATTTTTACGCATTGATCTGATAACTTGCGACTTTACTAAACTCATTTATGAGTTCTAGAAGCTTTGTTGTAGACCACTCAGGGTTTTCTATGTATAGGATCATGTCATCTGCAAATAATGAAATTTTGACTTCTTCCTTTCCAATTTGAATGCCTTTTATATCTGGTTCTTGCCTCAGTGCTCGAGCAAGTACTTCTAAGACAATGTTAAATAGAAGGGGAGAGAGTGGGCATCCTTGTCTTGTTCCTGATCTTAGAGGGAAGGATTTTAGGATTTTACTGTTGTAAACGATGTTGGCTGTGGGTTTTTCATATATACTCTTTATCATGTTCAAAAAATTTCCTTGTATTCCGATCTTTTGCAGTGTTTTTATCAAGAAAGGGTGCTGTATTTTGTCAAATGCTTTTTCTGCATCTATAGATATAATCATGTGATTTTTTTCCCTTCAATCTGTTTATATGGTGTATTACATTGATTGATTTTCTTATGTTGAACCATCCTTGCATACCTGGAATGAATCCCACTTGATCATGGTGTATAATTCGTTTAATGTGCTGTTGAATATGGTTAGCAAGTATTTTGTTGAGGATTTTTGCGTCTAAGTTCATTAGAGAAATTGGTCTGTAATTTTCCTTTCTTGTGGTGTCTTTGTTTGGCTTTGGTACTAGGGTAATGTTGGCATCATAGAATGAGTTAGGTAATGTTCCTTCTGTTTCAATTTTTTGGAAGAGTTTCAGCAAGTTTGGCGTTAGTTCTTTCCGGAATGTTTTGTAGCATTCACCTGTGAAGCCATCTGGCCCAGGGCTCTTCTTTGTTAGGAGGTTTTTAATGACTGATTCTATCTCTTTACTTGTGATTGGTTTGTTGAGATCATCAATTTCTTCTTTTGTCAATATCGGTTGCGTATGTGTTTCTAGGAATTTGTCCATTTCTCTGAATTGTCATTTTTGTTGGAATATAGTTTTTCAAAGCATCCTCTTATGATAGTCTTTATTTCTCTGGGGTCAGTGGTGATATCTCCTTTCTCATTTCTTATTTTGTGTATTTGCATCTTCTCTCTTTTTTTTCTTTGTAGTCTCACTAAGGGTTTGTCAATTTTATTGACCTTCTCAAAGAACCAGTTCTTGGTTTTGTTTATCTTTTCAAGTGCTTTCTTATTTTCTATTTCATTTAGTTCTGCTCTTATCTTTGTTATTTCTTTCTTTCTTCTTCCTGTGGGGTTACTTTGTTGTTTTTTTTACTAATTCCTCCAAATGTGCAGTTAGTTCTTCAATTTTTGCTCTTTCTTCTTTTTTGATGTATGAATTTGTGGCTATAAATTTCCCTCTCAGTACTGCTTTTGCTGCATCCCATAAGTTTTGGTATGTTGTGTTATCATTTTCATTAGTTTCAAGGTAGTTATTAATTTCTTTTGAGATTTCCTCTTTGATCCACTGTTTTTCTAAGAGTGTGCTGTTTAATTTCCATATCTTGGTGTGAAATCTGGCCCTCTGGCCCTTGCAGATTTCCAGCTTCACTCCACTGTGGTCAGAGATATTATTTTGTATGATTTCGATTTTTCTGAATTCATTAAGCCTTTCTTTGTGGCCTAGCCTATGGTCTATCTTGGAGAATGATCCATGTGCACTTGAGAAAAATATATATCCTGCCATATTTGGGTGTAATGATCTGTATATGTCTATTAGATCCAGTTCTTCTAATATACTGTTCAAAGTTTTTGTTTCTGTAGTGATTCTCTTTTGAGATGTTCTGTCCAAAGTTGATAGTGGTATATTAAAATCTCCCACTATAATTGTAGAGGCATCTATTCTTTCACTTAGTTTTTCCAGTGTTTGCCTCATATATTTGGAGGCGCCCTTGTTAGGAGCATAAATATTAATGATTGTTCGTTCTTCTTGAGAGATTGTCCCTTTCACTAATATGTAGTATCCTTCTTTGTCTCACAATTGTTTTGCATTTAAAGTCTATTTTGTCTGATATTAATATAGCTACTCCTGCCTTTTTTTGGTTATTGTTTGCTTGTAAGATTGTTTTCCAACCATTCACTTTCAACCTCCATGAATCCCTGGGTCTAAGATGTGTTTCTTGTAGACAGCATATAGATGGGTCATATTTCCTTATCCAATCTCCCAGTCTGAATCTTTTGATAGGTGAGTTTAATCCATTGACATTCAGTATTATTACTTTCAAGGAATTATTTATGTTAGCCATATTTTGTTTGGACTTGTGTTTGTCACATTTTGTTTGTTTTTTCCTTCTCTTTTTGTCTTTTTTTGTTGCTCTTACACTCTCCTCCAACTCTGTTTCTCCTGTTTTTTCCTTTCTTCCTGCAGGACTCCCTTTAGTATTTCTTGAAGGACAGGGTTCTTGTTGGCATACTCTTTCAGTTTCTGTTTATCTGTGCATATTTTGAACTCTCCGTCATTTTTGAATGCTAGTTTAACTGGGTAGAGTATTCTTGGTTGGAAATTTTTTTCTTTTAGTAGCTTGATTATATCATACCACTGCCTTCTTACCTCCATGGTTTCAGATGAGAAATCAGCACTTAATCTTATGGAGCCTCCCTTGTATGTGATGGTTTTCTTTTCTCTTGCTGCTTTTAGAATTTTCTTTGTCTTGAGCATTGGATAATTTGACAAGTATATGTCTTGGGGTGGGCCTGTTGGGATTTATGATGTTTGGGGTGTGTTGTGCTTCCTGGACATGTACTTCCATCTCTCTCAGTAGATTTGGGAAGTTTTCAGCCATTATTTCCTGCAACACCCCTTCTGTCCCCTTTCCCTTCTCTTCTCCTTCTGGGATGCCTATAATACATATGTTTGTGTGTTTTGCATTGTCATTCAGGTCCCTAAGTCCTAGCTGGAATTTTTCTATCTTTTTATCAATCAGTTCTACTATCTGTTTGATTTCTGATGTACTGTCTTCCACATTGCTAATTCTCTCCCCTGCCTCTTCTAATCTGCTGCTATTTGCTGCAAGTGTATTTTTGATTTCTTGAACTGTGGTGTTCATCCTCATCATATCTGTTATCTTTTTGTGTATGTCTGCAATTTCTTCTCCAAGTGTTTTCTTCATATTGTTAATCTCTTCCTTTACTTCATTAAGTTGGTCTCTAATATATGTTTTGAGATCTTTAATTACTTGTATTATGTTCTGCTCCCCTTCCTGGTTTTAGTTTGTTCATTGGATTCAGCCATGTTTTCCTGATTATTGGTTTGGTTCATAGTTTTTTGTTGCTGTCTGGTCATCATTTTATCTTGACGGGTTTAATCAGTTCCTTAGTTTCTTTGTCTAGTCTTGGGGATTAATTAGTTGTTGTTCTTGTGTAAGTGTTATGTCTTCTCTTTGTCACTTTGTTCTTCTTACTCTATTTTCTTGTTAATGGCTAAGTACACTTTGAAGGAAAATATTAGGGCCAGGGAAAGCAAAAGCAGTAAGGAAAGAAAATGTGTAAAGTAGTATTGGTAATGAATGTTAACAGAGCAACAATGTGAGATCTGGGAGAATAGATATTAGATTCATGTAAGTTGCGTAGAATTATAGCAGTAAGTAGAGTACCTATAATGAGATAGTCAACTGAATATGGGGAGGAATATAGTATGAATTAAAAAGCCAGTGTTTTCATGAGAGAGGGAAAGAGAAAAGAAAGACAGTAATATCAAGTGGATAAAAGACAGAAAACAGAACAAAGGTATTAGAAATTAAAAGTTGGGCAATTTGGGGGCCAAAGAAAGGGAGGTGGGATGTAAGAGACAGTAGATGATGGAGGATAGCAAGATGTGGGGGAATGGGGATAGTGTAGGTGGCCAAAATCAATTCACACAGAAAAGAGGAAATGGAGGATGAGGAAACACAGCAAATGTGAAGCACTCCCTGCAGCACCTATTATTTAAATAAAATAAAATAAGAAGAAAAAGAAAGAAAAGAAAAAAAGAAGAAAAAAAGCGGGTGGGCAAAAAAAGGGAGGGAAACAAGCAAGAAAAAGAAAAGGAGAAAAAAAAAACTAAATAAATGAAAAAGGAAGTTGGGGGAGAAAATGGGAGAAAAGACCAGGAGATAACACAATATTAGCAACCAAAACAAACAAACAAAAAACACAAATGCTGAGGGCTAGGATAATCAAGGACCTCAGATGGACCTCAGAACACGGTGGATTCAGGGATGGGAAGTCTGTGATATTTCAGACTCAAGATGTGTGAGTCTCTGGAATGTGGGACACCAGGGTTTAGGGGACACAGACCTGGGAACCCCGCATCTGGTTAACAGGTTAACAGGGGGTCTGGGAGCACCGCAGCACAACACAGCCTTCAAGGATCCCCGTAGCTGGGCGCCAGCCCTAGGGGGTGGGGTCCCGCCTGCAAACTGACCTCCGTGTCAGAAACCCAAAATTCCACCTCTCACAAGAATCTTTTCTGTCACTGTCTCACCAAATTGACATGCAGATATCTTCTGCCCTGCAAGCCCCCAAAACAGGCTGCTGGTGGTGCTGCCATACTACAAAGAGTTCAGGGACCACCACAGATGGGCCGCCAGCCCTAGGTGGAAGTATTCCTCTTAGAACTTCTGACCTCTGTGTCAGAAGCCGAAAGTTCCACCTCTTGCAAGAATCTCCTCCATCACTGTCTCACCAAATCGACTTCCAGACACCTCCTACCCTGCAAGCCCCCAAAACAGCCTGCTCAGGGCTTGGGAACTCCCCAGAGTAGCAAAGCCTCCAGAAATTGCCACCGCCGGGCTGCCAGCCTCAGGAGGAAGGGTCCTGTGCACAGCTCTGATCTCCGTGAAAGAGACCCAAAATTCTACCTCTTACAAGAATCTCCTCTGTCACCATCCCACCAAATCGAGGTCCAGACACCTCCTGCCCTGCAAACACCTGAAACAGCCTGGTCCAACAGGACTCCAACCCTACTCAGCCGCTTCTTTGCAGGAGAGATTATAAGGTGCACTCACTTAGACGCCATCTTGCCCCGCCTCCTCCATTTGACTTTAAAAGATCTTATAATATGATTTATGAAGTCCTTCCAGAAGTAGATAATTTATGTCAATTTTGTTTGCTCAACATTTTTCCATATGTATAAAAATTTAAATTGTATCAACTCTTGTACCAGTTGGAGGAGCTAACTGTTGGAACACAGAATCTAATATGGAAACAGGCGCTACTAGGATCTATTAAGAAAGTTGATTGGTTAATGTTATAGAAAAAAAATGGCACTCACTGGAACATGGAGACTGAGGATTGCAGGCAGGAAGTTTATTGGGAAGCTCTCCCAAAGGAGGTGGGAAGCTCTCCCCAATGGCATGGTGGGGGTCTGAACAGATACTCCAGCTGGCTCCTGGAGGGTGGTGGATATGGCTTTATAGGTGGGAAACTGAGGATGGCCTGTAGTCAAATGGTCAGGGGGAAGCAGGCTCAGAGGTCTTGGAGTGTGGGAGGGGTTGGTGGTGCCTGGGGTAAAGGCCCTTATCTGCCCTAACCTGCTCCACTTTGGTTATTCTTGGGAGGGGATGGGCTGCCTCCCGGCCCCCATAGGCAGCTGGCTCAATGGAGCAGAATGGAGTCACAGCTTTAAGACCTGTTAATTATTGCAAACCTTGTAAGGGAGAACTCTAACAGTTAATATATACAATTAAGTACCATTAGGGAGCATCATTATTGAAAATCAACATAATTTTGTGATTTCATTCTGAATTTAGCAGAACAATCTTTCTTTCAATGTCCGTATCCCTTATATTACCGACAATCTCCATTTTAACACTAAATTTCTGAAGAGACCATTTTTAAATTATTCAATTATTTAGAGAAATTAAAGAAAGCTGATTTGTTTCCTTTCATCGTGGTATGGAAATTTCACTTTTGCAATTATCAACAGCTATTGAGACCATAATGAACAGACTTTAAACCCAGAGCTTTGGCATAATGAAAGGAGGCTCTGAGACTGGAGTTAAAAGAACCTATACTAGCCCAAACATGGACTACATAAATACAGAGGAGCGTATCCACAGTCATAGGAAAACTATAACCTTTCAACCTGCGTTCACAAATGCAAAGATATATCAGAAACCTCTGACAAATACATTCACCCAAAAGACTACCAGAAGAACCAGATTCCAGATACCCTGTGAGCTGCTGTCTGACAGAAATCACTTAAAAGTGAGGCCTTAACATCAAAACCCTGACTTCTTTCCTGCTGCAATCAGTGTGGGTACAATTTGGCCATGTGTGAAAAGAAAGAAACTTGGTCAAGAATCAGATTTAGCTCTGGAAAGTTAGGAGGCAGTGGTCCACAAGACCACCTTCACTTCTTTTTGCCAGTTTGGAGGTCCCAAAGGCCACTCTTAGGTCCAACAATTTCTTAGAAGAACTCATCAAGAATTGTTGTACTCATAGTAACAAGTCTATTACAGTAAAAGGATACAGATTAAAATCAGCCAAGGGAAGAGATGTATAGGGTGGAATCCAGAAAAGTCCAAGCATAGAGCTTCCAATTGTTCTCTCCCAGGGGAGTTACAAACAACACTTCTTTCCTGGAAATAATGAGTGACAATATGCGCAGAGTTTTGTCAACCAGGAAAGCTCACCCACCCCCTGTGTGCAGAGACTTAACTGGGCTCCAGTGTTGGATTGCCCACATGGCTGACCTATGGTCTCCAGCCTCTCTAAAAGTAGAGCTGATTCCTTTAGTTTCCAGACCTTGCAGACGTAAAGTGGATACCACATTGCCCAAAGACTCCAACATAAATCCATTGCTAGACTGTTCAGTGTGGCCCAAGGTCCTTAGGTAAAAAAAGGTAGTCTTATCAGGCAGGACGGTCCAAGGGCTAGAGATTATCTCCCAGCAGCTGAAGGGCAAAGGCCAGACCTCTCTTTGAGTAAGGTTAATTTCTTTAGTACACACAGCACATGAGGCTCCCAAAGGAGTCTGGGAGGGTGAGCTAAGGACTCAAGTGGTCCAGGTCTGGACAAGGTACACTTTAGGCTCCCCTGGTAGGGTTCAGGTGGCCAATAACTTGGGGGAACCTCCAGGAATGAGCTGTCAAAGGAGGACCAGAGACTAAGGCATTTAGGAAAGGAAAGAAATTGTTCACTTGCAGAGAGTGTAAAGGAGTCAGCCTTCAGAAGGATTGACTTGCCAAATACAAAACACAAGAATTTAAAGTAAAAAGTCCAAAACAGCCAAGATTACCAAGTTCACATTAGTCTATTCATGGTGGTTTTAAAACAGCAAACTTTTCATGTAATCATCATATTCACAGCATATCCTCAGACTTTAGCATAGCTAAATTACTTTTGTTAGGGAGTCCAAATACATGGCAAATATTGAAGACTTATTATTTTGGGGACCAGATCCAGTTAGGATGACCCCAGTTGGTTTGTTTTTTTCCCTTTTTTTCCCCCTTTCTGTGGATTGCAAAGTACATATGTTACTGAATTTTGTTTAGGTTCTTGACTATGCTGCAGAAATGAAATTTAAGAGCACATCAGGTGAGTTAGGCCAGTAATTTATTCAGGTAGGGAGGGATGAGGAATTGGAAAAAATAATAGATCAGGGGTCGCAGGTAAAGAGGAAGGGGCTGAAAAGTGATCAAGAGGACTGATTTATAGACTACAATTCTCCATTATAGGTTATAAATCTCCAGGTTTACTTGTGTGACCACATGGCAGAGGAAAAACAGCGAGAGCGGTATGCAGAGGACAGGAACAGGGATCCACAGGCGAGAGAGCGCATGAGAGAGAGCTTGGGCCTGGTGCCTGCCTTTTTGAGCTGTTGATTATCCCACCCCTTTGCTAATGGCAGGGGAGGAGTTCCAGCTGTTCACCATTTTGATTGCTTATTTCTCTCATCAATCTCCCAGGAGAGCCCAATGATAAAGTCCTTGGGGGAATATCCAGGGCTTCTCCTGGCTTCCAGAGGAAATCTTGTTCTGAATGGCAGAATCTTGGGGTGGGTCTTCCAGCAGCCCTCTTGGGGGTTATTGATGTCCATTTGGACTCTCTGCCAGGTTCCAGACCCATCTATTGATTCCCTATCTTACCAGCTGTCTTCATTCCCCCCTCAGAGAGTTTACACCTTTATTCTTAAAGCATTGCTGAAGGGAGATGATCTTTCTTCTGTAGCTACTTCCTGCTGGTTAGGGGCAGTTGGCCCTGCCTGACAAGGTGTAAAACCCTCCTGCTGTTCTATATCAGTTGGAGGAAGATGGATCTGGCATCTTGGGTGAAGCTGGATGAAGTTCCCATATGGCTAACTAGATGCTGATTCTGGAAGAAATAAACTTAATTAGAATTTTGAGAATATATGGTCCTACTAAGAGGACACTGGACCACAGAAGTAGAAAAGGCCAGGTGCCTACAAAGGCTGCGTTTTCCCAAAATTGATGGGAAATAGTATTCATCCTTTAGTAGAATGGGAAGAAGCATTGCCCTTTTTAGTTAAGTTAAAGAAAACAAAACAGTAAGATTTTTCAAAGGATGTCTGGTTTGCCCTCCCCCTAGCAATAGGCATTTGGGCTTGAGTTAGAGGGAACAGCTGATTTTAACATAGACACTACTTAGCTTTTTCTCTTGAAGAGCTATTTCAGGCCATTCAATGACTGCATTCGTGCATCCTGTCAGGTGCTTCTGGTAAGCTGGCACTTTCTTAGGTAGCTGGCTTTACTCAGGATTAGGCACCAAGCTGGAAATTCTTTAACTGCTATGGGAGTGATCAGAACTACAGAATGAAATTCTTTACATTTTGGCTCTAATTGAAAACAACTTTGTGAAGTTTCTCTGCTTTTCTAGCAACTGAATAAATCTCACTTGTGATTTATACATTAAATCCACTCACAAGACAGTATTGACATTTAAAGACTTATCTTTAGGTTTCCTTCCACCATTATTCAATTTGTAACAGGTGAACCCCAAATCTGATTTCCTAGGCACAAGCAAACCGACAAAGCTAAACACAGATTTCAAAGTTGAACACAAAGTTAAGCACAGATTAAAACAGAAGAGAGAGTTTTATACCTTTAGCATTTCTAGGAACTCTCTGATCTTAATTAATGGCACATGAGGTTTCTTATTTTCCAGGAGAGGTTTAGTAACAAGTCTGGCTCTTGATCTCTATTCACACTTTTTATAGGCACAACTGAGTTTAAACTGAGAAGGCTCTTTCTAAAAAGGAGTTATTCAAAGTTGAGATTTCTTTCCTTATCTCTTTAAGGAGACACAACATATAGTATCTGGGCCTCAGATCTATCTGTCCTCTTTTCTTACACTGGTTTAACTGGAATTCAGGGTTTCATACAGAGGCTGCTTGTGGCTATACTGTGGTCGTGTGGACAAGTAGTAGGTAAATTTTCCTCACTCTTGAGAAGACACTTCTATGGGGAGTTTACTGGTGGGCTAGAGATCATGCCCATTATTCTAGGAAGAATGAAGAAGCATGTTTTAGTTGACTGATCTGGCATTCCAGAATCATAGTCTGACTAAAAACATTCACCACTCCACATAATTTGGAGCTGAAGTTCTGTCCCAGCATCCTGAGAATTTCAATTTTCAGAGCCTGCCTGGCCTACAGGCATCCCTGTGGGCAGCCAAGGTCCTGGGGGATATCTGATGCTTCCTCCGGAGATCATATCAATGCACCCAAGCCGAATTGGTGGGAGACTGAGCAGTTGCCCCAAATCAAAGCACCTGAGATGTCTGTCTTAGGGAATATTTGTCTGCTTTCCAAATAGATGGGCCCAAGGAATGGGGGCCATTCAGTTTACTGCTCTTGTTCTGACATTTCAGGGTCAGAGACTGACCACATGATTACCCAAACAGAATTTCCTGAGTTAAATCTCAGGAAACGTTTGGCTGCTCTCTGATTCCTGTCACCCTGAGAAATCACAGAGCCCCTGCTGCCAGGCATTCCTGGGGCCATTGTGGACTGGGGGAGACAGGCTGAATAGATTTCAACCTGAAACTGCCAAGCCTAATATTGCTCCTTCCTCGAATATTGCTCTTTCCTTGGAGAAGGGGCAAAAAAGCTTCTTTCTATTCTTACAGAGGTTCTTAAAACAGTCTTAGTTTTCTGACTTTACTGTCTGATAGTTTCCCAACTAAACCAGCCATCAAAATGTCATTAAGGGCGGCAGACTTGGCCCAGTGGTCAGGGCGTCCATCTACCACATGGGAGGTCCGTGGTTCAAACCCCAGGCCTCCTTGACCCATGTGGAGCTGACCCATGTGCAGTGCTGATGTGCACAAAGAGTGCCCTGCCACGCAGGGATGTCCCCATGTAGGGGAGCCCCATGCACAAGGAGTGCACCCCATAAGGAGAGCCGCTCAGCATGAAAGGAAGTGCAGCCTGCCCAAGAATAGTGCCACCCACATGGAGAAATGACACAACAAGATGATGCAGCAAAAAGAAACACAGATTCCCATGCCGCTGACAACAACAGAAGCAGACAAAGAAGACACAGCAAATAGACACAGAGAACAGACAACCAGGGTGGGGGGGAAGGGGAGAGAAATAAATAAATAAATCTTAAAAAAAAAAGGTCATTAAGTGATTAATGACCAGTTGTTCTAGCTAACAGGTTTTGGGACTCTGAGGCAATAGCTTCCTTGCTGGCAAAGGTAGTTGCCCAGCTATTAAAACATTCCATCCCTATTTCCTGTAAGCCTATCATCCAGTCTCTAGCTCTCTGAGACAGCTTGATTTGCTTAATTCATATCAGAGAGGTCATGTAGTACTTGTCCTTCAATGCCTGGCTTGTTTCATTCAACATAAGGTCCTCAAGATTCATCAGTGTAAACTGTGGTCCATGCAGTGTGGCAGTACTCCAGGGTATATTCACCAAATGCAATGAATGTTTCTTATTGATGAAATGTGATGTTTTTGTGGGAGGAGTGAGGGTGGGGTGGGGGGGGAATGAGATATATGGGAACCTCTTATTCTTATTTGTTTATTTTTTAAATTAAAGTTAATAGATTGCAAGGAATGTTATAATAAAAAACATAAAAAAACAAAAAACATAAGAGGTTCCCATATAACCCACTCCCCACCCCCACCACATCATTTTTGTAAATTGTATTTTTTAAGATATATACATCACAAAAAAAAGTTACACTAAAACATATAAGAGGTTCCTGCATACCCCCAACCCCCCACCCCACTCTTCCCACCCCAACAACCTCCCTCATCATTTCAGCACACTCATCGCACTCAGTGAACACATTTTGGGGCTCTGCTACACTACACAGATAATAGTTTACCCTGTAGTTCACACTGTCCCCCAGTACATTCAGTGGGTTATGGTAGGATATATACAGTCCAGCATCTGACCCTGCAATATCATTAAGGACAACTCAAAATCCCCAAAATGCCCCCACATCACATCTCTTCTACCCTCTCCCTGCCCTCAGCAACTACTGTGGCCACTTTCTCCACCTCAATGCTAAAATTTCTTCTATTACTCGTCACAATGGTTTTATAGTAGAATATCAGTAAATCCATTCTATTCCATATTTTATTCCTCCATTTTGTGGACCCTGGGATGGTGATGTCCTCTCCACCTCTAGATCAAGAGGGACTTAGATTCCACATGGATGATGGATGCAATTCCTCCACTTACAGTTGTAAGCACTCTTGATTCCCTGATGTGGTGGTTGACCATCTTCATCTCCCTGTTGGCTGACCCGGGTAAGACCAATGAACCAGAGTAGGAGTCACCACTTTGCTGAGGCTCAGGGCCCAGCTGGCACATGGGCAGTCCAGAGATTGAAGTCTCCTGAGTATGGACCATCCCTAGTGCCAACCACAGGTTCAGCAAAAGTGACAGAAGAGGCGTGTGTAGAAAAGTCACATCTGAGTCCAACTCCGTCACACTTAGGAACACACATTTCAAAGTAGGACCCTCTGACATGGCACAGAGCTCCAAATCCATCTGCTGTGACTATATACCCTGTGGATCTCCATAGCCTTCAGGAGAACCAGTACCTAGGGTTGTATCTACTTTGGCTTTTTCTGGGGTCCTGCTGTTGTGGTGTGCATAAGCGCAACCCCTCTGATGACCTCCCAATTCATTTTGGAAGACTCTTAGCCATAGCAACTCATTTGTCTTTGCCATTTCCCCTTTTAATTGAAGGTCAAAGAGCAGTTTTTAACACTTGATCCAACGTGTAGGCTGAGATATTCTGCTGGTCTGAGTTGACCCTTTTATTCAAGGTCTCTTTCTAGTTGCTTCTCCAGTTAGTGATCAGTAGTAATCCCTTGATGCCAGGGAGGCTCATCCCCAGGAGTCATGTCCCATGTTGGGGGGAAGGTAATGCAATTACATGCTGAGTGGACTTAGAGAGTGGCCACATTTGAGCAACATGGAGGCTCTCAGGAGGTAACTCTTAGGCACCCTACAGCTCTAGACCTATTTCATATTTCAGGCACATATGCTCCTAAGCATAGCCATCAGTATCAAGGGCTCATTATTGGACCATCCTTCCTTGTTGATCTTTTCCATTGCACTTGGACTCTTATGTTATTAATGTAACATTTTGTCTATCTATTTAACTTTTTTTAAAAAAAGACAATAAAAAAAATTCCAAAGCATTCTAACACAAACCTGTAAAGAGATATTAGGTAGCAAGAAGTAGGGAAGTAAAAACATGGGTAAAGGTTAATTATGCAAGCTTTTCCTAGCCTGTAACTGCCCTGGGGAAGGGAACTTCCACAGCATCCATTTGGGCTCTGCCTACTGCCTTCCCACTTCATCCCCCAGGTATCTTGGTGTGGTCAGATAGCAATGCTGTTTGCAAAGGCATGGATCCAGGAAGTCCCTGGATTTCTGGCTCTTCATCACTGCCGTGCACCCCCTAGGGGAGAGGGTGGGAAAATGTGATGGTCACCGGCCCTGAGGGCAGAGACAACTGCTGCTAAAAGGGATTGAAAGAGCAGTGCAGTGAGCTACTGTCCTCTGCCCCAGCCCTCCCAACCGTGTTCAGATCTAACAAGCCTGGGTGTGCAGTGCAGACACAGAGAGTTCCTGTACCCTAACCCCTTCCCTCCTGGGATTATATCCTGTGGGGGCTGGTAGGTGAACCCATTTAAAATGGAGAACTAAAGGAAGGCATTAAACATGCTAAAGGCCATAGTTTCACTCACCAATAAGCTCCTGGCTGGCTCACCAAATATGTTACCAGATTTTGTTTAGGTTCTTAACTATGCTGCAGAAATGAATTTCAAGAGCACATCAGGTGAGTTAGGTCAGTAATTTATTCAGGTAGGGAGGGACGAGAAATTGGAGAAAATAACAGCTCAAGGATCCCAGATAGAAACAAATGGGCTGAAAAGTGATAAAGAGGACTGATTTACAGACTTCAATTCTCCATTAAAGGTTATAAATCCCTAGGTTTACTTGTATAGTCACATGGCAGAGGAAAAATGGCGAGAGCGGTGCAGAGGGCAGGAACAGGTGTTCACAGGTGAGAGAGAGCATGAGAGAGAACTTAGGCCTGGTTCCTACCTTTTTGAACTGTTGATTATCCCACCCCTTTGCTAATGGTAGGGGAAGAGTACCAGCTGTTCACCATTAAACAGCTGGATTGCTTATTTCTCTCATCAATCTCCCAGGAGGGCCCAATGATAAAGTCCTTATGGAATATCCAGGGCTTCTCCTGGCTTCCTCATGAAGTCTTCTGAGTGGCAGAATCTTGGGGAAGGTCTTCCAGCAGCCATCTTGGGGGTTATTGATGTCCGTGTGGACTCTCTGCCAGGTTCCAGATCCATCTATTAATTCCTGTCTTACTAGTCTGCACCACTTAGTCAAGTGGGAAACAGGGCGAAATGTGGATTTCTGTTTTTGCCGTGGTCCATCACATGTTAGTGAAACTGAACTGAAGTGAAGTTGAGGGTTCCTCATAGGACTATGAAAGCCATGATCTCCCTGGATGAGTCACCTGGGTTATTGGGCAAATGATTATACAGAGATCCTCTCAGCTGTCCTAAAATAGGTTTCTTGGGAAGCAGACAAGGGAAAACAATCCCAGGAACCATATCTGCCTTGGCAGGTGGACAGCCTTATCTGTAGTGGATCTGTTTACCCAGCATGTGAGCATGCATGGGCATTGGACTGGGAAAAGAAAGCTGGGTAAGAAACCACTCTAACACTGAGACTGGCAGGCTTCAGTCATCCGAGGGCACCAGGTCAACTCCAAATATGTTTACATTCCCCAAGGGCCCCTGATATAACTTGGCTCATCTTATTGATGAAGTCCTGCCTGCTGCAACAAATCCAAGAGATTCCTCATTAGGGCTGGGCTGGCTTAGATCTACCTCTCTTACTTACACAGATCCCCAAGATTGGGTGAGCTCTTTTTGCTGCTTCCCCCAACGCTGGTGCCAAGCCCCCACTTAAGTTATTTCTCTCCTTGTTTCCTGACTCACCTTCTGAAAACCTTTCCTCCTTCATCAAGCTTTTCCTCTGGCTCTGATTTCACAAAAATTGGATCCATGTGGGCTTATGAGCACCTGCCTCTGTTGTGGAGTTCTTAGTACCTGTGTTATATCTTTCTTCTCAGACTAGGAGCTCTCTGCAGGAAGGGGCTGATTCTTTCCCTTTACCCCCACTCCCCACAGAGATCTCCCTGAAAGTAGATGTTCTGTCCCCATTTCATTCCCAGATCTGGTACTTCTTAAGGGCAGGGGTTGTGTGTCTCCTTCCTCTGGCCTTCTCTACTGCCATAGGTTATATAGAAGCCAGACTTGCTCAACAGATCACTCCAGCCCAAGGACCAGTGTCTCTGACAAATCTCTTTGGATGAGGGTGATGGTGATTTCAAACCATTCTTTGAGGGATATTTTGGACCCATCCACCATGAATGCAAAGGGGTTTTTAGTGGTCCATCATTGGGTCTCTCCCCCTGTCTAGGATGTCCCAAATACTGGACATCTTCCCCCTCTTCCTTTCCATCCAAGTATCCAGAAGTAAGTAGGAGTTAATTGAACACACACATGCACATGCACACATACACACTTACTACAAATTTGCTATCTCCTTATGTTCTAAATCTCCTCCTCAAATGTGCAGCCCTAACTTGCCTGAACAGCCCTCTTTGCCATCAACAGTGGGTCTATTCATTGGAATTATTTATAATACCAGGAGAAAAGAAATCCTAGCAAAGCCAGTGCCTCAGTGATCACAATCCCACATTCTGCCCTGGTGGAATCAGAAAAAGCCCCCTCCCAAAGCCCCTATTCAGCTATGCCATTTACTGACTTTGGGAACATTACTCATCCTTTCTGAGCCTCAGTTTCTCATAAAGATTGTTTTAAAGATGAAATAAGATATTATATGCCTATCTCAACACATACTAGTGCCCTTCCTTCTCCATCCCCCATGTTAGTTTCCCACTCTTCCACAAGATTTATATCTTCTGCAGTTCAGATGTTTCTTTTGACTCCCACAAGAAGTACAGAATTTGTGAAGCACATAGCCTGAGTAGAGCTTTGAGGATCTTTTCTGTCTTCACCAAGAAATGAATTTGATAACAGCAAGAACATCATTTAAAGGTCTTCAATACTAAAACATGGTCTAAGAGGTATTTATAGACCCTCTATCCTTTGGGATCCTTAAGAACATGTCCTTTGATCATTGGATTAGCCAAAGTGGTGCCAGCAAAGTACCAGAAATCTGTTGGCTTTTATAAAGGGTATTTATTTGGAGTAAACACTTACTCTTATAGGACCTAAAGAGTCCAACTCAAGGTACCATAAGAGGTACTTCCTCACCCAAAGTCTGTTGCCATGTGTTGAAGCAAGATGGCGGGTGATGTCTGCAATGGTTCAGCTTTCCTTCTTCTTCATAAGTCTCCATGATCCCAGCTTCTTGAGAAATGAGCCTGACAGTTTACAGCCGGCCTTGTGAAGAAAACAGAACAGCTGAGCCCAGAAAGAAGTGAGCCCCAGAGGAAGAGAGATGAGCCCTATGCCAGCCTACAGCTGAGATCAGAAGAAGCTGGGACCATGGAGCCTTAAAGGGAAGAAGGAAGGCTGAACCCTTGCAGATGTTTTCCGCCATCTTGCTTCAACACATAGCAACAAACTTTGAGTGAGGAAGTACCTCTTACAGGACCTTGAGTTGGACTCTTTAGGGTAGTAACTGTAAGCTTCCACCCCAAATAAACACCCTTCATAAAAGTCAACAGATTTCTGGTACTTTGCATAAGGACCCCTTTTGACTGACTGATACAGTTGTTACCAGATTTTGTTTAGGTTCTTGACTATGCTGCAGGAATGAATTTCAAGAGCACATCAGGTAAATTAGGCCAGGAATTTATTCAGGTAGGCAGGGATGAGAAATGGGAGAAAATAACAGATCGGGGGTCTCAGATAGAGAGGAAGGGGCTGAAAAGTGATAAAGTGGGCTGATTTACAGGCTACAATTTCCCATTATAAATTATAAATGCCCAGGTTTACTTGTGCAGTGGTCCAAGTGGGGGAGAAGGCAGCCAGAGTCAGGGTCCAGAGAGGAGAGAGTGCAGATTCAGGCCTCGCCCCTGCTTTTTGAACTGTTAATTATTCCACCCTTTTGCCAATGGCCCAGGAGGAGTCCCAGCTATTTGCTGTTTTGATTGATTACCCTACCCATCAATTTCCCATGAGAGCCCATTGATAAAGTCCTTGGAGAATATCTGGGGCTGCTCCTGGCTTCCGAAGAAGTCTTTGCTCTGAATGGGAGAATCTTGGGGAGAGTCTTCCAGCAGTCATATTGGGGGTTATTGATGTCCAAGTGGACTCTCTGCCAGGTTCCAGATCTATCAGTTGATTCCCTACCTTACTAGCCAGCTTCACATCATGTTATGGATTGAATCATGTTCCCACAAAGGCATGTTAAAGCCCTAACTACCTATCCTGTGAATAGGAACCCATTTGCACTAAGGATCTTCCAAGTTATTAGTTAAGGTGAGGTCAAAAACGAATCAGGGGGGTTCTTAATCCAATATGACTGGAGTTCTTATGAGGAGTGGAATTCGGATACAGTCAGAAATAGGAAGAGACAGAAGGAGACAGATGGCCTGCGATGGAAGCAGAGAGTGTTATGGATTGTGGCCCAGTCTCCACCAGAATACTACGGACTAAAGAGAAAGCATGACCTTGATTTTGGACTCACAATCTCCAAAACTGTGAGGCAATAAATCCTTTTTATTTAAGCCATCCAATCTGGTACTTTGTTACAAACTAAGATTGTCTGAGATGAGGTGAGAAGGTCTTTCCTGGAGTCTGGAAAATGGATACAGTTTGAGAAGAACAGATTTTGTAGTAAGGAGAGTGGGGCAAACAGAATCACAAAGATGTCCACCTCCGAATCCCCAGAACCTGTGACTATGTTACCTTACACGGTAAAAGGGACTCTGCACATGTGGTTAAATTAAGGACCTTGAGATGGAGAGATAATCATAGATTATCCCAGCATACCCAATGCAATCACAAGAGTCCTTAAAATGGAAGGTCAGACACAGAAAAGAGGATGTGATAATGGAAGCAGAGGTTGGAGTGACGCACTTTGAAGGTGGAAGAAGGGACAATGAGCTAAGGAATACAGGCATCCTCTAGAAGGTGAGAATAGCAAGGACATGGATTCTTCCCTGGAGCCTCTAGCCCTGCTAACACCTGTATTTTAGCTTCATGAGATTTATTTTGGAATTCTGACCTCCAGAAATGTAAAACAGTGAATTCATGTAGTTTTTAGCCACTGAAGTCTATGGTAATTTGTTATAGCAGCAAGTGGAAACTATTACAGATAATTTTTTTCCATCTGACAATAAGAAGGTAGAGTAGGAGACCTGCCCAGGTCACCAAGCTGATGGTGACAGAGGCTACCCTAGTGTCCAGGTCTTAGTCTTTGTTCACCAGGCACAGCCCAAAGCAGGCCTGAGGTCAGGGAGCATGAGGACATGCCTGAAAGTGACCTTTCTCCTGCTAAGCAGGGGCCTCAGGGAGGTGAAACCTGCATGGTCTAGAATGCCCCTAAAATGTTGAAAAGAAATACCATCTCCCTGAATAAAATAAATTCCAGGCAGAACTACTGAGGTTGGCACTGGAAGAATTCCTACGAGGTGGGTGGAGAGCAGCTGACCACATGTTCCTTCCTCTGTCCCTTGATGGGCCATTACTGAGGGGGCTGAGGGGTACCAGTTGTCCTTTAATGCTCCAGCCCAGGAGATGGCACAGTCCTCCCTTTGCAGGGCTTAGCCTGAGTTCAAGCACTCAAACAAGACTTTAGTGGAGACTCTGAGATAACAAAGTTAAAACACACCATGAGCAATGGATGCCAGATAGCTGACCTCCAAGCTCTGCTCTGTCTTGGGCTTCCTCTTTCCTAACTCTGGGGTCGAGTCCGCCAGCCCTAATTTCACATGAAGGGCACCATCTTACAACCTTCTATTCAGGGAATCATACCAGCTCCCAGGTTGGGACCTAAGAAAACCAGCCCAAAAGATGAGAAACCCTCTCCTACCTGCCAAGGGCCAGTCTTCTGAGCAATCATTTCCAACAAAGATTTACCCCTTCACCAGTGACTGGCACTGGGTGCCTCTCTCTTCTTATAGAGAGATGGGCCATGGCCTCACCATTCAGGCCACACACAGAATGAGTGAGTCCAACAGAGTCATCCAACATTCCCATCACTTACACGTCACTTACATGCCTACATTTTTGGGTTAAACTATTCAATTGCTTGCTAAAGCCCCAGAGCCTTTTGGCTAGAAAACTGCTTTATACCATTTCTCCACTCTGAGGGGAAGAGGAGACTTTTTATGGATGCCAGGCACTTAACACATAGGTGATGGTAGCCCCACCAAATCCTGGAATGGAGATTGTTCTGACCCCTATTTTACAGATGGGCAACCTGAGGTTTGGAGAGGTTGAGTATTTTAGCCAAACACACAGATTTAATATGGTAGAACAAGGACTCAGACCAGACTGTGTTCTTTCTACAGCTGAGGGGTGGTGGTGGTGGTTTAAGAAAGGCTGCGCTCAGCAGGGAGAAAAGGATAGCAGAAGTGACTTAAATTGTGAGAAAATCCATGAGTCACACAATGGAACAGGATCGTTGAAACTGGGACTGTCCTAGATAACTGTATAAATCTTGCCAAAAAAGGAAGTCAGGAGCTAACTATAGACCAAGGACCGTGACCATGACCCTAAGCTCTGCAAGTTTCTGGGCTCTGCCACTTCTCCTTGCTGCTTACTTTTCATTCTCCTTACTGTTTTTCTACAATGAGTAGCTTTTAAGCCCTGAAACTGAAAGGCTAGCAAGTGGGTAGCCAGAGAGCCTTTGTCCAGTTCTGCAGCTCTTTTTGGAGGAATAAAGAACCCCCACCAGATGGTGTTAGTCGGGGTGGTTTTGAGAAATTTAAAAATAAGGGGAGCAGGGGCTGAATCCCTAATGCTTAGAAGGAGGAAAAAAGCTCACAGGAGTTGCTTAGGCCTAACGGCTACACCTCTCCTTTCTTTTAAGGAAATAATAATGAGACTCTCTTAGTGCCAAGTCCTGGGCTCAGCTGGGTGGGTGGGAGGACCTGCTTTAGTTAGGATGGTTGGGGGCCTCTAGGAAGAGGTGACCTTATGCTGGAGCCTGAAGGATGACAGGCCATTAGCCATGTGACGAAGGAGGAAAAGAGATCTAGCAGAGAATAATATATGCAAGTTTCCAGAGGTGAGAAAGAGTTTGGGATATTTTTAAAAATGTGAAAGAAGGCCAGTGTGGCTAGGGCAGATTGCAGACAGAGCAAGGGGGAGAGAGGCAGGGTCTGGGGCTTTTCTAAGAGCAATTGGAAGATGCTTAAGCAGGGGGGTACAGGATATGATTTATGTTCTATAAACTTGACTCTTGCTTCTCAATGGAGAATAGACTCAGAGTGGGACAAGAGTGGAAGAGAGCAGATCAATAGCTATAAAAGGGATCCAGGCAAGAGACATTGGTGGAAGTGGAGATGAAGAGAAGTGGGCAGATGCTAGACATTTACTGGAGGAAAATCAACAAACTTACTGATAAGTTGGATGTAAAGGCATGAGGGAACCGGAGGAATGGGAGACAGCCTTGGGGTTCTTCTGCCTTTAGCCAGGTGGAGGGGGCGGTCATGATAATTTACTGAGATGGAAAACACTGGAGGTGGGGAGAGGTTTCAGAGTTCAGAGTTCTGTTTCAGGCTTATTAAAGTTGAGCTGTTTATGTTTCATCTGAGTGGAAACAGCAAGTAAGCCAGTGAATATATGCATCTGGAGGGCTGGCCAGAGATTTATAAATGCAGGAGTAATTAGCATAAAGATGCTATTTAAAGCCTTGGAGATGGATGAGATCATCAGAGAAGGGCAAAAGGCCCATGTGGGAGCTCTGAGGCATTCTGTCATTTGGTAGAGCAGGTGAAGGTGGCGGAGATGAGAAGGTATGGCTGCAATCATTTCGTCCAACCAAACATCTGTAGAGCACACAGGCTCAGTTCCAGAGCTCCAGATGTTTCAGGGGAATGGAACAAGGACCTTGCCCTCATAGTCTATGCAGGAGGTAGTTATATGCTCTGAAAATTATGACACAATATGCTGAAAGTATTTGTAGAAATGGACCCAGAAGGGATAGGAGGAAATGTCTGTGGTCCCAGGTTAGCACTGATCTTGGGTGCTGGGGTTATGGCCAGTCTAGGGGAGGGGACCTTGACCTTTAAAGGGCAGAGAAAAGGGAGACAGAGGCTGGCAGCTACTCCGGATCTGGCATTCTTCCACCACCTCCTACGTCCTCTTGACGTTGGCTTCACCTCTTACCCCACCCTCCATCTGCAGCCCAGCCCGGCACTCCTAGCTGGTTTCCTGTTCTCCTCCCACCAGAAATCCCACTGTCCATGACCTACAAAAGGGAACCTGCTCATTCCTCATTTCTATCCCCATCCCCAAGCCTTGGTTCTCCAGTCCCTTCCCTGACAGGCCAGCATCCTTAAGAGGGAGAACTGTTTTCTAAAACCAGGATTCACTCAACAGGTAAATGACCATAGCCTGCAGCCCTGCCCTCCATCAAGCAGGACATTGTCTCAAAACCAGTTGCTTCATTTCCTGAGGTTGAGAAATCCTGCGTGTTGACCAGTTTGGATGTTATACCAGTTGAAGAAAAGAGAGAAACCTGCCCTTGTGAGCTTCTCAGAGAGAGATGAGCCTACCCCCTTGACCTGCAGGTGAGGGCCCCCCACTCACCAGCCTCTGGGCTGCACAGCTCACTTCACTCCAGGGTCCTTGCGCCCATGTAGCTCACGCTCGCCCGTAGCTGTGTTCAGCCCTGGGACCTGCCCAGCCGGACCCCCAGCTCTCCCTCCCTCCTTATCTCACGCTGCCTCCCTCCTGTGGACAGGCCTGGGGATTCTGGTTCTCAGTCCCTGCCGGGGCTGATTGATGCTCTGCCTTTGGGGCTGCAGTAAGGTCTTCGCCCTCATTCAAGGCTCCATTCAAGCGCCGACGCCTCTATTTGTTAGAGCCTTCACTGATCACCCAACCAGAAAGAATTTATCCTACGAGCATGTTTAGTTTGCTCCTTTTTCATTGCTTATGGCTCATTTCATCTTGAATTATAATGATTTGTGGGCACATCTTATCGGCCCTTCAAGACTCTGCAAACTCCCAAAGAACAAGCCTTGAGTTTGGGGTCAAATCTTATTTATCTTCATCCACAATCTCAACAAAGAGCTCGGTCATACTTGTGGAACTGGTGGATCTTGATTAGCATTCTGGGGAGGGACCTTGAGCTGCTGTGGGAAATGCAGGCTGGGGCTTGATCTTTCCTCTGGAAAAAAAATGCTCCTGAGAGCTGAAAACAGAGCCTATAAAGGAGTGGAGAGCTGTTTCTCCCTCTCTCTCTCTATCTCTTTCTCTCTCTCTCTCTCCCCCAAACTCTTATTAAGCATTTACTATGTGCCGAAATTGTGTTGGATCCTGGGGATAGAGTAATAAACAAGACCAATGAGATCCTGCCCCTATGGAGAGTCTATTCTAGCACACAGACAGATAACAAGAAAAAGGAAACATCGCCTAGTGGTTAAGTGCCATCAGAGTATGTGATAGAGTGCCTGGGAGGTGTTTGGAGAAGGATTCTCTGAGGAAGTGACACTCATGCTGAGACCTGAAGGAGGAGATGGGGAGGCCACAGCACAAACAGGCCAAGGAGAGGAAATAGATGGTACAAAGCTTTGAGGGTGGTGAAGGCAGAGATGGACTGAATGTGCTCAAGGAACAGAAGGAAAGGAAGGGTGACTGGATCTTGTGAATAAGCAGACATGGATCAAAGGTAATCAACAGCTCAAGAAAGACATACAGGTGAGATGGCCAATAAGAGATGGTGTCATAAAGAGCTTTGCATTTAGGTGTGGATTTGAATCTAGATTCTGTTCATTATTAGCTTTGTGAACTTGAGCAAGTAACCCAATTTTTCCAGGTCTTAGTTTCCTCCTTATAAAAGACCTATCTTTAAGACTTCTTAAGACTATTAAAGTAAATGATAAAATAGAAACAAGAAACTACCATGTAGGTTCTATACAAATGGAAGCCACTGAGGCAATAATATGCAATTCAAAGTCAAGGATTATGCCAGAAGCTTGAATCCCACTGAGTAATGAGTTAGTAGCTCACCTAAAGAGCTTTCCTCACTTTCTCCTAGCTTCATCTTTCTTTCTCTTTCCACTACTCTGCCCTTTTTCTCCTCTTTGATTTTTTATCTTTTAATCTTTCTTTTTCCACCACAATTTCTTACTCTCTTTCCCTCTCACTCTTTCAAGTCACTGCATCTCTCACTGTCCAAAATTTGAAATAAAAACATTAAAAAGTATTTACGAATGTTTATTTATATTTATAAATTTATTTATATTTATAAATTATTTATAAATAAATATTTGTTTATAAATATTTATAAACTATGTTTACGCAACATAGTTTTGTTCTCCTTTAATATCAGATGTGTTTAATACTTTATACATATCTTTTAATTAAAAAGGAAGAGGAGGGAGAGGAGGAGGAGAAGAAAGAAGTATTCTCCTCCTCCACACCTAAAAGAAGCAATTTTATATGATTGTACGGCTCTTGGATGATTATTTTTTTCCACTGAAGTCACTGTCCCTTAATAGAAAATGGCTCCCACCACTGGATTAAAGGATCAGAGAGAGATTGTCTCAAGGTATCCGGGCCCGGTGTGCCAGGAGGTCTCTCCAGGCATGGGGAGTGGAGTTTGGGAGGCTCTCCAAAGGCCAGTGATCTCTGAGTCACCCCAGAGGTGCTCTGGAATGGCTGCCCAGGAGCCGTGCTCAGCAGGGGCGGGTTCTGGCTGTGGCAGCCCCTGCAGACTTGGAAGCCAGCAGCTGGGAGGGCAGGCAGGCCTGCTGGTGCTGCTGGAGGCTGGAGCCCTGAGTGAGGGCTATGGACGGGCCCTGGTGCACCGCGGGCTGTGAGGCCCTCCTTTCCACACTCCAGCAGGCCCCGTGCTTGGCCAAGAAGGAACACGTTTCCTCTGTGGGTGCACATGTGAGGTGCAGGAGGAGGGGGGAGCCCCAGCACAAGACACCAACTCAGCTCAAGGTAAACATTGAAAGGGGCCTCTGGGTTGGGATAGCGAGTGGGGGGAGGCAGCACTGGGCGCCGAGTGGAGGGCTGGCCCTCGCTGGCTTTCACTGTGTTCTAAGAAGGGGAGTCCAGCGGCTGGTTGGGGCCAGTAGGTTGTCTAGTCCAACCTGTCCACTAGGGAGTGGGAAACTGAGGACTCTAAGGGAGAAAGGACTTGCCCCAGGCCACACAGGGAGGCTGAGTGAAGGCCCTGTGCTCTGCCCTCCATACCGGGTTGCCTCTGAGGCTGGGCGGTGCTTTCTGGGCTGACTTTAGAGGCCCTGGTGTCTCGTTTAAAGCCCTGCCCGGCTCGTGTCAGGGAGTCTGAGTCCCCCTCATACTCAGAGCCTGCGTATAGAGGTGGAGCTGGGGGAGGGGCCCCTGCATTGTGGATGTGCACCAGAAGGTGGCATGGACACAGATAAGCCACATGCAGCGAACTGAGAGCCAAATCGACAAAATGGAGAAGGTGGAGATTTCCATCCCTACCGAGGGCAAAAGGAGGTCATACGAACTGTCGCTACAGTTTGAGGTTCTGAAATTCAATGCCAGGAAGGAGTTTAGGGAAAACAAAGCCACCAGCCCTTGGGCCTGGGCTGGCCTGGACGAGTCTGGCTGGCAGTGCCCGGCCGTCCACTTCAGAGGACGGCAAAGGCCAAGCAGCAGCGCTGGCCGTAGTCAGTGGCCTTGAGCCCGTCTGCCCGTTCCCTCTTGATACATCCACCTTCTCCAGCAGCCACCTTTACTGTTCCTTCTTGGACTAGGGCCTCCGAGGAACCAAGGGGCTGGGCTGGGGGATGTTCTCAGCTAAGCCCAGGATTCCGGCTCTTGGGCCTCGTCGGTTTATTGTTGCCTTGGGTGACAGCTGGGAATGGCGAGGACACGCTGGAAGAGGGAGTGGGGTGGGGCTGGGGCTTCGTCTCATGCCGCCCGAAGCTCCTGAGCCCTCACGTGCCATGTGGGGGCGCGAGGAGGGCAGGGGAATGACAAGAATGCCCATATGCTCTCCCTTCCCCACTCCCACCTTCAAGGACAGGAGGCATGGCCTAAAAGAAACTTAACAGTGGGCCTTTGGAGGGCATCTCTCGCTTGAAATATCTCTGCTCAAACATTTGCTGTCCGAATGACTGAATTAGTCCGGAGGGAGCTGGCTATTTTCCCTTCGTGCCAAGATCTGAATAAGGACAAAATGGGCTTTACTTACAGCAAGAACATAGGTGAATGGACGCAGGGGCTTCTTCGTAGTAAGTCTGCGTGGGCCAGGTCATAGCGTCCAGGAGCAGACGCTTGGACAAAGCAGCTGCACGTGCAGCATAACGGAGGAGGGGGGCCTGGGGGCCTGTAGCCACACCCCACTCCCGACAGCTTCTGAGGGGTGCTCCTTTTCCATGCTGTGACTTCGAGGGTGCTCCTTCTGGCTCTCTGCCATGCACAGCCTCTCCCACTTCAGGGTGATCCTCGCAGGCGGAATGAACCCCTGGTCCAACTGCCTTCAGGTGTCTTGTCCTTTGTGGGTGATGTATGAGCCTAAGGAGTGTGTACCTGGGAACCTGGAACCTGGCTCCTGAGAAACACGTGCACACACCTGGGTAGGGCGAGGAGAGACGTCTCCAGGACCCAGTTCATTTGAGCATTAAACCAGGCGGCTGAGAGAGGGAAGGCAGTTGGGCACCAGACAGGAGGGTCGTGAAGAGGACATTCAGGGTTCTCGTAATCAGCTGGCATGGGGTCAAATCCTGTGTTCTACTAACCGAAATCAGTGTCCACCCATCCATCCACCTATCCATCCACCCACCCACCCATCCATCCATCCATCCACCCTCCCACCCACCCACCCATCCATCCACCCATCCACCCATCCATCCATCCATCCACCCACCCATCCACCCATCCATCCATCCATCCATCCATCCACCCACCCACCCATCCACCCACCCATCCATCCACCCACCCACCCACCCATCCATCCATCAATCCATCCATCCATCCATCCATCCATCCATCCATCCATCCACCCACCCATCCACCCATCCATCCATCCATCCATCCATCCACCCACCCACCCATCCACCCACCCATCCATCCACCCACCCACCCACCCATCCACCCATCCATCCATCAATCCATCCATCCATCAATCCATCCATCCATCCATCCATCCATCCATCCATCCATCCACCCACCCATCTGTCTCTTTATTGCCAGCTCTGCCACTTACTTACTTTCTTATTTTGGTTTAGGCAAGTTTCTTACCCTCTTTGAGCCTCAGTTTTTTTTCATTGAATATGAGCTGATAATATCCACCTACAAGATTCCTTTTTTTTTTTTTTCGATTGACCGATGCAGGATCCTGAAAGAAATAGAAATTATCTATATATATGTAACTATTTATATATAACTATATATATACATATATGTAACTATATACACACACACACATATATATACATGGCTCCTCACACAGCATCTATAGTGGTAGAGTGTAATAAATGCTATGAAAATAAAATAGAATTATTAAATGATATATAGGAAAGCATTTAGCATTTAGGAACTCAGTACAAGTTCATTCCTTTCTGTACTATTATAGCATAAGGGGAGGAGTCGCAAATATTCTGAAGGACACAGTAGATGCAGTCTACTAAAAAAAAGCCCTGAGGGAGAACTGCCTGAGTGAGGTGGTGAGGGCTGCCTGTGCCTCACTCCCATACTCAGTGACAGCAGGCCCTGGAGTCGGGGCACTCTGTGTCTCCCCCAGGTGAGAGCCTTGCAACATAGGAAAAGCGACATTCTAAGGCGTCGCCTAGGGATAGTGGGAGTTGGGGCAGAAGAAGGAAGGAGAAGGAAGTGGAAAGAGTTGGTTTACTGAGCCTAGATTTCCTGGAGATGGCTGGGGGCATGTGTGGACATGCCCACTGGGAGGAGCAGAGGTGCCTCAGGCTGCACAACTTCTCAGGAGGTTCCTAAGTGGTGATGTGACCTTTAGCAATCTGGGTCTGCTCCAGTGACCTCTGGGAAAATTACAAGTTTAGTGTCTGATCCAAGCCCCTCCAGGACCACTTTGGAGAGTCAGAAAGTAAGGAGAGAATAAGGGCTAATATACAGCCAACACTGAGATGCCAAGTTCTGAGCAAAATAGAAGCACATTCAGTGCCAGCCTTAGACCCATCTGGGAAGGAAGGTGAGGATTCATGGTCTGGGGAAAGATATTTTTCCTTGCTTAAGGAAAAATAGAAGATGGAATACTTCTATAGCCACTAAAGACAGTGAATCAGCAGTTACAAACCATCCTCAAAAAAAAAAAATCAAAGTCAAGAAACTGATCATTCCTTTTAACGCATCTCTTTCAGAGAATGGAATGAGGGAATCTCCCCAACTTATTTTATGAGGCTACCAACATCTTGATACTCCAAATCAGTTTATTATTGGCCTGGGGGACAGCTGGGACTGACAAGGACATCCTAGAGTATAAGAAAGAAACAAATAAGCCCATCTTACTCATTAGTATCAAAATGCAAAAGTGTGACTCAAAATGTAAGCCAAGTCCAGTAATGTACAAAAAGACAACATAACAAGACCAAGTTTGATTAATCCTAGGATTGTAAGATGAATTTAAAAGGAGAAAAAATTGATGAACATAATTTACTCATTGAAATAATACGAGTAAAATATCTATAAATAATCTAACAGATGCAAAACACCATCTGGCAATATTCAACATTCATTCTTTAAAATTCATGGCAAACTGGTAATAGAAGGAAGCTTCCTTAACCTTTTAAAAGGCATCTATGAAAAATCTATGATAAATAGCATTCTTCACATTGAAATATTGAAGACATTCTCTTTTAGGCCAGGAATAAAATGAAAATGCCCATTATCACCATTTGTTTTTTTGTTGTCATTGTTGCATCATCTTGCTGCATCAGCTCTCTGTGTGTGCGGCGCCACTTCTGGGTGGGCTGTGCTTTTTTTTCACGTGGGTCAGCTCTCCTTGCGGGGCACACTCCTTGCACTTGGGGCTTCCCTACACAGGGATGCCCCTGCATGGCATGGCACTCCTTGCATGCTGTAGCACTGCGCATGGGCCAGCTTACACCCCGGTCAGGAGGTCCTGGGGATCGAACCCTGGGCCCTCCATATGGTAGGTGAATACTGTATCAGTTGATCCATGTCTGCTTCCCAATTGCCACCCTTTGTATCTACTCTGTACTAGAGATCTTAGTGCAGTAGCAAGCAAAGTAAACAAAAGGAACAAGGTTAGGAACAGAAGAAACAAAACTCATTTATGCAGATGATACAATTGTCTACATAGAACACTCCACAGAATCTGCAGAATAATAGTCAAAATTAATAAGAGAGTTAGAAAGATTGCTGGACCCAAAATCAATACACAAAAGCCAATGGTGGAGGGAAGCGGACTTGGCCCAATGGATAGGGTGTCCGCCTACCACATGGGAGGTCCGTGGTTCAAACCCTGGTCCTCCCTGACCCATGTGGAGCTGGCCCATGTGCAGTGCTGATGCACAAAAGGAGCCCTGCCATGAAGGGATGTCCCCTGCGTAGGGGAGCCCCACGCGCAAGGAGTGCACCCCGTAAGGAGAGCCACCCATTGTGAAAGAAAGTGCAGCCTGCTCAAGAATGGCACTGCACACACAGGAGAACTGATGCAGCAAGATGACGCAACAAAAAGAAATACAGATTCCCGGTGCCGCTAATAAGGATAGAAGTGGTCACAGAAGAACACACAGTGAATGGACACAGAGAGCAGACAACTTGGGGTGGGGGGAAGGGGAGAGAAAAATAAATAAATAAATAAATCTTTTTTTAAAAAGTCAATGGTGGGGAGAGGATGTGGCTCATGCAGTTGAGTACCTGCCTCCCACATGGGAGGTCCCAGGTTTGGTTCCCAGTGTCTCCTAAAGAAAAAAAACAACAACCAATAGACAACAAGCAAAAACAAAAACAAATGAACAAACAAAAAACAACAACAAACAATTAGTTGACAACTAGCAAAAACAACAAGCTGTCAAGTGCAAACAATGAGCAAAAACAATGAGAAAACAGACAAGGGAGCCGTCTTGGGGCAGGGAGAAAATATCAATGGCATTTCTATACAATAGCAACAGTTAGCTAGAAAATATAATCTGTAAAAAGGAAAATTTATAACTGCAATAAAAAATATAAAATATCCAGGAATAAGTGTTATAAAAGATGTAGGAGATCTTTTAAGAAGAAAATAATAACATTTTGTTAAAATATATTTAAGGCAATATAACTAAATAAAAGAGATACACCATGTTTTTAAATGAGGAGACTCAATATCATAAAAATGTCATTTCTCCCTGAATTGACCTATAAATTCAATGCCATTCTAATCAAAACCTGAATCAAATTTTTAATGAAATCTGGCAAAATGATTCTACCAGGCACATGAAAGAGTAAAAGATTAAAAATAGTCAAGACTTTCCTGAAACAAAGAGCATGGTAGGAGGACTTGCTCAACTAGCTACCAAGGCTTATTATAACATTTCAGTAATTAATTCCTGGAACAGGGATAGAAAAATAAACCAGTGGAACAGAAATATACTCATGCATGTACAGAAACCCGAGTTATTTCAGGGGTAGTGTATTGATTCCCCACGGCTGCCATAACAAATCACCATAAACAGGTGCGTTAAATCACTGAAATTAATCTCCCCTCAGTATGGAGGCCGGAGGGCTGGAATCAGGTGCTGGCAGGGCCTTGCCCCCTGTGGGGCTGTAGGGGGTTTCCATCCCAGGCCTCCTTCAGCTTCTGGGGGCAGCTGGCATGACCCCCGTCACTGCCGCCAACTTCCGCGGCCTTCTCCTCTCCCCTGGGCCCTGGCGTCTTCTCCTCTTCTGTCTCTTCTAAGGACGCTTGTCCTTGGATTTAGGGCCCTCCCACATGATCCAGCAGATCCTTAACTTAATCACAACTGAAGAGACTTTTTTTCCAAATAAGGTCATATTCAAATGTTCCTGGAATTAAAGCATGCGCCTATCTTTTGGGGGGCACCATTCAACTCACTGCAGATGGCATTATAGGTTAGTGTGAAAAGGATAGATTATTCGATAAATGGTGCTGGACAACTGGTTATCCATGTGGAAAAAAATTAATTTGGATACTATCCCCCAGGCTAAACACACACAAAAGTTAATTTCAGAAGATTTAAAGACTTAAATGAAAAAGAAAAAAAGTACAAAACTTAGATATAGGAAAGAATATAAGAAAATATCTTTTTGATCCCAGGCTAGAGAAAGATTTCATAAATAAGGCATAGATTACATTAAAAGACGTAAAGAAAAGGAAAAACCAAGTCACAAATCAGACAACATATAGCCAAACCTGTAACCATCAAAGAACGGTATTAAAAACATGTAAAGAACTCCTACATTTCAATAAAAAAGAGGCAAACACCTAAACAGAAAAATGAGCACGAGATACAAATGATCTACTCACAAAAGAACAAACACAGGGAAGCGGATTTCGCCCAATGGATAGGGCGTCCTCCTACCACATGGGAGATCCGCAGTTCAAACCCTGGGCCTCCTTGACCTGTGTGGAGCTGGCCCATACACAGTGCTGATGTGCACAAGGAGTGCCGTGCCATACAGGGCTGTCCCCGTGTAGGGGAGCCCACACGCAAGGAGTGCACCCCATAAGGAGAGCCGCCCAGCGCGAAAGAAAGTGCAGCCTGCCCAGGAATGGTGCCGCACACACGGAGAGTTGACACAACAAGATGATGCAACAAAAAAAAGAAACACAGATTCCTGGTTCTGCTGAAAAGGATAGAAGTGGTCACAGAAGAAAACACAGTGAATAGACACAGAGAACAGACAACGGGGGCGGGGGGGGGGGCAGGGGGGGAGGGAAGGGAAGAGAAATAAATAAAAATAAATCTTTAAAAAAAAACAACAACAGGTAGCAGACTTGGCCCAGTGGTTAGGGCGTCCGTCTACCACATGGGAGGTCTGTGGTTCAAACCCCAGGCCTCCTTGACCCGTGTGGAGCTGGCCCTCACGCAGTGCTGATGCGCGCAAGGAGTGCCGTGCCACATAGAGATGTCCCCCGCATAGGGGAGCCCCACACACAAGGAGTGCCTCCCATAAGGAGAGCCGCCCAGCGCAAAAGAAAGTGCAGTCTGTCCAGGAATGGTGCTGCACACACGGAGAGCTGACACAACAAGATGATGCAACAAAAAGAAACACAGATTTGCATGCCGCTGACGACAACAGAAGTGGACAGATAAGAAGATGCAGCAAATAGACATAGAGAACAGACAACCGGGGTGGGGGGGAAGGGGAGAGAAATAAATAAATAAATCTTTAAAAAAAAAAAAGAACAAACACAGGGAAGTGGATGTGGCTCGACTGATAGAGCGTCCGCCTACCATACAGGAGGTCCAGGGTTCAAACCCAGAGCCTTCTAGCCCTTGTGGTGACCTGGCCCATGCACAATGCTGTCATGTGCAAGGAGTGCCATGCCACACGGGGTGTTCCCCATGTGGGAGAGCCCCACACGGAAGGAGTGTGCCCCACGAGGAGAGCTGCCCCGTGCAAAAAAAGCACAGCCTGCCCAGGAATGGCGCTGCACATACAAAGAGCTGACACAGCAAGATGGTGCAACAAAAAGAGACACTCATTCCCAGTGCCACCGAGAATGCAAGTGGACACAAAAGAACACACAGTGTGGTGGGAATGCAGAAGGATCCAGCCTTTCTGGAGAACTGTTGGCGGTTTCTTAAAAAGTTAGCTACAGGGAAGCAGACTTGGCCCAGTGGTTAGGGCGTCCACCTACCACATGGGAGGTCCGTGGTTCAAACTCCGGGCCTCCTTGACCTGTGTGGAGTTAGCCCATGCGCAGTGCTGATGTGCGCAAGGAGTGCCCTGCCATACAGGGGTGTCCCCTGCGTAGGGGAGCCCCATGCGCAAGGAGTGCACCCTGTAAGGAGAGCTGCCCAGCGTGAAAGAAAGTGCAGGCTGCCCAGGAATGGTGCCACACACATGGAGAGCTGACACAGCAAGATGACGCAACAAAAAGAAACACAGATTCCCATGTGTGTTCCCAAGAAGATGCAGCAAATAGACACAGAGAACAGACAACTGGGGGGGGAGGGGTGGGGAGAAATAAATAAATAAATAAATCTTTAAAAAAAAAAATAAGTTAGCTACAGATCTGCCATATGACCCAGCACTTCCAATGCTGGTTATATACCCAGAAGATCTGAAAGTAAGATCACAAACTGCTGTATGTACACCAATGTTCATAGCAGCATTATACACTATTACCAAAGGTTGGGATCAATCCAAATGCCCATCAATGGATGAATGAGTAAATAAAATGGTATATACATACAATGGTATATACATACAATGGAATACTGTGCAGCTGTAAGAAGGAATAGACATACAATGGTATATACATACAATGGAATACTGTGCAGCTGTAAGAAGGAATATACATACAATGGTATATACATACAATGGAATACTGTGCAGCTGTAAGAAGGAATACAGCACAAACACATGTGATAACATGGATGAATCTTGAGGACCTTATGTTGAGCGAAGCAAGCCAGGCATTGAAGGACAAATACTACATAACCTCTCTGATATGAAACAAGCAAACTGAGCTGTCTCAGAGAGCTAAAGACTGGAAGATAGGCTTAAAGGAATTTGGGGAGGAGAGGAAGGTTGTAAGCTGACGCCTACATGGGTGAAGTCTATGATAAGCTGGAGGTTAAGTATTTGTACAGGGAAGGGATAAGATGGGGGCATAGGGATAACTTTGGGTAGGGCTTTGTGGGCTTGACGGGGGCTGGGAGGATGGGTCAGATGACCCAAGGAATTGGGGGGGAGGATTGGGGACAACTGTTGAATATGGGAGAATGTCAGGTATATGGTTGAAACTATAATGTTGAGAAAACTCTTTACAAAATATAATAAGGAAGGATCACGTGCTTAAGGTGCTGGGGGGGGGGTGCATCTGGTACAGGGGCAAGCTTCTAGGGAGCTTGTGAGTTCTCATTTTGTCATAGTGTGTTATATTATTGGGTAGAGACTCATACAATGAGTGTGAAGGTGTACCCACATCCCCAAAGAGAGGGAATTGTGTCTTTCGAGAGGATCGCTGGCTCCAATTAGTTAGGGCAGTCTAGTATTGTTGCATTGTCTGTAAATCTGGTTCCTCAAGTAGTGAAGATTGAGTGTCATGGTGTGCCCTGAGGAGAGGGGGAGAGAGGTATAGCATGGATGGGAGCAGGGCAACTGGGGGGCAATGGAAGTGCTCCACAAGATCTTGCAATGATGGACATGTCAACTTACTTCTAAAGTGTATAAAAGTCTATAAACTAAAATGTAAACTATAATGTAAAACATAAGGAAACTAAAAATTGAGACATTTGTACAGTCTAAAAAATAAACAATAATGTAAACCGAAATGGAACCATGTTTGATAGATATGTTTCAAAATTTGTACATCAGCTGCAGCAAATATAACGTGAACACGTAAAGAGATCATTGCTGGGGAAAGGGGAAAAGGGTTTGATGTTGGATATCTAGCAGTCCCCTATATTGTGTATGTGAATTACTGTGATCTAAAACTTTTTTGAAGACAAAATTAAAAATTAAAAAAAAAAAGGATGTAGACACTGAGGAAGAAATGAAGTGCCTTGCCACTATACATACAGGGCAACACCTATTATAGTGATGAAAGGAAAAACATTAGAAACAAAGCTTTATAATATTTTTCATTTTATTAATACACTAATTTATTTTTACTTTATTTTAGTATTTCTAAATTACTATATATTCTATTTCTAAACTTTAAACCCATCACTGTATTTCAATTTCCTATTAATTGAATTTGGCAATATATTAGGATTCTTTGTTGAAGAAGTTTTGGACCACAGAGAGGTTCAACTATGGCAGGGGAAGAACTCTGGTGTGGGGTGTTATTGATGGGGGCACAAGGGGCGGGGGGAGTTCTCCAGAGCATGTATATAGGAAACATAAATATGTTAGGATATATGTTGGATATTTTTATAGTATTTACAGTTACAAACGTCCACTGAGGGACTGCTGAGTTCCCACCCAGGGGAGCTCTGTCACATTCCCCAATGGAACAACAATAATCCCCCAAGTGCAACGGTAAAGATCAACAAGGAAGGATGGTCCAATAATGAGCCCTTGATACTGATGACTATGCTTTGGAGCCTGTGTGCCTGAAATATAAAATAGGTCTAGAGCTGTAGGATGCTTAAGGGTTACCTTCTGAGAGCCTCCATGTTGCTCAAATGTGGCCACTCTCTAAGCCAAACTCAGTAAGTAAATGCATTACCTTCCCCTCAACATGGGACATGACTCCTGGGGATGAGCCTCCCTGGCACTAAGGAATTACTACTGATCACTAACTGAAGAAGCAACTAGAAAGAGATCTTGAATGAAAGGGTCAACTCAGACCAGCAGAATATCTCAGCCTACACGTTGGATCAAGTGTTAAAAACTGCTCTTTGACCTTGAATAAAAGGGGGAAATGGCAAAGACAAATGAGTTGCTATGGCTAAAAGTCTTCCAAAAAGAGTTGGGAGGTCATCAGAGGGTTCATGCTTATGCACACCTCAGGAGGACCCCAGAAAAAGCCAAAGTAGATACAACCCTAGTTGTATCTCCTGAAGGCTACAGAGATCCACAGGGTATATAGTTATAGCAGATGGATTTGGAACTCTGTGCCATGTCAGAGGGTCCTACTTTGGAATCTGTGCTCCTGAGTGTGACGGAGCTGGACTCAGATGTGACTTTTCTACACACGCCTCTTCTGTCACTTTTACTGAACCTGTGCTTGGCGCTAGGGATGGTCCATACTCAGGAGACTTGAATCTCTGGACTGCCCATGTGCCAGTCGGCCCTGAGCCTCAGCAGAGTGGCAACTCCTACTTTCTGGTTTGTTGGTCTTACCCAATCAGCCAACAGGGAAGTGAAGATGGTCAACCACCACACCAGGGAATCAAGAGTGCCTACAACTGTAAGTGGAGGAATTGCATCCATCATCCATGTGGAATCTAAGTCCCTCTTGATCTAGAGGTGGAGTGGACATCACCATCCCAGGGTCCACAGAATGGAGGAATAAAATATGGATTAGAGTGGACTTACTGATATTCTACTATAAAACCATTGTGACGAGTAATAGAAGAAATTTTATCATTGAGGTGGAGAAAGTGGCCACAGTAGTTGCTGAGGGCAGGGAGAGGGTAGAAGAGATGTGATGTGGGGGCATTTTGGGGATTTTGAGTTGTCTTTAATGATATTGCAGGGTCAGATGCTGGACTGTATATATCCTGCCATAACCCACTGAATGTACTGGAGGGAGAGTGTGAACTACAGGGTAAACTATTATCTGTGTAGTGTAGCAGAGCCCCAAAATGTGTTCACCGAGTGTGATGAGTGTGCTGCCATGATAAGGGAGCTTGTTGGTGTGGGAAGAGTCGGGGGCGGGGGGAGTATACAGGAACCTCTTGTATTTTTTAGTATAACATTTTTTTTGTGATGTAAGTATCTTCAAAAAAAATACAATTTACAAAAATGATGTGGGGGGGTAGGGAGTGGGTTATATGGGAACCTCTTATGTTCTTTGTTTTTTATGCTTTTTAATGTAACATCCCTTGTGATCTAGTAACTTTAATTTTTAAAAAAAGAACACACAGTGAATGGACACAAGAGAGCAGACAACGGTGGAAGAGAAATAAATAATAAATCTTTTTTTAAAAAAAGAACAAACACAAAAGTCTTAGAGAAATGCAAGTTTAAGCTATAATGAGATAGCATTTTACACCTCTCAGATTGGTATAAAGAAAGTGGTTTGTAATGGCCAGGATGAGCTGCAATGGGAACTCTGCTAATGGGAGGGAAAACTTGTACAACCACTTAGGAGAAAACCTGCCTATACCCGGTAAAGTTGGACATGCACATACCCCACATCCCAGCAAGTTCTAAACATATCCACTAGAAAATATGTTCATAGGTGTTCATGGCAATATTGTCCACATTCACTAAAAACTATTGCCCATTGATAATCGAATGTATAAATTGTGGTATAGTCATATGGTGGAATATTATACAGCAGTGAAAAGAAGTGACAGCTGTGTAGCTCTGTGAAGCATAAGACATGGGTCGCAAAGATACACAGTATGATTCTATTTGCTTAAGGTTCAAAAACAGGCTAAACTAAATTATATCTTGTTTAGGAATGCTCACATAGGTGGTAAAACTGTAAGAAAAATGAGGGACTGAGAAACCAAAATCTAGCTTGATGGGGTATGGGATGAGGGAGGGACATAGAGGAGCTTGGAAGATGCTGGTAAAGTTCCATTTCCTTACCTGGGTGATGGATCCATGGGGGTTCCTGAACATATATGTTTTAAACACTCTTGTGTGTATGTTATTTTCCATAATTGAAACAAAATAAAAATAGTTTCCTCTCTCACTGCGTCAGATAGAGGGTGGCGCATGCTGACTGCGGAAGTGGGGGGGTGGGGGCAGGAGGACATCCTGGCAGCCTGCGGGCAGATGAGGAGAGCTGGACCCGCCCCCTGACAGAGGTAGATTTACCTGGGGTTCCAGCAGGTGTAACAGACATGGTGGTGGATGCTGTGGGTGTGTTCTTACCCCAAGCCTCTCAGAGAGAAGGCTGGAGGGACTGCTCCTTTGTAGGACTGAGTGGCTGTCGCCATTCTGGAGCATGGCCGGGCGTTGGTGGGTTAAGCTGCCGTAGAGGAGCACGCTATTCCTTTTGAACAGTATTGCTCCAAGCAGCATTTGTACCTGGCCTCAAAGACCTGCACTATGCAATTTATAATATGAAGGGGGTGGGGAGAGGGAGGGCAGCCTGGTGGCTGAACGGAGAGAGTCTTCTTTTTTAAAAAATGTTATTTGCTTGTGGGGGAGGACTCAGACCTCATAAGGGGGGTTGTCTTGGGTGTTTGCGTACCAAAAACTGAGCACTGGAGCGAGAGGGCCACCCCAGGGGAGGCACTAGCAGGGCCTGGTATGTGGGTAATTTAAAAATCAATAATAAAGCCAGACTTGCCCTGCTTTTTATTATCCCCATGATCATACAGCTTTCGGCCTTAAATGAGATCGGTGAAAAAGTGCCCCGCCCAGCTGATACCCCTCCCCAGCCCTGGAGGTCCCTAACTGGAGTCCCCCACCAACCATAGAGCCTGTCCGTGCAGGGCTGGCCTCGTTCATTTCTGCACCCCACGTGGGTGCTCCCAGCTCCTGGTCCATGGGAAATGCTCGGGAAAGGGTCATTGTTTAAAGTGTTTTCAACCTTTCATGCCCAGTGAAACTATAAAACCAGGTTTTAAGGAGGGCAAGAGCTGTGAGGAGGAAGCCGGGGTAGAGACGGGGCGCACCTCGCCAGGCCCCGACTGCACCGCTCACTTGACTTGGACAAGCTCCTTAACCTCCGAGCCCTGGTTTCCGTGTCTGTGGCCGCCAGGAGCCCACAGGATGGATGTCCGTGTTAATTCATGTGCTCTTTAATCTCTAGCCCAGCACAGAGAACGCCCCTGAGGTCTATACACCAGTGACAGGGTCAAGGAGATAAATGAACTGATCTGATGTTGGCTGGGGGAGTAAAAGCCAGCAGTGTGCTGGAGAGCAAGGCTCGGGCCCTGGGGTCCCACCTAGACCAGCAGCCTCTTCCCAGAGGGCCGTGCGCTGCCTCGGTGGTCCTGTGAGTGAAACTGAGATAATGATACCGACTTTGCAGGGATTTGGTGAGGATGAAATGAAATAGCACCAGTTCCATCACTTACTGTTGGTTCAGTAAATATTTACAGCATACCTAATATGCACCCAGCATAGTTCCTGGTCACTCCAAAATCTTAATTCCCCTGTCCCTCAAAGTCCAGCGCGACTCATGCTGGACACAAGCCTTAAAAGGGCAAAGACATTCAATAGGAGGGTTTGGGAGAATAGCGCTCTGTCATGAAATTGTACTTTTGTCTGGAAATCCTCTAACCTGACTGCAGAATCCATATGCAGGATTAAAGAAGGAAAAGTCATAAGTTATATGGCTCAATATTTATAGACATTTATTGAGCCTCGAGCATGCCTTGTGGACTTCAGGAGCTCAGAGTCTAGGGGAGACGATTCATATCCTGGCACACATCTACAGTACGTGCTGTAGGTAAGGGGGCCCAGTGCTGGAGGGTGGCAGGGGTGGCCACTGACTGTCAGGAGCCTGAAGGATTTTCCTGCAAGAGGGGAGCCTGCGCTAACTCTTTAAGGGTGCCTAGAAGGAGCCTGGCAGGGAACAGAGGAGGGCACAGGCAGGTGTGAAAGTTAGCACGAGCCAGGCTTCCCCGAGGGCATGGCCTGTGGGGACCCCCGAGGCATCCGTGGGCCAAGCGGCTCCACACAGGATCTGGGCGCACCCGTGATGGCTCCCTGGCATGGTCCCGAGCCGATGAGAGGAGAGGGCATTGAGCCCGCGCAGGACGCTGGGCACCAGAGCATGCCAGGGGCTGATTCCCAAGTCTGGGCATGTGGGCCAGGAACAGTGTCCAAGCAGCCCTGGACTCGATGGCTGTCACTAACGGTCCCTAATCAGGTAGGAACTGAGGCACCAGCAGACCAGAGGGTCGGGCGGTGGGCGTTGTTCCCCCGGGGCCCCACGGGATTGGGATCACAGCCTTCGGATTGGGGTCCTGGACAAGGCGCCCAGGCCAGAGGAGGGGATGGTGAGCACAGGGTAACTGGGGGGCATTGCTAAGAGGAGGCCGAGGCAGGAGCCCTGTCCTAGAAGCTGGGCCGGCAAATGGGGCCAGAGAATAATGGTCCCAGGCTCATCCCTGAGGACTCTGGATCACTGAACTGTGTGGGCAGCTCTTACATTTTAGATCTTAGCTCAAACGGGTCCTCCACAAGGGACCATCTCTGATCACACTGCATAAAGTAGCTCTCCACGCCCATCCTTTCCCTCTCTAGCCTGTATTGCTTCCTTCCCAGCACTCAGTGTTGTCTGGAGTGATCTTACTTGCCCATTTGTTCATTGTCTGTCTCCCCCAGTAGAACACAAGTCCCAAGAAGGCAGAGCCCACCTCTCTGGTCCCTGCCATGCCAGCCGGGCACCAGGCCTGGCAGGCTGTGGCACTTGGTGTCTGTTGGGTGATTCAGTGGCTGCAGGAAGACTAGGGAGCCATGTGGGCGCAGTGGTGAGGGGGGGGCCGTGAGAGCCTAAGTGGGTTTTAGGGTTCTTTTTCCTGCCTCAGGCAGGATCCGTTCAGAAAATGGGGTGGCCCTGAGCTGGCAGGGTAACAGTAGACATCGGGGGGGGGGGGTGGAAGAGGAGCTGGCAGGACTGAGGTGGACCTGACAGCGGGGGTCTGGTGACAGTGCTGGGGTGGGGATGTCGGGGGTGAGGCCGGGAGGAGGTCGGGGCCTGGGAGGGAGGCGCCGTGCCGATGAGCGGAACTCAGTTCTTGTGCCGAGGGAGGCTGGGCCAGTTCTCGGGCAAGAGAAGTGACGGGCTGGACCTGGTGGCAGGTGGAGGCTGCATCGAGGAGGGAGGCCCCGGAAGCAGGAAAGCCAGGTGGGAGACACTGGCCTGAGCTGAAGCAGAACCACGGATTTGCAGAGAAGCAGGGGTGTTGAGACAGAGGGGTCCCGAGAGAGCCGTGGGCAGTGCTTTCCTGAGGCTACGACCAGCACGGATGCCAGCTCTGATATCCAGGGCTACTGGACTGGAGGGCCCGCTGCTCACCGCCTTCCTGAGAGGAAGAACGGCCCCCGTCTGACAGAGCTCCAGGCTCCGTTCTCTCGCCTAAAGTCACACAGCTGGGACGCCGTGGGTCCAGAAGCCAAGCCCGGGCCGGGCTGGGGCTCAGGCATCCCCCCACCAGGAAACCACGACCCTGGACTCAATCTGAGCAGCAAGGGATGGAGCTGTAGCAAGGGTCCTTCCGGTCGGGGGCCTCGGAGGAAAGGGGCGTGAGAGAAAGGAGGCCTGTGCTCTGGACCGAAGAAAGGCCGATCGTAAGAGTTCTGAGAAGGAGCAAGGCATCGCATCGCGGCAGGGGCGGGCTGGCTCTCCTTGGGGAGGTGCCGGGCCACCTCCTGCCCTTCCCACTGTCCCTGTTCCCGGCTGCCAGCCTGTTGTGGGCTAATGACAGGCTGGACCATGAGGTTATGTGCAGATTCCCTTCAAATAGAACGACCAAGACACAAGCCTACCCTGCGAGGCATTTAGACTACTCTTTATTTTTCCAGAACAGCGCGCGTGCCTGCTCTTTTCCCAGTGCTTCCTGACAGATCGGCCCGTCTTCTCTCGCTTAGGCCTGGGTCCCCGACATGGAACTGGTTTAGAATCAGTCTTCAGTTTAAGTCCCTGTAAAATGAGAATAATAATTATTCCTGCCTCACCTGGCTAATGCGAGCAGTAGGAGAGATGAGGCACGTGAAGGGTCAAGCACAGGATTAATTTAACATGCTCAGGTTCTCTATTCTCGTTTCAGTGCTGCCGAAGGCAAGCTGAGCCCTAGGGGCAGGAAAATGCTCGTCTCTGCTGCCACCCAGTGTGTATCTTGGGATAATACCTGAGTGGAGGTCAGCAAGAAAAGCTCTCTTCCCAAAGGCTTCTGAGCCAAAGAATGTGTCTCACCGGGGCTGTACCCCGGAAGTGGCCCCCTGGGCCCTGGAAGCTGCCCACTGCACTGTGGACCTGCTGAGCTGAGACCACCTTTCCACCTGGCTCTGACCTGTCACCCCTCTTGATTCCCCACCTTCCCCAGAAAGCCGCAGGGTGCATAGAGAGCTCTGTACCTCACAGGTCTGAGGGGAAGGTGGGTGCGAGCCAAAAGTTTCTTTTTTTAAAAGATTTTTATTTTTTATTTATTTCTCTCCCTTTCTCCCCCAGTTGTCTGCTCTCTGTGTCCATTCGCTGTGTATTCTTCTGTGACCGCTTCTATCCTCATCAGTGGCACCGGGAATCTGTGTTTCTTTTTGTTGCGTCATCTTGCTGTGTCAGCTCTCCATGTGTGTGGCGCCATTCCTGGGCAGGCTGCACTTTCCTTCGCACTGGGCGGCTCTCTCTACAGGGCGCACTCCTTGTACGTGGGGCTGCCCTACGCGGCCCCCCCCCCAACCCCCTGCGTGGCACAGCACTCCTTGCGCACATCAGCACTGCACATGGGCCAGCTCCACACGGGTCAAGGAGGTCCGGGGTTTGAACCTTGGACCTCCCATGTGGTAGACGGACGCCCTAACCACTGGGCCAAGTGCACTTCCCCAAAAGGCTTCTTTTGCTAGTGAAAGAGGAACAGCAGAGAAGACAACGCAGGGCTGAAAGCCTGGATGGGAAGAGCACAGGGAGCCTGGAGGGGCCAGGGGGCAGCTCCCAGGGAAAACTGGGCAGGCAGGCTGGGCAGTGGCTGACCTCCGGGCTGGTGGTGCAGGGGCCTTGGGGCTCAATTCCAGGTGCAGCACTTGCAGGAGGAGCTGAACACCAGGCCTGCTGGGCAGCTTTGCAGGAACAGCCGCCCGCCTGCGCAGCTGTAGAAGCTGGACCGTTCCTGAGGGTTGGGGTAGAGGCCGTCAGCTTTGCCCTGGCAGAAGGCCTCTTCTCCAGGGCTGGGGCCATGCTCGGGCTCGGAGGGCTGGCCTGCTGTGGGAACTTCAGGCTCCATGGGGTCAGAAGGCACGTACGGGAGACCTGCGAAGACAGTGGAGATCAACCAAGGGTCCCCCAGGAGAGAAGCTGAACCTGCAGGCCAGCACAGGCAGCAGCGCAGTCAGCCCCAGGCAGAGAACAGCCAGCCAGCCGCTGGAGCACAGCTGGAGCACCGCTGGGCAGGAAACACCTGCAGCCGACGGAGAACAGCCGACGGGCGCCGCAGCCCCTGGTGGAGCACAGCCCTATACCGGCGGGCAGGGGTAGGCCCACACGGGGTCGGGGTTCAGGCTTTCTCCTTGATGAGAGGAACGAACTGGGGCTCCCAGGCTGAGAGCACCCTGGAGGGAAGCCCTGGGTACAACCCCAACGCGGCCAGCATGGCTAGAACCAGGAAGAGGGAAGAAGAAAAGCAAGAGGGAAAGAAGCACTTCAACAGTTTCCTCAGCACCAGGGGGTTGGATGAGATTTGGGAAATCACAGAATTGGGGTAAAGTCAGTTCCCCAGAAGGACCTGGGACCTATGGCTGAGCGGGGAGGCTGCGCACTGCCCCGCCCCCTGCCCCCAGCTTCCGTCCAGGTCCCCATCCCCCCACTCACGCAGCTCCCGCCTCAGCGTCTGGATGAGGGGGTAGCGACCCTGGGTGCAGAAGGAGCCAGTGAAGTCGTCCAGGTCCAGCGTCCAGACCATGGCCCCGCCCAGCCTCTTCTGCTTCAGGTAGCTGATCTAAGGGGAGGGGGCAGCAAGGGGTGAGCCCGCTGGGCCAGCCCGGGTCCCGCCCCCTTGGCCCCACAGGGCTTTTTCCTCCAGCACCCCCAGCTCCCTGCCTGGTCGAGGCTGGAGTCTGGAGGACAGCTGAGTCCTTGACTCCTGAGCGCCCCAGTCACTCTGGAGGCCCCTTGTCCTGGCACAAGCGTGGCCTGGGGTGGGGGTGCGGGGGTGGGCTGGGGGCCAGGAGAGATGGGGTGTGGACGCCTGTGTGGCTCTCTCTCGGTCGGAAGCCTCAGCGCTGGGCCCTTTTCTGGGCGGTGCTGTGTTTGGGGGTGCTGTCTGCTGGCTGTGCAGCTACCACAGGGAACAAGGAAGCTTCCCCTGAGCTCCCAATCAAGCTTTGCTTCCTGGTCTTCTTGCCTGAGCTCTCCCTGAGGGCCTTCTCTCCTCCCCTGGATTCCTGAACACCACCCCCCACAACCCACCCCCCAGCCGTCTGTTCCCTCAGGATAGGCTCCTCTGTCCCCCCACCCTGGCAGGGGGCCACGGTGCTGCCACCAGGACCCAGCACAGGGCCTGGAGGGCAGGGGGGCTCAGAGCCCCTGCTGGCCCCAAGCTCCCTCTCCAGCCGCCTGCCTTCCCATGCCCGTCCCTCCTCGGGGTTCCAGTGACACGGGCCCACATCTTGCTCACAGGACTCAGCTTCCGCTTTCCTCTCTGCCATGTCTTTGGGGGTGCAGTTTCCTCCCCAGAATCCCGGCCACGTTCTCTGCTTTAAGACTCATCTCAAACACCCACCTACCATGACCCCGGGCCTCTCCTCCCCCTGCCAGAATCAGGCTCCCTCCCCAATTCTCCTAGGGCATTTTGTCTTCACTTCTCCAGAACCTACCACTGTCTTCCCCACATGATAATTGATGTGGCCTAGACAGATAAACGAAGACAGCCTTCCTCTTTGGGAGCAAATGACCTCATGAGGGAGAGACACGTGGAAACAGATGCGCTAAAGCTTTGAGCCACCAGTTTTGGGGCAGGGGGAGGGGGGCATCGAAGTAAATCAAAAGGTCTGTAATTTAAACCTGCACCAAATATTGCCAATGGACTGGATAAAACGGTGTGCCTCATTGTATATCTCCTCCTGATATTTCTGTAAATTTTTAGTATTTAATAAAATACAAATCCTTTGAGGAGTTTTACTGAATGTAGAACACATTTTTGGTATGTCTTAGTCAGTGGACAGTAATAGTGCAAATGCTATCCCATGGAAATCTGTGAAATATTGGGTTATCTAAAAGGAGACTCATTGCAAAAGTTCAGTGTTAATGACAGACTTGGGCCAACCCAGGGCCACCCCCCTGCTGTCAGGGCTGGACCTTACCTTGGCTTGAAAGCTCTCCACATCATCAAAACCCACCCACTGGTTGCCCTGGAAGGCATAGGGCACCTTCTGGTCCTTGATCCTGTGTTTGGAGGCCCCCTTCCAGGAGCAGACCTGCAGGGGCAGAGGCCTGTGCTGGGGAGGGCAAAGGAGGAGGCTCCCAGCGGCACGAGCTTGTGCCCTCCAGGAGAGGTGAAGGATCAGGAGATCCCTGTCCCAGGGAGCCTGGAGAACCTAACAAGTCCCAAACTGCGAGCTCTAGACTCCTGGATTCAGCTTGAGGCATCTGGGTTTCAGGAAACATCCAAGAAGACAGGCATGGGATGGACTTCAGCTGGCTGGAATTTGCCATCCTTGGCATCCTCACTCAGAAAAGGTGGGAGAAGGAAGCCTCACCCCTCCCAGGGCCCCCCGCGGCCCTCAGGGCAGCCGTGGGCTTTCATACCTCGTAGTAAGCCAGCAGCCCTCCCTCCCTGGTGAAGGGGCCGGGGCTCCCAGGCCCCGTGGCCGGGGCCCCCACTCCAGTGTCTGACGAGGAGGCCAGGGTGAAGGTTCGTCCATAGGTGGGCATGCCGAGGATCAGTTTGCTTGCGGGGACCCCCTTCTGCAGCCAGAGCTGCACCGCAAAGTCCTGGCAGGGGAGAAGGAGGGGCAGGGTTAATTCCTTCAGCCTCAGCCTGGTCTGACCACCTACGACTGAGGCCTCAGGCGGTACAGCTAGGAGGGCAGGGACTCCCTCAGCGGGAGCTCCAAGGGTCAGCACTAGTGTTCCAACCCTGTTCCGTCCTCTTTAGATCCTGGCTTAGACCCTGTACCCCAGAGAGAGAAGCTGCGTGACGCTGTAGCCAAGTGCACAGGCTTTGGGGTCAGCCAGTCATTCGCTGAACAAATATTTACTAATGGCCTACTGTGTGCTGGTCACTGTCCTAGAAGCTTGGGATCCATCGATCAAGGAAGCAGACAAAGGTCTCCACCCACAAAGGGCTTCTCAGCATGATTTAACCTCGTCGAGCCTGCTTGCCTGCCTATTAACTGGAAACCAAAAAATGTCTACCCGTAAGAGTGTTGTGAGAATTAAGGGATGTGATGTCTCAGAGTCTGACCCAGTTGTAGCAAAGGGAAGCTGGGATTGTCATTGGTCTCATTCTAGTGGCTGTAAACCTCGCCCCGAACACAAAAGCAGGGAGTTGGGTCTGCTTTATTGATCGCTGTATCTCCAGTGCCTAGCACAGTGCCTGGTACTTAGGGACTCAAATGGAAAGAACAAACGAGCACATGGCTGGCTTCCTTATCCACCTCTGAACAAGACCTTCCCCCATCAATCACTACTGGACTTGATACTCCCAGGCCTGGGACATGAGGAGGTGCCCAATAGAATGTCTAATAAGTGAGTAATGAGGATTCTTCCAAGTTGGGTTTGTAGACTCACTTCCTCCACGAAGTCATCCTATTTGAGTCCAGGCCCTCTGGCTACCCTGAGTCCTCTTAACACTCAGATGAAGAAGAGTTTCCACTGTTTTATTTATGTTTGTTTCTTTTTGTCAGTTTGATTTGCCTTTGAGCAGACTGAGCTTCCTGAGGGCAGAGGCCAAGGTCCCCTGCTAACTTATCTAGAACTTTCACGCAAGTTTGGAAAAGTTGCTCCTTCAGTCGGAAGCAGTCAGAGTGGGGAGCAGACAGCCTCTTTGTGGGAAGGAAAAGGCCTCCCTTCCTGCAGAGGGATCCCGGGCACACAACCTGGAAAGCAGCGTGCCCGTGGGACTTCAAACCCACTCATCTCTCACCCCACCCACATCGGGCTGAGGGCAGCTCAGGGGTCTATCTCCCCCGGAGTCCACATAGTTTTCCAGATGGGGGTGGAGGGGTAAGGCTCAGTGGGGACCCTACTCACCAGCCCCAAGAGGAGCACTTTATTTGCAAAGAGCCACAGCAATCAAAGATGCACACACACACAAACACACCACGCTGACCTGTAGGCCCCACAAAAGAGTAAACAACATTTTAACTGTGGCCTTGTTGTTGCTTGGTTTCACTTGTTTTAAAAAGAAAAAGGCGTTTCTGACTTTTAAAATTAAAAACAGGCTTGTAAAAAGTGGCTAGCCCCGTGAGGAGGTCTTTGAGTGGGCAGTAATCCCCAGTCCCCAAGCCCCCAGCTTCAAACCAAGCCTGCCCCTGCCGGGCCTTGGGGGGGAGGGGGTGCGGGTGTAGTTCTTCCCGACATCCCCCGGGATGTTATCAACTTCAGAAAGCCCCAGTCCCAGGAAGCACCTTCCAGAAGCTCAGGCAGGGACTGCAAAGCAAAAGTCCACCCACGATGTTGAAGGCACTGTGTTGGGGGAAGGGGGTGAGAAGGAAGCAGGAGCCTTTGGCCCAGACCCTCGAGCTCAGTGAAGGCCTCTCAATCAATCACTAGTCTGATGCCATTAAACTGGTTTACGTTGTCTAATATCAGCCAAGATGTCACACGGATCTCAGCAGGGGCGTGGAACAGCAAAATAAAGCAATCAGCAAGCAAGTAAAGAAACCCAAAATGCAGGGGTCTCTCAGTGCCCTGCTTGTTTTTCCTGCTTTTCTTTTCCACCAGGGCCTCAGGCTAGGAAAGCCCCCCAGGGGCCTGACGGCTGTGGAGTCCTGCCCCGGCCCTGCCTGCTCACCACGTTGGCCTCGGCCGCCTGCCCGCTCTCCCCCTGCCTCCTGTAGAGGGGGCTGTTGTGTCCTGTGGCCTTTTCCCAACTGCCGTGGAAGTCGTAGGCCATGAGGCTGAGGAAGTCCAGGTGCCTGCAGAGGCGTGGCGAGAGGGGCTGGTGAGGAGGGGGCGCCCGTTCCAGGGCCACGGGGCCAGGAACGGCCACCCCGCCCCATGGACGGCCCGGGGTCACAGGGAGCACTGGGCTCCGATGCAGCGGTGGCAGGACCTCGTCTGGCTCAGGAAGGTGACGCAGGCAGCAACCCCCAACCAGCCCCGTCATCGAGGCCTCGCTCATCCTAGCTGGGTGGTCAGTGGGGCAGGTCTTCAGGCCCACACCACCCCCACTGGCCCCTCAGCACCCTCGGACACCCTGCCCCTCAGGACACCTAGTGCTGCTTTGCTCTCTGGGAGGGAAATCCAGCTAGTGTTTCTCAGACTTCAGTGTGCGCCTCAACCAGCTGGGGTCTCGTTCAAATGCAGATTTCTGACTCAGCAGGCCTGGGTGAGCCTGAGATTCTGCCTTCCACGAGCCCCAGGCGGTGTGGAGGCTGCAAGGGTCCAGACAACGTGGAGATGTGGGGGTGTCGATCTTTCCCCTCCCAGAGGCACTTTCATTTAAGGTAAGTTCCCAAGGAACAGGGCAAAGATCCAGAAGCAGGAGGAACAGACACGGCGAGCCCTTCCTGGATGGGCTGGGGAGGGCTGGGGCTCTCCCAGAACGGTACCTCGAGGGTGAACACCTGCTCGACCCCTAGAGAAGCTCGGTCTGCCCCTGGACTCTGCCACCCCAGAGAACTACTCACGCAGCGATTTGGTCCACCTCGTATCCGGCATCCACGTGGGCCCGCCCCGCGGCCACGGCCGCGCTCAGCAGGAGGCGCTCCTTCCCTGTGCTTCTGGCCTCCTGCTGGAAGGCCTTGGCCAGGTCCTGCGGGGGCAGCTCCAGTGAGCACAGAGGCGGGCCCAGGACCCCCGAGCCCCTCCCAGGGGTCTGAAAACTGCCCAGGGGCCGGTCTCTGCAATGGAAAGTTCTGGGGAGCCACAGCCCTGGCTGCTGCAGGCGGGATGAGCCTCCCCGCCCAGCCATACCTGCACCAGGACTGTGAAGAGCTGTTTGTCCGAGGCAGGGCTCCCCCGGCTTCCTGGGTATTCCCAGTCGAGGTCAAGGCCATCAAAGCCGTATTTGCGCAGAAACTCGATGGCCGAGTTGACGAAAGTCTGACGGTTTTGGGCCGTGGCCACCATGTCTGTGAACCTGTGAGGGTGGGGTGATGAAGGGAGCCCGGGCCTGCCTCTGGCCAGACAGGGGAGCACTCTCCCCAGAGGGAAGCGGGCACTCCTCGGTTAGGGGTGCTCCAGAACGAGGCCGGGAGGGGCGCTGGGAGGGCTGCTTCAGACTGTCGGGTCATTGGCTGTGAGTTTCAGGGATGGCTAAGGGAAGAGAACAATCTAGAAGCTCTTCTTGCCCCCAAATATTAACATCCCCAACTCGCTAGAAGCTCTGCTTCCCAACACTCCCTCCGGAAGCTTGCTTCCATGTCCCTGATCAGGGAACTGTCCCACCCTGAATCAGAGGTAGCTGCGACCCTGGCGTGGAGGTTTTTAAAAAGAAACTCCACTTCTAAGATGAAGAGGAAGAGAGAAGCTCGGCAAAGGCCTGAAGCCCTGGGCAGCCTGGGGCCACTGTCCTTCCCTGCCTGGTCAGCTAGTCACCAACCTTGTAACTTGCATTTGTGAGCGTTTTGGCTATTACGTATCTGGGGCTCTTCAAAATCCCCAAGAGCCCCAGGAACCTGCTCCCCACACCACCCCCCTTGCTCAGTGTCCCCATAACCCTGGCGTGCTTAAGATCTCAAGGTTTTTGGAGTCTCACTCTGTTTCATGGCCTGGGGACCCTGCATTCCAGTGAAAAATCTTCTGTGATGAATATTATTTGGCAAGGTGAGTCATGACTTTCATCAGATTCTCAAAAGGGTTCATGATGCAAAAAATTTAGACTAGTTTATAGCTTTGGGAGCCATATATGCTAGATTGATTGTCTAGGAAAATTCTCATTTCAAATATTCTATGCTATTGTCTCCATAAATCTTAAAAAATGTCCCGGGGAGGGGCGGGGAATGATGTTTATGTTCAGTTGTACACACTGCCTTTAACTCCCAGAAAGAGAACACAAATTCTTTCTCAGACAAGACATTCCATTTCAGAGCTCAGACAATACAGATCCTGTAAGATGTCTGGGATTATTTGGGACCCCTGCCCCAACCCATTTCATGGAGGAACAGACTGAGGCCTGGACAGAGGCCAGAACTGTGTTCTTGTGCCCAGGCCTCATTTAGCTTTTAGGCCTCTGACAGGGCGGGATCCGAAGCGGCCTGGAGCTAGGGCCACTCCTCTGCCCTCCTGATGGAGCACCCAGGAATCCAAAAGAAACGTCAGCCCAGAGTCCAGCTTCCCTTCCCGCCCCCTCTCCCCCCACCCCCTGCCAGATCTCAGCCTGGCCCCCCAGTCCCTGGCCAGGCCCCCCGCTCGTGCCCCCATCCCCTCCCAGCTGGCTCTGTCACTCGGCTTCCCCACAGACAACTCACGGCCGAGTACCGAAGTTCCAGCCGCCGACCGCCAGCAGGGTCTTCAGCGCGGGGTTCCTGGGAGAGAGCAGAGAGGTGCAGGGAGCTGCCCAGCCAGTGCCCAGGCCCTCCTCGCCGGCTGGGAAAGCCAGGGGCTGTCGGGCGCCTTGGCCGTTGGGCCAGGGTGGTGGTGGGGGCGGAGAAGAGAAGAGGGGGGTAGAGAAGAAAGCCCTTGTGTGCTGAGCCCTGTGCAGAGCACTCTGGGGGAAGCGCTAGGTTAGGAAAGAAAAGACGTGCTCCTGCTGTCAAGCACCTGCAGTCAGGCTGGGGAGACAGCACCAGCTCGGGTGCTCACACACCAGGACTTCAGGACGAGGGAGATCAGGGTGGCTGTCAGAGAGGCTTTGAGGAGGTGGCAGGGTGGGTGGCCTCTAGGAGCAGGAAGGGCTTTCCCCTCAGAGGAAACAGTTTCATCATCCCAGTCCCGCTTACGTCTAAGCTGGAAGGGCCCTTAAGCATCCCCTAATGTACCCCCACTCTTCCGAATAAGGATGGGAAGGCCCAGAGAGGTGATGTGACTTGCCCAAAGCCACACAGCGGGTCCGTGGCAGGATCGCAGTGCTGGGGAAGGTTTCTGGGAGGAGGCGCCCGCCCCCCACCTCCACCCCCAGCTCACATCTTCTTCAGGCCATTGAAGTCCTTGTAAAGAGCGTCGTCATTCTGCTCTATGGAGCTGAGCCGGTGGTCTCTCATGCCGGCGAAGGCGTAGACGAGGTGGGTGCACAGGTTGGGGTCCACATCCTTGGGCAGGAAGCGAGCTGCGCCCTGTCTGTACTGGGCCCAGTTGGTGAAGTAGCAGACCAGTTTCTCAGCAGAGCCTGGCCGATGGGGGCAAAGGGGAGCCCGGAGGTCAGAGGCCCGCTGGCTTGCCCTGACCCCGGGTCGCGCTTTTACCCCTGAAGTTTAGGGATCTGAGTCGGAAAGTGGTTTCTGCTTTTCGTTTGGGCAGCACCTTCCAGGTGACAGTGCATTTTCGGCAGGCCGTGTGATTCACAGAGCACCTTGAGGGGCAGAACCGACCTCCTCGTCCTCCACAACCCAGTCACAGGTAGGGAAGCTGAGTCACAGACAGCTTGGGGTCTGTGCCACCCAAAACAGCTACTAAGAGGGCAGGGCTGGGGCCAGGACCCAGTCCCCCAGACCTTGGTATCCTGAAAGCCACGAGGCTCGGAGCCTGAGTGCCACGCCAGGGGCCGGCAGGCAGGTGGACGGGCTCTCCAGGCCCCACCGCCTCGCAGAAGGCAGCTCTGGACACTCAAATGCGCAGCCCAGTGGGAATTAACCACGGTACATCCATGTGCTGAGCAGAAGCACTGAAGTGTCAAAGCAAGGCTTGGACTACCTCAGAACGTCAATTAAAAGGCAAATACAGGTGGTAGCGGAGGGCAGGCTCCAGTTACAGGCCCAGGATCATGTTTCTTTACTCTTGCTGTAAAGTGGGTTTGCATTTATTTGGTATCCCTTGTAGAGAGTTTATTACATATCACTGCTAAGGTTCTAAGGTTCTGATAAAGAGCTTATTTTATTTAGGAAAAGGCTGCTAGGTTCTGACACCTCCTACAGTACAAGGGAAGACTTTGTGGGGGCCTCTGTTCTCGGTGGGGGACATCCCTGGTGGCCAGTGCTGGGCTGGGTTGACTGGGACACCAGAAAGCAAGACCTGCGTCTGTCAGAAATGGACTGTGGGTCCAGATCTTCTCCAGCCTCGGCCCCAGTGTCCCCATCTGAAAACGGCGGCAGCTTGGTGAGTTTAGACTGAGCACATCTGTGGTGGGCATCTGGACCCTGGGGATTCCCTTTGTCCCAACTGGATCCCCTGCCCACCTCCTCCAGCCCCCCAAAGGGCCAGTGAGAGAGTGGGACAGGGAGATGTGCAAAGTGGCCACAGGAGGGTGTGTGGGAAGAGAAAGCAGGAACATGAAGGCTGGGGACTCCCCTGGGCGCCGGGATGGCTTGGGAGGAGTCCAGAGCTCTTGGGCAGTTATTGGCCCTAACTAGAGGCCACCCAGGAGTGGAGCTTGCTGGTGGGGGCCGAGGATGTAGCCTGTGGTCACGTGAAGGGAGGACTGGTGAGCTCCCCCAAGCAAGAGAAGGGAGGAGATTGACCCAGAGGGCCCACCCCTGAGGTGATCTAGAAGGAGTCCAAGGCTCTTTTCACATCATGTCATGTATATCGTATCAATATCATGTGTGGATTTCTGTATGATAGAGGCAATAAAGTGTGGTGGTTAAGAGCGGAGACTCTGGAGTTTCAAAGCCTGGGTTGAAATCCCAGCTCTGTAACTTACTAGCTGTGTGACTCTGTTCCTCCTCTGTGAAATGGGGATGACCTCGTAGGGTGGTTGTGTGGACTCAGCGTTAATACATGTGAAACACTTAGAACAGTGCCTGACGCACAGTAAGTGCTATTTTAAGGGCTTTTTACTGACTTAGTCCACATATAATAAAATTGTTTTATCATTACTATACTTCAGTAAAACCCAGAGGCTAACCCTTAGCTAGAATAACAAAGAAAAAAAGAGAGAAGATGTAAGTAAATAAAATCAGAAATGAAAAGGACATTACCACTGAGCCAGCAGAAATAAAATAGATCATAAGGGGATCTTATGAATAATGTATTCCAACAAACTAGACAACATTGATGAAATGGAGAAATTCCTGGAATCACACAAATAAACCATACTGACCCTAGGAGAAATAGAAGACCTCAACAAACCAATCGCAAGTAAAGAAATGGAAAGTCATCAAAACCTCTCCAAAATGAAAAGTCCAGGACTAGATGGCTTCTTAGGTGAATTCTAATCATTTAAAGAAGATCTAATACTATTCTTGCTCAAACTCTTCTAAAAATTTGAATAAGAAGGAATTCTACCAAACTCCTTCTATGAAGCTAATATCACCCTGATATCAAAACCAAATGAAGATATTATGTAAAAAGAAAATTACAGACCAATTTCTCTAATGAATATAGATGCAAAAATCCTTAACAAAACACTTGTTAACCAAATTCAAAGCACATTTAAAAAATCATATATCACTATCAAGCGGGCTTTGTACCAGGTATGTAAGTGTGGTTTGACATAAGAAAATCAATGTAATATACCACATGAATGAATTGAAGAAAAATCACATAATCATATCAATAGATGCAGAAAAGGCATTTGATGAAATACATCTTTTCTTGATAAAAACACTCTGAAAGATAGGAATAGAAGGAAACTTTCTCAATATGATATAGTGCATATGTGAAAAACCCACAACTAACATTGTATTCAATGGTGAAAAGACCGAAAGCTTTCCTGCTGATATCAGGAACAAGACAAGGATGCTCAGCTCTCCACTGTTGTTCAATATTGTGCTGAAAGTTCTAGCTAGAGCAATTTAGCAAGAAAAAGAAATGAAAGACACCCAAATTGGAGAGGAAGAAGTAAAACTTTTGTTATTTGCTGGTGATATGATCCTATACTTAGAAAAAAAAAAATCACAACAAAACTATTAGATCTCATATGGCTATTTTAGCAAAGTGGTTAGACACAAGATTAATACTCACAAATCAATGGCATTTCTATACACTACTAATGAGCAATCTGAGGAGGAAGTCAGAATAAAAAATTCCATTTATAATAGTGACTAAAATAATCAAATGTTTAGGAATAAACTTAACCAAGGACATAAAGGACTTGTATTCAGAAAACTATAAAACATTGCTAAAAGAAACCAAAAATTATCTAAATAAATGGGAGGTTATTCTGTGTTCGTGGGTTGGAAGACTAAATATCATTAAGATGTCAATTCTACCTAAACCTATATACAGATTTAATGCATTCCCAATAAAAATTCTAACAGCTTTCTTCGTAGGACTGGAAAAGCCAATCATCAAATTTATCTGGAAGGATAACAGGCCCTGAGTAGCCAAAAATGTCTTAAAAAAGAATGAAGTTTGAGGACTTACACTTCCTGACTTTAAAGCATATTGTTGGGAAGTGGATTTGGCTCAACTGATAGAGCATCCGCCTACCATATAGAGGGTGCAGGGTTCAAACCCAGGGCCCACTGACCTGTGTGGTGAGCTGGCCCACGTGCAGTGCTGATATGCGCAAGGAGTGCCCTGCCATGCAGGGGTGTCCACCGTGTAGGGCTGCCCCATGTGCAAGGAGTGTGCCCCCCAAAGAGAGCCACCCCATGTGAAAAAAGTGCAGCCCACCCAGGAGTGGCGCCACACACATGGAGAACCAACGCAGCAAGATGACGCAACAAATAGATACAGATTTCCCGTGCCGCTGACACGAATGCAAGCCAACACAGAAGAACACACAGAATGGACACAAGAGAGCAGAAAATGGGAAAAGGAGGTTGGGGGGAGGCGAGGAGAGAAATAAATAAAAAATAAATCTTTGAAAAAAAATAAATAAAGTATATTGTCTAGCTAGAGTGTAAAAAACAGAATGGTGGGCATAAAGATAGATTGACCAGTGAAATCCAATTCAGAGTTCAGAAACAGACCCTCACATCTATGGTCAAGTGATTTTTGACAAGGCTGTCAACCCCACTCAGCTGGGTCAGAACAGCCTATTCAACAAACGGTGCTGGGAGAACTGTATATCCATATCTAAAAGAAAGAAAGAGGACCTCTATCTCATACCTTACACAAAATTTAACTCAAAATGGATCAAGGACCTAAATATAAAAACTAGAACCATAAAACTCCTAAAGGAAAATAGGGAAACAACTTCAAGATCTGGTGGTTGGTGGCAGGCTCTTGGACCTTACACCCAAAGCATGAGCAATGAAAGAAAAAACAGGTAAATGGGACTGCCTCAAAATTAAGTACTTCTGTATTTCAAATGATTTTCTTAAGAAGGTGAAAAGGCAGCCAACTCAATGGGAAAAAAAGCTTTGGAAATCACATGTCTGACACAGGTTTGATTTCCATGTTATATAAAGAGATCATACAACTTAACAACAAAACGACAAGCAACACAATTAAGAATGGGCAAAGCCTTGAATAGACATTTTTTCCAAAGAAGAAATACAAATGGTCAAAAGGCACATGGAATGATGCTCAGCATCACTAGCTATTAGGGAAATGCAGATCGAAACTATAATAATATGTCACTTCATGCCACACAGAATGGCCCTTATTAAAACAACAACAACAGAAAACTACAAGTGCTGGAGAGGATGTGGAGAAATAGGAACACTCCTTCACTGTTGGTGGTACTGTAAATGGTGCAGCCTCTGTGGAAGATGATTTGGCAGTTACTCAGGAAGCTAAATATAGAAGTGCCATATGATCTGGCAATCCTGCTACTAGAAGTATATTCAGAAAAACTGAAAGGAAGGATGTGATGGATGTTTTCATGCCAATGTTCATTGCAACATTATTGACAATTGCCAAAAGATGGAAACAACCTAAGTGTCCATCAACTGATGATTAAACAAAATGTGGTATATACATATGATGGACTACTATTCAGCTGTAAGAAGAAATCAATTCAGGAAGCACAGGACAATATGGTGGAACCTTTAGGACATTATGTTGAATGAAATAAGCCAAACACAAAAGGATGAATATTGTATAGTTGCACTGATATGAACAAAATATGATGAGTAGGTTTTTGGAGTTGGACTATGGAGTGCAGGTTGGTGGGAGATGGAACGTGGATTGAGAAGGGGGAGCTGATGCTGGATGTATGTAGAATGCTTAATAAGATCAGTTGTAAATATGTGGTAATGGATGGAGTTGATAGTAGCGTATTATAATGAATGTAACAAAACATCGTTGATTTATGGATGTGATTGTACCTGAAATGAGTAGTCTAGGGAGGTTAATATTGGAGGACAGCTGGCGGATAATACAGGGAATATACAACAGTCATTTTGATGGTAGATGAGGATTGTCATTAATAACATTAAGACAGGAATATTCTACTACAATATGGTTAAGAACATGGTGATACATGGGAAAATACAACTACTGCACTTTATAGGCTATAGGTAACTATATTGTAATATTTTTGTAGCAAAAAAGCAAAGAAGATGCAATCTTAATGCTAAAGGTAAAAAAAAAGACTATGGTGTTTGGTTTTGTGAGATAGGAATATGATTAAGCATTTTTGTCTCTTCTTCATTTTCTTCATTAACAAGGAGACAGACTTTGACTATCTCTAACTAATCTGTGCTCATCTGTGTGTCTTTCTGAACACTGGAGGAACAATTGTGTTTTTTGGGGGGTGATTAATTGAAAGTGTCTGGACAGAACTTTTTAGGAGCAATGCTTCCACAACTTGCTGAGCTGCCCTTTGTTATTTTGTTATTTTTTAATTTGAAATAAAGTTGGAATAAAAAATATATAAAGCCAGAAATAGCTTGAACTAAAGCTTTTTGAGAACTCTCCAACCTCTCTATATTTCCAGTGTTCGTCCTTTCTGTTCCCTCCGTGTCCCCTCCCACCCCTGCCCCAGGTCTTCCCTCCTAGTAACTCGAAATGAAACCTGTGAAACCAAAGGGAAGTGTGTGCCCAATGCCACTGCGCAGTGGGCAGGGGAGGGCAGCTTTGGGATGAGGGGTGAGGGGCCAGCATTCCCAGCAGCCCTGACGCACAGGGAGCGGGGTGGGGCAGGAAGGGGACCAGGAGGCCAGCCTCTCCCCAGGTCCACATCCTGCAGATCCAGGGCCAGACTGTTCTCCTTGCTGAGCTAAAGGCCTAGGGACGTGAAGCTGAGTAAGACTTGGGGTTCTTGCCTCCAGTAGCTCAGAGTCTGGTGAGGAGAGACACATAAGCTGGTCATCATGAGCACTGTGATATGTCCCATACGTAGTGGTCAAGTTCTGTGCGCTCGCAGAGGCCGGGGCAAGACCAAAGGGAGGCTGACATTTAAGCCCCATCAGCGTGAAGGGGTTCAGCCAGTGGATACGGGGCAAGACGCTTTTTGGGAGAAGGAAAGGCAGGGCTGTTAGAGCTGAGGACACTTGCAGGGGCTAACGTTTGGAGGAAAGTCCCCTCTGTTTGCTGGGTGGGGAGGGGGATGTGCGTGGATGTAGCAGAGCCCAGGAAGGGGCTGGAGGAATCAAGGTCAGGCCCAGCAGAGTCACCACTTACCCCACTGGATCATCAGCAGAACTGCCAAACCTGAAGCAACACAGAGAGAAGGCAGAGAGTGGAGGCGTCATTCTCACATCCCCAGTCCCTTGAGCTCACTGAAATGAGGGAGGGGGCTGAGGTGGTCGGGCAGTTTTATACAGATTAAACTCCCTCTGCCCAGAAGGGACCCGGCGGGCGCCGTGCCCACCCCTTCACCCAGGGCAGGTGGCGGGGTCCCTCCCTGACCTGCACTGGCCCCAGAAGCCGCTGGCAGGGCCCACAGCCTGAGGCTGCGAGAGTCCAGGGAGGATGACCTGGAATTAGGAAGATTCTGAGGAAACCCCTGACTTGTGACACATGTTCGGGGAGAAAGCTTCCCTTCTGGAACAAGAAGAGAAGCTGTCCTGGGGCTGGAAAGAGCCAGTTTGAAAGGGCTGGGCTGAGAGAACATCTCTCCAGGTAGGCTCCTCTGCCTCTGCTCCCCATTCTTCACTTCCTCCTGCTGCTTTCCCAGCTCTGTGACTAACATCCCTGAGAGCCAGGGCTTGAGACTCCTTGGGCTGGGGCCCTGGAATGGGCAGGGAATGGGCAAAGGACCAAAAAAATAAAATAAAATAAAAACAAAGAAGCCCGATTTTCTGAGGGCTAATGGGCAGGGAGTAGCTGAGTGGAGAGAAGCAGGTTGGCCCTGGGGGATGAAGGCATGGCTGAGCAGTCTGAACACCTACTGTGTGCTGGACACTTTACATGTGTCTTCTCGTTTAGTGCCCCCAACAGCACACTGAGGTATCGTTTCCCTTGTTTCAGTACGGAGAGCCTGGAATTCAGCGAAGTTCAGTAACTTGTCCAAGGCTCCCAGCCGTTAAGTGCCAGAGCCAAGCTTAGAGCCTGGTCTGTTTGACTCCAGGGGCAAGTGCTAGGCATCTTGTCTCTCAGCAGTTTACAAACCTGGGATCTTTGTTTTCTGGGAGGAAGTAAAGTTAAAGAATCTTGAACAACCTTGGAGTCATGATAGGGATGGTTGGGAGGGGCCACAGCCTGGACCGAGGGCCTCTAGGTTCAGGCTGGACCCCTGTGGATGCAGGGCTCCTGCAGTGGAGCTAATGGGAGGGAGGACAGAGGCTCTAAGAAGGCCCAGCAGAGGATGTGATAGCCCCCTACCCCAGCCCTGCCACTTTGGGCTCCTCAGGGCTCCTCAGGGCTGGTGTCTGTGGACTTCCCTGTTACCCTAACAAAAACTACATGAAAATTTGGAAGAATATTCAGTGTGGCAGCCCCCGGGGTTCCCTCCTACAGAACAATCAGTATGGGTTTGGGGAAGAACCCTTGGCAGTGGGGCCTCCTGGATAAGGGCAAAAGTAGGCAGGGACTTGAGAACACAAGAGAGACAAAAATTCCCGAGGCAGGAGGGTTCACTGGCTCTGGCAGTCCAGCACAGAAGGCAGAAAGGTCATTTTTCAGTCGGTTGAGAAAATCCTTTCCTTGTAACAGAAAGGGCTGAAAGCATCTGGAGCCCACAGGAAGAGTAACGGAGAGACTGCAAGCCAGAAGGCAGGCGGAGGGAAGTTCCCCCAAGCCCTGCTGCTTCGTCCAGCCCCCCAGTGGACAGCGGCCAGGAGCCCCGCGCATCGCCGGCCCCACCTGCCCGCTGCTCCCCAGGCCGGCGCTCTTGCTGACAAGGCACACTCACCTGCCCAGGTCGCGGGCCACACCATGGTGCTGGTTCAGCCACAGATGCCAGCGCCGAGGCCAGCCCTCCAGGTCCTGCTCACCTTTTATCTGGCCACCCTGTCCCACCCCAGCCAGCGGTGTTGAAATCGGGAAGCAGGGGTGCAGAAAAGGGGAAAGGCGGGGCTGGGCTGCGGTCTGCACGCGGGATGGCAAGTGGCACCGATTGGGCAAACCAGACATGCTGGCCTTTAGCAATATTTGCTTTTCTGGGACAATCGTGATGTGTAAACAGGGCTTTTGGGTTTGCCAAACCAGGAGGAAAGAGAGGAAGGCAGGAGGTGTTTCCCCTAAGCTCTGCTGAACGCACATGACTCTGATTCTCTTTGTGTGGTTTGGTGAGGAATCATGAACAGTGCCAAATAAATGGGGCTTTGGAGGAAGAGAAACTCACCGGTCAGGGAATCTGGGCTCCAGCCCAGCGCTCTTGCTCCTCCACTGCCCTCTCTGGAACTCAGTTTCCCCATCCGTAAGGTGATGGGGTGGGAAATACAGTACCTCTACTACATATCTACTTCATGATCTCTACACAATTGTAGTATTGTCATACCCACTGATTGAGAAGAACACATCCCGATAAAGGGCCACCCTGCATGTGGTAAGCTTCACGTGCCTGCGTGTTTATGAAGGGACCCAGGCAGGTACCTATTATGTATTCCGTCTGCAGACGATGTCGGGAGCATTTGGACTCCCGGGCCTAGGGGATCTGGTCCTTGTCCTTGAGCTTAAATTGAGTGGCCGGGTGGCTGAGAAGGAATGTCTGGCTACTGGAGTGGGGTTGCCTGGGCTCGAATCCCAACTCTGCCGCTCACTCTCTGTGTAAACTCAAGCAAGGCCCTTCATTTCTCTGAGCTCCAGCTTCCTCGTCTGTAAAAGGAACTCACCAGAGGGCAGCCACGAGGGCCCTGACTGTGGGCTGTTACTGTTCCTGCTTCTGCCCGGTCGCCGTGAGGCCCTAGAGGACATCCAGGCCCAGGTGGGCCGCCCTGTGTGCTCCCTGTCCCTGCTGCAGTCACTGCCAGTTCCCTTCTCCTGGGGACCCTGAAAGGGCGCCTGCTCGGGGTCTCCTGGGAGCTGCAGAGGTGCTCCAGTTCCTGGGACATGGGAAGGAGAGACAGGGTGGGGAGGAGGGAGTGGTGTCAGAATGGCCTGAGCCCCAGGGAGAGAGGCTTCCCTCGCTCCCTGTCCCACAGGCCCACCAGCCGGCTGTGCTTTCCTGGCTCAGCTTCACGTCACCAACAGAAGTTGCTGCACAGGCTCCTGAGAAGCCAAAGGCTGACCTGCCCCCGGTCAGTCCAGGGATCCCGGCACACCTGGCCCCCTCCCATGAGCATCACTACTTCTGGTTGAGGTAACTGTCTATATTTTTTAAATTTTTGCCCCAGACCATTTCATCAAAGGAAAAAAAAATGATGGAAACCCGTTGTATGAAACAAACAAGCTCTTCTAAGTTGCTCTGGTAAACCCTGCTGGGGTGCAGGGCCTCTGAACCTCATCCCCCCAAAACTAAGACCAAGAGCCAGTCTCCAGGCCTTTACGGGGTTCCGCGGAGCACACCAGGACGGGTTTAGGTCTTGTCTCCTGACATGTATCTCTGGAAATGCAAATATGTGCCCTACTTTCTAAAAACCAACATTAAACATCATAAACTTTGAAATGCTGATGTCATTTCCATTAAAATAAGGAGTGAAATGAGGTTTCTAAGGCTATCACCACTATTGTTCAGCATTGCTTCGAAAATTTTGGCCAATATATTAACAAAAGAAAAAGATATTTCTATATATCTACATCTATACCTGTATCTATATAAATGATACAGTTGCCAATAGTTGTGGATTTTTTTGGATACCTGGGAAACACAAGGGATTCCACAAAAATAGATCATAAATAACAGTTTGGTAAGATGACTGGATTTAAAATAAATATTAAAAAATCAATAGCTTTCCTCTGTATTCGTAAAAACTAATAAAAAATGGAAATGGGGGGAAAGGTCTGATTCATGCAAGGGTAAAAAGCTATAAAATACTTAGGAATAAATTTAGTAATTGGGGAGCAGATGTGGCTCAAGCAGTTGGGCGCCTCCCAAATGGGAGGTCTTGGGTTCAGTTTCCAGTGCCTCCTAAAGAAGACGAGTAGACACAACGAGCCAATGCAATGAGCTTACAAACAAGCAGAGGCAACAAGCAGGGAGCAGATGTGGCTCAAGCGGCTGGGCACCTGTCTCCCACATGGGAGGTCCTGGGTTCTGTTCCTAGTGCCTCCTAAAGAAGAGGAGCAGACACAATGAGCAGACAATGAGCAGATGAGGGAGTCATCTCAGGGTGGGTGGGAATAAATGAGACAGTAAAGCAAATAAATGCACATTAAAAAAAATTTAATAGTGAACCTAATAGCAAAATCAAACAATGGGTTAAAGACATGAATAAGATCTGAACAAAGGGCTGATATTCCATGTTCCCACACGGGGAAACAAATCACTTTTTTTAAATGTCAATTTTTCTCAAATGAAAAAAAATCATGGAAGATATGCTAGACAAAACTTACTATAAACGCATTGCGATAAAAACTACATGGAACTGGCACCAGAACAGACAAACAGAAGTAGGTCTGAGCATATGGAATGAATGAAACAGTGTATTAGTCAGCCAAAGGGATGCTGATGCAAAGTACCAGAAATCTGTTGGCTTTTATAAAGGGTATTCAATTGGGGTAGTGGCATATAGGCATAAGGCCATAAAGCATAAGTTACTTCACTCACCAAAGTCTTTTGCCACATGTTGGAGCAAGACGGCTGCCTGTCTCTGCGAGGGTTCAGCCTTCTCTTCCTCCTAAGGCTCCATTGTCCCAGCTCCTCCCGATCTCAGCTTAGGCTGGCATAAGGCTTTTTCTCTCTCCCAGGGGCTCGTTTTTTTTTGGGCTCAGCTGCTCTGTTCTCTCCACAAGGTCAGCTGTAGAAATCAGGCTCTCTCTTCTTGTGTCTATGGAGCTGTCTCTTCCTGCATATCCGAGTCTGTGTTTTCCTTCTCTGTGTATTTACTTTCTGGGGCTCTCTCCTTTGCCACATCCTACTGACATGGCCAAATGAAATCCTAATTTTAATTTAATCAAGTAAAAATAAAAACTCTGAACTTAACACAAAGGGGAACATGTGCAGAGGAACGGAGCTGTCTACAAACATAATCCAATATCTATTTTTGGAATTCATAAACGATGCCAAACTGCTACACAGAGGTAGTGACTGTACAACAAAAGCAATGTTTCAATTGAGTAGGAAAGGGTGTTTCATAAGTGTTAATGATGGTCATCTACCAATCTGTACAAAAACTAAGCTGGGCCCCTAACACTACGTACAGTAGCAATGACAAGAGGTGTGGTAGGTTGAATTATGTACCACCACCACTACCACCCTGAAAAGAATCACATGTTCCTAATCTTACTCCCATTTCTGTGAATGTGAACCCATTGTAAATAGGACCTCTTGAAGATGTTATTTTTAGTTAAAGTGTGGCCAACTGAATGAGATTGGGCCTTAATCTGGGTTACCAGAGTCCTTAATAAGTAAAACGAAATTCAGACACTGGGAGAAAAAAATCCATGAGAAGCTAGGAGCTGAAAGATAATGAAGCCTAGAAGAGAAAGAAGAAGACATTGCCATGTGACAAAAAACCAAAGGCCCAAGGATCGCCAGCAGCCAGGCCCAGCACGCCACAGTCTTTGGGGAGAAAGCATTGATCTTGCCACCTTGATTTTGCCACCTTGATTTTGGACTTCTACTAGCCTCAAAACCATGAGCAAATAAATTCCCATTGTTTAGGCCAACCTTCTGCATGGTATTTGTTTTAGCAGCTGGGAAACTAAGACAAGTTGATACAATAAAGGGGTGCACAGGAGCAGCAGGAACACAGTCGAGAGGCTCCCAGCCAGAGTGGGGAGTGGAAGGCCGGGGAAGGTGATGCTTGAGCGAAGCTTTGAGAACAAGTACTTGTTGCCAGGTAAAGAGAGAAAGGATGGAAGGTTATGACAAGCATGCTAGATGGGCACTGAGGGAGCTTCTCAGCCAGGAAACTGCCCGTCACACTGCAGGGACAGTGAGGCATAACTAAAAATCCCAAGCCCCACTGGTTGAGCAGGGCGGGTGGGGTTGGCCCTTTGCAGAGGGTCTCTGTCTGGGAAGGCATTGGACATGGCTGGCAAAAGAGGGGAGAGGTGCAATGCTTTGCCAACCAGGACTTATTTTACAGTTATGCCTTAGGTTAGTCTGTGCCCATCCCAGGCCAGCCTGAGAGTCAGATCTGCATTGCCAGGTGTCAAGAAATTAGCAAAACCCTGCCTGGGACTGAGGCCTGGGGAGTAGGAGGCAGGCTCACATCCTGGAAAGCTGGCGAGGAACTTTTTCCTGAGCACCCTCCCCTCAAGTCACTTTTGATCCCATTCTACTGATGTCTTTTCCTCTAAGTGGCTTTTATGATCTGGATCTATTTATTTATCACTTATTTACTTACATGTACTGTCTGATCTCTACTACTAGAGTATATGCTTCATGAGAGGAGGGACTTTGTCTGGTTTATTCTTCTCTCTTTAGTCTTAGAACATTTGCCAGCATGCAGCAGGCATTCAATCTATATTTATTGGACAAACGAATGAACGAATGTATGAATGAATGAACACAGCCCCCAAAGCACTGCATGGTCTCCCTCTGCCTACTTTCAGCCCTATTCCAGTCCCCGCACTATGAGCCCTCTGGTCTTACTTCAGGAACATGAGCACTCAAACCCTTCCCCACCTCAGGTCTTGGCATATCCCGTCCCCCCTGCCTGGAATGTGCTTTCTTCCTCCTTCTCACCTTCTAGGTCTTATCTCAGCTGTCACCAGCACAAGAGACCTCCCCGGAATACCTCTCTAAGGCACACACGCCTGTAACTCTCTCCTGAAGCAGAATGTTCTTTTCCTTCCTAGTCCTTATCCTATTTTTATAAGTGTATGTTTATATTGTGTGTTTACTGTGTATCTCTCTCATTCAACCGGAAGCTTCAAGAGCGGGGACCATGTCCGTCTGTCCACCCCCATGTTCGGACAGCCCCAGGGGCTGGCAATAGGTCTCAGGAAGCATCTGGTGAGTGAGTTGACTACTGAGTGTTATTTCTTCAGTTTCCCTCATGATTCATTGTCAAATGCTCCGTAAGTAGCTGGTTGATGCAAGAAATGCAAACCTCCCCATGAAGCCTTTTAATGTATTAACAGAAGCTGGTCCCCCTACACTGCAGCTAACAAAAGAGAAGTCACAGAATTTGCAAACTTGCCCAAAGCTGGGGAAAAAAAGAGGAGCCAGAGCTGAAATGCCAGACTCCCAGGCTCTCTCCCTGTCCAAAGGGCACTGTCATGGGTCTGAGTTGCAGGCAGGGGCCGAGTTCATGGCTGCTGGCAGATGTGGTCTTCAGTCATGCTGAAATTCACGTCCAGGTTTCAGGGCACCCTCTGGGAACAAAAGGCACATTGAATCATCCCTGGCCATGCAGGTGGCAGCCTTGCCTGATTAGATGCCAGCTTGTTTTCCTGATTCCGGTGGACCATATGCTGGTGGAACCTGCTTCTCTCACCAGTTACAGGCTTGAGCCCAAGACATTTGGCATGTGGTGGGCACCAGAACTAAGAGTGGAGGGGCAGGCCAAGGTGGTGTGGGCCAAGAGACAGGATATACATATTCATACCCCTAACCTCTCCCCCACCTGCTTTCTTCAGATGCCTAATATGCCATCATAGACTCTTTTCCTCTTCTTTCCTTCCCTCCCTCTTTCTCACCCTCTATTTCTCTCTCCTTCTCTCCTTTACGCATAATTATTGACATACAATAATACCCATTTCAACATTTTTTTAAAAAAAGAACATAAGCCTAAAACCAGCTCAGGTGTCCTCTGTTGAAGCCTGGGTAGAGTCAATATTTGCTCATCCCAAAGGGGAATACTATACCTGTGGTAGATTGAGTCATGTCCCCCACAGAGATGTGTTCAAGTCCTAAACCCTGTCCCTTGAGTGTGAACTCATTTGTAAACGGGATCTTTGAAGATCCCATTGAGAGAAGGGTGGACCTTCACCAACTATGCCTGGAGTCCTTCTAAGCAGTAGGAGTGGAGACAGGAGATGATGGCCATGTAGAGGAGGTAGATTGAGTACACAGGAAGCTCCAGCAGAACCCTGCAGACTTTGGAGAAAGCACAATCGTGCTTTCTTGAAGTTGAACTTCTAGCCTGCAAAACTGAGACAATAAATTCCTGTTGTTTATGCCAACCAGTTTAACAAATACCAGGGGTATTTTGTTACAGCAGCCCTGGCAAACTAAGACAATAGTCCCATTAAAAAAATCACAAAGATTTTCTTGACATATTGTTAAAGGTAAAAAGCAAGTTGTGCCCATTGCACACAGCAGATTTAATGCAAATACTTATCTCTGCTCTCTCCCAAAAGTCCACAAAAATGACAATTAAAGGAATAAAATAGTATAATTCCACTAGGACAAAGGAAATAGAGACAAGGATCAAAATAGATGAGAGCAGTCAACAAATGTTTGGAAGCTGGAAACAGGATGGGCAAGAGGCATCACTTAGCTGACCTGAAAAGCCTGCAACCTCAGGCTGCAGGTGGGGAGCCCACGGGCAGCAAGAGTTCAAACCAAAACTGAGGAAGGTGGAGAAGTTAGGAGAAAGTTGAGAAGGGGGTTGAAGCTGATGACAGTGCAAGTGAACTGTTGGAACCCCTCGCCACCATGAGATCCCCATTAAATATGGGGTAAACCAGAATGACTTTGGACTTGGGAACACCTGGCCTAACTGAGGGGACTGTAGGGGTAGGGGGATGTCAGAGGGGAGACCGAAGATTAAAGACTGGGCAATCAAATGGAAGTCTGCACCTTGGATGCTGAGACCCACCAACCCATTTCCTCCATGATACAACCAGAGCCCCAAGCAGGGAATTGAAAAAGTCCCCTCAGAAAACTGACCAGCCCAAGGGAAAAGATGGACATTTAGGGGACCCCAGCAGCACAACCTGTCCAATTACTCCAAGGTGGGGCCCTCAGAAAAGAAACCCTGCAAGGTCCTCAGAGTTTCCAGTCAGCTTTGGGAGGCTCATTATTATGTATGGAGGAAAAGATAAGGGTCACCAGATACCTGAGGAAATAGTCCCTGCCTGAAAGAACAAAAACAGAAAGAAGGAACTCGGAGAGAAGTCAGTGGACAGCAGGAAAGGATTCTGACTTTCTAACTTCAAACATTTATGTTCTCCCTTTCAGCAATGAGCATGTATTAACATTACTTTTATTTAGGAAAAACGTTTAGTGTGCCTATTTGCCACACACTTTCTAGGTAGCAGGCACTGTGCCAGGTACTGGGGACACTGAAATGAGTAAGCCAGCCACAGTCACCATCCCTGTGGAGTTTACAGCCTCAGGGTTCAGCACTGCTTTTCCCTGATGTCTTTTCACAGAGTATACATCCTCTGAGAGGCACAGCCCTGTTGAGGCACTCGTGCTTCAGTGAGACAGAGGATTAGCCTCTTCTCACTAGGTAATTTATATCCCCATCACAGAGCCCTGAGGTTTTTCCTATCTTCTTCCAAACTTGTTGAAGCTGAGACTCTTCATCATTCAAGATTTAAATATGCAAAGGCAAGGGCTAAAGGAAGAACTTGAGCTTGGGGTATCCAAGGCCAGGACAAACGGTCTCCTTGAAATGGGTCAGCCTGAGCTGTGGGGAGCCAGGAGGCTCCTTGCAGGTGCTCCTCAGCCCCGGTCAGCTTTCCTCAACACTCCTGGCACAGAGCCTGTGCACAGGCTCCTATTTCTGGTGCTTCTACCCACTCCCTACCTATTGACCAAATGACTCAAGACAAACTGCTTCCTGTCCCGTGGGCTGCCCAAGATCATCATGGGGTGTGTTATCATAGACCCTGAATTAGGCTGGGGTGGGGTGGGCCGGCAGGACGCATTGCACATTGGGCACTTAGAGACTTGTTTAAACTTCTCTCTCCTAACTCCAGGTGGTAGAGTTCTCTCTCTCTCTCTCTCTCTCTCTCTCTCTCTCTCTCTCTCTCTCTCTCTTAAGTTAGCACTGTTGTGACTTTGTCTATTTTATTCATCTTTTAAAGGAAACAAACTCATATTTTACTAGTCGATTCTCTAGTTTTTAAAAAACTGCTGAGAACTTTTAAATGATACTGTGACGAATTGCTGGAGGCTGTATGTGAACTAGTTGGAAAGTTTTTAAATAGATTAAAAGTAAAGATATAGATCCCACCCCTGACAGGGGAGAAAGGTGGGCAAAGCTTCCTAGGTCACTCCAGGAAACTACAGATGATTTTGGTCCTCACAACTTGGATTATTGTCCACAGCTGCATCTCTGTCCCCACCCCTAGCAGGGGAGAAGAATGAGTAGAGTTTTGTCAGTCTCTCTGGGCTGCTGCAGACAGTTTTGGCCCACCTGGCTTAGATTGCTGCCAATACCTGAAGCTCCACTATGCCCCTGACAGAGGTGCAAGGTGGGAAGAGCTTCATTAGTCTTTCCAGACAACTGCAGTCATTTTTGGCCCACCTGGATTACTGCCCATATCTGCAACTCTATCCCCACCCTTGGCAAGGGAGGAAGGTGTGTGGATCTTCATCAGCTTAGCCAGCCAACTACAGATGGTTTTGGCATGCCCGGCTTGGATTACAGTCCACAGCTGCAGCTTTTTCCCCACTCCTGACAGGGGAGGAGGGTAGGCAGAGCTTCACAAGTTCCTAGGGCAATGCAGGCCACTTCAGCCTGCAGGGTTTATAGTACCAACCCTTGGCTTCTACACTGCCCCTGGAAAAGGAGAAAGAGCAAGAAACAGATGAATAAGAGTTTTTTTTTTAAAAAAACAAACAAACAAGAGATTGGCTAAACATAGGCCATTAAAAATTTCCAAAATAAGATGAACCAAATACCAAAGAGGAGCTTTGGCACAAAGCCAATCAACAAGAAAGCCCTAGGCTAAAGAGAGAAACTGAGCCCAGAATAAATACATCGAGAAAATCAGATGCCAAAACACCAACCAAAAAATTACAAGCCAAAGCAAGACACAGGAAGATATAGCCCAGTCAGAGCAACGAACTAAACCTCCAGATGACATATCAGATTTAAGACAACTAATCACACATTCTTAATAAATTCAATGAGCTGGTTAATGAGATTAAGGAAATAAGAAGACACTGGGGGAACACAAAGAAGAATCTGAAAGCATGCAAAGAAAAACAACAGATTTTATGGGAATGAAAGGTACAATAAATGAACTAAAAATACACTGGAGGCATATAACAGCAGATTTGAAGAAGCTGATGAAAAGATCACTATCTTGAAGATAGATCCCCTGAAAGCAAACACACAAAGAATGAGGTCTCAGGACTTGAATAATGGCAAGAGGTATGCAAACATACATGTAATGGGTGTTCCAGAAGGAGAAGAGAAGGAAAGGGGCAGAAGGAATATTTGAGGAAATAATGGTAGAAAATATCCCACCTCTTTTGAAGGACATAGATATCATGTCCAAGAATCACATGGTACTCCAATCTGAATAAATCTGAATAGATCTTCTCTGAGACATATATTCTACATTACATGTCTCTACAATAATAGTTGGACACCATTCACATTATAGATAGAACATCTAGACAGAAGATCAATAAGGAAATAGAGACTCTGAACAATTTGATAAATGAACTATACTTAACAGACAAATACAAAATAACACACCCCCAAATAACAGGATACACATTCTTATCAAGTGCTCATGGATCATTCTCTAGCATAGACCATATGTGGATCACAAAACAGGTCTCAGTAAATTTTAAAAGATTGAAATTATACAAAGCACTTTCTCTGATCATAATGGAATGAAGCTGGAAATCAATAACAGGCAGAGAACTGGAAAATGCACAAAGGTATGGAGGTTAAACAGCACACTCCAAACTAGTGGGTCAAAGAAGAAATTGCAAGAGAAATCAGAAAGTATATAGAGATGAATGAAAATGAGAACACAGCATATCAAAACTTTTGGGATGCAGGAAAGGCAGTGCTGAGAGGAAAATTCATAGCACTAAGTGCCTATATTAAAAGAGAAAAGAATCTGAGCCTCCTCTTGACATAGAGGTGCAATGGACACAACCAATCCAATGTCCACATAGAAGAGGTGGCATTGGATTGGGAAAAGTGGACATGGTGGACGATGGGTATGGGGAAAGGCAGGAAGAGATGAGAGGTGGAGGCGTCTTTGGGACATGGAGCTGCCCTGGATGGTGCTTCAGAGGTAATCACCAGACATTGTAAATCCTCACAGGGCCCACTGGATGGAATGGAGGAGAGTATGGGCCATGATGTGGACCATTGACTATGAGGTGCAGAGGTACCCAAAGATGTACTTACCAAATCCAATGGATGTGTCATGATGATGGGAACGAGTGTTGTTGGGGGGGGAAGTGGGGGGGTGGGGCTGAATGGGACCTCACATATATATTTTTAATGTAATATTATTACAAAGTCAATAAAAATAAATAAATAAATAAAAGAGAAAAGAGCTAAAATCAAAGACTTAACCACACACCTGGAGAGAATAGGAAAAAAAACCAACAGCCTAATCTCAAAGCAAGCAGAAGGAAATAAATAGATCAGAAGGAAATAAAAAGACCAGAGCAGAAATAAATGAAACTAAGAACAAAAACAACAACAACAACAAAAGCAAAAGCAGAAATGATCAACAAACCAAAAGCTGGTTCTTTGGGAAGATCAACAAAATTAACAAACACTTAGCTCGACTGACAAAGAAAAAAGAGAACTGTACAAATAAATAAAATTAGAAATGAGAGGGAACATTATTACTGATCACAAAAATAAAAGATCATAAGAAGATACTATGGATAACTGTATGCCAATAAACTAGACAATGTAGATGAAATGGATAAATTCCTAGAAACATGCAAACAAACTACACTGACCTTAGAAAATACATGACCTCAAGAAACAAATTATAAGTAAAGAGATTGAAGCAGTCATTAAATACCTGTGAAAAATGAAAAGCCCAGACCAGATGGCTTCACAGTTTAATTCTACCAATCATTGAAAGAAGATTTAGGGAAGTGGACTTGGCCCAGTGGTTAGGGCGTCTGTCTACCACATGGGAGGTCCACAGTTCAAACCCTGGGCCTACTTGACCCATGTGGAACTGGCCCATGCGCAGTGCTGATGCATGCAAGGAATGCCCTGCCATGCAGGGGTGTCCCCGCGTAGGGGAGCTCCACACGCAAGGAGTGCACCCCATAAGGAGAGCCGCCCAGTGTGAAAGAAAGTGCAGCCTGCACAGGAATGGCACTGCACACTCAGAGAGCTGACACAACAAGATGACACAACAAAAAGAAACATAGATTCCCATGCTGCTGACAACAACAGAAGCGGACAAAGAAGAACATGCAGCAAATAGACACAGAGAACAGACAACTGGGTGGTGGGGGGGAGAAGAGGAGAGAAATAAATAAATCTTTTTTAAAAAATATTTAATGCCCATCTTGCTCAAATTCTTCCAAAAAAAATTGGACAGGAGGGAGTGCTACCAAACTTATTCTATGAAGCCAACATCATCAAAGTCAGACAAAGATATTACAAAAAAAGAAATTTGCAAATCCATTTCCCTAATGAACATAGGGAGCCTCCTCAACAAAATACCTGCTAATTGAATCCAACAGCACATTAAAAGATTTATTCATTATGATCAAGTGGGTTTTATCCCAGGCATGCAAGGATGATTCAATACAAGAAAATCAGTGAAATATACCACGTTTATAAATTGAAGGATAAAAATCACATGATCATCTCAAATGACGCTGAAAAGGCATTTGAAAAAACACAATGTCCTTTCTTGATAAAAAAAAACACTCTGAAAGATGGGAATAGAAGGAAACTTTCTCAACATGATAAAGGATATATATAAAAACTCACAGATAACACTGTACTGAATGGTGAAAGACTAAAATTTTTCCTGTTGATATAGGGAACAAGACAAGGTTGCCCACTGTCACCACTGTTGTTCAATATTGTGCTAGAAGTTCTAGCTCAAGAAATTAGGCAAGAAAAAGAAATAAAATGCATCCAAGTTGAAAAGGAAGAAGTAAATCTTCTGCTATTTGCAGGTGATAAGATCCTATACCTAGAATGTCCTGAAAAATGTACAACAAAGCTACCAGAACTAATAAACAAGTTGAGCAGAGTGGTGGGATACAAGATTAATAAGCAAAATCAGTAGTGTACTACTGTACTCTAGTAATATGAAATCTCAGGAGGAAGTCCAGGGGAAAAATCCATTTAGAACAGGAACTGAAAGACTCAAATATTTAGGAATAAACTTAACCAAGACTCTAAAGTTCAAAAAACTACAAAATATTGCTAAAAGAAATCAAAGATGACCTAAGTAAATGGAAGTATATTCCATGTTCATGGATTGTAAGACTAAATAGTATTAAGATGTCAATTCTACCCAAATTGATGTACAGATCCAATGCAGTCCTGATAAAAATTCCAACAGCCTTTTGTAAAGAAATGAAAAAGCCAATTACGAAATTTACTTGGAAGGGTAAGGGTTCCTGAATAGCCAGAAATATCTTAAAGATGAAGAACAAAGTGGGAGGACTCACACTTTCTGACTTTAAATCATATTCACTATAGTGGTAAACACAGCATGGTACTGGCATAAAGATACACATATAGACCAATGGAACTGAACTGAGAGTTCAGAAATAGACCCTCACATCTATGGTTGAGTGATTTTTGACAAAGCTGTCAAGCCCAGCCAGCTGGGTCAGAACAGTCTATTCAACAAATGATGCTGGGAGAACTGGATATCCATATCTAAAGGACATCTCACACCTTATACAAAAATTAACTCAAAATGAATCTAAGACCTAAACATAAAAACTAGAACCATGAAACTCCTAAAAGAAAATGTAGGGAAACGTCTTCAAAATTTGATGGTGAGTAGTGGGTTCTTGGACCTGACACCCAAAGCATGAGCAACAAAAGAAAAAATGGATAAATGGGATATCTTCAAAATTAAACACTTTCATGCTTCAATGGACTTTGTCAAGGAGGTGAAAAGGCAGCCTATTCAATTGAAGAAGATATTTGGAAACCACATATTGGATAAGGGTTTGGTTTACATTTTACATATAGAGATCATACAGTTCAACAATAAAAAGACAAGCAAAAAGTAAAACAAGATAAGAATAAAAATAAAATAAAAACACCATAGCCAAACCAATAAAAATGGGCAAAAGACTTAGAGATTTTTCCAAAGAGGAAATACAAATGGCCAAATGGCATATGAAAAGATTTTCAACATCATTAGCTATCAGGGAAAATGCAAATCAAAACTACGGTGAGATATCATTTCACAACTTATAGAATGGCCATTATTTAAAAAAAAAAAAAAAAGCAGAAAACTGCAAGTGTGGGAAAATAGGAAAACTCCTTCATTTTTGGTGGGAATGTAGAATGGTGAAGCCTCTGTGGAAGAGTTTGGTGGTCACTCAGAGGGCTAAATATAGAATTGCTGAATGATTCAGCAATCCCACTACTAGGAGTATATCAGAAGAACTGGAGGCAGGGGTGTGAACTGACATTTGCACACTGATAGTCATAGTCACAATTGCCAAAAGATGGTAACAACCTAAGTGTCCATCAACCAATGAATGGGTAAACAAAAATGTGGTATATACATCCAATGGAATACTATTTGGGATAAAAACAAATGAAATTAGGATGCATATAATAACATAGACAAACCTTGAGGACATTATGTTGAGTGAAATAAGCCAGACACAAAAGGACAAATATTGTATGGTTTCATGAACTAAATATAATGAGAAAAGTCATGGAATTAAAATGTAGAGGTTAATAGGAGATAGGATGAGAGTTAAGAATGAGGAGCTGATGCTTAAAGTACATAGACTTTTTTTTAAGATTTATTTTATTTATTTCTCTTCCCTTCCCCCTTGTTGTCTGCTCTTTGTGTCCATTCACTCTGTGTTCTTCTGTGTCCACTGGCATTCTTGTCATGTGGCACTGGGAAACTGTGTCACCTTTTTGTTGCGTTATCTTGTTGCGTCAGCTCTCCGTGTGTGCGGCACCACTCCTGGGTGGGCTGCACTTTTTTCACACGGGGCAGCTCTCCTTGTGGAGTTCACTCCTGGCGTGGGGGACACCTCTGTGTGGCACGGCACTCCTTGGTTGTGGCAGTACTGCATGTGGGCCAGCTCATCACACAGATCAGAAGGCCCTGGGTATTGAACCCTGGACCCTCCATATGGTAGGTAGATGCTCCATCAGTTGAGCCACAACCACTTCCCTACATAGAATTTTTAATAGGGTTGATTGCAAATTTTTGGAAATGGATAGAGTTGATGGAAACACATTATAGTGAGTATAATTAACACTGCTGATTTATAATGTGATTGTGGCTGAAAGGGGTCATCTAGGGATGTAAATGTCAATTGAAAGAAAGCTAGAGAATAATCTAGGGACTGAATAACACAGTGAACTTGGTGGCAGACCAGGACTGTGGTTAATAGTAAAAATACAAGAATGTTCTATAAACTAGAACAAATGTATATCTCTATTACAAGGTGTTAAGAATATGGCAATACATGGGAAAAAATACAATTAATGTAACTTATGGACTATAGCTAACAGTAATATTGTAATATTCTTTCATCAGTGGCAAAGAAGCTACTATAACAATGCTAAGGGTCCACAGTAGGGGTGCACGAGGGGGCATGGGATTTTTTTCTGTTGAAGAAAGGAAAACGTTCTAAAATGGACTAAGATGATGACAGCATAACTCTGTACAAAACTGAGAGCCACTGAGTATACACTTTGGATGAATCGTAGAAGGCAAGAGACTGTATAACACAGTGAACCCCATGGTGGATGATGGATTGTTTTAACAGTATAAATATGAGAATGTTCTCTCATGAACTATAACAAATATACAGTATTAATACATGGTGTTAATAATAGGGTGATTTGTGGAAAAAAAAATATACCAAATGTAAGCTATGGATGATAGCAATAATATTTTGATGATGATTTTTCATAATTTGTAACAAATGTTCCAGAACAATGTTAGATGTTAGTGGTGGGGTGATGTATGAAAATTCTGTATTTTTGCACAATCATTTTGTAGGTTTACAACATCTCTAGTTAAAAAAAAAAAGGAAACAGAAAAAAAGTAAAGGGATGGAGAAAGAAATTCTATCCTAATACTAATTATAGGAAATGTGGAGTAACTCTTTTAGTTTCAGATAAAGCAGATTGTGGAACAAGGAAAATTATCTAGGATAAAGATGGGCATTACATATTGATAAAAGGATCTATTCTCCAAGAAGAGATAGCAATATTTAATGTATATGCACCTAACAACAGAGTGTCAAAATACATGAGGTAATGAGGGACTGTCCCAAAGCTTACCCTGTGTGTAGACAGCAGCTCACAGAACTCTTCTACAAAATGCTGTGGGAGAGCAGTCAAGTTGTGGCTGCCTGCAGCAAGGGGTAGCTGGTTATATGACATACACTGCAGTGCCAGGGACCTTGAGGAAGCTTCCCTCGGGAAGAGAGGACATTTCTTTTCATGTAAATAGGGGAATACCCAGGGCCACAGGTGCATGCCCAAAGTAAGACACATGTGCAGAAAGAATCAGGGCAGGGCCCTACACTTTGCCCTGATACTATTCTCTAAACTCATTGTATGGATAATCCCTGAAGGCGATCATTCCACACAGGTCAATCTGCAAAGACTGGGAAAGGTTCTTCCCTCCCTTCCTTCCTTCTTCTTTCTTTTTTATTTTTTATTTTTGGTTAGTTCCTGATATTCAAAGAAAACTTGGTCATAACACTAACTGGATATAAGCCTAAGGAACAGAACCCTTTGGAGTCTAAATTCCAACAATAACACATTAACACATCAAAATGTCCAGATTTGAACAATTACAAATCATACAAAGGAACAGGAAGCGATGGTCTAGGCAAAGGAGATGATTAAAGCATTAGAAACTATAGATGAGGAGGGCCAGACCTGGGACGTACCCAGGACAAGGCTTTTTAAAAATGATCCTAAATATTCTCAGAAACCTGGAGGAAAACATGGTTAAAGAATTAAAGGTGGTCTGGAAAGTGATAGATGAATACCAAGAAAATATTAATAGAAATTATATAAAGGTACCAAACAGAGCTGAAGACCACAGTAAAAAAAATTTAAAATTCCCTAGAGGGTTTCAACAGTAGATTTGAGTTCACAGAGGAAAGAATCAGTGAATTTGAAGAGAAGGCAATTGAAATCATCCAGTCTGAGGAGCAAAAGGAAGAATGAAAAGTAAATGAAGACTAAAGAAGCTATATGATACCATCAAGAGTACCAATATGTGCATTGGGGGAATACCAGTAGGAGAAGAATGAGAGAATATTCAAAGAAATGGTGGCTGAAATTTTCCCAAATTTAATGAAAAACATTAATATATGCATCCAAGATGTTCAACAAACTCCTAACAAGATAAAGCCAAATAGACCTGTACTGTGTCATGTTATAATCAACTTGTCAAATGCCAAAGATAAAGAGAGAATTCTCTGAAAGCTCTAAGAGAGAAGTAACATGTCACATACAGAAGCCTCAGTATGATTAAGTGCCAATTTCTCATCAGAAACCATGGAGGCAAAAAGGCAGCAGGATGACATTTAAAATGCTAAAAGCAGGGCGGTGGACTTGGCCCAGTGGTTAGGGCGTACCACACGGGAGGTCTGCAGTTCAAACCCCAGACTTCCTTGACATGTGTGCAGCTGGCCCATGCGCATTGCTGATGTGCGCAAGGAGTGCTCTGCCACACAGGGGTATCCCCACGCAGGGGAGCCCCATGTGCAAGGAGTGCGCCCCATAAGGAAAGCCGCCCAGCGCGAAATAAAGTTCAGCCTGACCAGGAATGGTGCCACAACCAGGGTTGGGGATGGGGAGGGGGAAGGGGAGAGAAATAAATAAATAAATAAATAAATCTTTTTTAAAAATAAAATAAAATAAAATAATAAAATAAAATAAAATAAAATAAAATAAAATAAAATGCTAAAAGCAAAACTGCCAACCAAGAATTCTATGTCCAGCAACAATATATTTCAAAAATGAGGGAGAAAATTATTGGTGGTATGATGCTATATGGGAGCTCTGTATGCTATTAAGCATGTTTTTGTAAGTTCACAACTTTTACTATGCATTTAATTGTTTATGTATGTTCATATATGAATGATACACTTTAATGAGTTGTCTGCTCTCTGTGTTTATTCACTGTATATTCTTCAGTGGCCACTTGTATTCTTGTCAGTGGCACTGGGAAACTGCATCTTTTTTTTGTTGCATCATCTTGCTGCATCTGCTCTCCATGTGTGCAACACCACTCCTGGGCAGCCTGCACTTTTTTCGTGTGGGGCAGCTCTCCTTACGGGACTCAATTCTTGTACGTGGGGCTCCCCTATGCGGGGGACGCCTCTGAGTGGCATGGCACTTCTTGTGTGCATCAGTACTGCACATGGGCCAGCTCACCATACGGGTCAGAAGGCCCTGGGTTTGAACCCTGGACCTCCCATGTTGAGCCAAATCACTTCCCTACTTGAATTAATTTTTAATGAAAAAAATGAGGGAAAGATTAAGACGTTCCTAGATAAACAAAAGCTGAGGGAGTTTGTTACTGCTAGACTGGCCCTACATAAGATCCTAAAGAGAGTTCTGCAGGCTGAAAGGAAAGGATAACAGACAATAGATTAAAGCTGCATGAAGAAATAAAGATGACTTGTCAGGGTGATGACATGGGGAAATATAAATGCCAGTGCTATTGTACTTTGGATTTTTAACTACAGTTTTTACTTCTAACAGGATCTAAAAGGCAAATACTGGGAAGTGGACATAGTTCAACTGATAGAGTATCCGCCTATCATATGGAGGGTCCAGGGTTCCATTCCCAGGGCCTCCTGACCAGTGTGGTGAGCTGGCCCATGCCCAGTGCTGCCGCATGCAAGGAGTGCTATGCCACACAGGGGTGCTCCTGCATAGGGGAGCCCCAAGTATAAGGAGTGCACCCCACAAGGAGAGCTGCCCTGCATGAAAAAAGCACAGCCCAACCAGGAGTGGAAACGTACACACAGAGAGCTGACGCAGCAAGATGACATAACAAAAAAGAGATGCAGTTTCCCGATGCTGCCTGACAATGCAAGCGACACAGAATAACACACAATGAGAGCAGACAGCAGACAATTGGGGGAAAAGGGAGAGAAATAAATTAAATAAATCTTTAAAAAATAAAAATAAAAAAGCAAAAGGCAAATACTTAAAATATAATGATAAATCAGTGGTTTGGGACTCATATACACATGAGTATAAACGTGGCAAAACTATGTAAAGGGAGGAGGATGTAGAGGTATAGGAACATAGTTTGGGCCTACTAGTGAAGTAAAGTTGGTAATTTAAGCCCCATGGTAACTACAAAGAACATACTGGAAAATATGCAAGCTCATAGAGACAGAAATTAGAGTACAGGTTACCAGGGGTTGGGAGCAGGAGGAATGGTGACTTAAGGCATAACAGGTGTAGGGTTTCTGTTGAGGAATATGGAAATGTTTTAGTAACGGAAACTGATGAATGTAGCACAAAATTGTGAATATGATTAATCCCACTGAATGTCAGGCTTGTGAGTAATTGAGAAGGGAAAGTTTTTGTTGTATAAAGTTCCTACAATTAAAAAAACAAAAGGAAATAAAACAGGCAAAAACTGAAAACTGCAAGGAGAAATAGATAAATTCACTATTATAGCTGGAGACTTTAACACCCTTTACCAGTAACTGGCAGAGCCAGGAAGCAGAAAATTAGTAAGAGTACAGCTTAACTGAATAGCATTATTAATCAATTGACATTTATAGTACTTCATCCAACAACAGCAAAATACACATTATTTCCATATTTACATGGAACATTTGCCAAGATAGACCCAACTTCTGGGCCATAAAACAAACCTTGACAAATTTAAAAGAATACTGATTATACAAAATATGTTGTCAGACCACAATGGAATTAAACTAGAAATCAATAAGAGAAAGATACCTGGGAAATTCTAAAATATTTGGATATTAAACAACACACTTCTAAATAACACCTGGGCCAAACAAAAAATCTCAAGAGAAATTAAAAAAAATTTTTTTGACCTAGATGAAAATGAAAATACAATTTATCAAAATCTGTGGGATGCAGCAAAAGCAGTACTTAGAGAGAAATTTATAGCGTTGAATGCATATATTAGAAAAGAGGAAAGTTTAAAATAAAAAATGTATGCTTCTACCTTAGGAAACTAGAGAAAAAATAACATTATAGGTCCAAAGCAAGCAGAAAAAATAAATAAAAATTAGAGTAGAAATCAGTGCAATTGAAAGTAGGGAATCAACAGAGAAAATTAACAAAACCAAACACTTGTTCTTTGAAGAGATTAATAAAGTTAATAAACCTCTAGCCAGGTAACCAAGAAGAAAGGGAAAAAGACACAAATTATGAATATCAGAAATGAAACAGGGGTCATCCCTACCAATCCCTCAGACATTAAAAGGAGCATGAGGGAAGCAGACTTGGCCCAATGGATAGGGCGTCTGCCTACCACATGGGAGGTCTGCGGATCAAACCCTGGGCCTCCTTGACCCATGTGGAGCTGGCCCATGCTCAATGCTGATGCGCACAAGGAGTGCCCTGCCATGCAGGGGTGTCCCCTGCATAGGGGAGCCCCATGCGCAAGGAGTGCACCCCATAAGGAGAGCCACCCAGCGTGGAATAAAGTGTAGCCTGCTCAGGAATGGCACCACACACACAGAGAGCTGACACAGCAAGATGATGCAACAAAAAAGAAACACAGATTTCTGGTGCCACTGATAAGGATAGAAGCAGTCACAGAAGAACACACAGTGAATGGACACAGAAAGCAGACAACAGGGGGAGGGGGGAGAAGGGCAGAGAAATAAATAAAAAATAAATAAATCTTTAAAAAAAGGAGCATGAAGGAATATAATAAATAACTCTATACCCACAAATGTGATAACTTGGATAAAATGGACCAATTCCTTAAAAGACACAAACTGTTAAAATTTACAAGAAATAGATAATCTTATTGGCCAATACATATAAAAGAAATTGAATCAATAATTAATAATCTTCTCCAAGAGAGACCACATATTAGGGCCCAATGCAGCTCTCAATAAATATAAAAAGACTGAAACTATACAATGCACCATCTTAGATCATAATAGAATGAAACTAGAAATCAAAAATAGGAAAAAAGTAAATTTGCAAATATGTGGAGACTGATCAACACACTCCTAAATAATCAGTGGGTCAAAGAAGAAATTGCAAGTGAAATCAATAAATATATTGAGACAAATGAAAATGAGAATACAACTTACCTAAACTTTTGGGATACAGCGAAGGCAGTCCTGAGAGGAAAATTTATAGCCCTAAATGCCTATATCCAAAAAAAAAAAAAAAGAGCTAAAGTCAAAGATTTAATTGAACAACTAGAGAAACTACAAAAAAAACAGCAAACAAATTCCAAAGCAAGCAGAAGGAAAGAAATAATAAAGATTAGAGCAGAAATAAATGAAATTGAGGACAAAAAAACAATAGAGAAAACCAACAAAACCAAAACTTGGTTCTATGAGAAGATCAATAAAATTGACAAAACCAAACACTTGTTCTTTGAAGAGATTAATAAAGTTAATAAACCTCTAGCCAGGTAACCAAGAAGAAAGGGAAAAAGACAAAAAGACACTAGCTAGACTAACAAAGAAAAAAAGAGAGAAGATGCAAATAAATATAATGCGAAATGAAAGGGGGGAAGTTGTTACTGACCCCATAGAAGTAAAAGGTACCACAAGAGGATATTAAGAGAAACTGTATGCCAAACAAACTAGACAACCTAGATGAAATGAATCAATTCCTAGAAATACATAAATGACCTACATTGATGCTACAAGAAATACAAGAACTTAACAAACCAATCACATTTAAAGAGAGTGAATCTGTCATCAAAAATCTCCCAGCAAAGAAAAGTCCAGGACCAGATGACCTCACAGGTGAATTCTACCAAGCATTTTAAAAAGATTTAACACCAATACTGTGTAAACTCTTCCAAAATATTGAAGAGTAAAGAAAAATACCCAACACATTTTATGAAGCCAACATCACCCTAATACAAAGCCAGATAAAGACACCACAAGAAAAGAAAATAACAGGCCAATCTCTCTAATGAACATAGATGCAAAAATTCTCAACAAAACACTTGCAAATCGAATCCAACAGCATATCAAAAGACTTACACATCATGACCAATTGGGATTTATTCCTGTTATGCAAGTCTGGTTCAACATAAGAAAATCAATCAATGGAATACACTATATTAACAAATTGAAGGGAAAAAAACACACGATCATCTCAATCAATGTAGAAAAGACATTTGACAAAATCCAGTATCTTTTTTTTTTATAAAAATACTTCAAAAGATATGAATAGAAGGAAAGTTCCTCAATCTGATAAAAGGCATATATGAAAAACACAGCCAATATTGTACTCAATGGGGAAATGTTGAAAGCTTTCCCTCTAAGATCTGGAATAAAACAAGGATGCCCACTGTCACCATTGTTATCCAATATTATATTAGAAGTTCTAACTAGGGTAATTAGACAAGAAAAAAAAAAATTAAAGGCATCCAAATAGGAAAAGAGGAAATAAAACTGTTACTGTTTGTGGAAGAGATGCTCCTCTACTTAGAAAATTCCAAAGTGTCCACAACAAAGGTATTTGAGCTAATAAATGAGTTCAGCAAAGTGGCAGGATACAAGATAAACATACAAAAATCAGTAATGTTTTTGAACACTAGTACTGAACAATCTGCAGAGGAAATCAGGGGAAAATTGCATTTACAATAGCAACAATAGCAACAATACCTAGGAGTTAATTATTTTATTTTATTTATTTCTCTTCCCTTACCCCCCCCATTGTCTGCTCTCTGTGTCCATTTGCTGTGTGTTCTTCTATGTCTACTTGCATTCTTGTCATGTGACACCAGGAAACTGTGTCGCCTTTTTTGTTGTGTCATCTTGCTGTGTCAGATCTCCATGTGTACGGCGTCACTCCTGGGTGGGCTGCACTTTTTTGTGTGTGCAAGGAAGCTCTTCTTTCAGGCTGCACAACTTGTGCATGGGGCTCCCCTACATGGGGGACACCCCTGAATGGCACAGTACTCCTTATGCACAGCAGCACTGCACGTGGGCCAGCTCACCACATGGGTCAGGGGGCCCTGGTTTGAACCCTGGACCTGCCATATGGTAGGCAGATGCTCTATCAGTTGAGTCACAACCACTTCCCAGGAATTAATTTAACCAAAGATGTACATGACCTATATGCAGAAAACTGCAAAACAATGCTAAAAGAAAATTTTAAATGACCTAAACAAATGGAAAGGCATTCTGTGTTCATGGATTTCTGAAGACATCAATCTTACCCATACTGATTTATAGAGTCAATGTAATACCAATCAAAATTTCAACAACCTACTTTACAGAATTAGAGAAGGTAATTACTGAATTCATTTGGGAGAGAAAGTACACCTGAATAGCCAAAAGCATTCCAAAGAAGAAGAGCAGTGTGGGAGGAATTTCACTGCCTGACCTTGAAACATATTACAAAGCTACAGTGGTCAAAACAGCATGGTGCTGGCATAAAGATAGACATATCGATAAGTGGAATAGAATTGAGAATCCAGAAATACACCATCACCTATAGAGTCAATTGATTTTTTTTTAAAGATTTATTTTCCCCCCTCGCAGCTTTTTTTTTTTTTTGCTGTCTATTCCCTGTGTTCATTCGCTGCCTCTTTTTTCTGTGTCTGCTTGTCTCCCTGTGTTGCGTCATCTTGCTGCATCAGCTCTCCACACCACATGGACCATCAGCTCTCTGCAGCACATGGGCCAGCTTGCCTTCACAAGGAAGCCCTGGGTTCACATACCATACGGTAGATGGGAGCCCAACTGATTGGGTCACAGCCTCTTCCCCAGGCAATTGATTTTTGACAAACCTACCAAGTCCATGTTAACAGGAAAAAAACAGTCTCATCAATGTACGGTGCTGGGAGAACTAGAAATCTATAACCAAAAGAATGAAAGAGGACCCCTACTAACTCTCTATAAAAGAATCAACTCGAAATAGATCAAAGACCTAAATATAAAAGCCAGGACCATAAGACTACTAGAAGAAAATGTAGGGAAACATCTTAAAGACCTTGTGATAGGTGGTGGGGTTTCTTGGACCTTATACCCAAAGCATGCACAACAAAAGAAAAAATAGATAAATCTTTAAAAACAAAAAAAATTCTCCAAAGAAGAAAGCACCATGTCTAGATGGTTTCACCTGTGAATTCTACCACAAACACATAAGGAAAAAATGAAGCCAATTCTTTACAGTATCTTCCAGAAAACAGAAGCAAAGAAAACATATCCCAACTCATTCTATAAGTATTACCCTAATACTAAAATTCAGATAAAGATATTATAAGAAAACTGCAAATCAATAGCTCTCATGAACATAGACACAAGCATCCTTAATAAAGCATAAGCAAATTAAATCCAACAAAATATGAAAAGCATTATAAACCATGTATTAGTCAGCCAAAGGGGTGCTGATGCAAAATACCAGAAATCAGCTGGTATTTATAAAGGGTATTTATTTGGGGTAGAAGCTTACAGTTACCAGGCCATAAAGCATAAGTTACTTCCCTCACCAAAGTCTGTTGTCACATGTTGGAGCAAGATGGCTGCAAGGGTTCAGGCTGCTTCTTCCTCTTAAGGCTCTGTGGTCCCAGCTTCTTCCAGTATCAGCGGTAGGCTGGGATAAGTCTCATCTCTCTTCGAGGGCTTGTTTCTCTTCAGTCTTGGCTGTTCTGCTCACTCCACAAGGCCAGCTATAGACTATCAGGCTAACGGCTTGTCTCTTCCTGGGGCCTCTGCCACATCTGCTTCTCTGTGTTTACTTCCCAGGGCTCCAGCTCAGAACTCCAACATCCCTTCTCTGCAGTACAGTTTTTCTGTGAGTCCCTGTGGAGCAGGGACTCAACATCCTACTGACATGGCCCAAACAAAGCCCCAATCCTTATTTAATCAAGTAAAAGTGAAACCTTTGATTCCACTATAATCTAATATGCCCAGAGGAGCAGACCAGTTTATAAACATAATCTAATATCTATTTTTGGAATTCATAAATAATGCCAAACTGCTATACACCATGACCAAGAAGATTGATTCCAAGTGTGAAAGTCTGGCTCAACATTTAAAAATCAGTTAAAGTAATTTATAACACCAATAGGCTAAAGAAGGAAAATCTTATGATCATATCAACAGATGCAGAAAAGGCATTTGACAGCACTTAATACAATTCATGACAAAACTCTCAGAAAATTAGGACTAGAGGAGAACTTCCTCAATTTCATAAAGAACATCTACAAAAAACCTGCAACTAACATCATACTTAATGGTGAGAAACTAAATGCTTTCCCCCCTAAGATCAGGAACAAGGCAAAGACGTCCTTCTTATCATTCTTATTCAGTGTTGTAATAGAAGTCTTAGCTAATGCAATAAAAGAAAAGGATTAAAAAAAGTTATATAGATTGGGAAAGAAGGACTAAAACTGTCTTTGTTTGCTTATGACATTATTGACTATGTGGAAAATCCCAAAGAATCAAAAGCAACAAAAACTTTCTTGAAACTAATAAGCAATTGTAGCAAGGTTGCAGAATATAAACATCAATTGTTTTTCTATATATCAGCAAAGAACAATTTAAAACACAATACCAATACATTTGCACTATAAAAAACAACTTAGGTATAAATCTAAAAAAACATGTACAGAATCCACATGGAGAAAATGAGAAAACTCTGATAAAATCAAAGAATCAAATAAATGGAGAGCTAATCCACATTCACAGATAGGAAGACCAATTTTGTTAAGATGTTAATTCTTTCCAACTTGGTTGGTCTATTGATTCAACATGATTCCAATCAAAATCACATCAAGTTATTTTATAGATATTGACAAATTGATTCCAAAGCTTATATGGAAAGGCAAAATACCCATAATAGTCAACACATTACTGAAGAAGAGCCAAAGTCAGAGGACTGACTCTACATGACTTCAACACTTACTCTGAAGCTACCGTAACAAGAGAATGGATGGGAAGAGGATGTGGCTCAACTGACAGAGCACCCACCTACCATATGGGAGGTCCAGGTTTTAAACCCAGGGCCTTCTGGCCCACATGGTGAGTTGGCCCACTCGCAGTGCTGCCATGCCCAAGGAGTGCCATGCCATGCAGGGGTACCCCCTGTGTAGGGGAACCCCACATGCAAGGAGTGCACACCACAAGGAGAGATGACCTGTGCAAAACACACTGCCCACCCACGAGTGGCGCTACACACATGGAGAGCTGATGCACCAAGATCACACAACAAAAAAGAGACACAGATTCCCATGCTGCCTGATGAGAATGCAAGCGGACACAGAAGAACACACAGCAAATGGACACAAGAGAGTATACAATGGGGAGGTGAAGGGGATGGGGAGAGAAATAAATAAATCTTAAAAAAAATAAAATAAGAGCATGATATTGGTGAAGAATAGACGAAGAGATTTATGGAACAGAATAGAGAACTCAGCAATAGACCCACACAAATACAGTCAACTGATCTATGACAGGAGCAAAGACAATTCAATGGATATAGGATAGACTTTTCAAAAAATGGTGCTGAAACAATTGGGCATTGTGTCAACGGTGCCCAAAACCACCCTTAAGTTTCAATGGTTCACTAGAAGAACTCATATAACTCAGAAAAGCTTTTATACTCGTTTATTAAAGTGAAAGAATACAGATTAAAATCAGCAAAGGAAAAAGGAACATAAGGGAGAGTCCAGGGGACAACAGGTACAAGCTTCTGGTTGTACTCTCCCAGAAAAATAGTACAGATAGTGCTTAATTCTCCCCGCAATGGTCTGCAACACTTATGAACTATTGCTGACTAGGGAAGCTCACCTGAGCTTTGGTGTCCAGAGCTTTTACTGGGTGCAAATCACATAAGTATGGAGCATCCAAATGGCTGAACTTTGTCTCCATTCCCTGCAAAGGTCAAATTGATATGGTATGTCCTAAGGCCCCCACCATAAATCTTATTGCTTGCATAAACTATCTGGCAAAGGCCCCAGGTTTACAAAGACACTCTTATCAGAGAGGATATTCTAAGGGCTTAGAGATGATCTCCCAGGACCCAGTTAGGGGCTAGTCCTTTCTTTGATATGTGCTAGGGTTGAACCCCAAAACTGTGGGGTTAATGCTTTACTCCACAGAAATAAGTAAATCTAGACCTTATACGTGATTCACAAAAATTAACTTGAAATGGATCATAAACTTAAATGCAATACTATAAAATTTCTAAAAGATAGTGCAGGAGAAAATCTGGATGACATTGGATTATAGATGCGTTTTTAAATACAACACGAAAAGTACATTAATTTTAAAAACTGATAAGTTGGACTTTATTAAAAGTAAAAACTTCTGTGAAAGATACTGTTATGAATGAAAAGACAAGGCACAGACTGGTAGTAAATATCTGCAAAACATATCTGATAAAGTACTTGTACCCATTTAAACAAAGAACTCTTAAAAATATAAAAATAAGAAAATTAATTATCCAGTTTCAAAATGGAAGAAAAAAAAATGAGCAGACACCTCACTAAAGAAGATATACAGATGGCAAATAAGCATATGAAAAGATGTTCAATATTAAATGTCATTAGGGAATTGCAAGTTAAAACATCAAGATACCATTATACACTTAATAGAATGCCTAAAATCCAAAACACCAACAATACCAAATGCTGATGAGAATGTGGAGAAGCAGAACTTTCTTTCATTGGAAGACAGTCTGGCAGTCTCTAAAATAGCTAACCACAGTCTTACCATACAATTCAGCAATTGCACTTCTAGATATTTACTCAATTTAGTTGAAAATTTATGTGCACACAGTGTTTATAGCACCTTTATTCATAATCACCTAAAACTAAATTATCAAGGTATCCTTTAACAGGTGAGTGGATTAACAAACCATGATATATCTATACAATGGAACATTATTCAGCAATAAAAATAAATAAGTTATTGTGGTGGTTTGAAGCTTTGTGTACCCCAGAAAAACATGCTCTTAAAGTTAATCCATTTCTGTGTGTGATGGATGTAGGGTGAAATGACTGAATACCTGAAAGTAACTTGTTTGTTCCTCTTTTTCTCCCTATTGCTGGGATACAAAGGAAAGAGCTATATGTAAATTAGATGGTAATGAGATACAATCCTCTCTTGGTGCCAGATTCCATTTCTTGTGGTCAAGGAAATCCAACTGGAGCAATGACATGTGAAAAACAGCTTCAACCAGTTGACTGGACCTGCACAGAAACCCCTGGCCATCGTCACTAAAACTTGCTTAATTAACGTGGTAAAATTCCCACCCTGGGGTGGAGTTATCTACCCCTTTTTTGATCATGCAATGTATGTGCAAGCATGACTTCCTGAACATACTAATCATATAATTATATAATTAGCTATGAATGTTCATCTCTATGCATAAAAGCTAATGCATAATCAAAGCAGATAGTAAATTGAAACTTATGCATTTAAGCAAGAGTGAAACTGCAGCTCAGGGAGTCAGGTCTGAGTCACTTTAGGCAGACCTTGGCTCCTTGATTTTGCAGACACAATAAATGTGAGTTTTACCTAACTCTCATGTGGAAGTTTTCTTCTTGCCAATCTCTGGTTATTCATAAAAACCCCGTTTTGGGGCCTAACATGGGTGTAAACCCATTGTAAGTAGGACCTTTTGATGAGGTTATGTCAGTTAAGGTGTGGTGCACCTCAAACCAGATGGGTCTCAATTTTATTCCTGGAGTCCTTCATAGGAGAATGCAATTCAGACAGAAAGAGAGAGCCACAGATAGCAAGAGCTGCAATGGAGCCCAGAAGAGAAGGAAGAGACCAGGAGATGCTGCCACATGACAGAAGATGAAGGCTCACTGGTAGCCCTAGCACATCGGTCTTCTGAGGGAAAGCACTGCCTTGATGATAACTTGATTTGGACATTTTCCTGGCCTCAAAACGGAGTGAATAAATTCTCAGTTTTAACCTGATCCATTCCATGGTATTTGCTTAAGCAGTCTAGGAAACCAAGCAGCTATCAAGCCACAAAAAGACATGAAGAACACTTCCATGCATATTGCTAAGTGAAAGAAGGCGATCTGAAAGACTGCACACTACTGATTCCAAATATGTGACATAATAGAAAAGGCAAAACTGTAAGGACGGTAAAAAAATCAGTGGTTTCAAGGGGCTCAGGGAGAAGGTGAAAGGAAAGAATGGATGGTTCACAGGGGATTTTTTAGGGCAGTAAAACTATTCTGAACAATAATGTAATGCTGGATACAGGACATCATGCATTTGTCAAAACCCAGAGAATTGTACAACATAAAGAGCTGAGCCCCTTAATGTAAACTATGGACTTAAATTTATAGTAATAGGGAAGCAGACTTGGCCCAAGGGATAGGGCATCCACCTACCACGTGGGAGGTTCACATTTCAAACCCCGGGCCTCCTTGAACCGTGTGGAGCTGGCCATGTGCAGTGTTGATGTGCACAAGGAGTGCCCTGACACGCAGGGGTGTCCCCCGCATAGGGGAGCCCCACACGCAAGGAGTGCGCCCGTAAGGAGAGCTGCCCAGTGCGAAAGAAAGTGCCACCTGCTCAAGAATGGCGCTGCACAGGAAATCATGCTTGCACATACATTGCAAGATCAAACTCCACCCCAGGGTGGGAATTTTACCATGTTAATTAAACATGTTTAAGTGACTATGGCCAGGGGTTTCTGTGCAGGTCTGGCCAACTGGTTGAAGCTGGTTTTCATATGATGCAACAAAAAAGAAACACAGATTCCCAGTGCCGCTGGTAAGGATAGAAGTGGTCACAGAGGAACACTCAGCGAATGGACACAGAAAGCAGACAATTGGGGTATTGGGGGGAGAGAAATAAATAAAAAATAAATCTTTTAAAAAATTTATAGTAATATATCAAAGTTAGTTCATTAATTCTAACAAATGCAAGATGTTAATAATAGAGGAAACTGTGTGTGTGGTTTGAGGTGGGGCTAAGTAGAGTGGTAAACTATTTGCTCAGTTTATCTATAAATCAGTCTGTTCTAAAACTTAGAGACTATTAATTTAAAACAATTATATCAGGAAGTGGATTTGGCTCAACGGATAGAGTGTCTGCCTACCACATGGGAGGACCAGGGTTCAATACCCAGGGCCTCCTGACCCATGTGATAAGCTGGCCCATGCATAGTGCTGATGCACGCAAGGAGTGCCGTGCCATGCAGGGGTGTCCACTGTGTAGGGGAGCCCCACGCGCAAGGAGTGTGCCCTGTAAGGAGAGTCATCCAGCGCGAAAAAAGCGAAGCTGCCCAGGGTGGCGCTGTACACATGGAGAGCTGACACAACAAGATGATGCAACAAAAAAACACACAGATTCCTGGTGCCACTAACAAGAATACAAGCAGGCACAGAAGAACACACAGCGAATGGACACAGAGAGCAGACAATTGGGGAGATCAAGGAAGGGGAGAGAAATAAATAAATAAATAAATCTTTTAAAAAATAAATAAAACAATCGCATCTTCACAATGACAGTTTTACTTCTTCTTTTCTAATCCTCATACTTTAATTTTGTCTTGTTTTGACCTCTACTACAATGGCGGATAGAAGTGATCAAACTGGGCATACTTTGTGTGTTCTCAATCTTAAAAAAAATACTTTCATCATTTCACCATACAGAATTATGTTTTGGACATACCCTTGAATTAAAGATGTTTCTTTGTTTACCTAGTTTGTTAAAATTTTATTTTTGGGAAGCAGATGCGGCTCAAGCAGTTGGGTACCCACCTCCAACATGGGAGGTCCCAGGTTCAGTTCCCAGTGCTCCTAAAGAAGACAAGCAAGACAGTGAGCTGGCATGGCAAGGTGACTCAAAAAGATGATGCAACGAGGGGAAACTCTGAGGAAACACAATGATGAGAGACAGAAAAAATGGAAGCAGAAGTGGCTCAAGCTATTGGGTGTCCCCTCCCACATGAGAGGTCCCAGATTCGGTTTCTGGTGCCTCCTAAAAAGAACACAAGCACACGATGAACACAGAGCAGACCATGAGCACAAATAACGAGAGGTGGGGGGAATAAATAAATAAAAATAAATTTTAAAAAAAACTATTTTTTCAAAATGATGGATACTGAATTTTATCAAATGCTTTTTCTTCACTCTTGAGATGATCAAAACTTTTGCTTCTCCTTTATTCTATTAATGTGGTGAATTATATTTGTCGGTTTTCTACTGTTAAACCAACCTTACTTTGCTGCAATACACCAACTTGGCCATAAATTATCCTTTATATCTATTGCTGGATTTATTTGCTAATATTTTGTTTAGTGCTTTTAATACTTTTGTAATTATGTTTGTGAGTGAAATTTATCTGTAATTTTCTTTCTTATAATATCCTCGCCAAGTCATGCTAGGAAGATCATATTAGCCTCATAAAATGAGTTGCAATGAGTTTACTACTTTACTCTTCATTGGAAGAATTTAGAAAATTTGGCATTTGGTAGAATTTTCCAGTGAAGCTAACTTGCACTTTTTTTAAGGAAAGTATTTAATTAGAGATGCTTTGTTTTCTATTAGTTATAGGGCTACTGTGCATTTTTATTTCTCTTTGTATAAATTGTGGTAAGTTGTGTTTTATTAATTTGTTCATTTCATCTAAATTTTCAAATGTATTGGCATAGAATTTGTTTATAATATCTCATCTTTATAATGGCTTTATGATCTGTAATGATATGCTAACTTGAATTATTTGTATCTTTTTTTATATTGTTTAGTTTTTCCAGAGGTTTTATTAATTTTAATAGAGTCTTTACAAAGAACCAACTTTTGTCGTTGTTGACCATCACTTTTTGTTCTTGTTCTGTTTCATTATTTTCAGCTGTTACCTTTCTTGTTTTCTTCACTTTGTATTTATTTGCTTGCACTTCTATAACTTCTTTTTTTTTAAAGATTTATTTATTTATGTCTCTCCCCTTCCCCCCCCCTCCCCGCCATTGCCTGTTCTCTGTGTCTATTTGCTGCGTCGTCTTTGTCCGCTTCTGTTGTTGTCAGCGGCACAGGAATCTGTTTCTTTTTGTTGCATCATCTTGTGGTGTCAGCTCTGCGTGTGTTCGGCACCATTCCTGGGCAGGCTGCACATTCTTTCACGCTGGGCGGCTCTCCTTATGGGGCGCACTCCTTGCACGTGGGGCTCCTCTACACGGGGGACACCCCTGCGTGGCAGGGCACTCCTTGCGCGCATCAGCACTGCGCATGGGCCAGCTCCACACGGGTCAAGGAGGCCCGGGGTTTGAACCACAGACCTCCCGTGTGGTAGACGGACACCCTAACCACTGGGCCAAGTCCGCATCCCACTTCTAAAACTTCCTGAACTGGATACTAGATAAAGTTCAGCCCTTTTCTATCTAACATTGTTATTAATATTCCTCTAAGCTTTGTTTAGCTCCAGCCCACAAATTTCAATACACAGTATTTTTGTTATACTTCACTTCTGTTATGATTTCTTCTTAGATCCAAAATTTTTTGAAGTATATTTCTTAATTCTAAATATATGGGGATTTTCAAAACTTTTTTTTTCTCAGTATTTTATGACTTAATTGCCCTGTGCTCAGAGAATATTCTTGGTATGATTTCAATCTGTTCAAATTTGTTGAAGCTTACTTTATGGTTCAGTGTATAGTCAATTTTTGTAAATGTTTCATGGATGTTTGAAAGAATGTACGTTCTGAATTGTTGGGTGCAGTGCTTTATATATGTCAGTTAGGTAAAGACAATAGTATTTTTCAAATCTTTTATCTCCTTACTGATTTTTTTGCTTGCTTAAACCTATCTATTACTGAAAGGGGTGAGCTAAAATCTCTCATTATGGTTGTACATTCATCTATCTCACCTTGAAGTTCAATTTCTTTTTAAAGATATATTTTATTTATCTTCCCCCCTCATTGTTTGTGCTCACTGTCTGCTCTCTGTGTCCATTCGCTGTGGGCTTTCTGTGTCTGCTCCTCTTCTCTTTAGGAGGCATCAGGAGCTGAACCCAGGACCTTCCATGTGGGAGAGAGGCACTCAACCACCTGAGCCACCTCAGCTCCTTGGTTTGTTGTGTCTCTCATTGTCTTTCCTCTTTGTGCCTCTTTTGTTGCATTATCTTGCTGCATCAGCTTGCCAGGCCTGCCTGCTGCACCAGCTCACCTTCTCCAGGAGGCACTGGGAACCAAACCCAGGACCCCCCATGTGGTAAGCGGAAGCCCAGTCTCTTGAGCCACTTTAACTTTCCTCAGTTTTTAAAATTAACTAAACTCCACACTTTATTTGAATTTCACTAGTTTAACTGTAATATCCTTTCTCTGTTTCAGGGTCCCATCTAGGTTACCATCTTATGTTTGGACTTCATGTCTCTTTAGTCTCCTCTGGTCTGCAGTTTCTCAGACTTACCTTTCTTGGATGAGCTCAACGTTTTGAGGAGTACTTGTCAGGTATTTTGTAGAAAGGTCCTTAATTTGGGTTTATTTGATGTTGATTTTTTTTCATGATCATGCAGAGGTTATTTCTTTTTTTAGAGGGAGCTCAGAGAGGTGCTATCTTCCTCCCATCATATCAAGGATTATGTTTTAGTTTGCTAAAGGCTGCTAGGAGCAATGCATCAGGAATGTGTTGGCTTTTATCATGGGAATTTACTAGGTTAAATGCATACAGTTCTCAGGCAGTGAACATGGCCAAATCAAGGCATCATAAGAGGTGCTATCTCACCAAAGGTCAGCTGCTGGCGAGCCTGGACTCCATCCACATGGCAGGGCACATGGAGGCATCTGCTTCTCTTCCAGGTCTTGTTGTTCAGCTTCTGGATGGCCCATCTGTGGCCTCCTCTCTGCTGGGTTCCTCTCTTTGCTCTTGGATTCCTTCTTTCCATCTCTGCTCTTTCTCTGTTGTCTCTGCTTTCAGTCCTCTGTATATAAAGGACTCCAGGAAAAAGATCAAGTCCCACCCTGGGTCACGCCTCACTGAAGCAATCCCTTCAAAGTCCCTCCAACTGAATCCAATCCAAGCAAAGGGCCCCACACCCACAGGGGTGGGTTAACTACAAGAGCATGATCTTTTCTGGGATCCACAAAAACTTTAATCTGTCACAGATACATATTATCAACATGACTTGTTACTCGTGATAGTAGTCTTGATCCTCTGGCCAATGTAGTATTTTCCAAGTTTCTCCACTGTAAGTTACTTTGCCACCTCCCTTCCATACTCTACCTTTGCAAGCAAATCACTAAGTGCAGCCCACACTCAGGAGGGTGGGGAGTTAAGCTTCACCTTTTGAGGGAGGAGTGTCTACATACATGTATTTGAATTATTCCCTGTGGGACATTTATCTCTTCTCCTCCACCTATTAATTTATTAAATCAGCTATTTATATCAATATAGACTCACCAATACTTATTTTTATACTTTGGGTTATAATCAAATAATACATTACTTATGTTGCTCAAAATTGTTCCAGCTTTGGTAATTGGGGCTTTTTCAGGTACTCTCCTGTAGATCTCTGACATGTCTCCATTGTTTTATGTTTTAGCACTTCCTTTCTTTCTGGCAGTACAGAATGTTCCAGGCTCATCTTATATATTCCCTGCTCCCAGCCTAGAATCATCCCTTTTTCCATGGAGCCCTAGTTCCCTTTATTGAAGAATTATATTAGAAACCAAGATATGGGCACTGGGTATACACATTGCTACTGGAGTGTCATTCCTGTAAGCCCTCCAAGTGGACAGAGCTATACAATATATGCATACATATTAACCCACAAGTTCAGTCCAATTTGCTTGATATATTTTTTAGGCCATGAATTAGGTAGATTTAAACTTAGAAATTTTATAGATTCCTCATGAAATGAGAAATTTCATGGTTTTTGCTTTAAAGTCTAGTTTGATGGTAATACAGTGACACAAGTTTTGGAGAGATCAGTGTTTGCCTAGTATATTTTAGCCATCCTTTTTCTTTCAACTGGACTTTGCCTTCATGTTTAGATATAAATTACAAATAGAAAATAGTTGATTTTAAAATTTAGTTTGACAATCTCTGGCTTTTCATTGGAACATTTAATCCATTTGCGTTAAATATAATTATAGATGTATATGGGTTTTTTTATTTTTTTATTTTTAAGATTTTATTTTTATTTATTTATTTCCCCTTCCGGCCCCCCTCCCCAGTTGTCTGTTCTCTATTCTCTGTGTCCATTTTGCTGCGTGTTCTTCTTTGTCTGCTTCTGTTGTTGTCAGCGGCACGGGAATCTGTGTTTCTTTTTGTTGTGTCATCTTGCTTTGTCAGCTCTCCGTGTGTGCAGCGCCATTCCTGGGCAGGCTGCACTTTCTTTCACACTGGGTGGCTCTCCTTACGGGGTGCACTCCTTGCCGAGCACACTCCTTGCGCGTGGGGCTCCCCTATGCTGTGGACACCCCTGTGTGGCAGGGCACTCCTTGCGCGCATCAGCACTGCGCGTGGGCCAGCTGCACACAGGTCAAGGAGGCCCGGGGTTTGAACCGCGGGCCTCCCATGTGGTAGACGGACGCCCTAACCACTGGGCCAAGTCCGCCTCCCTGTATATGGGTTTATACTTACCATTGTACAATGTGCTTTCTTTCTGTCCCATAAATTTTATGTTCTTTTTTTTTTCTTTCCTTTCTTACCATCTTTTGGATTGAATATTTTCATTATTTCTTTTCTTTAGTTAGTTTAGAAGTTATACACTCTGGGGGCTTTGAGCTATGTGCCCCAGAAAAACATGTTACTCTTACTCCATCCCTGTGAGCGTGACCGCTTTGTAAATAGGACCTTCGGATGTGGTTATTTCTGTTAAAGTGTGACTAACTAACATTGTCAGTTTCTTGCTCCTTTGGATGATTTCAAGGATTTTTCTTCTTGATCTCTGACAGTTTTATCCAATAGTGGTTTTCCTGTTATTTATGCTCCTTGAAGTTCACTGGGCTCCTAAAATCTGTAGATTCATATCTTTCAGCCACTTTTACAAAAATTCTTGGTCATTATATCCTCATATATCCTCTTTCTCCTCTCTAACTCTGAATTAAATATATTTACTAAACTTCCCACATACCATGTTCCTTATGTCTCTTATACTCTTTTTCCATTCCCCCCGCCCCAACTTTTTTGCCTCTCTATGCTTCATTCTGGATGCTTTCTGGTCTATCTTCCACTTCACATATTCTTACTTCAGTTGTATTTAATATGCTGTTAAATTCTTTCATTGAGTTCTTATTTTCAATTATTTTAATTTTTCAGTTTTAAAATTTGTATTTGGGCCTTTTCAAATCACTGATGTCTCTTTATGTAATTTTCAGTTATCTGCAAAAATTCTCCATCTTGTCTTCTGTCTCCTTGAACTTAGTAACAGTTATTTAAAAATGTGTGGCTGAGTCCTGGAGAGGATGTGGAAAAATAGGAACACTTGACCATTATTGGTGGGAATGTAAAATTGTGCAACCACTGTGGAAAACAGTATGACAATTTCTCACAAAGTTAAATTTAGAATTACCACATGACCCGACAATCCCACTTCTGGGTATATACCCAAAAGGACTGAAAGCAGGCACTTGAACAGACACTTTCACATTAATTTTCATAGCAGCATTATTCACGATTGCTGAAAGATGGGAGCAAACCAAGTGTCCATCAATTGAAGAATGAATAAACGAAATGTGATATATAGAATGATGAAACGCATTTCAGATGTAAGAAGAAATGGAGTCAGAATGCATGTGACACTCACTTGACATAGGTGTGCAATGGACACAACCAATCCAATGTCCACAGAGAAAATGTGGAATGGGTGTGGGAACGGTAGCCATGGGGGCTGCTGGGTGTGGGGAACGGGAGGAAGAGATGAGATGTGGAGGCGTTTTCGGGACGTGGAGTTGTCCTGGATAGTGCTTCACGGACAATTACGGGACACTGTAGATCCCCCAGGGCCCACCGGATGGAACGTGAGAGAGTCTGGGCTATGATGTGGACCATTGACTATGGGGTGCAGTGATGTTCAGAGATGAACTTACCAGGTGCAATGGATGTATCACGATGATGGGAGAGAGTGTTGCTGTGGGGGGAGTGGGGGGCGGGGGCGGTGGGGTTGAATGGGACCTCATATATATTTTTTAATGTAATTAAAAATAATAATAATAAATAAATATAAAAAAAAAGAATGCATGTGACAACATGGATAAACCTTGAGGATATTATGTTGAATGAAATAAGCCAAACACAAAAGAACAAATATTATATGGCATCACTAATATGAACTAAATATGATGAGTAAATTCATAGAGTTAAACTACAGAGTATAGGTTATAGGAGATAGAACGTGGATTGAGGAGGAACTAATGCTAACTGTATGTAGAATGTTTGATAAGGTAGATTGTAAATGTATGGAAATGGATAGACTTGATGGTAACACATTATAGTGAATACGATTAACAGTGCCAATTTATAAATGTGAATGTGGCTGAAAGCAGTAGTCTAGGGAGGTTAATGTCAATCAAAAGAAAGCTAGAAGACAATCTAGGGACTGTATAATAGTGATTTCAGTGGTGGATGATGATTGTGGTTAATAGTACAAATACAAGAGTATTCCTCTATTACAAAGTGTTAATGCTATAGAAATATATGGGAAAATACAACTAATATAATCTATAGACTATAGTTAACAGTAGTATCATAATATTTTTACAACAATGGCAAAGAAGGTACTATTAATATATAATGCTAATAGTCAATAATGGTGGTATGAAATTCTTCCTTTTAGAGTAATGAAAACATTCTGAAGTGGGCTGAGCTGATGACAGCACAACTCTGATGAAATTGAGAGCCCACTGAGTGTACACTTTGGGTGAATCGTAAAGGCAGGGGACCATATAACACAGTGAACCTCATAATGAATGATGGTTGGTTAACAGCACAAATATGAAAACTTTCTCCCATGAACTATAACAAATATACAATACTAACACATGGTTTGTGGGAAAAATACACCAAATATAAGCGATAGACTGTAGATACCAGTAATATTGTGATGATGTTCTTTCATCATTTGTAACAAATGTATCGCAACAATGTAAGATGGTGGTGGGGTGATGTATGGGAATCCTGTATGGTATACATGATGGTTATTTAAATTTTGAATTTTAAAATGCTGTATAAAAAATAGAATGATGGGGAGCAGATGTGGTTCAAGCAGTTGAGCACCTACCTCCCACAAGGGAGGTCCCGGGTTCTGTTCACAGTGCTTTCTAAAGAAAAAACAAACAGAAAATGAGCAGACAACAAGCAAAAAACAACGATTAGACAATGAGCATGAAACAACTAACAAAAACAACAAGCAGAAAATTAACAACGAGCAAACAGACCAGGGAGCCATCTCAGGGCAGGGGGCAAAGAATGGCATTCTGATGCACGTGACAACACGAACATTGAAAGCATCAGGTTGAGTGAAATAAATCAGACCCAAAAGGACAAATACTGTGTGATCTCACTTACATGAAATAAGCATAATAAACATATTCATGAAATCAAAATTAGAATACAGGTTACCAGGAGGCAAGTGCGAGACGGGAAAGGGCAGTTAGTGGTTAATTGGTATAGAGTTTCTGTTTGAGGTGATGGATAAGTTGTGACAATGATGGGGATGAAGGTACACCTTTAAGTATGTAAACTCCACTGCACTGGATATTCAAAAAGGGCAAAAAAAGGCCAAATTTTTGGTTGTATATAAGTTACCACACACACAAACCCATAGAATTGTACAACACAACATAGTATGATAGAGTTAATAGCATAAGAATATTGTTTCATGAAGTGTAGCAAAAATACACAAAGGCAAAATTTAATAATAGGGAAATTTGTGTGTGAGAAGCTTTAATAAGGGAACTCTAAACTTCTGGCACAATGTTTCTGTAATCCTACAACTGCTCTGATTTAAAAGAAGGTGTGTCTGATTGCTCCAATGTCTGAAGCCGTTATGGGTCTTTGTCTATTGTCTATTGCTTCTACTGGTTTTCACTCAAGTAGTTCTGTCTCCTCGTGAGTTTTCTACCTACATTTTTATTTAATTTTCCTTTTTATTGAAGTAAAATTTACATATAATACAGTATATTCATCTTAACTCTAGGGTTAAATGAGTTTTGATTAATGTGCACCCTTGTATAACCCACTTTTCTATCAAGATACAGAACAATTTATCACTCCAGAAAATTCCCTTGTGCCTTTCCCAGTCAATCTTCAACCCCCCAAACCAAACCCACTGACCTTATTCTATCACCATAGATTCATTTTGTATGTTTTAGAAGATCATGTAAATAGAATCATAAAGTATATATCCCTTTGTGTGTGGCTTATTTCACTCATCATATCGTTCTTGAGACTCATCCATGTTATTGTGTGTATCATTAGCTTATTTCTTTTAATTGTTGAGAAGTATGTAATTATATGAATATACCACCATTTGTTTATTCATTCTTCCGTTCATCAATAGGTGGGTTGTTTTTTACTATTGTGAATTTAAAATTTCTATAAACATTCATGTACAAGCCTCTTTGTGGGCATATGCCCCCATTTTCTTTGGACAAATACATATGTGTGGAATTACAGGGTCATGAAGTAGTTGTATTTTTAACTTTATAAGAAAATGCCAGACAACATTAAAAAAATGGTTGTAATATTTTGCACACCTAAGAACAATGCATGAGAGTGCTAGTTGTGCTAAATATTTGCCAACACTTGGTGTTGTCAGTCTTTTATACTTTAGACATCCTAGTGGCCCTAAGTTTCAATGTGTATTCCCCTGCTAACTAATCACATTAGACAGTTTTTAATGTGTTTATTATCCATTTATATGTCTTCCTTTGTAAAGTGTATGCTCAAGTCTGTAATCCACATTTTTACTGAGTTGTTTTAATTATTGAGTTATGGGAGCTATTTATGTATTCTGGATGAAATCCCATTTTCAGATATATGTATTGTGAATGTTTTCTCCCAGTCTGTGGTTTTGCCTGTTTGTTTTCTTAACCGAGTCGTTTGATGAACAGCAGTCTTTAGTTTTGATGAAATTTTATTTAATTTGATGAAGACCTCATAAAAGAAGAAAGACAGTGTTTTGGGATCCTTTCTAGGAAATTATTTGACCATAAATGTGTGCGGGTCTATTTCAGAACTTTATTCTGTTTCACTGATGTATTTGTCTCTTCTTCTTCCAAAATCATATGATCTTGATTAATGTAGAGTAAAATTTTAAATCAGCTAGTGTAAGTTTTCTAAACAATGTTCTTTTATTTTTTTCAAGATAATTTTGGCTATCTTAGATCCTTTGCATTTCCATACAAATGTTAGAATCATCTGGTTAATGACCACAAAGAAACTTGCTGGAATTTTGGGGGGAATTGTGTTAAATATATAAATATTTGGGGGGGAATTACATCTTACCGAGTTCTCTTATCCATGAAGATGATATATAGCTCCATTTCTTTAAGTCTTTTTAAACTTCTCTTAGCAATGCTTTGTAGTTTTCAATACAGAGATATTGCACTAATTTTGTTAAATTTTTCTCTAAGTAATTTATGTTTTGATGGTATCATAAATGACATTTTTTAAAAGTTTCAATTTTCTAATGATTGCTGCTAGCATAAAAAATACAGTGATTATCAATATTGACTTTGTATCTTGGGGACTGCTACATTCACTTATTAGATCTAGTATGTTTATTATTGATTCTTTAGGATTTTCAACATACCATGGCAAATTCAAATAACCAGTTTTCATTCTTCCTTTCCAATCTTTAAGCATGTTATTTCTTTTTCTTACCATATGTGATGGTTAGGCTGATGTGTCAACTTGGCCAGGTAATTGTGCCCAGTTGCTTGGTCAAGCAAGCACTGGGCTAACTGTAATACAAGAGCATTTATGGACTTTACTTACCATTGACTTTACTGCAGTGGTAAATCATAGATAGCTGGTTATAATTACATCAATCAGGGAGATTGCCATCAGCAATGAGTGACGCTTTATCCAATCAGTGGAATGCCTTAAAAGGAGAAGTGAGTCCAACATTGAGAGAGAATTTCCCCACTCATCTTTGGACAGCCAACATCTCCCAGAACTCGTCAAGAACCTTCATTGGGGGAAGCGGACTTGGCCCAGTGGTTAGGGCATCCGTCTACCACATGGGAGGTCTGCAGTTCAAACCCTGGGCCTCCTTGACCGGTGTGGAGCTGGCCCATGTGCAGTGCTGATGCATGCAAGGACTGCCCTGCCACGCAGGGGTGTCCCCTGCATAGGGGAGCCCCCACGCGCAGGGAGTGCACCCTGTAAGGAGAGCTGCCCAGCGCAAAAGAAAGTGCAGCCTGCCCAGGAATGGTGCTGCATATGCAGAGAGCTGACGCAGCAAGATGCAGCAAGATGATGCAATAAAAAGAAACACAGATTCCTGTGCCACTGACAACAACAGAAGCGGACAAAGAAGACGCAGCAAATAGACACAGAGAACAGACAACTGGGGGGGGGGGGGAAGGGGAGAGAAATAAATAAATCTTTAAAAATAAATAAATCTTTAAATAAATAAAAATCATAAATTGGTATTGGATTTCATGAAATGCTTTTTCTGCACCTATTTATACAATTCTATGATTTTTACTCTTTAATCTGTTACTGTGGTGAATTACATTGATTTTCAAGGAACTTTCTCATTTCATATAAATTGTCAAGTTTATTGGTCAAAGTTGTTTATAATATCTCTTTATCATCCTTTTAATGTTATTAGGACCTGTTGTGATGCCTCGTTTTCAATCCTGTAATCTGTATTTTCTATATTTCTTCCTCGAAAATCTTGCTACAGGGTAATCAATTTTAGTCTTAAAAACAACCAAATTCTGGTTTTGTTTATTTTGTTCTAGTATTTTTCCATTTTCTATGTCACTGATTTAGTCACTTATATTTTTAAAATTTCTTTTCTTATACTTATTTTGGGTTAACTATGCATTTTTTTCTAGCTTCTTAACATAGAAATATAGATAACTGATGTTACACATCTAGTTTTTTTTTTTAAAAAAAACTTTATTTCAAAATCAAAAAAACAAAATAACAGAAAAAGGCAGCTCAACAAGTTATGGAAGCATTACTCCCAAAAAGTTCTGTCCAGGCACTTTTATCCCATCTAATTCCGACTACTATTGTTCCTCTAGTGTTCAGAGAGATACACAGATGAGCACAAGTTAGTTAAATGACATAATCAAGGTCTCCTTATTAATAAAAAAGTAGAGAAAAAATGCGTAATCATATTCATATATCACAAACCAAACCCCCTATTCTTTTTCTACCTTTAGCATTAATATAGCATCTTCTTTGCTTTTGCTACAAAAAATATTACAATATATTTGTTAAGTATAGTCTATAAATTACATAAGTTATAGTTTACCCATGTAGCACCATGTTCTTAATACCTTGTAGATATTCCTGTATTTATATTATTAATCAAAGTCCTCATCTCCTGCCAAAATCATTGTTACACATTCCCTTTATTATCCTCAAGCTGCCCTCCAACTAAAATTAATCTCCCTAGACCACTCATTTCAGCCACAATTACATCCATAAATCAACAATGTTTGTTACATTCATCATAAGTCCATCCACTTTCATATATTTGTAGTTGACCTTATTAAACATTCTACATATATCCAGCATTGTGTCCCTCTCACTCTTCTACTTTTATAATCTTGACATTTAAAGTTACAAATTCCTCTCTGAAAACTGCTTTAAGTACATCCCAAATTTTGAATTTTCGTTATTTGGTTTGCAATATTTTTTAATTTCTTTTTTCTTGTTTTGTGACCCATGGCTTATTTAGTAATCTTACTGTTATTGATTTCTTGTTTAATATTCTTGCTGCAAGAGAACATGATTTCAATCCTTTAAAATTTATTGAGACTTGTTTTACAGACCAGCATATGATCTAGTTTGGTTAATGTTCTATATGTACTTGAGAAAAATGTATAGTCTTCAACTGTTTGTGTGTAGTTGTCTATAAATAAAAAGTTGGGTTTTAGTGTTTTCACGTCTTCTATATTCTTATTGATGGGGGGAGCAAATGGTAGTCCTATTTTTTTTTTGTCATTAAAAATGTATTGAAGTATTTTACTCATATGTAAACATACATAAACAATAAGTGTATAGTAGAACTTGTGAAGTACGAAATAAACATGCCTAACATCATACAGGGCTCTCATACCTCACCTACTACCAATGCCTTGCATTGTTGTGAAACATTTTTAGCAAATGATGAAAGAGCATCATCAAAGTATTACTACTAGCCAAAGTGTCTTACATTTCGTGTATTTCCTCCAACCCACCTTCCTTGGAGTTTGTGTTTCTGTGTGATGGAGCTGGACTCAGATGTGATCTTTTTTCACAAGCCTTTCCTGTTAATTTACCAGAATTGTAGTTGGTGCTGGGGTTTAATATATACTCAGGGGATCTGAATCTCTGGACTGACCATATGATAGCCAGGCCCTGAGCCTCAATAGACTTCAACTCCTACGCTGTGGTTTATTGGACTTACCCCACACAGCTAACATTGAGTTGAAGAAGGTCAACCACCACACCAGGGAGTCAAGAGTGCCTACAACTGAAAGCAGGAGGATTGCATCCAGCATCCATGTGGAATCTAAGCCCCCTCTTGATATAGATGTGGAGTGGACACAACCAATCCAAGGTCCACAGGATCGAGGAATAGAGTATTGATTAGAGTGGATTTACTGATATTCTATTCATGAACTATTGTGATTAGTAATCAAAGAAAATGTGGCATTGGTGTAGAGAAAGTGGCCATGGTGGCTGCTGGGTGTGGGGAATGGGAGGAAGAAATGAGATGTGGAGGCGTTTTCGGGACTTGGAGCTGTCCTGGGTGGTGCTGCAGGGACAATTACCAGACATTGTATGTCCTCCCATGGCCCACTGGGTGGACTGTGGGAGAGTGTGGGCTCTGATGTGGACCATTGACCATGAGGTGCAGCGATGCTCAGAGATGTATTCACCAAATGCAATGAATGTCTCATGATGATGGAGGAGAATGTTGCTATGGGGGGAGGAGTGAGGAGATGGGGGTGGGGAGTATATGGGGACCTCATTTTTTTAAATGTAATATTTAAAAAATGAATAAAGACAAAAATAAAAAATAAATAAAAAATAATGTAAAAAAACACAATAAGTGTATAGTAAATGTTGTGAACTTACAAGGCAAGCATGCCTAACATCATACTGGGGTCCCATATCAACACATCACCAACACCTTGCATTGTTGTGAGACATTTGTTACAAATTATGAGATAATATCGTCAAAATCTTACTACTGGCAAGTGGCTGTGGCTCAATCATTTGGGCTCCTGCCAACCACATGGGAGACCCTGGGTTTGTGTCCTGGGGCCTCCTTGTAAAGGCAAGCTCGCCTGCATGCTGCGGCGCACCGCCCAGCCCACAAGCACCATGGAGAGCTGACTCTGCAAGGTGACACAACAAAAAAGGGAGACAAGCAAAAAAAAACACAGAAGAGCGCACAGTGAGCGGACACAGAGAGCAGACAGCAAGCAAGCCTCAAGGGGGAAGGGAAAATAAAATAAATAAATACAGACACAGAAGAACACATAGTGGATGGACACAGAGCGCAGAGAGCATGCAAAAAGCCACGGGGGTGGGGTGGGGAATAAAAAAATCTTACTACTAAATATAGTCCATATCTTACATTTGGTATATTTCCCTCCCCCCAACCCAACCTATTTTTTAAAATATGTTTTTATGACAGAAGTTGTAAACTTACAAAACAATCATGATCATGTGCAGAATTCCCATACAACACCGCTCCATCAACATACCACACCGTGGTGGAACATTTGTTACAGATTGTGAGATAATATCATCAGAATATTATCACTAACCATGGTCCAAAGCATAATACATTTGGCACACTTTTTCCATACTCCCCCATTATTAACACAGTACATCTTTGGCATAGATGCATGAATATTAAAGTATTGCTGTTAACCACAGTCCATAGGTCACTCCAGTTGTATTTTTACCATGCTTCTCCACATTCCCACCACCCTGCAATAGGGATGTACATCTGCTTTAGCTCACAAAGGACACTCTTACATCTGTACCATCAACCACAATTCAAAATCCACCTCTGGCTTCACTATGTTATTCAGTACCTAAATTATTCTCTAGCTTTCTTTTATTTCACATTTACATCCCTAGACCACCCTTTCCAGTCACATTCCCATTTATAAACCAGCTGTTACTCATTATAATGTGTTACCATCAACTCCATATATTTCCACATTTTCACAGTAAGGTTAATGAAAACTTCTACATACATTAAGCATTGTAGTCCATCTCAGCCTTCCTCTTATCTCCTTTAAGAATCCACCACCTACCACCAGGTCTTCAAGATGTTTTCCTACATTTTCTTCTAGAATCTTTATGGTTCTTCCTTTTATATTTAGATCTGATCCATTCTGAGTTAATTTTTATATAAGGTGTGAGACAGGGGTTCTCTTTCTTTCTTTCCATTATGGATATCCAGTTCTCCCAGCACCGCTTGTTGAACGGACTGTTCTGCCCAAGCTGGGTGGGTTTGACAGGCTTGTCAAAAATCACTTGCCCATAGATATTTCTGAACTATCAGTTTCGTTCCATTGGTCTACGTATCTGTCTTTATGCCAGTACCATGCTGTTTTTTACCACTGTAGCTAGTTAATATGATTTAAAGTCTGGAAGTGAGAGTCCTCCACTTTGCTTTTCCTTTTTAAGATGTTTCTGGCTATTCAGGACCCATTACCCTTCCAAATAAATTTGATAATTGTGTTTTCCACTTCTTTTTAAAAATGCTGGTGGTATTTTTATTGGGATTGCATTGAATCTGTATATCAATCTGGGTATAATTGACATCTTTATGATATCTAGTCTTCCATTCCATGAGCATGGAGTTTTCTTCCAATTATTTAGGCCTTTTAAAATTTCTTTTAACAATGTATTGTAGTTTTCTGAACACAAGGGCTTTATATCCTTGATTAAGTTTATTCCTAAATATTTGATTCTTTTAGTCATTATTGTAAACAGAATTTTTTTCCTGACTTCCTCCTCAAATTGCACATTACTAACGCCTTTTTTAAAAAGATTTATTTTTTATTTCTTTCTCTCCCCTTCCCCCCCCCCCCCCAAGTTGTCTGCTCTCTGTGTCCATTTGCTGTGTGTTCTTCTGTGACACTTCTATCCTTATCGGCCGCACCAGGAATCTGTTTCTTTTTGTTGCGTCATCTTGCTGTGTCAGCTCTCCATGTGTGCGGTGCCATTTTTGGGCAGGCTGCACTTTCTTTCGTGCTGGGCAGCTCTCCTTACGGGGTGCACTTCTTGCGCATGAGGCTCACCCATGTGGGGGACACCCCTGTATGGCATGGCACTCCTTGCGTGCATCAGTACTGCACATGGGCCAGCTCCACCAGGGTCAAGGAAGCCCAGGGCTTGAACTGCGGACCTCCCACGTGGTAGGCGGATGCCCTATCCATTGGGCCGAGTCCACGTCCTGACTAGTGCCTTTTAAAGTCTATTTCATATGATATAAGTATAGCTACTCTGGTTTTTGTTTGTTTGTTTGTTTGGTTGGTTGGTTGGTTTTGGTTACTGCATGCATGGAGCATGGAATATCTTTTTCCAGTCTTACTCTCAATCTATTGGATTCCTTGGGTGTAAGGTGAGTCTCTTGCAGACAGCATATAGATGGCTTATGTGTTCTTAAATATTCTGCCAGTCTGTGTCTTTTGATTGGGGAGTTTAATCCATTAACATTCAATGCTATTACAGTAAAGGCAGTTCTTATTTCACTCATTTTGATCTTTGGGTTTTATCTGTCATATTTCTTTCACCATTGTTTTGAGACTTTTAGTTAATTTTAGTGATATGATCTTCATTTCTGGACTCTCTTCCAAGTCTCTCTCTCCTGTCTTTTCTTCTCAGACTGTAGCACACCCTTGGATGTGCTACATCCACCTTGGCTAGAAGTTTTTCTCTTGCAGTATCTTAAATATATCATACCACTGTCTTGCCTTCACGGTTTCTGGTGAGAAATCAGCACTTAATCTTATTGGGTGTCCCTTATATGTTAAGAATTGCTTTTCTCTTGCTGCTCTCAGAATTCTCTTTGTCTTTGGCATTTGACATTCTGATTAGTATGTGTTTTGGAGTTGTTCTATTTGGATTTATTTGGATGGGAGTACATTGTGCTACTTGGATATGGATGTCTATGTCCTTCGGTAGGGTTGGGAAATTTTCTACCATTATTACTTCAAATATTCCTTCTGTCCTTTTTCCCTTCTCTTCTCCTTCTGGGATACTCATGACACATATGTTCGCCCATCTCTTGTTCCCTGAGACCTTGTTCAATTGTTTCCATTCTTTTCTTCATCTCTTCTTTTGTATGTTCACTTTCAGAAGTCATGTGTTCAATCCTTTCTTCTGCCTCCTCAAATCTGCTGTTGTATGATACCAGTGTATTTTAAATTTCATTTATTGTGCCTTTCAGTCCCATAAGATCTGCTATTTTTCTATGTATACTTTCAAATTCTTCTTTGTGCTCATCCAATGTCTCCTTAATATCCTTAATCTTTTTGGTCATCTCATTGAATTTATTAAGGAGATTTGTTTGAACATCTATGATTAGTTGTCTGAATGACTTTACCTTATCTGGAGGCTTATCTTATACTTTACTGGGCTATATCCTCCTGTTTCTTGGTATCAGTTATAGCTCTTTCCCCCTTCTAGTTACTTAGAAATTTACCATTCATCTTTAATTTTTTTTACTAGTGGATGAATATGTTTCATTTTTTAAAAATCTCATAACTTATTAATAAATACGTTAACATCAAGAATAAAACCATAGCTATTGACATATCCCATAATAGATGAAACATTTAACACACTGTCCATTGCTAGGTTTTGGCAAAGTAAATTACGATATTAAAAACCACAGTTTATAATTATGAAATCTTTATTATTTATATATAATTTTAATAGTTTTATAATTTTTCACACTAATTAATTACAATTATTTGTTTATGTAGTTTTACTTAGTTTACTTGTTCTTTGCCTTTTATACTTCATTTTTCTCTATTGAGTTCTTTATTTTGATTCATTTCTGAACAGGAAGAATATTTCCTCAAGTAATATTTTTCATAAAGGTTTTATGGAAGACATGTCCCACCCCCAATGGAGGTCACTAACACCATGTACCAGTTATCAATTTATTGCCTTTCAACTCCAAATCTACCCTTCACTAATGCAAGGAACATTTTTCCCTGGCCAGCTGGCACAATGCTCGACTCTGTCAGTAGAGGGTGCTTGAGGGGCAGGGTGGAGAAGAGGCTTCTCTTCCTGGTTCTTTTGTGCTGTCCTTCCTACTGGCTCCTGGGACCCTGAGCCCAGTGGAGCTCACTCACAGCAAGTTTCAGTGGCACCCCTGCAGGTGTCTTCACAGCTAGTTCCGTGGGTGCCCCACCTGGGTCCCTGGTGGTGAGTTCAGCCTCATCCTCAAGTGTAGATTCTCAGTGAGTTAGGGAGTGACCCAGCTGGCTTCCTGGAAAGTGAAGAATGCACCACCCCAATTCTGTGGGAGCCTTAGGGGGCTTCCCAATGGGTTATGCAGCATCCCCCCAAAGCAAATTCCTAGGGAACTTCCAGCTTACCAGTCCCAACCTGTGGTTCTAGTCCCGCCAGCATGGTAATCTGACTGTGAATCAGTTCTGCCAGGGACAACCCTGAGAACTTCTCCACCATCCAGTGGACTGCAACCACACCCTCTCCAAAGAGGTCTGAATATATCCTTGGGGAGCCCCCTTCCAAGTTTGTTCCTTCTTTGTGTGCTCTCATCTGTAGAATATTCCTTAATATTCCTTTTAACATAACCTTTTAAAAATAGTTAATCATTCCTTATATCACACCTTGTCTTGGGAAGTGGGTATGGTTTAACAGATAGAGCTTCCCACTACCATAGAGGAGGTTCAGGGTTCGATACCCAGGGCCTCCTGGCCCGTATGGTCAGCTGGCCCATGTGGAGTGCTGCCACGGACAAGGAGTGTCGCCCCACACAGGGGTGCCCCCCACGCAAGGAGTGGCTCCCCAGTGCAAGGAGTACAGCCCCGTACAGGAGTGCAGACCGCCCAGGAGTGGTGCCACCACCACAGAGAGCTGACGCAGCAAGATGACACTACAAAAGAGAGACAGAGAAGAGACAATATGAGATGCAGCGAACTAGGAAGCTGAGATGGAACAAGAGAATGATCACCTCTCTCCCACTCTGGAAGGTCCCAGGATGGGTTTCCAGAGTTGCCTAAGGATAATACAACAGACACAGAAGAACACACAGTGAATGGACACAGAGAACAGACACAAGGGCAGGGGGGATAAGAAAAAAAAAAAAACACATATATATATAAACATCTTACCTTTTCAAATTACTGTGATTTTTGTCTCCTAATAACCGTGACCAATAGTTCTGAGGCAAGGGCAAACTGTGGGGACATTTCTTGGTTTCTCTACTCAAAATGGAAAGAACCAGTGGAATCCTGATGCTATGAACTTCTCTGAGTATTGCACCAGGTTCTGGAGTCCACAGAGAGCAAGAATACTGCAGAATTATGGCTTGATGGAAAAGGTAATATGTAAGGTAAGGTCACAGCAGAAGATGTCAATGCAGGGCTGTCACACAAGTGCTTTCAGCGTTCCATCAAAACCGGGTCTCCCTTCTGACTCCGTCCCTGTGCCAGTGGTCATTGTTCTCTTCCTAGACCCGTGGCCGGGGCTCCTACTTCTGCCTCCCCTTTGCTCTCCTCCTGCCTGCGCTGCCTTGCCCTTGCCCAGGTCCTGCTTACCTCCCCTAGGGTGGGGCTTCCCCTTAGATGTCACCTCCCCTCCCTCTATCGGTCCCTGACCGCCGGCTCCAAACCTCAGGTCACAGGAGGCCTTCCCTGACCAGCCTGTGTCTCTGTTCTGCCCTCTCTTATCATCCATGCCAATCTTAAGGCACTTTTCTGTGTGCTTTATCTCCAGCCTAGGCTGCTTTGATGAAACCCGGTTCAAATTAGCGGAGGAGAAACACGTATTTGTATGGAAATGGCGCCCTCTCTTGGCGAAGTTATGAAATAGCTGAAATCGTTTTCATCCACTGAGGACCCACATTTAACCACCCAGAGCAGAAGAGTACCAGTGATAGCCAAGGAAACTCAGCGCCCCTCTCTCTTCATCCCACTCCCTTCGTATGTAAAATTCAACCCGTCGACCAACGCACCATATTTCCATAACTATCATGACCAGAAGTTCCAATGTTCCAGTCTTATGGATAATAGCAATCGCCAACGTTTATCACACCCTCACTGTATGCCAGGCATATCATTTAATTCTTATCTACATCATAAAACTTAATTCTTACAGAAATTTGATGATGTAGATACTTGAGTCAGGTTCCCTAAAAGCAGAGCCTGAGTCAGAACCGGCTCTACTAAGGTCTACTAAGGAAAAAGGAGAAAGAGGAGAAAGAGAAGGAATGAAACAAGGCTGTGGTCTCAGCTGTAGGCTGGCAGAGCTCCAGGGAGCTCTGGAGCATGAATTGCACCAGAGCCAATCTTATCTTGAAGTAAGGGATCTGGCTTTTTGTTCTCCTGTGTCAGGCAATCATTGGCTGCAGGTCCCCAGGCAAGGCATCTCCCATTCAGCCGAGGGAACTTTCTGGAGAAGAGAGGAGTTGTGAGCTGGGAGCAGCTTGGGACTGGGAGCACTGGCCCAGGATAAGGAATCTGGTCAAGGCACCAACAATGTCAACTACAGTACTTTTATTTTACCTTACAAATGTGGAATCATGATCCTCCATGTTCGTAGATACTCCATCGATTTTGAAGAGTTTGCACATTCATAATTTCATTCAGTGTTCACAATAACCCTGAGAGATAGTGACTATAATTCCCAATTTATAAAGAGGAAGAGTGGCTACATTCACCAGCCAATAAGTATGTCTTGTCTGCTTGCAGAGGGTATCCTCCCAGATACCCAGCTGGCTACTATGGGGCATAGTTCAGCCTCTCGTCAGTAATGTATTGTCTATGGTAATTCACTAGGAGGATCTTACAGCACCCCCCCACACCTTTTTTTTTTTTTTTTGAGGTACCAGGGACCAGGGATTGAACCCCAGACCTCACATGTGGGAAGCCAGAGCTCAACCACTGAGCCAAGTCAGCTTCCCGGAGTTGGTTTTATCATTTGTTTGCTTGTTGTTTGGTTTTTGTTTGTTTTTAGGAGGCACCAGGAACTGAAGCCTGGACCTCCCATGTGGGAAGCAGGCACTCAACTGCTTGAGCCACACCTGCTCCCCTTGCAGTCCTCTTTACTCAGACCAGACCCTGCCCTCCATGAGCCTGAAGCTGGCAAGCTCCTCTTCTGAGATTAGGTAAGAGAAAAACATACCTCCTTATCAGGAGGTCACGCCTTGCCTACCTGACATTTTTCTGGGTTCTCAAAGCTCCCAAAAAATTTCCCCATGGAAAGAGGATAGGGCATCTTCAACCTGTTTCAGCAGGTTTCCTTAGCTAGGAGGCTCCATTCCAGAGGTGGCCAGCAAACCATAGCTGTCAGAGGAGACAGGGGACCCATGCCAGAGAAGTTTGGAAGAAGACACAGGCTACCTGAGTGCTGCCTTCACCTGCCACCAAGTGGGGATATGAAGCGGGCTAGTAAGATAGGGCATCAGTAGACGGATCTGGAACCTGGCAGAGAGTCCACGTGGACATCAGTAACCCCCAGGATGGCTGCTGGAAGACCCCCACCCCAAGATTCTGCTATTCAGAACAAAGACTTCTTCTGGAAGCTAGGAAAAGCCCCGGATATTCCCCAAGGACTTCATCACTGGGTCCTCACAGGGGGATTGATGGGTGGGGGTGATCAGTCAAAACAGCAAACAGCTGGGACCCCTCCCCTGCCATTAGCAAAGGGGTGGAATAATTAATAGTTTATAAAGCAAACAGTGAGGCCTGAGCGCTCTCTGATGTGCTCTCTTGCCTGTGGTCCTGTCCTGCCCTCAGCACTCTGCTCTCACTGTTGTTCATCTGTCACATGGCCATGCAAGTAAACCTGGGTGTTTATAATCTATAACAGGGAATTGTAGCCTGTAAATCAGCCCTCTTTATCACTTTCCAGCCCCTTCCGCTCTGCCTGGGACCCCTGATCTGTTATTTTCTCCCATTTCTCATCCCTCCCTACCTGAATAAAATACTGGCCCAACTCACCCACGTGCTCTTTTTTTTGTTTTTAAAGATTTATTTTATTTATTTCTCTTCCCCTTCCCCCCCCCCCCCCACTGTCTGCTCTCTGTGTCCATTCACTGTGTGTTCTTCTATGTTCACTTGCATTCTTGTCAGTTGGCACAGGGTATCTGTGTCTCTTTTTGTTGTGTCATCTTGCTGCATTAGCTCTCTGTGTGTGTGGTGCCACTCCTGTGCAGACTGTGCTTTTTTTTTGTGCGGGGCAGCTCTCCTTTTGGGGGCGCACTCCTTGCACAGGGGGCACCCTTACATGGGTGGAACCCCTGTGTGGCATGGCACTCCTTGCACGCGGCAGCCCCGTGCGTGGGCCAGCTCGCCACACAGGTCAGGGGGCCCTGGGTATTGAACCCTGGACCTTCCATATGGTAGGTGGATGCTCTGTCAGTTGAGCCACATCCACTTCCCCTGACGTGCTCTTGAAATTCATTTCTGCAGCATAGTCAAGAGCCTAAATAAAATCCGGTAACAGATGTGCAGTGAGTCCTGTGACAGAAGGCTCGATTCCCAGGATCTTAGGGGAGGTAGGGGCAGGAACTCCTTGCAAACCACACTTTTCATCTCCACCATCCCCCTCAGGGTCTTGGCCCATGGCTCCCAGGCTGCCTCCAGATGCAGCTAAGGCCCCGGAACCATTCTTGCCATGAATATAAAGAGTTGCACTGAACAAACTCCTCCTGCTTCTCCAACTTCCCTCCCCATCCTAATACCCAGTAAGATTTTACATTTAAGAGCTGTTGGGGGGAAGCAGACTTGGCCCAGTGGATAGGGCGTCCGTCTACCACATGAGAAGTCTGCGGTTCAAACCCCGGGCCTCCTTGACCTGGGTGGAGCTGGCCCATGTGCAGTGCTGATGCGCGCAAGGAGTGCCATGTCACGTAGGAGAGCCCCACTCACAAGGAGTGCGCTCCGTAAGGAGAGCCGCCCAGCACGAAAGAAAGTGCAGCTTGCCCTGAAATGGCGCCGCACACACGAAGAGCTGATGCAGCAAGATGATGCAACAAAGGAGACACAGATTCCCGTGCTGTTATACGGATAGAAGTGGTCATAGAAGAACAGACAGCAAATGGACACAGAGAACAGACAACTGGGAAGGGGCGGGGAGAGAAGAGAAATAAATAAAATAAATCTTTAAAAAGAAAAGTTGTTGGAAGGACAGCAGGAGCACACACATGGGGCCCCAGAAGCATCACGCTGTGGGAAGAAAACATGGGTTTAAGATCTCACTGACACAGGTTCAAATCCCTACTCCATCACTTACTAGTTGTCTCAGTCTGGGTACAAAATGAGAGTAACAGAAAACCCACAACAACAGTGGATAAAATAATGTAGACGTTTGTTTTCCTCTCACATAAGGCCCAGAGATAGGAGTCCAGGGCTGGTATGTGTCTCAGTCTCCCTCCAGCTTTCTCCCATCCACATTCCTAGTGGGTGGCCCCCGTCCTCATGGTTGAAGGTGGCACCTGCCTACCAAGCAGCAAAATGGAGGGAGGGACAAAGAAAAAGGCCCAGAAAGTTTAAGCACACCTGACTCTTAAGGAAGGTGCCCAGAAACTGTTATATGGCCCTTCTGTTTACTTCTTGGCCCGAACTCAGTCACATGACCTCATCTAAGCACAAGGGATGCTGGGAAATGTAGTTTTCACTCTGGGCAGCCATGTTTCCAGCTACAACTTCTTTCTATGATGAAGTAGTAGAAAGTTGAAGGAAAACCATTAGAGGCTTCTAATAATAGGTGTGTGGCTTAGGACAAGCCAAATGACCTCTCTGGGCATGGAGATAATGGCACCTACCACATGGAAGTTGTTGGGTCGACTGACACCTCCTATGCAAGCATGTAGCCCAAAGCCTGCAGGACAGTATGCATGACCTTCCCTCTTCTCTTCCCCTTCTCCAGAGTCTTTCTTCTTAAAAATTCAAAGTTTACATTTTGCCTGTTTTCATTTTTAAAGATTTATTTATTTATTTATTTCTCTCCCCTTCCCCCCCCCACCCCCGCCCCTGTTGTCTGTTCTCTGTGTCTATTTGCTGTGTCTTCTTTGTCCGCTTCTGTTGTTGTCAGCGGCATGGGAATCTGTGTTTCTTTTTGTTGAGTCATCTTGTTGTGTCAGCTCTCCGTGTGTGTGCGGCGCCATTCCTGGGCAGGCTGCACTTTCTTTCGTGCTGGGCAGCTCTCCTTATGGGGCGCACGCTTGCACGTGGGGCTCCCCTACGTGGAGCACCCCTATGTGGCACGGCACTCCTTGCACACATCAGCACTGCGCGTGGGCCAGCTCCACACGGGTCAAGGAGGCCCGGGGTTTGAACCGCTGACCTCCCATGTGGTAGACGGACGTCCTAACCACTGGGCCAAGTCCGCCACCACATTTTGCCTGTTTACTTCAAAATACCTTTCTCTAATTTTCTGTTAAATTAACTTTCCCACAAGCTGTACCATGTTCATCTTTTAGCTTCCCTTGCCCTTGGCACAGTGGTCACACCCTTTGGAGTTACTGCATTATTGCGTTTCATTCCTGCACAGCCCTGTGAGAAACTATTATCCTGATTGACAGATCTGGAAGCTGGGGTTCAGAGAGGTTAAGCAGATTGCCCAAGGTAACACAGATAGTAACTGCATGAACTGGGATTCAGGTCCCAGCCCATTTGAATCCAAATCCTTGACCTGTTAATCATCATGTTACAGTAAGTTGGGGTTTCTCTGGATGAAGTTTCCCCTTCTAAGCAGAAGAGCATTTATCCTCTACCTAGTCATAGAAACTGTTGCTAAAGGATCTTGGCTACAAAGGGGAATCGGGGAGGAGAAGCCACCATGAAGGAAGCTCTCTCTCAGGCAGGAGACAACTTTTGGGACTGTGGGCCATTGACTACTGTGGTCCTTAGGAAACCAACTTAGCAAGAGACTAGAGACCGAGGAGGTCTGTGGCTAATAGCAGAGGGCCAGGCTTGGGATTTCCCCTCAGGCTCTTTCTCGTATTGCCTTGGCAGCCAGGCCAGAGAGCCAGGACCACATCGGAGAGCTACCGGCTCCCTGGCCAACGAAGTCTGAGAAGAAAACGCTCCTTTGTGAGCTGCAGTCAGTCGTTAGGGTTGATTCAGCTTGCAGTTTCATTCCAAAGTCCCCACCTCTAGAGTCTCGGGGATGTCCAGGGAAACTGAGACCAAGAATAGCAGGACATGGCCATTGTCACAAACTGTATGCTCTCTTGGGAGAGGAAGGGGCCCCTCCTAGCTAGACAAGCAGGTGTTCCTTATAAATGTGGAGAGGCAGGATAAGGAGGGACGGGTGATACCAGAGACTCCTGATAAGGAAACAGCGATCTGAGGACAGGACCCCAGCTCCTGCCAGAGAAACCCAGCCAGGCCTCAGCTTCCAGAGTCTCCAAACTTTGCCCTTGGGGCTGCTTATTAATTCCACATATAAACTCAGAGCTGCCCCCTGCTTGAAGGCAGGGCTGTGACTTCCTGGTGGACTCCTCTGGCCTGTCTTCCCCTGCAGTGGGAGCTCTCCAGTAGGAGGGCTGTTGCAGGCTTCTCCTCCTGAACCCGCAGCTCCTGCGGGCCCACCGGGCACTCGTTCCACCTTCCGCAGGGGTGGGCTCCTGCCCAGCCCCACTCTGTCTCTCTGACTGAGTATCCACTGAACCTCAGCAATTCCTCTGGTCCACAGTGCTCACTGATTGAGCCCAGAGTATAGCAATGGATCCTTGTTCTCCAAAGGAGCTTCCAGCGTCACGTGGCCACCTGAGGGCTGAATCCGTACCACGGAGCCGGAGGGACCGGCATTCAGAGGGGTCACATGTAGCCAGCTGGTGTCAACGGTGCAGTGTTAGCCACTGTCAAGAGAACGCAGTGGGGAGGGAGGAATGGAGCCTCAAAGGTCTCGGCCAAATGGAGATGAAAAGGTCAAGTCTCCCTGCACGGCTTTGGGGGGGCCTGGGAACCCTCAGAGGGCACTTTGCCTTCTGATCAGTTCTGCAATGAAGAAGGCCAATTCAGTGCTGTGTGATCCCGGGCAGTCAGTTAAACTCTCTGAGCCTTGTCTTTCCTCCCACACCACAGGGAAATGAATCTTGCCTTTAGGAAAAGGAACTGAACTAAATCACTCTGCTTCCCTGGGAAAAAAGGAAAGAGAGAGAACACGAACAATTTCTCATTCTTCTATGTGTCCCCATTGGATCCAGGACAGAGGAGGCCTCAGTGTTCTTCTCCCCGTCCCCCCCCCCCCCCCCCCGCGCCCCCGCCCCGCCCCCATTTATTTGCAGCCTCCCAACCCGGCGTGGATTCCCAAGCACACCAGCAGGGGGAGCCAGATCTCTGTTTTGGCCCATGGGCTGCCCCGGCTGAGAGCTGGGAAAGTCGGATGTCAACAGGTGTGCTGCTCCAGGCCAGGTGTCTCTAGCAGCCCAGAAAAGGCAGCCAGTCCCAAGAGATTTGAAACAGCTGCCTGTGTTTATTTAAAACGAGTCACCATTTCCCACACCGTCTAACTTCCTCTGGGTGTGTTTGGGGTGGGGGGGAGTGACTTGTCTGCAAATTACTGTGTGTGATTGTGTGCGTGCTCCCGGGTTTTGTGCGGCAGGTGGGGGCTTTTCCCGTCAGTCAGCCCCGGTCCTGGGCTCCGGGCAGTGGCCAGGCAGTAAGTACTCTACGCCTGGAGAGAGCGCTGCTGGGGCTGGGGAGGCGCAGGACCCCCTGGTGCAGCCCAGAAAGCGGTCGTTGTGTGTGCCCTTCGATGGGGAGGCCCACTTGGGAGGCCTCTGGGGGCAGCCCCAGCCCCGGTGACCCCCTCAGCAACCCTTTCCCTGTGCTCCTGCTTTCCAGGTCAGGGTGACCCAGGAAGTTCTGGTTGCTTCTCTGGCCAGAGGAAAGTGGCCAAGGAGTTGCAAAACAGTCATTGGGTTCTCCACAAAGAAAACAAAACAAAAAATCTAATCTTATCCAGAGGTAAGTAATTGCTCAGGTCAAATTAGTCAGCCTTGGGCTCTGGCCCCTGCTGAGCCCCAGGAATGAGCCCTGGCCTCTGCCCAGGGGGGAGACTGCTGCCCTCACTCGCAGACAACTGCTGAGAGAAGTGGGTGCAGGATGAGATTCCACAAGGAAGGGAGGGGCTGGCAGCCTGTGGCCAGATGGGGCAGAGATCAACTCAAACTGCGAAGCGGAGCAGGCCTGCTAAGGCCCTTCCTCCCTGCCCAGGCAGCTTCCCCCGGAGCTTCCCTCTTCCCTAAACATTTCCTGAGGGGCCACCTTGGGATCATCCTTCCCAAGTTGGGGGGAGAGACAGGAGCTTCCCGGGCAGGGAGGGCGCTGCACGATGACCACAGAGCGCCAAACCTGCAGGCTCCTGAGGGGTGGAGGGCTCCAGAGGCCTCCCGGGGCCTGAAGGAGACACCCTCATACTCGGTCTTTAGGATCAAGGGCAGGTGTCTAGGCAGGTGACAGCAGCAGGACCCCACTGTAGTCCCTGCCCCCCAGGGACTCGTGACACCTGTGGGTAGCGGGCACACAGCAGCTGTGGGAACTCAAAGCCGTCTGCTTCTCAAGTCATTTCACTTTATTCTGCAAGGTCAGAGAAGTAGAGTAACTTGCCACGGGACACACAGCAAGGACCTCTGAGCCCACACCCCAACTTCTAGCCTTAATCCGCTGCTGAGGTGGCCTCCTCCCCTTCCACTTCCCAACACCCCGAGGCAGAACCTTGTTGAAATCAGCAAGGACTGTCTTAGCTTGTCTTGCTATTGTTTTATTTTTCAGGTCACACAGGAGGTGATGTGCAAGCAGAATAGCAACATACGCATTTACAGTGAGTGCTTGTTTGCGGAGAAGACCGGTGCTGGGAATTTGCTCCAGTCACCCATTCCCTCCTGGTGATGTCCAGTGAGCTTGGAGACAGAGAGGAAGGAGCTGGCCTTTCCTGAAAGATTTCTCAAATCTGTCAGTTTGGTCTAGAGGGACCCCTTTGTATGCTGGAAAACGCCAGGCTAAAAACTGGCACTGGAGTCAGGCCTGTTGGGTCCTAACAGTGTGTCCCTGCAGGTTATTTCAGCCTCAGTTTCTCCATCTGATAAATGGAAATAATCATAGAACAATTTGGAAGGAGCAAAAGAGATGATGCCCGTATAATGACTGACTCAGGGCAAATACTAAATAAACTGCAGCTCCTACTACTTACGGATGGCTGGACAAATTCCCTTTCTCTCTAGAGGGGTATTTACAATGATGGCTCTCTGGAAGCAGAGCTCCGCCTCCCCAAGGAAGCACTGGACCCACACTAATCCTTGCTATTGCCCTACACCCTTCTCTTAGCACAGCATCCCTCCAGACGGTCAGGGCCCCTATAATTAATTGGGTTAGGGCTCTTAGTGACGTCCTTGTCCTGAGGATACGCACTGTTGAACTTAATTGACACATTCTCTGGTTCTCTGGGTAGACTTAAAGACACTTTGCCTCATTTTCCTCTACCACACACCCGGGAGCCCTCTGTCTTAGTCAACCAAAGGGGTGCTGATGCAAACTACCAGAAATCTGCTGGGCCTTATAAAGGGTATTTATTTGCAGTAGGAACTTACAGTTACCAGGCCATAAAGCATAAGTTACTTCCCTCACCAAAGTCTATTTTCACGTGTTGGAGCAAGATGGCTGCTGACGTCTGCCAGGGTTCAGGCTTCCTGGGTTCCTCTGGGCTCAGCTCCTCTGTTTACTCTACAAAGTCAGCTGTAGATTATCAGGCAAATGGCTCTGTCTCTTTCCCCAGGGCTCCAGTTTAAGACTTCAGCATCAAACTCCAACATCAGAAACCCTCAGCGCTGTTCTTCACCATGACTTTTATCTGTGAGTTCCCCTGGGTGGGTGGGGACTCAACGCCCTAATCATAACTCAATCATGCCAGGTACAAATCAAATTCCAAACATAATCCAATATCTATTTTTGGAATTCATAACCATATCAAACTGCTACATCCTCCCTTAAGAGGCAGTTATCAGGTCAGCTAACAGGGAGGTGAAGATGGTCAACTACCACACCAGGGAATCAAGAGTGCCTACAACTGCAAGCAGAATAGCATCCATCATCCATGTGGAATCTAAGCCCCCTCTTGATCTAGAGGTAGAGTAGATATCACCATCCCAGGGTCCATAGGATGGAGGAATAAAATATGGATTAGAGTGGACTTATTGATATTCTACTATAAAACTATTGTGAGTAGTAATAGAAGAAATTGGAGCATTGAGGTGGAGAAAGTGGCCACAGTAGTGGCTGAGGGCAGGGAGAGGGAAGAAAAGAAGTGATATAGGGGCATTTTTGGGACTTTGAGTTGCCCTAAATGATATTGCAGGGTCAGATGCTGGACTTTATATATCCTGCCATAACCCACTGAATGTACTGGGGGAGAGTGTGAACTACAGGGTGAACTATTATCCGTATGGTTCAGCAGTGCTCCAAAATGTGTTCACCAAGGGCGATGAGTGTGCCACAATGATGGAGGAGGTTGTTGGTGTGGGAGGAGTGGGGTGGGGGGATGGGGGGTATATGGGAACCTTTTATGTTTTTTAATGTAACATTTTTTGAGATGTATATATCTTCAACAAAATACAGTTTACAAAAATGATGGGGGTAAGGGGGTGGGGAGTGGGTTATATGGGAACCTCTTATGTTTTTTAATGTAGCGTTCCTTGTGATCTATCAACTTTAATTTTAAAAAGTGTAAAAAATTATAATTAAATAAATAAATAAAATAAGAGGCAGTTACCTAAGAATACAAGCTTCTGAGTCCTGGAAGCTTGATGACAGCTTGGCCCTGCCTCACTAGCTGTGTGGGACCTTAGGCAAGTGGAACCCCAGTTTCCTTGCCTGTCAGTTGGGGCATATGCACCCTAATGATTGTCGAGTCAATTAGACTTGAAACGTATAAAATATCTAACAGTTTGCCCAGCACACAGAGGGCTCAATAAACGATAACTTGGGAAGCGGCTGTGGCTCAATCAGTTGGGCTCCCGTCTACCATATGGGAGGCCCTGGGTTTGCATCCCAGGGTCTCCTTGTGAAGGCAAGCTGGCCCATGCACTGCAGAGAGCTGGTGCAGCAAGATGATGCAACAAAGAGAGATAAGCAGAAACAGAAAAAACACACAGCGAATGGACACAGAGAAGAGACAGCAAAGAAAGGAACAAGCTGTAAGGGGAAGAATAAATAAATAAAAATCTTTTTAAAAATAAAATAAACAATAGTTCTTTTAGTTGTTATATGACGCTGGTTTTTACAAGCTTCAAATTCAGATATCTTCTATATGAATCTGAGCCTCTCTTATATAACTATAACATGTTGATGACGAGACTTTTAAATGAATTGCTATGAGTCCATGAGAGGGAAGTGGACTTGGCCCAGTGGTTAGGGCGTCCATCTACCACACGGGAGGTCCACGGTTCAAACCCCGGGCCTCCTTGACCCATGTGGAGCTGGCCCATGCGCAGTGCTGATGTGCGCAAGGAGCGCCGTGCCACGCAGGGGTGTCCCCCGCGTAGGTAAGCCCCACGCACAAGGAGTGCGCCCCGTAAGGAGAGCGGCCCAGCGTGAAAGAAAGTGCAGCCTGCCCAGGAATGGTGCTGCACACACGGAGAGCTGACACAACAAGATGACACAACAACAAAAAAAGAAACACAGATTCCCGTGCCGCTGACAACAACAGAAGCAGACAAAGAAGAAAACACCACAAATAGACACAGAGAACAGACAATGGAGGTGGGGAGGGGAATAAGATAAAATTAAATAAAAATTTTAAAAAGAGTCCATGAGAGGAAAAGATGAACTTCACAAGTTTTTAACCTTGGAGGAGGTTTCCTGCAGGCAGTCAGACCAGGTCTGCTCTGTCCTCCCCCTCTGCAGCTTTTGCCCTCAGCTCCCACTGAGCCGGCTTCCATGATTCCACTGGGGTGTGAGCTGGAGGAAGGTGCTCTGCTCTGCCCCTCTGCCCCGTTTCTGAGTGTACACTCCAGGCAGTGGGTGGAAGCTGGGGAAAAGGGAGAGAGAAGAGGACACCCTTGTAGAGTGATCTGCTTCTCCCCATCCCCAGAGTGGTTTCTTGCCCAGAGATCTGAGGGGCTGAGTAGCCGAGGCCCAAGCTGCCTCAGAGGAGTCTGGAGATGTTGGGTTGGTGGTGGGTGGGCGGAGAAAGGCTGAGGGGTCGTTGGCTTGGGTAAGCAGGACAGAGACCTTTCTGAAGAGCCTTTTTTCTCCTTAGATAGCTGCTTCCAACCTCTACCTCACCTCCCTTTGTACATAAACCTCTGAAGGAAATAGGCAGTCCTGAAACAGGTCTTCTCTGGAACACCTCAATTCAGGCATGCTCTCCAAAATGCACGCTCAAGCCTGTTCTGTCTTGGAGCCAATTAGATGCAATGAAAACAACCATCCTAGAGCAGTTAGGACAATCATTGTCTTAGCTTGTGATGGCTGCTATAACAAAGTACCACAGACTAGTTAGCTCAAACAACAGGAATTTATTGTCTCACAGTTTTGGACACTAGAAGTCCAAAATCAAGGTCTTGAGGGGGCCGTGCTTTCTCTGCAGTCCATAGCGTTCTGGTCATGACTTCCCAGCAGTCCATAGCTCAATCTCTACCTCTGACTCACAGCCACCTGTCTCTTGCCTCTTACTGTCTCTTCCTCACTGTGTCCAAATGTCCTCTGCTTGTAAGTACTCCAATCATATTGGATTAAGGCCCGCCGGGATTCAGTTTGACCTCAACTTAACTAATAACATCTTCAAAGATCCTATTTACAAATGAGTTCATATCCACAGGACCAGATTTAGGACTTGAACATGTCTTCATGGGGGATATAATTCAATCTCTAACAGTCTATCCTCTGGAACCCCCAAAAACGTGTTTTCCCACATGCAAAATACACTTACTCTTTCTCAATATCTTAAAAGCCTTAAGCTACTTCAGTAATAGCTCTAAATTCAAAATCTCCTCTAAATTATTCAAGGGTGTGTTCCATCCTGAGGCAAAATTCCTCCTCATCTGTGTAACTTAGAAAACAAGTTATCTGCCTCCAGAATGCAATGGTAGGCTGGGCATAAGATAGATACTCCCATTCCAGAAGAGAGAAATTGGGAGGAAAAAGGGGTCATGAGTCCCAAGCAAGTCCAAAAACCAGCAGGGCAAATTCCATTTGCTTTCGAAGCCCAAGAGTAATCTGTGGCTCTATGCTTTGTCCTCCAGGCCTGCTGGAGCAGCAGCCCCACCCCCTCTGCGCACAGGGTGGGCCCGCCCTCTCCCCACACTGGGTCTACCGCCTGAGAAGCTTCCCTCAGCTCAGAACTCTGCATCCATGGTGTCATCCTTGTGATCATTCTTCCTTCATTTTGTCCTGTCTCTGTCCCTTCCAGTCTAGGTTTCAGCTGATCCAAAATTCTTAAAAAAAACCTTGTCAGTTGTAATAGGTTGAATTACGTACCCCAATCTAGACATGTTCTTTTTTTTTTTAATGACTATTTCAAGTTCAAAAAAATAAAATAAAAGGAAAAGGCATCTCAACAAGTTATGGAAGCATAGACATGTTATTAATCTTTTTTCTTTGGCTTTTTTTTAAATGAAATTTTATTTAGTATACCATTCATACATGCACATACATAAAAAATAAGTATATAGTAAAAGTTGTGAGCTTAAACAAAACATCATCAAATAGGGCTCCCACACATCACCCCACCACCAACACCTTGCATTGTTATGAAACATTTCTTACAAACTATGAAAGAGCTCGTCAAAATATTACTACTAATTATTGGGAATGGATGTAGCTCAGTGGCTGAGTGCCTTCTTCTCACGTATAAAGTCCCAGGTTCAATCCCTGGTACCTCCTAAAAAAAAATCACTACTAACTATAGCCCATATCTTACATTTGGTGCATTATCTCCCAACCCACCCAATGATTAGCATCCTGTATTATGTATTGTACATTTGTTACAGACCATGAGAGAATGGTCTCATATCTGTTCTGTTAACGATAGTCCATCTTCCACCACTGGATGCCCTGTGTTACACAGCCCCGTGCTTTGTACAATGCATGCAAAGTGTACACTCAGGGGTTCTCATTTTCATCACAAAGTTGTGCTATCTTCACTTCAGTCAATTTTAGAATGTTTTCATTACTCCAAAAGGAAAAATCCCATACCACTTACACGCCCTATTCTTGGCCCTTAGAATAGATATAATATCTTCTTTACCATTGCTGCAAAAATATTACAATATTACTGTTAACTATTATCCACAAATTACATTAGTTTTCATTTTCCTGTGTATCACTATATTCTTAACACTTGACGTGTTCTTAATCTCACTCCACATTCCTGTGAGTATGAGCCCATTGTAAATAGGACCTTTTGAAGGTGTTATTTTCAGTTAAGATGTGGTCAACTGAAGCAGGTGGACCTTAATCTGGATTACTGACTGCCTTATCAAAAGAAGAAACTGGAAGAAGCTAGAAGCAGGAAGTCAGTGGGAACATGGAAGAGAAAGGAGAAGGCATTGCCATATGTTTTTAGGTTCCTAGGCTGCTGAAAGCAAATACCATGAAATGGGTTGGCTCACCAATGAGAATTTATTAGCTTACAGTTTTGAGGCTGAGAAAAATGCTTAAATTAAACATCATCAAGGCAACAATTCCTTCCCAAAGACCTGATACTGGCAATCATTGGCAATTCTGCCACATGGCAAGGCACATGGCGCATCTCCTGGGCTTTCCCTTCTCCTCTGGGTTTTGTTGCTTTCAGCCTCTTGCTTCTGTGGCTTTCTCTTTCTCTCTCTATTAATTCCATTTATAAAGGACTCCAGTAAGAGGATGAAGTAGCCTCATCAAAAGATTCTACTTATAAGAAAGGATTAAATGTAAGAACATGTCTTTTCTGGGGTACATGAAATTTCAAACCACCACACCATACGATGGCTAAAAACAAAGATACAAGTCAAGGAAGCCCAAGAATTTCCAAGAAGTTGGCACCAAAACACTGCAGTCTTTGGATGAGAAAGCAAGCCTTCTAGTCTCCAAAACTGTGAGCCATTGTTAAGCTTACATAAGGTATTTGACATAGCAGCCTGGAAACACTCTACATTGGTCTTCTGTGCAATTTCTGGGGGTCCAAACCATCAGACAAAAGGTCTTTCCATAGATCTGTCCTCAAAAATTGCATCTCCGTTCCTCACTTCCACTGAGTGGGTCATTTGAATCTACTAGTCATACACCTAATCTTTAACAAATGGTTGTTTAGCTATACCTTTGAGTAAAGCCCCATTCTCTGGGAACTTTTCTCCCAGGAACTAAGGGAGGGCCCTGTTAGGGCCACTTCTAGCTCCGGTCTCAGAGCACACTATCTGGATAGGCCAAGAATTTTCAAATTATCAAGTGCTGGTTCCTTTTTGTCCAACAGTTCAGACCTCAATTTATTTCTTTCCTCTCACAATATACTCTAAGCAATAAGGAGAAACTAAACTGCATCTTCCACACTTTGCTTGGAAATCTCCTCAGCTAAATATCCAAGTTTATTGCTCACCAAACTTCCCTCTGAATCCAACACTAGGACATAATTTGCCTTTCCTCTAGTTTTCAATTACATATTCATAATTTCCTTCTAAGGCCTCACAGAAGCACCTTTAATGTCCATATTTCTACCAACTGTTTCTTCAAAGCTGTCAAAGCTTTCATATTAAACACCTCAAAATTCTTCCAGCCTCTACCCATTACCCAATTCCAAAGCCGCTTCCACATTTTCAGGCATTTGTTACAATAGCATCCCATATCACAGTACCAAAAACCTGTCTTAGTTTGCCAGGGCTGCTCTATCAAAGTACCATAGACTAGTTGGCTTAATGGAAATTTATTGTCTCATAGTTTTGGAGACCAGATGTCCAAAATCAAGGTCTTGGCAGGGCCATGCTCTCTCTGCGGTATGTGATGTTCTGGTGGTGGCTTGCCTGCAATTCCTAACTCAGTCTCTGCTTCTGTCACATGGCCATGTTTCTCCCTGTCTGCCTCTTACTGCCTCCTCCTCCTTGTGTCCAAAGGTCCTGTGCTTATAAGGACTCCAGTCATATTGGATTAAGGCCCATCCAGATTCAGTATGGCTTCATCTTAACCATTAACATCTTCAAAGATGCTATTTGCAAATGGGTTCACATCCTTAGGACCGGGGGATAGGACTTGAACATGTCTTTGTGGGGAACATGATTCAATCTGTAATAATCATGACACCCTGTGTTTGTGTTGCACACAACAGTTTACAAAGTTATCTTGCAGCTAGATCTTAATCCCTGCTCTCAGTCCAGTGGGGTAAACAGAGCTGATGTCTTTATCCCCATTTTACATATGAGGAAGCTGATGCCCAAGTACGAAGGAAGTCATGGACCCCATATTCCTCACTTGAAGGCTTGTTGAGAACAGAATATAGTTATCTCCCAAGGCAGGTGAGATCTCAGCCTGCCCCAGAATACCTGTGTGGCTAAGGAGGGCGGCTTCACTGACACATGGGCTCGAGGTAGCTGCCTGGTGAAATGCTCCAAGTCCCAGAACTCCCGAGTGAAGGAGGGTGCTCAGTTCCCTGGAAACAGCACGTGACTCTTCCCCAGTCAGGCCCTGCCCCACCCAGAGGGAACTGCTGGAAACCTGGGTTCTCCCCTAGCCCAGCACAGAAGAGAAGAGGTTATTAAGCTCTTACAGAGGGACTTTCCCTCTGTGTGCCTCTGTGAGTCTGAATCTTCCCTCTGTTTCACTATTGCTCTGATTTTTTTAAATAACTTCATTTTTGGTTTTGTTTTTGTTTTTCTCCAGCTGGTAAAAACGGAAAGAAGCTGATACAAATTTCTCACCTGAGAATCTGGAAAGGGCACTCCACTGAACTCTGTTGCTTATCAATGTGAATCCTTTGTAAACGTTTTTAGCCCCTTGCTGGGGCCTTGTAAATTGCCATGGTCTGAGCCCACATTTGGTGGCTCTGTTCTTATGTCTCCATATCTGCCTGTCTCTGACTATCTCTGACTCTGATTGTCTCTGGCTTCCTCCCTCTATCTCTGTCTTAATCTATATCTAGCTCCATAGCTTTATCTCATTTCTTTGTTTCCATCTCCTCCTGCCTTTGGCTCTTTCTCTCTCTCTCCACTGATCTGACTTGAATGATCATGAAGCTGGATGGGACAAGGATCATCATCGCATCCATCTGCTGCCTCTGACCAGGACAGTCTGTGAACCACTGGACATGTATCAGGTCTTCAGACAAACTCCCCCTTCTCACCCCACTGGAAGTCAGCTCATGCTCAGTCTGCCTTTAACTATCTCCACATTTCATCCTTTGGCCTAACTTAGATCCTTCTTGCTGCAGTTCAAACAATTGCTTAGGTAACCTAAGGGGAATAATGATAAAAACAGAGGCCACAATCCTGGCCTTCCACTCCAGCCACGCCTCCTGAGGTTGGAATTTGGTGTTTGCTGGGAAGAGAGGAGGGAGCAGAGGCAGCCCAGGGAATGTGGGCAGGGTGTTGTCATGGCCCTTTGAGAGACTCCAGCCAAGTGCTGTTTATGAGTATTATATTTATAGATGTTCACACACAGAGACGCACACGCATGGGGAAAGTACTGTTTGTTTCCTGGAAATGAGAACCTGTTCTCTTGGACTTACCAGATTTCCCAAGGAGCATCATCCCCAAATAAGGACCACCATAGCCTCTTCTATCCTCATACCCATCCTTTACAAAAAGAGAAGACTTTGGAAAATACAGATCTGATCGCTTCACTCTTCCTTGGAAAACCTTCAACTGTCCTCTGGATATACCTGCCTGCCAATTTCTCCATCTCATCTCCTGCTTCCCAGGCCCCCCACCCCCACCCCACCCCTGCACTCCTCCCAAACCAAAGACTATACTTGCAAGTCTCTGAGTACACCATGCCACTGTACTTTTCCATCCCTTTGCATACATGGTCCCCTCAGTTGCGAATGCTTTCCCATCCTCCTCCTTCTAGCAAAGCCCTTCTCAGTCTTCAAGATCCAGCCCAATCATTACTTCCTCTGAAGGTCTTCTCTCACATCTCCTCCCTTGGGCACAGTTACCCATTCCTCTGAGCACCAGGACTTGGTACACTTCTCTCACTGTTGTTATTCTATTTGCATCTATCTCCTCCTCCAAACTATATGCTCTTCAAGGTCAAGAACTGTCTCTTGGGGAGTGGGTGTAGCTCAGTGGTTAAGCATCTGCTTCATATGTACAAGGTCCCAGGTTCAATCCCCAGCACCTCCTAAAAAAAGAACTCTTACTCATCTTTGCATTCCCAGCTGCTGGCTCAGTGCCTGACACAGAGAGTAAGGATAATTGTTGAACAAATGGAAGAGATTTCAATGATGTAGCACCTAAGAGCTCAGGGCCTGCTTTCAGTCAAAGATTTGATTTAAATACCAGCTCTGCCACTTGACAGCTACATTATTTTTCAAGTTACTTAGTCTTTCCAACTCTCAATTTCCTAATCAGGAAAGTGGGATCTAATAACAGAATGGAACTTGTGTGGTTATTGAAAATTTTAATGATATTGCATATAAAGTATTTCATTTAGTGCCAGGCATATGTTTTTTTTCTCACAACCCACATTTTGTCTTTGAGCAAATCCAGTAGCCGCCTTCTTTAAACTATATCCAGAATTCAACCACCTTTTATCCTCCAATTGCTAATAGTCTAGTCCAAACCACCGTCATCTCCCTCCTGAAATATTTCAGTAGCCACTTAATTGATCTTCCGGCCTCCACTCTGGTTCCATTTCATTTCTTTTCAGCACAGCAGCCAGAGGCAATTACTTTAAAATATAAGTCAAATTATGTCACTCATCTGCCAAATCCTCCTTGGGCTTCCACACCTCACTCAGAGTAAAAGCTCATTATGTGCGACAAAGCTCAATACAGGATCATGTCCCCTGCTAACTTGGACTCCACCTCCTTACTCTTGCCCTTGCTCTCCCACTCCAGCCACACCAGCCTCCTTGCTGTAACTCAACATGCCATACACAGTCTGGAATTCCGTTCCCTTGGTAATCCTCATACCTCTCTTACTTACTTGATGTCTTCACTCAAAATTCACCTTCTCCATGTTGCCCTTCCCTGGTCATCCCATCTAAACTTTCAAAAATATGCTTGCTATTGACGCTCTCTATTCCCTTTCCCTACTTTATTCTTTGCCTTATCTTTTATCATTAATAGAAATATATATTCTATTAATACTTATCTTGCTCGTTGCCTGTCTCCCCCAATAGAGTATAAACTCCAAGAGAGCAGGGATTTTATCTGTTTTATTCACTGCTGTGTCCCTAGCATCTAGAACCGTATCTGGCACAAAGCAAGTACCCAGTAAATATTTTGTTGAGTAAATACATCAGATCCAAGGAGTTTAGCTGGAATCCAATTCACCTCTTGGGTGCCCTGAGACCATGAATTTGAGAGTTTAGATTGCTGTAAAACACTGGCATAGCAGCATCCTAAAGATCTGGGCTAAACTTGGGTTACTCCTCACAGCCCCTGGGCAATCAGAACTGACTCAGAAGGCCGAACCCCAAACTAGGTCTCAGACTGGATTTTCCCCTCTTTCCAGCCCAACCCAGCTCTTTCAGGTAGAGGGTTTGGCTGGGAACTCCAAGCTCATCCTTTTCTCTGGAGGGGACGGGCATTGGGCCTAGGCCTCAGAAGAGGGAGGGGCATGGAAAATGCCCGGAGCTAGAAGGATGGGTGAAACTGCCCAGAGCTGCCCTTTGTCCACTTTTCTCAGGGTTCCCATAGGGCCTTCCCAGGAGTAAATCAGTCCCATTCTTCTTGGACTTGGCTTCCCAAGAGACCAAGATCCCTCAGAGGGACCAGAGACCTGGTCCCAGATGTGCTACATCAGACTTTCTGAGGGGGCCTGCATTCTAGAGGTCCATCAGGAATTCTTAGTTATACCAAAATGATAACTGCCCACCAGATAGGGACTTACTTAGAGCAGGGATTGTCCTAAAATCTTTCTAGCTTCCCTTCTAAAATCCCTTTCCCTTCTTTGCTTTTCTCCTTAGCACTTACCACAATCTAGTATACTATATACAATTGCTCGTCATTATATGCAGAGTCCATATTTATGAATTCACCTACTTGCTAAAATGTATTTGTAACCCCAGCAGTGCTTTTGTGGTCATTCACAGACATGTGTAGAGCTGCAAAAAATTTGGGTCATCCGATACGACATGCATTTTCCCAGCTGAGATTGAACATACTCTGCCTTCTTATTTCAGCTCTCATATGCTAAACAAGTGTCCTTTTTGTCATATATTTAGTGCCATACTTTCCACTTTTTTGTGCTTTTCGTTGGTGATTTTGTTGTTTAAAATGGCCCCCAAGTGTAGAAATGAAGTGCTGTCTAGTATTCTTAAGTGCAAGAAAGCAGTGATGTGCCTTCCAGGGAAGATACATGGGTCAGATAAGCTTTGTTCGGGCACGAGTTTTAGTGTTGTTGGCCATGAGTTCAGTGTCAATGATTCAACAATATATATTAAATACAGTGTCTTTAAACAGAAGCACATATTAAACAAGCCTATGTGTTGATCAGTTGATGAAATGTTATAACCAGAGGCTCTCAGGAGCCTCTGTGTTTTCCCCAGGTGCAATGCCTCAGTATTCATTTATTCAGTGTTTGCAGAAACATTACAGGACATAACATGAATAATGAGAATTGACTGTACTTTGCTTATTTATCCTATTTATTATCTGACTCCTCTCCAAGAAGGTATGCTTCCTGAGGGGGGCATGGATTTTTGTCTGTTTTATTCACTGTTGTATCCCAGTGCTTGGATCAATGCCTGGCACATAGTAAGTTCTTCACAAATAGTTACTGAAATGAGTGAATCCTTATCCCAAAGCCCTCCTTGGTAAGAGCTCATTAGTGAAGGCTTCTAGGATGCAGAGGGAGCTATTAATCTCCCTAAAGTGATATTGTCTCTGCCCTGAGGGGACTCCCAGAGCCCCAGACAGAATAAGACCCAAGAATTCCACCTGCACATCTTCTATTTAGGAGGTGAGTGTCTCCCCACCCCCTGCTGTCAGCTGATCTCAACATTGGACTACTTTGCACAGAATGGGGATGCACTGTGTTGGTGCCTAAGACAAGCCCCCCACTTTTCCTCCCTTCAAGACTCACTCCCTTTTGCCTCTAAAATTCCCATTCACCTCTGAGGGCCCCTTCTGCTGTGAGACCATCCAGGACTGCTCCAGCCCGGTCCTCGCCTTCCCTGGGGTCCAAAGAGCACGTGGGGTCAGTGCCTCATTTTAGCACATGATGGCCAGTGAGGCAGCTGTATCGTCAGTGCACCCTTTCAGAGGTGTCCTCTTGCCCCTCAGGTAGACTGCATTTGCAGACAGTACAGACCCCATCGAATCCACCTCCGTTTGGCCAGTATCCAGAGCATGACAGTTGCTCAGTAAGTCCTTTGGATTTATGAAGAAAAAGGACATGGAATCCAGTGTGGTTGGGAGCTTGGTAGGACCCAGAGAGGGCTGCGGTAAAAAATAACTGACATTTATTCAATGGGTGTGCTAGGCAAGGTTCAAAGCACTTTGCATGGATTATCTCACTTAATTCTCATAACATTTTTAGGTAGGTACAACTATTATCTAATTAGCACACGCTTATTGGAGCCTGTGTTGTTTGGGGGGGAAAGGCTATGAAGTTGTTGCTGGGGACCGAGTTGTTGGTGGAGCCTGCTAGTAGGCTCCACAGGGTCTCAGAAATGCCCTTCGGGATTTCCCAGCCGCTAGAAGTTCAACCCTCAGAACGCCAACCTAGGAGTCAAGGGTCCTGGCTTTGTGAGCAATTGTCTGATGTGCTGGCCACCTGTGGTCCATTCAGACCAGCTCTCTTCTCTTTTGCACTAGGAATAAAATATTTATGGACTCATCCCTCCTGTCCGCCACCTGTAGAAGTCTTCCTAGGAAAGGATCCTTCCCTCTTTCACTTTGACACCCACCAGACAGCTCATGTCGATCCAACTCACCGACCCTCACTGCCCCGGCCCTGCCCCCTCCCACTCCAGGCCTGCCAACCCCGTGGCCATGAACCTCTCATAGCCCCCAGGCCTGGGTGGTGGGCCCTCGGCCGTGCTCCCAAGCCCCTCCCTCTGTCCCAGGAATGCTCTTTCCAGGGCTCTGAGCTGTGAGTGACAAGTTGGGAGACAGGCACAGGGTGTTCCTGGACAGTGAGGAATGGTGATAGGGTGTGAGAATGTCAGCGAGCGGGAGATACTGGAGAAGGGGGCCAGTCTGTTCCCCTCCCTCCCAGCTGGGAAGCCTGGGTCGTTAGACAAGGTCTGTAAATAACATCTGAGTGGCCCCCAGTGCTGTGTTTGAACTGTGACGTCTTACTCCCCAAATAGACCTTGACTCCAGGCATTCTATGGGCCCTGGGGAGGGGCGGAGAACCTAGCCCTCCCCCTCAGGGGACTCTACAGCCAGGACCCGGGATGGGGCCCCCCAGTCAAGGGTCTGTGGCAGGATTCTGCTGAAGGTACAAGTGTGACCTTTGTGATATGACCATGCCCCCAAAATGCTCAAGTCCCAGTTTTCAACAATTCCTGAGAAAGAAAACTAATGCTGTGATTTCTCTCTGAAAAAAAGCAAAGGTCCACACGCTCAGCGTACACCAGAGTGGGTGCAAAGGACATCTGTGTTGACATCCCACAGAAATTCATGCCCTCTCCCCCACCCCCAGCCCGTGTTTTGGCTCTCCAGGACACTCGGTGTGTGCCGTGGGGCAGACCTGAGTGCTTGCTGGGAAGGCGCTGGGTGGAGAAGCTGACCAGGGCGGACACAAACGTGCAGTTGGCCTTTTGTCCCCGTTATGGTGTGTCTGCTCCCACCCCCTCTCTGTTTCTCCCCACCCTTTCCGCTCCAGTAATCCCCTTTCCTCCGCCAGCAGAGGGCTGGCTCTGGCGGGTCTGCCATCTGCCGCCTCCCCGCTGCTCCAGGGCCCTCCGCTGGGGTAATCTAAGCAGCTTGGGTGACCACGATAAGATCCTTGCTGCCATTAAACATTAACAGGCCAAAGCAAGAGGCCAGAGTGCTCAGTTGCAGAGAAACTCCAGGGCTCGTCCTTGGGGAGGCCAGGGGGCCGCAGCAGCTGGGCCATTAAAAATGAATAGAAACCAATTTCTCTGTGAAGGGGCTACACCCTCTTAAAGTGGCAGAGGGAAGGGTCAGGAGGACTCCCCAAAGGCCAGCAGGGTCCAGACCCTGAGTGGTTTTCAGAGTCTGAGTTATTTGTGCCCTTCACAATCTGTTAGTAGGGTGGAAAGGCCAGGGGCTCTTGGGTCAAGTGGACTTGATTTGAGCCTCAGTTCAACCCTACAGTATAGCTTTCAGCAACCAGAACCTTAGTTTGTTCATCTGTAGAATGGGCTGAATAGGATGAAGCAAAAATAATATAAAGCTACCCAACACAGCGTTTGGCCAATTGGAGGTGGCCACTAAGGGTTAATTACCCTGGAAGAACCTCTCTGACCTGCTGGGTTCTTTTTCCCTGACCCCCTGGGGCCTCCAGAGACCCTGGCCTCATTGTTTGTTCCCTTGTCTGTCTTTCCCCCACCAGAATAGAAGCACCTGGAGACAGGTATCTCAGGCAAAATGGATTTCCCCAAAGCCAGCTCAGTGATGGGCACATACTAATGGCTCGGGTAATGTTGGATTGAACTAAATTGGCGTAAAGGAGACCAAAAAACTATAGGCAAATGATAAAAGGAGGAAGGAGTTAGGGTCATTCTGCACAAAGAATATCACATAGGCTGCCCAAGCTCACAGAGACCTGAGGTATGGTTAGTCCAATATCCTTACTTGATGATGAAAGATACTGAAGCCCAGCTAGTTAGCGGCAGGACCAGAGAGTTCACCAGGCTTGTAGCTCCCCGCACCAGGCTGGAGAGCTGGGGCAAGGGCTGAGGGAGCAGGGCAGACTGCTGCTCCCTGCCAGGTACCTGGGAAGGGTACGTGACTTATCCCCCGTCACACAGTCAGGCCAGGGTGAACCAGAACCATGCAGGCCTCATGACTTACAGCCAGCATCACTGCCCCTGGGGCACCTGGAATTTCTCGTTTGCCAGCTGCAAGGCTGCAAATTTTGGTTCTAGAACTAGTTTCAAGTACTTCCTTGACTCCAGGAGGTCAGGGATTAAGTGGGAGTGTTGGCAGAGCAAAGAGGATGAGCCATGGCTGACACTGTCAGCCCTTTCTCTGCAGTGTCTGACCCAACTAACCCACTAAATCGACCTGTAACTAATCCCCCTGTTATTCCAGGACGCTGGACTCTTCCTCCATGGAGCCACCTCACGGCTTCCTCAATGGAAGTGGTCCAGGAACCAAGACCCCTGAGTGGGCTTCACCCTTGAGCAGGGAGTCAGGAGGTGGGAGAGCAGGGGCCCTGTCTGGCTTTCTGATAATATCTTTACAGCTGATTCCATAGGATCATCGTGAAGATTAAATAACATGGTAAATGTGAAAGTTCTGGGAGAGGAACATCATTTTCATAAACACGTGGCAGGTGAGGGAATGAATAATTCAATTAAGGGATACTTTGGCCAGGTGAGTTTCTTACAGTGAAAAGGTTCTCAGGCCCACCACTTCCCAGTTGGCCAGAGTGGCCGTGTCGCCCCATTGGTTGGTGAACAACTTGCGTGAAATTTATCTTCCATAGGTGCCTTCTCCTTCTGAACCTGGAGTTCAAGGCAGAAAGAAATATGAAACAGTGAGGATTAGAATTTAACAGGAAAGCAGGCAGGCCCTTAAATAGAAAAATTGGCCTGACTCAAAGGTTTTAGAATCAGGGAAAGAACTTGCTAGCATTAGAGAAATGGAGTAGAAGGCCTCTTAGAAATGTCCCTTTGAATAAAAATAGCATTTATTGAGCCCTGAGTGTTACGTACACATTACCTGATTATTCACAAACAATTCTGTGTAATAGCATTTAAATTCCCACTTTCCAGATGTAGAAACTGAGGCACAGAGACTATTACGTAGCTTGAACAAGTTAAGATTTGAACCCAAGCAGTCTGACATAGCAGCTCCAAATCCTGACCACTCATGATTCTGTCTCAACCCCAGAGAAATTTCTCTAGACTTTTGGAGGGAGGTTTATTTGATATGCCAGGAATAAAGCTATCCTGTGCCTTCTGCTTCCCTGGCCAGCGCCAAGCCTCAGAGGCCCATCCTCCCCAGCCACCCAGGCCAGCCCACGGGCAGCGGGCAGTGCCAGTCAGACCGGAAGCCGCTGGGCGTGTTTGCCCTCTGCCACACCTTTGAGGGGTAAGACTGGAGATGGGGAGCGACAGCCTCAGCCTGCTGGGAACCAGGACCTTTCTGACTGCTCCCCAGAGGGCTGTCCTTCTCTAAAAGGAGGGATTTCACCACCCGAGAGCCCCAGCTGCTCTCCCCAGGGCTTCTTGTCCCTATTGGGTCTCTGAGTCCCTCCCTGCAGGTAGCTAGGTGCCTCGGTGCCCATCCACTGAATCCAAAAGGAGCTTGATTTTCAAGAGGAAAATACATGAAAACTCTTTATGGCCATGGAGCAAATGTCTAGGAAGCCCTATGCTGTAGAAACAAGGCCCTGCTCGTGGAATCGTTTGGCTGTGTGCTCTCCCCCAAATGCACAATTCAGTGCAGTGCACTTCATGAAATCCTGTGCTATGGGGGACAAAGAGGTACCTGGAGAAACAAGCTTGTGCTCTCACGATGCTAGGGAGTGGGCAGGAGCAGTTAAGACAAACGCAAATAATGGAAAAAACTTGAGGATATTTTCCACATCCCCCAGACAACAGGTGTGCTTTTTCTGTGGTGCAATCTGAGAGCGGGAGCCCTGAGGAGAGAGGGTGGGACAGACTCAGCTGCCCCAGGAGGGGCGTCTTTATTTGGGTTTGGGGCAGGCAGGGACCCTTGCAGAGCTGGCAGCTGCGGATGACCTGGGGTCTGTGGGGGTGGCAGGCAGAAATAAATGCGTGTGCACGGGAGACTGTTTCCAAGGCCCTTTCGCCACCACACCTCACTGGGTCCCCACAGCCACTCTGCAAGCAGGCTTCTACCATCCTTGCTTTCCAGAGGAGAACACTGAGGCTTGTGGCCTTGAAGTTGTGGCCTCTGAGTCGTCGTTCTTTCTCTTAGGCTGCAGTTTGCCTGAGGCAGAGTCATGCAAAATTTCCCGAAGGCCGGTCAATCCCACAGAAGTGAAACCTTAACTTCTGCAGAGGCAGCTTGCTGCCTGTTTTGATCGCGGCCCACTTCAGACACAGAGTTAAGGTGATGAAAAGTGTGGGTGGAGGGGCTGCACTGACGAGGACTAGGCTGGCAGTGGGCAGCATCGCTTCATGGACAACAATGAGCCACTCACAGGGCTTTCGGTGAGGATGGGAGAGGCTTGGGGCAGGCGAGCAGATGGGGGGGGGGGGGCCGGGGGCGGGGACTGCTGTTGCGGGGGAGCAGGGTCTAGGCTTGAGTGAAGCCTGACTGCCAAGGTCTTTGGTCACCACGCGATACGGATGAGATAAAGCCAGAGTCTGTTTTTAAACCAGTCGATGAGGGCACAGCTGTTCTTTGTTTCCACTAAACATAGCAGAAGAGGAAATGGGCTGCCTGTGGGGTGGGAGAAAGGGTGGGGATTTAGGTTAGTTCTTAAGTCAGGAGGAAGTGGAACTTGTCACAAAGGACTTCCCTTTTAGCCAGAAATTTGCTTTCTTTCACTGAGAGTGGCGTAGCTCTTCACCAAGGCACGGATGGGCCGGGAGGCTTTCAGAGGATTCTCCAGCCCTGGGAATTTACAGGGTGACCCGGCATAAGGTCACCCTGGGGAGATGGGGTTATCTTGGGCTCAGTAGGACCAGGCCAGCAGGAATCTGATCTGAGCAGGGGCGGGAAGGCCCCTGCTTCCCTCCTCACCTCCTTCTGTCCTCCTCCATTCCCCAACCTCTCCCTCCCAGAAAACAGAAGCCTGTTTCCCCAAATTCTCTCGAGGCCACCAACAGAATTCTGCCTCCGTCACTAGGATGTTTGACAGGCAGAACGGAACTAACTTTTATTGAGCCCTGGGCTAGGAAATGGGGTCACAAAGATGACCAGACCTATTTTCTGTCCTGAGGGGTTGTCCATTGGGGAAATCAGAATTCAACAATTACCATAACTGTGACATAAAGATAAAGCCACCAAGAGAGCTGTGAACAAAGCGCCCTGAGAAAACAAAAGAGGCCGCCTTCATTGTTCTAAGGTCACAGAGGAAGCCTTGGGGGAAGGGGTAGGAGCTGGGTGCTGAGGAAGAGAAGGCAGAGTTCGCCAAGTGGAGGACATGTAGATGGGGGCAGTTTTCAAAAATCTTTTTTTTTTCCTTATTTCTCACAAGAAGGGAAGCCAGCCGGGAGGTATTCTCCCTATTTTAGTAATAAGGAAATTGAGGTTCAGAACGGTTACATGGCACAGGAATGGGCAAAGCCAGATATAAGTACCCGTCTGTGCTGTTTCCTCAAGGCCAGGCTGGGACCAGGATGAAGGAGGAGGTGGTTGAAGTGATGAGGTACCAGAAGAAAAAGGAAACTGAGAGGCAGGGGACTCCCATTGCCAAACCCGGAGCACCTAATGATTGATGATGGCTAACTGCTGTAGTCTCTCGGACAGGACTTCTAGGATTACTACTATTGCAAATAATAGTAATAACAGCTACGGTTTATTACTTACTATGTGCCACAACGATAAATATCGTGGGAGGAATTATTTTAACATAGATGCAAAATTCTTTATCAACACTTTCTCTTTTAATCTTGAAAAAGAACCAATAAGCTAAGTACTTCTATTTCTAGTTTTCAGACAAGAAGACTGAGGTTCAGAAAGATTAGAAGCTGGCCTGAGACTTCAGTGTGTGGCAGAGCTAAGGTTCCATTTGGCTCGAGAGCCCAGGCTCCTAACCACCAGGACACAAACACCGCCCCGTCGCGTTTATTCTTCGACACCTTTGGTCAACGCCAGGCCCCTGGTGGGACTCGGCCTAGGACGCTAACTCCTGAGGAAGGCCTCAGCTCTGCAGCCTCACAGCCATTTTGCCCAGGTACTCCAGCCTAAGCCGCAGGGACGTCGCCCTTGGTTGAGGCAAAGCTGCCACATCCCCTGCTAAGGACAGCCAGTCTCTCTTCCCACGCCCCACACCCCCACTCTACCACGGAGCTCAGACGACTGGGGGTGGGGTGAGGTTTCCACTCAGTTCTCTCCTTGCACTGGGGCAAGGAGAGAGGAAATGGGGAGGGGACTGGGTAGGTAAGTACCGGGGTGTGAAGGGAGAGTTTGGGAGGCGCTGGGGACTTTCCCCTAAGCCCAAGCTCCTCCCCCAGGCGGGGCCAGCCAAGTTGCGGGACAGATCACCCAGCCTGTGAGCCCTGACTCCCATCCAGGTCATATTCATCTCATTGTCCTCTCTGCCAAGCACCCCCTCCCCCTTCGCCTTGGCACCCTCTTATAGCCCGCCACCACCCCTCCCATGCACAGACACAATTTCAGGTGAGAAGAGGCAGGTGTCGGCACTCCAGCTGGCTAGCCCGAGCACCACCCCTCCTCACCACTCACGCCCGCTCCCCTTCGGAAGACTAGGATGAAACCGTGGACCTGGGAGCCCTGAGCGCCTCTCCTTGCCGGTCTCTTCCTTTTCTGTTTCTGGCTTCTGCCTAAGCACTTAGGCCTCTAGAAACCCTCCTTTTTTTTTTTTTTTTTTTTTTGCAACAGGTCCAGACCTGTTTGTATTTGACTTGGCTGGGGCAGGGATAGGGTTGTGGCTAGATAAATCGGATATTGGTCCCCTGCGGCAGAGCCTCTGATCAGACTTTTGGGTGCCTCTTGTGAAACACAAATGTTGTCTTTTTTAAAAAAAAAGGTGGTGGGGGTGGGGGGAGATGGCATTTCAGTGAGATGTGAATGTTTTTAAACAGTCCGAGGCAAAAGGTTTCAGCCCGAGTAAAAATAAATACACACGACAGATGTGGATAAAATCCACTTTGATGACACCCTGCGACAAAATACATAGACTTCTAAACACACTTGGATGTTCAAAGATATCCAAGAAGCACAAAAACCGAGCGTGCTCGCCTGCGGCGCGCGGGAACAGCCGCTCACAACACCCCACCTCCTTCCCCCCCATACGCAGGTATAAAGAGCCCCGACCACCGGCCCCGGCCGCAGGCTCAGCCGCCAGGCAGGGGTTAACCTGCGGCGGGCGCGGCCGACTCCCGCCCCGCCGCGTCACTTGTTTTCGTGCCGGGGCGCCCGCTCCTCCCCGCCGGCCGCTGACGTGCACCTCGGCGCGTCAGAACCTGGAGGACGGGAAGCGCTTGCCTTATATGGACCCGGACTCTGCCGGGCTGGCGGGGGCGGCGGGGGCTGGCGGGGGCGGCGAGGCCGGCGGGGGCGGCCCTGGCAACAGCCAAGCTCTCCTCTTTCAAACAATTCCCAAGTGGGGCCAAAGGTGACCCCAGTTTGGAGAGAGGACGCTGCGCTCCCTATCTCTCCTGAAAGCTGGGGAGCCCAGGTGGGCAGCCTTCCCAGAAGCTCTGCCCCTGCATCCTCCCTCTGCTCAGAGCTCCATGGAAATGCAGGTGGTTCGCTGACCTTAAATAGGTGCACTCAGACAGTCCCTTCACCCTTTTGGTCCTTGAAGGCCAAGGCCAGGCTTCCCTAAAACACTGTCCTGCCGAAGTTGGCTTGTGGGCTCGGGGAAAGGACAGCTTTGCCTCTTCTGCTCTGCTGGGTGACCTGAAACATGACTTTTGGGCCTCAGTTTCCTCATCCATAAAATATAGAGGATACTCACCTTATAGGTTAGTTACACTTTGTAAACTGTGAAGTACTGTGCAAAACTGTGGGTGCTCACCGTGCAGAGGAGGAACCTGCTCGGCTGCCCCCTCAGAGGAAGGGAGTAGCAGGGACTCAGATGCTGATGGGGCTTCCAGAACCTGACTTTCTGGGGCCTTGCCCAGCTGCTCTGGGAGTGCCCTTTGACCCTGTTGAAAAGCTCAGGCTGTGTAAACAGAGGCATCTGGTGTTGGCCTGCCAGCTCTCCCAGGGCTGTTTGTCTGGGGCCTCTGTTAGTAAGCAAGTAGTGAGCGTGCTCCATCCAGATTACCCTGCGGGTTAAACAGGGGAGGGAGGCCGGGAAAACCTGCAAGAGTCAGCGGTTGAGCAGCTGTTGTGTGAACGCCTTCTACAGTCCTCCATGCTGTACAGGACCTGTCTGTCTTCTGCCCCTGGTAGTAAGATCTCCCCCTCCTCCCAAGCCCAGCTCAGAACTCCCAGGCCCAAGGAGCCATTTCCTGCTGAACACCAGCGGCCTGCTGGCACCTTCCTTCCCACCCCCTTCATTAATCCAGCTATGCTCCTCTGCCTACTGTCTCTCTCCTGGCTGCTTTACATCTGTGTTCTGTGCGTGGATGCTTTACCCTCTTCGGGAACTTGGAGTTTCTTGAGGGCAGGAACCATTTCTCTCCCAACCTGACTGAAGAGCCCCCACCCTCCATCTCTTTAAGTGGGAACCAAGACTCCTCCTTCCTTTGATCTCTCTTGGACAAGGAGGACAAAAGGTATTCAGATCGTGGGGTCAAGGGATTGATTTATGACCCATATATAAACGACAGTGAGTCATATGAGAGCCAGACAGAACAAATCTCTGCAGTGCTCATTCTCCCACTCTTCCTCCCCACCCCTGGCTTCCAGCAATCCCAGTGAAATCCCTTGCCAGGGAGGGCCAGGCTAGGTCGTTAAGAAGCAGATTGCACAGTGGGCCAGCAGGTACCCTCCCTCTGGAGGTGGGTGTCCTCATTAAAGGTAAGGCACCTGAAGGTCCATGCTCCCAATGGGTAAGCTGTGTGTCAGCAGGGGTCAGCTGCCCCTTAGGTGCTGGACAAATGGGTCAAAGCTTCATTTTAAGATCTAGGGGAGATCCAGTACTCTTCCTTAAAATATTTCAGGTTCCCCTGGATATGGGAAGAATTACATTCTCATCATTGCCTCTGCCTTTAAGCAATTATTTTTCTCAAATCAGCTGCTTTCTGTTATGAGCTGTGAATCTCAGCCCTTTTCCTTGATCTTTTCAAATGAATTCCTCAAAGGGCCTTTACATGCACCATGGACTTTACTGAATGTTTGCATCTCTGGATGCAAAATAATACAGCAAAAAATGCAAACAACTTAAAAACTGACTGCAAAACTAGTCCTTAAACTGGCAATTGCAAAAGTGATTTTTGCAGTGCTAATAACCTCACTAGGAAATTAAAATGTTACACTATTCAACAACGTTTGCTGGTGTTTTCCAATGTTTAAATTTTCTTTATACCTGTGCAGTCCAGTATAGTAGCCACTAGCCACATGTAGCTATTGAACACTTGAAAATGTGGCTAGTCTGAATTGACATGCTAGATTTTGTAGAATTAGTATGAAAAGTAAAATATATCATTAAGTTTTTTAAATATTGGTTATATTTTGAAATGATAATATATAGAAGGTATTGATTTAAATAAAATATACAATTAGATTTTTTTAATTGAGTGTTGGGCACATCCTAAAAATTCTCTTGGTTTATTCTATTACACTGGCTCCAGCTCCCCACCTCACACTCCTTTATTGTTACTCAATATCTTAGCTCTCTCTTTTACCATTTCCCTACTGTTTTTGCTCCTCAATCTTAGGAGCAAAATAACAGATTCCTCCTGTTTTCTTCTGCAGAATAATTCAGTTCTTTCTAACTCTCACCCACAGCTCTGAGCCTCTCTAAGGTCCAGACTTTCTGCCTGCTTGAATTCTTAGGCAAAGTGCATCGCCTCCTAAGCTGCAGGCCAGGCTGGAGGGTGGTGGTGGTCTCCTTGGTTTATACGTAAGGATGCTTACAGTAGATTTCTCTTTGAATTCAAAATCTGGGGCAAGGTGGGGTGGGTGGGTATCTTTCTAGGAGCTTACCTATTCCCACTAAGAACATCATTCTTCTCCAAATTGGGGGCTCGATCTTCTCAAAACCCGATTAGGCATGTCTCCATGAGCTCTTGCCACGGGACTCACTTGGAAGCTGCTGAGAACACCTGGAGCCACCTATTCGTCTGACTCAGCAGGACCCAAGCCTGACCTCAAGGGAGTTCCTGAGCCAAGAGGGAGGGAAGGAAGTCCTGAGCTGAGGATAGAAGGAAACATGGAGATGATGCTGATTATTACCCCAGCCATTATCTTGGTCCTGATTACTTCCATTGCCATTATAGGCGCTCATGAAACTCAAGCCTAAATGAGGATGACACTAGATACCAACTGAGAATGACTTTAAATTCCTTGACTCTGATATTCCTACATTTGGATTCACACCATTAATTCCTCCTTGAGTTCAGTATGTGTGTATGTGGCGGAGGGGTGTTATTTTTTTCAGGTTAACTTGAATGCTTTCTTATATTTCACAATGAGAACAATACCATGCATATATTTCCCTTTTTGCCTTGGCTTCCTGGAAGTTCAAAGATAAATGTCAGGGTCAGTTGAGTAACTAATCAAACCAGTTAGCAAATACTTACCTCTCTTTCTATCTCTTGCCTTCCTCTTATTTTGGTTTCTGATTTTAATGTTATATAAATACACATACATGGAATTTTCCTCTTTCACATGTGACTTAATATTTTAAACAGTCTCAAAATTTTCCTGGAAGTAAGCACAGTATAAAGTATAATAGAATAGTGCCCAGCTCATATAGTGGTCAATACATGCCTAGTACTATAAACTCAGTCCTCCCAACAACTCTATGAAGTAAGTGCTGCTATTAACCTCATTTTACAGAGAAGGAAACTAAGGCACAGTAAGGTTTAATAACTTGCTTAAGATGGCACAGCTAGTAAAGGGAGAAGGTAGGACTTGAGCCTATCTGTATGCCTTCAAGGTATGTGCTCTAAACACCACACTAGAGTAAATAAATTACATGTTAGTTCAAAAGCTTAATTATGAGCCATCAGGGTCAGTCATCATCAGAACTGTATTTGCACAAAGGGTTATACAATAAGTAGCTCAAATTACCCATTTTCATCTAAAGAGAGGCTCCTCCCCTCCAACCTTATTCTTAGTGGAGAAAATGGAGGAAGGAGGATTTAGAATCCTTTTCCAGCCTCCCTGGCCCACCCCACTTCACCCCCCGCTGCCCGCCAGCTCCTTTTAGTCTTTCCTGACATGTCCATCATTCTATCTGTGATTACTTTTCAGTAATATGAGAAGAATGATGTTTCTCTCTGTACTGCTTACATGGAGATAGTTAATTCAACCAAATTCAGTAAAAATTCACTGAATATCTACTGTATGCGGAGGGCCAAGGTATGTCCTAGGCACTGAAGTAGAAATATATACGAGGAATCACAATCTCATCCGTCTAGCCAATGAACTGGAACACAAGGATCTCAGCTTATAGAGTTAGAAAAAAATCTCTATTAGAGCACAGAAGAGGAAATGATTAATTACAATGGGGTGGTTGGGTGGTGGTGGTGAATCCAGGAAGGCTTCTCAAAGGAGGTAATTTAGAAGCCAGGTCTTGAAGGACAAGAAGGCTTTTTAATGGGCAGAGAAGTAGATGAAGGGAATTCTAGGCAGAGAGCAAATAACATGAGCAAAGGCATAATGTATCAGATGCTGTGTGTTTGAGAAACACTGAAATTGGAGTTAATAGGCTCAGAGGTTGGGCTGGCTTGTAAAGGCCTTGAAGGCCAAACTAAGAATTTGAACTTCCTCCTGTAGGCAACAGGAAACCCCCAAAGGTTTTAAGCAGGGGAGACACAAGAAAAACCTATGAGTTAGGAGCACTAGAGAATAGACTGAGGAAAGGGCATGAAGGGGAGCGCCCCAGGCAGAGAGACCATGTAGGAGACTGTTGTAAGAAGATCTAATGGCAGGTGGCTTTAGTGACACTGATAGAAGATATTTCAAAAGGATGATTGACAGGATTTGGCCCCTAATTGGATATGGGGTATCAGCTCAGGAAGTAGGCCTCCTGGATATCTGTCACTGGATCAGGAGATTTCTCTCTTGCTGGCAGGTGATCACATATTCCACTAGTGCCCAAGGAGCCGACAGTAGAGACCACGGATCACAGATTAAGGAAGAGGCAGGATGAATCTCCCAGCCCAACCCTCCCGTTACAGATAAGCAAACTGAGGTCAGGGGGTGGGGCAACAAGACTCAGGACTCCCAGTCCAGTCATCTCTCCCCTACCACAGGCTCTTCTCTGAACCACATGGATCAAATGCACAGCCTCCCCTGGTTCTGAGGCCAAGGCGCCGTAGAGAAATTCCCAGGCCACAGATGGTCTCCCTCAGGCCAGAGGTGGGGAGCTGCAGTCTCTCCTCTCCAAGCTCCTCTTCCGGGCCCCCTTGCTCGAGCTGGCCTTTCTCCTCACTTCAGCCCCCCCCCCCCCCCCCCCCCCCCCCCCCCGTCCCCTGGAGACCTGGGGCTGTCACGGCGGTGATGCCAGCTTCCTGCCTGTCCCCAGACGCTCGGCCCCCGGCGGCCCAGCCCCATTAGGGGTCTGCCAAAACAACATCTGGGGAAGCCCCAACAGTCCCAGGGCCTCTTTTCTTGTTTTCTGTCTGGAGATGAAGGGGCTTATCCTGGGCCCCCGGAGGGAAGGACGAGGAGGGTTTACAACATGTCTGTCTTCTTAAGTTTGGAAAAGAGGCAATAAATTCTGCTTCAGAACTGCTGCTGTCCCCAAGTCCATGTGTTCTCCTGTTACATTTCCGGCACTTTCAGTCACACCTTCTAGGACCACTGGAGAAGACCCAGAGGGTGAAGGTGTGGGAGGTTCACATTCTCCAGGGGCCTCCACGATAACAGACTTTTTTAACAGATAGTTTCCATCCTTTTGCCCCTATGAAAGACCAACAGATTCATAGAAGCAAAACACATCATTGGGGACCTTTTTAGCCAGTTATCAGTCTGGCCATCTGTCCATGCCTCTCTCCATTCCCCCAGGCCCTACTTCATCACCTACTTACTATCTGCCTCACTAATATGTTTAGCCATCCTTCCTTCCCGCCCTTCCCCTACCACAGGGCCTGGCTGGCAAAGGAAAGTAAAGAGACCCAGAACACTTCTCTGCTTGTGGACATTGGTGGGACAGTAGAGCACAGCAGCTGAGAAGCCACCCGCAGAGGAGTAGACTACCACATGGGAGGTCCGAGGTTCAAACCCCGGGCCTCCTTGACCCGTGTGGAGTTGGCCCATGTGCAGTGCTAATGCGCGCAAGGAGTGCCCTGCCACGCAGGGGTGTCCCCGTGTAGGGGAGCCCCATGTGCAAGGAGTGCACCACGCAAAGAGTGCGCCCCATAAGGAGAGCCGCCTAGCGTGAAAGAAAGTACAGCCTGCCCAGGAATGGTGCCGCACACATGGAGAGCTGATACAACAAGATGATGCAACAAAAAAGAAACACAGATTCCCGTGCCACTGACAACAACAGAAGCAAACAAAGAAGATGCAAAGAAGACGCAGCAAATAGACAGCAGACAACCGGGGTGGGGGGTGGAGAAGGGGAGAGAAATAAATAAATCTTAAAAAAAAATAAATATAATAGCTAACATCCCCACTTTGCTGCAATCCTCATTTAAAAGTTTGAGGACCAATGGCACTTTCTTCTGTCCTTGATTCCTGCTCTTGATTCTAAAGAATAAATCCCAGACCAGCTGGCCTAGCGCTGATCTTAAAAGGTACAATATTGAGAGAAGATGATAGGGAACCCCAGAAGAGAGCCTGGACATTAGCCAAAGATGCTTGCAAAGTTCTGAATATATTTAGCAGTATTCTACTCTGATTAGGAAGTGAGGAAGAGGCATCTGGTCTTCCCTGGGTGATGTTTCTTATCAGCTCTGGGCAGCAGAGCATGGCTGTCACCACTGAGGTCTGAAAACAGAAAAGATCAAATTAGCATCTGCACCAGTCACACACAGATATACCCTGTCAAAATATGCTCTCCCAGCCAAATATATACCCCAGCAAAGCACCCACACTCCACAAAACATTCTCCAATATATACCATTATATTGGCATCTGCAAACACATATCCATATGTCCTTCTATCTGCAAATATCCAAACACACACACACATTTACGCACTTACATGCACTCAAATACATTGCCCTCTCTACTCACTCTGACACACACAGAGACCTTCAAAAAATACACATCTCACAGTGTAGGAGTGAGCTGATGTCATCCTCCTGGAATAACTCAGCCCGGCCTCTGCCTGCATATCGGCTTCACTCAACCTCGGGTTTCTATGTGTGGTCAGAAACTGAAAGGTAACCTTGGCAACCAAGGCCCTGCAAGCGCCCATCAGGGAGTTGGCAAAGAAAAAGTCACGGAAAATAGTCTGGATGCTCCTGCCTGGGGAGTGGAGAGCAAGGCCTGTGTGATGAGCCCACAGATAGGGAGAGGGACCTAGTTCTTTTTTTTTTTTTTCTCTCCCCTCTCCGCCCCCAGTTGTCTGCTCTCCCTGTCCATTTGCTGTGCGTTCTTCCGTGATCGCTTCTATCCTTATCAGTGGCACCAGGAATCTGTGTCTCTTTTGTTGCATCATCTTGCTGTGTCAGCTCTCCATGTGTGCGGCACCATTCTTGGGCAGGCTGCACTTTCTTTCGCGCTGGGCGGCTCTCCTTACGGGGCACACTCCTTGCGCGTGGGGCTCCCCTACACAGGGGGCACCCCTGCGTGGCAGGGCACTCCTTGCACGCATCAGCACTGCGCATGGGCTAGCTGCACATGGGTCAAGGAGGCCCGGGGTTTGAACCGCAGACCTCCCATGTGGTAGATGGATGCCCTAACCACTGGACCAAGTCTGCTTCCCGGGACCTAGTTCTGAGGAGGATCTGGTCTGAGGAGGGCAGCTCTGGACCCTTGGGTCACTCACACAGGTGGGCCATGAAAGTGGGTGAGCTGGGCATCCAGGACTAGAGTGGGTCTGGGGTCTCATGCCATAGAAGAAGCTTTTGGTCTGGGCAAGACATAAACTGAATTCCACCCTCATTCCTGTCCCCCACCACACACACATCCATTCTTCAGTGGTGTCAGTGCCACAGTGCACAGCAGTCACGGTGTCAGGGCATTTAATGTTCAGAATTCAATTCAAGGCCCTTGAGTGGGGTGGGGGAGGGGGAAAAAGGAGACATAGAATGAGGAGGAGGAGGACAAAGAAGGGGAGGAGAAAGATAAAAAGATGAGAGGAGAAGGACGAGACAAGAGAGGGAAGAAGGAGGAAGAGGAGAAAGAGAAGGAGGGAGGAGAGGAAGAGCAGGAGTAGTTTCAGGAATTTTTAGAAGTTATTTGAACTATAATATATTTGGTCTTATAAGAAATTGACTTGAGAACCCAAATCCTGAGTTGCATTCAATTCGTTACTTGGAAACTTTTAATACAGGATAATTGGGCTTCCTCTCCTTAGGCTTGTATGTAAAAAGAAAAGAGGGTGAGAAAGTGGGCTGATGGCTCCCTGATTCTTATGGATTATCTATGCCCTATACAAGGTTCTGCCTAATAACCAACGAAGTGGCTAAGACAGACTCTGGATAACAAGGGAGGGTGGTAAGGGTCCATGGGCTGGGGTAGGAACAGCACAGGGGCTCCACGGTCAGCAGACATGGGCCATTTCTGGTTCTGTTGAGAACTAGCTGTGTGATTTGGTGAATGGTACGAAAGTGTACTTAAGGACAGAGTCATATTTTCCAAGGCAAAACCCTGATGATGGTCTGTCAGATTTTTTTTCACCATTTCGGCTTGCAGGAGTTGTAGGGCCCAGAACACCAGACCCCTGTCAAAGGCAAACCCAGGAAGATGTTTAGTTTTTCAGATTTAGGTGCTGACACTGTTCACATACCTACACCTTGACCTGTTTCCCTGATTTCCTAGTGGTTGACCTTGGTCAGTTCTTGTCTTGCTGTCACCTGGTCTCCATGGTCTGATGTACCTTTAGGCTATCCTGTTTCAAGTCTTGTCCCTGTTTTCTGTAACATATCTTTGTCCCTTCATTGAGCAGAAGAGTCTCATCTGGCCTGATCCAACTTCTAGGAAGAGCTAGCAAAGAAGCCAACTAGAAAATGGGTTTAATGCCAAAATATTATAATTCCAGGGTATTTTGATGAGTTATATGAAGATGGAGGACATATCAGCACAGTAACTGTTCTCAAGCAGCTTGCAAACAGAGAAGATGTCAACCTCTAAAAAGATCACTAATACCAGACAATAGATTATAAATGCCAAATAAATGGTGTTGATAACATTAATTCAGCAGTGGGAGATAGGTCCCTGCAGGGCTTCAAGGTGGAAGGCCAAGCTTGGGCTGTGCCTTCAGGGATGTGGGGGTTGAGAGAGGTGGGAAGGGGGCAGTGAGGTATCCAGGAGATGACGATGGGAGCCGAGGCACGGAGACAGCTCATTTCAGGCATGCATGGAGTGGGGCACGGATGGTGTGAGCAGAAAGTTGAGGGCTCTGGGCTGCAGAACTGCTGTGACATTTAGAGTACAGTGAGGAGAGTAACTCTGGAGCATAAAGTGGCAGAAACCTAAAATTATGGGGCCAAATTATGAAAGGCCATAACCGTCAGTCAAGAATCCACACTTAATCCAGTACACAAATGGGGAAGGCAGTGTCTCTGAATGACCTGAGCAGGAGAATGCAGTACCTTACTTTCGGAAGGATATCGACTGGCAGTTGGAAGACTGGTTTGGGAATAGGGCTAGACAGAACCCCCTGCAATCACCTAGTTATGAAGAAGCAGCAGGTCTTGGGACTGGATCTGAGGAGCAAAGTACAACGAGAAGCCAAAAGTGAGTCTGGGTGTTCTGGCTGGAGTGGCTGGAAATAACAGTGTCTCTGATAGAAATGGAGACCAGGAGGGGAGCTGGCTTGGAAGAAGAGACTGAGTTCAGGCTGACACTGAGGTGGTGGCAGTCCTCCCAAGCTGAGAAACAGAGGAGGTATGGGAGGAATAGCCAAGAAGGAGGCAGAGAGCCCAGGGCACAGTGTCTTTAAAGAAAGAGGGGGCGATGGCTATCAGAAGAACGTGGTCAGCAGGGCCAGACAATGCCTGCCCAGGGGACAAGGAAAATGCAAATGTATAGAGGCCATGGGATTTGTGTCCTTTAACGAACATGTATGGGGGCATCAATGTAAGCCAGGCCCTGTGCTAGACTCTGAAATACTGGTTAGGAAGTTATCTTTCATTCAGCAGACACCTAAGGAGGCCTGCGATGGTGCCAGGCCACAAGCACAGTGCCGAGAGTGGAACAGGGAGGCTGAGGCCGGGTCTATTCCTTGCGGAGACTGAGATTAAACAATCTCCATTCCACACTGAGGAAGGTAGGTCAGCTGTGGGGAGGAGAGGAAGGAAGAGAGGACACAGAAATGTGTGCAGTTGAGTTCAGACCACTTACTCAAAAATTTTGTCATTGAAGTAAAGAGAAGTAGAAAAATTGGTTGAGGAGACAGAAAAATCTTGCGACACTTCCCTTACTTCCACCCCACCAGGTTAAGTGAGCCTGGGATGTTTCCAAGCAAGAGAAAAAGAAATGCTGGAGAGGAAACGTAGCACTTGTTGGAGGAGATGGCGTTATTATGGAAGTAAACAGAAAATTCAGTCCTCATGTCCAAAGAGCCAAGAGGAACCTACCAGGGCTAGCTAAGAAAGGCAATGTGGTGGAATCGTGACTAAGCGTCCGGGAGAGTGGTTCTGACGGTGCGTGGTTGGAAAATGCTGTGCGAGTCAGAAAAGGGAAACACTTAGGAGAGGTTGTATCTGCGAAGGCTTCCTGGAGGAGGCGGCCTCTCATCTAAGCCCAGAAGGATGGTCGGATTTGGACGGGCGGAGAGGAGAGGTCAGGGTATCCCCAGCGTGGAACAAATTGGGAGCTATCTGCCTCCGCTGAGAGCTTTCGGCCCCTCCCCGGCCCCCGTTTCGGCACCCGCCTCTCCAAGCTCGGGAGCCGGGCTCGGGTTCCCAGCACTGACGTCAGCGGGCGATGACCTCATGCCGAGGCGGCGGCGGGGGCGGGCGCGAGCGGCCGCGCTCGGGGCGGGCCGGCGGCGGCGCGGGGCGGGGCGCAGCGTCCGGCCTCGCCCCCATCCGCTCGCGCGGGCCAATGCGCGCCTCCGCCGGCCTCCCCGCCGCCGCCGACGGTATGAAAGGCGCGGCCCGGGGACAGTCCGGGCAGAGCTGGAGCGGCGACCAGGGCAGCCGGGGCCGCCTGTTGCAGCGTCCGAGCCCGTCCACCCGCGGCGCGTGCCACCCGGAGGCCCCCCCTGCTCCTCCCCACCTCTGCCCCGCGAGCCGCGCACGACATGAGCCAGGCGCGCTGGACCGCGGAGAGGCCCGACATGCTGCCGGAGATCGCCGCCGCCGTGGGCTTCCTCTCCAGCCTGCTGCGGACCAGGGGCTGCGTGAGCGAGCAGAGGCTGAAGGTGTTCAGCGGGGCGCTCCAGGAGGCGTTAACAGGTGAGCGCACGCCCAGGGTCCCCCCGGCGCGAGCAGCGCCCCGTCCCCATCTCCGCTGTCTGGGGAGCAGACCCTTGTCCTGGGGTTCAATCCGGAGTCCCCAGCTTATGCCTCCGAAGACGGGGTGCACTAGAGGTGACAAAGCCCGGCCGCCCGAGGTGTTCCTTACAGGGAAAGAGGTCACAGTTGAGCCTTTTCTACAACTTTGAGACCGCACCGAGGCTCCTCCCGGCGGAACGGCGCTGCGTCGTGCCTCGGCCCTCCCGGTGGTTGACCCGCTTGGAGTTGGAATCCGGGCCGCTTGGAGTTCCCTGTGGTCCCCTTCGCCGTCTGCCTCCTAGCGTAGTACCCGAGCGAGCCTCGTAGCTAGGAAGGCGGTCACCCCGCTCCGCGGGCGGGAGTGTGGGCGTGTGGGAGCTACGGGAGGGTGGGAGAGGTAAGCAGCCCCCCGACTGGGAGAGACCTGTGCCTCCCAGCTCTCCTCTAGCCGTTTGCCTGTGTCGGCGGGCGGTCCCGGGCAGCGATAACCATCTCCAACATGCCCACACATATGCTCCCTTCTGAGGAACAGTAAGTGTTCTGCGGAAACTACCCAGTGTTTGATTCTTGGAGCCACTGCTAAGGTTCTCTGATTCCGAGGGCACACAGTGGGAGACCTGGTAACTTGCTGTGAACCCCTACAGCGTTGGAAGTCCTGCCCACAGGCCAGACCGTCTCACCCCTCCCTTCTCAAATTGAGGATGTGCCAAAAGCAATACACTGGCCACCACGGGGAGCCCCAGACACACACACACACACACACAACTGGCCACCATGGAGAACCCCAGACACACACACACACACACACACACAACTGGCCACCACGGAGAGCCCCAGACACACACACACACACAACTGGCCACCACGGAGAGCCCCAGACACACAAACACAACTGGCCACCATGGAGAGCCCCAGACACACACACACACACAACTGGCCACCATGGAGAGCCCAAGACACACACACACACACAACTGGCCACCACGGAGAGCCCCAGACACACACACACACACACACACAACTGGCCACCACGGGGAGCCCCAGACACACACACACACAACTGGCCACCATGGAGAGCCCCAGACACACACACACACACAACTGGCCACCAAGGAGAGCCCCAGACACACACACACACACACACAACTGGCCACCACGGAGAGCCCCAGACACACACACACACACACAACTGGCCACCACGGGGAGCCCCAGACACACACACACACAACTGGCCACCATGGAGAGCCCCAGACACACACACACACACAACTGGCCACCAAGGAGAGCCCCAGACACACACACACACACACACACACAACTGGCCACCACGGAGAGCCCCAGACACACACACACACACAACTGGCCACCACGGAGAGCCCCAGACACACACACACACACACAACTGGCCACCATGGAGAGCCCCAGACACACACACACACACACACACACACACAACTGGCCACCATGGAGAGCCCCAGACACACACACACACACACAACTGGCCACCACGGAGAGCCCCAGACACACACACACACACACACAACTGGCCACCATGGAGAGCCCCAGACACACACACACACGCAACTGGCCACCACGGAGAGCCCCAGACACACACACACACAACTGGCCACCATGGAGAGCCCCAGACACACACACACACACAACTGGCCACCACGGAGAGCCCCAGACACACACACACACACACAACTGGCCACCACGGGGAGCCCCAGACACACACACACACACAACTGGCCACCACGGAGAGCCCCAGACACACACACACACACACAACTGGCCACCACGGGGAGCCCCAGACACACACACACACACACAACTGGCCCCCACAGGGAGCCCCAGACACACACACACACACACAACTGGCCACCATGGAGAGCCCCAGAGCCCTGGATCCCCCCTCCCCCAGCGCCACACACACACACACACACACACACCTATTCTTATAAAGTTTTCTAGAGTGGTAGAAGGATTTTAGGGAGGTCCTGGAGCCGAGGAGAAACCATCTTGTTTATTTAACTCACTGGGCCCCTTTCTCTCCTCCTGTCCCCCCATCCTGATCCCAACCTTGTGGTGGCACCTGTGGCCCAGTTGGTCTAACCAGAGTATCTCCCTCTTGCCCCCTCTCTGCAGAGCACTACAAACACCACTGGTTTCCTGAAAAGCCGACCAAGGGCTCTGGCTACCGCTGCATCCGCATCAACCACAAGATGGACCCCATTATCAGCAAGGTGGCCAGCCAGATCGGACTCAGCCAGCCCCAGCTGCACCAGCTGCTCCCTAGTGAGCTGACCCTGTGGGTGGACCCCTTTGAGGTGTCCTACCGCATCGGGGAGGATGGTTCCATCTGTGTCCTGTATGAGGAGGCCCCCGTGGCCGCCTCCTATGGGTTCCTCACCTGCAAGAACCAGATGATGCTGGGCAGGAGCAGCCCCTCGAAGAACTACGTGATGGCCGTCTCCAGTTAGATGCCCTGCCCCCACCCCAGCACTCTGCTGTGCTCGTTCTGCCGCGACAACAGGCCACTGCATACCTCAACCTGGGGAACTGTATTTTTAAACAAAGAGCTATTTATATATATATATTATTATTTTTTTTTTTACAAAAAGGAAAAAAAAAAACCAAAAGATTTTTTAAAGAAAAAAGTCCTTCAAGGGAGCTGCTTCTAAGTGGCCTCCCCAGGTGCCTTTGGAGAGAACTGTTGTGCACTTAAGTCTGGGAGCCAGTGTCTGCTGTGGGAGGGGGAGTGGCTGGGGGTGAGGTGAGAGAAGCTTGGCCAGCCCCCCCGGGAAGATGTAAAAGGGAGCAACCAAGGTTAGCAACTGTGAATGAGAGAGGTCGGGATCTGCCCTGGTGCAAAAAGAGAGGCCCAGTTCAAACCTCTCACTCTTCCGACCTGGACACCTGCGTTCCTGGCCTGGCTCTTACTCAGGGGCATT